>NC_142441.1:20387500-21736250 GCF_059453495.1 Arachis ipaensis
CTATGACAGATCCTTTTTGGGATGAAACCGAGAAGAGCCTTGGAAACCTATCTTTAAGAGGTCCACAGCTGAGCCAGATATCTTCCAGAAGTGAGTTCTTCTGCCATCACCAATCTCCATAGACAAGTCAATTATCATCTTGTCCCTTATATGTTGCTCCTTGATCTGTAGCTGACATATGTCCTTCCATGGACCCCCTTTAGTAGGTAAAGTTTGGGTAGATAAAAGCTTAGTAGCGGAGAGATTATTACACAAGAAAACCATCTTCTTCCATAGAAAACACTCCTCTTTTGAGAATCTCCACCACCATTTAAACACAAGAGCAGTGTTTCGAATTATCGCATTTCCAACTCCTAATCCCCCTAGTTTTTTTAGGGCTTGGACTACATCCCAACTAACTAACGCCATCCCAGTCCTTCCATCCTCCTTACTCCATAAGAACCTTCTCTGTATGGAAATCAATTTCTCTGCAACTGCTTTCGGCATCTTGTATAAGTTTAAATAATATACAGGAAAGCTACTTAGTACTGCTTTTATGAGCTACAACTTTCCCGCTTTGTTAAGTATCTTAGATTTTCACAAGCTGGGCTTCTCCTCCACTTTGTCTATGATTGCCTTCGAGGTCTTGACCAACCTCAGATTGGCTCCTAAGGGGATTCCAAGGTATCGGACCGAGAGCGCCGCCTCCTTACACCCCAACGGACTGCACGTACTTTGAACCCATTGTGGGCCACAATTGATTGAGATCAAGCTGGATTTATCAAAATTGATACTCAACCTCGACATCAACTCAAAAAACCGCAGAAACCTCTTATAATTCTTTATAGTCTTCTCATCTGGTGAACAGAACAGCACTGTGTCATCAGCAAACTGGAGGTGTGACAATTCTATATTGTGTCTCCCAACAAACAATGGGGATATCTGGCCGTTCCTAGTAGGCTCACCAATCATTCTATGCAGTACATCCACTACAAGCACAAACAAAAATGGAGATAGAGGGTCACCATCTCTCAGTCCTCTTTCCATCTTGAATGGCTTCGTAGGCGAGCCATTTATCAACACCGACATAGAGGTTGTGCCAACACACTCCATCACCCATTCCATCCCATCTTCTGTAACACAATGTCCACAAAACTCCACTTGACCCTATCATATGCCTTTTGAAAATCGAGCTTGATTATTGCCACTTTCTTCTTCCTCCTTTTAAGCCAATGTACCATTTCATATGCAATCAGAGTCCCATCATATATTTTTCGCCCTTTGACAAACACACTCTGAGTCTCTCCAACCAGACTTGGCATAACTGATCTCATCCTCCTGACCAGAACCTTTGAAATCACCTTATACACACAGCCACCATACTAATCGGTCGAAGATCCTTTATCTCCTTTACTCCCATGAAATTTGGTGCCAACGCAACCGATGTGATGTCAGAGTCTGACGGTAATCTTGAGGTCTGAAGGAATCCTAATATAGTTGTCGTGAACTCAGTCCCAATCTCATCCCAGCACTTCTTGATGAAATTTATGTTGTACCCGTCACTTCCTGGTGCCCTAGATGATTCACAATCCCATATTGCCTCTTTAATCTCCTCAACCGATGGCAACACCTCTAGAGCTGCAGTATCCTCTCCAGCTATCACCTCCACCAGACCATCCCTAAAGCCCACTGTAGGAGACTTTTTCTGATGATATAAATTCTTGTAGAACTTTCGGGTGGCGTTTTTTATTCTTGCTTGATTTCTTACCAGCCTGCCAGTAATTACCAAAGCATCAATCTTGTTATTCCTTCTTCTTGTTGAGGCTATATTGTGGAAGTACCTGGTGTTTCTGTCCATGTCCTTCGCAAGTCAAGAATGTGACATCTGTTTCCAGTATAATTCTTTTCTGACATACCACTTCTCACAGCAAGTCACTAACGTCTTTCTTCTAGCCTCCACTGTTTCAATATATATTTCATTACTTACCATGTCATCTATCTTCTTGATCTCTTCCTCAAACCTCATAATTTTCTTATCCATATCACCAAACTCCCCAGAGGAACCATTAAAGCCTTCAATTTATCTGTAAAATGTATCTCCCCTAAGTCCCTCCATTTCTCTTTAACCATTTTGAGAAAATCTTCATGTGTGAACCACGAGTCTAGGCTTCGGAATGGTTGGTGCACGAAATTGTGATCATCAACAATGGCACCAAAGGACTTGGAGCTCTTAAATGTGAATCACACTTTGTCACAATTCCGCACAACTAACCAGCAAGTGCACTGGGTCGTCCAAGTAATACCTTACGTGAGTAAGGGTCGATCCCACGGAGATTGTCGGCTTGAAGCAAGCTATGGTCATCTTGTAAATCTCAGTCAGGCGGATTCAAATGGTTATGGAGTTTAAGGTGATGAAAATAAACATAAAGTAAAGATAGAGATACTTATGTAATTCATTGGTGGATTTCAGATAAGCGTATGAAGATGCTTTGTTCCCCTTGAACCTCTGCTTTTCTATTGCCTTCTTCCAATCATTCATACTCCTTTCCATGGCAAGCTTTATGTTGGGCATCACCGTTGTCAATGGCTTCATCCCGTCCTCTCAGTGAAAATGGTCCTGATGCTCTGTCACAACATCGGCTAATCAGCTGTCGGTTCTCGATCATGTCGGAATAGGATCCATTGATCCTTTTGCGTCTGTCACACGCCCCACAATCGCGAGTTTGAAGCTCGTCACAGTCATCCCTTCCCAGATCCTACTCGGAATACCACAGACAAGGTTTAGACTTTCCGAATATCAGGAATGGCTGCCAATAATTCTAGCTTATACCACGAAGGTTCCAATCTGAGATTAGAAACCCAAGAGATACTCATTCAAGCCATTGCTAGTAGAACAGAGGTGGTTGTCAATCACATGTTCATAGGTGAGAATGATGATGAGTGTCACGGATCATCACATTCATCAAGTTGAAGAACGAATGAATATCTTGGAGAAGAAATAGACTTGAGTTGAATAGAAAAACAATAGTACTTGTATTAATTCATGAAGAACAGTAGAGCTCCACACCTTAATCTATGGTGTGTAGAAACTCCACCGTGGAAAATACAAAAGTGATAATGGTGTAAGCATGGCCGAATGGCCAGCCTCCAAGGTCTAGGGACTAAACGTCCAAAGATGTGTAAAATACAATAGTAAAAGGTCCTATTTATAGAGAACTAGTAGCCTAGGGTTTACAGAAATCAGTAATTAATGCAGAAATATTCTTCCGGGCCCACTTGGTGTGTGCTTGGGCTGAGCATTGAAGCTTCCATGTGTAGAGACTTTTCTTGGAGTTAAACGCCAGCTTTTGTGCCAATTTGGGCGTTTAACTCCAGCTTTTGTGCCAGTTTTGGAGTTAAACGCCAGAATTCTTGAGCTGACTTGGAACGCCTGTTTGGGCCATCAAATCTTGGGCAAAGTATGGACTATTATATATTTCTGGAAAGCCCAGGATGTCTACTTTCCAACGCAATTGAGAGCGCACGAATTGGGCTTCTGTAGCTCCAGAAAATCCACTTTGAGTGAAGGGAGGTCAGAATCCAACAGCATCTGCAGTCCTTTTTCAGCCTCTGAATCAGATTTTTGCTCAGGTCCCTCAATTTCAGCCAGAAAATACCTGAAATCATAGAAAAACACACAAACTCATAGTAAAGTCCAGAAGAGTGATTTTTATTTAAAAACTAATAAAAACATAATTAAAACTAACTAAAATATACTAAAAACATACTAAAAACAATGCCAAAAAGCGTATAAATTATCCGGTCATCACAACACCAAACTTAAATTGTTGCTTGTCCCCAAGCAACTGAAAATCAAATAAGATAAAAAGAAGAGAATATACAATAAATTCCAAAAACATCTATGAAGATCAGTATTAATTAGATGAGCGGGGCCTTTAGCTTTTTGCCTCTGAACAGTTTTGGCATCTCACTTTATCCTTTGAAGTTCAGAATGATTGGCTTCTATAGGAACTCAGAATCCAGATAGTGTTATTGATTCTCCTAGTTAAATATGTTGATTCTTGAACACAGCTACTTTTATGAGTCTTGGCCGTGACCCTAAACATTTTGTTTTCCAATATTACCACCGGATACATAAATGCCACAGACACATAACTGGGTGAACCTTTTCAGATTGTGACTCAGCTTTGCTAGAGTCCCCAATTAGAGGTGTCCAGAGCTCTTAAGCACACTCTTTTTGCTTTGGACCACGACTTTAACCGCTCAGTCTCAAGTTTTCACTTGACACCTTCACGCCACAAGCACATGGTTAGGACAGCTTGGTTTAGCCGCTTAGGCCATGATTTTATTCCTGTGGGCCCTCCTATCCACTGATGCTCAAAGCCTTGGATCCCTTTTTTATCACCCTTGCCTTTTGGTTTAAAGGGGAATTGGCTTTTTCTGCTTGCTTTTTCTTTTTCTTTCTTTTTCTTTTTTTTTCTTTTTTTTTCTGCAAGCTTTCTATTCACTGCTTTTTCTTGCTTCAAGAATCAATTTTATGATTTTTCAGATCATCAAATAATATTTCTCTTTTTCCTTTCATTATTTCAAGAGCCAACAATTTTAACATTCATAAACAATCAAATTAAAAAATATGCACTGTTCAAGCATTCATTCAGAAAAATAATAGTATTGCCACCACATCAAAATAATTAAACTGTTTTAAAATTTGAAATTCATGTACTTCTTTTTCTTTTTCAATTAAAAACATTTTTCATTTAAAAAAGGTGATGGATTCATTTTCATAGCTTTAAGACATAGACACTAATGATCATGTAATAAAGACACAAACATAGATAAACATAAAGCATAATTTTCGAAAAACAGGAAAATAAAGAACAAGGAAATTAAAGAATGGGTCCACCTTAGTGATGGCGGCTTGTTCTTCCTCTTGAAGATCTTATGGAGTGCTTGAGCTCCTCAATGTCTCTTCCTTGCCTTTGTTGCTCCTCTCTCATGGTTCTTTGATCTTCTCTAATTTCATGGAGGAGGATGGAATGCTCTTGGAGCTCCACCCTTAGTTGTCCCATGTTGGAACTTAATTCTCCTAGGGAGGTGTTGATTTGCTCCCAATAGTTTTGTGGAGGAAAATGCATCCCTTGAGACATCTCAGAGATTTCATGAGGAATTTCCTCATGCTCTTGATGAGGTTCTCTTGTTTGCTCCATTCTTTTCTTAGTGATGGGCTTGTCCTCATCAATGAGAGTGTCTCCCTCTATGTCAATTCTAACCGAATTGCAAAGGTGACAAATGAGATGAGGGAAGGCTAACCTTGCCAAAGGAGAGGACTTGTCCGCCACCTTGTAGAGTTCTTGGGATATAACCTCATGAACTTCCACTTCCTCTCCAATTATGATGCTATGGATCATGATAGCCCGGTCTATAGTAGCTTCAGACCGGTTGCTAGTGGGAATAATTGAGCGTTGGATGAACTCCAACCATCCCCTAGCCACGGGCTTGAGGTCATGCCTTCTTAGTTGAACCGACTTCCCTCTTGAATCTCTCTTCCATTGGGCGCCCTCTTCACAGATGTCCATGAGGATTTGGTCCAACCTTTGATCAAAGTTGACCCTTCTAGTGTAGGGGTGTGCATCTCCTTGCATCATGGACAAGTTGAATGCCAACCTTACATTTTCCGGACTAAAATCTAAGTAATTCCCCCGAACCATTGTAAGCCAATTCTTAGGGTCCGGGTTCACACTTTGATCATGGTTCTTGGTGATACATGCATTGGCATAGAACTCTTGAACCATCAAGATCCCAACTTGTTGAATGAGGTTGGTGAGAACTTCCCAACCTCTTCTTCGGATCTCATGTCGGATCTCCGGATACTCATTCTTTTTGAGCTTGAAAGGGACCTCGGGGATCACTTTCTTCTTGGCCACAACTTCATAGAAGTGGTCTTGATGCACCCTTGAGAGGAATCTCTCCATCTCCCATGACTTGGAGGTGAAAGCTTTTGCCTTCCCTTTCCTCTTTCTAGAGGTTTCTCCGGCCTTTGGTGCCATAAATGGTTATGGAAAAACAAAAAGCTTTAGCTTTTACCACACCAAACTTAGAAGGTTTGTTCGTCCTCGAGCAAAAGAAGAAAGAAGAGAGTAGAAGAAGAAGAAATAGAGGAGATGGAGTGGGCTTTGTGTTTCGGCCAAGGGAGAGAAGTGGTGTTTAGGTTGTGTGAAAATGAAGGAGTGAAGATGGGTTTATATAGGAGTTAGAGGGGTGTGTATGGTTCGGCCATTATGGGTGGGTTTGGGAGGAAAAGTGGTTTGAATTTGAATGGTGAGGTAGGTGGGGTTTTATGAAGGATGGATGTGAGTGGTGAAGAGAATGGTGGGATTTGATAGGTGAGGGGTTTTTGGGAAAGAGATATTGAGGTGATTGGTGAATGGGTGAAGAAGAGAGAGAGTGGTGGGGTAGGTGGGGATCCTGTGGGGTCTACAGATCCTGAGGTGTCAAGGATATCTCATCCCTGCACCAAGTGGCGTGCAAAACGCCCCCTTTCTGCCAATCCTGGCGTTAAACGCCAGTCTGGTGCCCATTTCTGGCGTTAAACGCCCAGAATGGTGCCAGACTGGGCGTTTAACGCCCATTCTGCTATCCTTACTGGCGTTTAAACGCCAGTAAGTTTCTCCTCCAGGGTGTTCTATTTTTCATTCTATTTTTTCTTCTGTTTTTGCTTTTTCAATTGTTTTTGTGACTTCACATGATCATCAACCTATAGAAAACATAAAATAACCAAAGAAAATGGAAATTTAACATAGATAAGTAAAAATTGGGTTACCTCCTAACAAGCGCTTCTTTAATGTCAATAGCTTGACAGTGGGCTCTCATGGAGCCTCACAGATGTATAGAGCAATGTTGGAACCTCCCAACACCAAACTTAGAGTTTGAATGTGGGGGTTCAACACCAAACTTAAAGTTTGGTTGTGGCCTCCCAACATCAAACTTAGAGTTTAACTGTGGGGGCTCTGTTTGACTCTGTATTGAGAGAAGATCTTCATGCTTCCTCTCCATGGTAACAGAGGGATATCCTTGAGCTTTAAACACAAGGGAGTTTTCATTCACTTGAATGATCAGTTCTCCTCTGTCAACATCAATCACAGCTTTTGCTGTGGCTAGGAAGGGTCTGCCAAGGATGATGGATTCATCCATACACTTCCCAATCTCTAGGATTATGAAATCAGCAGGGATGTAATGGCCTTCAACCTTTACCAAGACATCCTCTACAAGTCCATAAGCCTGTTTCTTTGAGTTGTCTGCCATCTCCAGTGAGATTCTTGCAGCTTGTACCTCAATGATCCCTAACTTCTCCATTACAGAGAGAGGCATGAGGTTTATGCTTGATCCTAGGTCACACAGAGCCTTCTCAAAGGTCATGGTGCCTATCGTACAAGGTATTGAGAACTTTCCAGGATCTTGTCTCTTCAGAGGTAATCTCTGCCTAGTCAAGTCATCCAGTTCTTTGATGAGCAATGGAGGTTCATCCTCCCAAATCTCATTACCAAATAACTTGGCATTTAGCTTCATGATTGCTCCAAGGTACTTAGCAACTTGCTCTTCAGTGACATCTTCATCCTCTTCACAGGAAGAATACTCATCAGAGCTTATGAAAGGCAGAAGTAAATTCAATGGAATCTCTATGGTCTCAGTCTGAGCCTCAGATTCCCATGGTTCCTCATTAGGGAACTCCATGGAGGTCAGTGAACGTCTATTGAGGCCTTCCTCAGTGGAGATCACTGCCTCTTCCTCCTCTCCAGGTTCGGCCGTCTGAGACGTGTTTATGGCCTTGCACTCTCTCTTTGGATTCTCTTCTGTATTGCTTGGGAGAGTGCTAGGAGGGAGTTCAGTAATTTTCTTACTCAGCTGACCCAATTGTGCCTCCAAATTTCTAATGGAGGACCTTGTTTCAGTCATGAAACTTTGAGTGGTTTTGATTAGATCAGAGACAATGGTTGTTAAGTTAGAGGGGCTCTGCTTAGAATTCTCTATCTGTTGCTGAGAAGATGATGGAAAAGGTTTGCCATTGCTAAACCTGTTTCTTCCACAATTGTTGTTGAAACCTTGTTGAGGTCTCTGTTGATCCTTCCATGAGAGATTTGGGTGATTTCTCCATGAAGGATTATAGGTGTTTCCATAGGATTCTCCCATGTAATTCACTTCTTCCATTGTTGGGTTCTCAGGATCATAAGCTTCTTTCTCAGAAGATGCTTCCTTGGTACTGCCTGTTGCTGCTTGCATTCCAGACAGACTCTGAGAAATCATATTAACTTGTTGGGTTAATATTTTATTCTGAGCCAATATGGCATTCAGAGTATCAATCTCAAGAACTCCTTTCTTCCGAGTTGACCCATTATTCACAGGATTCCTTTCAGAGGTGTACATGAATTGGTTATTTGCAACCATTTCAATGAGTTCCTGAGCTTCTGCAGGCGTCTTCTTTAGATGAAGAGATCCTCCAGCAGAGCTATCCAATGACATCTTGGATAGTTCAGACAGACCATCATAGAAAATACCTATGATGCTCCATTCTTAAAGCATGTCAGAAGGGCACCTTCTGATCAATTGCTTGTATCTTTCCCAAGCTTCATAGAGGGACTCACCATCCTTCTGTCTAAAGGTTTGGACTTCCACTCTAAGCTTACTCAATTTTTGAGATGGAAAGAACTTTGCCAAGAAGGCATTGACTAGCTTTTCCCAAGAGTTCAGGCTTTCCTTAGGTTGTGAATCCAACCATGTCCTAGCTCTGTCTCTTACAGCAAAAGAAAAAAGCATAAGTCTGTAGACTTCAGGGTCAACCCCATTGGTCTTGACAGTGTCACAGATTTGCAAGAATTCAGCCAAGAACTGATGAGGATCTTCCAATGGAAGTCTATGAAACTTGCAATTCTGTTGCATTAGAGAAACTAATTGAGGCTTAAGCTCAGAGTTGTTTGCTCCAATGGCAGGGATAGAGATGCTTCTCCCATAGAAATCAGGAGTAGGTGTAGTAAAGTCACCAAGCACCTTCCTTGCATTGTTGGCATTGTTGTTGTTTTCGGCTGCCATGGTTTCTTCTTCTTTGAAGAGCTCTATTAGGCCCTCTAAAGAGAGATGTTCTTTAGCTTCTCTTAGCTTTCTCTTCAAGGTCCTTTCAGGTTCAGGATCAGCTTGAACAAGTATGCCTTTATCTTTGTTCCTGCTCATATGAAAGAGAAGAGAACAAGAAAGTAGGGAATCCTCTATGTCACAGTATAGAGATTCCTTGAAGTGTCAGAGGAAAAAAAGAATAGAAGGAGGGGATAGAGATGAGAGAATTCGAACTTATCAAGAGGGATAGAGTTCGAATTGCACCTTGAGGAGGGGTGTTAGTCCCTTAAATAGAAGGATGTGAAAAAAGGGGAAGAAATTTTCGAAATTTAAGTAAGAGATTTTGAAATTTTGGTAATTGGTTTTTGAAAACTAAGATTGAGAAAGAAATCAAGTGATTTTTGAAAAAGATTTTGAAATCAGAAATTAAAAAGATATGATTGAAAATTAATTTTTGAAAAAGATGTGATTGAAAAGATATGATTGAGAAGATATGATTGAAAATCAAATTAAAAAGAGAAAGTTTTAAAACTAAAGTTGATTACTTGACTAACAAGAAATTAAAAGATATGATTCTAAAATTTAAAATTTGATCCTTTCTTAATAGGCAAGTAACAACCTGAAAACTTTTGAAGTAAATCTTGAATTGAAGCAAAGATTTTTGAAAATAGTAAAATTAAATATAAAATGGAAAGAAATTGATTTTGAAGGAGATATGATTGAAAAGATATGATTCGAAAAGGATTTGATTTTGAAAAATTATGAAAACTTGAAAAAAATGTGAATTAAAAACAAAATCTTCCCTCTAGTGTCATCCTGGCGTTAAACGCCCAGAATGGTGCCCATTCTGGTGTTTAACGCCCAAATCTCTACCTTTTGGGCGTTAAACGCCCAGCTAGGTACCCTGGCTGGCGTTTAAACACCAGTTTTCCTTCTTTACTGGCCGTTTTGAATGCCCAGCTTTTTCTGTTTGATTCCTCTGCTGAATGTTCTGAATCTTCAATTCTCTGTATTATTGACTTGAAAAGACATAGTTTTGAAAATATTTTTGAATTTTTGATGATGAGAAACAATAAAAATGCAACTAATATCAAATAAACAATGCATGCAAGACACCAAACTTAAAAGTTTGTATACTAAGGACTATAACAATGTAAAAATGCATATGAGAAACAATAAAACACACTAAACAAGAGAATTTAAAGATCAGAGCAAGGAAATCATCAAGAACAACTTGAAGATTAATGAAGACACATGCATGTAATTTTTGAAAAATGCAAGAAAAATAGAAACATGCAATTGACACCAAACTTAAAAATTGATACTAGACTTAAACAAGAAACATAAAATATTTTTTATTTTTATGGTTTTATAAATTTTTTTTTGTGATTTTCGAAACTTATATGGAAAAGAAAATAAAGAGAATCAAAACTTTTAATAAGAATTCCAGGAATCATGCAATGTTAGTCTAAAGCTTCAGTCTAAAAAGGATTAGACATGTTTGGCCAAGCTTCAGCAGGACATTACATTTAATAGCTAAATTGATGAGAATCAATAAGCTTTTATGATGGTGGGAACATCACCTTGAAACTCTAGAATTCATTCTTAAAAATTCTGAAGAAAAGATACATAATCTAAGCAACAAGATGAACCGTCAGTTGTCCAAACTCGAACAATCCCCGGCAATGGCGACAAAAACTTGGTGCACGAAATTGTGATCATCAACAATGGCGCCAAAGGACTTGGAGCTCTTAAACGTGAATCACACTTTGTCACAATTCCGCACAACTAACCAGCAAGTGCACTGGGTCGTCCAAGTAATACCTTACGTGAGTAAGGGTCGATCCCACGGAGATTGTCGGCTTGAAGCAAGCTATGGTCATCTTGTAAATCTCAGTCAGGCGGATTCAAATTGTTATGGAGTTTAAGGTGATGAAAATAAACATAAAGTAAAGATAGAGATACTTATGTAATTCATTGGTGGATTTCAGATAAGCGTATGAAGATGCTTTGTTCCCCTTGAACCTCTGCTTTTCTATTGCCTTCTTCCAATCATTCATACTCCTTTCCATGGCAAGCTTTATGTTGGGCATCACCGTTGTCAATGGCTTCATCCCGTCCTCTCAGTGAAAATGGTCCTGATGCTCTGTCACAACATCGGCTAATCAGCTGTCGGTTCTCGATCATGTCGGAATAGGATCCATTGATCCTTTTGCGTCTGTCACACGCCCCACAATCGCGAGTTTGAAGCTCGTCACAGTCATCCCTTCCCAGATCCTACTCGGAATACCACAGACAAGGTTTAGACTTTCCGAATATCAGGAATGGCTGCCAATAATTCTAGCTTATACCACGAAGGTTCCAATCTGAGATTAGAAACCCAAGAGATACTCATTCAAGCCATTGCTAGTAGAACAGAGGTGGTTGTCAATCACATGTTCATAGGTGAGAATGATGATGAGTGTCACGGATCATCACATTCATCAAGTTGAAGAACGAATGAATATCTTGGAGAAGAAATAGACTTGAGTTGAATAGAAAAACAATAGTACTTGTATTAATTCATGAAGAACAGTAGAGCTCCACACCTTAATCTATGGTGTGTAGAAACTCTACCGTGGAAAATACAAAAGTGATAATGGTGTAAGCATGGCCGAATGGCTAGCCTCCAAGGTCTAGGGACTAAACGTCCAAAGATGTGTAAAATACAATAGTAAAATGTCCTATTTATAGAGAACTAGTAGCCTAGGGTTTACAGAAATCAGTAATTAATGCAGAAATCTTCTTTCGGACCCACTTGGTGTGTGCTTGGGCTGAGCATTGAAGCTTCCATGTGTAGAGACTTTTCTTGGAGTTAAACACCAGCTTTTGTGCCAGTTTGGGCGTTTAACTCCAGCTTTTGTGCCAGTTTTGGAGTTAAACGCCAGAATTCTTGAGCTGATTTGGAACGCCTATTTGGGCCATCAAATCTTGGGCAAAGTATGGACTATTATATATTGCTGGAAAGCCCAGAATGTCTACTTTTCAACACAATTGAGAGCGCGCTAATTGGGCTTCTGTAGCTCCAGAAAATCCACTTTGAGTGCAGGGAGGTCAGAATCCAACAGCATCTGCAGTCCTTTTTCAGCCTCTGAATCAGATTTTTGCTCAGGTCCCTCAATTTCAGCCAGAAAATATCTAAAATCACAGAAAAATACACAAACTCATAGTAAAGTCCAGAAGAGTGATTTTTATTTAAAAACTAATAAAAATATAATAAAAACTAACTAAAATATACTAAAAACATACTAAAAATAATGCCAAATAGCGTATAAATTATCCGCTCATCAATGGTCTAGGACCATACCTCAACCTTGTATCCTCAACTATTAGCGGGTAGTGATCTGACAAGCCTCTTGGCCCTCCTCTTAGATGAATCTCAGGAAACTTCTCGACCCATTCTAGACTAACCAGCACTCTATCAATCCGACTGCATGAACGACCTCTGAACCAAGTAAACTTATGGTCATTAAGCGGCAGGTCCACCAAGTGTATTTCTTGTATCCAATTTCTGAACTCTTCAGCAGATGCTGGTAAGCTGGTAGTATCTTTTCTTTCCTCCACTTGTACAATCTCGTTAAAATCTCCCACAAAACAACAAGGCACCTAACATAACCCTGCTATATAGCTCAACTCCTCCCACAAAGCAAAATTTTCATCTCTAGTATGAGCACCATAAACCAATACAAAAGCACAATTGAAATTATTCTTCAATATCATCCCTTTCGCACACAACCATCTCTCTCCCTTATAACAATTACTCAATTTAAAAATTATTTCATCCCATATTAATAACAACCCCCCCGATAGACCGTCAGACTCAACGAATTCCCACCCAGCATTATCGCACCCCCACATATTTGCCACATCAAACTTAATTATTACTTGCCTTTTAGTCTCAATTAGACCTAACATGTGAAGCTTATATTTTTTCTTTAGGTCTTTAATCATTCTCATCTTCCCATCCCCCCTCCCGGCCCAACCCACTAATGTTCCATGAACTAAAGATCATTTTAGAGGATTAGTACACACCTTTTTTTTATTATTTTTGGGTCTGCTCCGTCTTACTTTCGCCTTTTGTTTTGCCAATCTTTTTTTTTTTTAGCAATTTCTTCATTTTGAGCTTGGAGGATGGCCATGATATCATCTTCTTTGGTGTACAAAATTGCACCAGACTTCACTGCTACTTCCCATGTCCTCTTGTTTTCCAACATCTGCTCCTCCAAAGTTGTATTCTGATTGTCGCCAGTTTTCTCGTCATTTTCCTCAATGTAGTCCCCCTATTTGCATATCTCCAGCTGCATTCCCACCCTGCACTTGTGTTCTCTGACCTATCTTCCATCCAGAGCCTCCATTTACAGCCTTAGTAACTGCAGCTTACACATTGACCCAGCTACTATTTTTAGGAACACTCATAGCCTTGTTCTCCCCATCTGATCCGATTTTTCCATCAATATCCCCATCATTCCCATCATCGCTGGCATCCCCGAATCCACCGTTCTCACCTTCGGCATCTTCCTTATAATCATGACCTCTACCCACATGGACCTCAATATTATCACACCCCTTAACCCCTCTAGTCCCTCCCACCTTCCACTCAGTCGGTACCGTTTCAAGTTCCTCAACTTCCAAATTCTCTGTATCATGGCTTACAACATTCACCACCTTCCCAACCTCCACCCTAGCCTTCACCGTACCTGGGCATCACTGAATAGTTTCAACCTGGTTCACAGCATCATGGCTTCTACGGTTCCATTCTCGGCCAGCTCCAACATCGCCGTATCCACCATTCACAGCCTGCTCACCTATTGCCCCATCCTTCATCGTGCCTGTACATAGTTGTGGAGGTTTTGCTCTCTTTGCGTAGCCATGGCGGCCTCGGATCCCCTCACGGCATGCTTCAGTTCGCCATGCGCTCCTTCCCTGGGTCAGGGCAGCGTCTCCACCTGCAAGAAGCATGCGTGTATCTACTTCATCCTGGGCTGCTCGTATCTCCATCAGGTTGCTGCTTCTCACCCGACCCGGATCCAGCTGGTCCGGCCAATCCAGCGAGCATGCCACAGTAGTCTTCCAGCCTTGGACCGCTGACCTATTTAAGCCCAAAGGCATTCCATAGCCCAAGTTGTATTTAAAAGAAGTTTTGGCCCACTTTTTTTTCTTCCGATGTTAATTTTCTTTTCCTTGCTGACTTTCCCTTGCGGCTCACAGTGTACATTGTCAAAATCCAAGGTTACAATTTTATCAGAATCTTTATTATTTCTCATAATGGCACCCCCCACAGAATCAGCTCTCTCTTTATTTTGAACATTATTTGCGTTAGACGTTACCAAATATAGACGATTCTGATTTAAATATCTATTAAGCCACTCATTCAAAATACTTTTTGTAATTACTAATCTGTCCTTGGCTTCTTCATCCTCCCACGTCACCGACATCACCACTTCTTCCGCTGGATCTACGTGTTCCGGTAGGTATACTTGCCTCATCGACTTGGCAGCCATATCCGCACGATTGCCTGCAGTACTTTTTCTTTGTAGTTCACTACTGGTGTCTCCGTCCACACTATTATCCAACTGACAGTCTATTTCATATGCCTCTCAACCCACTTCTTTAACCAAGACATCAAAGCTATTGATTCCTATTGTAATGTGTATCCATTCGTTGATTAGGTCCATAACACAGGTATCTATTTGTACTCGTCCAACATTGAAACTATTGCACGATTCCATAATTGCATCGCAGCCAACTACTTCACCCCACTGACCCCCTATGGTATTAAAAGTTTCTGCTGACTAAGTATGCAATGGAGCTCCAAAACCTTTTAGCCACATTCTTCTAGTTTTGCTCTACTCTGAATTTTCCCATCTCCAGACATTGTGGACAAACTGTAACAGGCTATTCATTTTGAAAGTGTATGTCTCCTCAGCACTCAACATACTGTCAAAACTCAAAAGTCAGTAACGCTTTATAAGCGCCCAGTTCTCGTACTTGGGTGACTTGAGGCAAATATTTTGCGATCTGATACTTCAACGAGTCAAAGTTGATAGCAGCTATTGTCCCTCCCACAATACTTCTCTGTAGCTAATCCAAATTTTCTTTAGCCACTACTACTTCCACTTTTTTTGTCCATCCATTTTCATGAGGATCTCTGATTGCTGTCTTCTTTTTCAACTGTGTTGTATTCTTCCGGGCCTCTATCTGAACCTCCTCACGTTGCAGCCAACAAGTAGAAATGTTCTGATCATCTTCTTTCATCTCGGCTCTCTTCATATCATTCGCACCCGGCACTCGCCTGTATTTCGCTTCCCCCACGAACACAACCTTACCTCTCAATCTCATTCGATTCATTTCCCTTACCGCCTTCAAATCGCCTCCCTTCGTGGTATATCGTATGAACACAAAAAATATATATGTCACCACTTTTTTGTTTTTATGACAGATATATATCATTTATGCGCCCCGTCCAGTTGAATAACTAAAACAACTCCCCCTTCAATATATCTTCAGAAAGATTATCCACAAAGATAAAGAAAGACTCATTCTCTAATCTTCGATACTCTTCTCGGTTCCAAACTCATGGATCTCTGTCTTGATTCCTATGTCTACCCCCCTTTGTGTTTCCCATCCACACTCTCTCACCCACTCTCTCTCTCACTTTCATATCTTCAAACAAAATCCCCAATAGTTTTATAAATATATCTGTAATTTATTCTTCAGTTGGATAGAATTTGATTATAACTTCTTTCTCATTCACCAATTCTCTAATTTTATAAAACCGTATAGCAATATGCTTTAATCTCCCATGGAATACTGAATTTTTGCAAAGCGCAATAGTTAACTTATTATCACAAAATATTGTTGTTGGAGTACTTTGTTTCTCTTTCAATTCCTTAAGAATTCTTCTTAGCCAAACTGCTTGCGTTGCATAATTTGTTGCTGCTATATATTCTGCTTCTATTGTAGAGAGTGCTACTACTGGTTATTTCTTTGAAGACCATAAAATTGCACTAGAATTGAGGTAAAATAAAAATCACGAAGCACTTTTTCTTGTTTCAATAGCTCCAACCCAATCACTATCAGTGTAACCGACAAAATTCACTTCATTAGTATTTTCATAATAAATATCATCATTTAAAATATATTTGATATATCAAAGAATCTGTTTTACTGCCTGCAAATGGTTGGTACAAGGCTCCTCCATAAATATGCTAAGCAAACTAACTCCAAATACAATATTTGGTCTGATTGCAGTTAAATACCTCAGACTTCCAATCAAGTTTTTGTAATATGTGGGATTTACTAATCTTCCTTTATCTTCTCTCAGCAACTTGAACTTCTCTTCGACTGGAGAAGGAACTGGTTTTGAATGCTCCATCTAAAATTTCTTCAAAATATCATTTGCATATTTTTTTTTGTGAAATGATGATTCCATCATCTTTCTGAATGACTTCAATACCAAGAAAGTAAGACATCAAATCCATATCCGTTGTTTCAAAGTGCTTTATCATAGCCTCCCTAAATTATGCAATTATCTTCAAATTGTTTCTAATAAAAATTAAATCGTTAACATAAAGTCACACAATCAAGATTTCTCTAGATTCAATAAACTTGACGTAAAGAGTATCATCAAATGGACATCTTCTGAAATCATTCTGAGTGAAATAAAAATTAATATTCTTGTACCATGCTCTTGGTGTTTGTTTCAATTCGTACAAGGCTTTCTTCAACAAGTAAATTTTATCTTCTTTTCAAAAAATTTCATATCCTACAGGTTGCTCAATATACACTTCTTCTAAAGTACTATTTAGAAATGCTGACTTAACATCTATCTGATGTATCTTCCATTTATTTTGGGCTGAGAGTAAATAATCGTATGAATGATTCTAATCTAGTAACAGGAGCAAATAATTTAAAGTAGTCAATACCTGGTTTTTGTTTGTATCCCTTAACAATTAATCTTGCTTTGAAACGATGAACTTCACCATTGGGTTTGTACTTAGTTTTGTAAACCAACTTTACTCCAATCGACTTTTTATCTACTGGTAAATCTGTTAGCTCCCATATGTCATTCTTTTTAATGGCATGAATCTCCTCATCCATTGCTTTCTTTCAATTGTTGTCTCTAGAGGCTTCTTTAAATTTCAACGGTTCACAATCTGAAAATAGTACAAAATTTATGATTACTTCATCGGGCAGATCGTTATCATTGTCAACTTCATAATATGCTAATCTAGCAGGTAGTCTTTACTCTCTTTGAAGTCTTCTAGCCGATTCTAGTTGTTTAGTTGTGTCGGGTTGTTTTTCTTCAACTTCGTCACTCATATTTAGAATTATAATCCGCTGCTTTTTTGTCTTTGTGTTCTAGTCCCATATGCCTTTTCTTGTCAAATATCACATTTTTACTGATAATCACCTTCTTTGATTCTAGATTATACTGCTTGTATGCTTTTGAGTCATGCTATAACCGATAATGATACACTTCTCGCCTTTATCATCTAACTTTTTTTCTTAATTGATCTAGAAGAAGCATATAAGAAATACACCCAAAGACTCTTAAATAATGAATGGAAGGCCTCTTTTCACTCCAAAATTCTTCAAGAGTTTTATCACAAACACTTTTCGTTAGACACTTGTTTAAAATATGAACTGCTGTTGCGACTGCTTCTGCCCAAAACTCGCATTTGTTTTGACCGAGCATGCATCTGACCATATCCATGATGGTTCTGTTCTTTCTTTCAATAACTCCATTTTGTTGAGGAGTATATCTAATTTTTAGTTGGTGTATGTTGAATTTCGTGTTACTTAAAATATTTTGAACATGCAAGATATTTTGTTCCTCTGTCTCTACTTTGAAAATTAAAACCATGACCTCGTCCTTCTTGTATGTGGCTTGATTCTGCAACATTGTTTAAATTCACCCAGATTTTCAAGGTTTTTTTGGTGAGTTTTTCTGATTTCTCCAATATTCTACTAATGTGGCTTTCCATGGTTCCTTGCAACTCTGCAATCGTCATGGTATCCATATCGTGAGAGTCTAGTATTGTAGTCACCACATGATCATACTTCATTGGCATGGTACAAAGAATTTTTTTTCACATTTTGCTATCAGGCATATCTTCTCCATAGACTGTCAGCTTATTGACAAGATCTGTAACACGAAAAAAATATTGCTCAACAGTTTTTGAACTAGACATCTCGTACCTTTCATATTCTCTTCTCAAAGACTGTAGCTTTGCTTTCTGAGTTTTATATACGCCTTTGTATGATAGTTTTAACATGTTTCATGCCTCTTTTGCACTTTTGGCATTTGCTATTTTGCCAAATACCGCATAAGCGCCAATTGATCTCTCCTCTGTTGGGTAATATCTGCTCCTTGATAACCCAGTTCAATAAAATTCTACAGGTTTTAGGCCTTCAAATGGGTAGATGATATGGTCACCATTAATACAAATCATCATAACTCGCCTTTACCGTTATTATTCGGCCCTTATGAATTATAACTTGGCAAAATTAATGACATTATAACTGACGTCTCAAACGGCATGAATAAAGTCGGTTACAAAACCAATTATCAAGAACGGTCAAATAATCATCTAGAATATAACGGACGATTAAATATCTATAAAAGCAAGGTAAAGTATCTTTTCTCAGACACTCTGAATTAACACCATAACTGACTTAAGCATTGGAGTGCCTTTGCAGGTACACTCCACCCCCTTTTTGTATTACTCACACCCTCACATCTACAAGGAGAAAGGAGAATTCGGACTCTGAGGAGTGGATGTCCAATCTTGCAGCGTATAGCTCGGCTGACCTTGAGGAGTTGAAGCCGACCTATTTCCCAGGCAAGATCAATTGGCGCCCACCGTGGGGCCGAGGAAATCATATTTTTTCTTTTGGTCTCATCATTTCCATCTACATCCATGGCTGACGTACCGCCTCCATCACTGTCCGAACTCATGCAAATGGTAGCTGAGCTACAACAAGCTAATCAGCGGATGGCTAACGAGAACCAAATAATGGCTGCTCAAATTGCCGAACTAAATCATGCTCGGATTGAACACAATGATGCTCATCGCCAACAGGCGGAGGACGAGGAACATCAATCCCAACCGACCCATGTTTCAGAAACCGCTCAACATGAAGAGCAGCAGCACGAAGACGAGAAAGAAGAATCCGAGGACCTTGTAGGCCCTTTCACAGAAGAAGTAATGAATTTCGAACTGCCGAAGAGGTTCACTTTGCCGTTGACCCTCACGCCCTACGATGGACTCGGAGACCCAAGGAAGTTCATAAAGAAATTCCGATCAATAATGATCGTCAATGGTGCATCAGATACAGTTTTATGTCGTTGTTTTCCGAATTATTTAGACGGTCCTGCACTTGATTGGTTGTGTGCCTTGCCTGCAGGTTCCATTTCGCGCTTTTATCAGCTGGTGAAGTTATTCGAAGAACATTTCGCCGGATCTGCAATATACTTGCACGATTCCGATTACCTGAACACCATCAAGCAAGGAACGAATGAAAGCCTAAAGGACTATATGACTCGCTTTACCAAGGTCGCAATCAACATACCAGATCTCCATCCCGAAGTCCATCTACACGCAATTAAAAGCGGCCTCTGACCTGGGAAATTCCAGGAAACAATCGCAGTAGCAAAACCAAAGACCCTAGCAGAATTTCGAGAGAAAGCAAAGGGACAAATTGACATCGAGGAGCTCCGACAAGCTCGGAAATCTGACAAGTCACACTTCCGCGAAGAAGATAAGAGTTCAACCATTAAGAAAAATTTTAAACTAACACCCAGATTTGATTCTTATACGCAGTTCAACACCAAGAGGGAGGACATAATCAAGGAGATCTTGAACTCCAAACTAATTAAGCCACCAAGAAAGGCCGGCACATACCAGGATGCAAAGCAAGTGGACAAATCAAAGTACTGCGCTTTCCACCAAAAACACGGCCACAACACTGATGATTGTGTGGTCACATCCAAAAGCGCAGCCACAGTTCAACAACAAACGACCTCTCTGAACAAAACCGAGGAAAAGAGAAGGCAGCTTCAAACCAATATGAAAGGCCACGAGGTATAATCAATTGTATTTCAGGAGGATACGCAAGTGGGGGATACTCAAACTCGGCAAGAAAAAGGTCCTTCCGAGCAATATGCTCGGTAGAAGGACCAAAGCAAGATGTAGCAATCAATAAACCACAACCAGAGGTCACTTTCACACAGGCCGACCTTAACTCTAACATACAAAATTTGGATGACCCTGTGGTAATCACACTCCAGCTGGGAGACCTATTAGTGAAAAAAGTCCTCTTGGATCCTGGGAGCAGTGCCGACGTTCTGTTTTACTCCACATTTCAAAAGATGAAGCTCAGCGACAACGTGCTACAGACCGCAGGAGGCGACTTGGTCGGCTTCTCAGGAGAACGAGTTCCAATACTCGGATCAGTGTGGTTACAGACCACACTGGGTGAGCAACCCTTTTCAAAAACTAATGATATTCAATATTTAGTAGTGGATTGTTTCAGCCCATATAACCTTATTCTTGGCCGACCTTTTTTGAATAAATTCGGCGCCATTGTATCTACAGTTCATCTCTGTGTGAAGTTCCCAGTGCAGGGCGATCAGGTCGCAACAATCCATGGAGACCATAAGGAGGCGCGACACTGTTACAACATCAGTTTAAAATTCCAAAACCGTGCAACACAACAAGTCAACAATGTCGACCTCAACCAGAAGGAAGGCATACTGGCCGACCTCGACCCAAGAGCTGATTTCCTCGAGCGTCGAAACCATCGGACGACTTACAAAAAGTATATTTCAACAATGACCCTAACAAATTTACATATGTAGGTACATCAATCAACACGGCTGAGTTACAGGCCATAACATCCTTCCTACAAGAAAACGCCGAGCTTTTTGCCTGGAAACCTGCTGACATGCCCGGCATTGACCCACAAGTCATCAGTCATAAACTAGCAATAAACTCCTCAGTCCGACCAATCCAACAGAGGAAACAAAAACTCGGCGAAGAAAAAAGGAAAGCATCACTGGAGGAAACACAAAAGCTCATCAACGCCGAATTTATCAAAGAAATCAGATTCACTACCTGGCTAGCCAATGTGGTAATGGTAAGGAAACAAAACGGTAAGTGGCGCATGTGCGTCGATTTCACTGATTTAAACAAAGCATGTCCAAAGGATTCTTACCCTCTACCGTCCATAGACTCTTTAGTAGACAACGCATCGGGCTACGCTACTTTAAGTTTTATGGACACGTATTCGGGGTATAATCAAATACTCATGCACCCCTCCGACCAAGATAAAACGGCTTTCATCACTGATTTCGGCAATTATTGTTATAAAGTTATGCCATTTGGATTGAAGAACGCAGGTGCAACTTACCAACGTCTTATGGATAAAGTGTTCGCCAAACAAATCGGCAGGAATATCGAAGTTTATGTCGACGACATGGTCGCCAAGACAAAAATCGGAGATAACCACATCTCAGACCTAACAGAAATATTCGGCCAAATCCGCAGATACAACATGCGCCTCAACCCCGAGAAATGTGCCTTCGCCGTCCAAGGGGGTAAGTTCTTAGGCTTCATGCTGACGAGCAGGGGAATAGAGGCAAACCCAGACAAATGCCGAGCAGTGCTAGACATGGCCAGCCCCAAAACAGTAAAAGAAGTTCAGCGCCTCACAGGACGCCTTGCCGCATTTTCCAGATTTGTTCCCTGTTTAGCTTCAACTTCTGTTCCTTTTTTCCAAACAATAAAAAAGAAAAGTAAATTCGAGTGGAACGACGATTGTGAGAGGGCCTTTTCAAAATTAAAAACAACACTCTCACAACCGCCGATTCTACAAAAACCCCTACAAGGGGAGGATTTATTTCTATATTTATCGGTAACTGATTGGGCAATAAGCTCAGCCCTTGTTACAGAAAGAAGCAAAGTTCAGCATCCAGTGTACTTTGTTAGCAAAACTCTACAGCATGCCGAACTTAATTATCCAAGGATTGAAAAGCTCGCGTTGGCACTCATATTCTCGGCGCGACGTCTCCGACCTTATTTCCAGAGCCACATTATCCATGTCAGAACAGATCACCCACTAAGACAAGTGCTGTACAAACCAGAAGTTGCAGGACGACTAATTAAATGGGCAGTCGAACTGTCTGAATTCGACATCAGATACCAATCCAGAGGACCAATCAAGTCACAATTCCTGGCAGATTTCATTGCCGAACTTACCATACCATCCGAAGAAGATCATGCAAAACAATGGATTTTATTTGTCGACGGCTCATCAAATCAAGAAGGTTGTGGTGCAGGAATTCGTCTTGAAGCCGACGACGGATTCATATTGGAACACTCAATACACTTAGCCTTCAAAGCAAGCAACAACCAATCCGAGTATGAAGCACTACTCGCCGGACTCAGACTTTGCTCAGATCTTCAAATATCGACGATCAAGGTATATTGTGACTCTTTGTTAGTCGTACAGCAGGTAAATGACCTCTTCCAGGTAAAGGACCCTCTACTTTCTAAATACCTACTACTAGTAAAGAAACTTTCAAAGAAATTTATCAAATTTGAAATAGAACATATTCCTCGAGAACAAAACCAGAGAGCAGATCTCTTATCTAAGCTCGGCAGTACTCAGTCTACGCTAACCACACTACACCAGTTCACAATAACATCACCCACTGTTACTCTGATAAACGTATTAAGTGTTTCACAGGAAACAGATTGGAGGACGGACTTTATACACTATTTAGAAACAGGTGTTATGCCAGAAGGGGTCGAAAACAGTAAAAAATTTCGGCGGCAAGCATCCTTCTTCACAATCCTAAATGGAGAACTGTATCGACGAGGTTATACCCGGCCACTATTCAAATGTCTCAACAAGTCCGAAGCAGAAACAGCTTTAGCCGAGGCACACGAGGGAATCTGCGGGACACACACAGGAGCTCGGAGCCTAGCATCAAAGGTCCTCCGGGCTGGGTTTTTCTGGCCGACTTTAACACACGACAGCAAACAGAAAATAAGGACATGCAACAATTGCCAAAGACATGCACCCCTGATACACATACCTGCCGAACAGTTACATCACGCAGACATCAGTTGGCCATTCAACCAATGGGGTCTAGATATACTCCGGCCGTTCCCTACGGCACCGGGCCAGGTAAAATATCTTATTGTCGGAATTGATTATTTCTCCAAATGGGTGGAGGCCCAACCTTTAGCAAGAATAACATCACAACAAACAATCACATTTGTTTGGAAGCACATTATTTGCCGTTTCGGCATACCTCAGCATATTACAACTGACAATGGTCGCCAGTTTGCCGATCAAAAATTTCAAGCTTTTTTGCAGAATCTAAAAATAAAACAACACTTCGCCTCTGTGGAACATCCCCAAACGAACGGCCAAGCTGAAGCAGCAAATAAAGTCATCTTACATGCACTAAAGAAGAAACTAGACGAGGCCAAAGGACTCTGGGCCGAATTAATACCTGAAGTACTTTGGGGATACAACACCACCCCACAAACATCAACAAAAGAGACACCATTCAGATTGGTATATGGCTCAGAGGCCATGATACCCCTGGAGATCTCCCAGAACTCTATCCGAACTTACATCAACAATCAGGACGAGACTCGGAAATCCGAGCTCGACGTGATCGAAGAAATAAGAGACATAGCCACATTGAGGCAACGCGTAGCGCAGCAAGCCATAGCTCGACAATACAACAAAGCGGTGAGAAACAAAAACTTCGTCACAGAAGATCTAGTTCTCCGCAAAACCGAAACTGCTCGGAAACCACCAACACATGGAAAGCTCGCAGCCAATTGGGATGGTCCATACCGAGTATCCCAAGCACTCGGCCAAGGAGCATACAAATTAGAAACACTAGATGGTAACCTCTTACCTAGTACATGGAATGTATCCTCTTTAAAGAAATTTTATAGTTAAAAAGACAGGGACAGGCTTGTACTCTTTTTCCTACTGCCAAGATTTTATCCCAAAGGGTTTTGCTTGAAGAGGTTTTAACGAGGCTAGCCTACCTACACCTTTGTATGAAACAATTCCGAATATACAAGGGACGAACATATGTCCTATCCTTTCTATCAAATCGATCTTATCAAACTATCAATCCAGCTCGGACAAATGCCAATACTCGTCCAAGCTCCAAACGGCAATTATCAAATTAAACGCCAATAAACTCGGAGATATATCCGAACAAATGCAAACAGCTTTTTACAAAAAGCACCAAATTTTCAAACAAGTCAATTTTAAAAGGCTCAAAAATAGGAGCCATACTATTATCCGCTTACAAAAAACAGTCAGATTAAATGAACAAAAAACAAATTCACAAAGGTCTTTTCATAACAACCTAAACATTATCGGCCCCATCTTCCGCATCCCCATCATCCTCAATCAACTGACCATCTCGAACTATCTTCCCAGGGTCCATGCCAGAAAGATCGGCATCCGGAACCAAAAACTTCACTTGCAACCTTGCCCTTTCAAAACCTTCAACAAACGAGTCCAAAATCTCATCCACCTTTTTCTCCTCCATATCCTTAAGCTGAGCAGTCACCTCAATCAACCGACTTTGCACGTTCACCAGATCGCTTTCCTTCTTCTTCAAATCCTCAACATCCTTAGCATAACTTTCCTTAGTCTCCTTCAGCAACTTCTCGGTCTCAGTCAAACGAGCTTGAAGCTCAGCAGCAAGACTCTTACACTTAACCAACTCTTCCTTCAAAACAGATACCTCACCTTTCTCAGCAGCCACTCCCTTATGTTTCAATTCCTGACTTCGACCCAGACTTGCAAGGCGCAACCCAACAACCTGGAGGGCAAAACAAACTCATAAGAAAACAAAAGGAAAAATAAGGAAAACATCAGTAACTTGTTACCTGCATATATTGCCCAACAGCCACATCCCCGACCTCCTTGGCAAGAGTTACATCGGCCGACGATTGGCAATACTCATCCACAAGAGCCATGTAAGGATATTCCTTTCCCCACACCGAAAACGCCTCACTTTCCTCAGAAATCTCGTGCAGCCTTTTTTGATTCCCCATAAAAGCCTGTAACTCTTCAAGAGGAACCCCAAACTCTTTCTCATCAGAATCATCTGATAATTCCACAAGCTCGGACTTCTTCCTTTTCTTCGCGATAACTTTCCTCCGCCCTTGTCGAGGCTGCGAAACCTCGCCAGTACCAACAACCTTCTCAGCATTAGATGACGACACCTCTTTCTCCAAATTTTTATTCTTAAACCGCGTCCTTAGCGATGCAGCAGAAACGCCAGGATACTTCCCACCTGGAGAAAACATATCGTGTTAAAATTTTTCAATAAGAAACACAAACACTAACATAAACCCTAGAAACTCACCTAGATACTCTACAACAGCAACCTTATCCTCTTCCCACTTCAGCAACTTATACATCGATATCAAATTTTTTCGATCAACATTCTCCACCAAAAATTCTATCAGACACTCATTCCTCAGCGATATAACCTCCGGACCGAGTATATTTTGCGGCTCCGAGCACCAAAAGAGGGGAAATTTCTCAGCAAGGTTTTCATCAATAAAAAACGGAAAATCCTCTTCTGAACTCTTAACTTTAAAATACATCTCCTTGAAGTCTTTAAAAGAAGATTTGTACAGTTTAAAAATCCCAAATCCCGGAGTGCTATTGAAATTTACCCAACCTCCTTTCCAAACACCTTTAGCTTGAAATAAGGAAAAGAACAAATCCACAGACGGCACTTCCTCCAGAAACTCCATCAAAACCTCAAAAGATCGAAGGAAAGCCCATCCATTTGGATGAAGCTGTGAGGGAGCACAGTTGAGTTGCTTCAGAACTTGACACTCAAACTCCGTAAAAAGAAGCCTAACCCGCAACTCTTCAAGCACACAGCTATGCATGTAAAAGAACTCAAACCCCCACTCTCGGTGATAAACCCTATCATCCACACTACATGGTAACAACTCCACCTTGACTCCGGAACCTACCCTCACTATTTTATTCACATCCACCTCCCTCACCGCCGCTTCATCAGAAAAAAGTGAAACCCGTGATTTAACATCTTCCCCTACCCAATCATACGACCAATCCACCCTATCCTTCTTCTCTTTCCCAAACCCCATTAGATCGAAAAGCAGTAGAAGAAGAAATGAAAAAAGGAAAAACACAGGAGAAAGCACAGAAATGGATCAGAAATAGAAAAAGAGACTCATACCTCTCTTACTCATTCTTCAAAAGAAAGCAAGCATATAACAAACAGCCAACAAAACACCCAGGAAAATCTGAAGAGATTCGAAGAATTAAAGGAACAAAACGTTCCAAATAATCACCCCCCCACTCCCAAAGCCACATCAAACAGTGAGCCAAACATTGGGAAACCGCAAAAATTAAATGCAACCATTATTCCTTCTCTTTCATCAGGAAATAACGGACACGACTCCCCACGTACCCACATTTCAAACCACTAAAACCATCTTTTAATGAAGTAAGTTGATCTGGGGGCTCATCCACTAACCCACACAAACCGAGTTATAACTCATCAAAAAAGTAAAGCTCAACCTGCTTCATTAAAATCCTCTTCAGGCTAAGCTTGGGGGCTGTGATATGGTCACCATTAATACAAATCATCATAACTCGCCTTTACCGTTATTATTCGGCCCTTATGAATTATAACTCGGCAAAATTAATGACATTATAACTGACGTCTCAAACGGCATGAATAAAGTCGGTTACAAAACCAATTATCAAGAACGGTCAAATAATCATCTAGAATATAACAGACGATTAAATATCTATAAAAGCAAGGTAAAGTATCTTTTCTCAGACACTCTAAATTAACACCATAACTGACTTAAGCATTGGAGTGCCTTTGCAGGTACACTCCACCCCTTTTTGTATTACTCACACCCTCACATCTACAAGGAGAAAGGAGAATTCGGACTCTGAGGAGTGGACGTCCAATCTTGCAGCGTATAGCTCGGCTGACCTTGAGGAGTTGAAGCCGACCTATTTCCCAGGCAAGATCAGTAGACATTAAAGTCTCCCAATAACTATAATCGAATTTTTCATCTAATTTGGGACCGGATCATACAACATTGAAAGTGTTTGTCATATTGACTCTATGAATAAACAACTATGTGAGAATTCTTCCATACTTCACAAACTCTCAAACACTTGGCACTAGATTAAACTAGTTCTGATACCAAATTTAAGTATAATACCCACAATTAATGGCTCCAAAATCACTAACTCACATATAAATGACACTGCTATATCTTTCATCACTAAAACTCATTAACAATCATAAAAATATAAGAGAAAATTTTTTAAACAAACAATAAGCATTTTGATTCATGACAAAATTATTAAAGTACATGGGTTTTAAGCCTTTATACAGACAAAATATGATAACATACTTAATTACTAAAAAAGGTTATTATTGGCTATTAACAACTAAGTATGAGTTGTAATAAAAATGATAAATTTTGTAAAAAGTTTAAGCCACTGTTATTGACTACTTTTAGCATGTAATCAAATTTTTCAACTCATATTTACCTTTATATTCTAAATACTTCGAGCATGTTGTAAGTAATTTGTAGCATTTTTGAAATTTTTCGAATTTTTTAGAAAATATCATATGAGCTGTAAAATTTTAAATCTTTTAACAACTTGGCAATATATGAAATCTTCTAGTTTCTTGTACTTTTATCCAATTTAATCGGTTTAATTACTCTGTTGGTCCCTATAGTTTCACAAAGTTTTTAATTAGGTCTCTGTACTTTTTTTTCTTTTAATTAAATTCTTGCACCAAAATTTTTTTTAATTGGGTCTCTACACTTTTTTTTATTTGGATCCCTGTACCAATTTTTTTTATTTTTAGTTTGGCCCCTATAAAATTAAGCCAATTACTATCAAAAGGGACCTAATTGAAAAAAAAAATTTGGTGCAGAGACTCAATTAAAAGAAAAAAAAGTATAAAGACCTAATTGAAAATTTCGCGAAACTGTAGGAACCCACATAATAATTAAACCAATTTAATAATTTGTTTATCTCATAATTATTCATGATGATTCTAATATAAAGATAGATATAAGTTAATTTATTTTATCCGATATTTATATAAATTAGAGGGTAAATTGAACCACTCTAGTTATCTTCAAAGTTCAAACTCTTCTCATGCATGACACCGAGCCATCAATTAACTAATCAATAATTCTACTTGCAATGTACGTTATGACCAAGTTGATTTGAGCTCGCATCATCAACTTTTCATCTTCTTGCTAACCATGATGACGTTTCTTAATTTGAATATCTCTTTCGTTTGCCTTTCCGAGTGATGATTCCAAACCCCATTAAAGCTTGGTGCTTGACTTTCAAAATCCACTTTTACGTTTCTTTTTTTCCCCTAAAAGACATGATAAGAAGGAAACGATAGCTGTTGCATATTCTTTTACATTGTTAGATGATCCTATCATTATATTATAATTTAGTTGTAATTTGTAAATGAGGAACAGTTCGGAGAAATGACTATTTAAAACAACAATGGCTTACTTGGTAAATCACCATAAAAATAATTCGAAATGCTGAAAGAAAGTATGTTTTTAATTCCATAATATTATACCTGAAAAATACATTTATATCGACTTGTCGGTTAATCTTTTACAAGTACTCACAGGTGTTCTTGTTATTCAAGTATCCTCATCCACTAAAAAAAGCAAGTTCGACCTCGATTAGGACGTGTTATACAATAAAAAAAAAAATTCATCCAAACAAGAACATTTGAATTTAGGAGACATTTTGTAAAATAATATCCATTTTATTTTCTAATTTTGTTTAAAAAGTGTCAAGATGAAGCTTAAGCGCTAAGAATATAATGACGACAAACAATTGAAAATATGATATATGGTCTAATTGACTGGTGGACTCGTGGCACATGTTCTAAGAATACTATATTTACTAGATAGAATAGAAAAGTAATCTGCGTTTTAAAATATAAATGACATTACTTAATGAATTGGTGGCCATGAAGAATTGATCATGCCCTGCTTTTGTGATGAGAAGGAAGCAAGTGTTGAGAAAAGCAGATAACAATACATCAACAACTGCTAAAACTAGTCAGTTATATACTCAGAATTAAAGCAAATAACATCTAGTTATTAGTTATTATTCATTATGTACAATAAAAATGAGTTGTTGTTAGGGGTTTGCATGGTCCGGCCCGGTTCAAAGATTTGGTCCGGCTCCGAATATTTTAAAGGCTAATTTGGTGTAATTTCATCGGGTTTAGGGTCGGGTAAGGGTCTCAAAAATAGACCCTGTCATTATTTCGGGTCGGGTCTGGGCCATGGCTCGGGTCACCCGAATTCGGTCCGGTGGCCCGGTCACCATATACAATTAATATTTTGTGTTATTAGTAATAGATGATGGCTATTCTTATGTGGAATTTAAGTATTGTAAACCTTAATATTTTGTGTTATTAGTCATTATAAGACTATAAGTTAGTGTTTTATGTTTAAAATATATAAAATTAACTAGACTAATGCATAATATTGTGTTATTTGTATTGATTTAAATATTTGGTGTTATTAGAGAATATTAGTATTGATTGTGGTTATGTTTTAATTTTAGAGAAGTGTTGGTTCTTGTTATATTTTTCTAAGTGAATTTTACCATGTCAAATAATGGTTGGAGTCTTGAAAATTTGGATATTTTCACATGCTAGCTTACAAGAAGGTAATATTAACGGCCTGGTTTTCACCCAATTTTTGTTCGGTATAATCGTGGCCCGAAAGTGTGTAGGTTTCATCAAGTGTAGAATTGGGTTCGGATCTAACAAATAGGCTCAGTATATATTTCTGGTTGGATTTGGATTACATCAAACCTGGTTATACCTGTCCCATAAACACCTCTAATTGTTGTAGTTCATCTTGAGTAACGGATCTTATATTAAAAATAATTAATAAAAAAAATATATATATAAAAAAATACAAATATAATTCCTCCATAAAATAAGAAGCTAATGTGAGGAAGGGAACACCATCTTAATTTTGTTGCTTCTCTACCTCCACGACTTGCAATTGCTTGCTGGAATTGAACCAAATAATTGGCTGTTATCTGCTCAACAGAGATCCTTTTATTTGTCCTTCATCTCTCTCTCTCTCTTTAACAACTGTTTTTTGGAAGTGCTTGTTTGTCAGATACCATGTCACATGTTTCATGCTTCTACTTTTTATAATCGTGTGTGTATATTTATCTTACATAATATTCCGGACGAGAAATCGGATCTGCTACTTACTTTAATATTTATTATTCTTTGACTGTTGCCTTCGTATTCTTGAATACATTATTGATGGACTTGAAGGAGTGTGACACAATCATATATATATGAGAATTACTCAGGTGATGTCATCTTTACATAAATATAATATTGTAAATCGTTAAATAATTTTATATGTTTGATTAAATATATTTAATTAAATCATCTAACTATTTACAATACTATTTTTATGTAAAGATGTCATTGTAGAAATATCCACCTATAAATATATATAGTGTGTAGTGTAGTGCTGGTTCTAATAACTAAAGTTTTCCAATTATTAGCGGGAAACACAAGTTTATCATGAAAATGCAACATTGAGCACATTATAAATTTATAATTATATTATGGTTAATTAACATATAATAATAATTAGGGGTCAGATAAATTTGAACTTGTTAGGAGGGCAGGCAGCTAAGAAAATTGCAACCCAACTGACAGCAGAGCGTACTATGTATGTTGCAACAGCCAATAGCCTGCCCATCTAATAAGGTTCGTCGTATCTCAGTTTTGTTCAGATATAATCTGACCCACGTTCATGTATGGATGCGTTGCTTTCTCTTTTGTTACAAGATGTGGAAATTCAATTATTCAACAAGGTTATCCAACCTGCCAGTAAATTAGGGGCAAATTCTTCAACCCGCCTTTGTTATAGGAAAGAACGACGTCATCATATTTTATGAATTTTATTCTCTGTGATACTAATACTAGGATTATCACTTTATTTGCTGGACAATATACTAATGAGGACTCTGAATTGAGGACATTTGTAAATTGTAATAGCACAATGAATTATATAAACAGAAAAATTGAAGGGCAACCATTTTAATTTATATTGGTAAATTTTTATCTTTATTTTTATCTTTATAGTAATACAAATGAGGAGCATGACGTTCATTTGAGTTTAAAAATTTATTTACTTAAGTGTCAAGAAACTTTGAGAATTATATTTATAAATTATAAATTATTATTTGCTTAGATTGTTACTTTTTAATTTTAAATTATTTGTTTAGGTTATTTTATTTAGGTTGTTATTTTTTAAATTTTAGGTTGTTTTGTTTAGGTAGTTATTTTTTAAATTTTAAGTTATTTGTTTAGGTTGTTATTTTTAAAATTTTAAATTATTTACATATTGAATCCCGCTAGGAAGCCAATGGAGTATTTGTACAATGTGTACAATGGGTTATTTATTTGACCTAATATGAGTTAAAAAATGAACATCCAGAGTAAAATACTACTAATTTCTCAAACACAATACACTCGTACTATTCAGAATAACCATCCAGGTACTAGGAATAATAAACATCTGATATCCTACTGAATCGAACATCTATATACCCCATTATACACATTGTATAAATACTCTATTGGCTCCCTATACTTCCTCTTACAGATTACTATTTTAAATCATAAATTATTATTTATTTAAATTACTTTTTAATTTTAAGTTATTTGTTCATAAATTAAAATTTTTGAAAAAATTCATTTAAATTTATTAAACTAAATAAAGATAGTATTTAATTATTTAAATTTTGCTAAGAGATATTTTTAAATTTTAGGTTGTTTTGCTTAAATAGTTATTTTTAAATTTTAAGTTATTTGTTTAAATTACTCTTTTAAATCATAAATTATTATTTACTTAAATTATTATTTTTTTAATTTTAAGTTATTTGCTCACAAATTAAAATTTTTAAAAAAATTAATTTAAATTTATTAAATTAAATAAAAATATTATTTAATTATTTAAATTTTGCTAAGAGAAATTTTATTTATAAATTAAGTAATAACTTTTGTCGAATAAGATCTCTACTATGTTAATACGCCTTAGTTATAGTTAAGAAGGTACCTTTTTTAAAAATTTGTTGATTCTTTTTATTTGAATGTTATGTTTAAGACTTTGAATATTTGTGTTTCTTAGAATTTGTATTTTAAATATATTTATATATTTATTTTATCTGCAATTTTAATTTAAATTTAAATTAAACTCAATCAAGTTTAGAGAATTCTAACTATGGTCAACTATAAAAGTATAAGTTATGAGACATGTATAGCACAACAATTTAAAGTACATCAATACTTTTCTTTACATATATCCAAAATCTAAAATTTTCTACTTTTTTTAATGGCTGGTATTTACAAAATTAAAGAAACCAATCCTACAATACAGTTGATAATTTGTGTGTACGTATAGGAGTGATAATGTTATGAACACTACTAAACTACAAAAATTCTCCATTACCATACTCACTTGAGATGGTTTGGCTCGCTAAAGACGTGAGTTTCCTACCAATTTCTTAAATAATATTAAGCTTCTATTATTCATATTTTAAATTTGTTTGTTTATCCCCATTTAATTATTCTTTGAATTTTGTTTATCAATTTTTGGGAATAAAAATACACGCCTCAATTAAGAAGGCTCTTGTGTCTCAATTCGTAAATTTGTTAAGAGACGAAATATTTTATCAAATAAGATATTTTGGTGTTGGACTCAATGTAGGTAACTTCATGACTACACATCATGAGTATGTGGTTAATTTAAACCAACGTACCGATATGCACATACTTCTAGAAATCGTCAAGTATTCCACGATATGGATTTAATTTTGTGAGTTTTGATACTCTCAATGCTCTTGGGTTCGATTACACCTATTTGGTTGGTAAGTTTATTGTTTTAGAAAAATATAATTCATTGATAAATTTATTTATTTTATTGATAATTTCGATTGTATTTTTTTTTAACAAACTTATTAACAATAAATTTTTTTTATTTTAATTCATTCTAGATGTTATTGGATATTTTAGTGGAATTAGGAGCAAGAAGACTCTTGAAAAGAATGACAAGTTTACCAAATACAATGTTATTGGGGTAATCATATATTTATTTGTTTTTATAAATCTAAAAATTTTGATATTGATTTCATTGTAAATTTATATATTTAAATTTATTTCAAAAATTTATTCTCATCTTTTTAAATTATTATTTCAACTTATTTTGTTATGAATATTTTTATAATATTAAACTTTTTTTTTGTTTGAAAGATTTTAATTTGTTATCGGTGAACAGATTTTTTTTCTATATTTTTATGTAAAATATTATCATTGGCATGTTAATATTAAAATATAAATAACAATCATAATTTATAATTTTTTTATAATTTTTAGAAACTCTTAATATTTTTTAAATAAAGATTTCTATTATTATGTTAAAATTTTTTTTACTAGAATTGGACATGAGAACTTATTTATCTAATAAAATAAAATATTTTGTGATTAAAATATATTTATAACTAAACTTTTCAACTAAAAATATTTAAAAAAATAATTTAGAGTATTATGACAATTCTCTCGGTAAAATGCTTAACAGATTTTTTAAATAAATAAAATAAATAAAATATTTTCTTATTTTTAAAAAATATATATTTTTATATTATATTAGACATTTTATATGCGTATTTTTATCTTTATCTTTATAATAATACAAATGGAGAGCTCTTATTTGTTTAAGGGTCATCACTAGAAATTTTTAAAATTTTATTTATAAATTATAACTTATTATTTGCTTAAGTTGTTACCTTTTAAATTTTTAAATACACTTTCTCTTTATCTTTATCTTTATAGTAGCACAAATGGGGAGCTCATATGCTGACATGGTGCTCATACGTTGAATTTGGGAATTTATTTATTTAGGTGTCGTGTAACACCCTACCACACAGAGCCTTATGCTTAAGTCATAAAATAGAGGTGGCGAGGTATTACGACCTCTAAAAACAAAATTTAGTACATATAGTATTGCAAGAATTTTTGTAACTAGGAGCCTTTGAAGAAAAAGGAGTAAATCAAAACCGTTAAATCAAAACGCGCAACACTCCGATCGAGAACGTAAACGAAACAGATAAAGAGTAAGCTGACGCTAGGAGACATACAAAAGAGTGCCAAAATACATATACCAAGACTCGGGATTTGGCCTGCGAAGATAACCGGCCCGAGCATGTAAGTAAATATATACATATATAGGAGGTAATCCCAAAAGAACCCAAAAGGAAAAATACAAAACTTGTTTCTCCAAAATAACCTCTAAGAGGAGTTAATATAAAATACATATACAGTGTAGAATATAAGTATCTAAACAAGTATATAATGTCCAAAATAAAATCCCAAGATACAAGGATCTCCGCCAAAAGGAAGTCTCCAGCATGCCTCAGCGAGGAGCCTCACGTCCTGCATCTGAAAACCACAAAATCCGCATGGGTGAGAACTGGAGGTTCTCAGCATGGTAACAGTGCCCAAATATCTAACATGTAATGTCCTGAAAAAGGCGAAGGCAATCCTAGAGCTCCCACTTGCATAATCAAGGCATATAAACAATTCTAATCCATAAGAATCAAAAACAGGTAACTAACTAAGAGTCTCCATTCTAACTACAAATCCCATTCCAATTCCTGCAAACATCCCAACCGCTAGGGGTGTTCAAATCCAAACCGATCCAAATTAAACCGCTCATATAATCCAATCCAAACCAAAAACCGATTAAAAATCGCACTAATTTGGATTTGATTGGATTCTATTTTTTGCAAACCGCTGAATCGGATCGGATTTCGGATCTACTTTTTATAACCGATCCAATCCAATCTAAACCGCACAATGTGTTATAATATTATTATTTTATTATTATATTTACAATTATACTTATAACATGTTCAATTGTTTATACATTTTTATATTATTCATGTATTATTATTATTTAATAAATATTTTATGTTCAAAATATTATTTATTTATTTATTTTAACTAACCTATAATTTTATTTCTATTGTTATGTTATCGTTGGCTTTTTAATATATTGTTGAGACTTGTTATGACATTGTTGATTATTTAAAATTTGATGTTGAGACTTGTTATATGTATTAAATTTTTTTAATTTATAAAACCGCAAATCCAATCCAATCCAAACCGCTTGAAATTGGATCAGATCGGATCGGATTTTTTTTAAAGCATCCAATCCAAACCGCACCGCAAGTAAAAGTAGTGTTCGGATCGGATGAGTTTTTTACTCAAAATCGATCCAAACCGCACCGCGAACACCCCTACCAACCGCCAACAGTAATTGAGATGCAAACACAAGTATATCAAACAAAGAAATGCATAAGTAGAAAGCAGACAAGACAATTAGGCAATTAGCAAGTAATGATGTAGTCAATTAGGCAATCCATACAAGTCACATATAATGCATATGATGCATGCCTGTCCTAGTGGCTGATGAGTCTCATCTGTCGGTTATAAAGTCAACCCGACAAGTCCTGATAGCTAGCCATTGGACTGTCCCTTTGTCGTGCATCCCCAACTCGAGTTATACTCAACATAAATCATAATTTCATATATATACAACACCCTCACTGGTGTATATTTACGGGGGCAAGCTCATCTGAAACTTTCACAGTGTCCGACTACACTTACGACATAGGGTCAGCAGAGGAGTATCGAGTCTCCACCTGCAGCACGTGGTGGCTAGCCACTGCTTTCACACAGAAAAACTCGTATCTCAGATAGGTAGAGTGCAAACAATCACAATAATCAACCATTCATCATATATGCATTTAATCACAGCCATACATTAATATTCATCTCAGCCATCTGGCTTACAAATCATAGTTCATAATCAGCCTTAATCATTACCACACACAGCCATTCGACTCATTTCATACTCAGCCATTCGGCTCATCTTATATACAATACTCCACCATCCTCCTCAAAAACTTATATCATCATCTTTCATCATAACTCATCATAACATCCACAAGTTACCATCTCCCCTAGCTTACTCTCATTTGCTAGGCATTTTACATCAATTTAAGATTTAGGGGATAAAATTGTGGGTTTATAAGTGTGAAATAACATCTCAGAAGGTTACAAGCTCGTTGGGAATATGAAAGACTTAAAAAATAGCTTTAGAAAAGAATTAAGTCGCGTGCGTACGCACAGGGATGTGCATGCGCACGCCCAGAAGCATTTTTAAACGTGTGCGTACGCACAGGCTTGTGCGTACGCAGAGAAAGCGAAATCTCCAGGGTTGTGTGCACGCACAAGGTGTGCCAGCGCCACCAACAGCAAGCCATTCACAACGTGTACATGCGCACAGATCTGTGCGTACGCACAGCTCGGAAGACTTCCTTGGACATGCGCACGCATAGAGCGCGCTAGCGCTCCCAGCAGCATCCCCGTTCCTGCGTGTGCGTACGTACAGGGCTGCGCTGTGCGTGCGCACAGGCTCAACATTTCGCGGGTTGTGCGTGCGCATAGGGCTGTGCGTGTGCACACAAACCAGAAATCACAAATTCTGCAAAAGTTACAGAATTTAGATTTTTGGCCCAAATTTCGAACGATCATATCTCCTTCCAAAAAATTCAGATTTCAACCAAATATGAACCACTTTAAAGCTTATGAAATTATCTTTCTTTTGATATAAAAATCATCAAATTCCGAAAACAATTGCTCAAGATATGATCCGTTGAAGTTCATCAAAATTTCATTTTTTACCAAAACTTATAAACTCTCCATTTTTAAAACATACACTTACCAATCCATACCAAATCAACCCAAAACTCAACCATTCCAATCATCAATGATTTCCAAACCGCTTTCAATCATTAACCCACCAATTCCACCATATTTAGCCAATTCTCAATTTAACAAGTCTCATATCATAATCAACATTTCACATCTCAACCTCCAAACAAACATTCAATTTATCCATCACCATATACATACACATATATACTCACAAATCAATTTCATACATCAAATTATGTTCATCAACAAGAGTCTCAACTCCATCATCCATCCAACATATTAATCCATATCACATACAACATTACGTGATTCACCAACCAATACAACCACTCATAATCATTTTCACCATCATTCATACATTTATAACTCAATCCAAATTAGCCAACAAACACATCAACAATTCCAAAGCCCTATCCTAGGGTCACTAGCCTACGTTTTCACACCACATTACATTTTAGATATAGAAAATCGAAACCATACCTTGGTCGATTCCCGTTCCACCCGGAACACTTCAATTTTCACTTTTTTCTCAACTCTCAAGGTCCCAAGTCTTCACCAACAGATTTTTCAAGTACAAAGCTCCTACCCAAGCTTCTCAAAATCACCAATCAATCTCCAATATATATATATATATATATATATATATATATATATATATCATGCCTAAGTCACAATATCACACCAAAACATAAAAACTCAATACCCAACACCTCAAATTCAATATTTTCACTAGGGTTTGAGATTCCTTACCTTACCCAAGAATCAAAGAAGCAAGAACAAGCCTTATCTTCAAGTTAATTTGATCCTACAACACAAGGAGCTCACAAATTTCAACATTTTTGTCCATGAAACTCGAAACTAAGGGCTGAAATTCGAAGAAAAAACGTGGCTTACCTCAAGATTGATTGTGTAAGTTTTGTAGAGCTTGACACCACAGTCGCGTGGCCGTAAACGATGCGTCAATCGGAACTTTGGATCAAAAGTTATGATCACTTGAAGTTGGAGCAAAGGTTTGGAACATCTCCTCCTTCCCCTTCCTTTGTTTCAGCGTGTGTTTTTGTTTTTGGGAAGAAAGAGAGCTGAGCTCTCTTAATTAAGGGAGGCTTGCCTGGGCCATTGGGCTCAACTTGGGTCCGGTTGGTCCAGTTTGGCCCGTTCAACCCAATCTTGGGCCGTTTTCTTTAAAATTAGTGTCAAAATTCTCGTTTTAAAATTCTCTATCATATTAAACCATAAAAATCTCATTTCTCACTTTCTAGAATAAATTCTAATTTAGAGATTAATTAGTCATTAATTAACTGGGTTTTACATGTCGTCACTAGAAATTTTTAGAATTATATTTATAAATTATAAATTATTATTTGCTTAGGTTGTTACTTTTTAATTTTAAATTATTTGCTTAGGTTATTTTACTTAAGTTGTTATTTTTTAAATTTTAGGTTATTTTGATTAGGTAGTTATTTTTAAAATTTTAAGTTATTTATTTAGGTTGTTATTTTTTAAATTTTAAGTTATTTACATATTACTCTTTTAAATCATAAATTATTATTTACTTAAGTTAAATTAGGAGACATGTATAGCACAACAATTCAAAGTACACCAATTCCTTCTTTTACATATATCCAAAATCTAAAATTTTTCTTCTTTTTTAAATGGCTGGTACTCACAAAATTACAGAGAGGAGTGCTAGGGGATCAGCAAGTTTTGTGATTTGTAGCCATTAATTAGCCATCATTGATGTTTTTAATGTTGTGATATTTTATCCAATTGTGTGGAATTACTCATTTTTCTTTTGCTGTGGCTAGATTTTAATAAAAATACTGGCCTCCTAGACTTTCTTAATTATAGAAATCAATCCTATAGTTGACAATTTGTGTGTACGTATATGAGTGATAAGGTTCTGGACACTACCATGATACGGAAACTCTCCATTACCATACCTAATTAAGATAGTTTGACTCGATGAAGACATGAGTTTTCTATCAATTTCTTAAATAATATTAAATTTATATTATTTATTTTTTAAATTTGTATGTTTATCCCAATTTAATTGTTCTTTAATTTTTGTTTATCAATTCTAGGGAGAAAAAATACACGTCTCAGTTAAAAAGGATCTTATGTCTCGATTCGTGAATTTGCTAAGAGACAACATATCTTATCAAATAAGATATTTTAGTGTTGGATTCAATGTGGGTAACTTCAAAATTACACATTATGAGTATGTGACTAATTTAAACCAACATAGTACCGATGTGCACATACTTCTAGAATCGTCAAGTATTTCACGATATGGATTTAATTTTGTGATTTTTGACATTCTCAATGCTCTTGGGTTCGATTAGATTTATTTGGTTGGTAAGTTTATTGTTTTAGGAAAAGTATGATTCATTGATAAATTTATTTATTTTATTGATAATTTTGGTTGTATTTTTTCTTAACAAATTTATTGACAACAAACTTTTTTTTTAATCCATTCTGGATGTTATTGGATATCTTGCTGGAATTAGGAGTGAGAGGATTATTGAAAAGGATGAAAATCTACCAAGTACAATGTTATTGAATTAGAAATTAATGATGGGTAATCATATATTTATTTTTATAAATCTAAAAATTTTGATATTGACTTCATTGTAAATTTATGTATTTGAATTTATTTTAAAAGTTTATTCTCATCTTTTTAAATTGTTATTTCAACTTATTTTATTATGAATATTCTTGTAATATCAAACCTTTTTTTCTCTTGAAAGATTTTAATTTATTAAAAAAAATTTGTTATCGATGAACATATCTTTTTTCTATCTTTTTATGTAAAATGTTATCATTGGCATGTTAATATTAAAATATAAATAACAATCATAACTTACAAAAAAAAGTTTATACTTTTTATAAATTCTTGATTTTTTTAAATAAAGATTGATATTAATTTGTTAAAAGTTTTTACTAGAATTTAACATTAGAACGTATTTATCTAATAAAATAAAATATTTTGTGATTAAAATATATTTATAACTAAAATTTTCAACCAAAAATATTTAAAAAACTAATTTGGAGTATTATGACAATTCTCTCGATGAAATGTTTAACAGATTTTTTAAATAAATAAAATAAATCAACTATTTTTTTATTTTAAAAAATATATTTTTTATATTATATTACACATTTTATAAGCGTATCTTTATCTTTATCTTTACCTTTATACCAATACAAATAGGGAGCTCTTATACTTACGTGGCTCTCATACATTGAGTTTGAAAATTTATTTGTTTAAGTGTCGTCACTAGAAAATTTTTAAATTTTATTTATAAATTATAACTTATTATTTAATTTACTTAGGTTGTTGCCTTTTGAATTTTTAAATATTCTTTCCTAGGTTGTTGGCTATTTAGTTTTTAATATTGTTGAACTATTAATTTGCTTAGGTGTCATCACTAAAAATTTTTAAAATATTATTTATAAATTATAATTTATTATTTGCTTAAGTTATTAATTTTTAAATTTGAAACAATCCTTCTTCTAGACCAAATATAAATGGGGAGACTTTTTGCTGACGTGGCGCTCATATGTTGAGTTTCAAGATTATTTGCTTAAATGTAGTTATTAGAATTTTTTTAAATTTTATTTTTAAATTAATGATTATTTTGTTAGATTGTTAGATGATAATAAGGATTTAGTTTTTGAATTTATTAGTAAGGAAGTTAGATATTTAAATTTTAATATTATTGAACTAATTTAAAAAAATTAATAAATTATTTGGTTAGGTTGTTAGATATTAATAAGAATTTAGTTTTTGAGTTTATTTAACAAGGTAGTTAGATATTTAAATCTTAATATTATTGAACTAATTTAAACAGAGTTATTTATAAATTTTTTATAAATTATTTTAAAATTAGAATTGTTGTTTAATAATGAAATCAACAATTTAAAAGTAATAACAAAAGAATAAGAAGCAAGTAGTAGTAAGAAACAAATTCGAAAACAAAATAATAAGAGCTTAAATTTGAAAATAGAAACAAAATGTCATTTTAAAACAAAATAATAAGAAACCGAATTTAAAAGAGGTTGTTACTTTTTAAATTGCTTAAGTTATTTTGCTTAGGTTGTTATTTTTTAAATTTTAAGTTATTTTGTTTAAGTAGTTATTTTTAAATTTTAAGTTATTTAGTTAGTTTGTTATTTTTAAATTTTAAATTATTTACATATTACTCTTTTAAATCATAAATTATTATCATTTGTTTAAATTGTTACTTTTTAATTTTAAGTTATTTGCTCATAAATTAAATTTTTCAAAAGATACATGCTTCAGTTAAGAGGGCTCTTGCGTCTCGATTCATGAATTTGTTAAGAGAAGTCGATGATAGATAATCAATTATTATTTTTTAAATATAAACCCTTACACATAATAAATGAGTAAAACGAAATCTAGGAATTTTAATACTAACTTCAATGTAAGTTTATTTATTTAGATTTATTTCAAGATTTCATTCTATATATTCAAATTTATTTGTTTTAGTATTTTGTATTTAAATTGTTATTTTAATTTTATTTTGTTATAAAAAAATTTATAATATTAATTTTTTTTTGTACTTGAAGAATTTCAATTTGTTAAAAAAAATTGTTTTTGCTGAAATAAATATTTTTTGTATCTTTTTATATAAAATATTATTATTGATATGTTAATATTAAAATATAAAAAATAAATATATTTTTAAAAAATACTTTACGTGGTTTGATCTTTATAAAATTAAAATAATTAATTAATTAATAATTTTTAAATTGTAACAATTCCCTTAATAAAAAATAATTTATAAATTGTGTTTAAAAATTTTATGAATTTGTTATTTTTTGAATTGTAAAATATAAAATATATATGTATATAATTTGGTGCAATTTTTTTGTTGTTGTTACTTTTTAAATTGTAATTTTTTTTTTAATATAAACATTTACACATATTAGATGAGTAAAACAAAATGTAAGAGTTTTAATATTGACTTCAATGTAAATTTATTTATTTAGATTTAATTTAATTTTATAAATTTAAATTTATTTATTTTAGTATTTTTTATTTAGATTGTTATTTACCTTTATTTTGTTATAATTTGTAATATTAAACTTTTTTGTGCTTGAAGAATTTTAATTTGTTGAGAAAAATTATTTTCGATGAATAAATATTTTTCTATCTTTTTATTTAAAATATTAGTATTGGTATGTTGGTATTGAAAATATAAAAGATAAAGCATATTTAAAAAAATGTATTATGAGATCAAATAATTTTATGATTATGGTATTTGTTTACACGGAATGCTGTGTAGAGAACTTTAACTTATGATATTCATCGGAGATGGCCTTCAGTGATGAGATTAACTTTTTATTTACCTGAAAAGCAAAATATCATCTTTAAAAACGATGACAATCTTGAGAAAATCATGGATCAAGAGAAAGGAAAAGGTACAATGTTCTTAGCATGGATGGAGGCCAACAAAAAATTTGAAGCAAGTCAAATTTTAACGTATGCTGAATTTCCAAATCAATTTGTTTATGATGGAGAAGAAAGGGAATGATATCCACGTAAGAGAGAGTATTCTATCGGAAGGTTAAACTATGTTCCACCGGGTACATGTGATATCTACTATATGAGAATTTTGTTAATTATTCAAAAGGTTGTATAACATATGATTCTATTAGGACAGTTAATGGAATTACATATCCTAGCTTCTAAGATGTTTTCTATTTTATGGAACTATTGTGTGACAATTGAAAATTTATTGCAGCTATTAATGAGGTCTGGTTATCAATTGAGAAAACTATTTGTGATTCTATTGATATATAATAGTTGTACGGTAGCTCGGGTACCGGACGGTTTGGGGAGGTCCTTCCGTAGGTAAGGTGGGGTGTCGCCTGGTTCTGGGTTGCGGAGTTGGAGCAGGAGCAGACGACGTCCCGAGATTTTGGTGTGGAGAGGGAGATACCACCTGAAAAGACACTCCGACGCTCTAGTCAGTCAGGTGTGCAGGCAAAAAATGGGTAAGGTGATATGTGTGACGTACCTTGGGGGAGGGGTAGGACCCTCCCCATATATGCCTTGTCAGGAGTGGGTCCCACGAAGGTAGACCCACCTTCCTCGAAGCTTCCCAATACAGCTGTAGCAGCGAGCTGTAGAGGACGCGTGTCCGGATCGACGTCCGGGTGTCTCACGCCCATGCGTTCGGGTCGGGTGACCCGTGGATCGGGTCAGTCAGCACGTCGTTTGGGCCGGGCCGTAACAGTGCCCCCAACGCGCCAGCAATGGCCGTGAGTGCCGTTGGTGACGCGTCATATTCTCCCCTGCGCGTTGTCGCTTGGTCGGCCGCTCGTGGAGGGGACGCGCCTCCTGTGCGAGTGAGTCTGCTCCTTGTCGTTGGGATAACCTTTGTCGCCTCATTCCTCGTGCTAGGCATTTAATGCTCATAATGAGTTATTTCAAACCCTGCGAGTAAAGACTATTTTGTCCTTGCCTTTCGCGCTTCTTGAGTTAGTTTTCTAACTCGCCCTCCCCCCCCCCCCCCAAAAAAATTTTGCGTTCCATTTTCTCTTCAATGTTTGGTTCTTTTCTACTTCCATCTTCCCCCCTCTCGAATTTCCTACTGCGATTTTTGTATCCTTGTGCATTCGCTCTTTCTTACTTCCTTTCGAATCCCTGCAATTGTCCTGGTAAGCACTCATCCCTCGCTCTCTGTTTCATGTTTATTTTATCTTCATTGTCTATGCTCCTGTATGCATGCTGCTCTTCTGATTTGACTTGTATGTTGGATGACATTAACGTTAGGTAGGTGCATTAGGGGGTTACCATTCCAGGGTATTAGTTTTTAGGCTTTTACTTAGGATTTGCTTCGGCCATGCTTGGTTGCAGTTATTGAATAGGCTAAATGTAGTTTCTGAACCTTTTTCGAACTCCCGACCTCGTAGACTAACTGAGTGGTGCCCCCACTGTAGGTATGGCCCCACGTCACATTACACGAGGTTCTGCCTCAAGCGCGGCTTACGACCAGTACGCCTAGGTGACTTCCGACGTGAAGGATTCCTCAAACCAAATGGGTGAGGAGGAGCTGACCGAGTTCCGCCAAGCCGAGTACTTGTGCGGCGGGACCGACGAGGAATCTAATTACGATATTTTCGTTCCCACCCCTCACGAATGGATATACGAACTCAACCCCTACTCCCGCCGAGTTGCCGACTGGATCTGGTTCTACAAGGCAATGTTTACCCAATTGAGGGTTCGCCTTCCTTTTTCTCCTTTCCAAATGGCGCTCCTTAACCGGTGTTCCGTGGCGCCATCGCAGTTGCATCTGAACAGTTGGGCTTCCATCTACTGTTTAAAGATGGTGTGTGAATATTTAGAGTTGCCGGTGTCCGTCAACATTTTTCTTTATCTCTTTAACCTTACGAATCCTTCCAAAGAAGGGAAAGCAAGGAAAGGGTTCATGTCCTTCCGATCTGCCCAAGGTCGGAGGATTTTTGGCTTGTTTGAAGACTCTTACCACGGGTTCAAGGACAAGTATTTCAAGGCGCGCCCAGTTAAAGGTCGCCATCCCTTCCGGCTGTCGTTGGAGGGCAGCGCCTCATCCCGACATATTGGAGTTTCGGGGCGGGGTCCAATACCTTTATCAAGGTAACATACAAAGGAATGTTTTCTGTGGACAAAAAGATTGCCGACGTATTGTTGGCTATTTTTGGGAAAAATCATGTGAACCCTCATCTCCTTATGGGTGACCGGGAGGTCGCTAGAAATTATATTTGTGAGTAGCTTTAACTTGCATTCCTTGCGCTACTGTTGCTTCGATTTGTTATGCCGATTTCACGACTAACCTGTTTCACTATTTTACTGCAGTGGGAATATCTACCAAAGTGACCGGTCTTGAAAATTTATTCAATACATTCCTTGCTGATGACAGCGACGAGGTGCAGGCCAACGAGAACCAGGAAGCTCCACCTGAGAATAACGAGAATCAGGTGGTGCCTCCCCCCAATGCCGCCAAGGTGCCGGCCCGGAATGCTGACAGAGCGCGTGTCTCTCCCGTCCGAGACGAGGCGGTGGGCACTGGCGAGGACTCAACCTCCAGTCCACAACTCGAGGAGGATGATGTGAAGGTCATAAGCAACCCGAAGAGGAGGAGGTCATCCTCCAGTCCTGAAGGAGTCCTCACTGTGATGGAGAGAAACTTCGATGCCGGGAACTTTATAGATTCCCAGTTGCTTCCTGGCACGGAAGAATATTTCCATGGCTCCGACCTCCCTGGGCAGGCGAGGTGGATGTACCGTTCTCTCCTTTGAGGTGCCGCCATCGCAAGGAAGGCCGAGTTTGAGTTGTCGGGAATGCAGTCGGTGCAGAGGAAACTCGAGGCTTCTGTTCAAGCTAATAATATATTCAAGGTTGAAGTGGAAACACTTCGGGAGCAGCTGTCCAGCGCCGATAAGAAACTCAAAGCTGCCAAGGAGAAGGCCACAGTTGCTGAGGAAAAATTGAAGGTTTCAGATGCGGCCGTTTCCCGGTTAACCGAGCGGGAGCTGACTTTGGAGAGCCAGCTTAATGCAGCTCAGGGTCGGGTGGCTGCTTTGGAAAAGGAATGCAACGAGGCCGCCTCATTGGCTAAGACTGCTCAAACCGAAGCTGAAGAATTTAAGAAGAAGTACAAAGAGACCGTGAAACAGGGGAAGAGCACCATCTTGATGACTGAAGAGGCCCTTAAAGCCCAAGTGAAGCTCGTGGCTCCTGACTTCGACACGTCGGCAATCGGGGTCTTTAAGACCATCAAGGACGACAAAATTGTCGATATGCCGAAGAAGTGATCTCCGTACTCTTGTATGTGTTGTAATTTTTTGTTCTTGTGGACCTTGTCGTGTAGTTTGATGAACTTTGTTGTTGTGCATGTTGGATCTTGTAATTTTGAACTGCTTTAGTAGTCGCCTGGTCGGCTTATGATTACTGTTTTTCCCCGTTCACTCGGTAGTGCATTTTTGTTCTATTTTATTACCGTTTTGTTAGTATTGGCTTGTCGCTTGCATTTGTTTACCGTTGCGTTGGTAATTTGACGAAGCCAAGTCGTGGCTTCATTATTGCTACAGCCGTTTGTTACGGTGTTAACTTAGTTGGTTTCCGGGGTGATCAGTCCCGGGATACCGTGTCATTGCCTCGTTTAGCATGTATCATAAGTTTGTTGTCATGGGATGTATAAAAGGGAAAAAGTAAATTTAACCACAAGTGAACATTAATCGGCAGTTGAACAAGTCTATTGCAATGATAAGTATTTAACAAAAGTAAATTATTTGATGATAAAACGAAACCCGGGTCTTACTGAGCTGGTCAGGTCGCCTACTCGGCGTGTTTGGACTAAGAATAAAACCTTCTTAAGTTACCCGCGTTTCACGTTCTCGGGACTTCCTTGTCGTCGAGTCTTTCCAACTTATAGGCGCCCTTACCAATCACCTCTTTGACCCTGTAAAGGCCTTCCCAGTTAGCCGTCAGCTTACCTTCCCCCTGAGTCGGCATCCCAATATCGTTGCGCCGCAAGACCAGGTCATTTTGTTCAAATTCTCTCCTGAGTACTTTGGCGTTGTAGCGCAGGGCCATTCTTTGCTTCAGCGCTGCTTCTGACAAATGGGCCTTTTCTCTAGCCTCGTCTACTAGGTCTTTCTCTACAGCTTCCTCTACTCCTCCCAGAAGTAACTGTGGGCTTGGCTCGTCGACCTCTACAGGTATCATAGCAGCCACCCCGTATGTCAGGCGGAATGGGAAAGGCCTAGCAAGATGACCTTATTCGCGGCCTCAACTTGGCCGTTTGTCTGGGGGTGTTCCACAGATGAGAACTTTTACTTTATGCCCAAACCGGCAAGGAACTCTACGAGCTTCTTATCAGTGAACTGCATCCCATTATCAGAGATAACGACCTCAGGAATGCCGAATCGAGTTACCACTTGTCTCCACAAAAACTTCCAACAGTTGGATGAGGATATGCTGGCCAGTGGCTCAGCCTCTATCCACTTGGTATAGTAGTCAATAGCAACTATGAGGTACTTGACTTGCCCTGGATCGACCGGGAAGGGTCCCAGGAGGTCGATTCCCTAATGTGAGAAAGGTCGGAAAGACGTCAATAGGCTTAGCTCGGTTGCCGGCGCCTTGTGGAAATTGGCGTTCTCCTGGCACTTGATGCATTTTCTTACGAATTCTTTGGAGTCCTCATCATCAATGGGCAGTAATACCCTGCTCTGATGAGCTTTCTTGCTAAAGCTTTGCCCCCGATATGGTGATCACAGCACCCCTCATGGACCTCTCTGAGCACATAGTCTGTTTGGTCGGGATGCAGGCATTTCAACAAGGGTTGGCTGATTTCTTTTTTAAACAACTGGCCCTGTATGATTGCATACTTGGCCGCTTCCCACCTTATCGTTTTGGCCAGCTTGTCGTCACTGGGGAGCCTTGCCTTCTCCAGAAAATCAATGATCGGGTTCATCCAAGAGGGTTCTGATTGAGTCAATTGCAGGACCACAGATTGTTCCTTTACCAAACCTTGAATGAGAGACCGGTTGCCGGCCCCTGGTTTTGTGCTTGCTAGCTTGGACAGGAGGTCTGCCCGTGTGTTCCTTTCCCTCGGAACGTGTTGGATCGTGACCTCCTCGAATTGATTGCTCAACTCTTTGACCTTCTCCAGATACTTCTGTAACAGTGAATATCTAGCCTGGTAGGTCCTATTGACCTGAGAGGTAACAACCTGCGAGTCACTGCACACCTCTAGCCTTGTGGCTCCGACCTCCCTGGCCAGGATTAAGCCGCCCAGAAGGGCCTCGTACTCCGCTTGATTGTTTGACACCGGAAACTCGAACTTGATCGACTGTTCATATATGACTCTGGCTGGGCTTTCCAGGATGATCCCGGCACCTCCGAACGTTTGGTTTGAGGCCCCGTCCACGTGGAGCTTCCACCGTATGTTCGTTGCCTCGGTTGGGTCCCCCGTTACTTCTACCAAGAAATCGGCCATGGCCTGCGCCTTAATCGCATGCCTGGATTCATACTGCAAGTCATACTGGGATAGCTCGATAGCCCAAGTCATCATTCTTCCCGCTAAGTCGGGTTTCTGGAGTACCTGGCGGATTCCCTGGTCTGTCCTTACGACCACTTGATGACCCTTGAAGTATTGTCGTAATCTACGGGAAGAGGTCAGGAGCGCAAGTGCCAACTTCTCTAATTTGCTGTATCTCAATTCTGCTCCTTGCAGCGCTTTGATCATAAAGTAAATTGGTTGTTGGATCTTCCCTTGTTCTCGCACTAAAATCGCCGCCATCGCTTCATCCGTTATGGCTAAGTACAGGTATAGTGGTTCTCCGACCTTAGGCTTCCCAAGAATGGGTGGTGTTGCAAGAATCTCTTTGAAATGCTTGAATGCTTCTTCGCACGCCGGGGTCCATTCAAATGCTATCCCTTTTTTCATTAGGTTAAAGAATGGTAGCGCCCTGGCAGCCGACGCCCCGAGGAACCGTGATAGCGCGGTGAGCCTCCCTGTCAACCTTTGAACGTCTTTGATGCACCCCGGGCTCTTCATCTGGAGTACTGCTTCACACTTTTCTGGGTTGGCCTCTACCTCTCTCTAGGCTATCATAAACCCCAAGAATTTCCCCGCTTCCATGGCAAAGGCACATTTAAGTGGGTTGAGCCTCATGCCGTGTTTTCGGAGGCAGGCAAATACGTTTTCCAGATCACCTATGAGATCATCAGGTCGGGTGGTCTTTAGTAAGATATCGTCTACATATACTTCCACCGTTTTGCCTATAAGGTTGCTGAATATCTTATTCATCAACCTTTGGTAGGTGACCCCTGCATTCTTTAGCCCGAACGACATTACATTGTAGCAATATGTTCCTCCTGGCGTTATGAACGCCGTCTTCTCCTTGCCTGGCCGGTGCATCGGTATCTGATTGTAGCCAGAATAAGCATCCATGAAGCTCAGATACCGATATCTCGTCGCCGCGTCGACGAGCGCATCTATATTGGGGAAGGGGTAGGAGTCTTTGGGACATGCTTTGTTAAGATCGGAGTAATCTACGCACATCCTCCATTTCCCATTGTGCTTTCTAACCAGAACTACATTCGACAGCCAAGTCAAGTAGTCGAGTTCCTGGATAAATCCCGCTTCAAGAAGGCTGGCCGTCTGCCTGGCCACCTCCTCTGCCCTTTCTTGTGACATTTTCCTTCTCCTCTGAGCGACCGCCTTGGCCCCCGCTCTGACGGCCAAACGATGCGACATGAGCTGGGGGTCTATCCCCGGCATGTCGGCTGCCGTCCAGGAAAATAGGTCGCCGTTAGCCCTGATCATTTCCATTAAAGGTTCCTTCAGGTCATGTGGGAGATTCCTATTCACAAAACTAAACTTTTCCTCTGTGTCGTCAACCCTGAACCTTTCTAAGTTCCCTTCCGGTTCGGGTTTGGGTTTGTCGTCGACTCTAGGGTCCAGGTCGGCGAGGAATACTCCCAATGCTTCTTTGGATTTCTTCCTTAAGGAGAGACTGGCATTGTCACAAGCGACTGCCGTTTCCAAGTCTCCCTTTATGGATCCGACGGATCCGTCATCAGCGATGAACTTCATTACCAACATCTTTGTACTAATCACTGCCCCGAGATCATTGATAGTCTTTCTCCCTAGGATGACGTTGTAAGCCGTGGAGTCTCGCAGAACCACAAATTCTGCCATTACCGACCTTCCTCCCTGTCCTAGTCCTACGGATACCGGTAGGGAGATTATCCCGTCGGGCTTGATGAAGTGGTCCCCCAAGCCTACTACCCCATGCTGGTGAGTTCTTAAATTGGCATCCCGGAGACCAAAGGCATCGAACACGTTGCGGAACATGATATTCGAGTCAGCCCCGGTGTTTACGAGGATCCGCTTAATCAGGCCAGTTCCCACTCTGGCTGTGATTACCATAGGGGGTTTTTTGCGACCTCATCGAACCATTTGTCCTCTTGATTGAACGAGATAGGTGGAACCCTCTTGAAGCTTCGTGCGAGGGACGAAGAGACCGCCAGGACTTTGGCATCCTTCTTGTGTGCCGACCTCGATCTTGGAGCCGCGTCTCTTGCTGTTACCACGTTTACTACGGTAAGGTCGTGTTCGTTGTCCTCTGGCTCTTGTCGTCGCTTCACTGCGCGGGTCTTGTCCTCTCCCTCGCGATCGCGATCTCGTCTCCTCGGCTCCATCCCTGATAAGGTGGGAGAACTCGGCTAGCTTTCCGTCGCGGATCGCTTGTTCTAGCGCGTCCTTCAGGTCAAAGCAATCTTGTGTCTTGTGTCCATAGCCCTTATGATAATCATAATAAAGGCTCTTGTTCCCCCCGGTCCTGTCCTTTAGAGGTCGGGGCTTCGATAGAATTCGTGGGTTCGATCCCCACAGACGATGCCAATGTACGATAGCTCGGGTACCGGACGGTTTGGAGAGGTCCTTCCGTAGGTAAGGTGGGGTATCGCCTGGTTTCGGGTTGTGTGGTTGGAGCAGGAGTAGACGACATCCCGAGATCTTGGTGTGGAGAGGAGGGTGCCACCTACAAAGACACTCCGACGCTCTAGTGAGTCAGGTGTGCAGGCAAAAAATGGGTAAGGTGATATGTGTGACATACCTTGGGGGAGGGGTAGGACACTCCCATATATACCTTGTCAGGAATGGGTCCCACGAAGGTAAACCCACCTTCCTCGAAGCTTCCCAATATAGCTGTAGTAGTGAGCTATAGAGAACGCGTGTCCGGATCGACTTCCGGGTGTCTCACGCCCATGCGTTCGGGTCGGGTGACCCGTGGATCGGGTCAGTTAGCACGTTGTATGGGCCGGGCCGTAACAATAATGTTAACAAACTAAATCGTATTTGGAATGCAACTTAGACATTATTGGCTAACGGGATACTATATATGATGAGAAAAATATTGAAAAACCAAGGTATTTCACTATGTAGTAAATCATTATCATATGTAGGACTTTACTTGCCAAAATCAGTGTTCATTAATGGACAACTTTACGTTGCTTTGTCAAAAATTAAGAGTCACAATGGCCTGAACATTCTAATTATAGATGAAGACAGTAATTCAAACTCATCAACAATAAATGTCGTGTTCAACGAAATTTTTAATAATATTTAGGTAAAAAAATAGTATTTCCATTTTAGTAACATGTTATGATTTACACTTTTGTACAAATATTTGTCGTAGATATAACTAATTTATCAACTATACTTTCAGACTTGAAATAAAATGTGTAACATGAAGCACAACATCATATGTCAATTGCTTTTCTAATGAGATTAGTAAAATACTAGGTTGTCGATAGATTTTCATTAGCCTTATAAAATAAAGTTTAGTGTAAAATTAACATGTTACAATTACGGTTATATATGTTCTTATTTTTTCAGGTCTCTTTCCTTATAACTCAAGAATATTATAGACTTCAAACTATTCCATTTGCATTTTACTTTGAATAAAGATAAAATAACATATTAAGTACGTTTATTATATAATGACGATGATAGTGTTATACTAAATTTGAAAATTTTATGATTATACAATATTATTTTCAATTTACCATGTTAAATTAAAATTTAAATCCGTGCATTAACACTAGTAGTAATACAAATGGGGAGCTCTTATGCTGACGTGGCGCTCATACGTTGAGTTTGAGAATTTATTTGCTTAGGTGTCATCACTAAAAATTTTTAGAATTTTATTTATAAATTATAAATTATTATTTGCTTAGGATGTAACTTTTTAAATTTTAAATTACTCTTTCTTAAGTTGTTAGGTATTTAGTTTTTAATATTATTGAACTAATTATTTACTTAGGTGTCGTCACTAAAATTTTTTAAAAATTATAAATTATTATTTGCTTAGGTTATTATTTTTTAAATTTTAATTTATTTGTTTAGGTTGTTACTCTTTAATTTGAAGTTATTTGCATATTACTCTCTTGAATTTTTAAATTTTATTTATAAATTATAAATTATTATTTGTTTAGGTTGTTACTTTTTAAATTTAAGTTATTTATTTAGGTTGTTATTTTTTAAATTTTAATCTGTTTTGCTTAGGTGATTATTTTTTTTAAATTATTTATTTAGGTTGTTACTTTTTAAATTTTAAGTTATTTGCATATTACTGTTTTAAATTATAAATTATTATTATTTGTTTAAGTTGTTATTTTTTAATTTTAAGTTATTTGTTCATAAATTAAAATTTTAGAAAAACTAATTTAAATTTATTATAATTCAAATTTATTCCTAAGCTAATAAGTTTACCTAATTATTGTATGAGTTAACTCGAATTAATTCAAATATATTCTTAAGCTAATAACAATAATAATTACAAATTATTCAATTAGTTTTCATGTAATAATAATAATTTTGTTTACGTCATATCATCTTTTAATTAGTTGTTAGGATTTTATTTTAAATTCAAATCAAAGTCAATTAGGTTTCAGAAAATCTTAGTTATGAGTCAACTATAAAGTACGAATTAGAGATGCATAGCACCACACTTTCCTTGCTTAGTACAATTAATTTTTCCTTTTAAAATTTTGTGTGTACGTACGAGCGATAAGGTTATGGAGACTACTAAGTTATGAAAATTCTCCATTACCATACTCAATTGAGATGGTTTGGTTCGATGAAGACGTGAGTTTCCTACCACTTTTTTAAATAATATTAAATTTATATTATTAATATTTCAAATGTGTTTATTTACCTCAATTTTAAAATATTCTTTGATTTTTGTTTGTCAATTTTTGGAAGAAAAAATACATGCTTCAATTAAGAAAACTCTTGTGTCTCGATTCGTGAATTTGATAACAGAAGAAATGGCGTATCAAATTACATATTTTGGTGTTGGACGTAATTTAGGTTGTAAAACCCTGATTTAACAAAAAATTAAATAAATAATTAATTAAATATGGACAGTAATGAGTGAAAATTTTAGAATCATAATTTGACAATTTAAATATGATATTTGGACTCAGTGAATTTTTCTGAGTCGGAAAACTTAGTTTTCTACGTAAAAAATGCACACTGAAAATTTGACCGGCAGTACTAGCTGAGATTTGTCTGGTACTGCAGCTAAAGAAATTAATTATAAGTGAATAAGATTAAGAATTTATAATTTATAATTTGAGAAGATAGAAATATTTAAAATATGATTTAAAACTCTAATCTTAAAGATTTTGGTCAAAAAATTCAATAAACGCGCTAAACCAGTTGAACTGGGCCCATATTGGACCCAAGTCCAACATATATACTCATCATTAATGACCTTTCAGCTTATTTTCTTTAAAGAAAGAGAGAGAGCTCGGGTAGAAGTGAAGAGAGGGGAAGAAACCCCAAACACTATTCATATTCAACTTGAAAATACCATAACTTTTGATTCGGAGTTCTGATTGACAAGCCGTTTGCTGCCACGCGTAGCTCTTATCATTCTTTTAGATTCTATCTAAGCCTTGTAGTAAGAAACTCTCAGGGTTTTGCCCAGTTTTTCTTTCCCTATATTTTTACATTTTTTGTTTTGGGGTTGTTGAATTTTTGTGATTTTGGTTGTTTAGGGGTACTCTAGTATAGAATATAAGTGAGTTTCACCCCAATTTCGTATAGGTTAAGATAAAAAATGTTATCCCATTTTGATTTGCTAATTTTATAAATTCTAGGTTGAAATTTATTGAAATAATGAATTTAGATGAATTAGAGCTTGTTGGATTTGATTGTGGGCGTGAGGTGGAGTTTGCTTGGCAGGTTATTTGATGCGGATCTCTTGGATTGGTGATTATAAGGTTTCAAGTATTTAGACTACCGACATTCAAGGTACGGGTTTGAGTTTTGAATAGGCATTATGTAAAGTTATGTGAATGCCTAGGTTAGTTGACTTTAGGATAGGTGTGGATTGAATTTGGTTGTTGTTATGGATAGTGAATGGCTATATGCATATGTGTATTGATTGAGAATTGTTGTGACATTATAAAGTGAATAGTATTTATTGATTTTATTGTTAATTGATTTGGATGTTGGGCTGGAGGCCGTGATAGGGTGAGAAAATTTCCTAAGAAGTAAGTGAAGGTAATCGGTGTGATAATCGGTGTGAATTATTGAATGAGATGATTGATGACAATTTGGTTGTGATTAATAATTGGGAATTTGATTGTGTTGAGTTTGGATATGAATTATGATGAGAATATGGTATGTTGAATGAGATGTAGTGAGTATGATCACTATGATGTATGTTGATGATGATGAAGATTTATGAATGATTATGGGTGAGTCGTATGTTGGTGTTGATATAGATTGAGGACAAGGTGATTAGTTGCATGAAATATTGGATATATGAAGTAATGATGATTGTTTAAAATTTGAATGGTAATATTGATGTTGATGCAAATTTATGGAACTTGAAGAGTATTGATGTCGTTTGTGTTGAGTTTAGAGTTGTTGGATGAGTTGAATTACTTGATTAGGTGTGAAAATAGTTAGAAACGGTAGTGAATTGATGGATATATAATGAGTATATTTGGAAAAGATTTTGATATTGTTTTTACTTGAATTTGGATTGAGAAATGGTAAACAATTGAGTTATGCAGAATTTTGGTAAAAAGTAGTTTTTAACCAACTTCAGCGGGTTATAACTTAGCCCTCAAAGCTTGAATTCGAATGAACTTTAGCTTAAATTAAAGATAATTAAGAGAGCTTTAAAACTGTATAAAGATTATTGATTTTGAAATTTTGTAGAGAAAGTTATGAATATTGGAAGTTAGGGTCAAAAGTCTGATTTTTGTGATGTTGCAGAAAATTTGAAAATTTGTCATGTGTGCCACGCGCACCTCTGTGCATACGTACAAAACAGAGCAGGTGTTTCAAGTTGTGCATACGCACAACATCATGCGTAGGCACAGGTCGGAAAAGCCTTCTGGTGCGTGCATATGCACACAACCTGTGCATATGCACAAACCCTGTTTTTAATAAAAATTCTGTTTTTACTCGTTTTACCTTTCTGGCAAGTTTGTAACTTCCATGCCACTTGTTTAAAACCTTTTTAATAGTGTTTAGACTTTGAATCAAGGGAGAACACAGTAAGTGAATTAAAAAGGGGTATTTTGGTTATGAGTTTAGAGCCGGTGACCTAGGCTTGAGAAATTCTGTGGATAAGTTAACTTGTATAAACATGGTGAAGTGTTATGTTGATGATGAATAAGAAGTGAATATGAATTGAGAAATGAATGAGGTTGAGTAATGTCTCATTTAAAAGGTTTATGTGCTTGAAAGAACTTGAGGATGAGAGTAATTATGATGAGGTTAAAAGTGAGTCGGACACTATATCCCAAGAACTTGGTTGAATAAAGAGTTTTGTCCCGGCAAGGACGGTGGTTTGATCCCACTTATCGTGGTTATTATGCGTATGCAGGAATGGTGGTTTTATCCCACCTGCAGTGAGGATGGAGGTTTTATCCCACTCACATACCAATGAATTGGGTTGTAAGGATGGTGGTTTAATCCCACTTACAGATTGATTTGTGGAGTAAGGACGGAGGTGTGATCCCACTTGCATATTGTTTTGTATTGGGTAAGAACGGTGGTTTAATCCCGCTTGCAGATTGATTAGTGAATGCAACCCGAGAAAGGATGGTGGTGTAATCCCGCTTGTTCGAGGTGCCCATTAAGGATGGTGGTTTAATCCTGCTTGCGTGTTTCGAGCAAGAATGGTGGTTTAATCCCACTTGTTTATGGAACCTACAGATAAGGATGGTAGTTTAATCCCATTTATCCGAGTCGGGTCTGTCAACATAACCGACGCGTGAACTCATGGCCAGTAGGACAGGCATGCATCATTTGCATTTATGTGACATTTTTTGGGTATGGTTAATGTATATGTGGTTTTCCTATGTGATTATTATTGTTTAACTACTATTTGCTATACTTGCTGTAATTGAATCTGGTTGTGCTTGAATTTCATTACTTGTGTTTGCTGTTACTATTCTATTATAAGATCTTGTATAAATGGAGGTTGAGATGAATAGGGAGGACTTGAGACTGAAAGAAACATGATACGTGAAAGGTGAGAGAACTAATAAGAGATAGTTTGAGAAGGACTTGAGGTTTATTGAAGAGATAAAGGTCGAATGAAAACAAATATGCATGAGTGCATTTAGTTGGTCTAGCATACCTTACTATTTTTCTGGTTTAGTATATTTCTAAGCTTGAATTTCTGTTTGGTGAAGTATTAGGATTGCCTAGAGAATTCATGTAGTCTTTACATCATCTCTGCTTTGGAACTGTTACCCCTGCTGAGAACCCCGAAAGGGATGATGTTCTAACCCGTTTTGGAAATTTTTATCTTACAGGTATTGGACGTGATGCACCTTATTGAGTACGCAGAATCTGCTTTTGGGGATTTTACTTTTGCTTATATATATATATATATATATGTTCTCCACTGTTGTATATTATAAATTGTATATCCCTCTTAGAGGTTGATTATGGAGAAACAGGATTTATGTTTATGATTTCTGTCATATTTTTGGGTTGTATTATATTAACTAGTCGGCCTTACCTTCGCAAGTCAAGACTAGTGTTGTTATGTATAACTTTTCAATAATATATATATACTTATGTCGTTTCTGCTTATGTATATCGTCGGTTTTTAAGTGTGATGTGATTTTGCTTGTCTTTTCTTCACGTGCTCCTAGTATATCATATTCCTTCCATTATATATGTATGTATTTTGTTTTTAGAAGTTGTGATACCTCACCACCGTTGATTTACGACCTAGGCGTAAAGTTCTGTGTGGTAGGGTGTTACATGGGTAATTTCAAGACTACACATCATGAGTATGTCGTGAATTTAAACCAACGTACTGATATGCATAGACTTCTAGAATCATCAAGTATCCCACAATATGGATTTAGTTTTGTGAGTTTTGACACTCTCAATGTTTCTGGATTTGATTACATTTATTTAGTTGGTAAGTTTATTGTTCTACAAAAAAAATAAACTCATTGATAAATTTATTTATTTTATCGATTTTTTTCTTAGCATAGTTATTAACAACAAACCCTTTTTATCTTGATCTATTTTAGATATTATTGAATATCATGCTAGAATTAGAAGTGAGAAGACTCTTGAAATTGAAAAGGATCATAAGTCTATCAAATATAATGTTATTGAATTGAAAATCAATGATGGGTAATCAATTCTTTTTAGATTTTTTAGCTATATGTTTAAACCTTTTATTTTCCATAAATATAATTTTTGACAAATCAGTTCAATTCCTTCAAAAAAAAATTGTAAATCGAGTTCCTAAAAATATAATTCGTTTATAAGTCGTTCATTTTGAATAAATCCGGATATAAAATACGTATAACTTGAATGCATACAAATTAGTTTGTTTGGAATAGTTTTTAAGAAAAAAAATTTTAATATTGTATATTAACTTTTTAACTGAATTTTTAAATTTTATTTTATAATAAATTGCAATAGTATTGTTTATATTTCGGATGAAAACATTTTTTAATATGAATGATCATCTTTGTATAGTTGGTATTTGATAACCATTATTGCTCATGTAGAATATCTTTTTTGATAGCTGATGAGCGGATAATTTATACGCTTTTTGGCATTGTTTTTAGTATGTTTTTAGTAGGATCTAGTTACTTATAGGGATGTTTTCATTAGTTTTTATATTAAATTCACATTTCTGGACTTTACTATGAGTTTGTGTGTTTTTCTGTGATTTCAGGTATTTTCTGGCTGAAATTGAGGGATTTGAGCAAAAATCAGATTCAGAGGTTGAAGAAGGACTGCTGATGCTGTTGGATTCTGACCTCCCTGCACTCAAAGTGGATTTTATAGAGCAGCAGAACTCAAAATGGCGCGCTTTCAATTGCGTTGGAAAGTAGACATCCAGGGCTTTCCAGAAATATATAATAGTTTATACTTTGGCCAAGTTTAGACGACGTAAAAGGGTGTTGAACGCCAGTTCTATGTTGCTGTCTAGAGTTAAACGCCAGAAACACGTCACAAGCCAGAGTTGAATGCCAGAAATACGTTACAAACTGGCGTTCAACTCCAAGATTGACCTCTACACGTGTAACATTCAAGCTCAGCCCAAGCACACACCAAGTGGGCCCCGGAAGTATATTTATGCATCAATTACTTACTTCTGTAAATCCTAGTAACTAGTTTAGTATAAATAGGACTTTTTACTATTGTATTAGACATCTTTGATCAGTTTTATGCTATCTTAGACTTTCATGGGGGCTGGCCATTCGTCCATGCCTGAACTATTATCACTTATGTATTTTCATACGGTAGAGTTTCTGCACTCCATGGATTAAGGTGTGGAGCTCTGCTGTTCCTCAAAGATTAATACAAAGTACTATTGTTTTTCTATTCAATTCAACTTATTCCGCTTCTAAGATATTCATTCGCACTTCAACCTGAATGTGATGAACGTGACAATCATCATCATTCCCTATGAACGCGTGCCTGATAACCACTTCCGTTCTACCTTAGATTGAATGAGTATCTCTTGGATCTCTTAATCAGAATCTTCGTGGTATAAGCTAGATTGATGGCAGCATTCATGAGAGTCCGAAAAGTCTAAACCTTGTCTGTGGTATTCCGAGTAGGACTCTGGGATTGAATGACTGTGACGAACTTCAAACTCGCGAGTGCTGGGCGTAGTGACAGACGCAAAAGGAGGGTGAATCCTATTCCAGTATGATCGAGAACCTCATATGATTAGCCGTGCTGTGACAGAGCATTTGGACCATTTTCAAAAGAGGATGGGATGCAGCCATTGACAAGGGTGATGCCTCCAGACGATTAGCCATGCAGTGACAGCGCATCGAACCATTTTCCAGAGAGGATAAAAAGTAGCCATTGACAACGGTGATGTCCTTACATAAAGCCAGCCATGGAAAGGAGTAAGACTGATTGGATGAAGACAACAGGAAAGCAGAGGTTCAGAGGAACGAAAGCATCTCTATACACTTATCTGAAATTCTCACCAATGATATACATAAGTGTTTCTATCCTTATTTTCTATCTATTTATTATTTATGTTCGAAAACTCCATAACTATTTTATATCCGCCTGACTGAGATTTACAAGGTGACCATAGCTTGCTTCATACCAACAATCTCCGTGGGATTGACCCTTACTCACGTAAGGTTTATTACTTGGACGATCCAGTACACTTGCTGGTTAGTTGTATCGAAGTTGTGAATGAAAAACGATTTATTAAGACGTGCGTACAGAGTTTCTGGCGCCGTTGCCTGATATCACAATTTTGTGCACCAATAGCATGGCTGAAATTGAGAAGCAAAAAAAAATTGGCCACTAAAGTTTCAACATGAAAACAAAGAATTGAGCATGATAACAATTTAAACATAATAACAATTTAGCAACTTTTTAAATAATATAACAATTCAAAAATATTCTGCATTTAAAAATTTTTGTTAGTTAGGATGTATAAAATTTCAGAGAAAACTAAACTTCGAAATGTTTTAACAAATAGAAGATTGATATAGGAGTTTTATATTTTGAAACAAATATTTGTTTTATATTTTATCGACAAATAATAGTTATTTTCAAATTCTAATTCTAATTTCTATTTGATATAATCAGGAACTCTATTTAAAATTTTAAAATTTTAAATTCTAACACGAATCCTAATTAAGTAACTTCTTAAAAATTTTAATTTTTAAATTTAAATTTTTTTATTTATTATATTTATAAAATTTTTAACTCCGCCTATATTACACTTGCGGTACATAGCCGGTCCCAAGCCCGGATAAAGGAGGAGGGTTGTGTTAGGTCTTCGGCAACCAACACAAAAATATAGCCGAACCCCATGACATGAATCAAAGACATTATTGCGCTAAAGCTAGGTCGTTGCCCGGAAGCAACGCACCGTATGGCTCGAGTACGGTGTCAAAGCAAGAGCCGCTGCATCGGTGCCCGAATGTAGTGTTAAATGAGCAAGGGTTCTCGCGTTTTCATGAACGGACGAGGGTAAATAAGCTAGTTCACAAAGTAAAAGGTAAAGGTCGAAGCGACAGAAGGTTGAGATTTGGGACATGGAACATAGGCACTCTAACAGGAAAGTCCATGGAGGTGGTGGACACCATGACAAGGAGGAAGATTAACATTATGTGCCTACAAGAAACGAAATGGGTTGATGCAAAGGCTAGGAAGTTGGATACTTCTGGTTTCAAAATTTGGTATACAGGAAAGGTGAAGAATAGGAATGGGGTTGGAATAATTGTGGATAAGCAGTGGAAGAAGGACGTAGTGGATGTCAAGAGGGTGGGAGATCGGGTCATCTCTATCAAACTTGTGGTGGAGGGAGGTGCTTTCCATGTGATTAGCGCCTATGCACCGCAAGTGGGTTCGGACGAACAACACAAGATAAGGTTTTGGGAGGATCTAGAGAGTTTGGTTCAAGGCATACCTTTGGGAGATAAGATTTTCTTAGGAGGAGATTTAAAAGGCCATGTTGGGAGAGAAGTGACTGGATATGGGAGTATTCACGGAGGCCATGGTTTCGGGGTGATCAATGCCGAGGGTAAAACTATTTTGGACTTTTCCTCAACCTTTGATCTTCTCATCGCAAATACATGTTTTAAAAAGAGAGACGAACATCTTATAACCTATATGAGTGGCATGACAAGCTCTCACATCGACTTCTTCTTGTTGAGGAGAGTCGACCAGAAATTTTGCATTAACTGTAAAATTATCCCGGGAGAGAGTTTGACAACACAACATAGGGTGCTCGTCATGGATTTTCGCATTGAGCAAAAGTTGAGAAAAAGACATCATACGAAGAACCCAAGGACGAGGTGGTGGCGGATGAAAGGTGAGGAACAAAGAAGCTTCCTAAGACGGGTAGGAGAAGAGGCAAAGTGGGATGGGAATGGAAGCGCGGAAGAGATGTGGAGGGAGATGGCAGAAGTTATTAGAAGAACAGCAAAAGAGAGTTTTGGTGAATCTAAAGGAATAGGACCAAGAGACAACGAGTCCTGGTGGTGGAATGCGAGTATACAAGAAAAGATAAAGATAAAAAGGGAATGCTTTAAAGAGTGGTCTTTATGCCGCAATGCAGATAATTGGGAAAAATATAAAGCGGCTAAGAAAGAGACAAAAGTGGCTGTAAGTGAAGCAAGAACAAGAGCATATGAGGGTCTCTACCAGTCTTTGGACACGAAAGAAGGAGAAAAAGGTATATATAGAATCGCAAAGAGCCGGGAAAGAAGAACGAGAGATTTGGATCAGGTTAAGTGCATAAAGGATAAGGATGGAGAGGTATTGGCTCAAGAGGAGAAGATTAATGAAAGGTGGAAGAGCTACTTCTACGAGTTTTTAATGAGGGACAGAAGACTCTTCCGAGCCTTGGTCGATTATGCACAAGGGAAGAAGATCAAAACTTTGACTACTATCGAATGATTCGAGACTTCGAGGTAAAAGAGGCTCTAAAGCAAATGAAAAATGGCAGGGCAGTAGGACCTGATAATATTCCGATTGAGGTTTGGAAGGGTCTTGGAGAAAAAGGCATCAACTGGTTAACCATGTTTTTTAATGAGATTTTAAGGTCAAAGAAGATGCCTGATGAGTGGAAAAAGAGCACCTTGGTACCTATCTACAAGAATAAGGGGGATATACAAAGTTGCGGAAACTATAGAGGGATTAAGCTTATGAGTCATACTATGAAGTTATGGGAAAGGGTGATAGAACGGAGGTTGAGAAAAGAGACACAAGTAATAGAGAACCAATTTGGATTTATGCCAGGCAGATCTACCACTGAAGCGATATACCTATTAAGAAGGATGATGGAAAGGTATCGTAGTAATAAAAGGGATCTACATATGGTGTTTATTGATTTGGAAAAAGCGTATGATAGGATACCAAGGGAGGTCTTATAGAAGGTTTTAGAAAAGAGGAGAGTAAGGATCACATATATTCGGGCAATTAAAGACATGTATGATGGGGCCACAACTAGTGTGAAGACTCAAGGTGGTGTGACAGAGGAATTTTCTATTGGTATAGGATTACACCAAGGATCATCCTTAAGTCCATACCTTTTTCACATTAGTCTTGGAAGTACTCACAGAGCACATCCAAGAGCCTGTGCCATGGTGCATGCTATTTGTCGATGATATCGTCCTTATGGAAGAGTTAAGGGAAGGCCTAAATAAGAAGTTGGAGTTATGGAGAGAAGCTCTAGAAGTGTATGGTCTGCGCATAAGTCGTAGAAAGACGGAATATATGGAATGTAAGTTCAGTCTGAGAAGGGAAAACCCCAATATAGAGGTGAAGATTGGAGAAAACATCCTACGAAAAGTTAAAAGTTTTAAGTATCTTGGGTGCATCATACAGGATAATGGAGAGATTGAACAGGATGTAAATCATAGGATCCAAGCAGGTTGGTCAAAATGACGGAGTGCATATGGTTTTATATGTAGCCGACCCCACTTAGTGGGACAAGGCTTTGTTGTTGTTGTTGTTGTATTTATAAAATTTTTCTTTACTCAATTCACATTGTTATTTTTTATATTGTCTCTGCACAATAAAAATACTCTTTCTCTCTCTTTTTAACTATATAAGCTAATCTCTTTATTTAAAGATATATAAATTTTGTTTTATTATGTGTTTTTCTATACTTAATCTTAGTAAAAATATCTAGATTTTTATTTGTTCATAGATTATTTTTATTTGTTTATTTTATTTATTTATACATTTTTTATATTTAAAAACTCATCCAATCAAAAAATTTAGTTTTATATTCAAATCAAACTTAAATTTATTTTTTTATATTCGAATTATCAGATTACATTTTAATAATTTGTCATAGATCGAAGCGTTTTAAACTAGTATTTTTGTGCACAGCCCAAATTCGGCAAATGCCATTGTTGATGGCCAAACAGCCCTTAAGCATATTTAAATGCTCTCTCTTATGTTTATCTAATTAATAAGCACAAATAACACGTCAACGTATATAATAAGGTGAAAACACTCCATTCATCTTAAAATAATAAACTATTCTACGTGAGACATGAAAAAGACATATAAGTTATTATTATTATTATTATTATTATATGTGAGAAGCGTGCAAGATAAAATTTATTTTAAAATTTTACTAATTTTTATTTATTAATTAAAAAATTCTATTTAAAATTTTAAAATTTAAAATTTTAATATTAATTTCTAATTAAATGAGTTCTTAAAAATTTTAATTTTTAAATTTAAATTTTTTTTATTTATTACATGTATAAATTTTTTTTTTTTACTCAATTCACATTGTTATCTCTTAGGTTGTTTATGTATAATAGAGGTATTCTTTCTCTCTCTGTTTAACTATAAACTATTCATTTTCAGTCTCTTTATTTAAAGACGTATTAATATAACTTTCATTAAAAATTAATTTTGTTTATTTCATAAAAAAATTCAATAGACATTTCTTAATTTTGTTTATATTATCGTTCCTAAAAATTGAGCTAATTTGATAGTTTGAAAAAATATTTAAAAAATGAATTAATTTGATCAATAAACAAATTTAATTAAAATATTTAATATTAAAAAATTTGTGTAGCTAATAAAATAGTATGAAATAAAATTACTATAAGTGAATATTATTAATAAAAAATAACAAATGATGGATTAGGTAGTTCATATTTATATAATATTATTTTTACTTAGATTAACTAAATTTTAATATAATATATTTTATTTCATTTTTTCTTGGTTAATTAATATATTTTTTGCCTTTATAAATTCTCCTTTGTTTTTTCCTTTTATGAAAGGAAGGAAGAAGTTCGAATTCAATGAGTAAGGATGCAACTAATACCATACAAAAAATCTAAACCAAAGTAAGATTGAAGAAAAAATTAATATTAAAAGATAAAGAAAATAGAAAGCTGAACACTATTTAAGGTACCTTCCATAAAGAAACAAATTAATTATTTATATTTTTCTTTATCAAGTTAGAATAATATACTTTTTTATTTAATATTTTTAGTTATATCAGTATTATATATTTAGATGTTATTGAGTATAAAAAATAGCTAACATAATATTTTCTGTACACTATTTAATTAGCTATATATTCACAAATAATAAATTAATAATTTATGTTATCTTCATAATATGTCTTTTATTATATTTGTTTACAAAAAAATTATAAAAAATCTGAATGATAGTTCAAATGATGTGCATTTAGAATTGGTATATGTTGTCTGACATTACAAATAGAAGCACTACCAATACAGATGGATTTCTCAATGAAGTTTTTAGAACTTGATTTTGTGAATATATATGCGTTTTATGTATTTTAATTTTTTTACTATTTATAATATTATAAACTTTAACATGAAATATATTTAAAACTAATGTGTCAAATTATCTTACTAAGTAATAACTCCACGCTACATCAATTAAGGTCTACAACCATTAATTCACCTTCTGTATATGTAAAGAGAAAATAATATTTCAATATTAGCATTGTTAGTAATTTGGCTATTACAAGCGGAGCATATAATAGCTCATGTCATCACACAAGTCAATAACAACTTTAACAAACATCAAATTAAACAATATGCACCAATTACAAAGCCAACGCGTGATGCTAATATGCTTAGATTTCTTTTAATGTTCTATAATTCAAGTTCAATCATTTAGTTTTTCTATTAGTCTACTCAAATAATTATTTTTATATACTATATATAATGATTATAGATGCACTAGAATATACAAACCGATCTAAGTTGTAAAATGACGCAAGAATGAAGAGAAAGACTATACTATTTTAAAAGAGGCATGGTAAAATAACTATGATAGATTGTAATTTTCAAGAGTTAAGAGTCGAAGTGGCTTCAAGGTTCTAATTCTGGATGAAGACGACAATCCAAAATCATCAACAACAAATGTCATGTTCAAAGAATTTTTTTATAATATTTTTATTTTAAAAACATGTTATGATTACACTTTTGTACAAATATTTACTATAGATATAACTAATTTATCTATAACTCTACTTTTAGACTTAAAATCAAATGTGTAACAAGAAGCACAACATACATCATATGCCAATTATTGCTTTTCTAATGAGGTTAATAAAATACTAAATTGTCGATAAATTTTTATTAGCCTTTTGATATAAAATTTAGTGTAAAACTGATATGATACTATTACAGTTATATATGTTCTTATTTTTTCAAGTCTCTTTTTTTATGATTCAAGAATATTATAGACTTCAAATTGTTTCATTTACATTTTATTTTGAATAAAGATAAAACAGCATATTTAGTACGTTTATTATATAATGACAATGATAGAGTCATACTAAACTCGAGAAATTTATGATTATAAAATATTATTTTCGATTTAACATGTCAAATTAAAATTTAAGCTTGTGCATAGCATGTGTTTAATACTAGTAGTAATATAAATGGGAAGCTCATATGTTGACGTGGCACTTATACATTAAGTGTGGGAAGAATTTATTTAGGTGTCGTCACTAGAAAGTTTTTTAAAATTTTATTTATAAATTATAACTTATTATTTGTTTAGGTGGTTACTTTTTAAATTTTTAAAAACGCTTTTTTTAGATGGTTAGGTATTTCCTTTTTAATATTGTTAAATTAATTATTTGCTTAGGTTGTTGAACTAATTATCTATAAATTATAAATTATTTACTTAAATTATTATTTTTTAAATTTTTAAACTATAGTTATATTTTATTTTTAATATTACTCTTTTATTTTAAAAAAAAATGACTAATAAGTTTATATTTATTTTATCTGCAAATTTAATTCAAATTTTTTTTTATCATCTTTTGAATTAAATACGAATTAATTTTATCACTTAAGATTTACAACTATAAGTGCGAATTAATTTTCACGTAATAACAATAATAACTAATAACTATTCAATTAGTTTTTGTGTAACAACCAATTATTATTAGGTATTTAATTTTTAATACAATTGAACTAATTATTTACTTAGATATTATTACTATAAATTTTTTAAATTTTATTTTTAATTTTAAATTATTTCCTTAGATTATTTACTTAGATTGTTATTTTTTATTTTTAAATACGTTTTTTAAGTTGTTAAATATCTAATTTTTAATATTATTGAACTAATTTAAAAAAATTATTTATAAGTTATTTACTTAAGTTCTTATTTTTTAAATATTTAAATTATAATTACATTTAAACTGCATACGCAAAAAAATTGTGGTTATAATTTTTTCAAAAGTTAGAAACTAATTTCATATTTTTAAAATTTTCATCATGAAAATTAAAAATCAGTGTTTTAAATAGTTTGTATTTTGTATTCGTTCACATGTCAAAATATTTTAAATAGTGTATAGTTTATAGTTTATATTTTAAAACATCCATATGTCAAATTGTTAGAAATTAACCTCATTCTTTTAAATTGTGGTTATAATTTTTTGAAAAGTTAAAAACTAACACCATTTACTTGGCAGAGAGGTAGTATTCGAAGGAGATTAGACAGGTACGTTGCGAACACTTCTTGGGTTCAAAGATTTAATCATGCAGTAGTAAAGCACCTTCCAAAACTGAAATCTGATCATGCCCCGTTATTACTTGATTTGAGATCTTCTAAATATCCTGACTCCTCTACTCGCCCATTTCGGTTTATTGCGGCATGGATGACGCACAATGATTTTAATAACCTGCTAAGGAGTAGTTGGGATGTTGATAATCAGCTGGAGGTAAATATCTCCACTTTCATGGAGGCTGCTAAAATTTGGAATCGAGAGGTGTTTGGTGATCTAATTAAAAGGAAAAATCGGCTACTGGCGAGATTAAATGGTATTTCTGCTCATCTCAGTTTCACGCCGAATCCTTTTCTTGATAATCTTCAAATCCAATTGTGGAAGGAATTGGAAACTTTGCTTATTCAGGAAGAAGTCTACTGGAAGCAATGTTCTAGGTGCAATTGGATTAATTATGGTGATAAAAATACTGCTTATTTCCATAACACTGCATCTGCCAGGAGGAGAAGAAACAGAGTAACCATGATTAAAAATGCAGAAGGACAGTGGATTGATGATGTGCAACAAATTCAAAATATTGGAGCACAACACTTTCTTACTCTGTATACTGATGATGGGAATTGTGAGAAACTAAATGCTCCAGGCTTGTTTCCGACTCTATCATATGAGGAGCAAAATCAGCTAGAAAGATTGGTGACTGTTGAAGAAATCCAATCTGCTATGTTCTCTATGGGAGCCTGGAAGGCACCGGGGCCTGACGGCTTGCCTCCGATGTTTTATCAAAGCAACTGGGAATCTGTTAAAACCTCGGTGGTAAATTGGGTTTTTCGGGTTTTCAACAATCATGAAGAAATTAAAGTGGCAAATAGCACTTATATATCGCTTATCCCGAAGATTGATACTCCAGAAACTTGTAGCCACTTTCGGCCTATTGGGCTTTGTAATGTTTCGTATAAACTCATTACAAAGATTATCTCTCATCGGCTGAAGCAGGTCATGCCCAAATTAATTGGCCCCTCCCAGTCAAGTTTTGTCCCTGGCAGGCAGAGTGCTGATAATATTATCATAGCCCAAGAGGCCATCCATTCCATGAGGATCAAGAAAGGTGCTTGCGGTTATATGGCTATTAAGATAGATTTGGAGAAAGCCTATGATCTTTTGAACTGGAAGTTTATCAGGGATACTTTAATTGAAGCTAGATTGCCAGAGAATCTAGTTGACCTGATCTCTCATTGCTATTCGTCTGCGGAGATGAAAGTCCTGTGGAATGGTATCCCGTCCAATTCTTTCACTCCTTCCAGAGGTATTCGACAGGGTGATCCTATGTCACCATATCTCTTTGTTTTATGTATAGAAAGACTGTCGCAGATTATCTCCTTTGCTGTTAATCAGAATTTTTGGGAGCCAATGGTCTTGAATAGAGGTGGGCCAAAACTCTCCCATCTTTGCTTTGCGGACGATATTGTTCTATTCGGGAAAGCTTCCATGGAGCAGGTTGAAGTTGTACGGGGCATTCTGGATTTGTTTTGTAAATGTTCGGGTCAAAAGGTAAATTATTTTAAATTCTGTGTTTACTTCTCTGATAATATGTGCTTCGCTAGGAAAAAAGAACTAAGTGATGCTTTGGGAATGAGGTTAACAAACAATATGGGTAAGTACCTTGGAGTCCCTCTCCTTCATGGTCGTTCGAAGAAGGAAGACTTTCAATTCATATTAGATAGAATGGCTAATAGACTTAGTTCGTGGAAGGCTACAAATCTTTCTCTTGCGGGCAGAGTTACTCTCACTCAATCAGCACTGGCGTCTATTCCTTCCTATGTCATGCAGACCATGAAACTTCCTCTAAGCATTTGTGATAGCATTGATAAAATCTGCAGAAATTTTTTGTGGGGAAGTGTTAGCTCGGGGAGGAAACCTCATCTCATGAGTTGGGAGAAAGTTTGCCTTCCCAAAAGCCAAGGCGGTTTGGGCCTCAGACCGGCTAGAGTGTTGAATAATGCAAATCTTATGAAGCTGGCCTGGAAGCTAATCCATAATAAGGATACGCTATGGGTAAAGATAGTCCGCAGCAAGTATGGATGTGGAGATGACTCCCTTCCACTTATCACAAAACATCTATCTTCGTCTAATGCTTGGAAAGGTATCTTTCATGTTTGGAAAAAGTTTGCTGACAATCTTGTTTGGAGACTTGGGTCCGGTGAAAATGTTAACTTCTGGAATGATCATTGGATGCCAGGGGTACACCACCTGATTGATTTTGTTCAACCCGAGGTGTTTCCTAATATGTTGGAGGAACGGGTGTGTGACTATGTATCAGACCGGAGGTGGGATCTCAATCGAATTGCAGTAGTCCTAGGTGACGATTGGATTCCCGTTTTCAGGTCAACGAAAACACCTGAACCAGAGATCGGAGAAGATATTCTAGCCTGGCTGTTGACATCAGACGGTGCGTTTTCTATCAAGTCAGCTTGCTCTCTCTATCTAAGCCCTTCAGATAATTCTAAAGCTGAGTTGTTTTCGAAGATCTGGAAGCTTGAAGCTCCCCAAAGGCTGCGTACTTTTTGCTGGCTTGTTGCAAATGAAGTGCTTTTAACAAATGAGATTAGAGTCAAAAGAAATATGACCCAGGATGGATCTTGTGTTAGTTGTGGTGAGGCAATCGAATCGATGCTCCATGTGATCCGAGACTGCAGAGTTGCAAGACAAACATGGATGAGCATTGATGCCAGATTGAGATTTGGTAACTTTTTCAACACCCCCCTTCTCCCTTGGTTGTTGGAGAATTTATCATCCCAATCCCTCTTCAAAGGGGTTCAATGGCCCCTCCTTTTTGTATGCATAATGAATGCACTCTGGCTTCGTCGAAATAAGGTGATCTTTGATAGCGATGAGGCCGTAGCAGAGAATAGCATTCATTTTTTGGCCTTCCGTTTAGCGAAGGACTACTCTATGGCACACCTCGAGCTTGCTCAGAGCAGGAAAAAGGTTTGCAACTTCATTGAAAGACAGATCAAATGGAAGCCACCAGATCACCCGTTTATTAAGCTCAACTCAGATGGCTCTGTGTTAGATGGAGGAAGAGCAGCTTGTGGTGGGATCCTAAGGGACTCTGATGGAAGATTTATAGCTTGCTTTAGTGCGAATTTGAACGGTGGAACAGTGACGACAACGGAGCTTTTGGGAATTTTACTAGGCCTGGAGCTAGCTTTGAATATTGGTTGCTCTCATCTGATTATTGAAGCAGACTCCCTTGTTGCAGTGAAGCTTTGTCTCCAGAAGGAAATTGACTTACATGCTACTAGATCTTTAGTCTTGGCTATCAGAAACAGATGCAGCAGGCTTACTAGCTGGAATATTCATCACCAATTTCGGGAAGCAAATACTTGTGCTGATAGGTTGGCTCACTTTGGTCATAGTCTTCCATCTGGCTGCCATATTTTCTTCAATCTGTCCTCTTGTATTTCCTTAGCTTTTCATGCTGATTCTATAGGTATTGCTCTCCCTAGAGTAGTCTCTATTTAGTTTTCTTGTTTTTGGGCGTTTCTGCCCCGATGTTCATAAAAAAAAATTGTTTTACCGTAAAAACTAAATTTCAACAGTGTTTTAAATAGTTAGTTATTTAAATCAAAATCAATTAGATTTCAAAAAACCTTAATTATAAGTCTACTTTAAAAGTACGGATTAGAGATATACAGTACAACTCCTTCTTTGCTTAGTACAATTAATTATTGAAAATTTTTCTATTTTTTTTCAATAAAATTGCTGAGATTAATATTACAGTTAAAAATTTGTGTGTATGTATACGAGAGATAAGAATATAGACACTATCAAACTATGAAAATTTTCCATTGCCATGCTCAATTGAGATGATTTGGCTCGATGAAAACGTGAGTTTTCTACCACTTTTTTAAATAATATTAAATTTATATTATTCATATTTTAAATGTGTTTATTTATTTCTATTTAATTGTTCTTTAATTTTTGTTTATCAATTCTAGGGAGAACAAAAAATACATGCCTCAATTAAGAAGGTTCTTCTATCTCGATTTGTGAATTTGTTAAGAGAAAAAATATTTTATTAAATCAGATATTTTGGTGTTGGGCTTATGGGCTCAATGTGGGTAGCACTTCAAGACTACATATAATGAGTATGTGGTTAATTTAAACCAACGTACTGATGTGCACATACTTCCAGAATCGTCAAGTATCCATGATATGGATTTAGCTTTGTGAGGTTTGACACTCTCAATGCTCCTGGGTTCGATTACACTTATTTAGTTGGTAAGTTTATTGTTTTTAAAAAAATATAATTTATTGATAAATTTATTTATTTCATTGATAACTTCGGTTATATTTTTTTTAACAAACTTATTGACAATAATTTTTTTTTATTTTAATCTATTTTAAATGTTATTGGATATCTTGCTGGAATTGAGAATGAGAAAACTTTTAAAAAGGATGACAAGTCCACCAAGTATAATATTAAATGGGAGGTGAATGCTGGATAATCATATATTTTTTTTAAATATAAACACTTAGACATAATATATAAATAAAATGAAATCTAAGAATTTTGATATTGACTTCATTTATTTGTTTTAGTATTTTTCATTTAAATTGTTATTTCAACTTATTTTGTTATGAATATTTTTTTTAATATTAAACCTTTTTTTCGCTTGATGAATTTTAATTTGTTGAAAAAATTTTGTCATTGGTGAAGAGATATTTTTTCTATCATTTTTGTAAAATCCGAAAGATTAGTAAATAATTAGCAAATAAATTAATTATTAATCAAAAAAATTAAAAATATGATTTTTATGGTTTAATATGATAAAAAAATTAAAATAAAATTTTTGACACTAATTTTAAAGAATTTAACCCAAAATTGAGTCAAACGGGTCAAACCGAATAAACCGAGTCCGTAATGGGCCCAAGGCCCAACTAATTCTCATTTAATGAAGAGGGCTGGGCTCTTCTTCCTCTTCCTCAAAACAAAAACACGCTGAACTCCAAGAAAGGGAAGGGGCAAGAGATCAAAAACCTAACCTTATCTTCAATCTCACATATCTTTTGATCCAGAACTCTGATTGACGAGCCGTCGGCGTATACGCGTTCGTCTCGGAATCCTCTACAAAATTCACCCAATAATTTGGTAAGAAATTTAATTTTTTTCACCCATATTTTTCCTTTTTAGTTTCGAAATTCATGAGTTTTAGAATTGAGAATTATGATATTTTGATGTTTTAGGATCGAATTAGCTTGCGAGAAATTTTGGATGTTGTTCTATTAGTCTGTGGGTAAGGTAAGAAACTCTTAAATCTTGGTGAATTTTTAATTTAGTAAACCCTATGTTGAATTATGATGAAATTGTATATTATTAGTAGGGGTGTGCAAAAAAACTGGTTTCACTGAACTGAATTGAAACTGAATTGAAACTGTTTTAAATAAACCAGTTTTTTCAAATAAAACACTAAACTGAAACCATAGTTTTTATGAAAACCAATTTATTAAAAAACCAGTTTTTATGGTTCAGTTTAGTTTTAAACCAAATTAAAATTGGTTTTATTCAAACTCCAAAATTAATTTTTTTATACTCTTTCTCTCTCTCTCTCTCCCCCTTCCCCTCTCTCTCTCTCTCTCTCTCTCTCTCTCCCTTCTCTCTCTTCTTCTCTCTCTCCTCTTTCTCCCCCTCCTCTCTCTCTCTCTCTCTCTCTCTCTCTCTCCCCCTCTTCTCTCTCTCCTTTCCCTCTTTCTCCCCGTCCTCTCTCTCTCTTTCTCTCTCCTCTCTCTCTCTCTTTCTCTCTCCTCTCTCCCTCATTTCTCTCTCCTTCCCCTCTTTCTCCCCCTTATCTCTCTCTCTCTCCCTTTCCTCTCCCCCTTCTCTCTCTCTCTCTCCCTTTCCTTTCTTTCTTTCTCTCTCCTTTCTCCCTCTCTTTCTCTCCCATTTCCCTCTCTCTCCTTTCCTTCTCTCCCCTTCTCTCTCCTTCCCCCTCTCTTTCTCTCCCATCTCTCTCTCTCTCTCTCTCTCCTTCTCTCTCTCTCACCTCTCCCACTCTCTCTCCCTCCATTCCATCCTCTCTCTCCCTCTTCCTCCCTTCCATTCTCTCTCTCTCTCTCTCTCTCTCTCTCTCTCTCTCTCTCTCTCTCTCTCTTTCTCCTCTCTCTCCCCTCTTCCTTCTATGTCTCTCTCTCTCTCTCCTATCCCTCCTCTCTCTCCTCCTTCCTTCTTTCTCTCTCTCTCTCTCTCTCCCTTCTCCTCTCTCTCCCTCTTCTCTTTCCCCATCTCTCTTTATCTCTCCTCCTCCCTTTCTCTCTCTTCATCTCTTCTTTTTTTCACTCTCCCCTCCTCTATCTCCTCCTTCTCTCTCTCTCTTTTTGCCTCTTCACTCTAAAAAAAGAGAAAGGAAGAGGAGAGAGAGAGGAAAGAAAGAGATGATGAGATAGAGGAGGGAAGAGAGGGAAAGGAGAGAGAGAGGGGAGAGAAGGGCAAAAGGAGAGAGAGAACAGAGAGTGTATTTGTGTTTGTGACAGAGCGTGGCGGTGGTATATGTGACAAAGGTTTTGAGAATAAAGGGGTTTATAGTAGAAGCAAAGACTTTGGGAGAAAAGGAGAGAGATGGAAAGGGGAGAGATGAGGAGAAAAAGGAGAGAGAGGAAGAGAGATGAGGGGGAGAGAAGGAGAGAAAGACAAATAGAGAGAAGGAGAGAGAGAGAGAGAGAGAGAGAGAGAGAGGAAGGAAGAGGGGAAGGAGAGAGAGCATGTGGAGAGGAAAGGAGAGAAAAGGAGAGAGAGAGGAAGAAGAGAAGGAGAGAGAGAGAGGAAGAAGGGAAGGAGAGAAAGAAAGAGGAAGAAGGGAAGGAGAGAGAGAGAGAGAGCATGGGGAAAGAGAGGGAGAGAAGGATAGAGAGAAATAAAGAGGAAGGGGAGAAAGAAGGGAAGGAAAGTGAGAGAAAAAAGGGAGAGATGGGAGAGAGAGAGAGAGAGAGAGAGACAAAGAGAGGAGAGAGAGAGAGAGAGGGGGGAGAGAAGAGAGAGAGGAATAGGAGAAGGAGAGAGAGAAGCGGAGAGGGAAAATGGAGAGAAGGAGAAAGAGAGAGAGCATGGGGAGAGAGAGAGAGAGAGAGAGAGAGAGAGAGAGAAGGATAGAGAGAAAAGGGAGAGAGAAAAAGAGAGAAAGAGAGGGGAGCAGGAGAGAGAGGATGAGGGGAAGGAGAGAGAGAGCATGTGGAGAGAGAAGGAGAGAAGGATAGAGAGAGAAGAGAGAGAGAAATAAAGTGGAGGGGGAGAAAGAAGGGAAGGGGAGAGAGAGAAAAGGGAGAGAGAGAGAGGATGGGAGAGAGAAGGAGAAAGAGAGAGAGAGAGAGAGGAAGGAGAGAGAGGGAGAGAAGAGAGAGAGGAATAGGGGAATGAGAGGGAAAAGCGAAGAAGGAAAAGGGAGAGAGAGAGAGAGAGAGAGAGAGAGAGAGGAGGAGGAGGAGGAGGAGGAGGAGATAGGAGAGAGGGAGAGAAGGAGAGAGAGAGAGAGAGAGGGAGGGAGACATAATGTAAAAACTATTTTTTTTATATATTAAAACTAGTTTTACCTTATGAACCAGTTTAAACTGGTTTTTTTTAATTAAAACTGGTTTATTTTTATGAACTGGTTTAAACTGGTGCACTGTATTGTAAACTGGTTTAAAACCAGTTTCTTATGTGACAAAGCAGTTTGGTTCAGTTTCTAAATCATTTAAAATGGTTTAGTACAGTTTCAGTTCAGTTTATGGAAAAACTGAACCATGCACACCCCTAATTATTAGATTAGATGTTTGAAGTTTGAAGTAATTGGTGGTGTCGGTAAGCTGAATTTGGGCTGCGGTAACTAAATTCTGTCTGGCGCACTATTTGGAGCTTTGGGTATTTGCGGAATGGCAATAATTGTGGTGTTCTGAGCAATAGAGAGAAATCGGCTAAGGTATGGTTTTAGTTTCTCGTATATAATATGTAATGTGTCGTGAAAACTTAGGCTAGACGACCATAAGATAAGTTTGGATTGGAGTTGGTTGTTGATTGGATTAATGAATATAAGAGTACTTGTTGTTAGTGTTGTTGAGTTGGGTGGTTGAATTGTAATTCACAGGGTTGAACAATTTGAATTTTTGGATTTCGTTGATTTCATTAAGTTGAGTTTGGTGTGGTTGTGATAATAATTTATTGAAAACGATTGGAATTGATTTTGCTGATTTATCGAAAATGATTTGACTTTGGAAGCGATTTGACATTGCAAATGAATTGATAGTTGGAAACCTGAATTTTATGTTTATTTGGAAAAATGATTTGGTTTTGAACCTGTTGGAAAGGAATTGAGAAAATGGTTTAGATGGGACCCGAAAAGGGTGGCAAAGTCCAAGTTTTAGGGGAGGTGCTGCCGAAATTTCTATAAAATCTCAGACCTTGTTTAAAATGTTATTTAGAAAATTATGAATTTAAGAATCATGTCATTTTACTTGAATTATTTAAGAAAATAATGAATTATGTTTTGAGTTTTGATTTATTAAGAAAAGCTTTATGTTTTGAGTTTGTTTACAGAACTATATTTTAAGAAATTATGATTCAAGGAGTTTAATAATTTTAAAGAAAGAGATTGGTTGTTGTCCTCCCTAAAGTCTTGAGACTCTGCCGTGCGGTTTAGTTAATAAACGATTCGCTTAGTCTTTTGAAAGATGTTTAAATATGAAATGATTTTGAAGTTGTATTAGAGGAAAATCTTAGCTAAGTAAGAACTGGGTTTTGTGTGTAAGGAGAACTTGTTTTAAGTAAAGTGGTTTTGAAGGTTTTAGAAAAGGTTATAAGGAGTGGTGTTGGTTTTAATTAAAAATGAAATGAGCAGAATGTGATATGTATATGATGAATCTGGCCTTAATGAAGAATTTTGAATGATTATGAATGGATATGAATGAATAATTTATAATGAATTTGAAAATAAAATTGTTTTGAGCTTGACCCGGCAAGGTTCGTGGTGGTTTACCGCTTGCCCAGTGTCGAGACGTATTTAGGGTTCGTGGTAGTGTACCGCCCACATGTTTTTAAAAGAGAATGTTGTGTGGGGTTCATGGTCGTTTACCGCCCACATGTGTATGTTGTTTTTCCAATTGAAGATCTTGCGAGGTTCGTGGTGGTGTACCGCTCGCAATGGTGGGATTTGTGGTGGTGTATCACCCACCGATTTTCAAGAGGACGATATCCGGATTAGCTAACGGATGTGTCGGGCTCTGGCAAAGTAACTGACACGTGAGCTCATGGCCAGTAGAAAAAGTATGCATCATATGCATTTGTCTGTATGCTTTGGTTTGCTTTCTTGGGATTGCCTACTTGTTATTTTCATGCTTTACTGTTATATGTTTTGTTTGCTGTATCTATATTCTACTTGTGTTTGCTTTATTTGCTTTGTTTGTCTGTGTGATGATCTTCTGGTGTTTTGGAGGATGGTAAAAGAAGGGGAATAGTTGAGGGTTTTAGTACGGTTTGGGTTAAGTTTAGAACCTTAGAGGACCACCCTTTTTATGGTTTTAGTTTTAGTTCGTTAAGTTTTATAATCAAGAACGTTGGAATTCTAGGATTGCCTCTGGCTTTTTTGAGACCTTATTTATTATATATGTGGGCACCTTAACCATATTGAGAACCCCCGGTTCTCATCCCATACGATATTGTTATTTTTCAAATGTAGGTTGAGAAGCACCACTCTGTATTCTAGAGATGCTGATGAAGCGAAGAACTCTTGGGACTCAAGGTCGTATTTTTGTTTATGTTTATGTATGTATATAAATTATCCACCTTGTATTTTATGTTTGTCCCTCTTAGAGGTTGACTCGGAGAAACGGGCTGTCATTTTTCTGCTTTGGGTCATTTTGGGATTCTCTTATATATATGTATATATATACTTGCATGTTCTGGCCGGGTTATCTTCGCGAACCGAGTCAGAAGCTTTGTTAATTATATCTTTGACACTCCTTTTATATTATTCATACACATATATCTTACGTCTTCGTACGCAAGTTTCCGTTTATGTGAGTGTTACGGCTTTTGTTTTAAATTTTTCTTCAAAGGTTCCTAGTTATAAACCTTTTTTTAATTATATTATATGTATATTTTTAATTTTAGAGGTCGTAATACCTCACCACCTCAGTTTTATGGCTTAAGCATAAGATTCTGTGTAGTAGAGTGTTACATTTTTATGTAAAATGTTATTATTGGTATGTTAATATCTTTATCTTTATTTTTATAGTAATACAAATGGAAAGCTTATATACTGCCATGACACTTATTCATTGATTTTGGAAAGAATTTGCTTAGATGTCCTAACTAAAAAAATTTTAAAATATTATTTATAAATTATAACTTATTATTTATTGTTACCTTTTAAATTTTTTAAAATGCTTTTTTAGGTGGTTAGGTATTTACTTTTTGATATGGTTAGTCTAACAATTTAATTCTATGTCGAGTAAACCACAAAAAATAAAGGTTTAATTATTCTATTGGTCCCTATAGTTTTGCAAAATTTTTAATTAGGTTCATGTACTTTTTCTTTTCCGTTTAATTGGGTTCCTTCATTTTTTTTATTTGGGTTCCTGCACCAATTTTTTTAGTTAAGTACCTATAAAATTAAACCAATTACTGCTAAGAGGAACCTAATTAAAAAAAATTTAGCACAGGAACCTAGTTAAAAAAAGAAAGTATAAAGACCTAATTAAAAATTTTATAAAACTATAAAAGTAATTAAACCAAAAATAAAATATACTTGAGTTATTTTAACACCAACAAAAGTATCTTTAAATTTAGTTGTTAACAAAAAAATACTCTCAAACAATTTAAAAATGTGCCAAAAGTACTCAGTGATTAGAGATATATTACTCTCATAAAAAAACGTGACGTAACTTACTTGCCAATATTAAAGTTTTACTTGTGATATAGAAAATTTCATTTGTCCAATTACTATTTTTCGGTAAAATAAAACATCCTAAAAATTTTTGTCACATTTTAAAATAATTTAAGAATACTTTTATTAATTATAAAATTTGAATATATTTTTGTTAAAAAAAAATAATTTAAATATATATTTAATAATTTACTCTTTTATATTTTTAAATATTATTAACTAACTATTTATAAAAAAATAAATACATATTATATTAAACGGTTATAAATATCCAAGAATTTTTAATATTCTTTTCTTCGTAAGCTCATTTAGCATATAATAATTTACAAAACAAAAAGTAATTCGAGTTCTCCAAATTTTAATATTTCCTAAACGAAGTATTCCCTGTTTTGGTCAAATTGGTTTTATAAATTAGTTTGGTTTTTAACTTTTAAAATGGTTTAAAAATATACGCATATAGAGGTGAAAAAAAAAATCTATTTTAGACTAAATATTTTTTATACTATTTATTGGAAACAAATTATATATAGTACATAAAATGAAATCATTTAAATATAAAAAACAAATCATTCTTCCATGAATGAGTTAAACTAGGAAAGTTTAGAGAAGAAGAAATTTAAAGAACAAATATTTTGAGTTGTGTGAAACTGTAGGGATATGATAACAAAAGATTTTAATAGAAGACAAATACCATTTCATTGAGGGCAAAAAACACATTTGTTAGAGGTGAAAAGTCTATTTTAGACTAAATATTTTTTACACTATTCATTGGAAGCAAATTATATACAGTACATAAAATGAAATAATTTAAATAAAGAAAAACAAATCATTCTTCCATGAATGAGTTCAACGAAAAAAGTTTTGAGAAGAAAAAATTTAAAGAAGAAGAAAACATGCCATGAGGTTGTTATTTTTGTAATGAAGGTATTATTGTATTTGTTATTTAAGGTACAAATATTTTTTCTTTTTAGTCATAATATTTTGACTTGATTTATTTTACATTTGGGTTGAGAAGAATTAGAAGAAAAATGTGTGTTTCCAAACTTTCTTTTTTGTAAGAATGAAATTTTGCTTATACCAACGTTTTTTTGCGCTTGTAAAATGTGTGTACCACAAATTATGAATAAGAATTGGATTTACATGACTACTTCCACCGCTATTTAATAATCAGCCGCACTACTACAAATCATTTTTTTTATAGAATGCTTGTTTTAATAACCAGGGCCTGGAGGCCCAAGTCACAGTACTCTATCATATTTTAGAGTGGTTTGGTCTTTGGTTGATGTATGGATCAGTTGAATGATTTTATATTAGGGGAGAGTAGCAGACAACTCCTTAATTATAGACGTCATTGAGGTTGAGAAATCCCAAAAAGTTACAATGTGTGGCACAAATTGCTTATCTTCTTATGTATCTCGTGTGCAAATCTCAACCATGTACTTCTCTACATGTTTTCCTTTGTTATTCTGAGTCCGAAGAAGCCAAGAAGTCGCGTGCATTGCTGAGAAACAGAGAATATGGCCGCCACGTTGACACTTGTGAGGCTTCCAACTGTTGGTTATCATTGTCATTGCAGCAGCAGGGGACGCCAGAGTGCACGTGCTCCCATCTCCGCAACATTGGATGCCCCAAGATTAAAAGACTCTTATTCCACTATTGTCCATCGTGCCTCTGTTTCCCTCGGCACAATCACGTTACCATTCTTGCTGCAACCACAGGATGCGCTTGCTGTCGGAGGAGAATTCGGAATATTGGAGGGAAGAACCTTTGCTCTCATACACCCCATTGTGTTGGGTGGATTGTTCTTTTATACATTGTGGGCAGGCTACTTAGGGTGGCAATGGCGGCGCGTAAGGACAATCCAGAATGAGATTAACGAGCTCAAGAAAGAAGTCAAACCTGCTCCTGTCACCCCTGACGGCAACCCCGTGGAGGTGGAGGCAGCTCCGTCCCCGGTTCAAGTGAAAATTCAGCAACTCACTGACGAGAGGAAGGAGCTGCTGAAAGGGTCTTACAGGGAAAGACACTTCAACGCAGGATCCATATTGCTGGGTTTTGGGGTGCTTGAGGCGGTTGGAGGAGGAGTCAACACGTGGCTTAGGACAGGAAAACTCTTCCCTGGTCCACATTTGTTTGCAGGAGCAGGTAACAGATAACACATGTTATCTACATCATTCTTTTTATTAATTTAAAATTGATAATAATTAATTATAGTAAAGTATATAAAAAAGACATAAAATTAATCACAAAATATTTTTTAGTTTTTTTTTATTTGTTTTAAAATTTTTATAAATATAGTGTTTAATTGGATATACAAGATATTTTGTTTACTGACGCTTAATATTTTACATCATCAATTATTATTAAAAATATTAATGGAATGATGGAATGATAAACATAATTAATTTATAATTTTTAGAGGATTAATTTAATTAATAACATGTTTGAAAGACAAATTTAAAAAATAATTTATCTTTCAAGAATTAATTTGATCATTATTCCGATCATTATACCTACTTTGTTTTCCATTTGATTATAGTATGACTTACAGGGAATGAATTTTAATTATATAACTAATTTTTTTTATTTAAAATTATTCTTTTTCACCTCTTATTTTTTAAGGATTTAGAATTTAGAAAATTTAGATTCATGACTTAAAATTTAAATTTTAAAAAATTTTAAATTTAAAAGAATTGATTAAACCTCCTAGTATCCATTTCCATTGTTCATCCCATTGTACTCTAAACTAAAAGTAATTTATATCATTTCTCTACACTCTTAGTACTCTTCTAATGGGTAAGATTCACTTTCCTAATTACCTTACTGTTTTTTTTTCTCGCTGGATCTTCCTAATTATTTAATCAAGCATTAGAATTGGTAGTATTCCCAATGTGTTACAGAAGAAAACAATATTGTGGTATTTTTTTTTTTGGTGACTATATTGTGGTACTTTATTCTAGCCACATTTGTTACTTAAATTTTTTTTATTAATTTAATATTAATAGTAATTAATTATAATAAAATTATATAAGTACATAAAATTAACACAATATTTTTTAATCTACAGTAACAATGTTAATGAAAAAATAATGATACAAAACTTGCAAAGATAATCAACATTAGGCTATAAATGTGTGACTATTGATTTATATGCACCAGGTATTACGGTGCTATGGGCACTGGCAGCAGCTTTAGTACCACCAATGCAGAGAGGAAGTGAAACTGCTAGAAATCTTCACATAGCATTGAATACATTAAATGTTCTCCTCTTTGTGTGGCAGATTCCCACTGGAATTGAAATTGTATTCAAAGTGTTTGAGTTCACCAAATGGCCTTGATTATTTCCTCTCATAAATCGTAATGCCAAAAAATGTAAATTATTTTGCAATTCCCATTCTCGTTACTATTTCTTACCATAATAATTTGTGTGCCGATCAACAATTTCATAATTGTATTACATTGTTGTCCTCATTTTGTTACAGTGTTACACCACTTAGCATTCTTTGCTAATATATTTTGCATGTAACTAATATTGCATTTAGATCATTTGAAATGATTGCTCCAAAGTGGAATCATATCTTGATGATACTTGGTAAATAACCAACTACTATGGTAGATCTTAGGTGTTAAGATGTTTGCTTCTCAAAATATTTTTTAAACCATGACAAAATAATAAATAAATAAAGAATAAAGTATAATATCTAAATCATTTATAAGAAAATTTACCTTCTTAAACACAAGACATAAGTACAAACAAAACTAGTTATATCATTTAATGTGAAACAGTTGCCTTTTTTGGTAGGAAAAATGATTGGTTGTCTCATCAATAATTTAGATGTATTTTAAAAAAAGAAGTATTTTAAGTGAAATTCCCACTACTATTGTCATTTTACATAAGTTACTATTGCTATTTAAAGTTATAAATATGATAGCAGTTTCCAATATTATTCCATGCATTGAACCATATGCAAATTGTTAATCATATGGCAGGAGACGGAACGAAAGAATATAGGATGTTTAAAATAAAAATATTAAACATAGGAGTGAAATGATGTCAAATGTTTGTAGAAATTTATGTTTGTTTGCTTGCTCTTCCCTTTTATTACTGGTTCTTACCCAAAGATAAAGCACAATATCTTCAATCTCTTTATCTAATTCATTATAGCCTTATGAAGCGTGGTATCAAAATAGTAAATGCGTATAAGTATATATGCAAGCACAATTTATGAACAAATTCTTAGGCATGGTAAATATTCTCTTGTCCTAATCTCCTCGAATAAGCAATTTTTTGCCACTGAATGGCAATATTACCTTAGAAAATATTAAGAGACTAATACTTTAAATAAAAAATAGATTTAATTAGTATTAATTTAATTACAAGATAAAAAATTAATTATCTAATTTTTATTATATTTTATTATTATATTATTATATTTAAAATTAGTTATTATATATTTGTATATAAATATATATTATTTAATTTATTTTTAATATATATTTTATATTAATAATTAATTTTGGTGATTGAATTTAATATTTAATTGTTCGTATACAGTATTAATAGGAGCCGTATAAATTAGCCTTAACTAAAATAAATAAGAACCGTGTTTTTATATGATTTGACATGAAGAGGCGGGTCCACATAAAAAGTAATATAAAATTGAAATTGGAAGACATTATGACCATCGTTTAAACTATATATATTGAGTCGGAAACAAAGAATCATTGTACGTGATAGTTTGGAACCTTAAGCCAGCATTCTTTAGTTAATTAATTAAATAGTAACCATCTTTAACCAAAGAAGGAACAAATAGAAAGCAATAACACAGTATAAAAAAGGACCCACTTGGCGGTTCTTTTCTTGTGAAACGCTGAGATAGGATAGGATATGATAGCCTGCATGTGAGTCGTTTACATTACACCACTCTATTGGCATTGGCAAGGAAGCTCCATGAACTGAAGCATCTTCCAAAGAAGGAAAAGTATGTAAAGGCAATGCAAGGCAAGAGGGTATCGCTACTTGGCTAACTAAACAAGCAAAGTCAGAAGCATGCCAAACACTGTCAGTATAGTGGTAAAGATAATATCAATGAGGTAGGAAGTAGGATACGAGAATTGAGACGTATGAATGATCCTATAAACTGCAAGGAGCTATGTAATAAGTAGTATGATTCTTGATTATTAGGTATAACATATTTCGGGTGAGACAGGAACACAACACAGTAAATTTCGAATGACTCAAACTGTGAATTGTGATTCGAACCTTGCTTTGTGAGGTATATGAGCTTGTGTCAGCTGGCCATATTGAATCCGATGCTTTCCCTATTTTAATTTTGCATTGGAGTGGTCTCACTCGGATACATAATTCGCGGCCTTTTTGTTTCAACCTCACACAAGTTATACGTTTATTTACTTTGGATTCTATAAATAACAATGCCTTATGCCATATCATTTTGCACCCATACTTACCATCTTCCATCTCAATACATTTTTCTCATTTCTTCTTTTTAAGGCTTCACAACTTCCCACCTCAACCCACCAAGCCATGGCTAACCCACCTCCGGTTCGTCCATGGTTTCGCCTAAGCTCCATTCGTGCCGCACCAGCCCCGGCCCCCGCCCCTGCCCCTGCCCCTGCCCCTGCTCCAGCTCCAGAGCCACGTCCGTTCGCGGCTCTTCCTACATTCAGGACTACTTCGGCACCATCCTCGCCTCAAACGCAGCCTCAAGAACCAACCCCGGCGCAAGAAGCCCCATCACGCTTCGCCGCCGGGGATGCCAGAACATCTGCCCCTTCATCACCGGCTCAGAAGCCCCCTGCTCCTTCTTCCTCACTGCCAAGTTCTCCAATCCCAAAGGCTACAGTTATAACCACCTCATCAGTTCCAACTTCACCGTCTCGCAAACCAAGCACTTCTTATTCTCCTCCTCATGAGTCTCCAAAAACAATCAAGCAACCTGTTCAGAGCCCAATGCAATCCCCAAAGTACAAACCATATGCTCCACCACCCTCTCCTCTTACCCTGCCACCTTCTCAGCTGAAGATAGAGCCTAAGATCCCCGTGGAGGCAGAGCCCAAAACCGTTCTCGTTCAGAGCACCGTTGAGAAGCCTCGCCAGTGGAACAACGGCAACAACGATTTCCACAGGGAAACAACCCACCATGGAAAACACGGCCATGAATCCAGAGAGAAAAGCATTCATAAGAAGGTTTCAGATTCAGAGGACTCTGGGATGAAGGTCATAACAATTGCAGGGGAAAACAGAGGAGCATACATGGAACTTGTCCAATCCCAGAAGAAGCATGAACCTAGCTATCTTCACAAGAAGGGCATTGTTACAGATCACGGCAGCGAATGGGAGAGCTCGAGCGGCGGAGAAGGTAGCTCAAAGCAGAAGCATAAGAATGGAAAAGGAAGAGGAACTTCTTCGTTCCCAATGGCTGCTTACATGAACAGCAATGTGCAGTGTGTCAACAACTCTCTTCTTTATAACACTTCTTGCTCCCACCATGACCCGGGTGTGCGCCTTTCACTCTCCAAGAAACCCTTTGGCGACGGTTACCATATCAAGGAACATCTTGAAGGCCCCTCCGTTTAATGCTTCTTAATAATATTAATAATCATAATCATAATAATAATTTCAGTGGTCAAAGGGATAGTATGCATTCAAGATTCTATAATAAAATGTTATGGGTAATATATAATTACAGATTGCATTCAAGGGGTAATTAAATTGGTTAGTTTTTGTATGATTATGGAAGAGGGCTATATCGGATTATGTAATGTTTGTGAGTCCATTGTTATTTGTTCACTGGGATGGTCATGTAATCTTCATAATGTTCTCATGTCAAAGGAAAAAAAAATGTGTTTTTCTTCGTCTAATGGAACTTTATTCTTGACCTTTCATTTGAGCAAACCTATCATTCCATAATCTCAGAAATTTTCCTATCTCCCCTTTAGCCAAACATTACGTAGGTAATGTAGAAGGATTTGGAGTTGACTATGTGAAAATCAAACTTGTATATAGGCATATATGTAAGGTGTTTATTTTGGTATGGTAATAAATTCATACGTATAAATATGTTGAAAATATAGATAAATAATAAAATTATAAGTGGAGAATATTTTTTATGTCAGTATTTAATTTTTTTAAAAAAAAATATATTATATCAATATAATTATTAAAATATTTTTATAATTTAATATAAATAAAAAATATCTTTTTATTTAATTTTATAAAAAAATAAAAAAATATTTTTCTTAGAGTAATTAGTAATTACTCAAATCAATCTTCAAAAATTTTAAAAACGGATATTTTAGTTTTTAAGAAAAATTAATACACAAATCAATCTCTAAGATTTTACTCCAACAAATAAATTAATTTTTAAAAAATTTAATATACAAATTAATTTCCAACATTTTTTTTGTTAGACATAGTCCTGTTCATAAGAAAAAATTCTTACTAATATACACAAAAATAATTGACTAATATTTTTGCTTTAATCTCATCATGCTTATTTGTTTCTTACTTTTTTGAAAAAGACAAACTCGAGAGAAGTAAAAGCAAAAAGTTTGTTTCTAATTTGAAAACTACACGAAGATTAAAGCAAATGGCAGAAAAGATCTACGACGAAAAGTAACATATCTCCTATTTAATGATTATCATGAAGAGAGTGATCATGATAAAACAACAATAGTAAAGTAAGAAGATAGTTCATATGACCAAGTTAATTTAGTTGGCGCACCTTCAAGAAAAAAAAATTGTAGTCTTATTTTGACTTTAGCTTGTCTTAATTCAATAGCTTGTCTTGCTGTTTTTTTTTTTTTTATTTAAATTTTGTATTGTAGTTATCCTAAACTATTCCAGTCTATATCTGGTGGTTCCATCGGCAACTTGTGTGAAGATTTTGAAGATTTTGCACATAAACATACATCGTTAGTCGTGCTTATAGATATAGCATGGTTGCTTAAGAACCCACCTCAGATAATTTTGAGAGAATGATGGCAGCTTCACAAATTCAAAGATACTATCACTTGTTGGACTTTCTTATATGCCCTGATTCAATACTCATTTAGAAAAAAATATCTCCAAAATTGGTAATATTGACAGAAGGCTTGAAATCAAATATTGTGATTAGTAGGACCATTGATGTTAACGTGAGACAACTATTATGAATCTTTCTAGAGATTTTGTTAATCAGAATCCTCAAAAAGGCAACGCCATAGTTGTGCATTCTGAAACAGAAGACTTTAGGATTGAAAAAACCTGCACCCAAGATAGCTTGCCATTAGTTTCGGGCTTTCGGGAATAAAAAGTCAGGTTAGGATGACCCTTCTTTCTCCCCCCTTGCTTCCTTATTCTCTGATTTTGAAACATATACCGTGTCTCTTACACTAAAATGCGACTAAAACCCCAAAGTGGTCCCTGAGATTGGGCGAGTTACCCATACTTGTCACTGACTTTTAAAATTCACTAAAAGCATCCCTGACATTTTGCTCCGGGACCCATAGTTGCCCTTCAACCCTTTCCGGCGCCAAGTCAGCAAACGGAGGGGTGATCTGGCACCACCAATGCCACGCTGGAGCCAGCAACGGCTAGCTGATGTGGCAAATCTGAATTTTGTACCCAATGTGGTCCCTGGTCCCAATAAAACCCTAAAACCTAAGAATCATTATTATAACTAGTATCTCTTCTTCTCTCCTTCGTAATATAATTCTGGACCACCATTGAAGCTCTGAAGCAATGTTTGGAGGTGAAAGGCAAGCCAGTGGGAGCTCGATACGGTCAACAAGCAATGGATACAGGGCGAAGACCCAAAATCGTAGTAGGGCTACGCGTGTACCAGAATGGTGTGGTTGCGGCTGCCGACCTGGGCTCCGGTGGTCTGGGACACATTCCAACCCAAATAAGCCCTTTTTTGGATGCCCAAATTATAATGTTAGCTGTAATTGTTAATTTTTCCTGATTTTTCATTCCTTCTCCAACTTCTAATTTGGTTATTGAAACATTCGTTGACTGCAGACAATTGGTAAAAGATGGTGTGGTTTGTTTGTTTGGGCAGATGTTGGGCAAGAGGCTGTCCCTGCAAAATCAGAAAGTCTTAACTATAATGAAGAGCAGAAGATGACAGAAGGTTGGAGGCTGGAAAAATTAGAATCGGATGTTAGGAGTCAAAAGTTTATGATCAAATTATTGTTTGTGGTTATTTCTGTAATGCTGTTGTTCTTACTAGTGGTATTTTGCAAACTTTGATCTCAATGTTGGGTAATGATGCGATTGAGTTCATATGTGTAATATTTGCATGAATGAAAAAAACTTATTCAACATGTAACTGTGTTAGCCAACCTGTTGGAGATACTAACTATTTTTGTACCACTAAAGAAAATCTGGATATATAGCAATAGCAAAATATAGCAATAGCAAAATATATTAATCATTTTAACATAACAAAGTCATGATTCATAAGTTTTGACTGCCTTACAAAGCCATAAGAAGGTGCTGGTAACAAAATAAACATAAGCATATGTCTGGTAACAAAGTAATCCTAACCAAACAAGCATGGCATTGCTATACAAAATTACTTTGAAATTGTCTTATACAAAATACATCCCAATACAACAAGCAAGAGTCTTCAATTTTTCTTCCTTGGTGCCTTGAATCCTGGAGTGGGAATGAACTTGAGGATACTGCCAAGTCTTGCAGCTGTTCCTGAGCTAGCACCTTGCATGGGATTCACTGGCTCATGGGCAGAAGTTGGTGAGACAGATGACTTTCTCTTTGGTGGGAGCTTATCCGGTCTTGACTTAGTGATGGTACAAACTTCAGTAGCCTACAAGAATTGTAGTATATCAGATGGTGCGGTTATAATTACATAACACTAAACAATTTACAAGTTGTCATTAGATGAAAAATAAGTTGATTACCTGCTGAGACTCCTCTGGTTCAGAGTAAATTGGTTGAGAAAGGTCAACTTCAACTGGTTGGACATTAGTGTCATCATCATCAGCCGGAGCATCTTTACCAACATTGGCATCATCAGTGGCATTCGGATCAGGTTCAGCATTGGGGTCAGGTTTAGCAGCATTCTGACCATCTTCAACAACATTAGTTTCAGCTCTAGTTGTATTCTTAGCGGCAGCTTTTGCTTGTGCAGCAGCAGCAGCTTTTGCTTGTGCAGCAGCAGCAGCTTTGGCTTTTGCAGCAGCATCTGCTAGTTTTTTCTTTTTACAACCTCTCTTTGTGTGTCCTTTTTCCCCACAGTAGCTGCATGTGAATGGTGCAAGCTGCCTCTTTAGGTTTGTGTTGTCCTTGGTGGAAGTGGGTTTGGATTTCTTCGAGCCACCCTTAGCTTCATCTGTGCCTATTCGCCTTTTTTGTTGTAACTTACCTGGCCCCCTCTTAATCTTTGGAGGTTGGGGCTTAAGAGATTCTGAAACCTCCCAGAAAGTCTGCTCAGGAATGGGATTAATATGATGCTGATATGTCTCCCTATATGAGTCCATAGTAACTAGTTTGTGGCAAAAATCCTCTGGATTCTTGTTCACCCTAGCTAGTGCAGCACATGCATGCACACAGGGTATTCCTACATCCGAAACAGGAATGAATCAATTTAGTACTTAGTGTTAGGTAGTAATATATGAATGAATGTTACATTGGACAAAATAAAATCCACCTGTCAGCATCCAAAATTGACATGTGCATAGGTGTTTTCCTAGATCAACAACATGGTTGGCTGGGTAACCGTGTACCTCAAATTTCTCATAACCAGTATCACCTGTCCATATTGGGTGCCAATGTTTTGACTCTTGTCTCACTTTCTCCAGACGACTGTGAATTACTGGCGGTAACTTACCCACATGATTAGCTAATTTTACCTTGTTCTTAGCTATTGTTCTCATGACAAACATTCTCACACCTTCAAGCAAAGTAATGATTGGCTTGGCCCTGGCCTCTTTAATTTTTGAGTTGAATACCTCGCACGCATTATTACATATGCTATCCAATTTAGACCTGTGACTGAATTGACTCCTGGTCCATTGTTCTCCTCCCCACTTTGATAGATACGCCCATGCATCCTCGTTGATAATCTTGATCTTGTTCATATTATCTCTGAACTCTTCATACGTGGTGGCTCGTGCACACTCCCACAGCAAGGATCTTAGTTGTAAATCCTTCCATTGCTTGTTAAAATTCTGCCACAAGTGCCAAACACAAAAGCGGTGATGAACACGGGGCATCACCTCTTCCATTGCCGGCAACAAACCCTGTGTACAAAACCACATACCATATCACCATAATAGAGCATGACTTTCATTGACGCTCACCATAACAGTCCCTGACTTATAACAATTTATACATAATAGTCCCTGACTTTTATCAATTTACACATAATAGTCCCTGTTTTTGAGAAACGATACTGATATAAGTCCATCATATCTATCGGGGCTCATCCTCATTATTAAAGTTCAGCATATAAACAGCAGACAGTTTTCATCTCTACTCATAACTAATAATATACACAATCCATACAATTCCCTGATATTTTCATATAACAAACCATGCAATTTTCTAGTAAACATATAACAAAGCATGCAATTTTCATATCCACTCATGACTAACATTCCACTATTTTCTAAGATACTCATGAATTAGAGAATACCTTCTGCATGTCAGAGATAAAGCACCACCCATTTTGCCTATAGTCTCCAAGGTCCTGATGTAACAACTCAAGAAACCACTTCCAATTCTCTTTGTTTTCTACTCCAACAATTGCCCACGCTATGATGTAGATATGGTGATTAGCATCCTGACCCACTGCCGATAGAATTTGTCCACCAAATTGAGTTTTCAAGAAAGCACCGTCCAGTCCAATCAACGGTCGGCATCCGGCTTTGAAACCACTCTTGCAACCACTCAAGCACACATACATTTTATCAAATACTGGATCAGACTCAGGTTGGGGAGTGCAACAAATTTCAACTGTTGATCCAGGGTTAGTCTTGAGAAGTGTAAGACCATAATCCCTCAGCTTTTTGTATTGTTCCTTTTCATCCCCAAACACAGCATTACGTGCATCAAAGAGGGCCCTTGATATTGAGTTCTTGTTCAAGGTCAAGTCAAACCTTGACTTGAAGTAAGTGGCTGCATCAAAATGCTTAAAATTGGGGTACTTCCTAACCTTCTTGACTAGTTTACTCGCCACCCAATTTCTGTTAGCTGCCCTGTTCTTATCTTCCCTTGAGCATGTGTGATCATTAAGGAATGTCTTTATTTGCCAACAAGTATCTTCATGATCCCTTGATGCATACACCACCCATAGACATCCTTTCACCTGACATGTAGCCCTCATCCTCACGTTGTCATTTTTCCTGAACCTAATCCGTCTACCCTCTTGGATTGTGAACTCCCTTACAGCCTCCTTAAAGTCCCATTTTGTGTTGAATTTCATGCCAACTTCCATTTGCAGTTCTCCAAACCTTATACCTTCTCTGAACACAGGACAAAAATCTTCGGACTCCTCATCTGCCCCCTCATCCTCTGAATTGGGGGGAGTTTTCATTTCTTCAGAATGCCATGAATTTGCCCCGTCTGAGTCAGCCCCTGGATCATATGCATTATATGCATCATCCCCTGTTCCACCCACAAAGCCTAGGTCCACATCCCCATCTGAGACCTCCTCAACAAATGCATCATCCTCACTCATAACTTGCTCTTTATCCTTAGCAAACGCAGCAGCAGGAGAATGTTTAAAATTGATGTCTTCCTTAATAGTCTTAGCCTTACAAACATCATTATCATAATCATCATCATCAGACGAAGAACTATCTTCGATCCTTGGCTCATACAAACTATCTTCGTCACTATCATATGAATCAGACCATAGTGCATCACCTCCCTCCTGTCCTGCTTGCAACACCGCCTTTCCCTTAGCAACACTCCTCGTACAAGGCCTAAAATTAGGGGTGGTTGTTGTCGTTTTCTTCTTCAAGGTGGATTTTAGTGTGGAGTTGGATGTTGCAGTTGGCACACTTTTGGGGAGAATTGGCTTGGTAGGAGGCTTCGACTTTGAAGTAGTAGGAGGCTTTGGCTTTTGATGTGTAGGAGGCTTCGGCTGTGGATTAGTAGGAGGCTTTGCAAATTGATTAGTAGGAGGCTTCGGCTGTGGATTAGTGGGAGGTTTTGGCTTTTGATAAGTAGCAGGCTTTGCCTGTGATTGATCATTTGGATTGGGAAGAGGCTTCTCCTGACTTGGAGGTTTTGGATTCGTGACAGATTCTGGCATAGTTAGAGGTGTTGGATTACTAGGAGGAGTTGGATTAATTTGAGGGTTCGGGATGTCAATGGTGTTGACAGGTGTTGCCTTGTCTTGGGGGGATTCACTGTTGGGGTTCCTCACTTTGTCATTAGGAGTGACCATGGCACCTTCTTCTTTTGCATCCATGCCAGCCTTTTCCTCCTCATCTTGTAAATAATCTGGAGATGACACCCCATGTTCAAAATACACATCCACCAATCCATTATTCTTGTGAGCAAGGAAACACATCTCTCTAAGCTCATTGTCACTGTTTAGATTCCTTAATCCAGTTTCTAACGTCCTCCCGGGAACTAGCCACCAACAATGAAGGATCTTGTCATAGCCTAACTCCTTGTAATAATTCCTTATGAAGAAAATGTCCAAGGTATCCTCATCCAGATCACCTAGGCAGGTTAAGTTATCAGGGGTATATCTCAGTTTTCCTTCATCATCTTTCTCAAAGTTTCCTCCATGATGAAACATTATATCCAACAACACATCCATCTGCACCAACAAATCAAAACCATTAAAACTCACACCATCATATCACACGACTTCAACATCGATTAAAATCCCTATACATTAATATCACAGTCACCACCATGCATTAACCCACTATTGAAAAAACCTCTGTTTTATTGCCAAAAAACAGAGCATATACACATCAAACCCTTTGCCCTAACAAAAATTCTTAAACACAATCCTTTAAGGTAATGCAGCCATGAAACTCTAGGACAACCCAACACAGTAACAAGACAATCATACACCTTCATCATAATTTGATTCATGAAATAAATTCAAAAATTATTTCAACCAACACATACCTTCAACAACGCAGAAGACAGAGAAACCACTTGACTAAGGAACACCAAACTCTTCAAACGACGTGTGTCAGTGGAGGAGATGGGGAAGACGAAGCTAGGTTGCTGCCATTGATGGGAGAATGAGAAGACGAAGACTGAGCGTGGAGGAGAGGAGAGGAAGTGTGAGAGTGTTCAAACAAATATGGGACTGAAGGCAAACCGTTTTCAAGGGATGGAGCTTATGAACGACGTCGTTTACTTCTTCATTGGGCGCCAAATCGATACTGTGTCATTTCGCTTGGCTCCAGCGTGGCATTGGTGGTGCCAGATCACCCCTCCGTTTGCTGACTTGGCACCGGAAAGGGTTGAAGGGCAACTATGGGTCCCGGAGCAAAATGTCAGGGATACTTTTAGTGAATTTTGAAAGTTAGGGACAAGTATGGGTAACTCGCCCAATCTCAGGGACCACTTTGGGGTTTTAGTCCTAAAATGCTTTATATGTAGTCATTTTCGTAATCTATATAAGTGAGTTGAAATACAATTGCGGAGTTTCCTGTTGGGATCAGCAATAAACTTTATTTATTTCGTGAATACTCACTGTTTTGTAGTTCTACTGCAAAAGATTAAGTGTATAATTTTTTTAATGTGCATCACCTCACATCACTTCACGCTTCTGTTGATGAATAATTGAACTTTAATAATAATTTACCTATCACTGCTTATTTAATACTTAATCACAATTTCTTCAATATTTACATCATTTCAAAAAAAAAAATTTAACGTAACCTCTCTAAAATTGGATATATATCTACTTTTATAGTTCTCACAAATCCAACAAATCTCAATCTACAGCATCACTCAAAATTTAATTAAATTCACAATATTTCTAGCAGAATATATTAACTTATTTATACATTGAAAAGACAATATTTTAATTAATTCATAGAAGTTATTATATATAAATAAAAGTATACAATAAACATTTTTCTCTTGTGAATGTACTATCACACTTAACCTTTGAAAAATTCAAAAATCACTATAACTAAACAACTTTAGAAAAGTGCATACTTTTTATATTTAAGTTTTTGTTTGAAAGCCATATGAAGAAACTTTATATCTCCATCACCATCTATCTTTTTATTCCAAGTTCACTTTGTTTTCATACTTAAATTCATATTATATATATATATCATGTTGTACATATAGCACGCACTTTTACTTAGCATATATATATATCTATCTCTATTTAGAATCATAATGCTAAATTTGAAGCAATTTATACTCATGTAAATTTATTTGAAAGTGCATCTTAATTATTGATATCAAGCTTAACTTACTCCTAAATTCTAAAGTAGCATATAGTAACCAAATCTTAAATCCTAAATTAACATATAAATAATTCCTAAATCCTAAATTAACTTTAGCCTAAATTCTAAATTAGCATATGATAACCAAATCCTAAATCTTAAATTAACATATAACTAAATCCTAAATCCTAAATTAACATATAACTAAATCCTAAATTTTAAATAAATTTAACCCTAAATCCTAAATTAGATTTTTTATTTAAATAAATTAAATAAATATTTTATTCACTGAAATAAATACTAATTATTATGAAAATCTGTCTCCCAGTCTTATCTCGTTTATAGTGTAAACGAGATACGTTTACGCTTGTCTTGTTTACAATATAAACGAGATAAGGCTTGTCGACGAGCGTGGTTCTGGGCCTCATTTCGAACTTTTCAACCACATTCTCTTCTCTTCTACCCCTTTCCGACCATATTATCGAGTAAGATGAACATGGCGCGCGCAGATGCACGCGAGCCCCTTTTCGACCATATTATGGAGTAAGACAAACATGGCGCGCGCAGATGCACGCGAGCGGGACATCAGTAATTATTTAAGTTTTTGTTTGAAAGCGCGAGAACAAAAGATACTGTCAACCACCAGGCCAACATGCTTTCTGATTTTATAATTGCCTTTTTATAAATATATTATAACTTCTTAAACATATCCTAATTAATAACTTTATCTTATTAACTCTTTTACTCATGTAAAATTTAAAATCTCCTTACACTTTTGTCTTTTTATTCTAATAAATAATTTTATATTTAATTTAATTAATTTTTTATTTTATATTTACTCACTTAAATTAATTTTTTTTAATTTTATATAATTATTAAAAATATTAAATGTTGTTAAATATTCTTTAAATTAAAAAGATAAACAAAAATATTTTTATTAGTCATACCATATTTTTGTTATTGATAATTATATAATATTTATTAATATTAACTCTTTTTCAATATATATTTGATTAATATAATTAATTAATAAATTATTAAAATATTAAAATAACTTAATTTTGTATATAAAAAAATTAAATTTTATATAATTATTTAATTATAACCGAGTCAACCGGTTCAACCTGTGACCCAACAGTTGAACCAGTGACCCGGTGACCCAGTAGTCTCACTGGGTTGATTATCGGTTCGGTTCTGATAACTATGGCTGACATTGCGGTTAGTGTTATTATCTTGACGTTTATGTAATTCCATGTATGTATAGCCACGATTAGGATACTTGTCAAGAACTAGAATATAATTTGTATCATTAGAAAAAGATCACGGATAGTAATTATTAATTCTAGAAACGTGGTTATCGTTTCTTGGGAACTAGATTGTTAACGTAGTAATTATTAATTTAGAGTTTAAATGCTGGAGTAGTTGTTAATGTAGTAATTATTAATGTAATAATTGTTAATGTAGTAATTAGTAATTATTAACTTAGAGTTTGATAAGTTGATTATGATTACTTTACTGAATGTTTTAATTTCACATAAAACATAGAACTTTTTACTTTTTAATATTTAAGCTAGTTTGATATGTATACAATATTTAAGCCAGTTTGCTATATTAAGCAAATGCATACATAGAAATTTTTAATTTTTATTAATTTTGAAATATTTTTCTTTGTCAGAGGCCTTGCCTACTCCTGTTCCATTGAGTGAGTCACACACTTCCACCACTTGACGTCATCGTCCCGTATCTGAGGGAAGCTGAATTTGGCGACACGGTGCTTCTCAGGGATTTCGTATTCGACAACTCTCTGATCACGACATTCGTAGATTGATAGCATCCGGAGACTCACACATTCCATCTGCTGTGAGATGAGGCCACTATCACTCTGCAGGACGTGGCGTACCATCTTGGGCTACGTGCACATGGGGAGCCAATTGGGAAGTGCTTCCGTGACTTCTGCAAGTGGTACGGCACCGGAAACGTGGGAATTGGTGGAGCAACTGCTCAATGCCAGGCCTCCGGTGGTGACATAGCAGGCATCGTAGAGGAAGGAGTCATTCTCACTGAAGCCTGTATGGCTGCGGGACCGTGTCCGCCATATGCCACCGACAGACGACCCGGAGACACTCTGACAGTATGCGAGGTGTTACATCTTGTTACTGATCGGAGGGTACCTGATGACGGACAAGTCGAACAACTTGGTCCATCTGCGTTGGCTACCACTACTAAACAAGTATGTGCTCCACCAACCCTCTGGTGCTCCCTAACGAAATGAAACATTCATTGTTGGAAACTACTCAATATATAGCAACCATAAATAAGTAAGTACACCACAATTAAACTTGAACTCACCAGTATCTAAGGTTCTGTCGAAGGGTAACATGGAGGCTCCATGGACATCCATTTGCAGCTTAATGGCAATGTACGTGATACTTCAATCGGTCCTTTTCGACCACTCAATACTCAGCACTTTTGCGAATACTCTAGTTCTTCATACCTTGTATTACTGCATCTCTGCATTTGAATCTGTGGCTGACCCAAAATTCTACCACCGTCTAGGTTGTAATCCTCTTTCCCGGTGTTGAAAAACAGAGATTTCTCATGCATGGCATCCAGATCCAGTGTATGATAGTGACTTGGTACATCGGATAGCGCCGGAATCGGGTGAGGGGGGAGGCAAAAATAGCGCACCGCTGTCTCAACGAGCGTCTCCGGTAGAAACTTCTCCTCATCATTATTTTCAGAGGAATCACTATCATTGCTATCCGCAATGTACTCTTCGTCGGAGTCTTCATCACCCACCTCCATGTCTTCCACTTGGATGACAACATGAATTGGTCGTGGTGTGAGAGGTGGGTCATCTGCACAAAGATTGAGTATACAGAACAATCACCACCAACATCACCAACCTCGGCGAAAAGCTCTATCACTTGTTCTGCCATGATTTTTCCACGGATGTCAAACATGACTCTCACATGCTCGTCGGCATGGAGCCGAAACAGTCGAAACCAAAAACTCCATTACCTAACGGTGCTAGCAACCTATAGCCCACCCTTTCGATATCTCTTCTCCCTATGCCACCTAGATTGCTCAATATCAAACTCTTCAACTCAGACAACGAACTTACGCGCCGAGTGTGCAAAAGTAACGGATTCTGACACTCAAATATCATCCCATTGTCACTGTTTCTCATGCGACAATTGACAGTGACAATTGGAATACACACAGACAACCACATATCCGCTACTACTGGACATTTTAGCCTATTTTTTGGAAGAAAAACAGAGGAAAAGACGATATCAAATATTTGTGAAGAATGCAAGGGTTGCACATCCTTTTATAGCAGTGCAAAATTTGTCTTAACGTATCTCGTTTACACTGTAAATGAGATAAGACTAGGGGACGAATTTTCGTAATAATTTTTATAATTATTTATTTCAGTAAATAAAATATTTATTTAATTTATTTAAATAAAAAATTCTTCCTAAATTAACATATAATAATCAAATCCTAAATCCTAAGTTAACATATAACTAAATCCTAAATCCTAAATTAACTTAACCCTAAATTTTAAATTAGCTTATAATAATCAAATCCTAAATTCTAAATTAACATATAACTAAATTCTAAATTAACTTAAACAAAAAAAAAGTGACCATGGAACCTGAGGAGCGAACAGAGGAAGAACTCAGGGGAGGTAGATACAGTGGCGGTGATGGACAGCGATGGCGCGATGCTGGACGGCGACGGTGTCATAGGAGAGAGAGAGAGAGAGAGAGAGAGAGAGAGAGAGAGAGAGAGAGAGAGAGAGAGAGAGAGTCGCGACTAACGGAGGGCAGAGGAGGGACGTGGTAGTTTCGGTGAGGGGGAGAGGAGGCGGCGGTAGGAGGGGCCAGCGGCAGCGGGGCTGATGGAGTGGCGAGAATAGGAGAGGGTTAGAGAGAGAGAGAGAGAGAGAGAGGAGATTTTGAAATGAAGGGGGAGAGGGTTCGCGCTTTAAATTTTAGGGCTCGTTATCGTTGGAAACGAAAATTCGCCGGTAAGTCGGTAACGCATTGCAGTCACCAAAATGCAGCGTTCTACTAAATTGGGTTTACTAGCGGATTTTTTTCGGTAAATTCTATGCTATATTTTGCACCTATTTTTTCTATTTTTCCTCCAACTATTACCGGTGAATTTACGTCGGAAACGAAAATCTGTCGGTAACGATTTGACCTGACGAATTTCACATAAAACCATCCATAAATCCGTTGGTAAAGCGGACGCTAATGTGCAATGCTAAATCCAATGGTACTCAATATTTTTCTTGTAGTGTTCATGGCCATACTGACTAAATCCTCTATCTCTACATAATGATGTAACTCCACCACATCAGTAATAACTCTATTCAAACCACCTATAAATCATGCCATAGTAATCTCGGTATCCTCTTCTATGTTGGCAGTGATCATAAGCATCTTCATTTTTTTATGGTAGTCTTCAACGGACTTGGAGCCTTTAGTCAACCGGTGTAACTTCTGATGCACTTTTCTGTAGTAGTACGAAGGCACAAATCTATTCTTCATGAGGTGCCTCATATGATCCCAAGTCTCTATAGGGTGATCGTCATTCCACCTCCTTATCTTTACTAGTTCATCCCACCAAAGCAAGACATAATTAGAAAACGCAACTGCTGACAAGCGAACCTTCTTTGCCTCTGAATAATTATGACAAGAAAAAATTATTTCCACCTTACGTTCTCGTTCTAAATAAACTTCAGGATCGTTTCTCCCTTCGTGTCGAGGTGTTGTAGTTCCATGAGAGTCTTCATCAGAATGGACATAATTCTGACGGTGAGTCCTGAAAGTTCCATGTTTAGTGTTCTTGGATAATGTCTGTGTCACCTACTGCGCTGCCTCCCTTCCTCCAATTCATTTAAGCGATTAGTTAAGTGTTGAATGACCCTTTGCATCATCTCCATAACAACTAGAGTATTTTTTGAGTGGTTTGCCATAACAATAAACCTGCAAAAATGTTATAGAAAGAATCTTACAATCATTTTCTCACATATTTTACTTGATGATGGACACTCGTGTTTACTCTCAAAATTAATTTTTATCCTCTGCTGAACTAATCACTCGTCTTTTATCACTCTTAAAAATTATTTAGTTGTTATATTTTAAAAACCAAATAAAAATATAGAGGAACTCAATCAACTAATAATAAAATAGAAACACAAATATAATGAAGACAATAAAAGAAGATACCAAAATATATCAAAGTGAAAATAAAGATCAAATCAAAATAAAATAAAATAAGACTATGAAAAAAACTGAAAGTATATATATATATATATATATATATATATATATTTTTTTTTTTTTTTGCATTGAATTTTTTTTTTTTGGATAACAACACAATTCCTTTTTTTTTTCAAGCACCAATATTATATTGAATGTGTTTTGGATATCGGTGCAAGCACACTCTCTCTTGTTTTTTTTTATATATACTCAAACTCTCTTTGACCGAAAAGAGACTAAAAAAGTAAATAAATAAAAGAAAAAAAAGGAAACAGGAAATAAGGAACAGACTATAAAAATATAGAAAAAAAATCCTAAACGTTTAATAAAAAAATATCTTTTTTAGCTCCTAATCTTTATTTTTATAAGGCTGATTAGTTTTTATGTCAATATTTTTTTTTGGCACAGGAACTAATCAGTCCCATAAAAATAAAGATCAAGGGTCGAAAAAAGTATTTTTTTTTTATTTGGGACCTCGTAGTCCTTTCGAGATAATTATCAGGGATCAAGTTAGATATTCACTCTAAAATATAGTATAAACTAATATAAGACACTAACACAATAATTAATGATGGAGTTTTTTTCAGGATTTTGAAGGACCAGATAATAAAAAAAAAAAGGCCTGCTACACATACAAGTCTTTTTGCCTTACAAGTCCTACAAGTTGGCCTAAGCCCAACAAAAATGACACGCACCACACTCCCCACACTCGAATGTAAAAACCATGTGCCTTAATCAACCGTTTTGTTTTTTCAAAGCGCGCTAATAATGAAAGTCTCTTCCTCTTCTTCCTCAATCAATACCCATTTCCTCGAGATTCAAGCCACATTCGAAACAAAAGAATGCTCTGAAGAAACTGTCCAACTCTTTGTGAAAAGTAGAACAAATCAAGAAGGAAACATTCAAATCTCCATAAAAAAAACACCAAAAAAGACGAACAAACATTATACAAGGTACTGTTTCATTTTTCTTCTTGGTTTTTCAAATTTTTGTTTCTAATTTGGAAATCGAAGCACTATATCATCGTGTTTCTCTCTCTGTTTCACTGTTCTTAGTGTAGATCTCATATTACTGTTCTAATAAAACTCTTCAAGTCGTTTACGCTATTTTACTTACTTCTAGTCAAATGATTTTTGAGTGTATACATATAAACTCTGTTTTATGAATGTTTGGATGTTTTTTAAGTAGGTTTGTATACATATAAACTCTGTATAACATATTTCTGGGTGTATATTATATTGAATGTAACTGGTGCTTCTAGTGACATTTTGAACTTAAATATCATTCTGAACTCGTTTAATTTATGATTTTACTTGCTTAGTTGAGTTGAATATGATTTTGAACTCATTTAGTTTCATTTAATTGAAAAAATAAAATGTTTATAGGACTGGATTTGGGTGTATGTGACAAGTATTTGGGTGCAAGTGACTGATTTTTGGGTGTATATCTCTGGTATTTGGGTGCATTTTTATCTATTGACAATGTTTTTTTTTCTTGCAGTAAAAATGACAACCAAAAACCAAGGTGAAAAAAAATACAACGTAAGTGAATATATATATATATATATATATATTAGAACAAGTCATTTTTTCCTAATACAAATATAGATTATTTAAATGGCTCTAATTTTGCTTTGTTTACAGCAAACAAAGGACTTAAAGTGTGCCACCAGACTACTGAGCGAAAAAATTGAAAAGATGAGCGAGCCATAGAAAGAGATCGTTCGTGAATTAGGTTTTGGTGGACTCATGAACATCCCGCCAATGAATGTGCCTCACAAACTATTAAAGGAGTTTGCTAAATCCTTTAAATTAGGCAAAAACACGCTGGAAACAAGCTATGGTTCCTTTAAGATTAAACCCAAAATAATAGGGGTTGCCTTTGGCCTTAATGCATCAGGTAACTGATTACAGAAAACCCATTTCCTGTAATATATTCTTTGTAATATCTTATTATGATCTCATGTAATCATGTAATAAATTTGGGTGCACATGAGTGATATTTGGGTGCATATGAGTGATATTTGGTGCATATGAGTTATATTTGGATGCACATGAGTGATATTTGGGTGCATATAAGAGATATTTGGGTGCATATGACTATAATTGGGTGCATTTCAAGTAATAAATTATTTTTTTTTTTTGTATGAGATTTATTTCCTGATAAAGTGAGTTATAAGAATCTTTCTGAAGAGAACCAACTCATTTTTAGAAGGTTCCAGACAACGCTCTGAAGAAGCTGACCGATGAGATGATGAGTATCGGTATCGAAAATGAACACGATCGGCTGGTGTTTAAGAGGATTTTCATCCTCTATATTCAGATGGCGTTCTTGTTGCCAAGTACAATAACCAAAGTATCTATTGTGCACATAGCTCCAGTTTTTAGATAGAGAAAATAACGGAAGGCAACTGGGGAGCCTATATCCTGAATTTTCTCATTAAAAGCATTACAAATTACCGTCTGAAAAAGAAAAAATTAGTCGACAGATGCCTCTATGCCTTGATGATAATCTATTTTCATCTCGCAAAAAACAAGGTCAAGAAAGGAGAGGAAAAATTCGGAGTACCCTGGGTTAGCAACTGGAACAGAGAGCAGCTGGTTGCAAGAATTAGAGCAGAGATAGATAGTCATATGGTAAGCAAACATAATACCTTCTCTAATTTGTGTGTGTTTTATTTTTGTAGATGCTGTAAACTAACATTTCTAGTGTTTCAGAGTATTGTCAAGATGGCAGAAACAAAAAAGAAATTGAAAGAAATGAAAGAAAAAGAAAAGAAAGAAGAAAAAAAAAAGAAACCAAGTTCTTCGTCTGAGAGTGATTCATCGGAGAATGATGTTGATTTTTTCTCTGAGTCTGAGTCAGAAGAAGACTCAGAGGAACCTACAAGGAAACAACCAAAAAAGACAGCCAAAAAGTAAGTAATATTTTTGGGTGCATTTTGTCAGTTTTGTGGTGTTTTTCGCTAATAATTTTTTGCTTTCCAAATGGAATCAAGAAAGAGGAAGCAGATTTTAGAGGATTCCAGTTCATAAACCAAAAGTGAATCCACTGATGAGTAAGATTGTGAAATAATCATCATTTTCTTTCTTGTTTCTATCAAAATTTAATGTATTAATAGAGGGTTTCTCATTTAATTTCAAGAGTGAAGAATCCTTGCCAATTAAAAAACAAAAATCAAACAAAAAAACTCACACCGCCGCCAAAAAGTATGCACTGCCTTCGAGAGTATCTCATCATCAATATTGTTGTATTTGTCTGATTCATAATTTTTTTATTTTCAGGACGCAATTTAAAAAAAGAAAGCACATAATTGAGGATTCATCTTCAGAAGAAGAAATTCATTCCTATGATGGGTAAGATACTTTCTAAACCTATCTTAGACTCTATAATCAAAACTATATTTCGTTAACATGTACTTTTAAATGGACTGTCATAACTGAAATTGGAATTGAAACAATAGAAGGATTTTTAAGACAACATCAAAAAGGGTATGTTGAATTTGGGTGTATATTACCTTTTTTAAGGTATTTTAGTTGCTGATTATTATTCTTGTTTTAATTGATAGAATCTTGATATCCTGATTTAACTAAATAGTATTATTTACTAAATGATATTTATTCTATACTTAGAATGCCGGAGGTGAGCTTAGCAACCGAGACTGATCCTTTGTTTCAAGGACATACGGAGCAAAGCAGTGTAAACAAATCTTCGGATTCCATGTAATTTCTTTTTCTTATACCATTTTTTAAATTCTTTTTTTACCATATTCTTCTAATTCTGTATATATTTTTTTTAGAACAAAGAGCTCTTTAATGTTTTATTCAAGAAAAAAAAGGCAGGAAAAAAAATAAAAATATGCAACAACGTAAGTTCTAAAAAAAAAGCCTTTCCGGGTGTATTTGGTGATTATTTAGGTGCATTGTTATCTTATTTGGGTGTATTTCAGGTTCAATCGGGAAGAAGAATCGTTGAGCGACCCACCTCAACAACAGATCATCATTTTTTGACCATCCTCTCAACCGCTTGATATGTAAGTTTTATAACTAAATTTCATCCTTCTAATAATCTATTTTAAAAGGGTTTCTTAACATTTTATTTTCGACTTGTTTAGAGTTCCAATTCAACTATGCCTGTCTTCATCAGAGACAACATCAATAAGCCCTGTGACACCATTTGAACCATCCCCCCAACAGAGAGGTGAGCAAAAATATTCGAGTGCATTTCATTATTGTTTGGGTATATTGTTATCTTATTTGGGTACATATCCTAAAAATTGAGCTGTAATTGATTTTTTTTATAACCTGATTCATTATCTCTAACCCCACAGCACTCCAGAATCCCAAAAAGTTGATGAAAGCACACCAAAAATGCCACCAGCTCCATCTAAAATGTAAGTTCATCAAAATAGAAATTGATTTTTAATATCATTCTTTTATTCTTATTCTTATACTATGATATATGTCAACACGCAGTGATCCAGCCCCTGAAGCGACTGCTGCTGCACTATTGATGATGGCCAGGACGGCGTCCTATGTACCTAACGAATTACCGTTGTCATTATTCAGTCTTGCCTTGACTGATTCAAGCCAAAAAGAAACACAGACCCAAGAGGGGGTGGGGCAAGCAGAAGCTCAGGTGGTAAAAAGTCCAGAAACCACAATACTAATAGAAGAATTAGATGTGCTGGTGGAAAAGATTGCAAAAAGTGGAGAAAAGACAACACCAGATTTTCAGAAGGTAAAAGTTCGCCAACAAAAATGCAAACCGTGGGCCAGATTTTTGACAAATTTAAAACTCCTGCGAGGAGAAATTTAATATCGGCTGAAATGAAAGAAAAATGCTACCTCTGGGCGACACGTATCAGGACATACGCGGACAACGGTACTGATGAGTAAGATTCACTTTGCACAATGAACTCCCAACAACCGTTGGTGTTGTCAAGAGTCCACTTTGCATTTTTAAAAGCTACTTCATATATTGAAGCTGACGTAAGATTAGAATAAGATTAATTAATTTAGCTGTTTATGTTATGACATGTGACTGCAATATTGGTTGATGTAACTAATTTAGCTATTTTGTTTTTCTAGATTGTCACTACTATGTGCCTGATCCTCAATCAAGAAAATATTAAAAGATTCCAGAAATAAATTTACTGTCTCCCACCTAATATTGTGGTAAGGTATAATGTATTAAAATTTGGGTGCATTTTGTTATCTTTTGGGTGTATTAAAAGATTTCTTTTGGTGTTTCACAAATGCTGCAGAACATGGCCATTGAAAATCATCCAAATGGGGAGTTCTTACAGCCGAAATCCAAAAAGTCATTCAATATCGAAGACTACCTAATGTTTATACCCTTTTTGGACCGGAAAAGATTAGCATCACATCCATATGTAAGTTTTCATTTCTAAAACTTCTTATCACAATTCTTTGGTTATCTATGAATTAAACTAAAACACTGTTGAATGTGGAGATATTTTAGATTTTTGCACCTGTTTGCTATTCAAATCATTGGTGGATGTGGGTGGCTGATTTAAGAAAGAAAAAATTTTATATACTTGACTCCTATCGCAAGACGTGTCCCTCCAAAGACAGAATGAAGCTAAATAAATTTATTGTAAGTTGATTATGTTTTTTGCGTTTTGAATTATAGGTGCATTTCAATTCAAAGTAAGGTGTATATTGTTATCATTTCGGTGTATTGATTTATTAGACTTATTCCTTCTTATATTCGGCTTTATTTTTTGTTTTTAGGGGTATGTCATTTCGAGAATTAGGGTATATGCCGGGGCACCTCTCAAGAGAAAAGATCGTGAAATTGAGCCTCCTTACATTGACATTCAGGCCAAAAAACAGAGTACAGATCTCTCACTCTGAAAAATTGTGTTTTCAATTGCTGTCCTATTTTAATTTGCTAAATTATTTTTGGTTTTCAGCTATGATTGCGCTATTTATGTCATGAAATGGCTTGAAATAATCGAGCCTCAAAACGTTAAAAAGGGGAAGTATGAGTGGGACAATTGGACTCAGGTAATTATATTTAAAACGATATAACTCTCTATTACTTTTCTAAATTAACAGATTTAATTCAAATAATATTCTTTCAAACTGTAGGCGGAGGTCGACCACTTCAGAGTTGAATTTGCTTCCCTAATTCTTTTTCATGACATGAATCGTGAAAGAGATGCAGCAATCAAGGGAAGTGAAACAATGAGATTGTCGAATCCATCTACAGCTTTGTTGAGTCCATATTGTCAAATAGATTCTTATGATATTGAAAGTGACAATGATTGACTTCAGTTTTATGTAGTTTTGAAATAGTTTGAACACTTGTAAATTTTGGGAATATTTAATTCATTTGTATTATAAAATTTGTTTGCATAAATAAATTGTCTATGCTGTATTCAAAAGCTGTAAATTACAGGTACATAGAAAATAAAAGAAAACAACACCAAACCAACTAATACGCCGAATTACATTAATTATGCACCTAAATATAACCTGTATACACCCAAATATATACCCTAAATACCTAAAATCATAAACCCTAAACCCAAAATCTTAAACCCTAAACCCTAAACCCTAAATGCTAAAACCCTAAAACCCTAAACCCTAAAACCCTAAACCCTAAACCCTAACCCTAAAATCCTAAAACCTTAAAACCCTAAACCATAAACCCTAAATCCTAAAACCCTAAACCCTAAAATCTTAAACCCAAAACCTTAATTATGCACCCAAATATGACCCGTATAAACCCAATATATACCCTAAATACCTAAAATCCTAAACCTTAAACCCATAAACCCTAAACCCTAAACCTTAAACCCTAAACTCTAAACCCTAAACCCTAACCCCTAAACCCTAAAATCTAAAACCCTAAACCCCAAACCCTAAAATTCTAAACCCTAAAACCCTAAACCTTAAACCATAAAAACTAAACAAAACAATCATTTATAACATAAACAACAGCATCTGAAAATATATAAATGTAAAATGCCAAACACAAGAAAATTCAGAAATACACCCAAAAATCTGAGCTTTACACCCATATTCTGTAATTATACACCCAAAAACTATCCCCTGCTGTTGGTTCCCTGAACTGATAATTCATAACATGTCCGTGATATTGGCTGGAATTTGGACGCACCACTGATGCAGTATCAAAGAGGCTTAACTGAAAATAATAAACTCACATATTAGCAAAAATATTAACAAGAAAATTAAACTTAATCACCACCTATTTAAAGAACATGACTTTTACCTCGTTTGAAGCTTTTGTTTTCTTCTTCTTTGAGGCATTTGTAATCCATTTGTCCAACTTTGAACCTAGCCTATTTTTTGGACGTCCTCTTGTTCGAACCCTTGGAGGGCTTTGAAGCTCGTTAACGGATTCCAAGTTGGCATCTTCGTGAGATAACGAACATGTCCCCTTTCTTTTGCCTTTCAATTCTTCCATCTCAACCATGACGTTATCGTAGGCACGGTGTAGAATGGCAGTCAGCTCCTCAGATTCTAATGCAAATTTGCAAATATTTTGTAAACGAAACACAAATTTGTCAAACCTCTTGCTTCTTGGCTCCAACAGTGGCTCGTCGTGGCTGCTCTTGATGTGTGTGTGCCGCCTCTTTACCTTCTTGCTCCATCGTTCCAATATATACCCCGGTGACACTTGGGTTACTCGTTCAAAACTTAACACACTTAGGGCGTGACGGAAAAATATTCCTCTTGACTCAAATAATAAGCACTGGCATTTCACTTAGGCTGCTACTGAGTCGTAAATAACCACAAACTTGTTGAATATTGAGAAGAAAACTTGTTCTCCAACTTTGTATACTGAATAGCCTAGAGCGGAGTTTGTTAATCTTGTGATGCAATTCGTCTTCCCTCTGAATTGTGCTTGGACTTCCCTAAACTTTTGGTGAGTGTACACATATTGAAACTGAGCTTCAATGGAGGATTTTGTTGCACACGGTATCACCATATGAAAATCTGCAGCATCCGATTCTCTCTTTGCTTGCTCCCTGCTTCCGAGGCAATTATCGTATTGTTTGACAAATTGAATAAACGAGCTGTTTCAGGTAATAAACTTGTTAAAAAAATGCATGCTCTCGCTCCTTTGTGTGCTTCTCATCCCATCCCATAAGTGGTGATCCAGATAAATTGAAATCCATATATGACGGTCTTCATAAAGATCTGCAAAATACACCCAAATTAGACTACAATGCACCCAAAAACATGCAATTTGCACCTTTGCTGCAGATTTTAAAAAGCATTACCTGAAAGCCACTTGTTGTCCACAAGACCATACTTCAGCAGAAAATCATTCCAATTCGTATCAAATGAATCTTTGCTATAAGAGTTCCAAACGACTTGGCTCATTTCTTGTTCGATTTCTTCATGTCCCTTGTACCCATTTAATTTGCTTGAAATCTTCTTCGTGATGTGCCAAATACACCAACGGTGAATTGTTGTGGGCATACAAGTCTCGATAGCCCTTTTCATTGACGCGCATTGATCGGTGAGAATCCCTTTCGAAGCATTTCCTCCCATGCAACGAAGCTAACATTGAAATAACCATTTGAATGATTCAATATCTTCATTTTTCATCAAAGCGCATCCAAGAAGTGTTGACTGACCGTGGTGATTCACCCCGATAAAAGAACCACAAACCAGATTATACCTGAAATAGATTACCACAAAATAGAATTATAATGAACAAAATTCACCCAAATAATGATTCTTTGCACCAAAAATGCCAATATACACCTCTGCAGCAGATTCATAAAACAACATAAATTCAACATCATAAACCAGAACACCATGTTACCTGTTTGTATTGTAGGTGGTGTCAAATGAAATCACATCTCCAAAATACTCACAGGCAGCTCTGCTCCTTGCATCTGCCCAAAAAGCAAGCTTAATGGACTGATCATCCTCGAGTTCGAGCTCGAAAAAGAAATTCTTATTCTTCTCTTTCATTCTTAATAAGTATTTCCCGAATTCTTTTGCATCCTCTTGTTCCGAAACATTCTGCACTTCTCTAGTGATGTAATTCCTCACGTCTTTTTCGATAAAATTTAACTCGCGGTGACCCCCGGTTGCTGCAACAAATGATTGGAAAGTTTTGCTAGGTCTGATACCGGCTTCCTCGTTATTCTCTATTGTACGACGCACGGACATGCTTAGTTCCTTGTGCTGTTTGAGCATCTGTGCTTGATCTGGACAGCAAGGGTGTGAATGATGCAACACGACCTTCGAAATGATCCAAATACCAACATCCTTCAATACGTATATATAAATTCTTGCAGGACAATTTAAACCAGCTTAGGGATTTGTCTTCTCAGTCGGAGATATTTTCGATTTCCATTTTCCCTCTCTAGTACATGTAATCAATTGATTCTTAATTTCATTTCCCTTCTTATTTGTGCACCAAACTCTTGTAGAAAAATCTGCAACCTTTGAATAATTCTTGTAGAATTTTGCAGCATCGTCAAGGGTCTTAAAAGTCATCCCAACTTTAGGGACAAACTGATCATCAACTGCACAGAAAGTCTGCAAAAATAAACTAAAAAATAAACTATATTAAAACAGAAACTAAAACAATTCAACTAAAATAATAAACTGTAATAAACTGTAAATACACCCAAAATTTCCTTAAATGCACCCAATTATTACTGATCTACACCCGAATGTCTGATATAAAATGGACAAAATTATTTTAATTCTAATGAGAACTAGTGCATTAGATTCAATTCAAATAAGGAAGAACAAACAGCAAATATCACAGGCAAGGTTCACAGATTATTCAGCTACACAATAAAAAAACTACTAATCGAATTCAAATTCAGATTCAATTACTAACTAAAACTAAATCACACCTCAGGAACTTCATTGGATTCAATTTCAAAATCCACTTCGCTCTGGTTCAGCTGAGAATCTGAAGTTAAATCATCCATTATCTTCAAACGCAACACTAAACAAAAAATCTGAAGCACATAATGCAGAGAGGAACGCAGGTAAAACACGAACGAGAAGGCACAGAGAAACGCTCGAAAGAGATCGAAGAGAGAAGGCAAGGAAACGCAAAAATATTCAAAAAAGGAAACGAAATTCTTTTGAAAAAGGAAGTTATATATTCGCGCGTTAATTGATTAAAAAATCAGTTAAGCAGGCGCATGAAACATACGTACCAAGAGAAGCCTATTTTAGGGATAAGGGATATTGAGGACTTGTAAGACTTGTATAGGAAAAAGACTTATATATGAAGATTTTCTGTAAAAAAAATTAATAAAAAATATGAGATTGGTTCACAAATAATAAAAAGTAACGTGGGGTTCTCCCACACGCGATTTTTTACCACGGCTGGCGGGGTTCTCCCACGCGCGGAGAGCGCGAGTAGAAGGCTCATGTATTGTTTCTCGTGGCCTATATTGAAATCAACCACGCAAAACCTCTTCAGCTCCGTTTTGTTCTCAAATGCAGCTTTGAGGATTGCGAAATTGGCTGCCATGAATCCTACCATGAAACAGAGCGAATTTTCAAACATCAACTGAGTCGACTCGGTATGTTCGTTGCTAACAACTCGGCCACTGGAGGAGCATTCTCCAGCAGGTTTACCCTCGATTTAAGCGCCAAAACCATGCAATCCATCAACCTTTGATCCAAATTTCCATTCGGGTTGGAAACTTGACTCAACCTGGCCAGGATCTCAGTGGCAGAATTTTGTTTACCTTCGGCTGTTATTAGTATTACTAACATTGTTATAATTATTAGTATTACTAGACATTTGGTCACATAGAAAATTACCTTTTTTTTATTAAAATAATAATAATAATAATAATAATATAAAAATAAGTTTTTTTTTAAATATTATAATTAATTATTATTATTATTTAGCTCATTAAGGTCCAAAATAAATAAATTATTTTTAGATTATTAAAGTTTTTTAAGGTTCAACAGTCACCCAACCTACTAAATCAAATATCAATACTTTTTGTCACCAAAAAAAAAAGTCACCAAAAAATATCAATACTTTTTTTCTAAAAAAAAAAAAAAAAAAAAAAAAAAAAAAAAAAAAACAGTCATCATGTTATCTGGCTAACCAGAGCACAATATACCGATTTGTAATTAGAATAAATATTGAGCCACATGTAATATTATGAATAACTTATGTATAAAATTAACCTGAGTCACACAATAAAAATATTTCTACTTGGTCTTTAAAATACTAAATTATTCTTTTCCCACCTAAGACATTCCCATAAAAAATAACGAAGCCAAGTACAAAGAGAAGAAACCAAAGTCACGGAAGACTTCGGAACGCTACTTTTTTTTTTTTTTTTGAAATGAAGAACATAAATAAAGACGCTGGAAATTCAAATGAAGACTACGTGTAACGTGTTATTTTTTAGAACAAACACACAATTAAAGATGAAATATAGATTAATAAAGATTAATTTAATATTTAGAATCTGATATTAAATGATATGAAACGGAATTTAGGCATAAGCTTATTAAAATAAAATGAATAAATTATAATAGGGTCTAAAACAAAATAAATAAACATAAATATAAAATAAGTCTTAAAATAAATATTAATAATGTCTATTTGATCCAATTTAATTATGAGAGTCTTCAATGTAATTTGTAAATATTAAATAATAAGACATTTGGTTTTTTTATCTTAGCTGTTGTTTTTATAATTAGATCAATTGGTATATGACAATTCTTAATTTGTCTCACAGAATTTGTATCAAAAAAGTAAAGAGTTCATCTTCTACATCTTTTCAAAATTTGTGTTATATTTTAATTTATTCATATTTTTATTATATTAGTATGTATAAATTTATCATGGTATCGAAACAAATACCATAAATTTATTTTTTATATAGGATCGAATGGAAAAGTGTAAGATGCATATAAGATTTGGATTGAAGATATTAAAACCCATAAGGTTAGAATAAAATTTTTATCCTATAGCAAAACACTATTACACTATTGGTCAATAAGAGGCTAATTTTTTTTGTATTGATTAAATATATGTGTAATACATTGTTATTAAAAAATTAAGTATTTTTTTTATATGGTGTTTTATTTAAATTGGACGGTCCGATTTGTTTGAAGAAAAAAATAAGCTACAAATCGAAAGGTCCGATTTATATTTTTTATTTTTTTTTTTTAAAATAAAAATCGTATGATCCGATTTTAATATTAAAAATTTTTTTATTTTCGAAATCACAAATCGAACCGTCAAATTTGTAATTATTTGTTTAAAAAAAATACAAACAAATTGGTGCCTCCCATTTATATATCCTATACCAATATAAAACACACCTCTCTTCACAGCTTCTTATTATACACCCCCCTCTCTCGCACATGAAAAATAATAAGCGTCAATAAAATTCCACCTATACTATAGGTCACTAAAATTTCAATTGTACTATTCCAACGCTGATTCAGCAAACATAATGATGAGCTAACATTCTCTTACCACGTAAGACTAGTGTAAAACGATGACGTTTTAATTTGGCGCCCAACGAAGGCTGAAACCACGTCGTTTTCAAAACAATTTGTTTTTCTTTTTCAAAACAATTATTAAACCGTTTTTCTGGCTCAATATTGAACATGAGGATCAACAACAGTAGCTCCATGGTTGATAAAGCTGCGACAACTGAGAAAAAGCTTTTAGAATGCTGGGCAGTTTTTTATTTTATCTTACTTTTTGGGGTTTTGAAAACGCTGGCAACATCACGCAGAAGCCGTGATTGGCAATTGAGCAAAGTGAAGGTCAGGAGTAATGGAGGCACATATCCCAAATAAAGAATAGAGCAGATTATAGACATGCCAAAAACAAAAAAAGAGACAACGGTGGATTTGTGGAAAATAATGAAACACCATGTATCTTGATGTATATGAATGTAATTTAATCATGTATCTTGATGTAATTAAATATAAAAGCCTATAATGTGAAAGCAGAAATATAACAAATATGTTCAATGACAGAAGGAAGAGATTACTTTCATGATATTTAAGTTTTCTTTACAGCTACGGTGAGAGCATCCTCTATAGCTTGAACAAAGGTTGCAATCTTATATGTGAAAAAGCCTACTAGCATTGGTATCAATTCTAAATGCATAGATCCGAATTCAGGAACAAGGATCCTGCCAATAGAAAAGAAAAGAAATAAAGACTTATCAATATCATACAGTGAAGAAAACTACGGTTTAACCATGTTTTTCAAAATCTAGACATTTGGATATTTTGTCTCAACACTAAATTAAAATAGCTTCATGAATAAAAGACAATTAAAAAAAAAAGAGAGAGAGAAAAGTGCTATACTTGGATCCCTAAGAGGTACAGAAAATTTGTATGCGGATTAATTAGACTTCATTAAGAAAGTAAATAATTGTTGAATTGAAAACCAGAAGAGGACTTACGAATTCCAACGGTTATAAACCATGACTAATATGACAGGAACCAATAATCTCGGCTGCCCAATTGCTCCCCTGCAAGTAACATCAATTAAGAATATGCCGCGAACATCAACAGATAAGATTTAAGAATAAAATCCAAATTTTTACTTATTTAGTATTATATGCAAAACAGTGGAAGATAAACTATAAAGGAAAACTTATTAACAAAATTAAACTTGATTAATCAAATAGTCATGGTGGCAAAAGAATCATCTTTATCTATGAACTGAACTAAATTCGCCATAGCATATCTATCATCTATAGATTACTTGATAAGGGCTTTTGAACCATCTGTCTTTAGGGAGTCCACACTACTTCCCAGCATGCGAATGTATGCCAGAGAACCAAGTAATCCAGCACCGAAGCTGAACACATGACAGAAAAGTCTAAGTCAATGAGAAATAATAATGATAAAGAAATATGACTAACCCTTATCAGGAATAACAAACTATAACTAATCTAGAATCTGTTCAATGTCTTATGCCACGTGTTAAACAGTTTCCGATTCATATCTACGTTTCTTTTACTATGTTTACTGCAAGGTTAATGGATATCAGAAGAATGTTAGCTCTAAATTGTTCCATATTTGATAGCAACGGTGAAGAGAGGAAAGATTTATGAACAAGTTGAAGTACCTAGCTGCAATCTCAGGAGAATAAGAAACATAAGCTGAAACCAGACCAAAGCCACCTATACCCAACGTAAGGAATTGCAACTTTGTTTTCAACTGAAATCAAATAAGCAGAGGAACCAAGAGTGAAGTTTACATGACTTCTAACGACAAAAAATGACTAGACAGTGGTGTCAAGTACCTTATTATATTGCTCCTGCGATTTAGCAGCCAATACTTCCGGATCTTCACGAGGACGCCTTATTTCCCGAAACATCACATCCTATAGCTACTCTATATCAGATCTTTGTATAGTAGAAACTAGAAAGCAACGTTTAGATATTAAAATAGATAAATATGACGTAAGGTTCCTGTTTCATGTCAAATTTATTGAGCTCTATGTATTACACCGTAAAATATTCTATTCTCCTTACTTACATTGGCTAAAAATTATTTTAATCTATTGAGAAAAAGATAGGGAGAAAGAGTGTAAGCAATACACTGCCTCCGGTTGCAGCCTTGGTAGCTCTATCCCATTTTTCTTGCTCACGCCGCGTTGGAGCCAGCTTCCATATAACTCTCTTGCTTTTAGTAACCTGACCAACATTTCAATTAAGGAAAAAAGATGAATAAATCACATATTCACATTATAAATCAATGTTTGAGTATTATATTTTTATAAGCTACTTTAGCTTGTATACCATATAGACCTCAATAGGAAAAGAAAATTATAAGTACAAACTGAAGATTTATCATAAATCATTAAATTCCAGAGGTATGCTAATCAGGGAAAAGTCAAGGGAAGAGAGAAATCACTTACATCAGTTTCTTCCTCTATTTGTTGGTTTAGATTGCGGTTTACAGGAGTTGAGAGTTCTTTGCTTAAATCAACTTCCAAACTACAATTCACAATCCGAATGAATATCTTTAGATAAAGAAAAGAACCAAAAGAGAATAATGCAACCACATCTAGAGACTTGAATTTAGCATATGGTAGAACAAGACCTGTCAAGGCTCATAACTCTATTTAAGCTTAGAAATCCAGAAGGCTCTTCCTGCTCACAGGGAATTTATTTGTGTCAGAATCAAACAAACATAATAAATATGAAATCGTTTCACCCCAAAAATTGCTTTAGTCAGCAAGGACCATAAAAAGTGCATCTTAGATATCTAATATTGCATTGTGTTGTGTTGTTCTGATTCCTAAGCTCAAATTTAAGTGAAGTAATAAAAAGCAAAGTAACTGCTCTTCACACAATTCTATGACATCCATAAATGTTAAGATACGGTCTTTGATGAGTGTATCTGTTGTGAGTAAATCAACACATTCAACACAATTAAGAAGTGCCGCAGAATAATGATTACGTGATTAATTCGTGGGTTCATTAAATTAATTAACCTCATCTTCCATTTCTACCAAAAAGCGAAAATGCCTATTTATGCATTTTCTATGCTTGCACAACACAACACTCATTAGCTAAATGAACACAAGCTCAAAAACAAATACACACGAAAACAGATCACAAAAGGAAACGATTATGCACTTGTTAGTTTCGTTTCTCTGATCACATGATTCTGAATATGTTACATAGATGGAATACATCTGTGATACCCAAGTTAGGTACAAGACCAAGACCAAGCATTAGTTTCACTACACTACATATACACATTTGTACAATGGATAATTATCTAACTATTACACATTAATTAATAACAAAAACAAAGTCTTATCCCACTAGGTAGATTCGACTATACAATCAAGCGAGCCAATCGAGCCTTATCATGTATCACGTCTATAATGAAACTGTTTATTAGTAGATCTATTTGACCACATCATGTATGGTCTTTTGGGTCTTCCTCTACATTAATTAAAAAAATTCTGACAAAATTGTTATTGATTACAATTTACAAGTAGGAGTAAAACATTGAAAAAACCCAGAGACAAACAAAATTGATCTACTGTGGAAAAGCTAGGTCCAGTTAGGCCACGTATGAGGGTCTCCAAGAGAGTTGACTGAAACAAGAGTTGCAGGCTAGAAAAAATTCAATATTTTAAATTCGAATAAGTGTTTTTAGTGTTGAGGTTTTTTTTAAGTTGCCCCCGATATTCTCCAACCCGACAAGTTAATTCATTGTGGATTTGAGCTCTATTTAAGGGTCCGCCGCTAACCAATAGATTATTACATGCACGTGGCGGAATTCGAACCCAATACTTACTCAAGGCAACGAGTGAGCGGACTACTCCACCAACCCAAGTAAGTTGGTGTAGTGTTGAGTTATTGATTAACTGATCAAGTCAAATTCACAACTATAGTTACTAGAGTTAAAAAAATTCATACAAAATTCCAATAATAACCAAGAATGAGAGTGAGTTAAAAAAAATGAGACCTTAAGAGGTGTAAGAGGGGCAGGTTGGGGATCCTGAATCAGCCTCTTGAAACGACCAACAAAGTCCTTGTTCCACATGAACTCATCGGAGGCCAAAGGGTCTTTCTCCTCGCCACCCCAGTACTTGCGAAGTTTTGTGGTGGTTGGCGGTCCACCGTAGTCCCCTGGTGCCACACCCGTTGACCATTTCATCGGCTTCTTCTTTGGGAGTATCACCTTAGTCTGCTTTGGCTGCTCCGGCAATGGTGCTGACCCCGGAGACTCCGGTGACATTGGTGTGGCCGCTGCGGTCACCGTTAAGTAACTCAGAATTGCCATTTCTTCTTCTTTGTTGAATGCGCTGTGTGGTGGTGATGGGAGTGCTCAGTGGCTTTTGTGTGTCTATTAAGATTCCACATACATGGTGGGTTGTATACACCGCAAAATATCCTCTTGGAAAACCAACATATCCAACGGCTGAAATAATGCTTCAACTAAACCAGTTAAAAATCCAATTGACCATGCCATAATTAAATAATAATTATATAAAATTAGTATATTTTTTAGGTTTTGTTAATTTATTTTTTCTAATTTAAATGTATATAACAATAAATAGAGATTATTTAAGATACAAGTAATTTATATTCTAATTAAAAATTTTGAATTCAAATACGTTTTATTAATAATACATTTTATTTTTTGAGTAAATAATTATTTCTGACAGTAAAAAATTCGAAAATGGACAGATCTATAATAAAAGATCTAAACAAGACTAATGATTTTCAAAGATTGAATTCGACAAATAATACTAACCAAATGTTAAATTATGCTCTAATGCCGTTAGTGATACGTCCTATGTGGCAGGATTCTTGCCAACATGGTTGAAGGATTATGAAACTACAATAATAACCTTATTCTCTTCTACCCCAAGCTTTTCCTCCCCATTCCAAAGATCTCGAATTCTTCTTACTTCTTTTAACTTTTTTATAGTTCATTGTTTTTTTTTTTAAATAAAAAGCTCAACAAAGAACTTGTTTGTGTACCACTATTTTGATAAAAAAAAAATTTTTTCAATGAAAATTTTTTTTTTTATTTTTTAGCGTGTTTGACAAATTTCGAGTAGTAAAAGTAAAAGCACTAGAAAAATCAGAAAAATATCTTTTTTTAAAAGTTGTAATTTACATCTTTTTTTAAAAGATCTTTTTTCTTTAAAAAAAAAGATATTTTTCATGTAATAAATAAATAAAAAAGTACTTTTATATTGTTATATCTAAACATAATTGATAAATAAAAAGATCTTTTTGCATGAGATATCCAAACATAAAATTATTTTTACTTTTTCATAAGATCTTTTAAAAAAGATAACTCAAAAAAAATCTTTTCTTAAAAGCTCACCCAAACAAGCCCTAAAATAAGATGGAGCATCAACGTCTCAATAGAAAAATACTAAACAGATAAAATAAACTAATTTCTAATCATCTTCGACAAAAGTCATCAATAACCCAAAAGATCAAATATCACTCTACTCTTTGTAACTCTTAATCAACCTTCTGACTACTCCTGCAATACCTGATTCTTGATTTTTGAAAATTCTGTTATTCCTTTTCAACTAAGTACTCCAAATGATAACAATAAAACCAAACTCACCAATATTTTATTAATTTGACTGCACGATTGACTCCCTGAACCACCACGTAAACTTACGATCATTCACCTTTATATCCACCAGTTCGATAATCTGTTAACACACTAGCGTCTTTTCTTTCTTCCAACTGCACAACCTCATTGAAGACACCCATGTAGCAAAGAGGAACCTGACATATTTCCGATAAAAAACTCAACTCTTCCAACACAGCAAGTTTCTCTTCCCATGTATGCGCACCATACACCAAGCAACCAGCACAAATAAAAATTATTCACCTTCTGATCCCACAAATTTCAAACTCACCACATCATTACCCCAAAATTGTACTATATCAAACTTAGAAATCATATCCTTCTTTGTCTCTATCAATCCTAACATATTCACATTATTTTTACGCTTAAATTTTTTACTATTTTTCACTTTTCACACCCCCTAACCTTCTCATATTCCACGACCTAAAATCATTTAAAACTTCTATTACACACCTTATTTCGACTTTTGGGGCGGCACCTTCTTGCTTTCTCTTTCTGTTTTGCTTGCCTTCTTTTTTGTGCCAATACTTCATTCTGAGCTTGGAGAATAGCCATAATGTCCTCATCCTCATCATATAAAATAGCTCCTGATTCGACAGCTAGATCCCAAGCAGCCCTATTTTCAGCCATATCTTTATCCTAACTTCTTCCGTGTTCATCTTGATTAGTTTCACTGTCTGCATCCTGCTCTGAGTCCTCCGAATCTTCTAAGTTCCTTACAGCCCCTTCATCATCCAACCCAGTTTTCTGCACCACTGTGTTTTCATTCTCTAAATCTGAATCTTGCACTGCATCATCCCTCATCAGACATATGCCAACATGATGCTTACCACTCTCCTCCAAACTAGCATGGATCTCATTGACTACACTTGGTGGAATATTTTTTTTCCGCTATGTTGTTCTAACAATTCTCCGCACCTCCGCCAATCTCTATTCCGGCTTGATTCTGCTTGTCAGGTGCATAAGGGACTTCACACTCCTCCCTGCCCTCCACGCCATCAAGTTTAGCGCGGAGATTATCACCTCCGCCACTAGCAGCTGAGTTCTGCACTGCTCCCAGATCTACCTCGTCGGCGTTGTTCACCGTGTCATCAACCCCTTCGTGAACTCCATGACCAGCCACGCCCCTCTCTTCACTGTCTCCCGCAGCAGCAAGCAAGGAGGCCCTTTTAAAACGCACAATGACGTACTCTCCGTCGCACCACACAGCCACTTCATCGCCACACCCCACTAACATATTGGGCCTTATATGCTTCAATCCAGCCAACTGAACTTTTGTTCAACACTAGATCAACCCCTTCTTTCTGTTTATCCAGTATTTCCAAGTCTCCGTTCTTTCAGAGATTGCTTCGTTACTGATTGTTTGAGATCCCATAGATTCTGCACTCACCATAACTGCCGGATACACCAAAAGATTATTCGTTCGCATTTTTAAAAAATCCTCATGCCACTCATCCAAATCCTCAACAGCAAATACCTTTCTATCCTCTCTGCCTCCCGTAGCCCCTGTGGCATCATTACCAACGCATCCCATCCCAACTCCAACGGTTCCCTCTGAATTTCTAGTTCTTCACTTCTATGGTGTTCCAAGACAACTCTCTCTTTCTCGTTCACTTCAATGTCCTTTTCTTTAATTTTTTCTTGTTTTCCATCAAGAGACTGCCTGACATCTTCATCATACGTAGTGATTTTTTTCCATACATCAATCTTCCTCCTGTACTTAACCTCACCCACAAAGATCTCTTTGCTCCTTAATCGCATTCCATTCATCTCCTTGATGGCCTTTAATGCCCCTCCTTTATAGTATACCTAATGGGGCTGTCTAATATGGGGCGCTCTAATTTTATTCCACCTTACATTAGACATAGATAGATTATAGAATACAAGGAGTACTTACTCTCGTACTTTTATTGAAGCGCTATTCTGCCACTCTTCTTCTCTAATTGTGTCGCGAACGGACATTGTGCGGCGTGGATGTAGTGACTCTCGGTGGCTGTAACGACTTGGCAAGAGAGAGAAAATACCTTTTTTTTTTTGAAAACCACTCTTCGCTGGACGGCGAGAATTCTCCAATCGAACAGGTAGTAAAAATTCATAGTTCATTGTTCCAAAATTTTTTTTTATTAAAATCGTTAGATTTGTTTTAATTACTAATAAAGTAAATATTTTAATTTTCTTTATTATTTTTAATATTCTCTTTCGTATTTTAATTTTTATATTTTTTGTTGTATTTTTTATTTATATGATAAATATTTTTATATTATTTGTGTAGTGTTTTGATTTCTCATGTTATGTTTTTATATGAATTTTTTTATCATTTACTATACTATTTTTTATATGTATATTTTTTATGAAGCTTTTTATTTTTGTTCGATTCTGTTTATATGATTTTTTATTTATTTTATTGTATTTTTTTTATTTATATGACGAATGTTGTTGAATTTTTTTTATATTTTTTTAGTGCTATGATCTTCCAGGTATTTTATCAATTTTTTTGATATTTTTATTATTTTTCGTTCATATGAATTCTTTTTTTTTATCTTTTACTGCATTGTATTTATGTTATGTATGAAATTTTTTTATTTTTTATTTAATTTTATTTACATGAATTTTTTTTACATTCTATTGTATTTTTTTGTTCATATGATATATGTGGTTGGTTTTATGAAATTTTTATTATTTTTTATCTGATTTTTTTCTATTTTTGATGTATTTTATTTTTATTTTGTATTATTTTTTTATTTTTTATTCTGACTTTGTAAAATTTGTAATTAAAATTATTATATACTATATTTATTATCTAAATTTTGTATAATATAAATTATGATCTTATAAAAAAGGATAAAATAAATAAAAACTAATTATAAATAACAATAGAATCATAAATAATGAAAATTTATAGTCCAAAATAATACTAAATTAAAGAATACTGACAGTACTAAAACAACTATAGAATATTTTCTTTTTGTTTGACATTATAAAATTTATAGTACTCTCTCATATTTTTATTTTTTTATTGTATTTATTTTATTTATATGATAAATATTTTTTATATTTTTTTATTAGTGTTCTAATTTTACATGTATATAAAAATTATTTAAATTGATGTTTCTTTAGTAATTTTTTATCTAAAAGTGATTTTAAGTAGTATAATCCAAACAACATTTATTTTATTATAATCTATTTTAATATAAAGATTGCAAAATATAAATCACATTAACACAAACTTACTTTTCATCAAAATTAATTTTAAAAATTTAATTTTATACAAACTCCCATTTACAAATTATAATCCAAAGTCCAAACACACACCAAAAAACCCAAAACTGAATGTTGTATGCATAATGTTGCTCTCCTGGAATGCAATATGCTACTCTTTCCCTTTCCTGTTCTTGTTACTTTGTTACACTGTCCCTTTGATTAGTATCTTCCTTGGTTACAACATGAACATGGAATCTAATGCTAAGGGTGATTCTGAGGATCAAATCTCTCAGATTCCAAAGGGAGATATAAACAAGTTCATGATCATCATGCCTTGCATCATTACAATCATAATGATTGTTCTTGAACATTCATCAATCAGAATTAAGTAAGTAATAATTAATTTATTAATTTATCAACTCTGTACATATAAATAAAAAAGAAGATATTACAATGTAACTATCTTTTTTTCACAAAACTAGCATGTGAATACTAAAATATATATAAATATATATTATTTAACTTATTTTTAATATGTATTTATATTTTAATATATATTCTATACAAATAGCTGATTTTTGTATGTACAATTAGCATGATTGATTTTTTTTATTGTCTTTCATTCAATTAAATAGCTTTTTTAAGTTTACTAATAATGAATTTATAAATTTTACAATTCAGAATTTAACTAAAAGATTTTATTAGAAAGACGAGATTAAAAAATATTCTAGATGTGTTTATTTTTTCTATAATTATATATATTATATTTTTTAAAATTAGATTTAATAATAAGTAATAAATTTAATTTCTTTTAATGTTTATTTTATTTTTAACTTATTGATTTAATTTTAATACATTAATAATGTAAATATATTTAGGCAAATATATTAAGTGATGATAATATATAAAAAATAAATTATTATTACTAATCCTGATCCCATCTATATTATTAGTAATTTTGAAATATTAAATTAAAGTAACAAATTAGTTATGGTTGGTGTGATGATAGGAGTGCTGCATTTGCTTGAACAAGTACAAAAGCAAAGAGGAAGTTAGGCAATTGCCCTGTTCCCATCTCTTCCATAAAAAATGTGTGGCTCAATGGTAAAAAAAAATTGAATGTCTAAATAGTAAGTACAACACAATTTATTATTTTTAACTAATATTTTTAATTATTAGTCTAATTTATTTAGTTTAATAATATAATAACATATTTTTAGTCTACATTATCTTTAAATATAGTTGACTAATTATTAATAAAAAATAATAAATTTTGTTAACTATTTAATATTTTTTGGACTAAGAATAATATTACATCTTCTCATGTAAAAAGTAGTACTTGAACTAAAACTATGCATGTTACCCATATAGGTCAACGGATTTAAATTTTAAATTAAAAAAAATAAAACTAAATTAAGTACTAATAAAATGATAACAATAAAAGAGGTTTAACTAAAGTGAATTATAGGGTACAGAGCAAAAACCATACAGATTTAAAGATTTGCTTACTTAAACCACATTTTCTAAAGCCACACTTTTTACTTAAAACCGTAGCTCTTCACAAAAAGCGTCATTTAATGGAAAAAAGTAAATTAGAAGATTTAAGAGAAGAAATAATTAAGTTATCAAAATTAATAGATCAAAAATTAATGATTTTAACTAATGTTAACTGTAATGACACCGAATTCTTAAAATCAATACAAAATGATTTTTCTCAAAATCTTTATTTTACTATAAGTTTTATTGAAGGACTTCAAAAACCTGAAAAAACTTATTTTTCACACGGGATTTTTAAAAAATGTTACCATGGAAATGATTTCCCACATCTTTATCATACTTTTAACCCACAATTAAATTCTATAGTAGATATGCTCGAAGAAATATTAGTATCCATAAAATTTCAAAGAAATAAGGAAAAAGAAAATCCCAAAGAAGAAAAATTCCAAAATATAATCAACATAACAGACTTAAAAGTAAAACCACCATTGAAATTATGAATATTAAAGAAAAATTAGAAGAAGTTACAATGCTTTTTAAACAATTAAAAATGGCTCAAGAAAATAATATTATGGAACATGGTTTTCAAATAGAAGAAGAATTAGTAAATTCTGAAAAAATAGAAAATGAAGAACACATTCTAGATTATTCAAGTGACGAAGAACCAGCAATTCCAATACAAGTAAAAAATGAAGCTGGAACATCTAAGGATAATCAATCTCAATTTAAATGGAAACAGGTTTTGATAATTATGCTTTTAAAAAAGGGTTTACAAATAAAGATTCAAAATATACAAAAATACCATCAAAATATGTTCCTAAAATCCAGGAAATGGAAGGAGAAAGAATGCTCGATTTAGACTGTAAAAAGAACGAAAAAGAAATTTTCGAAAATTGGTTGAATTCCTTTTTATTAGAAGCCTTTACTAATCCAAAACTTAGTGAATTGTCTGGAAGAGATATTTGGAATTACATAGGGTTTCGTACTAAAGGAACTATAAGAGATTATATGACATCAATAGAAAACCAAATAATAGAAGAATTAGCAACAAAAACTACAGCTTATGATAAGATATTATATATAATGATGATTCTATATAAAGAATTTTTTGGAAAAAATATTATAGATCATAGACAAGAAGTTTATAATAAAGAATATCAAGAAGCAAAAAACTAGCTAATATTCAGATATATGATCTATGTAATGTGGAATCTTATATATGTGAATATAGAATACATTATTACAAATTAAAAGAAGAAGACAAAAATCATTATCTTAGTATGTATATAACAAAACTTCCATATCCTGCTAATGAATTTATAATGGGAAGATTTATAAGAGAAATAAATAGAGGAACAATTGAAAATAACTTTGGTAGAGCAACCTCTGCAATAAGAGAGGAAATAAAAGAACGTTGTATGCAAGAAGCAACTCAAAAAAGATTTGCAAATATAATTAGAATTTGCTGTCAAGATAATGAAGAGATACCTCAAAAATATGGTCTTAATAAAAATTTTCAAAGAAAAAGAAAATATCAATTTAGAAAAAGAAAATACTATCCAAACTGGAGAAAAAAGAGATATTTTAGAAAAGAAAATAATAATAAAAATAAAAGACAAAAAAATAACTATTGCCCGAATAAAAAAGAAAATTGTAAATGTTGGTATTGCCAAGAAGAAGGACACTATGCAAATGAATGTCCGAAAAAGAATGATAAAAAGGATCTTACTAAACAAATAGAAATTGCTAAGTCTTGTTTCATAGAACCTTTAGAGGAATCTGATGATAACTTAGATTATATTTTTGAATATGTCTCAGAAATAGACTCAGAGACTGAGTAATAATGCTACATTTATTACTATAAAAATAACAGAAAAGTTTATAAATGCTTTCATAGATTCTGGAGCAACACAATGCTTTGCTAGTTCAAATATAAAACTTGATTGGAAAAAAATTAAAGAAACCATTAAGAGTTAGAATAGCTGACAAATCAATACATAAAATTGACCAAAAAGTAGAAATGGTTGAAATTTTTATTCAAAATTATAGCTTCATTGTTCCATCTATATATATGTTAGATTCTGGAATGGATTTTATCATAGGAAATAATTTTTTAAAACTATATCATCCATTCATTCAAGAATTAACATATATAGTTTTAAAAGCTCCACACGATTCTTCAATAAATCAAAAATCAAAACGTATAAAAATACCGACTACTACTTTAGATAAGATCTTAAAATTTAAAATATTTTCTATATTAGAAACATGTTATTGAAATTTATACTTTCAGATAAATATCCCAAAAAATAATCTTAAAATAAAGATAGAAAAACTTTTGGATGAAATTTGTGCTGAAAATCCTTTAGATATTAAAAATACAAATAACGAATTAGTAAGTATTAAATTAAAAGATCCTACAAAAGAGTTAAATGAATTTGTTTTAGTGTACATTGATGATATACTAATTTTTATAAAACAGGATAGAGAAGATCATCTTCAAAAATTATTAATAGTTTTAGAAAGATGTAAAGAAAAAGGATTAGTTCTTAGCAAAAAAAAAAAGCAAGAATAGCAAAACAAGAAATAGAGTTTCTTGGATTAATTCTATCCACTCAAGGAAAGCTAAAACTTCAGCCAAATGTCCTAGAAAAGGTAAATTTATTTCCTAATAAAATAGAAGATAGAAAACAATTACAAAGATTTTTAGGGTGTATAAATTATATTTTTGATCAAGAATTTTTAAAGAATATAACAGAATACACTAAAAGCTTATTTCCAAAAATAAGTACTAAAAAAGAATGGAAATGGGATGAAAAGGATAGTTTGCAAATTCAAAAGATTAAAGAATTATGTGAAAAACTTCCAGAACTTTATATTCCAGAAGAAAATGACTACTTAATAGTAGAAACAGATGCTTCAGACATAACCTGGTCAGGATGTCTAAAAGCTAAGAAAGCTATAAAAAGTTTGGAACAAGAAAAAGAATCACTAGATTCTAAAAATTCCCCAAAGGAATTACTTTGCAGGTATATTTCAGGGACTTTTACTCCAACAGAACAGAGATATACCACTCATGAAAAGGAAACTCTAGCAGCAATTAAATCTCTTAAGAAATGGAAAATTGATTTACTACCCAGAGAATTTACATTAAGGACAGATTCAAGTTACCTAACAGGTTTCATACGATATAATTTAAAAGTTGATTATAATCATGGACGATTGGTAAGATGGCAATTATTTTTGTTACAATATCCAATAAAAATTGAATATATTAAGGGTGACAAAAATGTTATTGCAGATACATTAACAAGAGAATGGAGTTCGTCTACAACACATTAGATCAAGAAATTCAAAAGTATGAGCAAGAACTCGAAAAATGCAAGCATTGTCAGCAAATAAGGACATAGATCCAATCTCTCAAGAAGGCCATCGAAGCAATGAAATCAACACAATAAGCAAAACCATCAGAGTTCAGCCAGCTAAGCGTGGTGGACAAATCAGGTGAAGAAAAAATTTCAGAAAATAAAACAATTGCTGAAATCATTAAAAAATCCACCCAAGATAAAAAATATTATGTAATTTATAATGGCCCCATGAAAGGAGTATATGATGCCTGGGAAAAAACAGCACCATTCACACATCAATCAAGGATAATTCATAAAGGAGGGTTTCTAACACTGGAAGAGGCAAATGAATCCTTCAAGGAATATGAAGCTCTCCATCCAGAGCAAACCTTAAAAAGAGCAGATAAAGTTCCAGTTCAAACCCAGAGAACAGGGATAGTAAGAAACATTCCTACAAGGGCTGAAATCAAGGAAAAGAAAAGGGTCTGTAGATCAAATCTCAGAGAAACCCTTAACATAGTCCTGAATTGGACTGAAGAAAAAATGGCAATTTTGGGATATTATCCTATTGCCAAAGAACAGCTAACAAAGCTGGTTATATTCCCAGATGCTTCCCCATCTGACACTTATCAGTTTTTCCAATATGGATTAATTGATACAATTTTAATTTTCAATGATCTAAAAATTATTAGTGAGTTTCCTGCAGGATTCATTGATGCAGTAAAGAGATTTAAAAATATGATTGACAATGTAAATCCAAGGGATATATCCCTAAAATTTACAAACAGTCAACCTATTTTTAATGAAGAAGAAGAATGCTTGGTTCCAGCACACCAAGTAATATTCATGTCCGTCTTCCCAGGAAATTTTCAACCAATTGATCAGATTCAAGATTTAACAATTTACAGCCATGAAGGAAGGTTAGCCAGCACATTAGCAAGGGTCTTTGAAAGAACTCAAAAAATAACGAAGGAATCTCACACAAGGATTAATTATAAAAGTAGAAATACTCTGCTTGTGTCCAGTAAAAGAAATGAAATTGAAGAAAGAGAGATGAGACTCTTGGTGGAATTTGAATCAGCATTCTACAACTTATCTGGACTTTTAGAAAAGCTCCCCGAAGAGATAAAGAGGAATCTCTGCTATTTGATAAAAGACAGAGAATACCACAAGTGCCAGCTATGTGCCTCAGAGATATCTGAAGAAAGCAATAATGAAACGGAATCAACTCACATGATGAAGGAAGGAGACAATGCATCAGAGGGTCACATGATAAAAGAGGTGGACAGTGCATCTGAAGCATCTCTCAACATTGTTGCATAGTGACGTAAGCACTTAGGTCATAGAGTACCAACAATGTAGCTGGTGCAAAAGAACAAACAATGACGTAAGCAATAATGACGTCATAAGAAGGGTAAAGATGGGAATTGTCCATCAAACCCAACTATTATAAATAGGTTGCTTAGGCAATTGTAGAAGCATCAGACAATAGAAAGCAGGAGGCTAAGAGTACTCATATGATAGGAGGAAGCTGCCAAGGCGATTCTATAGTCTGAGGAAGAATTCCCTTAGGGAAAAATAATTCTAAACTCCCCTCTGGAGTTAGCATCTACAATCTCCTCTCTGGAGATAAAAACACCTTATGTAAAATATACTAAATAAATGAAGTTTTTCTCCAGAAAGGTACATCTTCATCTTAATCTTTAAATTATGAATTATTTAGAATGTTTAGAATTAACAGAAGAATCTGATTATTATAGATTAACTGCTTTATTAGATAATGAAAAACAGGCTGTTCTAAAAACAGAATTAAATCTCAAATCAAATGAAAACTTTAATAAACAAAATCTCTTAAAAGAAGTTTTTAATAGAAAAAATATAATATACTATGGAAAAATTCAACTTGAAGCCCCTATAAAGATAAAATCCGCCAATGGAGAACTTGAAATAGCTTTGATAAATGATGAAGAATTGAGTAAACAGATTGAGAAAATTAAGGATCAACAAAAAAGATCTAAAATTGGATGGATTCATATTAGTACTATACAAGTCTTAATCAAATCTACATATATGAAAGGAATTAATTCACCAATAAGCTTAGCAATCTGTGACAAAAGAATTACTGATGATCCAATAGATCAAATAATTGAAATTGTTCATGGAAACTTGGCAAACGTAAATGTTAAATTCAATGCTCATCTTGGATATGCTATACCTTTATCAACTGAAAATCTTGGAAGATCTATAAGTTTAGCTTATAAATTTCACAGAAAGAATCTAATGGAACAAGACGATGAACCATTTTCAATTACATATACAATAAATTATGCTTTAACAAATAGCCATCATAGTATAATATTTAAAAACAGAGAAAGAATTTATGTCGATGAATTATTTCAGAAAATTGTAAAAACAGAAATACCAAAATATAAAGCTATTGAAAACCCAATTCTATTATTAAAAGAACCATAAGGAAAATTAGTTTCATCGAATTTCCAAATAAGAGAATCTAAAATTAATAGTCCTTTAAGTTTATCTAAGTTAAAAATTAAAGAAGAAAATTCTGAAATAAAAGAATTAACAAAAAAGGTCGAAAAGTTAAATGAAACCCTAAACACTAAATTATGACAATAAATAAAGAAGAAATATATGTAACTTATCAAGACAAGAAACAAGAATTCTTTGAAAGAGAAAATCGTTTAAATTATTTACAGTTTTCTGGAATAAATCAAAGGGCATTTGAAGCTCTAAAAATAATTTATGACAAGTTGAAAAGAGAAGTTAAAGAGCTAGAGAAATTAATAGAATCTCTGGAAAATAGTGATGAATCGATGATAGAGTTTGCAGAAATTCTAAAATAAATAATGAAGCATAAAAAAATTGAAAAACCAGAAAATAAAATAAAAAGAAAAAGGGCGGAAAAATTAAAAAGTAAAATAAAGGAATATAAAAGGGAATTAAATAATCTTCAGATCGAAATTGATGACCTTATAATAAAAATGATAGAAATAAGAATAAATATAAACAAGTTGGAATTAAACTTAAAAAATTTATAAATGCCTGGAAAACCATATTATGACTTAAAAGAATTAAAACTGTTGAAAGAAAAAATGGAGAATGAAGTTGAAAAATTAAAAAGATATTTAGAAACAACAGAAAGTGTAGAAATAAAAGAAGTTCTTGAAGATTTGAGAAATTATATTAAAGAAAAAGACAAACAGATAAAAGATTTTATATACAATAATCCATGCAAAAAAAAATATTATAAACTAAAACAAGATTGAAAAAACTATAAAAATAAGAATCAAGGACTAATAATAAATAATCACACAAGAGAAATAATAGAAATGGTCAATACTTTAGATTATAAATTTACACCACCAATTGAATCTATACAAATTATAATCTTATTTGAAGTAAAATATGAAGAATTAATTTCGAAAAAGAAAGAAAAGTCAAATGTTAAAAATTGGTATCAGAGCCAAGTTAACGATTAAGGGTAACACTTTCTCTTTAAGTAACACTTTTAGTGACACGCTTTTAAATCAATAAACAACCAAATAAAAACAAAAATCTGTAAATCTGTACCAAACTACATCTGTACACTAGATGGACCCTTTAACTAAATATACAATTGAAAAGAAAATGGTACGATATCAAAAGAGCCAAAACACTTTCTTACATCCCCATGTTGAATACTAGGTGTTGATCATCATATAGAATAAAATTAAAGAGTAGACAAGATTTGTTCTAATAAAAATGTGGGTACTCCTTGCGATTTTGTTCTTCCTCTTCAGGAGTGAAGCCATGATCTTTGATGTTGAAGATTCTGCGTATCTCATCTATTTTCTTTCCCTTTATCATATTTTTTATAGTTCCGTATATCAGATCCAAGAGATTTCTAATCTCAAGATAATTTGCTGCCTAAATTTACAATAAAGAAATCAATACAAATATACCAAAATTAATTTACAATGGGTACTAATTAATGCTATTTTATGTTTGTTCTACAAATGCTGCCAATAAATCTAAGAGGGTAATGTGATCAACATTAACATTAACAATAAAGGAAAGAGCAAAATATAGTAGAAGACTAGAACTCTAGAAGTATATACTATTATATATAAGAAACTTTTTTAAAAGTTAGTATATGATGAAAACCAATCAATTAAAAAATTTTTTATTTTAAATTCTAAATTTTAAATTCTAAATTCTAATAAAAATTAATTAAAAATATAATATTACTATTAAAAAATTTGGTAATATCAAATAATAAAAAATTAATCTCTATACTTATTAAAAAATCTAAAAGTTTTAAAAATTAACTACGAACATAAGATGTGAAATTTTTTTTTTCTTAAATTCTAACCAAAAACGCTAAATTCTAAAAAATTGAGATTTATTTTAAAATTACTACTAACTAAAAATTAATTTTTTACCCTAATTCTAAATACCACAATCCACTCACATTACACACTCACCCATACAACAATAAAAGGCTATATTCAACACTTGACACATTTATCAAAGTTTGAACCCAGAAAGCGGTTTTGTTCAGAAAGACCAAAAGCTGTGGGAAAAAGAATATTTTTTCTTTTTTGTTTTTAATTAATTTTCAGTGGAAAGACAAAAAAAAATGGCGATTATAAAAATTGAAGAGAGATCAAAAGCAGTTTTTATTTTTTTTTCAGTCATCTTCGTCAATATATCATAGTATATCTATATTCATAACATGCATGTGCAGTAGTGTATGAGAAAAAAAGAGAATAAGAGGATTAATCACCATCAACAAATCATAAAGGCCGTTAGAATCAACATTGAGAAATTGAGCATCCCAAGCCTCAAGATCTTCTTGGTTGTCGTTGTGGTGGTGAGTGTGATGTGTACAATAATCGATGACCTTCTTGAGAGTCTTGGAGTCAACGCAATCCAATGGAATCTTGCTCTCTTCATGGTTGTACGACCCATCTTCGATCATGTTGTTTATGATCACCGAATGTTGCACCATCACTTGTTCTTCCACACTGAAAATCTCCTTTTCCGAACTGCATAGCATGATCTTCTTCACCGGCGAACCCATCACTAACAATAATAATAATGTATTGCTTCAACTATTTGATTAATCAGAAAACCAAAAATGTTTGGAGTTCAAAGACTATGTGTATAGTGTATACACTGACTCGTGAGTTTGTGTTGTATTTATATGATGTAGATAACAGCCACGACTCTCTTATTTTTTGGTTTATATCTCTTATTTACAAATTATAAATATAATAATTTCGGGTATTATCTTATCTTATCTTATTCAAGAGATATAATCTTTGAAGATCTTTATAAATCTTTTACTACTATGAAATCTTTGCGGCCAAAGTAACCGATTCTGTTAATTTGTTATATTTTTAAATTTAAAAGTACCACTTTTTTTTTTAAAAGAAAAATATAGTGTTTTCTGAAAATTGGACCGATCTAGTCACTAGTTTACTGGTTTAATCAGTCTAACTATGGTTCAACAGAAAAAAATTGTTCCATAATAAAATAAAATAACAATAAGAATAAAATAAATAAATAACAATAAGAATCTGTTTAAAATTCTATTTCTTTTGAAAAAAATAAAATAAAATGAAAAATTAATATTCTGAAATTGAAATTTAGACTCATGTACTTACAGGCTAATAAGAAATATTCTGGTTCCTGCCTAACAAGTGCTCCACCAACAGGTTTTATGCACCATGCACTAAGCCACTTTTCTTTAATTGACATAATTTCAATTAGTAAATCAAGAATTAGAATGCAGAAAAATAGGGCTAATGTCACATATGATGTACACTTAAAAGAATAATTCAATATAGCTCCTCTATCATCTTAAACCAGAGTTAGTTGGTGGTATACAGTTACCAAAGTTCTTAAACACACCAACGCAAGATGTACTTCAAAATTAAGCAATTTCAAGTGGAAAAACAATTTTTATGAAGAGATAATTCAAGCTTACATTAATTATTGTATATATCTAACTATGAAATTTTCTGTTTGTCATTTATATATTTACAGTCTGTATATGAAATCAACAAAGAGGTCAGCATCCAATTCATTATAAATCAATCCATTATTTCTGGAAAAAAAAATACAGTAATAATTTTCAATATAAGTTGTAAATTATAATTCCTCTTACATGGTAGACAGAGAGATGGTCCAACTGGGTCATAGTTAATCATCAAAGCAGCTTTTAAAGAATAGCCTAGAAGATGCAAGAGCCATATAAATTACTTAGTGAATAATCTGTATTATGAATCAATTATTTGATTTATTTCAATATAATAAAATAGAATAACAGCTTTAAACAATTTAAACTCACTCACGGTTGGAAGAAGGCCACTTATCCATTGTTTGATGCACAAAAGCTCCATCCGTTTTCCCTGGCAAGGAATATACACCAACATATCAACACATTTACGTTTAAATTTCATTGCAATTTATACGTGATAAAAACACATATCAAAATCATAGTTGATGATGATATGCAGAATATTGTAATTATATTAAAACAGGATAGAGAATCGTTTATAGTTTCTATTGTTTATTGGAAATTTCGCTATTAATCGTTTATGATTTCAACAAAAACACAAAGCAGCAGCAGCACAGCGGAGCCACAAAACACATAACAGCACACCAGAACCCACAGCAGCAAGCCAAAGCCAGAGCAAATCAATGATTTCAACAAAAACACAAAACCCTATAATCATTCAATGATTTGTTGATTTCAGAACAGAGAGTCAGAGAATAAAACGAAAAATGAAGAACAAGTGCACACCAAAGCCACTGACCTTTGAGAGGGCGACGAGACGACGACGACGGTGACAGGACGACCGCGAGCAGGACGAATCCGATGGAGGATGGGCCGAGCGAGGAAGAAGACAGCGAACAAGGGGTTTGACTTGGATAACGCCGACAGTACGAAGAAAGACTCCTCGGACAGCCACGAACGTCGGCAGTGGATCACCGCATTCGGCGGTGGTGAAGGCTAGCTAGGGTTTTTCCATTTTGTTTTCTTTGAGTGAAGGAATGAATGAAAGTAACGAAGACCAGCAACGCGTTCTTCTTCTTCTTCCCCCCTTTCTCTCTCTCTCTCGAAACTACGTCGCATTAGGAAAACCGGCCGGTTTAACGGTTTTCCTCCGGTTCTGTCATGAGCGGTTTTTAATAATGAACCGAATCACTTATACTACCGGTTCCCATCTTAAATGACACCGTTTTGATATTTAATTAAAAAAAAAAAAAGGAAAAGGGTTCTGCCGTTCTGAGTTTCAGTCTTTCACTCTCCTCTCCCTCACGCAGCTCTTCCAAGTTCCAAAGGTCTTCCATCGCGCCGCTGTTCGTCTCACCCTAGCCGCCCGTCGCGCCGCCCTCCTGTCTCACCTGGTCGTTCGCTAATCCTCTTGGTTCGTCGTGCTCGAAGATCCCCCCTTAGTTCGCCAACGCGAGCATCTCCAGGTCCTGCTCCGCAGCTCTTGCCCGTCGTCCGTCCGTCGTGTGCCTTGGCAGCTCGCCAGTGTTCTTCGCCAGCTCGCCGTCGTCGTCACCAGCTCTTAGTTTTTATAATTTTGGTTTTTCTATATATTTTTTTGAGTATATACTATAGTTCTAAAAACCAGATCAGACCGATTAGTCGGACCGTGAACCGATGGTATTACCCCATTCGGTCTTCCAAAAGAAACCGTCAATGAAAAAACCATGCTAAAACTGTTGACCTGGATGGTTCTCGGTCGGTTGAACCGAACCGATACCCATCTTAAATGACACCGTTTTGATATTTAATTAAAAAAAAAAGGGAAAGGGTTTGCCGTTCTGAGTTCAGTCTTTCACTCTCCTCTCCCTCACGCAGCTCTTCCAAGTTCCAAAGGTCTTCCATCGCGCCGCCGTTCGTCTCACCCTAGCCGCCCGTCGCGCCGCCCTCCTGTCTCACCCGGTCATTCGCTAATCCTCTTGGTTCGTCGTGCTCGAAGATCCTCCCTTAGTTCGCCAACGTGAGCATCTCCAGGTCCTGCTCCGCAGCTCTTGCCCGTCGTCCGTCCGTCGTGTGCGTTGGCAGCTTGCCAGTGTTCGTCGCCAGCTCCCCATCGTCCGTCGCCAGCTCGCCAGTGTTTATCGCCAGCTTCCCGACGTCCGGCGCTCTCCCTCAAACCTACTACCCACTCCGGAGGTAATGCCTCGAATGCTCAGTCAGTGGCTCAGTTCTCAGTGTTTGTTCTTGGTTGATTGGCTTTGCTGAGTTTGCTCCCTGATGATATTTTATTCGATAACTCTGTTACTGTCTTGATGCTTGATGATAATTTGATAACTTTGTTACTGATTCACTTCTCAATCTTGATTTTTTTTTTCTTTCGTTGTTAAATTTTCTTGATGATCAATTTTGTCCTCGTTCAGACATTCAGTGCTTTTTTCTGTTCTTAATCATTGTGCTGAGTTTGTTAAAATTGGGAAACTTTGTTAATTGTTGTACTTGCCTTGTTAAAAACTTAAAATTATGTTAAAAACTTTGTTAATCTATGTTAAATCTTGTCAGTTTTTGTCAAAGTTGTTAATTGTTGTGCTAACATAAATTGGCCAGTTTTGAAGTTAATTCAATAAAGAAAAGCATAAATTGAATTAGTTAGTTAATTCAATGAATTTTTCTTTCAATCATGGATGATAGGGTCAACCAAAAAACACTCATTTGTGCATCTTTTGATTCTTCTGTATAAGTTTTTGCGGATTTTTTATGATTGATGAGAAATTTTCACGTTGACATTTTATATTTGGATATTTTCTTTTGTTATTTGACTTTTGAGTTTGTACTTTGATAACATCATAAGACATTGGTTGTTATAATACTTTAAATTTGAATGATATTTTAAGATTTATGTTAGACTATAATTATATTTTAATGTATTTATTTATATTCTATTTATTATTTTATTATAAAATAGTTATACCAGTTGAATTACGGCTGAACTAATAAACCGATAAATTAATAACAAAAACGGTTCAATTTTGAGAACCTTGGTATATACCCAAATAAGTCCCTAAAGAATTTTGTGTTGGATTTTGTTGTCTCTAAAATTTTTTTATTGCATTGAGATCTCTTAACTTTAGAAAAGTAAAATACATAAGTCTCATCTTAATTTTTATTTGGACAAATAAATTCTTAAAAGAATATTGAAAGAACCTATATATCTTACTTTTATAAACTTCAAGAACCTCACTTCAACGTAACGACCTAAAACTTTTTAGGATCTATTTGGGTAAATGCTCTTTTTTTCCCCCTCTCCATAGTCCATAGAAACGAAGCGTCCCCTCCCTCCCGGCCTGAGCAGTCACACTCACTCAGTCTGAGGCTGAGTCTCCCTTCCCTCCTTGCAGCCGCCCATCTCTCAACCTTTAGCTTCCTTTTTTTCCTGACTTTTGCTTCTCTTTAACAGTGACGCCCGTCTGCCAGTGTTTTGCTGCCCTGAACTGCATCAACATAATTAGCATGCCCATTGTTGCGTGTTCTGCTACTTTGCCGATACCCTTGAACTTGGTGGTGCTCTTCAATCTGGAAAACAAAATAAAAAATAAAAATAAAGTGGCCAGGCCGCACCTCAAGTTTTCATCTTTGCTTTCCTGTAAGCCAATTTACCCAATATTTGATATTGAAGTTCGTGTTTGGCATTCATTCATACTGTTTTATCTGAAAGTGATTCGTTTTCTGACCCAACCCAACATTTGATTTTTCTTTTTGTTAAAACCATATCAATTCTATTAATACACAGGGTTGAGGATTGGAATTGTGGTTTTTGTGTGCATCTTGATGAATGTGATTGTGTTGGTGTAGGATAAGGAAGAAGAAGAATTATAATTCAGAAGAGGAATTTGAGAAGAAAATAGTTCATTTCATCACTTTTCGTGAAATTGTAACGCTAGTGTTTACTCTTATTTATACTATGTTTACTTAGAGGTAATCTTATTGTTGTAACTAGGCCTTGCCCAATTATACTAATTACACCATCACCATTTTGGTTAGTTAGACACCAACAACTACCTTGTAGGTTTACAACATTCATGGAACAGTGTTACTATGGTGTCAATGAACAGAACCCGTCTAAGGCTTTGGTATATTAAATTTTTGCCTCACTCAATTTTCCAACGCTTGTACCTCCCGTTCAAGAACCCAACCATTCAAACCTTTGTTTCACAAGCCGCTGTAGATTTAACATCTCAATACTCCACACAACCCTCAATATCCTACTCCAACCTGTTGTCTCAATGTGTTGCCACTAAGTCCCTCCATTTAGGCATGGTGGTCCATGCCCATATGATCAAATTTGGGTTTTCCAACAACCAAAGCCTAAAGAACCACCTTGTGACAATGTATTCCAAGTGTCACCATTTTGGGGTTGCCCGTAAGTTGGTTGATCAAAGTGCTGAACCAGATTTGGTTTCTTGGTCTGCTTTAATATCTGGGTTTGTGCAGAATGGGCTTGTTAATGAAGCTCTTTCAGCCTTGAGTGACATGTGCATGTTGGGTGTTAAGTGCAATGAGTTCACATTCCCTAGCGTCCTTAAGGCATGCTCCATCAAGAAGGACTTGAACATGGGCAAGAAGGTTCATGGGATGACTGTGGTGACAGGTTTTGATTCTGATGGCTTTGTTGCTAATGCTTTGGTTGTTATGTATGCCAAGTGTGGGCAGCTAGGTGAGTCTAGGAGATTATTTGGCACAATAGAGGAAAGAAATGTTGTTTTGTGGAATGCCTTGTTCTCCTGTTATATGCAGAGTGATTTCTATGTCGAAGCAGTGGATTTGTTCAGGGACATGGTTCAGAGAGGAGTGAGGCCTAATGAATTTAGCCTTTCGATCATATTGAATGCCTGTGCTGGACTGCGGGATGGTGGTCTAGGAAGGATGCTTCATGGGATTTTGCTGAAGTTGGGACACGATTCAGATCAATTTTCCAAAAATGCATTAGTTGACATGTATGCAAAAGCTGGGGAGAGTAAAGATGCTGTTGCTGTTTTTCGAGAAATTAAGCACCCTGATATTGTGTCTTGGAATGCAGTTATTGCTGGTTGTGTTCTTCATGAGTGTAATGATTTAGCTTTGATGCTTTTGGATGAGATGAAAAGCTCTGGAACTTGTCCTAATTTGTTTACCTTCTCGAGTGCTCTAAAGTGCTGTGCTGCAATGGGGTTGAAGGATTTGGGCAGGCAGTTACATTCTAGTTTGTTAAAGATAGATACTAATTCAGATTTATTTTCTGCAGTTGGGCTAATAGACATGTATTCAAAATGTGAAATGATGGATGATGCTAGAAGAGCTTTTGAACTGATGCCAAAGAAGGATATCATTGCATGGAATGCTTTGATTTCTGGTTACTCACTTTGTGGTGATGACTTAGAAGCAGTCTCCCTTTTTGCTAAATTGCATCATGAGGATACAGATTTCAACCAAACTACTTTATCAACTGTTCTCAAATCCGTTGCCAGCTTGATGGCAATTAAGATGTGCAAGCAACTTCATGCACTTTCCATCAAATATGGAATTTATTCTGATTTCTATGTAATAAACAGCCTACTAGATGGATACGGAAAGTGTAACTACATAGGTGAAGCTTCAAAAATATTTGAAGAACGAACTTGGGAAGATTTGGTGGCTTACACATCAATGATAACAGCATATTCTCAATATGGGGATGGAGAGGAGGCTTTGAAGCTATATCTGCAAATGCAACATGCAGATATCAAGCCAGATGCATTTGTCTGCAGTTCTCTTTTAAATGCTTGTTCAAATCTGTCTGCGTATGAACAAGGGAAACAATTACATGTCCATACCATCAAGTTTGGATTTATGTCTGATATTTTTGCAAGCAATTCCCTGGTTAATATGTATGCAAAATGTGGAAGCATAGAGGATGCTGGTCGCGCCTTTTCTGAGATACCAAAGAGAGGAATAGTCTCATGGTCTGCAATGATTGGGGGGTTGGCTCAACATGGCCAAGGTAAACAGGCTCTTCAGTTGTTCAGTCAAATGCTTGAAGATGGTGTGCCGCCCAATCATATTACTTTAGTAAGTGTTCTTTATGCATGTAATCATTGTGGGTTGGTAAATGAGGGAAAGCAGTATTTTGAAACAATGGAAGAAAAATTTGGTATTAAACCTACACAAGAGCATTATGCTTGTATGATTGATCTACTTGGACGATCAGGGAAATTGAATGAAGCAATGGAACTCGTAAATTCCATTTCATTTGAAGCTGATGCCTCAGTTTGGGGGGCGCTTCTTGGAGCAGCAAGAATCCATAAAAACGTAGAAGTTGGTCAGAAAGCTGCAGAGATGCTTTTTGGTCTTGAGCCAGAGAAATCCGGTACCCATGTTCTCCTTGCAAATATATATGCATCAGCAGGAATGTGGGAAAATGTTGCAAAGGTTAGAAAACTTATGAAGGAGAGCAATGTAAAGAAGGAGCCTGGAATGAGTTGGCTTGAGGTCAAAGACAAGGTATATACGTTCATTGTTGGAGACAGAAGTCATTCTAGAAGTGATGAAATATATGAAAAACTAGATGAATTGAGTGATCTTCTAAGTAAAGTTGGATATAGGCCCATCATAGACATCGATTTACATAACGTGAACCAAAGTGAAAAGGAGAAGCTATTATATCACCATAGTGAGAAACTTGCTGTAGCCTTTGGTTTAATTGCTACATCACCTGGAGCCCCGATAAGGGTGAAGAAGAATCTACGAGTTTGTGTTGATTGCCACACCTTTTTCAAATTTGTATGCAAAATTGTGTCGCGGGAAATTATTGTCAGAGATATTAATAGATTCCACCATTTTAAAGATGGATCATGTTCTTGTGGTGATTATTGGTAATATCACTAAAACGACTCATTCTTCCATTGTCACAAGATTCACGGATTCTTTACATACGCTTCTGCTATTGTTTTATAACCAAGATAGATGCGCCAATTGAAACAGCAGAGATGATATAAGGTATCTTATTCTCATCATATCCTTCTTAATTTTAGGATTAGTGTTTTCCATAGTTTTAGCTAATCACCTACTGTAATGCCTCTATGAAGAGGAGGAATCCCTGTATATTTGTAGCAAATCGATCATATTTTTCATTATTCCATCTCATATTGATTAATGACTTGACTTTCATCCTTGTTTCTGTTGTTCACATGGAAGCAACTTAGACATTTTTTTTTTCTTTTTTTATTTCTGCTAAATTGATTCTCTATGTTATTCAAATTACTTAATTTTCAGTGTTCAATGAACTTGACACCATTTTGCAGCTTGAATTTTTGAGCGTGTTCGGTTGCCTTGCTAGAATTGCTTTGCTGGTCTTAATAGTTCATTATTTGCTTATGGACAGGTTTCCCTCCATTAACATTCTTCTCCCTTGTTTTCTGTTCTGGTTCGTTTTTTTGCCCGCTATAGTTATGATTTTGTTTTGCATTAAACTTATTAGACATATCATAGGAAGACCTGTACATTATACAATATGGCATCCTGCTGCCCAAGTGAAACCTCATGCATTTTACCATCATAGAGAGAAGACCCACCTGACAAGACCAAAGGGCCAATTTTTATCTAGGAGCTGCATCAAAAACCAAATGTCGATGTGGTCATGACTCATGAAAAGGGGCTGCGTTGGTGCAAAGGCTGGCTATGGGTTCACACATCAAGGAATTGTGGCAGTGAGAAGTGGCTATGATGGAGGTGAGATTGAAGGAGGTGGAGGCCAGAAAGCCACTGGCAAAATGCTCTCATGATGAGGATATGTGAGCATTGGCCTGTTTTTCCGTTTTGGGGGGTTATTTTACTAATTATAATGTTGGATATGAGACGATCAAAATTTCAAAAACAGTTGTGGGCCATGATGAATGTCTACAAGGATTGTTGGTTTCTTTTTTTATTTTGTTCCTTAAAAAAGTATACTTATGATAAAATGAAAACACAAGTAATTCCTCATCTGTCTTAGTTGGAACTCTATTCTGAAAATATAGCATTGGTTTATTCAGGAAAAATGGCTTCTTTCTTCGGTTGCTAGTGGCTTGTCGTATTTCATTTGGAGTTACCGAGTTAGAGAGATCAGGAAGGGGGAACCCAAAATCTTACTTTTGAAATATTTAGAATGTGTTTTAGTGAGGATTCAAGTAGGAGGGAGAAATGCTAACTGATTGTGGTGTTGTCAAACATATGTTTTCAGGTTGGATATGCTACGCAGAGAAGCTTGGGTCGTTTCTTTTACCAAATATTTCAGAATGATTCCTCCAGTTATGAGACCTGGATTTATGATCCGAGATGTAGACTTCAGATGAGTGACATAAATAGAATAGAAGAGCAATGGGGAAGCCTACATTGAATACAAAAAATCATCTAATATGCAAAGTTAATTTGGAAAACAAAAAGCAAAATTTACAGATATATCTTAGACCATCTCCAATAAGGAACTTATTTCAGTTCCTATTTATGGCCTGTCATAAAAAATAACTTTACATCACCTTTTACGTCATAAACAGTAAATAAGAATTCAAAAAAACTTTCTCTTCTCCATTAGGAGGAACTAATTTTAGTCTCTGTTATGGTCCTACTTAATTAATTAATTAAAATATTTAAAATTAATGTAATTATTTGTTTTCAAAAATATTATTTAAATTTATAAATTTAAAAATAATTCACTATTAAAAGATATTAATATTAAAAAAATTCATATATAACAATGATATACAATATATAATTTGGAATTATACTAATTTGTAAAATTACTTAATACAAAGAAAAACATAACTAAGGTCTATAATTGATGACAAGAATTGTAAAATTGGCATGTGTTCAATCAATTCCTCTTTCAACTGTCTATGGTGATGTCTATTTTAAAGTTGGGCATTTTTTAAAAAAAATTAATGGTATAGTACAAAATCTCTCTTCTAGTTGAGGTTGTGATAAAAATATTAATTATAATTTAATATTTCTTCGTTAGGTGTAAAAATATTAATTTATTTTTTATGTAAATAAAAATAATTAATTATAATTTAATATAATAATATACATAATATTTAGAATAATTACCCAAATCAGTCCCCAAGAATTTTAGAATCGGACATTTTAGTCCCCAAGAAAAATTAATACACAGATGACAGATCAATCCCCAAGGTTTTACTTCGACAGACAGTCCCAGTTCATTTTTTGGCAGAGTAATTACCCAGATCAGTTCCCAAAGATTTTAAAAACGGACATTTTAGTCCACAAGAAAAACTAATGTACAAATCAATCCTCAACGTTTCTCTCTGTTAGACATAATAGTGATTCGTCCAAAAATAAAATAAAATAATAATTATTATTAATTACACAATAATATTGTACATATTTTTTGTATTTTTTTGACAAAAATAATGATAAATTTATTCATTAAATATATATATATATATATAGTCACTCAATAATAATAATAATAATAATAATAATAATAATAATAATAATAATAATAATAATAATAATAATAAAGATTATTTTACAAAAGATTCAAGGTTAAAACCATTTGATATTTTTGTATTTAATATAATCAAAAGATGTCATATGTAAAAAAAATATATATGTTTGTATTAAAAAATATGTATTAAAAGAAAATATTTTAATTTAGATTTATATTAAATACATATTTTTTAAAATAGTATATCTTTTGATTATATTAAATACAAAAATATCAAATAGTTTTAACCTTAAATTTCTTGTAAAATAATCTCTAATAATTTTATTTATTATTATTATTATTATTATTATTATTATTATTATTATTAATTACATAATAATACTGTACTATAATTTTTTGTATTTTTTAAATAAAAATAATAATAAATTTATTCATTAGATTCTTATATATATATATATATAGTCACTTAATAATAATAATAATAATAATAATTGATTCGTCCTTGTACTGGAGTGGCCGAGGTTTAGCGATTCTAAGCAGGCGACTGTCGGAGAGGAAGGGCTACACGTCGGCTGGATCGAACACCGCGGCAGGAATACCTGCAAAAGATACTCCGACGCTCAAGTCAATAATGATCTTCAGTGAATCAGTTAAGTAAAGAATAGAAGATTGAGAATGGAACCTGTCCTTTAGCCGAGAATATTAGTTCGGCTTTATAGAAGTTGTTTTACCCGTTTACTGTGGATAAGTCCGAGTTTGTAGGTTGGTTATCATATTCTGTTTTGGTGATTAGGTTTGTTGAGCACGTTTCCTATTTTCAAATGAGTGAGGCCGATCTTATCTGTTCACGTGCCGAGCTTTCCGGGCGGCCGAGGATAGTGGTGATGTATCATAGCCCCCAAGCTTGCCTTGGTTTGGACAGGACTAAGGCGAGCTTTCGAATCAGGGATGTCACAAGCCTCGGCCGCTGAATCGTTGCCGTGTATGTTCCTTACAGCCCCCAAGCTCGACCTGGTTCTGTGCAGAATGTAAAACGTTTTCGTATGTAGTAATGGCTTCGTTCTTCGCGCCATTATGACACGATTGATGTGAAACGTGCTCCGTTTTCCGAGGCACCCCTGTCCGTTGGATTTCTCAGTGAGTTAATGCTTCTCTTTTTTAACAATCTGGATTGAATGCAAGGGGTTTAATAACCGTTTGTTTTATAGAGGTTATCTTTTGTTGTACTTCTCTTTTCTTTCAAACTGCTGGGTTTTGGAAAAAAGTTTATTTCTCTTCCTGTCTGAAAATGAGTAAGCAAGGTCAGTGTTGATTCTTCCCTGCTTTTCTTCTTTGCTTTCTTGCTTTCTCTTTCGTTGCCCTTGATGGAGAACTGTAATGTGGGTGACCCATATGGTTGGGTTGATGCTAGGGTAAAAGAGCGTGTGTCTCAGTTCGATGATGAGGAGTCGGTGAGGCTGTTGGGGTCGAATATTTGGGTCAGAGATGGTAGTAACGTTAGGATAGAGTTATTACCTTGCGGGAGGGATGACCGGGTCTGTGACCGATTAAATGATTGGTCCTTCTTCTACATGTATAGCTGTCTGTTCACTGAGCTGGGCGTGAAGCTTCCCTTTACCGAGTTTGAGTGTGGGGTTTTGTATTGGTTAAATTGCGCCCCAACCCAGCTCCACCCTAATTCTTGGGGTTTCGTTCGGGCGTTCGAGATATTGATGGAACTGTTAGATCAGCCGCCGTCTTTCAGGCTATTTTTCTCTTTATTTCAAGCGAAAAGGGTGAGTCGGGGTTTGTGGATGAACCTTAGTAGCTATCCTCGTCGGGCTATATTCGGTTTATATAAATCTTCGTTTAAAGATTTCAAATCCATGTTTGTAAAGGTTAGAAGTGTTCCTGAGGAATTCCCCTTTTATTTGAACGAGCACTTAGTCGAAAGGTTCCCTTTATTTTGGTGTCCCGAGCCATATCAAGCACTGGACGTAGATGATAGGCTTCTTGACGATGATATCGTGATGGATTTCTTGTTTAAGTCTTTGGGTCCAAAAGGTTTGTTGTCGGTTGCTGAAATGTTGAAATGGGATACTGATAGGCAGGCTGTGTATGAGCACATAGGTAATTTGTTTTACTATGTTTGTTTTACTTTTTTATTTTGACATGTCCCTCCTGATTTGATTATTATTGATTTGCAGCCGAGAAAGCTCCTGCTGTTACCACTGCGGGTTTGAAGTCTTACTTCAACCAACACAAGAAAAGTGAGAAGGAAGTTTAGGTCCTACTGCTGCGATGGTTCAATATGGCCCCGTGCAGAAGTCTAAACGGAAGAGAGGACAGGTGAAAGGTGGTCTCGCCGAGGTATTGGACAGTAAAAGAGAGTCTTCAATGATACTGCAAATGGTTGAGTCTACGTATGAATCGCAGAAAAGGCTTTATGGATATGATGAAAATGAGCATGCTAGATCTTTATGGGCAAAGATTTACCCTTTTAGTACTATGGCTGACGAGCTTTGCTATTTTCCGGATGACATGAAGATGATTGATGAAGTGGGTCGAGCTGGTGTTAGCCGGTTTCTTCAGGTATAACTAACTGTTGCAGTGTTGTGCATGGTGTTCTTGTGATGTTGTTATTAATTGTTTTCTTTTTGTAGGTGATTGGTGCTCGTATTGTGGCTATTGGTAGGGCACAGGAGCTCGCTTTGGGTTGGGAAGAGAAGGAAGCTTCCCGTGTTGAGGAGCTGTCTGGAATCATCCAGGAAAAGGAGGGAAAAATTGCTGAGCTATCTTCTTCCATAGAGAAGAAATAGCTGGAATTGGCTGAGGAGAGGCGGCTGCATCAGGCGTCTTCTGAACGATTGAAGACTATGGGGTCTGAGAATGATCAACTTTCTGCTCGGATTAAAGAGTTAGAGAGTGGAATTTATGAGGCTTTTGCTCAAGGTTTTGAGCGTGCTGTTTCTCAGGTTAAGGTGCTCTACTCGGAAGCCGATGCTTCGAGGCTTGATGTTATGAAGGTGGTCGTGAATGGCCAGCTTGTGGATGACGAGGCTGCTGCTGGAAGTGATAGTGAGGAGTCCAGCATTGGTGATAAGGCAGATTAGGCCTTTATTTATGCTTTATTTTGTAAGCTCTATATATGGCACTTTGGCCTTAGAACTTGTATTTAACTTGTTTGTTTTGCATTTTGGATAATTCCGAGTATTATTCTCGGTTGTGATTTTTTGGTTTCCGAGTATGGAGCTCGGTTTTATGGTGACTGTTTAGCCTTTTATAAGATATGATATTTTGGCAAAGTTATGATAACAGTAAGGTTTTGTTTTGCAATAGCAATGGTGTTTACGTAATGAAGATGGTCGTCGACGGCCATTTTTTTGATGATGAGGTTATCAATAAGGAGAGTGGTGGCTCTAGTATAGGTGATAAGGCGGAGTAAGCCCTTACAATTTGTTGTAAAAACTTGATTTGCTTTTGTTGTTTGGATTTTTCCGAGTACTATGCTCGGCGTACATTTTTTTTAGTTTCCGAGTATGAAGCTCGGATTATTTTGACTGTTATTGACTGAAATATCTGCTAGCTATTATGATAACATAAATGTTTTGCTTGCAATATAAGTGACATTTATATAATGATTTGTGGCGTCCGGCCTCGTTAAAACCCTCTCCGAGTAAAACCCATGTGTTTTGGGAAAAAACCTTCGAAGGGAAAAAAGAGTACCATCATTCGCGGATTTACAGCATGTGTCATTATTGATATTCCCTTAGTGAGGAGACATTCCATGTTCCTGGAAGTTGATCTCCTTTAAGAGTTTCTAGTTTGTAAGCCCCCTTTCCGAGATTCTGGAGAACTCGGAAAGGTCCCTCCCAATTTGCTGCTAATTTGCCATGTGCTGGAGTTTTCCGAACTTCTTCTGTTCGCCTGAGTACAAGGTCTCCTTTATTGAAGGACCTATGAACTACTCTTTTGTTTTGTCTTCGCTCTATGAACTGTTTCCTGGCTCGTTGCTTTATGGCTGAGATGTCTCTTTCTTCTTCCACAAGATCCAGCTCGGCTGTTCGAGCTTGCAAGTCGTTCGATTGATCATAAAGCTCGGCCCTTAAAGTTGGGACGCTGACCTCTACCGGGATCAGTGCTTCTGCACCATATACTAGTTTGAAGGGAGTTTCTCATGTAGCAGATTGGATGCTGGTATTATGACTCCATAGGATTTCTGGAATGAGGTCAGCTCATTCTCCTTTGGCCTCGCCGAGCTTTTTCTTTAAGCCTTGTAAGATAATTCTGTTAGCTGATTCAACTTGCTCGTTAGTTTACGGGTGCTTGACTGAGCTGAAATGATGTTTAATGCTAAAATTTGTTAAAAAGGCAGCAAATTTATGGTCTGTAAATTGTCTTCCATTATCCGAGATTATCTCTCTTGGGATACCATATCTACATATAATGTTTTTCCATAGGAAAGATCGCACTTTTTCTGCCGTTATATGTGCTAGTGGTTGTGCTTCTATTCACTTAGAGAAATAGTCTATTGATACTAAAAGGAACTTTACCTGGCCTGGCGCTTTCGGAAAAGGTCCGAGGATATCCAATCCCCACCTATCAAAAGGCCAGCTTACCTCTATGGTGTGGAGTTCTTCGACCGGGATCTCTGAGAGGGTGGCGTGCTTTTAACAATTATCACATGCCTTGACTTTCGAAATACAGTCCATTTTTATCGTCGGCCAATAGTATCCTGTTCGCAATATCTTCGCTGCCAGTGCTTGGCCGCCGATGTGGTTTCCACAAACCCCTTCGTGCATTTCTGCCATAACGTCTTTGGCCTCATCGTTGCTGATGCATTTGAGAAGTGGTTGGGAGTGTCTTCGCCTGTACAGGGTATTTTCGAGTACTGTGTAGAAGCTTGCTCTTCTTCGGAAGAGCGCTAAGTTCGACTCCTCGTTTGGTATAGCACCTGTGTTGATGTAATTGAGAAAAGGTGTTCTCTAGTCTGGTTCCTGCATGATGCTTAATATTGTGTCCTGCTCAAATCTTGGCTTGTTAAGTGTTAGTTGGGACAAGGCCGGTGTGTTTTCCGCCTGCCTTGTTGTGGCTAGCTTGGATAACACATCGGCTCTGGTGTTTTGTTCTCGGTTTACATGAATAATATCAAATTTACTAAACTTTGAGATAAGATCCTTTGTTATGAGCCAATATTTCTCTAGCAAAGGATCTTTTACCTGGTACTCGCCCTTGATTTGATGTACTACCAGTGAGGAGTCGCAGTAGACTGTTATTTGAGGTATCCTGAGTTGTTGGGCGAGCTTCAGTCCTGCTAGCAGAGCTTCATATTCCGCTTGGTTGTTACTCGCATTGAAGCGAAACTGTAGTGATTGCTCGGCTATCACTTTCTCTCCCTCTTTTAGCAGTACCCCAGCTCTGCTTCCTTCTATGTTTGATGCTCCATCTACATGTATACTCCAATTGGCTTCTGTGTGTTGTGTTTCATTAGTCATTTCTGATACGAAGCCGGTGAGTACTTGTGACTTCAGGATTTTTCTCGACTCGTACTGAATGTCGAACTCGGAGAGTTCGATTGACCACTTTATTAATCGTCCGACAAGCTCGGGTCTGGTTAATATCTGCCTTAATGGTTGGTCTGTTCGTACTATGATTGTGTGGCTTTGAAAGTAATGTCGCAGTCTTCTTGCCGTAGTGATAAGTGCCAATGCTAGCTGCTCTATCTTCGGATACCTTGTTTCTGTTGGTTGTAGTACCTTACTAATGAAGTATACTGGATTTTGCTTTTTTCCTATTTCCATCACTAGGACCAAGCTTATGGCATGGTTAGATACTGATAAATACAAATACAACGGCTTACCTGCCTTTGGTCTCTGGAGTATTGGTGGTGATGTTAAGAGCTGTTTGAGTTCCATAAAGGAGTTTTCACATTCCTCCGTCCATGTGAATTTCTTGCCCTTAGAGAATGTCTAGAAGAAATGATAAGATCGGTTTGCCACTGTAGGTAGGAAACGTGATAGGGCGGCTACCCTCCCTGCTAATTGCTGGATTTCTTTTACTATCTTTGGGCTTGTCATGCTCAGGACTGCATTGCATTTCTCTGGGTTGGCTTCTATACCTCGTGAGGTTAGTATGAAGCCGAGGAATTTCCCCCCGTGAACTCCAAAGGCACATTTGTCCGGGTTGAGCCGCATGTTATAAGCTCGGATCTGGTTGAAGACTTCTACCAGGTCGTCACAATGTGATCCTTGTGCAGGTGTTTTTGCCACCATATCATCGACGTAAATTTCCATATTCCGACCTATTTGATGTTGGAATACTTTGTCTATTAGCCTTTGGTAAGTTGCTCCTGCATTCTTTAAAACAAAAGGCATCACCTTGTAACAAAAATTTCCATGTTGTGTTATAAAGGCTGTTTTGCTTTGGTCGTCTGGGTGCATTAGAATCTGGTTGTAGCCAGAATATGCATCCATAAAACTCAAACTTTTGAAACCGGAAGCATTATCAACTAATTTATCAATGCAAGGTAAAGGGTAAGCATATTTAGGGCAAGCTTTGTTTAGATTTGTAAAGTCGACGCACATACACCATTTACCTGAGTTTTTCCTTACCATTACCACATTTGAGAGCCATGTGGTGAAGCGGATTTCTCTTATGAAACCTGCGCTGAGGAGTTTCTTGGTTTCTTCTAGTGCTGCTTGTTTTTTCTCTTCTCCGAGGTTTCTTTTCTTTTGTGCCACTGGTCGGACTGCCTTGTCAATTGCTAAGTTGTGGTAGATGACTTCTGGGCTTATTCCAGGCATGTCGTCCGGTGTCCATGCAAATAGGTCGGCATTCTGGCACAGTAAACTTATAAGCTTTGTGCGCTCCTCTCCTTCTAGTGCTTCACCAATGTGTGTATATTGTTTGTCATCCGATGTTAATATTACTCGGTGGAGGTTATCCATTGGCTGGGGTCTCTCGCCGAGGTCTTCTCTTGGGTCGAGCTCGGCCAACGTGAGGATCTCTGCAGTGTCGTGTATTGCTTGAACTTGTGGCCGAGCTGTCATGTTTGCTGGGCTTTGTTTCAGACTGACATTGTAGCACTGCCGAGCTTCCTGGTGGTCGGCGTACACTGTTGCTATCCTATTTTCCTGTACTGGAAACTTAACACACAAGTGTAACATGGACACTACCGCTTTGAATATATTCAAGGCGGGTCTCCCAATAATAATATTATAAGGGCTATAACAGTCTACTATTAGGTACTGAATACCAATAGATTTTGACATAGGGATCTCTCCCATCGTGGTCGTTAGCCATATGTATCCCATGATGGGGACCCTTTCTCCGGAGAACCCAATTAGCTCTCCAAAAGAAGGCTGTATTGTTTTTTCTGATAACTTCATCTTTTTAAAGGTAGAATAAAACAAAACATCAGCACTACTACCTGGGTTTAGTAGTGTTTTTCTTACCAATAGCTCTCCAACCTATATGGAGATTACTACTGGGTCGTCGAGGTTAGGGCTTGCTGATCTGAAGTCTAATTGATTGAAGGATATTGTGACATCTGGGTCCTTCTCCTTCTTTGGCTGCAATATTCCCTCGATTGCCAGCATCGCCCTATAGCTTCGTTTTCTGGCCGAGTTTGTTTCACCTCCGCCTGCGTATCCTCCTGAGATGTGGCTGATGATTCCTCTTGGCGGATCAGGAGTTGTCTGATCTTTTTTGTTCTTATCTGTCACTGCTTGTTTGTGCTCGTTCCTGTCCGAGTTTGTCCTTCTGGCTTTCTGACCTTCGATATATTTGTCTAAGAGCCCTTGGCGTGCCAGTCTTTCGAGCAGGTCTTTTGCCACGATGCAGTCATCCGTGGTATGGCCAAACTTCTGGTGGAAGGCGCAATGCTTGCTTCTATCCACGAACCTTTGGTCTTGGTAGTTCCCTGTTCGAGCTAGTGGCTTCACGATTTTGGCATTTAGAATCACTTTGATGATGTTTTCTCTCTTGGTATTGAATCTGGTATACGTGTTATATTTTGATGTGAGCTTGAAGGGCCTCTTTGTATCCTTGTTGCCTGGTGATCTGAAAGCTTTTTCCTCATCTTTCCGCTGTGGTTTTTTGTCCGGCTTTTGGGCCTCGCGGAGTTCTTCAATCTCCATTTGACCTGCAGCCCTTTCTCGGAACTCCTCTAGTATTTTTGGTTTTGTTATCGTAATGGTCTCCTGGAATTTGCCAGGTCTGAGGCCAGCTTTGAGGGCATGCAAGTGGACAGCTGGATCCAAGTCTTGGATCTCCATAGTAGCCTCAGCGAACCTGGTCATGTAGTCCTTTAAGCTCTCATATTGGCCTTGCTTGATTGTTCCCAGGTAGTCTGATCCATGGACATATATTCTCGATGTCGCAAATTAATCAATAAAAGATCTCGCCAGCTCCTCAAAAGAGGAAATGAAACTTGCAGATATTTTAGAAAATCACACTAATGTAGTACCATCAAGATAAGTGGAAAAAGCTCGGCAAATCACTGGTTCGTTATTAGCGTCATTAAAGAACATCATGGATTGAAATTTCTTGACGTGAGCTCGGGGGTCACCGAACCCCTTATATGGTTCCAGTGCCGTGGGTAGCACAAAATTTTTTGGCATCTGAAACTTAATGATCTCTTCAGAAAAGGAGTTTTCAAGGGTGAGCTTCTCCTTAGGTGGAGTGATGTTCAGGGGATCTATGTTGCCCTGTGCCGAGCTTTTGGAGGTTTCTCCTTCATGCTTTCCATTGTTCTGTGCGGACAGTTCAGCTATCCTCCGCACCTCTGCCTGGAGTTCGGCTATTTGAGCTAGGAGCTTTGCCTGTGTGGGTTGAGGGTTCTCATTGTCAGCCATGTCCGAGGATCGAGAATCCTGCAAAACAAGGTAAGAAACTAAATAAAATGGATGGTGAGATTAGATATATTCCGGGCCCGCGGTGAGCGCCAAGTGATTCGTCCTGGTACTGGGGTGGCCAAGGTTTAGCAATTCTGAGCAGGCGGTTGTCGGAGAGGAAGGGCTACACGTCGGCCTGGATCGAACACCGCGGCGGGAATACCTGCAAAAGATACTCCGACGCTCAAGTCAATAATGATCTTCAATGAATCAGTTAAGTAAAAAATAGAAGACTGAGAATGGAACATGTCCTTTAGCCGAGAATATGAGTTCGGCTTTATAGAAGTTGTTTTACCCGTTTACTATGGATAAGTCCGAGTTTGTAGGTTGGTTATCATATTCTGTTTTGGTAATTAGATTTGTTGAGCACGTTTCCTATTTTCAAATGAGTGAGGCCGATCTTATCTGTTCACGTGCCGAACTTTTCGGGCGGCCGAGGACATTGGTGACGTATCAACAACAACAACAACAACAACAATAATAATAATAATAATAATAATAATTGTTCCTGTCTAGTAATATAAATCGAGGTACAACTCCTTCTTCCGTGTGTATGGAGCTTTTTAGACGCCGAGCTATACTTCAGCCGTCAAGGAACACCGGAGGAGGTTGGGACCTGCAAAGAAACTCCAACGCTCAAGTTAATAAGAGTAGAAGATGAATATTAAATTACTCAGAATGAATAGTGTACCTCTTTCATGTCAGGAGTGGATGTATTTATAGAATTGTTGTGTGGTTACTTAGTGGGTCTAATATTGTGGTAATTGCTCTTTAGTGAGCTTGTTTAGAGAGATTTACGGAGAGATTCTGTGCCAATTTGGGTTGGCACATAGTTGTTTAATTTGATAGGATAAAGACCAAAATACGTACTTTCCACGTACTCCCCATAAAACACGTGTTTATTTAGTTTTGATCATATTTCGATTTATAATTTTACCTGAGTCGAGTTATAGCTACCGGACAGATCAATAATAATAATAATAATAATAATAATAATAATAATAATAATAATAATAATAATAATAATAATAATAATAATAATAATAATAATCAATAAAATTATTAGAGATTATTTTACAAGAAATTCAAGGTTAAAACTATTTGATATTTTTATATTTAATATAATAAAAAAATGTCCTATTTTAAAAAATATGTTTGTATTAAAAAAAAGTATGTATTTAATATAAATCTAAATTAAAATATTTTCTTTTAATACATATTTTTTAATACAAACATTTTTTTTACATAGCACATCTTTTAATTGTATTAAATACAAAAATATCAAATAATTTTAACATTGAATTTCTTGTAGAATGATCTCTAATAATTTTTTTTGTTATTATTATTATTATTATTGAGTGACTATATATATAAGAATCTAATGAATAAATTTATTATTATTTTGTCAAAAAAATACAAAAAAATATAGTACAGTATTATTGTACAATTAATAATAATAATAATAATAATAATAATAATAATAATAATAATAATAATAATAATAATAATAATAATAATAATAATAATAATAATAATAATAATAATAATAATAATAATAATAATAATAATACTTGTTGTTGTTGTTGTTGTTGTTGTTGTTGTTGTTGTTGTTGTTGTTGTTGTTGTTGTTGTTGTTGTTGGATGGATGGAGGATTGCTATGTCTAATAGAGAGAAATGTTGGGGATTAATTTGTACATTAATTTTTTGGGACCAAAATGTCTATTTTTTATATCTTTGGGGACTGATCTGGGTAATTATTTTGCCGAAAAATAAACTGGGGACTAATTTGTTTGCCGGAGTAAAACCTTGAAAATTGATATGTGTATTAATTTTTCTTGTGGACTAAAATATCTGATTTTAAAATCTTTGGAAACTGATTTAGATAATTACTCTAATATTTAATAATGATTTAATATAATTATTTATATTAATTATGATTTAAATAAAAATATAATTATTTAATTAATTATAATTTAATATAATCATTATTTTAAAGATATACAGAGTCCTGAGGAGAAACTAAGGTTTCTCGAAAGGGAAAGTATGAGGAGCCAATAGAAGTTTTGTATAGGATGTACAATGGAGGTTTAGAGAGTATTAGAGATATAACCATTAGTGTTACCTTTTCTCATCAGCTAAAACTTTTGGGATGAGTGGTATCATGACATGATATTAGAACTCTAGATTCAAAAAGTCAAGAGTTTGATTCTTGGTGAACCCCAAAATCAATTTAAATTTTTGGGAAGATGTTTATTATCCTTAGTATGGGGATGTTCATTTTGTAACTCAATAACTCATTGTACGCATAAATCCTTCTGGCACTACACAGGGCTTCAAATTTTCTCTCATTGGAGATGCTCTTACAACTTGAGCCATTAGAGCATCTCCAACCGGAGAAAATTTGAAGCGCATTTACTGTAGTATCAGAGGGATTCATGCGTTGGAGAGGAGAGAAGAAGAAGAGGATGTTCCTCTACAGAGGGACCTTGTATATCTAATGATAATTTGTCATGTGACAAGTTATCTTTAAAATAAATAATTATATTAAATTATAATTAATTAAATAATTAAATCATATTTATAATTAATGAATAATTATTTAATATAATTATTAATAAATTAATTATAATTTAATTATTTAATTAATTATTATTTAAATAATTATATTAAATTTTAATTAATATTATTTAAATAATTAATCATAATTAATTATACTTAATTATTTTTATTTACATAAAAAATAAATTAATATTTTCACACTTTACAAAATAATTTTTAGTTGGGTTGTTTATTTTTATTTATAAAATTTAAAATGTTAACCACCTTACAAAATTAACTGTTGTGATGTAATATGTTTTATTCGTTTGTGATATATAACTTTTAAAATTAGTCAATATTATTATGCCGTTATTGTTTATGAAAGTAACTGTTATAAAATTAGCTGTTATAAATTTTTTTCTTGAATATTAATATCTTTTAATAGTAAATTATTTTTGAATTTATAAATTTAAATAATATTATTGAAAAAAATAGTAACTACATTAATTTTAATAACTTTAATTAACTAATTAAGTGGGACCACAATAGAGACTAAAGTTAGTTTTTCCTAATGGAGAAGAGATGGATGCTTTGAGTTTCTATTTACTGTTTATGATGCAAAAGCGGGTGTGAAACTACTTTTTATGATAGGTGGGATATAAATAGGGATTGGGAAGAGTTTCCTATTGGAGATGGTCTTAGGAGAATATAATTATTACCTCAATCTTATTCAAAATATATTTGAATAATTCTCCACATACAAGCGTTTTTCCATACAAGTCATTTATATTGACGCGCTTCGAGCCGTTACTGCACGTTCTTCTTCTTCTTCTTACTGCACGTTCTTCTTCCTCTTCTTTTTCCTCCTCCTCATCCTCCTCCTCCTCCTCCTCTTCTTCTTCTTCTTCTTCTTCTTCTTCTTCTTCTTCTTCTCTTTCGTTATCATCGTCACCAACACCACCACTTCCTCCTCGTCCTCTTCCTCCTTCTTTTTCATTGAAATTTTTTCTAGTTATTTTTTCTGTTAGTAGTTTATGATTCTGTAGGTGAATAATGTTTCATTATTGATGGTTTGAATTGAATATAATGTAAAAGTTATGCATTAAAAAAATATATTTTCTGTATTTGCAGTAAATTTGGGTGTAACACGAAGATATTTGGGTGTAACATGAAGATATTTTGGTGTATTTTAAGAATTTTTTGCTGATTTTCACAATTTGAGACAAAACGGCACTGTTTGATTCATTAGAAAAGAAAAAAGAAAACAAAATGTAAAACCTAATTCGATTTGCCCTAAGCTCAGCACTCAGCATCAATGTTCTTCTTCTTCTCGAGTTCTCTTCCTCTCTCACTCCCTCAGCAAAAGAAAAATTCATCACTTGCTCTGTCTAGCTTGTAGCTACCCCTGTGTAACCGCTGCGTCGCTGTTGCAACTTCTTGAAGCCGCCGTCCCTAGTCCCTACTGTGTTCGTCTTCTGTATCGCTCGAAACTGCCATCTGCACTGCAACTCATTTCGTGTCGTTCCTCAGTCGCGTAGCCTCTGTTTTCCCATGCTGGCTTTGTTCCACTGCGCTCCACTCCTTCTCTGCTCTAGTTCCGTCACGCTTCACCCTCCTTTGCTATAGTTTCTCCACGCTCCATCCTCTGCTACTCTAGTTTTGCTGCGCTCCACCCTCCTCGGCTCTAGTTCTGTGGCGGTCCAAGCCACCTCTTCTTCAGTTCTGTCGTGTCTAGCCTTCGGTCGTGCTCCTTCACCTCTGTGTTCTAGAAGGTATTTTTACCGTAATTATTGTTTTAATTGGTTTAGTATTGTTGATTTGTGTTTTTTCTTCTTCATTATTGTTGTTGTCACTGTGGTTTAGGGTTGTTAATTATATTCTTGATTCTGTTATGCTGTTGTTGTTCTGTTGTCTTTAATTTTTTCTAAAACTGTGATTTTTTGTTCTTGAACTTGTTAAGTTGTTAATTTGTTAAATTGTTAGTCTGCTATGTTTTAATTTGCTAAACTGTTTGGTTCCTATGATTTTCTAATTTGCTGTGATTTATATTTTATTATAAAACGATTATTCTGATTAAATAACGATTGAATCAATGAACCAATAGCTAGAATGGTTTGATGATCGGTTCGATTTTTATAATTTTGGTTTTTCTATATATTTTTTTGAGTATATACTATAGTTCTAAAAACCAGATCAGACCGATTAGTCGGACCGTGAACCGATGGTATTACCCCATTCGGTCTTCCGAAAGAAACCGTCAATGAAAAAACCATGCTAAAACTGTTGACCTGGATGGTTCTCGGTCGGTTGAACCGAACCGATACCCATCTTAAATGACACCGTTTTGATATTTAATTAAAAAAAAAAAGGGAAAGGGTTTGCCGTTCTGAGTTCAGTCTTTCACTCTCCTCTCCCTCACGCAGCTCTTCCAAGTTCCAAAGGTCTTCCATCGCGCCGCCGTTCGTCTCACCCTAGCCGCCCGTCGCGCCGCCCTCCTGTCTCACCCGGTCATTCGCTAATCCTCTTGGTTCGTCGTGCTCGAAGATCCTCCCTTAGTTCGCCAACGTGAGCATCTCCAGGTCCTGCTCCGCAGCTCTTGCCCGTCGTCCGTCCGTCGTGTGCGTTGGCAGCTTGCCAGTGTTCGTCGCCAGCTCCCCATCGTCCGTCGCCAGCTCGCCAGTGTTTTTCTCCAGCTTTCTGTCGTCCGTCGCTGTCCCTCAAACCTACTACCCACTCCGGAGGTAATGCCTCGAATGCTCAGTGGCTCAGTTCTCAGTGTTTGTTCTTGGTTGATTGGCTTTCCTTACAATTATTCAATCATACTCATGAGGGAGACAGAGACATGCAACAGTTATTCAATCAAACAATCATATCTAAAAAAAATTACCTGAAAGTTCGCAGACGCTTTTAGCAGAGCATAAAAGAGGGAGATAGAGACACCGAGTGACCAAGACAGGGAGCAGGGGTGGAGCACTTTCGAATGGGACCAAAACCTAATGTTCTATGCATAATCTTACTCGCTTGGAATGCAATATGCTACTCTTTCCCTTTTCTATTGTTCTTGTTGCTTTGTTGCATTGTCCCTTTAATTAGTAGCCTCCTTGGTTACAACATGAACATGGGATCTAATGCTAAGGGTGCTTCTGACGATCAAATCTCACAGATTCCAAGTTGGAGATATAAACAAGTTCATGATTATCATGCCTTGGATCATTACAATCATGATGATTGTTCTCAAACATTCATCAATGAGGATCAAGTAAGGAATAATGAATTTATTAACTTACCTCTTCTATACATATACATTAAAAGGAACATGTTACAATGCAACTATCTTTTTAGTGTCTTTCACTCAATTGAATAGTTTTTTAAGTTCACTAATAAGTAATTTATAAGAGACATGCTACACATACAAGTCTTATTGGCATACAAGTTTATATAAGTTAACTCTAATTTAATAAAATTCACTTTTATAATGCAAGAAAGAAGAGGAAGAGTTTTGAATTATACAAAACTTATCAATACACATACACAAAAAATTTTTAAACAATACAATATAAATGACTTGTATGTGTAAATAACTTATATATAAAGAATAATTCAATTTATAAATTTTAAAATCCAGATTTTAACTATAAGATTCTATTGGAAAGAGTCCATATTTTTCCTATAATTTTATATATTATATTTTTAAAGTTGGATTTAATAAATTATATTTCTAAAAAAGAAAAAAAATTATCTAATGCTTATATTGAACGTTGGTATTCATTATTAATAAGTAATGAATCAATTTTTTTAGTGTTTATTTTTTTTTTATTTTATAGATTTAATTTCAATACATTAATAATGTAAATATGTTTATCAAAATAATTTATATGTTGATAATAGATAAAAAATAAATTATTATTAATCCTATTCCCATCTATATTATTATTAATTTTGTAATATAAAGTAACAAATTAGTTATGGTCGGTGACTTGGTGTGATGACAGGAGTGTTGCATTTGCTTGAACAGGTACAAAAAAACAAAGAAGAAGTTAGGCAACTGCCCTGTATCCATCTCTTCCATAAAAAATGTGTGGATCAATGGCTAAGAATTATATCATGCTGCCCTCTTTGTAAACAAGGATTACAAAGGAAGCAATAATAGCAGCAGAAACAAATCAAACAAAATTCACCAAGAGAATTTTTAATAATTTTATTCCATATATTAGTTCTTTATTTATTTTTGTTGGTCATATATATGTACACACTTTACACACACGGGTTACTTGAGTGAGAATTTACATGTACAGAACACGCCGCCACCAGTAATTCATATTAAATTGAATATTTAAAAATTGAGATTGCAAGCATAAAACTTCTTGTCTTTTTTTTTTCTCTTTAATTTCACCAAACATATTGTACAAGCATGGGTGAGTTTTAGGATGCGCCTGCCCAGTTCAAGCGCTCAAGATGCCGATAGCTTTTTGTCGTGTTGGAGGTTGGTTTGAGTATTAACCACGTGTACACTCAATTGACGTTGATGGTAAAGGACGTGTTGTTTCTAACCTGCACAGAGTTAGAACGGGTTTATAATATTTACAAATGTATCTATTGTGTCTTAGGTGAGAACATAATATATATATTTATGGGAAGTCAATATTAAATATTTGCTTTCATCAGGTTGAATAGACAATGGAGTGATTAGACTGTGTTTGTTTTTAAATTTGTAAAGGTGTGATATTAATTTTTGTGTATAATTATAAAACGGTGGTAATATATTTTTTTATGGCTGTATATATATTTGATTTTGGACTTGTTCCAAAAAAAAAATTGATTTGGACAAAACAAAACACTAGCTTAATTTAAATCAATCCGAAATTCAAGAAATAAGTGTGCCTATAAACTGTTAGTTTCGAAAAAAAAAAATTATTGTTACAAGTTATAAAGTTAATTTATAGAACTTAACGTTATAGTTAGTAATTGATGTATGTTTATGAAATGAGAATTATTGTTATAGTATTGTAATGAATTATTGATTAGGTGACTATGGAATAGAAAAGAAAGAGTTGACACATTGATAATTATTTTTACATTAGCTAATGAACTGCTTACCTTAGCTAATGAACTGCTTACCTTTTTGTAGCTCATATTTTTTTTTTAATTTTCATTTTCAACTCAAACGTAAACTAATTATCAAAATAAAAATTACTAATATCTAATAACAATTCATAATAAGTCAAAGTTAAAATAATTTAATTTGTACAAATAAAAAATGTTTCTAGTTATTAGACAAAAACAACTTTTGCATAATAATTTATAATTATTAGCTCAAATAAAATATTTTTATTTTTTCTATAAGAAAATGAAGTACTAACTTTTCAAACGGTTCTCCTTGCGAAATGAGAATGGCATTTCAAAGTCAAAGAATGTTAGAATTTTTCCATGCTCATTTACATTTACAGAAGCAGCAACTTTTCTCAAATTTTTTTATATTAAATTTTCCCAAATTTTTTTTTATCTTGCCCAGACTTTCACTTCATAACAGTATTCATCCTTTTATGAGTGTGGGTTTTTTAGTCTAAGTTTCAAGATTTTTTTCATAATTTAACAAGTATTCAAGTAAAGTTTTGACCCATCTTTTTATAGGTGTTATTTACTTGTCTGGATCTTTTATGAGCCAATTAACATAAAAAAAAAAAAAAAGGAAAAAATGAAAATATATTAAGCATCAAAGACTACTATATAATATATCTTCTTAGCTAGGGTCAAAATGAAATTTTAAAGAAGACCCGCTAACAAAGCAGCAACTTCGACCAGAGAACAGGCTAATGTTGCGCCTCATTGTGACAGACCGACAGCACTTCTTAAAACTCACCTACAAGCATGAAGCATATCTTTGTATTGAATAATGAATCCTTCTTATCCATGCAACTAGTAAAAGAGATTTCTCCAAAATCATTTGGATTTTATTCATGATAAGGTTTAACTTAGATTCTTAAAGTTTTACTTTATATTATTAAAAAATAAAATATTATTTAATTCTTAATATTCCAGTTAAATCTTAATTATAAATTTAATATTTAAACTATTTTATTTTTATCTCAAATATTTTATTTTTTATTTCTGTTCTTTGATGAAAATAAATTTTTTTATCTATTATTATCTTATTCTTTCTCTTGTTCTTTTGATGTCACTCTTGAATTACTACAACTACAATTGTTATCATGGTCTAGAAAAAGATGATAATGAAAAAAAAAGTATATTTGAAAGAAATAAAGTTTGATCAAAAGATTAAAATAAAATAAGATGTTTATAACAAAAATAGGATATTTCCAAACAAAATTGTTAAGTTACAACCTCAAACCTACAAAAAGAATAAAGTTCGATGAATGACTTTTGATCAATTAAAGATTCTTTTGACATTATCATTAAGAATAAGTAATTTACAGCAAAAACCATAACAAATACACAAAAAGAAAACATAAACACAATCACACAAGCATAACACCCAAAATGCAAAGAAAGCACCACAACCAAAAATAAAGAAATAATAATCCCAGACTAGAGAGGCACCAGCTGCATGATAACATGTCCAAGCACACCATCACAATAATTCCATTCTCCAGAACCACCTAAGCTTCCATAAATAGACCCACCAAAAATTCATGCTACACCAAACCTCCATGCAAAAAGTACTCCTATATTGTATGATAATAATCTCTAACAAGTAGCTAGGCACCAATAAATCAATAATTGTCCATTGGCCCCATTCGAGCACTACTCATCATATATAAATGCAATGAATCCAATTTACTAATTGTTAGACTACTATCGAACCATATAGCAAAAATGATAGAGATATTATATTCTTGGTCCTGTAAAAACAAAACGCACCAACCCCTTACCATCAACTTCTATCTATACCACATTATTATTCTTTCAGCCTGTGTTGTTATTAAATTAATTTCACCAAAAATAAGTGGCGATTTTGTCCAACAATCATATTAGATGTATCAAAAAATCAATCACCAGTATAAATATATGTTAAAATATAAAATATATATAAAAATAAGTTAAAATAAATTAAATATATAGCGATTAATTTTTAATATATACATAATAATTTAATTTACTCTAATATATACATAACAATTTTTAATATATAAAACTGAATGTTGTATGCATAATGTTGCTCTCTTGGAATGCAATATGCTACTCTTTCCCTTTCCTATTGTTCTTGTTACTTTGTTGCATTGTCCCTTTGATTAGTATCTTCCTTGGTTATAACATGAACATGGAATCTAATGCTAAGGGTCACTACAAAGTTTTTGTTTATTTGTGGATTTTTTTTTATTTGTGGAGATTTATAACCCCACCAAATGGTTGAGGGATTTCTAAAATTCCGAAAATTTGAGGTGCCACGAAGTCTTTTGTGGGAGTTTAGTGGAGGAGGGGTGTCACTGTTTTGTATATGTTTAGTGGAGGTTTTATACTAGACTTTTGTGGTAATTTTAAATCATTTTTCTGGCAGTTTGAAACCCCCCACAAACTGATTTTTTAATTTAACAAAAATTAATTATTTTGTGAGATTTTCAAACATTTACAAATCCTATAATTATTTATTTATTTTTAATTTCAAATTACTCATTAATCTCATCTCATTTACATACTATCAAATTAGAAATTTATTTGTTAATATCAAAATTTAAAAAGTAAATCTTTTATAATACAATTCTTCAATATAAGACAAAATTCTATATATATAAAAAAAAATTCTCAATGTCAATAGTTCCAAACATAATTGCATATTGTATTGTTTTACATAACTATTACTGTTTTCTTTAAAAAGTAAAATAAAACAATTTCAATATTTCAATATCATCTAATTACATAAAAGTCTCAAATATACAATCCAGATCCAAGAATGAAAAAATATTCTATGAACTACACAACTTTAAGAACATGTCCAAAATTCCAAACCTATAAAACATTTTGCCAAAGAAACTACCAGCAATTCAGCTTCCTTAGTGTCCCAAGCTTTATCAGCATTGAACAAGACAAATAACATTCACCACTCAAATTGAGAATAAGGCAGAGAGTACAAAAGAAACACTGCATAGTTTCCATACTAATTGTACATCAATCTTAGCACATAAAAAGTTCTCAAACATGTTTTATTTAAATCTTCTAGCTTAACTAAATCATTAGCCCTGACATTCATCGAAATATAAATAAATAAAGTGATGATACAAAATAATAACCATGTGATAATAAGAGTAAAATTAGCCATTGATGGTGGTGGGTACCTTAATTTATCAAGTGGAGAACAACCCAAGTCAGCATTGCATACTGGACAATGCTTTAATTACTCATCTATTAGCTTCTTATCTATGCAAACTGTTATTCAACAAACACAGATTCAACTCACATTACATGCTGCATGGAACATACTCACAGTGACACACAGCTAAAAATGAATCAAAATATATGAGGTGATAGATACAAATATTTTCCACAGAATTGATTAGAAAAGTACTAAAACATGACAGTAACAAATAATGTATCAAAGAGTGAACAAAATAAAAAAAAATTGTACCAAAAGATGATCGTAACAGATACAAAGAATTAATAATGTATCAAAGAACAACCATAATAAATAAAAATTGTATTGAATTTACCAAGACAACAAGGCCAAATAAAAGAAAATTAAATCCGATCGAAACTAAAAATAAAAAGAAAAAAGAGAAAGAAAGATAAGAAAGAAAGATAAAAAAGCAAGAAGGAGGAGGAGGTGTACTGTAACAATTTATTGCACAAAGGACATGTTAAGCATGCCTCAAGCTTGGCTCTATTCAGCTTCAGGGCTTGCCCTTCAAGATTTACTCTTTTGTACCTGAAATCACGACAATCACGAACATCCTGTTAAAAAATAAAAAAGGTAAAATAAATTAAAAAGCGAAACATTTATCTAAAGTGATTCCACTGGCATAATTATTCACCTTATTATTATTGGTATTATTATTACTGTAGAGTGTAGAATACTTTATAAACAAAGACATTTGAGACTAGAGTGTAAGCCATAAATAAGAGTATAACACAATAATCATCACTACCAAACGAAAGCAAGTTCAATTTTCTGCATTATGAAATTATTAAAATCAAACAACAATTGACTCAAATACTTGCCAATACAAACCAATGCATTGGGTTCTACAAAGTCAACTCTCTTAGGTATGAAACAGGACTTACTTCACACCCTTTGTCTTCAAACCTTTATTTACTGTATCAGGTGTAGCTTTAGTCTGAAGATTTCTTGGCACAATATCTTCAAACGGGTTCCATAATACCTACCAAGAAGAAACTGTGGAGGTGAAATTCTTAAAGTGCCAAGGTACAGGTCTTTGTTTCCGGCTACTCTGCCTATTCTTGCCTGCCATCGCCCATGCTGGTGGTGCCTTAAACAACACATGCAATTTCATCATTTTCACACACTCAAATTAAATGTGGCCACATAAAGTACAATATGCATAGATAGATGTGATAGATATATTATACCTAGTTACTCCTCTGTATAGAGACGCCCCCCTAGAGAATCCACTGCTCTTCCTATTAACAAAATAAATTATATCTCAAAAATAGAAATAGTGTGAAATATATTATTAGTAGAAATTATTAAATACCTTCTTAGAGAAGCAACAAAGTCTTGTCATGTCATGTTTTTCACTTCCTCTAGCTCCTTCTCATAGTTGGAAACCTGTATGTAAAAAGAAAAATGATTAAAAAAGAGGGGGGTGTTGTGTAATGAAAGGGGATCCTTAATTATAGTAAAGTAGTTACCGGAAAGTTGGTGGTAGTGGTTGGATCCCAGTATTTGAAAGCAGCGAGATCATAAGCTCTGGCCGCTTTCTCTTCCTTGTCATAGCCACCTACATTATTAGAGAAAAATCATTCAACTTAGACAAGAATCTGAATCTCAATACACGGGAGGGTGGGGGAATATACTTCACACTTGAGCACAGTAAAGTAAATCAAAATGCATCATGTGGTCAAAGTATATAAAAAAAAGAGGGAACTCACCCAAATAAACTGAGAAATTAAGGCATAATGAGAAACACGAATCCACGGTCAGTCAATGTACCTGTGAGTCACCACACTCTCCATAGATATCACCAATCCCACAACAGAGAACAGATGCTTCCTTCAAAGGGTATGTCTAAAAGATCTAAAAACTGTGTTACACAAGAAAGAGAGATCAGCCAATGTGCATAATTGCAAGCTTTGAATTTTCAAGCTAGTGTAGGGCTAAGCTAATCCTTCTAAGGTATCTGACATATTTTGGACTCTGATAGTGAAATTCAAACCTTGGTTCTGAAAGAACAATTAACATAACTTCATTTTTATATTGCTTTTAGGTAACATATATTTAGAAAATCATCATCCTTAATTTCTAACCATTGAATACAGCATCTTTTATCAAGTAAACAGAAATACATTATAAAATGAAAGCTTTCTGCCGGCAGATTCCAACATCAATGCAAAGATATCCACAATTGTCTTAGGAAAAAACCTAAGCATCATGTGATAATCATCTTCATTCAGCAGAGGAGATGCAAGTTTATGTGATCATAGCCAATCTGAGATTTAACAAACACCTCATACAATATAGCTGTTTCTAAATAAAATCAATTTATCAGGATTTTAAATATATACATTAGTATCAAAATTAAAGAGTTTCATGAAATCAAAATTCAAAAATTAGCAAATCAATTTATCAGAATTTCAATTAAGAGAATAAACAATTCATCAAACACTTAGAGTGCTTGAGAATTTGAAACAATGTTATCTATTAAGAGATAATAAAACTCATCGAATGTTATATCACATAGCAAAGTATTCATAATCTACGAACGAAAAAAAACGAGGAAAAAGAGAAGGAGAACCAGAAACTAAGAATGAGTGGAAAGAAGAACATACGGAAGGGATAGAATGCCGATGGAGAATACGAGCGTCATTGGCGGAGAAGAGTTGACCGAAGAGGCACTTTCTCTCAATCTCAAATGCTTTGCGATTAGATCTGGAAACGCGTTGATGAAGGAGGTGCCTTGGCTCGATCTCAATAGCTTTATGGCAAAAGCAGAAAGGAGATGAACTCTAGCGACGGCGACGGCGGCAATGGCAGGATGGAGATGTCTATCGCAAGTTTAGGGTTTCGATAAGCTCTCCCTCTTCGGTTCTCTCTTCCGGTTTTTTTTTTTTTGTGACTTAAAAGAAAATAAACAAAAATGAAGAAAGAAAAAAAAACAAGAAATTGCATAAGAAAGACAGTCTCGCTGAATACTACTCTCAAACTCCTTCCAAGGCAATGGAAGCTCTACTTGGGGAGAAATAGTCCTCATTGCAGTCTTTGCCATGATGTCTGCTACTGTATTTGCATCTCTCAAGATCAGCACGCCATTTTCAAGACATGATATCTCGGATTTTTAACACTAAAGGATCAATAAACCCAGAGCAATCTTGTAAATTATTGACAATAGTAAAAGCCTCCACACAGTCTGTCTCACATATAATGTCTCTTTGTCCCGAGTCCCATGCTAAAAGAAAGCCTCTCCAAATAGCAAACAACTCCTTGCAAAATGCTACGACTCTCAATTGTTCCCAGACAGCCTCGTTGCCACCTTCCCTTCCAATCTCTGCTAACACAAGCAAAACCAACTCGAGCACCACTGCCAGGATAGCTAGCATCACAATTAATCTTAAAGGTACCCACTAAGGGAGGGAATCCAAGAGCCACTAATGGTTGAGAGGATAGATAGTCGTTGCAACTCAAAAATATTTCGGAGCTCCTTTTCTAAGGACAAAGCCATACCAATCACCTTATTTGTGGTCCAATGCTCATGAGGATGAAAGATCTCGTTATTTCTCGAACACCAAATCCACCAGAGACCAGAAAAGAATCTAAAGGGGCGCTGTTTGCTATTATGTAAGAACCAACTCATCAAATCCACTGGTTGATCGGAGATCCCTAAGGCTTGCCAAACAAGTTGGGCTTTTAGACAATCCCGAATACAATGTAAAACCGATTCCTGACCTGAGAAACATCGTGGACAGCTATCCACGTGCGAAATGCCCCTCCTAAAATGAAATGCAGCAGTAGGAAGAGCCTCTCGAAGACATAGCCAGGCCAAAAATTTGTGCTTTTCCGGAACATGTTGACACCAAAGCCAAAGTCAATTACCCATATCCTCCCAACTAAACATCTTCTTACTGAGTCACAAATAACCACTATGAGCATCATAAACCTTTGAGGCCGCACCAGTCCAACACCAACCAACTTCTGAACCAGCTTGAACATCTGGGTTGTAAGAGTTAATGTTGCTTTGCAGAGACTGATTTAGAGGAGAATAGATATTCTCAAGGTTCCACTATCCAGATGACCAAAGGTCCAAGATCCTGAGATCCGAATCAGAAATGTGAACATAATCCATCTCCTGACACAGTCGCCCCTCTCTTCTCCATTTAGAAAACTAAAAGTTCTGTTCCAAATCCCCAATGCACCAACTAAAACCTTCCTTCAGGATATCCCAAACTCGACATATACTCTTTCAAACATAAGATCCCCTTCCTCGAGACCGACTAAAACAATCATCCTTAGAAGAATGGTATTTCTCCGTCAACAGTTGAACCCATAGCTTGTCGCGATGGTGAAAAAGTTGCCAAAACTAGTTTTTCAAGAAGAGCAATATTGGCACAAAAAGGATCTCTAATTCCCAGACCTCCAAACTTCTTAGGAGTGACCAACACTTTCCAGTTAACTAGATTCAGGCCTCTACCATCAGCTTGACCCTTCCATAGAAAGTTTCGCATCATGGATTCTATCTTATTAGTTACCCCTTTAGGGAAGAGAGATACTTACATGCGATAAGTAGGAATCGCAGTCACTACCGAGTTGAGCAAACAGAGTCTGCCTGCCTTATTAAGCAATCTCCCTTTCCAGCTGGCTAGCCTTCCCCGAATCTTGTCCAAAATATCGTTGAAAGTTGCGAGTGTCACCCGAGAGTGATTAAGGTTCACCCCTAAATACTTGCCCAAGTTCTGGATGAATCTGATGGAGGAGACTCCAGTGAAAATCTCTTTTCTTGTCGCTGAAATATTCCTGGAGCATAGCGCTTTAGATTTTTCCACATCAACCTTCATCCCAGAGGCTCTGCAGAAATTTTCCAAAGCTACCATTACAGTTTGAACTTGCTGTTTTTCAGCTTTACAGAAAAGAAGCAAATCATCGGCAAACATCAAATGAGAAATTCTTGGACCCCCTCTAGAAACCGAAACCGGCTTCCACAAGCCCTTATCAGCTTACTGATTAATAGAACAGGACAATCTCTCCATACACAACACAAACAAATACAGTGATATAGGATCTCCTTGCCTAAGACCCCTGCTCAGAGTAAAGCTATTTAATCTATCCCTATTCCAGAGGATAGACAGTGAGAAAGCAGTGACACAACGCATAATCAGATTGACTGTCGGAGGAGGACAGCCAAAACTCACCAGGGTTTGTTTTAGAAATCCCCAATCCACTCTATCGTACGCTTTCTCCAAATCAATCTTAAAGGCTAGGGTGCCTTTCTTTGACTTTGTCTTCTTCATGAAATGGAGAACCTCTTGTGCTACAATGATGTGGTCTGGGGTTCCTCTTCCTGGGATAAACCCTCCTTGAAGGGACCCAATAATCTCTTTGAGATGGGGACGAAGTCTATTGACCAGGACCTTCGTTATAACTTTGTAAACCACATTACAGAGACTAATTGGTCAGAAATCCTTCATGGAAACCGGGTTTTCTACCTTCCGAATAAGAACCACAAGAGTTTCCATCATCCTTGGATCTATATCCAAACCAGAGAACGCATGACGAACCATAGTCCAAACATCAAAACTAACAATCTTCCAGTATTCTTTAAAGAAGAAAGCCTGAAACCCATCAGGGCCCGGCGCCTTAAAAGAATGCATACTGAAAACAGCCGACTTAACTTCTTCCAGAGTAACTGGCACTGTGAGGCTACAACATGCTTCATCATTCAGGAAAGGCAGCGGCACATCACCAAGACAACCTAAGTCTACATCCTCCGACTGGCAGAATAGGCGTTTATAGAAGGATTCAGCTTCCCTTCTAAGGACATCCGGGTCCGTTTCCCACACCCCATCTTGAAGAAAGAGACCATGAATCTTATTATGCTTTCTCCGCACAAGAGTCTGGACATGAAAGAACTTAGTATTTCTATCCCCAAATTTTACCCACTGCTCTCTGGATTTTTGAAACCATAGAAGTTTCTCCTGCACAAGCGTGTTATTAAATTCCTCAATCAGCTGTTTTTCTTTTTGCCGCATAGACAAATCTTCCATTACTTCAAGTCGCTTCTGAAGGAAATTAATCTGTCTCTCCAATTTGCATTTCCTAACGAAAATATTGCCGAACACTTTAGAATTAAACTCCAAAGAGTTCTTCTGCACTTCTGAAAGCTTGCCATGCATCTCTCTGTAGCCAGCCTGCCATGACTGGTTCACAATATCTCTGTACCTCGGATGAGTTGCCCAAGCTGCAATAAACCGAAAAGGTCTATTCTTTTTCGGTTGGGGACGACCTGTACAGCATACTAGGATAGGACAATGATCAGACTGAAGCCTATTTAAAATTTCTGCGTAAGCCTCTGGAAAGAGAGATAGCCAGCCACTATTGATACAAACCCGGTCAAATTTTTTCGCCACCTCAACACCATTTTTAACCCTTCTGTACCAAGAAAACTGTCTTCCAATAGTCTTCAAGTCAAACAGATTACTATCCCCTAGAGAAGCAGCAAGCCAATCTGCATGACGACTCGAGAAGAGGCAACCCTTAGATTCATGAAAGAATAGTACTTCATTAAAATCACCAAGAGCAATCCATGGCCCGCAGAAAGACGAAGAGTGAGTAACAAGATAATCCCATAGCAGAACTCTGGTATTAAATTGAGGACTACCATAGATACCACTGCACCTCCAAATCACATTATTTACCTGAACCTCAACTGTAACACACTGATCGAAAGCATCAACCCATTTGCAGTGAACACTCTGTATTGCAGAAAGGAACCAGATACCCCCCTTATGTCCTGACGCCTCCACTATACCAATAGGGTGATAATCAAGTCTTTTCCAGAACAGTTTCAAGTGTTGAAAAGGACAGTGAGTTTCAACCACAATAAAAATTACAGGTTTAAATTTTCTAACCAGCTCTTTACAATTCACCCGGGCTAACTTATTAGAAGCACCCCTAATATTCCAAGCTATTATATTTAAACTATCCATAATATAAAATATAAAAATATAAAACAAGGAAATCAAAGTACTTCACCAACCTCAAACCGAGGCTTGTCCAGCGGAAGTGACTCCCGTGACCTTCAGGTTTGCCGGATCTCCATGGAATATCTCTTTAATCTCGCCTACCGACGTAGTAACAGTCGGCAATGCGCCTTCCTTCTCCAATGGAACCGCCACGGTAACACCCTCCTTCACGGTTGCAGGAAGACATGACGATGCTTCCACCACCGTGCCTCCATTCTTCTCAACTGGCAAGCTCTGTAGGGACCCCGGCCTTGGTCGTTTCTGGAGAGAGGACCCGCAAGACACTGGGGTGTGTCGGGTTGAGGAGATCGACGTCTCACCAACACGGAAAGCGCTGTGTCCGACCTTGACTCGTGACCCGACCCTAGCGCGATAGGAGCTGGATCCATTTGTGTGAGAGAAGTGAATGGTGGACCTGATTACTCTACCCGAATCGGTTCTGGATTGAATGCCTCTTTGGACCTTGTTAGATTGCTTCTGACCCAGCTTGGTTTTACCTTTCCTCACAACTTGCTCCCAGCCTGGTTCATCATGCATGCAAGCCTCCTCAACATTATTTCCTTCCAAATTATTAGCCTCCAAATCCTCTTGCAAATTCGATGCAGGATTCTCGCCAGTAACGCCACCTACCACATTAGGTTATACTTCATTTGAATTGTGAATTTTGGTCTCAGGATGTGGCACTGCCTTTGTACCGTCCCGTAGCTTGGTGGCATCGGAATCAGCACTCTTTCCTTCCCTAGAGTCTCTACCTAAACACTGTGCCATATCGTGACCATAACGTGCACAAGAGTTACAAATTAAATTTAAATTTTTATACTCCACTACATGAGTTACGCCTTCCACAATGATATGCTTGATCACTGGCAGTCCTAAATTTATTTGAACACATACTCGGGCATATCGTCCTCTCTCAGCCAACTTAGTGGCTAAGTCCACTTTGATGGAAACTCCTATTGCAGAAGCAATACGCATCATGGCCTGTTCCTGATAGCACCAGATTGGGAGCCCCAAAATTCGAACCCATAGTGCCCCTCAATCAACCACGGGCCACCAAGCATGACCTTCTCACGATTTTCACATGCATCGAATTTTACCATGAAGTACCCAAACCCCACATCAAGCAGATCAAAGCCACTTTTGATGCGCCAAACCATCCGAAACTTGTGTGAAAGAGCTGTGTAACTATAATTTTTATCAAGAACCTTGATCACTAAAGCTTCTCGATAAGGCTCTGCCAAACAAAGCTTGGCTTCTTCAGTGAAGTTTACACATGGAGGTTGGAAATCGCCCTGCTTGCCCACCACCGTGGCTATGCTATCCCCAGATAAAGATCCTGCAAGTGCAAACGCCTTCGATTTCTCTGGACCAATGACTTTATCTTTAAGGGAGATCTTTGTAGGATTTGAAAAACCCTCTCATGAAAAACCCTCCTTGGCACCGGATGCACCCCCATCCACACTCTCCCCCTTATTTCTTTCGACGGCATGGCCGCCATCCTCACTGTGTTTCGCCTTCAAACACTCGTTCCCGCTCTCTCCTTCTCTCTCTCCTTCTCTCATTCTCTTTGAGTACGGAGTACGTACTCGTTTCTGGTGTTTTATTTAATTTTAAAGTAGTTTTAATTATTAGGTAATTATAACAGTGGAGTTTATTGTTAGTTTGTGGGAGTTTATCAAAATATCATATATCAAATATATTGTGAAAATTTTTAAAAACTTCCCTTAAAAAATACCCACAGATATATATAAATGTTGCAGTGGGTGTCTGATATTCCGAATTGGAGACCTAAACAAGTTCATGATCATCATGCCTTGGATCATTGCAATCATAATAATTGTTCTCGAATATTCATCAATCAAAATCAAGTAAGTAATAATGAATTTATTAATTTATCTACTCTGTACATATAAATAAAAAGAAAGATATTATAATATAACTATTTTTTTTTTACAAAACTAGTATGTGAATACTAAAATCAGTAATCAAATAAGTTATTATATATTTATGTATAAATATATATTATTTAACTTATTTTTAATATATATTCTATACACATAGTTGATTTTTGTATGTACAATTAGTATGATTGATTTTTTTTATTGTCTTTCATTCAATTAAATAGCTTTTTTAAATTTACTAATAATGAATTTATAAATTTTACAATTCAGATTTTAACTAAAAGATTTTATTAGAAAGACGAGAATAAAAAATATTCTAGATGTGTTTATTTTTTCTATAATTATATATATTATATTTTTTAAAATTAGATTTAATAATAAGTAATAAATTTAATTTCTTTTAATGTTTATTTTATTTTTAACTTATTGATTTAATTTTAATACATTAATAATGTAACAAATATATTTACGTGATGATAATATATAAAAAATAAATTATTATTAATAATCCTGATCCCATCTATATTATTAGTAATTTTGTAATATTAAATTAAAGCAACAAATTAGTTATGGTTGGTGTGATAATAGGAGTGCTGCATTTACTTGAACAAGTACAAAAGCAAAGAGAAAGTTAGACATGTTCCCATCTCTTCCATAAAAAATGTGTGGATCAATGGGCAAGAAAAAATTGCATGTCTAAGTACTACAGAATTTATTATTTTTAACTAATATTTTTAATTATTAATCTAATTTATTTAATTTAATAATATAATAATATATTTTTAGTGTATATTATTTTTAAATATAATTGACTAATTATTAATAAAAAATAATAAATTTTGTTAGCTATTTAATATTTTTTGGGCTAAGAATAATATTACATCGTTCACATGTAAAAAGTAGTACTTGAACTAAAACTATGCAATATGCATGTTATCCATATAGAATAGGTCAACGGATTTAAATTTTAGATTAAAGAAAAATAAAACTAAATTAAGTACTAATAAAATGATGACAATAAAAGAGGTTTAACTAAATATACAATTGAAAAGAAAATTGTACAATATTAAAAGAGCCAAAACACTCTCTAACATCCCCATGTTGAATACCAGGTGTTGATCATCATATAGAAAAAATTTTAAAACAAATAAAATTAAAGAGTAGACAAGATTTGTTCTAATAAAAATGTGGGTACTCCTTGCGATTTTGTTCTTCCTCTTCAGGAGTGAAGCCATGATCTTTGATGTTGAGGATTCTGCGTATCTCATCTATTTTCTTTCCCTTTATCATATTTTTTATAGTTCCGTATATCAGATCCAAGAGATTTCTGATCTCAAGGTAATTTGCTGCCTAAATTTACAGTAAAGAAATCAATACATATATACCAAAATTAATTTACAATGGGCACTAATTAATGCTATTTTATGTTTGTTCTACAAATTAATTTACAATGGGCACTAATTAATGCTATTTTATGTCTGTTCTACAAATGCTGCCAATAAATCTAAGAGGGTAATCGGTAATGTGATCAACATTAACATTAACAATAAAGGAAAGAACAAAATATAGTAGAAGACTAGAACTCCAGAAGTATATACTATTATATATAAGAAACTTTTTTAAAAGTTAGTATATGATGAAAATCAATCTATTAAAAAAATTTTATTTTAAATTCTAAATTTTAAATTTTAAATTCTAATAAAAATTAATTAAAAATATAATCTTACGATTAAAAAATTTGGTAATATTAAATAATAAAAAATTAATCTCTATACTTAGTAAAAATTTAAAAGTTTTAAAAATTAACTACGAACATAAGATGTGAAAAAAAAACCTTTTCTTAAATTCTAACCATAAATGCTAAATTCTAAAAAATTGAGATTAATTTTAAAATTACTACTAACTAAAGATTAATTTTTTTGTCCTTATTAATTTTTTACCCTAATTCTAAGTAGTAAGTATCACAACACACTCACATTACACATTCACCCACAAGTAATAAAGGGCTATATTCAACACTTGACACATTTACCAAAGTTTGTATCGGGATAGGCGGTTTTGTTGTTCAGAAAGACCAAAAGCTGTGGGAAAAAGAATTTTTTTTTGTTTTTAATTAATTTTCAGTGGAAAGACAAAAAAAATGGCGATTATAAAAATTGAAGAGAGATCAAAAGCAGTTTTTATTTTTTTCAGTCATCTTCGTCAATATATAATAGTATATCTATATTCATAACATGCATGTGCAGTAGTGTATGAGAAAAAAAGAGAATGAGAGGATTAATCACCATCAACAAATCATAAAGGCCGTTAGAATCAACATTGAGAAATTGAGCATCCCAAGCCTCAAGATCTTCTTGGTTGTCGTTGTGGTGGTGAGTGTGATGTGTACAATAATCGATGACCTTCTTGAGAGTCTTGGAGTCAACGCAATCCAATGGAATCTTGCTCTCTTCATGGTTGTACGATCCATCTTCCATCATGTTGTTTATGATCACCGAATGTTGCACCATCACTTGTTCTTCCACACTGAAAATCTCCTTTTCCGAACTGCATAGCATGATCTTCTTCAACGGCGAACCCATCACTAACAATAATAATAATGTATTGCTTCAACTATTTGATTAATCAGAAAACCAAAAGTGTTTGGAGTTCAAGGACTATGCCTGTATAGTGTATACACTGACTCAAGGGCTTGTGTTGTATTTATATGACGCAGATAACAGCACAAACTCTCTTATTTTTTGGTTTAAATCTTTTATTTACAAATTATAAATATAATAATTTCGGGTATTATCTTATCTTATCTTATTTATGAAATATAATCTTTGAAGATCTTTACAAATCTTTCACTACTATGAAATCTTTGCGGCCAAAGTAACTGTTAATTTGTTATATTTTTAAATTTAAAAGTACCACCTTTTTTAAAAGAAAAATATAGTGTTTTTAAAAATCGGATTAATCATCAAATCGTTCTAGTAACTAATTTATTGGTTCAATTGGACTAACTATGGTTTAACCGAAAAAAATCGTTTTATAATAAAATAAAATAACAATAAGAATAAAATAAATAAATAAAAATAAGAATCTGTTTAAAATTCTATTTCTTTTGAAAAAAATAAAATAAAACGAAAAATTAATATTCTAAAATTGAAATTTAGACTCATGTACTTACAGGGTAATAAGATATATGCATCATGCACTAAGTCACTTTTCTTTAATTGACATAATTTCAAATAGTAAATTAAGAATTAGAATGCAGAAAAATAGGGCTAATGTCACATATGATGTACACTTAAAAGAATAATTCAATATAGCTCCTCTATCATCTTAAACCAGAGTTAGTTGATGGTATACAGTTACCAAAGTTCTTAAACACACCAACGCAAGATGTACTTCAAAATTAAGCAATTTCAAGTGGAAAAAACAATTTTTATATAAATTTTTTTATTTTTTTCTTCGTAATATTAAATTTGAAATATTTTTTTATACTACTAATTTAATAGAAATATAATTGACAAACAAAAAATTAGTAATTGTATCTATTCTTCTTAAAAAAGTTTTGAATAAAATTATCTCTCTCCTTTAATTCTTCTCAAAATCTCTCTTATTCTTTTCTATTCTAAAACTTTTTTCTTACATTATTACATTTTGCTGGAATATATATATATACTCAAAATTGAAATATGTATATTTGTTAACCTAAACAAAGTTATATGTTCAAAATCAAAATTTATGTATGTTAACCTAAACAAAGTTATACCACTATTTTTTTCTATTACATCTTTTTTTTCATTACAGTATTACTTACATATAGAATATAATGGTAGTGATACTTAGAGTCAAAATTCAAGAAGATCCACAAATTTTGCTTCAATTCCAAACTTTACAAAATATTAAAAATTTGTTACTTAATTATTATTATTATTATTATTATTATTATTATTATTATTATTATGCTAAACGAATTGCTTCTTAAGCGTAATACGTGCAAAGATCATAATAAATTTTTGTGTGTTTCATATGTTTGAGATAGATTATATAATTTTTCTTTTAATTTCATAAATCAATGAGATAAAATGAAATAGGAAACATTATACATATGCATAACACAGGCTACTACGCACTAATACATTATATAAATAGATATGTTTTGTATTAAAATAAATTTTTTTTATTTTAAATAAAATATTTAAAAAATTATATTAGAATATTAAGATTCAAAAAGTGATTCCACAAATCAGTTTTTCAATTATTGAGTTTTATTATATAAATTAAATAATAATAAAAATTATAATTTTAAAAAATTTTAAAAATTTAAAATTTTAAAATAATTACTATATTATTTAATAAAATTTAAAATATTAAATTTTTAAATATATAATCAACAATAATTTGATAAACTCATTTAAATAAAAAGAATTCACATAAAAAAAATTACAATTTGAAAATGTAAAATTTTAAAATATAAATGACAAAATAACTTTATAAAAATTTAATTATTTTTATTATTTTATGTAAAGAGAATTTTGTTTATTAAAGTTTAAAAAATGATATTAAAATTAGTAGTATCAAAAAATATTTTAAATTTAATATTATAAAAAATTATATAAGGACTAGTTTGATTAATTTTTAAAATTTTAGGAATGAAAATGACTTACGTCTGGACTTTTAATGATTATTTTGATTATAAAAAACTTTTTTACATGTTAAGTGACGCGTCAATCCATTATTTTGTGACACGTGACATGTTATTATGCCAAGTGGCACTTAACGTGATACATTATCATCTAATTGACAGAATGACTAATTTGACTTATATTTTATTTTTTAAAAATTAATATGACTAAAAAAATTATTTATGAACTAATTTAAAAAATGAGTGATTTTTAGTGACGAATTTCACCTAATAATGTCATTGCATCTTAGCACTGTCAAAGTTGCTGTCAACACTAAAAGTAGGTTCCACGTGTTATATGACCTAGATGTTTCCTTGGGATAAAATAAAGCAAGTTAGGCTTATGGCAGAACACGACTTAAAATTTGGGGGAATGTGACAAAAAATCGATGTTGTAATTTTCGAAACAATACTTTTAGTTGATTTAGAGGTTTTATAGTTTTATTAAATTTATAAATAAATTTTTATACTACACAAGTTTATAATTAAGTGTTCATACTTTGTAAAGAAAATTTAATTATGTCCTTATTATTACAAAAAAGTTAAAAGAAGAAAAAATCCTACTATATACCTGTAAGAATTAAATTAATATATATATATATATATATATATATATATGGGTTACACATTCATATATTTTTTATTCAAGTTCATTCAAGCTGTCTCAATACTAAAAAACTTAATCCCATTAAATAAGTATGTATTTATGCATCCAAACTTCCAAAACGTTTAACATTCATTTGTGTCTTCATTACGAAAAAATATTCATTCTTCAACCTCGAAATCGCCACTGGAGAAGTTCAAATTTTTTTCAAAATCTCTTAAACTTCCATCGTGTTCTTTGTGGAAACTGCTCCTACTTCAGAATTGCATTAAACTTTCGAAAGGAAGAAGAAAAAATAAACAAAAACAAGAACAGAGACTCCACAAAGTATGAAAAAAACTGTCGTTATTATGTTCATTTGATTCATTTGATTAAAATGTGCATGTTTATGCTTGTCAGTGTATTGAGTGAATTATTGACCAAATTTTTTTGTCCTTACAGCAAAAATGAAGAAGACAATGGTGATAAAGAAAGAGAAGCCGCGCTTTAACGTAAGCATATGTACACATTAAATATATTTATCGCCTTTCATTCGAATAAAGTCTATTTTGTAATGAAATTGCAAAAATAAAAAATAAAATAATGGTTAATTTCTTATGCAACTGATACGATTGATGCAGCCCCTTTACTCTCTACTGCTGCAGCCTCTTTACTCTCTATTGCTGCTAGATCTGCAAGATGTGTTGCGAGCTAATGAAATTCAGAAGGAATTGTACAATATTTGCATATTATTAATATTAGCAACGACCGCATAAGTTTGAGAATTTTATTTTTAGTGGCTTTAACATACATACGTTTGTTTTGTATCTCTACTTTGTAATTTTATCTCTGTTGTAATTAGTTTATATTCATCTTTTACTATACTTGTTGCTTAACATCTTATTGTTGTGTTACCAAGAAAACTACATTTCTCGGGTTTTTACTATTTTATTTTATTTTATTTTACCAATAAAATTATTTTAGGATAAATTGTTCATCCACAACACATCTGGTCTGCAGAATGAACCGAACATGTTATTAAGGTAAAACAATTATATATATAGTATTAAATGAACGGAACATTATTCATTATATAAAATCAAATTCAAAAAAGTTTTCTACATAATGAATCAAACATGTTATTAAGGTGAATCAACTATATAGTACTAAATGAACAGAACATTATCCATTATATAAAATCAAATTCAAAACAGCTTTCTGCAGGATGAACCGAACATGTTATTAAGGTGAAATAATTGTATAGTACTAAATGAATGGAACATTATTCATTATATAAAATCAAATTCAAAACAGCTTTTTGCATAATGAACCAAAGACGTTAATAAGGTGAATCAACTGTATAATACTAAATGAACGGAACATTATCCATTATATAAAATCAAATTCAAAACACCTGTGTCTACAATTTAGAAATTATCAATTCAATTCAATTCAATTCAAAACACCTGCGTGCATTCAATTCAATTCAATTTAGCAATTGTATTCCATTCAATTCGATTAAAAAAATAATCCAAGCCTCGTCCGCTTGATTCGTTTCAGAAGAATAATCCAAATCGTTCTCATTCAACTGATTTGAAGTTAAATCATTCATTGTTTTGATAGAATATTGAAATCTGAAAACGAAGAAGATAAATTCACAAATCAAAGAAGAAAACAAAGAAGATTAGAAAGAAGAAGGACAAGCAGCAGAGAAGAACAACAAATATAAGAGAAGAAAAAAAGAAGAAGAACGATGAGCAGTAGAGATTGCAGATCCAAATCGTTAACGTTAAAAAATGTTTACGTTTGAAGAAGAGATTTACGTAATTCTATTACGTTAATAGGAGAGAGAGGAACGCGTGTGTATTTCACGTAATTTGGGGAGAGGGGGGAGACGCGTTAACAAAAAATTACTTGGATGACTTCGTTAGGTTTTTTATATGGATGTGGAGTATTATTGTATACGATAAAAACTTAATTACAAACTAGATTTATTGTCATATATCAATCTTTTTTTAAATTCAAAAAATTCTAATTGTTTGTTCTTTGCCGTTACAAAAAGTATAGAAGACATTTATTTTTTTTCTAAAACAAATTTTGGAAACAATTGCTTTATAATTGTTTTACATGTATTGGATTATAAAGTATTATTGATTAATAGTTCTAATTTATCTTTCTAACTATTCTTAAAATTCTTAAATGCTTAGAATTCATAATATATATATATATATATATATATATATATATATATATAAAAGAAATTTAGAAAATAATTAGAAAAATAATGTAAGATTTTCTAATTATTTTTCTTAAATATAACAATGAACTAAATAAAGATAACATATTATCTTTTTAGTAGATTAATGAAAATATTTTAATTTATGTGCAATCAAAACTTTTTTACTTGTAATTAAGTAATTATTATTTATAGAAAATTCAATTAAGTTTCCAAAAATGTATACCTAAAAATATAATATTTTTTTAGGTGAAGACTTACAAACAATTATTTTTATATAAAGTTAATAGTTGAGAATCATTAGATAATGATTTAATCAAATTTGTTTAAACAAATTTGTCAAATTATTTAACAATTCTTAAATATCAACTTCACATAAAGACAACAACTACATGTGAGTTTCTACTATGAATAAAGTGCTACATCCAAGCAAAATCCTTATTCAAGTTGTTGTAACAAATTTTTAAATCACGCGCTCCTTTGCACACGCAAACTTTTCTTCTTTTCTTCTTTTCTTTTTCTTCTTCTTCTCTTTCTTCTCCTCCTCTTAGAGATTATCAATTCAATTCAATTCAAAACACGTGCGTCCATTCAATTCAATTCAATTCATAATGAACTGAACATGTTATTAAGGTGAAACAATTGTATAGTACTAAATGAACGGAACATTATCCATTATATAAAATCAAATTCAAAACAACTTTCTGCATAATAAACTGAACACGTTATTAAAGTGAAACAATTGTATAATACTAAATGAACGGAACATTATCCCATTATATAAAATCAAATACAAAACACCTGTGTCTACAATTTAGAGATTATCAATTCAATTCAATTCAGAACACCCACGTCCATTCAATTCAATTCAATTTATAATGAACCGAACATGTTATTAAGGTTAAACAATTGTATAGTACTAAATGAAGGAACATTATCCATTATATAAAATAAAATTCAGAACAGCTTTTTGCATAATAAACCGAACACGTTATTAAGGTGAAACAATTGTATAGTACTAAATGAACGGAATATTATCCATTACATAAAATCAAATTCAAAACAGTTTTCTGCATAATGATCCGAACACGTTATTAAGGTGAAACAATTGTATAGTATTAAATGAACGGAACATTATCCATTATATAAAATCAAATTCAAAACACCTGTGTCTACAATTTAGAGATTATCAATTCAATTCAATTAAATTCAATTCAGAACACCTGCGTTCATTTAATTCAATTCAATTCAATTTAGCAATTGCATTTCATTCTATTCAATTCGATTGAAAAATAATCCATTAGCAAAATGTTGGGAATGTTGATATTGTTGGTGATGATGATAACGAAAGAGGAGAAGAAGAAGAAGGGAACATATGCGTGTATTTGAAAGAAGAAGGAAAAAAAAAAAAGAAAAAGCGCGTGTAATAACGCTTTTTTAATGAGAGTAGTTTTTATTGGTATTGGATAAACTTAAATGAAAAAATACTTGGATGTATAGCATTTTATTCTACTATTTTTTAACATTTTTTGTAACTACGACTTAATTATAAACTTTTATAAAATTTGAAGATTCAACTACAGGATTTTAAAGCATAATAACTTATTTATAAATTTAGTAAACTTATAGAAATTTCTAGATTAATTAACTTATTGCCAAATCAGTAAAATGATAGAAACTTACAAATTAATTAAACCTATACTTTTAAGTATAAATTAGCAATTACACGAGTAGTTTTAGTAAATATCATTCCAACAAAATCACTTTATTGAACTTAGTTAGAAGAAAATGTCTCCCAAAATTTTGCCTAAAATCAACTCTCTAGAATTACATGCAATCTCCATAAAATCTTCTTCGTCTGAACAAAAAGTCCTTGTTTAAGAACACACTTCCTCAACACCCCATCCTGTTCAACAAATCCAATATTTGATAATACAAAGATGGCAAATAAATATCCTTACTCCCGCAAAGGAACTTGCAGATATTGTAAGCTCTCACTTCCATCACTAACATAACTGTGAACTCATCAAGCTTTAATACGGATGGTAAATGCACCTGCAGAATTATTTGAAAAAGCATACCGATTATAAACAAGGAAAATTTTCAGAAACAAACATTAAACATTACTTCCCTATTTTCACATTGAGCAAAGATAAATGCTTTGGAACTACATCTTTAAGATGAACCAAAGAAATAAACAAACTGCAATGCCAATAGTTTTCCATAAATAAACAGAACAAAACATGCATTGCTAGCAATGCCAATGACAGCATCAAATATTCCACACAAAAAAATATAAATAAATTTATCCAATGATGTTAATATCTCTGATTAAGTACACCTACAATAGTTTCTCATTTTTGGGGTCTAATGGATTTAGTAACAACAAAGAACCTGCTAATCTTACATGCTTTTTTCGATATAAACAAGGAAGGCAAGCTCAAATAAACCTCAATTTTGATGTCCATTGTCAATACACGTGACAGATATTTTGAAACAAGGAGAGTACTTATTAAGTAACAATACCCTCATATTCTTAAATATCCAACTAAGAGCGATTAGAAAGATCCAGTAGGCTGTAATGAGTACAATTGGGTTTTAATGAGTATCATTGGACTTGGCCTAATTAATAGAAATAGGTTTGAATATTAGATATAATTAGTGGTATATAAAGGAGTATTAGACTCATTGGCCAGCGACAAACCCTTAAAGGGAGCTCAGACCTGTGATGAGTTAGTCTTTAACTTGTCGGGGTGGGGATTCCGTGGGAAACCAAGAAATATAAAGGAGTATTAGAAATTGTAATAGGGGAATGAGGAAAATTGTAAAATGTCTTTTGACATCTCTTCTTCTCTCTGAATTTCTTCTTTTTCTAATAAATTTTCTTCCTTCCTATCCCTAATTCTTCTATACCCTTACATAGGCTACACTTTTTTTAACCATATTCAAACAGATGGAGTGATTTCACATAACAATCTCACCCCCTATGTCAGATAATCATTACTTGACTTACAAGGTTATCTCTGTATATGTGTGTGAGAGAGAGAAGTACGCACATGTTGGAAGGGTTAATATATCTGCAGAAACTGCACAAAGAATTCCCAAGTTTGAAAGAAATCCCCTAAGGATGCCACACGGGAAATAAAGATGCATCTTCATTGCATGTGTTGCCTTGTTTCCAGCTGTAGGAGAGGTAATATCTTCGGGTGACTTACCACTATCAGCTAATGGATCAATTGACATGCGTGCAAGCCAGCAAAATTTATTATCTTGCAATACAAAGGTACCCTGCATCAATTAAGTAGCAAATCAAATGACAAACCATTCCAATCTAAATTGATATGACGAGTTGTCTGCGAATTATGAATTCATCTGTGATGATAACACACCCTATGGTTTGTCCTCAAGTTGTCTACATGCTTCTTAAAGAGCTCAAGCCAAAAATCCTTGCAAATGAACTTGATGGCTTCCAGATGATCATTGAATCGTGGCCGCTCCATGGTGTACCTGACCCGAGTTTGTTAAGAACACATGCACATTTTTGCCCAATTCATTAATATTTCAGGATTAACAACTGCAAAGAGACATTGTGTAGAATAGATATAGAAGAAGCACATTGAAATGACTTTAAAGGCTTAATTTTGCATTTCATAGTTATCATGGCGCCATTTGTTTTTGCATCTTCATTTGGAGGCTAACCCTTTGGGGAAGTGGTCCTACTTATTAAAAGCATAAACAGATTGATAAACCAACTTATGCTCTCCAAAATTAAAAGTGAAACATTACTCTCTAAAATATCTATGTTTCTTATAGTCATTTGAGATCTAAAGCACAATTTTACCAAACACTATATTTGTGCCTTTTGCAAATTGTGATAAACTTTTGCTTTGTTTTTTGAATTTAATTTTGATACACTGTCAGTGTAAAATCATTTTACATGTGCATCCAATTACATAAGGCCACCTTACCAAAAATAACTACCTTTTACATTGACTGCTTAAATGGTCATCCAAGAGAATGATTGTCCTCGCACGAACTCTGTATAAAATGTTTTACACTATCTATGCATCAAAATTAAACTCTTTGTCTTTTTACCAAACAAAACAACCATAACTTTTGAAGAGCAGTTTTATAAAGATAAAAGGGTTCAACAACTTTCTAAGAATCACAACAATACCAAACCCAATTGATAACAGATCTGCAGGCACAAATTCTAGTACAAACAAACAATAGTTTTAAGGTAAGGAAATTGAAACCATCGAACTCTTTTACCTTTCAGAGAGCTGGTGACCAACCTGGTATCCAATAGCCTCGATCCTGCGAGCAGCAAGATCATGCTTATTAGGGTAGAATCGGTTGCAATAGCACGAAACCACCTCCGTCAACAGGCTATCCAAACAACTCTCTGAAACTTCTCTAACCATTCTCAGTCTTTAACTCGCAGGAATGGAAGAACCAGATTCACTATGCACCCTCAATCTAATTTGTGCTTTGCTTCCCTATTGGTGAACCTTGAACACCAAGGCGTATGGAAAAGAATTGAGGTTGCAAATGTATTACATTAACTGCTAATGTGCCAAGCACAATGCACAATTAGAGAAGGTCAGATGAAGTAGAGAAAGAATTAAGTGACAACTGTTAGAATCATTCTTTCTAATCATCTAACGTGCCAAGAATTAAGCACATAAATCATTCAAGCATTATTATTAATTAAAAAAAACACAGATGTATAAAGGTAATATTTCTTTTCCATTATGGTTTAGAACTTGATTTGCTTTTTTCTTTCATTTACATTCTGTGATTGAAAGTTCTATGATCCAGTTCTTTTCATAGTAAAAATTATAATAATAATAATTTGAGAAAAATTATAAAAAATTTATTTAATTTATTTAATTTATAAAAATTTAATTTATTTTTATTTTTTTAATTCAAAAAATTTGAGAAAAAATATAATAATAATAAAATGTAATTATGAAAAATTAACAAAAATAATAAAAAAAATAAAAATAACTCGTGTCCTTTAATAGTGTCTCTATGTCCTTAGTGTCAAGATAAACACAAAATACACTAATTTAATATCTCTAAACACAATATCTCTATGTCCTGTCTTGTCTCGTCTCAGTGTCTTTATAAACAAAGACCTAGGCATAGAAGAAGACATAACATAATTTAGAATTTCTTTAAGCAATTACTTCTAAACAACATGATGAAATTGTGCCACGATTTTTTTTGTCCATTAATCATCTTTTAAGAATTTATATATATTCTGTTCTAATTTGAAGTAACAGACATGTATTCTATTTTAAATTGCATTAAACACCAAATACAAATTGTATCATCTTATACAACTAAAATGTGGCACAAATGCAATGAAGCAAAGTCTCAATTTTGATTTCCAAACTAGGAATTAGCACTAACTAACTTGAACAAAAAAAAAAACCATGAATTGATTTGTCACAAGGTGAAAAACAAGCAGAACAGCAATCATAAGAGGGCAAAGAGGGCAAGTTTAACAACCATTCTTTCCGCAAAAGGAAGATTCCAATATACGCACAAGCAGAATATAAGAATAATCGCAAAAGATGAATATCCAAGAGAATAAATAAAACAACAAATCATGAATCAAATAATAGCCCAAGAGTGGGCGGGCGATTGATTTGTTTACGTAGGAGAAAATGTGCGTCGAAACCGTGTCTGAATTGCTACGAAATGCCCGGTCCCAATGGGGCGAGAAAGTGTCTTGTCTTCTCTCTTCGCAGTTACGTCGTCTTTTATGTGTGTGCTCTTTGGGAACTATTTGTTTTTTTCGTTCTCTCTCATTTAGGCGAATCCTTATACCTTCTTTGTCAGATTAGGAGTTCTGCACTCTAGGAGTGTTATCGGTTTGGTTTGGTTTTGAACCAAAAATCAACCGAATTAATCTATTCGATTTTCACAGAGTATTAATTAATTGGTTTATTGTATGTGCAACAACCGAATCGAATCGAACTGAACCAAAAGCGATTTGGTTCGGTTAGTTTTTTCGATTTTTAAATCTTAACTAATAGAAAATTAATTTAAGTAAAATGATATTCAAAACAATTAATAAACTGAAATAACATTACATTACATTCAAATTCAACACAAATTCAACTCATTCCAACAACTAAACATAAAACAAACACATTTGTTAAGTCTCAAATTTTCATTTCAATGCATTATTAAGCCACTTCTTCGGTTCGGTTTGATTTCTGTCGAGCCAACCGAAAACCGAACCGAACCGATCGGTTTAATTCGAAAAAAACTCGATTTTTTCGGTTTTCTATTCAGTTGTTGTAAATTTCGGCTCGATTTTACGGTAAATTTCAGTTCGATTCGATAACTTACACCCCTACTGCACTCTTGTTAAATTTAATAAATTTCAATTCTTCGTTTATTATATTTTTTAAATTATTAAAAATGAACCTAACAAATAATTATTCTATTTAATTTGTTTTTATGATAAAAAAATAAAAAAATATATGTAAAATAATATTTTATTCACTTATTATAATTTACTAAGATAAAATTATTTATTTTTTTAACATTAGTAATTTATTTTACGTATAATATAAAAATAAATAAATATTATATGAGTAAAATACATATATAAACTGTTACGATGGGTAACCGGAGATGGTGGGCTGGACTCGCTAGGTTGGCCCAATCGTCTGAGGAAGGAAGCCTTCGAGCGGGTCTGCGCCTTGGGGGCCTCCGTCCGACTTGTGAGTATGAACGAGTGGGGGGTGGTACCTGCAAAGACACTCCGATGCCTAAGTCAGCAAGGGTGTGAGCAGGTCTAGAGAGTATTGGGTCTTAGAGATACCTGAGAGGTGTCAGTGTATTTATAGTGGTGAACCAATAACCACCGTTGAAGTAGTGCCACTTTTTTAGGGTGATAACCGTCCCTTTATCTTAGGGAGGTTAAGATATGGCTCCTGGAAGTGGTTAGAGAGATCCTAGGGGCAGCTACTCATTTAAACGAGTGATTATCTGCCAGCTAACCCTCGTCCCCGACTTCTTTAGGGTAAGTCTGATAAGAACCGACTTCGCAGGAGGAAGGTCGGTACTAGGCGAGGCTCAACCCTTCGGATTGGGCCTTTTATTTGGACCTGGGCCTTATCATTGGGCCAGGGTATGAACAGTGCCCCTACTCGAGCCCAATTTCTTTTAAGATTTGGGTTCGAGTATTCTACTCGGGAACGCAGCCGACTTGGGAGGGAACCGACGTGTTTGTTTGGAACCGACGTGACTTTCGTGACTTTCGATTTTCACAGTTACGTCTAATCAAACGTCGCGTCTGTTAGATGTTCGCGTAGGTATTAATTACCTTGGTAACGGTGCACCTATTTATGACTGCCCCGTTTTTACCATTATGCCCCTAACGTGTTTATAAATACTTCCCCTCTCTTTCATTGTTTCGTTTCTGCGATTTTTCAAATTTCCTCTTCACCTGTTCGTGCAGCATTCTTGCGTTTGAAGGCTTTCATTTCCTCCAACCTTTTTCAGATAAAGGTTAGATTTTTCTTCTTCTCCTTTTGCAACATGCTTTCTGTTTGCATGCTTTTATTTTTCGGATGGATAGGTTGATTCGTAGGTTTTTGTTTGATTCCGTACTTCCCCCTTAGAGACCATGTTTTTTGATTTTCTTTTCTTTTTTTCCCTTTGTAGGTTTTACCAACCCTTTTTTAAAAGAAAGAAAATGTCTTATGTTGAAAGTCTTGCCCAGTGGGTTGATGTTACCGTCCTGGGGGAGGAACCTTTGGTTGACACCGAATTCATCACCAACCTTCGCACTCATCACCGAATTTGTACTTCCGAGGAGGATGAGCCGAAGTATGAGTTGGTGGTCCCGGGTCCGGAAGACCGGGTTTGCTTCGGGAGGGCCACTGAAGCGGCCCCTCATTTCTTCTTTATGTATGAGAGCATGGTTACCCCTTTGGGTGTCTTTCTTCCATTTTCTGATTTTGAGATGTCGGTGTTGCGTCACTGCCGAGTTGCTCCTACTCAACTTCACCCCAATTCCTGGGGTTTTTTGAAAATCTACCAATTTATCAGCCATGCTTTAGACTTTCCGACTTCTTTGAGAATTTTCTTTCATCTCTTCCATATGACCAAGCCCTTCAGTGGGCAAAATAATAAGCAACAATGGGTGTCTTTCCGGGCTATACAAGGTCGGAGAGTTTTCACCCATTTTGACGAATCCTTTCATGACTTCAAAAATTATTTTTTCAAAGTTCAAGGCGTAGAGGGTCACCACCCCTTTTTCTTGGATGAGAATTCTTCCCCTCGCTTTCCCTTATTCTGGTTAGAGGCTTCCCCCTGTGAGAAATATGGTTTGGAGGATCTGGATGAGGTGGAGGCAGCCATTGTGGGGTTCCTCCGAGAAGTATGGGGGAGGGCCCCATATCTGGATACCAAAAAATTTCTCCAGGGGTCGTCGTCTTTTGTCCAGACACAACTAGGTAGCCTTTATCTACTTTGTTTCCGACTTGTTTCTACCGACTTGAAGTTTACCGACTTGTTTTACTAATTGTTTTCTTTTACAGAGATGGCGAGGAAGAATTCCAATGAGTCTTACCAGAGAGTCCAGGAGGCCAAGGCGAGGTCTCACGCCAGAACCGGTGGTGCCAGGGTAACTAGCTCTCCTCTTCCTCTTCCTCCCCCTTCTTCCCGAAATTTGGGGACTCCTTCTCAACCCATTGTTATTCCTACTTCGGCTTCTTCTCAGCCGTCCCCTCCTCCCCGACCTTCTCTTGAGCCAGAAAAGAAGAAGCGCAAGGCTTTAGAGTCTGGCTCTTCTTTTGAAGGTGAGGCTAAGGTGGATGCTCCTGCATTTATCCGAAAGTTCATCTATCCCCATACCCGTATAGGTATGGATGATGTTTCTATTCGGAACCACCTCACTATTCTGGCTGAGGAGAGCATCAGGGCGGCGGAGATTTGTGCCAAGTTCCTTGATATTTTTGAGAAGACTTCTCTTAGCTCTCTGGGTTCAACCTCTAAGGTTGAAGAGTTGGAGGGAAGGCTTCTCATATATCAGGAACATGAGAAGGAGTTGAAGAAGGAGGTCGCCAAATTGAAGGAGGAGAGGGATGGCCTCCGAGAGAAGGAGAGCAAGTTACAAGCCCTATGTAACATGGAGGAGGGCTTGAGAAAAAAGGCGCAGGAGAGTTATCAGAGTTTATTTGAGGACCTTGTGGCCGTAAGGAGGGATTTGTTGAACTCTCGGACTGCCTATGCCGAGTTGGAGGACTCTATTGCTGAGGGGGCGGAGGAGGCCTGGAGGATTTTTAAGGAGCAGGTCGGAGTCCTTGCTCCCGACCTGGATCTCTCTCCTTTGGATCCTGACAAGGTCGTTATTGATGGTGCCATAGTTTATCCCCCTGCTCCCGCGGTCGTCACCGAGTCAGATTTGAAGACTCGGGGGCAGAGGATCATTGAGTCCCCTCCTCGTCGAAAGGATGTTCCAAGTTCCTCCCGACCTCTCGGCACCTCTTCTCCGACTCCTATGGACACTTCTCTCCCTGGTCCTGATGGCGCTCCGACTTCTCTTCCCGACTCTGGTGGTGATGCTCTTTAAAAATTTGTTGGCTATATGGGGGCCCGGCCTGTGGGTCCCCTCTTTTTTAAACTCTTTATATTTGTGATGGTGGTATGTTGACATTTGCCTTGGCCTTTTATGGCCGTAAACAAAAATATTTATAATTGCCCTTTTTTGGATAAGGGTTTTATTTAACAAAAATACCCTTTTTGGTATAAGGGTTTCAGCTACCTTTTTGTGTGCATGCTTTTTTATTTTGATTTTTCGAAGTCCCTTTAATCTTTTTTGAAAACCTTTTGCTTGTCTGTCCTTCTAAGCCTTTTCGCTTTAAGGGCTTTAGGACATTCTTTAAGCTTTTTCCTAGGTTTTTCGATCTCTTTCTTGTTATTCCTTACACTCAACTTTGTTTTATTGAGTTCTATGACTTAGGTTATTTTTGCGATGCGTTTTCTTTTCTACTCGGTTTTTCATTTTGACTTATGAGTCGGAATGTCTCCGAGTTTCTCACGATCAACTTTTATAACCTCTTTACACCGACTTGTACCTCGTCGTTTTATCCTGACGACCATCTAGGTTGGTTCATGGGATTTTCACGTTTTGTCGAGCTTAAGTCGGCGCGTTTCGTAGGAAGAAAAATAAACGAGAAGGAATTTATAAGAGATATTGTAAAAGATCTTTATTAATTTGGGAAGGTACTTTACTGCTACTAAGAGCTTTTAATAATCTTTTTCCCCTTAGCCACTACTATGATGCCTCATTAAAAATCCTTCTTCAGAAAAAACCCTTTAATGTTTGGGAAAAAATCGTGAAGTTGGGAAAAGAGTACATCAGGGAGTAGAGTTCGCTTTTAACTATAATACCTTTTCATATTACAAGCATGCCACGATATTGGTAACTCGGCGCCGCTTAGGTCGGTCACCTTATAATAACCTTTTCCTAAGACCTCGCTAACTTTGTAGGGTCCTTTCCAATTGGTAGCGAGTTTTCCTTCCCTCGATTTGTTGACTCCTATGTCGTTTCTGATTAGGACCAGATCGCTTAGTGTGAAACTTCTTCGAATGACTTTCTTTTTGTATCTGGTAGCCATCCTTTGCTTCAGCACTGCTTCTCTTATCTGGGCTTGTTCTCGGACTTCGGGGAGCAACTCTAGCTCCTCTTTGTGCCCCTGTATGTTTCCGATTTCATCATGGAGAATCACTCTTGGGCTTTGCTCACTGATTTCTACTGGTATCATGGCTTCTACCCCATAGACAAGTCGGAAGGGTGTTTCTCCAGTAGCAGATTGTGGCGTCGTCCGATAAGCCCACAACACCTGTGGGAGCTCTTCTGTCCAGGCTCCCTTTGCTTCTTGTAGTCTTTTCTTCAGCCCTGCCAGTATGACTTTGTTGGCTGCCTCGGCTTGTCCATTGGCTTGTGGGTGTTCCACCGAGGTGAACTGGTGTTTGATTTTCATACTGGCCACCAGGCTTCTGAAGGTAGAGTCGGTGAACTGGGTTCCATTATCTGTAGTGATGGAATAAGGTATTCCATACCTTGTGATGATATTTTTGTAGAGGAACCTCCGACTTCTTTGAGCTGTGATGGTAGCCAGTGGTTCTGCTTCTATCCACTTTGTGAAGTAGTCTATCCCCACGATCAAATATTTGACTTGTCCTGGCACCTGGGGAAAAGGACCTAGCAAATCCATTCCCCATTTTGCGAAGGGCCATGGAGAAGTTATACTGATGAGTTCTTCGGGGGGAGCTACGTGGAAATTTGCATGCATCTGGCATGGCTGACATTTTTTCACAAACTCGGTGGCATCTTTTTGCAAGGTCGGCCAGTAGAGTCCAGCTCGGATGACCTTCCTGGCTAGCGATCTTGCTCCGAGATGATTTCTGCAAATCCCATTGTGAACCTTCTCTAGCACTTCAGTAGTCCTTGAGGTCGGTACGCACTTCAACAATGGTGTCGATATTCCCCTTTTATAAAGGATATTTTTCACCAAAGTGTAATGTTGTGCTTCCCTCCGAATTTTCTTGGCCTCTTTTTCCTCCTTAGGGAGGACGTCGAATTTTAGTTATTCGACCAGAGGATTCATCCATCCGAGGTTTAGCCCAGATACCTCAAGGACATCTTGTTTGCCCTCTGCTTTCACTACCGAGGGTTCTTGGAGAGTTTCCTGGATCAGGCTTCTATTGTTCCCTCCTGGTTTGGTACTTGCTAACTTGGAGAGGGTGTCTGCTCTGCTATTGAGATCCCGAGTTATGTGTTTGACCTCGGTTTCCGCAAAGCGCCCGAGGTACTCCAAAGTTTTTTCCAAGTATCTCTTCATATTTGGATCTTTTGCCTGATACTCTTCGTTTATCTGGGAGGTCACCACTTGGGAGTCGCTGTATATCATCACTTTTGTTGCACCGACTTCTTCTGCCAGCTTTAATCCAGCGATCAAGGCTTCGTATTCTGCCTGATTATTTGAAGCTGGGAATTCAAATTTGAGGGAAACCTCTATTTGGGTTCCCCTTTTATCAACCAATATTATGCCTACGCCGCTTCCTGCCTTGTTTGAGGATCCATCTACATAGAGTTCCCATGTGGTTGGCTTTTCCTCTTGGTCTCCTGCATATTCCGCTATGAAGTCGGTAAGGCATTGGGCTTTGATTGTCGTCCGAGTTTCATATCTCACGTCGAACTCGGAGAGTTCTATTGCCCATTGAATCATTCTCCCAGCAACATCCGTCTTTTGGAGGATTTGCTTCATGGGTTGGTTCGTGCGGACTCTTATTGTATGAGCTTGAAAGTAAGGTCGTAGCCTTCGTGAGGCTATTACTAAGGAGTAAGCAAACTTCTCTAGTTTGTGATACCTTAGCTCGGGGCCCTGTAGAACTTTGCTGATGAAGTAAACTGGATGCTACCCGGCCTCGTCCTCCCTTATCAGGGCTGATGCAACAGCTTTGTCTGCTATGGACAAATAAAGGACGAGACCTTCCCCGACTAGAGGTCGGGTTAGGATTGGTGGTTGACTCAAGAACCTTTTGAACTCCTGGAATGCTCCTTCGCATTCTGGAGTCCATTCAAACTGGCATCCCTTTTTTAATAAAGAAAATAGTGGAAGGGATTTGAGTTCTGATCCTGCTAAGAACCTGGAGAGGGCTGCGAGTCGGCCATTCAATTGTTGAACCTCTCTTAGGCAAGTCGGGTTCTTCATTTCCAGGATAGCTTTACACTTATCGGGATTTGCTTCAATCCCTTTCTGTGTCAGCATAAAACCCAGGAATTTTCCAACTTCTACCGCGAAGGCACATTTTGCGGGATTTAGTCTCATCCCGTGTAACCTTATGGTGTCGAAGACTTGCGAGAGGTCTGACAAGAGGTCGACTTCTTCCTTGGTTTTTACCAGCATGTCGTCGACGTAGACTTCCATTAGGCTCCCAAGGTGAGAAGCGAACACCTTGTTCATCAGTCTCTGATATGTGGCCCCTGCATTTTTCAATCCAAATGGCATGACCACGTAACAGAAATTAGCTCTGGGCGTGATGAATGATGTTTTCTCCTGGTCCGGCTCATACATTGGGATTTGGTTATACCGCGAGTAGGCATCCATGAACGACAAGTATTGATATCCCGAGCTAGAGTCTACTAGGGTATCAATACTTGGTAGTGGATAAGGTTCCTTGGGACATGCCTTATTTAAGTCGGTGTAGTCGACACACATTCTCCATTTGCCATTTTGCTTCTTGACTAGCACTACATTGGCTAGCCATGTTGGATATTTGACTTCTCTGATGAAGCCGGCTTCTAAGAGTGCTTGTACTTGTTCTTCTACTACTAGGGCTCGTTCCGGGCCGAGCTTGCGTCTTCTTTGTTGTACAGGTCGGGACCCTGGGTATACCGAGAGCTTGTGGGACATGAGCTCGGGATCTATCCCGGGCATGTCGGAGGCTTTCCAGGCAAAGAGGTCGGAATTGTCTCTTAGGAGTTTAGTCAACCCTTGTTTTAGGGTTTCCTCTAAGTTGGCTCCTATGTTGGTATTTTTCCTTCCTCTTGGCCGACCTGTATTTCTTCGGTTTTTCCTCCCGGCTGTGGTCGCAGCTCTTCTCTGGCCCTTGCACCGTCGAGCTCTATGGTGTGAACTTCTTTGCCTTTTCCCCTTAGGTTCAGGCTTTCGTTGTAGCATTTCCTTGCCAATTTCTGATCTCCCATCACCGTTGCTATTCCCGCTGAGGTCAGGAATTTCATGCAAAGGTGGGGAGTGGACACCACTGCTCTGAGTCGATTAAGGATAGCTCTGCCAATTAAAGCATTATATGCTGACCCTACATCGATGAATATGAAGTCTATACTCAGAGTTTTGGATTTTTCCCCTTTTCCAAAAGTGGTGTGAAGGGGTAGAAATTCCAGTGGTCTTATTGGCGTGTCGCCTAATCCGTACAAGGTGTCGGGGTAGGCTCTTAATTCTTTCTCATCTAACCCTAGTTTGTCAAAAGCGGGCTTAAAAAGGATGTCTGCTGAGCTTCCTTGATCTACTAGGGTTCTGTGGAGATGGGCATTTGCTAGGATCATGGTTATTACCATTGGATCGTCGTGTCCAGGGATTATTCCTTGCCCATCCTCCTTTGTGAATGATATGGTTGGAAGGTCGGGTGACTCGCTTCCGACTTGGTAGACTCGCTTGAGATGCCTTTTGTGAGAGGACTTGGTGAGTCCCCCTCCCGCAAACCCTCCTGAGATCATATGGATATGTCTCTCCGGAGTCTGCGGTGGTGGGTCTCTTCTATCCTCATCGTCTCGCTTTCTCTTCCCATGGCTGTCCGACCTTTCTATGAGATATCTGTCAAGCCGGCCTTCTCTAGCCAGCTTTTCTATCACATTTTTAAGGTCGTAACAGTCATTTGTTGAGTGGCCATATATTTTATGGTACTCACAGTAGTTGCTACGACTCCCCCCTTTTTTATTTTTAATAGGCCTGGGAGGTGGCAGCCTTTCAGTATTGCAAATCTCTCTGTATACATCCACTATAGAAACCTTTAGAGGAGTATAAGAGTGATATTTCCTTGGTCTATCGAGACCGAGTTCTTCCTTCTTCTTGGGCTCCCTATCCCTCTCTTTTGTTGAGGGAAGATGCCCGGGTCGCCAACTCGAATCTCTCAGTCTGGCATTCTCCTCCATGTTGATGTACTTTTCAGCTCTTTCCTGTACATCACTTAAGGAGGCGGGGTACCTTTTTGATATGGACTGTGAGAAAGGACCTTCTCTAAACCCATTGACTAACCCCATAATAACTGCCTCGGTGGGCAGGTCTTGGATTTCTAAACATGCTTTGTTGAACCTTTCCATATAGGCTCGTAAAGATTCTCCGACCTCCTACTTTATTCCCAGGAGGCTTGGCGCATGTTTTACTTTGTTCTTCTGGATAGAGAACCTCATCAATAATTTCCTTGAGAGGTCTTCGAAACTGGTGATTGACCTCGGGGGGAGGCTGTCGAACCACTTCATCGCTACTTTTGCCAGAGTGGTCGGGAAGGCTTTGCATCGCGTAGCGTCAGAAGCGTCGGCTAGATACATCCGTCTTTTGATATTTCTTAAGTGATGCTTCAGATCCGTGGTTTCCGTCGTAGAGGTCCATATCGGGGCTTTTGAAGTTCCTCGGAACTTTTGCCCTCATTATGTCCTCGCTGAAGGGGTCCTCCCCTCCTGGGGGCGACTCTTCTCGGTCGTCGCGGGAGTTTCGACTTTTGAGGGAGGATTCCAACTTCAAGAGTTTTCTTTCTAACTCTTTTCGTCGTTCCATCTCCTCTTTTAGATTCTTTTCTGTTTCCCTTTGTCGCTCCCGTTCCTGTTCCAGTTGTTCCAGGCGGCTTTGGTGGACATGGACTAATCCCATAAGTTCAGTTGCATGGGGTGGTCCATCCTTTTCCGATTCGCGCCCTTCTGAGGAATTTACCTTCGGATTTTTGACTCCAGAAGTACCCTCTCTATGCTGATCGTTAGTTCCTTGGTGGAGGGTTAAGTTTGTGTCATTGTCTCCAGTGTCCAGATTCTCTTGTTCGGAATCTGACTCCACATGACCCTCCTCAGGGGATCTGTCCGCCATCACTGGTTGATCTCTCGGGTCCCCGGCAACGGCGCCAATGTTACGATGGGTAACCAGAGATGGTGGGCTGGACTCGCTAGGTTGGCCCAATCGTCTGAGGAAGGAAGCCTTCGAGCGGGTCTGCACCTTGGGGGCCTCCGTCTGATTTGTGAGTATGAACGAGTGGGGGGTGGTACCTGCAAAGACACTCTGATGCCTAAGTCAGCAAGGGTGTGAGCAGGTCTAGAGAGTATTGGGTCTTAGAGATACCTGAGAGGTGTCAGTGTATTTATAGTGGTGAACCAATAACCACCGTTGAAGTAGTGCCACTTTTTTAGGGTGATAACCGTCCTTTTATCTTAGGGAGGTTAAGATATGGCTCCTGGAAGTGGTTAGAGAGATCCTAGGGGCAGTTACTCATTTAAACGAGTGATTATCTGCCAGCTAACCCTCATCCCCGACTTCTTTAGGGTAAGTCGTGATAAGAACCGACTTCGCAGGAGGAAGGTCGGTGCTAGGCAAGGCTCAACCCTTCGGATTGGGCCTTTTATTTGGACTTGGGCCTTATCATTGGGTCAGGGTATGAACATAAACCAAACCAATGTCAATATTACATGAATTTCTTTAAATAAATAACGTTAAGTGAATATCTTCAATCATACTTTTATATAATCAAATTCATTGGATTTAAATTACACATTATAGTACTAAATTGAAACAAATGTGTTCGAATTAATAAAAAACATCGTAAATCGATATAATTAGCTTCGATTTACATGCAAATTCACCTATAGTATTATGGCATATAGAAATTCGATATTGCTGCCCATGGTATTGTGTTCTATGATAAATTGAATGATATAAATTCGAATGACATCCTATAGTAATTCGAATGAATTCAATTCGATTTAATAATGGTGTTGTACTCATAGTAAATCAACATAGGTAAATTCGATTTAGCATAGGTTTTTCTATATATAAAATTTAAATTCACTTGTTTTGAATTATATTTCACCGTATTAAATCCAACCCAAAACGAAAAATCCAGAGTAATTTTGAAAATTTATATTAGAATATTCAAACTGCGAAAATGGAAGACGACCAAATCGAATTTATTGATTGGACGGAGTTATCCATATTACTGGTAGTGTTCATGAAGAGGTTAGTGAATGAAATTTATTTTACTTTATTTTTTTAAAGAAATAAAGAATTGTTAGTGATATTAAATTTCTTAGAACAGTCACCAAAAAAATTGCTTAGAACTCAATTATTAGAATTATTAGAATTTTTAAACCTCAAATAATAGTTAGAGTATTGATTTAAAGCGACAGCGTTTTTGTTTGGGAGGCAAGGACAGATCGACCCCTATCCATTTTTAAATTGACAGCTTGGTACTTCAAAGACACCTGACAGTCAACTCATCACCGTTAAGTGACACGTATGTTTATTCCGGTTGTTTTCAACGCCGGAAGGTACAGAAGGACCGCCATGTCTCACGGAATGCAAAGATAGGGGCCGGGACGTACCTTTTTTTTGGACAGGAATCGCTTTGTCCTTATAAAAATTGGATAGAGATCGGATTTGGTGTTTACTCTAATTTGTTAGAACATTGAAACCACAAATGCATGATAGATGCGGAATAACTAAGTGTGTTATATGACCGTTCTTAGCTCGTATCAAAGAAGCAAAGAGTTCATCTTCTGCACCTTCTCAAGCGCAGTAAGTCCATCTCCACACCAAGAAGATCTCGCTTTCTCCTCGACCTCACTATCTCCTTTGACTCTAAGATTGCAAATTTGAGTTATTGGTGGCAAGGGGCAAATTTGGGACTGTGATTTCAGTAAGCATCCATGAACCCAAATAATTCATCATACTATGAATTTTTTGCAAAATAGAAAACTCTCAATAACAGAAGCATTAGGCATCAAATTAACAAGAATAAAAAACAAAATGTAAAGGTTAAACTAAAGAGTAAAAATAGTGATGAATTGCAAATCTAATAAGAACAAAAGAATAAAATTGATTTTTTGTTTTTCAGTGGAATAATAAGTTAAACACTTAGATATTAGGATTGTTTTTCATAGCAACTCAGTAATATCAAAACAATTAAAAAAATTGACATGATCAAAACTTTGTTGTAGGATAACAAAAAATACTATTTAAACATAAATTGATGAGAACAAAATGCAGAAGTTGAACCCAAGAAAAAAAATGATGAACTACAAATTTGAAAAGTGGTTATCTTCGTTTGTTTGTTATCCTCTCCCTGTCGTAGCTGTCGTGGTTGCGTCTTAAGGTTGAAAAGGGGAAGAAGGTGAAGATTGAAGAAAAATTCTGTTTCTTTTTTGCAGATCTTGTTTTTTGACTTTTTTATTTTAAATTATTTAAATTTTAAAATCTAAAAAAAGTTTATTGAATTTTGATATTTGTTAAGTTTATAATAATGGTGTTCGTCTAAAATAAAATAAAGATGTATAAGTTTTTTTATAAAAATAAGTAAAAAGTTGTTTTTGTCTTTTCAAATTTTTATAAAGATATTTTAGTAAAAAATTTAAATACTGACGTGATAATAAAATTCATATATCATATTTAAATTTGTTCACATTTTTATTATATCAATACTCATAAATTATTATCATGCCGATATAAATTTGTTCACATTTTTATTAAAAATTGAATCTCAGTCAATTTTATTTGAAGTGAAACTACGTGTTTAAATTCCATCAAAATTAGAGTTGTTTCCAAATAGTCAAATACGATGACCAAAACTTAATTTTATACAGAAAATGAAAAGGAACCATATGATTAAGATTAGTAGTACTAACTATAGTACCGATATGAAAGTGTAATACCTTCCCTAATCCTATCCACAACTATAACATAGTCACGTCCAAATCATTCTTTGTTAAATGGTTACAGTAACTAAGCACTTGCTCTCTTTTAACATGAAGAATTTCCGGAGAAGGTGATAGATTCAGCAAGAAGAAGCAAGCGAAGCAGAGTCCACAGTCGCGGATAAGGCGCATACAGCACCAGAAGGAGCATGAGCGCCGCTCCTCTTACGCCTAGGTACCATCTTCGCCGGTCGCATGCCGCTGCGAAAAGCCTCGGAGATGAGTTCTCTGCCGCCGCAGCACGTTTCGTCGCCGTCACCGCTGCCACTGATCTTCCTTTTCGGCCCAACCTGCAAGTGGTTCGCGAACTGGAGGCGGCTATGGTGAGGATCGGAGGATGAAGGAGGAAAGAGGAATTTGTGGTTATTGTTGCTGCTGCAGAGTTTCTCCAACGAAGTGACGCAGCACTCTTGCCAGTTGAGCTCGTTGAGATCGGCAATGGCGTCCTCCACCGTAAGAGCCGCGAACGCTGAGACGACGCTACTGTGGAGCGTGGAGCGCGATAGCTTCACGAGATCGAGCGAGTTCACCGCGTCCACCAACACCTTCTGTGGAAAAATCACACAGAAGTTTCTCGAAGTTTTCAAGAACAATTCCAGAGTTACAAGAAGCAACGTACACAATAATGTAATCGTGTTCTATCTTCTTTTTTATCTGAACTTAAAAATTAGCGGGTGTGTGAGTGAGTGTGTGTGTGTGTGAGAGAGAGGGAGAGGGAGAGAACCTTGGGAGCGTGGTGTATCTTCTTGAAGCCGTGAATGCGAATGATCTGAAGTAAGAAACAGAGAAGAAAACAGGTCGGAATGAAGATCGATTATGGAGAAATGGAAATCAGATCAAAATTGAAAAGTGAAAGCGAAACCTGATTGAGTTGACACATGGTGAGGTCGAGGGAATGGCGAGAGCGAAGGAAATGAATGTAGTCGTCGAGGAGAAGCTTGTCATTCCTCACTGATCGCTTTTTCGTGTAGCTGGCGTTGTTCACCTGAGACTCCATGGCCATCAATGCTGCCTCTTGTGCCATTGAAGAATTGAATCAGAGAAGGAGAATCAGAAGAAGCGGGAATTTGTTTGATGATGAGTTCGTTGCGAATTTGTTATGGCGCGGCCGCTCCCTCCTGTCACACTCGCCCTTCCCGTTTTGTAACTGTTCACGTGATGTGTGAGCTATGCTGAAAAATTATGGGGGCAAATTTAATACGTTTATTATTCATTGAAGGATCAAATAATTGATTTTAAATCCTAATCTATAAAAAAAACAATGGAACAACAGGGTATAGCACAAAATAAACCAACAAATATTTTTGAATTATATTCTATATCAATTAATAACATTAATTGTCATTAATTAGTAGTTATTTAAATTTCTTTTTTTAAAAGATACAAAATTAATGATTATTAATTGCCTCTTCTTATTCTAATTCACCTTTTACCATTTATTACGCAAACACTAATTTTTCTTTCCAAAAAAAACTTCAAAATTCCAAAAAACAAAATGCACCAAAACATAAGATAAAGAATCATCTAAATTCTAAGAAAAAAAATATACAAATCATAGGAAAAAGAATCATCCAAAACTAATAAAAAAAATCATCCAAATCCTAAAAAAAAACATACAAAACATAGAAAAAAGAATCATCCAAAACTAATAAAAAGAATCATCCGAAATGTAGAAAAAAGAAACATAAAAAACTAGTTAAAAAAACATTCAAAACCAAATAGGAAGAGGAGAAGAAGAGCCATAGGGTGGCTGGCGACGACATCTTGGATGGCGTTGCGTGGACAGTGGGGGACTCGCGGTGGCATATTGCGACGAGTGGAGGAGTCGCCATAGATCGGAGAAGTTGATCGCGCGTCGCGAATGGGGACCTGGCGGTGGCTGCGTCACGACGGATGGAGAGTCGTGGGGGTGCGAGTGCCGAGCGATGGGGAGTTGCGAGCGGCAGGGTGGATCGGATGAGCGATTGGGAGTCGCGATGGGACGCGAGGAGGGTGAAGTAGAAGCGCGATGGTGGCTGTCTTTCCTGCGCGAACGGCAGATGGGGTGGTGGAGAAGGATGCAAGGACAACCGGCGATGGCACGCGAGGACGGTGCTGTAGTGATGCTAGCGGCGCAAGGACGAAACCGCGGCAACGAGAGGCATTGAGAAGAGGGATTAGGATTTGTGGTTTTGTATGGTGAATGGTGAGTGGAAGTAAAAATAAATTAGGGTAAGTTTTGATTCAAAAATACCATTAATGTCAATTAATCAAATTTTAAATTTGAAAAATAATTTAAAATTAATCATTATTTATTGAATTGTTCAACTCTTGGCTGGTGGACACTTGACTTCCTATATTTTTCCAAAAAAAAATCCTAATCTATCAGAAGATTGACTTCAAGTCTTTTTATTAATCAATAATGTATTATGTTCCTGTCTGGAACCAGGCTCCGAAGTATAGGCCGGTTACAGCTGGGAGAGCACTGGAGGCGTTCATCTCCTATGTACCGTTCCTTGATTTCTTCCTCGTCGGGATAGTGTGGAGAACCTGAAAAAAGGACTCCGACGCTCAAGTCAGTTCACGATCAATAATAATATTAATATTAATGATGCTAATCCGAACTTTTGTGTATTTCTGTGAGCCTGTGTTTAGGTCGTCTAAGCAGCGCTATTTATGTTTGAAAGATACGTCGGTTACTGATTTGAGATTTCCGCTACCTAATCCGAGGTGCGTTGTGGAGTTTTCTCTTAGTGCGGCGTTATCTGATTTTGACATAGTAGTCAATCTGCTTATATGGATACGGGTCAGCCGAGGCATAACGTCGGTTCGATTATAACGGATACGGATGACAGCCCACAAGCTTGACTTTCTAATGTCAGAAGCAAGTTGAGCTTTTGTCTTATGTGACCAACATTATGCCTGTTATATCACTTGCATCCAAGCCCCCAAGCTCAACGTGGTGCCGACCTTCTTTATCTTAACATTTTTTTGCGTTTAACAAACAAGGCGCATTTATTGGTCTTGAGGTCATGAAGGGACGTTTGTAATAAATGCTAGTGGGGTCTATTATCAAGGCAATCGTGGGTAGCAAGCTGTTTGGTAATGCGAACAGTTTTCGTGATCTAACAGTTAGGGATTGATGGTTATCAGTGGCTAAGAGAAGGGGGTTGATTCTTGACCTCTTTTGCTGCTGAAAATCACTTTTTTATTATTAACAGAACTTTAAGAGATATTTTTACTTTTGTCTCTTGTTGAGAAATGTGACTCCCATTTTTGTCTCCTAAAACAGAATTAGAGTAGAGAAGAAGGAGTGACACACTGATATATCCTAGTTCAGCTACTAAGTGCAATGTAGCCTACATCCAGTCTCTATCACAATTATGATGGAATTTCACTATCTTTTTCACAAGATTACAAACACCAATACTTTCCTAAGATCTACCCAATCCTATCTGGGACAAATCCAGATTCTAACCCAATTTGAATTTGACTAGGACTCAACCTAGCTTTCAACAGCAAAGTACTAACCCAACTTGTAAGGAAATTTCCACAGAAAGATGTACAAAGCAAATATGAGACATCTTATGGCTTTTTCTCCTAGTTGAACTCACTATCTTTTACCTCTCATTGGTTTTTTCTTACAAACATCACCATGTTTGTATTTTTCAATGAGACTCACATAGATTAAACTAAGAAAAAGAAATACAACATGTAAACCATGAAGGAAAAGAACTCAACCAGCTTAAGTTGCTATGAGAATCGAACCATATGCTCTGTTCTACTCTCTTACGTTCAACCCTTGGCTGTTCACTCTTCTTATAGAAGAGTGAAGTTTCCAAGTTTGAATCAAGTTCAACCCAATGTTGACTTCTTCTCCAATCTCCAAAGCTTGCAGTGGCTTGACCAGAGGAGAGAGAGAGAGAAGTCCGAATCTGAGACATGCAACTTACCTTCTCTCTCATCCTTTTTCTTCAAGCTTCATTGATCTTGACTGTTGAGCTTGACTTTGTCCCCAAGTTTTGTTTCTGAGCGTAGATTTGCTTCTGACCATGTTTGACTCCACTGTCTCCATGGTAGCTTGATTTGAGCTTGAGGCTTGGTAGATTTCTTCACGGTTCCTTGGTAAAGCATAGAAAGGGAAAGAACCCTTTTGACATTCTCAGACCAATAGAGAATAGCTTCTTGGTTGTAGCCCTTCTTCTTTCCTTAGATTTGGAAACACGCTTTTTGCCTTTTTTTATACCCTAGCTTCTACAGTTTCTGTTTTCTTCTTTCTTCTTCTTTGAGAGACGTGACTAAAAGAGAGAGAGAGAGAGAGAGAGAGAGAGAGAGAGAGAGAGAAAGAGAGAGAGAGAGAGTTTCGGCTTTCAGTGGAAGCTAAGTGAGATTAAAATTAATTGAACTTGGAGTTCAAGTTTCTTAGAGTGTGGGTGTTGGTGATTGAATAGGGCTTGGAAGGGTTTTGGGCCATCTTTAATTTTTATTTAGTTCAGAGGACTATAATAAGATTTGGTTTGCTTGTAGTGAACCAAGGTTTGTGTTAGTGTGGGCTTGATGATTTGTTCCTTGGGCCAAATTGTTTAATCTATTTTCCTGCACATTAAACCAAATACATTACATAAACAATTGATGATTACATAATAAGGTTTGTTCATCATTTTCATTTAATTATTAGTTTTCCAAACTCAACAATCTCCCCTTTGATAACAAACACTATTAAAATGAATTGAAAAAGATCAGGAAAAGGAACTTCCCTTTGAAGAATGATTCAAAGTAAAACTCCCCATGTCCTTTGTTCACTAAGCTCCCCCTGAAAATTTGCTTTGATAAACCTGATTTGAACAATTTATTCATAGAAATAATGCCAATATTCAAGATATATTCAAACAATTTTTATTGTTTTAGGAAACTTGTTTGATCCAAAATTTCAACACCTCTTATCAAACCAATGACCTTGACAGGATCATAAAACAGAGCTAATGTTCAATAAATTCATACCCTAAAACAGAGCATGATTATAACCATTAAGATCACAAAATACCAATTATTACCCAATATGTATAGCCCATGGTGATGATCAAAATCAGAACAAAAATTAATTTCCTTCGCACCCGAAACAGATTGGGTGGATACAGTGTTCACCCATTATGTTTCTGTCTCAATTCATTTTTCACACACCACTTTCTCCCCCTTTTGTTATCAAGGAGGGAAACCTGCAAGTAAACACAGCAATAAACATAGCAAAATAGCAAAGCATGCATGTCAGATAGAGTCAAATAGAGTTATTAAAGTTGTTACAGTCATCCAAAATAGAGTTCAAGAGGAAACTAGAAAGCAGTTATCAGAGTTCAGTAAATAGAAGCAATAAAACATCAATCTTCAGTTGGCAGCAGGGAGCAATACTAAGCATCAGATTCCTCTTTCTCAATTTCTAAAACATCTTCATCTTTGTCCGACAATACCTAGTCCTCATCAAGCGAGTCAAGATGCTTCAAAAATACTTCAATCCGATCATGGGATTTCATTAAGGATTTTTCATTTTGCAGTGCAATTTTGCACTGTTTTTGCTTGATCTGACCATTTGTTTGGTCATGAAAGCGAACTCTTGAAGGACATGCTTAACTATCTGGTGCAGAATTATAACCCACAAACTAACTGACAAGTGTACCGGGTTGTACCAAGTAATACCTCAGGTAAATGAGGGTCGATCCCATGAGGATTAATGGATCAAGCAACAATAGTCAATTGATTATTCTAGTCAGATAATCAAAATTTAGGGTTTCAATAGCAAATAGCATGAAAACAGAAAATTAAATAAGAGCAAACTAAAATTGGTTAAGAAAATAATATGATAAAAATAGTTAAGGTGTCAGAGATATTTAAATTTCTGGATTAATATTCAATGTTAACTACCTTGATCATGCAAAGATTATGTTCATGGCAAACTATATGTGACTAAACCCTAATTCCTTAGACTTTTTTAGTCTCCTCTAACCTTCATCAACTGCCAATTCCTCAGTCACTTGATTCCGATTAGAGGGTTAAGTTTAAAACTAGTTTATGAGCCACACAAACCCTAGATACCTAAAAATAAGACGATTATATGTCACGTATCGTGTTAAATCCAGATAAATAGAGAGTTGTGAGGAATTGATTTCAAGATGTAATTCTAATGATATAACTTTTCCAAGATTCAAATATAATTCAAGTTGAATTAGAGTTATTTCCCAATAATCACTAATTCTTAGGATGAAGAACGAAACCAATTCTTAAACAATAATAAAAACATTATTCAAGAGTAGAAAAACAAATAATTATCAATCCATCAAAGTAAATAGAGCTCCTAACCTTAACAATGGAGACTTAGTTCCTCATGGAGAAAATAAACCCTAGTAGAAAAAAGTATGAAAGTGTGGAATGAAAATTTGGAGATTGCTAGGTCAAGATCTCTTCTCCTTTTATATCTAATCCTAATTAATATAAAATATATTTTCTAAAACTAAATAATATCTTTTCTTATTTGTAAATAAAATAAAGTTTTAATAAAAAATAAATGAAATCTTCGCGTGGGACCACTGCAGACTCCAAAGCTGGCACCTAACTTGATGATTGGCACCTAACTTGGGAAATATCAAGTTAGGCGCCATTATGACAGTGTGTATTTGCATGTTTGGCTTCAACTGGCGCCTAACTTGGAAAATTTCAAGTTAGGCGTCACCCTTCCCGTAAGGACTTGGCATGCTTGTCTTCACCAAGGCCGTACAATCTGGAGAAAAAGTGTATACAATTATATATCGTTGAAAAGCTCTAAAAATTGGCTTTCTAATGCCATTAGAATAGAGTCAATTGGACCTCTGTAACTCTATTTATGCTCGTTGGAGTGTGAAGATGTCAGGGTTGACAGCATTCACGAATTCTCTTTGCACTTGTCTTTAATTCTTGGTTCCTCCTTATTCTTTTGCTTTTTTTTTTTCTAAAAATTCCCTACAAGAATCATGAAACCAAAAGGATTAAAGCAATATCCCATTTGATCACCAAAACTCTTCATAATTAAGCATTATACATTTATTTCTTATATAAAAAAGCATAGAAAAATACAACATGATGTGCACGCATCACTATCCCAGAAATAAGATATTTGTGTGAATCAGAGGTACCAGCTGCTAAGGGAGTGGGAAGGCTTTCATCCTCACTTTCATTTATGGCCGAAGCCTTAGCACCCTTAAGACTTTTGCCTTTAGCTTGTTTTGTTGCACCACCACCTTTGAGAGAAGATACTTTGTTTTCTATGGGCTCATTACTTAAATCAATTGAAAAATATTCAAACAGAAAAGTTAAAAACATTCCATAAGGAAGAGAGCTATTTTTCTCACTTTTGACACAGTCCCACATATGGCGAATCATGATGTAAGCAAATGAAATAGGACTAGCATTCAGAATGGCATAAAGCACTAAACAGTCACAAACCATCACCTTTTGATAAGATCCCATTTGAGGTATGATGATGTGTGTCACAATGCAATGCAATTGAGCCCTAACAGGTCCTAGGGCCCTGTGAGTGGGGATCATGCCATTCATGAGAGAAAAGTTCTCACAGATTCTAGCCAGAGCATTTTGATGAGAGACACCAACATGATCATCCCGTTTCTTAGTCATGTAAACTCTTACTCCTATGTCATCATAGCCGAGGGCTTTACTTATGGTGCTAGTGTTCAAGACAAACTGAGTACCCCTGACATCTGAGTGGAGTTCACCCTCATGAAAAAGGAGGTTAGTATAAAATTCTCTAACCAGATTAGGATAAATAGGTTTTTGAATCTTAAAAATGTTGGCCCATTTCAGAGTTTGAAAATTGCTTCTGTAATCTATCCTCTTTTCAGCCAAAGCATCAATATCAGCCACAAAAGTGGAACAAAGAGTTCGTTTTGAAATAACTTGCTGATGGAACTCATAATCTGAGCAGTAAGTGAAATGATGAGGATCATAGTGAGAATGAGATGGTTTACCAAACTTGTTTTTGAAGTCAAGGGAGTCAAGGTTTGGAGGCCCCCTGGTATCATGAAGAATCTGATGTCTGGCACCCTTTGAAAGATGAGTGGATAGAGCAGAGCGTCCTCAAGGATGAGGAATGGGACAAGGAGGAGGAGAAGGTGGATTTTCTTCTTCATACATGGGTCTTTTTCCTTTTCCACTCTTTGCACGAGAGGATTTGACTCCCTTGTGAACAGATGAACCCTTGGGATGAACTGATTTTCTTGCCATGGATTCAGTTTATTGAGAAGAGGAAGAGTGAGAGTGAATGTGTATGTGAGTGATGAGCGGATAATTTATACGCTTTTTGGCATTGTTTTTACATAGTTTTTAGCATGATTTAGTTAGTTTTTAGTATATTTTTATTAGTTTTTAAATACAAATTACATTTTTGGACTTTACTATGAATTTGTATATTTTTCTGTGATTTCAGGTATTTTCTGGCTGAAATTGAGGGACTTGAGCAAAAATCAGATTCAGAGGCTAAAGAAGGACTGCAGATGCTGTTGGATTCTGACCTCCCTACACTCAAAGTGGATTTTCTGGAGCTACAAAACTCCAAATGGCGCACTCTTAATTGCGTTGGAAAGTAGACATCCAGGACTTTCCAGAAATATATAATAGTTTATACTTTTCCCGAGTTTAGATAATGCAAACTAGCGTTCAACGCCAGCTTCCTGCCCTATTCTGGAGTTAAACACCAGAAACAGGTTGCAAAATGGAGTTAAACGCCAGAAACAAGCTACAAACTGGTGTTCAACTCCAAGAGAAGCCTCTACACATATAAAGCTCAATGCTCAGCCCAAGCACACACCAAGTGGGCCTCGAAAGTGGATTTCTGCATCATTTACTCATTTCTGTAACCCTAGTAATTAGTTTAGTATAAATAAAACTTTTTACTATCATGTTAAACGTCTTTTATCTGATGTTTGATCAGTTTTATGCTATCTTAGACCTTTATGGAGGCTGGCCTCTCGGCCATGCTTGGACCTTGTTCTTATGTATTTTCAACGGTAGAGTTTCTACACACCATAGATTAAGGTGTGGAGCTCTGATGTTCCTCATGAATTAATGCAAAGTACTATTGTTTTTCTATTCAACTCAAGCCTATTTCTTATCTAAGATATACACTTGTTCTTCAACCTGAGGAAGGTGATGATCCGTGACACTCATCATCATTCTCACCCAGGAATGTGTGCCTGACAACCACCTCCATTCTACTTGCAATCGCTTAAGTGCATATCTCTTAGCCTTCTGGTTCATGACGCATGGTTGCCTCGCCTGACAACCAAGCCTTCCATTCCATGAGATCAGAGTCTTCGTAGTATAGGCTAGAATTATTGGTGGCCATTCTTGAGATCCGGAAAGTCTAAACATTGTCTGTGGTATTCCGAGTAGGATCCGGGAAGGGATGGCTGTGACGAGCTTCAAACTCGCGAGTGCTGGGCGTAGTGACAGATGCAAAAGGATGACTGAATCCTATTTCAGTATGATCGAGAACCGACAGATGAATAGCCGTGCGGTGACAGCGCATTTTGGACCATTTTCACTGAGAGGACGAGATGTAGCCATTGACAACGGTGATGCCCTGCATAAGCTTGCCATGGAAGGGAGTAGGAATGATTGGATGAAGACAGCAGAAAAGCAGAGGTTTAGGAGGAACGAAAGCATCTCTATACGCTTATCTGAAATTCTCACCAATGAATTACATAAGTATCTCTATCTTTATTTTACGTTTTATTTATCTTTTAATTATCAAATCTCTAAAACCATTTGAATCCGCCTGACTGAGATTTACAAGGTGACCATAGCTTGCTTCAGACCGACGATCTCCGTAGGATCAACCCTTACTCACGTAAGGTTTATTACTTGGACGACCCAGTGCACTTGCTGGTTAGTTGTGCGAAGTTGTGACAAAGTGTGATTTACGTTTGAGAGCACCAAGTCTTTGGCGCCATTGTTGATGATCGCAATTTCGTGCACCAAGTTTTTGGCGCCGTTGCCGGGGAGGGAACGAACAACAATTTTGCATTTGTTTCCGGTAACAACAGTGCCAAGTTTTTGGTCCGGCAACAACACCAAGTTTTTGGTGCCGTTGCCGGGGATTGTTCGAGTTTGGACAACTGACGGTTCATCTTGTTGCTCAGATTAGGTAATTTTATTTTAATTTTAAGCTTTTTGTTTTTATTATTTTTATTTTCGAAAAAAAAATAAAAATAAATATTTTCAAAAATATATTTTTCTTCAGAATTTTTAAGAATGAATTCTAGTGTTTCATGATGATTTGTTGAATCCTGGCTGGCTGTAAGCCATGTCTAATCTTTTGGACCGGGGTTTCAACTTATCATCACAAGAGCTTGTTGATCTTCACCCATTTGGTAGTTACACACATAGTTGTTGTATACATGGGAGGTAGGCAATATTTACTGAAGCTTGGCTGGCCATTGGCCATGTGTAGTGTTTTGGATCGGAGCTTTCACTAAAAGCTTGGCTAGATAGTAAGTCATGTCTAATTCCTGGACTGGAGTTTTAGACTAACATTGCAAGATTCCTGGAATTCCTATTAAAAATTTTTTTTTTGAAATCCTTATTTTCTTTTTCAAAATAATTTTCAAAAAAATATGCAAAAAAATTTAATAAAATCATAAAAATAAAAAATAATTTGATGTTTCTTGTTTGAGTCTTGTGTCAGTTTTTAAGTTTGGTGTCAATTACACGTTTATCTCTTTCTTGCATTTTTCAAAAATTCATGCATTGCATTCTTCATGATCTTCAAGTTGTTCTTGGTAAGTCTTCTTGTTTGATCTTCATATTTTCTTGTTTTGTGTCTTTTCTTGTTTTTCATATGCATTCTTGAATTATTAGTGTCCAGAGAATAAAAATTTCTAAGTTTGGTGTCTTGCATGTTTCTCTTTTCTTAAAAATTTTCAAAAATAAGTTCTTGATGTTCATCATGATCTTCAAAGTGTTCTTGGTGTTCATCTTGACATTCATAGTGTTCTTGCATGCATCATTTGTTTTGATCCAAAATTTTCATGCATTAAGTCCTTTTATTGTTTTTCTCTTTCTTCATAAAAAATTCAAAAATAAAAAAAATATCTTTCCCTTTTTCTCTCATAAACTTTCAAAAATTTGAGTTGACTTTTTCAAAAAGTTTTTAAATTTAATTGTTTCTTATGAGTCAAATCAAATTTTCAATTTAAAAATTCTATCTTTTTTTTCAAATCTTTTTCAAAAATCAAATCGTTTTTATTTTTTCTTTCATATTTTCGAAAATTTCAAATTAATTTTCAAAAATCTTTTTCTTATCTTGTTCATAATTTCAAAATCTTTACTAACAATTAATGTGATTGATTCAAAAATTTTTAAGTTTGTTACTTGCCTAGTAAGAAAGGCTCAATCTTTAAATTTTTAAATCATATCTTTTTGTTTTTTGTTAGTCAAGTAATCAACTTTAATTTTCAAAATCAAATATTTTTAAATTTCTTTTTCAAATCTTTTCAAAATAAGTTTCAATCACATCTTTTTCAAAATTAATTTCAAAATCTTTTCTAACTTCTTATCTTTTCAAAATTTGATTTTCAAATCTTTTTCAATTAACCACTTAACTTTTTGTTTGATTCTTGTCTTTTTCAAAACTACCTAACTAACTCTCTCTTTCTAATTTTCGAAAATCCCTTCCCTCTTTTTCAAAATTCCTTTTTAATTAACTATTTGTTTTAAATGTTAATTTGATTTAATTTTATTTTCCTTTCTTAATTTTCGAATTTTAACTTTAATTTTTAATTTAAAAATAAAAATATTTTTCTTTTCTTTTCAATTATTTTCGAAAATTCCATCCCTCATCCCCTTCTATTTATTTATTTATCTACTAACACCCCTTTTTCACTCAAAAATTCGAACCCAATCCTTTCCCCTGTGTTTGGATTCTTATCTTTTTCTTTTGCTACTCTTCTCTTCTTATACTTACATAAGGAATCTCTATACTGTGACATAGAGGATTCCATATTTTTTTTTGTGTTATCTTCTTTTTCATATAAGAAGGAACAAGGATAAGAACATTCTTGTTGAAGCTGATCCTGAATCTGAAAGGACTCTGAAGAGGAAGCTAAGGGAAGCTAAAGCACAACTCTCTGGAGAAAATCTGAATGAAATTTTTGAAAAAGAAGGAGACATGGCTGAAAATAATAACAATGCAAGGAAGATGCTTGGTGACTTTACTGCACCAAATTCTAATTTACATGGAAGAAGCATCTCAATCCCTGCCATTGGAGCAAACAATTTTGAGCTTAAACCTCAATTAGTTTCTCTGATGCAACAGAACTGCAAGTTTCATGGACTTCCATCAGAAGATCCTTTTCAGTTATTAACTGAATTTTTGCAGATCTGTGATACTGTTAAGACCAATGGGGTTGACTTCGAGGTCTACAGGCTTATGCTTTTCCCGTTTGCTGTAAGAGACATAGCTAGAATATGGTTGGACTCTCAACCTAAAGATAGCCTGAACTCTTGGGATAAGCTGGTCACGGCTTTCTTAGCCAAGTTCTTTCCTCCTCAAAAGCTTAGTAAGCTTAGAGTGGATATTCAAACCTTCAGACAGAAGGATGGTGAATCCCTCTATGAAGCTTGGGAGAGATATAAGCAACTGACCAAAAAGTGTCCTTCTGACATGCTTTCAGAATGGACCATCCTGGATATATTCTATGATGGTCTGTCTGAGTTATCAAAGATGTCATTGGACCATTCTGCAGATGGATCCATTCACCTAAAGAAAACGCCTGCAGAAGCTCAGGAACTCATTGACATGGTTGCAAATAACCAGTTCATGTACACTTCTGAAAGGAATCCTGTGAGTAATGGGACGCCTCAGAGGAAGGGAGTTCTTGAAATTGATACTCTGAATGCCATATTGGCTCAGAATAAAATATTGACTCAGCAAGTCAATATGATCTCTCAGAGTCTGAATAGATTGAAGGAATCATCCAACAGTACTATAGAGGCATTTTCTGAAGAAGAAGCTTATGATCTTGAGAACCCTGCAATAGCAGAGGTGAATTATATGGGTGAACCCTATGGAAACACTTATAATCCCTCATGGAAAAATCATCCAAATTTCTCATGGAAGGATAAACAAAAGCCTCAACAAGGCTTTAATAATGGTGGAAGAAACAAGTTTAGCAATAGCAAGCCTTTTCCATCATCCACTCAGCAACAGACAGAGAATTCTGAGCAGAATCTATCTAGCTTAGCAAATATAGTCTCTGATCTATCTAAGGCCACTTTAAGTTTCATGAATGAAACAAGGTCCTCCATTAGAAATTTGGAGGCACAAGTGGGCCAGCTGAGTAAAAGGGTCACTGAAACTCCTCCTAGTACTCTCCCAAGCAATACAGAAGAAAATCCAAAGAGAGAGTGTGATGAGCGGATAATTTATACGCTTTTTGGCATTGTTTTTAGTATATTTTTAGTAGAATCTAGTTACTTTTAGGGATGTTTTTATTAGTTTTTATGTTAAATTTACATTTCTGGACTTTACTATGAGTTTTGTGTGTTTTTCTGTGATTTCAGGTATTTTCTGGCGGAAATTGAGGGACTTGAGCAAAAATCAGATTCAGAGGTTGAAGAAGGACTGCTGATGCTGTTGGATTCTGACCTCCCTGCACTCAAAGTGGATTTTCTGGAGCTACAGAATTCAAAATGGCGCGCTTCCAATTGCGTTGGAAAGTAGACATCCAGGGCTTTCCAGCAATATATAATAGTCCATACTTTGGCCGAGTTTAGACGATGTAAAAGGGCGTTGAACGCCAGTTCTACGTTGCTATCTAGAGTTAAACGCCAGAAACACGTCACAAGCCAGAGTTGAACGCCAGAAATACATTACAAACTGGCGTTCAACTCCAAGATTGACCTCTACACGTGTAACATTCAAGCTCAGCCCAAGCACACACCAAGTGGGCCCCGGAAGTGGATTTATGCATCAATTACTTACTTCTGTAAACCCTAGAAACTAGTTTAGTATAAATAGGACTTTTTACTATTGTAGTAGACATCTTTTGATCATTTTTAGATCTCTAGACCTCCATGGGAGGCTGGCCACTCGGCCATGCTTACCCTATATTCACTTATGTATTTTCAAACGGTAGAGTTTCTACACTCCATAGATTAAGGTGTGGAGCTTTGTTGTTCCTCATGAATTAATGCAAAGTACTACTGTTTTTCTATTCAATTCAAGTTATTCCGCTTCTAAGATATTCATTCGCACTTCAACATGAATGTGATGAACGTGACAATCATCATCATTCCCTACGAACGCGTGCCTGACAACCACTTCTGTTCTACCTTAGATTGAATGAGTATCTCTTGGATCTCTTAATCAGAATCTTCGTGGTATAAGCTAGATTGATGGCAGCATTCATGAGAGTCCGGAAAGTCTAAACCTTGTCTGTGGTATTCCGAGTAGGACTCTGGGATTGAATGACTGTGACGAACTTCAAACTCGCGAGTGCTGGGCGTAGTGACAGACGCAAAAGGAGGGTGAATCCTATTCCAGTATGATCGAGAACCTCAGATGATTAGCCGTGCTGTGACAGAGCATTTGGACCATTTTCACAAGAGGATAGGATGCAGCCATTGACAAGGATGATGCCTCCAGACGATTAGCCATGCAGTGACAGCGCATTGGACCATTTTCCAGAGAGGATAAAAAGTAGCCATTGACAACGGTGATGTCCTTACATAAAGCCAGCCATGGAAAGGAGTAAGACTGATTGGATGAAGACAGCAGGAAAGCAGAGGTTCAGAGGAACGAAAGCATCTCTATACACTTATCTGAAATTCTCACCAATGAATTACATAAGTGTTTCTATCCCTATTTTAAGTTTACTTATTATTAATTTCGAAAACTCCATAACTATTTGATATCCGCCTGACTGAGATTTACAAGGTGACCATAGCTTGCTTCAAGCCGACAATCTCCGTGGGATCGACCGTTACTCACGTAAGGTTTATTACTTGGACGACCCAGTGCACTTGCTGGTTAGTTGTATCGAAGTTGTGAATGAAAAACGATTTATTAAGACGTGCGTACAGAGTTTTTGGCGCCGTTGCCTGAGATCACAATTTCGTGCACCAAGTTTTTGGCGCCGTTGCCGGGGATTGTTCGAGTTTGGACAAGTGACAGTTCATCTTGTTGCTCAGATTAGGTAATTTTCTTTTTGTTTTATTTTCAAAAATTTTTCAAAAACCTTTCAAAACTTTCTCCTTTGTTTTCGAAAAAAAAATGTTTTCAAAAAATATATTTTTCTTCAGAATTTTTAAGAATGAATTCTAGTGTTTCATGATGATTTGTTGAATCTTGGCTGGCTGTAAGCCATGTCTAATCTTTTGGACTGGGGTTTCAACTTATCATCACAAGAGCTTGTTGATTCTCACACACTTAGTTGCTCTATACATGGAAAGCATCAATATTTTCTAAAGCTTGGCTGGCTATTAAGCCATGCCTAACCCTCAGATTGGAGCTTTAGACTAAGAGTACAAGATTCCTGGAATTCATATTAAAAATTTTAAAATCCTTATTTCCTTTTTCCTATATGTTTTTTCGAAAAAAAATATACAAAAATCCAAAAAAATAAAAAAATCATAAAAATAAAAAATATTTCATGTTTCTTGTTTGAGTCTTGAGTCAAGTTGAAAGTTTGGTGTCAATTGCATATCCATCTTGCATTTTTCGAAAAATTCATGCATTCATAGTGTTCTTCATGATCTTCAAGTTATTCTTGGTAAGTCTTCTTGTTTGATCTTGATGTTTTCATGTTTTGTGTCTTTTCTTGTTTTTCATATGCATTCTTGCATTCATAGTGTCTATACATGAAAAATTTTTAAGTTTGGTATCTTGCATGTTTTCTTTGCATTAAAAATTTTTCAAAAATAAGTTCTTGATGTTCATCTTGACATTCAAAGTATTCTTGGTGTTCATCTTGACATTCATAGCATTCTTGCATGCTTTCATTGTTTTTATCCAAAATTTTCATGCATTGAGTCTTTTTCATGTTTTTTCCTCTCATCATTAAAAATTCAAAAATAAAAAAAATATATCTTTCCCTTTTTCACTCATAAATTTCAAAAATTTGAGTTGACTTTTTCAAAACTTTTTAAAATCTAGTTGTTTTTATGAGTCAAATCAAATTTTCAATTTAAAAAATCTTATCTTTTTCAAAATCTTTTTCAAAAATCAAATCTTTTTCATTTTTCTTATTTATTTTCGAAAATTTTAAAAATATTTTTCAAAAATATTTTTCTTATCTTTATCTCCTAATTTTCAAAAATAACATCATCAATTAATGTTTTGATTCAAAAATTTCAAGTTTGTTACTTGCTTGTTAAGAAAGATTCAAACTTTGAGTTCTAAAATCATATCTTGTGATTTCTTGTGAATCAAGTCATTAATTGTGATTTTAAAAATCAAATCTTTTTCAAAACTAAATTCAATCATATCTTTTCAAAAATATCTCTTTATCTTATCTTTTTCAAAATTTGATTTTAAAATATCCTTTCTAACTTCTTATCTTCTTATCTTTTCAAAATTGATTTTCAAAATTTGTTTCAACTAACTAACTAACTTTTTGTTTGTTTCTTATCTTTTTCAAAACTACCTAACTAACTCTCTCTCTCTAATTTTCGAAAATATCTTCCCTCTTTTTCAAAATTTCTTTTTAATTAACTAATTATTTTAATTTTTTATTTTAATTCTCGAAAATTACTAACCTTTTTCAAAAACTATTTTCGAAAATCACTAACTCTTTTTCAAAAATTATTTTCGAAAATTCTCTCTCTCTCTTATCTCCTTCTATTTATTTATTCATCTACTAACACTTCATCTCACCCAAATTCAAACCCCCTCTTCCATCTGTGTTCGAATTTTTTTCTTCTTCTTTTCTTCTACTCACACAGGGACCTCTATACTGTGGTAAAAAGGACCCCTATTATTATTATTATTTTTCTGTCCTTTTTTTTTCATATGAGCAGGAGCAAGGACAAGAACATTCTTGTTGAAGCAGATCCAGAACCTGAAAGGGCTCTGAAGAGGAAACTAAGAGAAGCTAAATTACAACAATCCAGCAAGCACCTTTCAGAAATTTTCGAACAGAAAGAGGAGATGGCAGCCGAAAATAATAATAATGCAAGGAGGATGCTTGGTGACTTTACTGCACCTAATTCCAATTTACATGGAAGAAGCATCTCCATTCCTGCCATTGGAGCAAACAATTTTGAGCTGAAACCTCAATTAGTTTCTCTGATGAAGCAGAACTGCAAGTTTCATGGACTTCCATCTGAAGATCCTTTTCAGTTCTTAACTGAATTCTTGCAGATCTGTGATACTGTTAAGACTAATGGAGTAGATCCTGAAGTCTACAGGCTCATGCTTTTCCCTTTTGCTGTGAGAGACAGAGCTAGAATATGGTTGGACTCTCAACCTAAGGATAGCCTGAACTCTTGGGATAAGCTGGTCAAGGCTTTTTTAGCCAAGTTCTTTCCTCCTCAAAAGCTGAGTAAGCTTAGAGTGGATGTTCAGACCTTCAGACAGAAAGAAGGTGAATCCATCTATGAAGCTTGGGAGAGATACAAAGAACTGACCAAAAAGTGTCCTTCTGACATGCTTTCAGAATGGACCATCCTGGATATATTCTATGATGGTCTATCTGAATTGGCTAAAATGTCATTGGATACTTCTGCAGGTGGATCCATTCACCTAAAGAAAACGCCTGCAGAAGCTCAAGAACTCATTGACATGGTTGCTAATAACCAGTTCATGTACACTTCTAAGAGGAATCCTGTGAGTAATGGGACGCCTATGAAGAAGGGAGTTCTTGAAATTGATACTCTGAATGCCATACTGGCTCAGAATAAAATATTGACTCAGCAAGTCAATTTGATTTCTCAGAGTCTGAATGGAATGCAAGCTGCATCCAACAATACTCAAGAGGCATCTTCTGAAGAAGAAGCTTATGATCCTGAAAATCCTGCAATAGCAGAGGTGAATTACATGGGTGAACCTTATGGAAACACCTATAACCCCTCATGGAGAAATCACCCAAATCTCTCATGGAAGGATCAACAAAAGCCTCAACAAGGCTTTAATAATGGTGGAAGAAATAGGTTTAACAATAGTAAACCTTTTCCATCATCCACTCAGCAACAGACAGAGAACTCTGAACAAAATACCTCTAATTTAGCAAACTTAGTCTCTGATCTATCTAAGGCCACGGTAAGTTTCATGAATGAAACAAGGTCCTCCATTAGAAATTTGGAGGCACAAGTGGGTTAGCTGAGTAAAAGGATCACTGAAATCCCTCCTAATACTCTCCCAAGTAATACAGAAGAAAATCCAAAAGGAGAGTGCAAGGCCATTGACATTACCACCATGGCCGAACCTGTAAGGGAGGTTGAGGACATAAATCCCAGTGAGGAAGACCTCCTGGGACGTCCAGTGATCAATAAGGAGTTTCCCTTTGAGGAACCAAAGGAATCTAAGACTCATCTAGAGACCATAAAGATTCTATTAAACCTCCTTATGCCCTTCATAAGCTCTGATGAGTATTCCTCTTCTGAAGAAAATGAGGATGTTACTGAAGAGCAAGTTGCCAAGTACCTTGGTGCAATCATGAAGCTGAATGCCAAATTATTTGGTATTGAGACTTGGGAGGATGAACCTCCCTTGTTCACCAATGAACTAAGTGATCTGGATCAACTGACATTGCCTCAGAAGAAACAGGATCCTGGAAAGTTCGTAATACCTTGTACCATAGGCAACATGATCTTTGAAAAGGCTCTGTGTGACCTTGGTTCAGGGATAAACCTCATGCTCATCTCTGTAATAGAGAAACTGGGAATCTTTGGGGTGCAAGCTACTAAAATCTCATTAGAAATGGCACACAATTCAAGAAAATAGGCTTATGGACAAGTAGAGGACGTGTTAGTAAAGGTTGAAGGCCTTTACATCCCTACTGATTTCATAATCCTTGATACTGGGAAGGATGAGGATGAATCCATCATCCTTGGAAGACCTTTCCTAGCCACAGCAAGAGCTGTGATTGATGTTGACAGAGGTGAATTAGTCCTTCAATTGAATGAGGACTCCCTTGTGTTTACAACTCAAGGTTACCCTTCTGTAAACATGGAAAAGAGGCACAGTAAGCTTCTCTCAAAACAGAGTCAACCAGAGCCCCCACAGTCAAACTCTAAGTTTGGTGTTGGGAGGCCACAACCAAACTCTAAGTTTGGTGTTAAACTCCCATATCCAAACTCTAAGTTTGGTGTTGGGAAGTCTCAACAATGCTCTGAACATTTGTGAGGCTCCATGAGAGCCCACTGTCAAGCTATTGACATTAAAGAAGCGCTTGTTGGGAGGCAACCCAATTTTTATTTATCTAATTTTATTTTTCTTGTTTTTTCATGTTTTATTAGGTTCATGATCATGTGGAGTCACAAAATAAATATAAAAATTGAAAACGGAATCAAAAACAGCAGAAGAAAAATCACACCCTGGAGGAAGAACTTACTGGCGTTTAAATGCCAGTAAGAAGCATCTGGCTGGCGTTCAACGCCAGAACAGAGCATGGTTCTGGCGCTGAACACCCAAAATGGGCAGCATCTGGGCGTTTGAATGCCAGAATTGCACCCTGGAGAAGAGCTGGCGCTGAACGCCCAGAACAAGCATGGTTCTGGCGTTCAACGCCAGAAATGGGCAACAAATGGGCGTTCAACGCCCAAAACAAGCACCAATCTGGCGCTGAACGCCCAGAATTGTATGCAAGGGCATTTTGCATGCCTAATTTGGTGCAAGGTTGTAAATCCTTGAACACCTCAGGATCTGTGGACCCCACAGGATCCCCACCCACCTCCACTCACTTATTCTCACCCCTCTTTCACACAATCCCATAAACACTCTTCCCCAAAACTCTTCACCAATCACCTCAATCTCTCTTCCCTATCACCACTTCACCCCTCACATCCATCCACTCTTCCCCATAAACCTACCTCATAAACCCCACCTACCTTCAAAATTCAAAATCAATTTTCCACCCAAAACCACCCTTATGGCCGAATACACCCCTCCCCCCTCTCCTCCATATTTTCTTCTTCTTCTTCATCTATTCTTTCTTCTCTTGCTCGAGGGAGAGCAATATTCTAAGTTTGGTGTGGTAAAAGCATAAGCTTTTTGTTTTTCCATTACCATTGATGGCACCCAAGACCGGAGAATCCTCTAGAAAAGGGAAAGGGAAGACAAAAGCTTCCACCTCCGAGTCATGGGAGATGGAAAGATTCATCTCCAAAGCTCATCAAGACCACTTCTATGATGTTGTGGCCAAGAAGAAGGTGATTCCCGAGGTCCCTTTCAAGCTCAAAAGAAATGAGTATCCGGAGATCCGACATGAAATCCAAAGAAGAGGTTGAGAAATTCTAACAAACCCCATCCAACAAGTCGGCATCCTAATGGTTCAAGAGTTCTATGCCAATGCATGGATCACTAGGAACCATGATCAAAGTAAGAACCCGAATCCAAAGAATTATATTACAATGGTTCGGGGAAAATACTTAGATTTTAGTCCGGAAAATGTGAGGTTGGCGTTTAACTTGCCTATGATGCAAGGAGATGCACGCCCCTACACTAGAAGGGTCAACTTTAATCAAAGGTTGGACCAAGTCCTCATGGACATATGTGTGGAAGGAGCTCAATGGAAGATTGACTCCAAAGGCAAGCCGGTTCAACTAAGAAGACTGGACCTCAAGCCTGTAACTAGAGGATGGTTAGAGTTCATACAACGCTCCATCATCCCCACTAGCAACCGATCTGAAGTTACTGTGGATCGGACCATCATGATCCATAGCATCATGATTGGAGAGGAAGTAGAAGTTCATGAAGTCATCTCCCTTGAACTCTACAAAATAGCCGAAAAGCCCTCTTCTTGGGCAAGGCTAGCTTTTCCTCATCTTATTTGCCATCTATGTTACTCAGTTGGAGCTTTCATAGAAGGAGACATTTCCATTGAGGAAGAGAAGCCCATCACTAAGAAAAGGATGGAGCAAGCAAGAGAGCCCATTCATGGATCTCAAGAGACGCATGAAGCTCATCACCATGAGATCCCGGAGATGCCTCAAATGCATCTTCCTCCACAAAACTATTGGGAGCAAATCAACACCTCCCTAGGAGAATTAAGTTCCAACATGGGACAATTAAGGGTGGAACATCAAGAGCACTCCATCATCCTTCATGAAATTAGAGAATATCAAAAAGCAATGAGGGAGGAGCAACAAAGACAAGGAAGAGACATAGAAGAGCTCAAGGACATCATTGGTTCCTCAAGAAGGAAACGCCACCATCACTAAGGTGGACTCATTCCTTGTTCTTACATTCTCTGTTTTTCGTTTTCTCTATGTTAAGTGCTTATCCATGTTTGTGTCCTCATTACATGATCATTAGTATTTAGTAACTTTTTCTTAAAGTTATGAATGTCCTATGAATCCATCACCTCTCTTAAATGAAAACTGTTTTAATTCAAAAGAACAAGAAGTACATGAGTTTCGAATTTATCCTTGAACTTAGTTTAATTATATTGATGTGGTGACAATGCTTCTTGTTTTCTGAATGAATGCTTGAACAGTGCATATGTCTTTTGAAGTTGTTGTTTAAGAATGTTAAATATGTTGGCTCTTGAAAGAATGATGACAAGGAGACATGTTATTTGATAATCTAAAAAATCATAAAAATGATTCTTGAAGCAAGAAAAAGCAGCAAAGAACAAAGCTTGCAGAAAAAAAATAGCAAAAAAAAAATAGAAAAAAAAGAGAGAAAAAGCAAGCAGAAAAAGCCAAAAGCTCTTAAAACCAAGAGGCATGAGCAAAAAGGCAATAACCCTTAAAACCAAAAGGCAAGGGTAAATAAAAAGGATCCCAAGGCTTTGAGCATCAGTGGATAGGAGGGCCTAAAGGAATAAAATCCTGGCCTAAGCGGCTAAACCAAGCTGTCCCTAACCATGTGCTTGTGGCGTGAAGGTGTCAAGTGAAAACTTGAGACTGAGCGGTTAAAGTCAAGGTCCAAAGCAAAAGAAGAGTGTGCTTAAGAACGCTGGACACCTCTAATTGGGGACTTCAGAAAAGCTGAGTCACAATCTGAAAAGGTTCACCCAATTATGTGTCTGTGGCATTTATGTATCCGGTGGTAATACTGGAAAACAAAGTGCTTAGGGCCACGGCCAAGACTCAGAAAATAGCTGTGTTCAAGAATCATCATACTGAACTAGGAGAATCAATAACACTATCTAAACTCTGAGTTCCTATAGATGCCAATCATTCTGAACTTCAATGGATAAAGTGAGATGCCAAAACTATTCAAGAGGCAAAAAGCTACAAGTCCTGCTCATCTGATTGGAGCTATGTTTCATTGATAGTTTGGAATTTATAGTATATTCTTTGCTTTTTATCCTATTTGATTTTCGGTTGCTTGGGGACAAGCAACAATTTAAGTTTGGTGTTGTGATGAGCGGATAATTTATACGCTTTTTGGCATTGTTTTTAGTATGTTTTTAGTAGAATTTAGTTACTTTTAGGGATGTTTTCATTAGTTTTTATGTTAAATTCACATTTCTGGACTTTACTATGAGTTTGTGTGTTTTTCTGTGATTTCAGGTATTTTCTGGCTAAAATTGAGGGACTTGAGCAAAAATCAGATTCAGAGGTTGAAGAAGGACTGCTGATGCTGTTGGATTCTGACCTCCCTGCACTCAAAGTGGATTTTCTGGAGCTACATAACTCAAAATGGCGTGCTTCCAATTGCGTTGGAAAGTAGACATCCAGGGCTTTCCAGAAATATATAATAGTCTATACTTTGGCCGAGTTTAGATGACGTAAAAGTGCGTTGAACGCCAGTTCTACGCTGCTGTCTGGAGTTAAACGCCAGAAACACGTCACAAGCCAGAGTTGAACGCCAGAAATACGTTACTGGTGCACGAAATTGTGATCTCAGGCAACGGCGGCAGAAACTCTATACGCATGTCTTAATAAATCGTTTTTCATTCACAACTTCGATACAACTAACCAGCAAGTGCACTGGGTCGTCCAAGTAATAAACCTTACGTGAGTAAGGGTCGATCCCACGGAGATTGTTGGTATGAAGCAAGCTATGGTCACCTTGTAAATCTCAGTCAGGCGGATATCAAATAGTTATGGAGTTTTCAAAATTTATATAATAAAATAAGGATAGAAATACTTATGTAAATCATTGGTGAGAATTTCAGATAAGCGCATAGAGATGCTTTCGTTCCTCTGAACCTCTGCTTTCCTGCTGTCTTCATCCAATCAATCCTACTCCTTTCCATGGCTGGCTTTATGTAAGGACATCACCGTTGTCAATGGCTACTTTTAATCCTCTCTGGAAAATGGTCCGATGCGCTGTCACTGCATGGCTAATCGTCTGGAGGCATCACCCTTGCCAATGACTGCTTCCTATCCTCTTGTGAAAATGGTCCAAATGCTCTATCACAGCACGGCTAATCTTATGAGGTTCTCGATCATACTGGAATAGGATTCACCCTCCTTTTGCGTCTGTCACTACGCCCAACACTCGCGAGTTTGAAGTTCGTCACAGTCATTCAATCCCAGAGCCCTACTCGGAATACCACAGACAAGGTTGAGACTTTCTGGACTCTCATGAATGCCGCCATCAATCTAGCTTATACCACGAAGATTCTGATTAAGAGATCCAAGAGATACTCATTCAATCTAAGGTAGAACAGAAGTGGTTGTCAGGCACGCATTCATAGGGGAATGATGATGATTGTCACGTTCATCACATTCATGTTGAAGTGCGAATGAATATCTTAGAAGCGGAATAAGTTGAATTGAATAGAAAAACAGTAGTACTTTGCATTAATCTTTGAGGAACAGCAGAGCTCTACACCTTAATCTATGGAGTGTAGAAACTCTACCATTGGAAAATACATAGGTGAAAGGTTCAGGCATGGCCGAATGGCCAGCCCCCATGATCTAAGAACCAGACGTCCCAAGATGTCTAATACAATAGTAAACAATCCTATTTATACTAAACTAGTTACTAGGGTTTACAAAAGTAAGTAATTGATGCATAAATCCACTTCCGGGGCCCACTTGGTGTGTGCTTGGACTGAGCTTGAATGTTACACGTGTAAAGGTTAATCTTGGAGTTGAACGCCAGTTTGTAACGTATTTTTGGCGTTCAACTCTGGCTTGTAACGTGTTTCTGGCGTTTAACTCTAGACAGCAGCATAGAACTGGCGTTCAATGCCCTTTTACGTCATCTAAACTCGGCCAAAGTATGGACTATTATATATCGCTGGAAAGCCCTGGATGTCTACTTTACAACGCAATTGAAAGCGTGCCATTTTAAGTTCTGTAGCTCCAGAAAATACACTTTGAGTGCAGGGAGGTCAGAATCCAACAACATCAGCAGTCCTTCTTCAACCTCTGAATCTGATTTTTGCTCAAGTCCCTCAATTTTAGCCAGAAAATACCTGAAATTACAGAAAAATACACAAACTCATAGTAAAGTCCAGAAATGTGAATTTAACATAAAAACTAATGAAAACATCCCTAAAAGTAACTAGATTCTACTAAAAACATACTAAAAACAATGCCAAAAAGCGTATAAATTATCCGCTCATCACAACACCAAACTTAAATTGTTGCTTGTCCCCAAGCAACCGAAAATCAAATAGGATAAAAAGCAGAGAATATACTATAAATTTCAAACTATCAATGAAACATAGCTCTAATCAGATGAGCAGGACTTGTAGCTTTCTGCCTCTTGAATAGTTTTGGCATCTCACTTTATCCATTGAGGTTCAGAATGATTGGCATCTATAGGAACTCAGAGTTCAGATAGTGTTATTGATTCTCCTAGTTCAGTATGATAATTCTTGAACACAGCTATTTTATGAGTCTTGGCCGTGGCCCTAAGCACTTTGTTTTCCAGTATTACCACTGGATACATAAATGCCACAGACACATAATTGGGTGAACCTTTTCAGATTGTGACTCAGCTTTGCTAAAGTCCCCAATTAGAGGTGTCCAGGATTCTTAAGAACACTCTTCTTTTGCTTTGGACCTTGACTTTAACCGCTCAGTCTCAAGTTTTCACTTGACACCTTCACGCCACAAGCACATGGTTAGGGACAGCTTGGTTTAGCCGCTTAGGCCAGGATTTTATTCCTTTAGGCCCTCCTATCCACTGATGCTCAAAGCCTTGGGATCCTTTTTATTTACCCTTGCCTTTTGGTTTTAAGGGTTATTGGCTTTTTTCTCTTGCCTCTTGGTTTTAAGAGCTTTTGGCTTTTTCTGCTTGCTTTTTCTTTTTTTTTTTTCCCTATATTTTTTTTTCTGCAAGCTTTGTTCTTTGCTGCTTTTTCTTGCTTCAAGAATCATTTTTATGATTTTTCATATTATCAAATAACATGTCTCCTTACCATCATTCTTTCAAGAGCCAACATATTTAACATTCTTAAACAACAACTTCAAAAGACATATGCACTGTTCAAGCATTCATTCAGAAAATAAGAAGCATTGTCACCACATCAATATAATTAAACTAAGTTCAAGGATAAATTCGAAACTTATGTACTTCTTGTTCTTTTGAATTAAAACAGTTTTCATTTAAGAGAGGTGATGGATTCATAGGACATTCATAACTTTAAGACATAGTTACTAACTACTAATGATCATGTAATGAAGACACAAACATGGATAAGCACTTAACATTAAGAAAACGAAAAACAGAAAATAAGAACAAGGAATGAGTCCACCTTAGTGATGGTGGCGTTTCCTTCTTGAGGAACCAATGATGTCCTTGAGCTCTTCTATCTCTCTTTCTTGTCTTTGTTGCTCCTCCCTCATTGCTCTTTGATCTTCCCTAATTTCATGAAGGATGATGGAGTGCTCTTGATGTTCCACCCTTAATTGTCCCATGTTGGAACTTAATTCTCTTAGGGAGGTGTTGATTTGCTCCCAATAGTTTTGTGGTGGAAAATGCATTTGAGGCATCTCCGGGATCTCATGGTGATGAGCTTCATGCATCTCTTGAGATCCATGAATGAGGTCTCTTGCTTGCTCCATCCTTTTCTTAGTGATGGGCTTATCTTCCTCAATGGGAATGTCTCCTTCTATGAAAGCTCCAGCTGAGTAACATAGATGGCAAATAAGATGAGGAAAAGCTAGCCTTGCCCCAGGAGAGGGCTTTTCGGCTATTTTGTAGAGTTCAAGGGAGATGACTTCATGAACTTCTACTTCCTCTCCAATCATGATGCTATGAATCATGATGGCCCGATCCACAGTAACTTCAGATCGGTTGCTAGTGGGGATGATGGAGCGTTGGATGAACTCCAACCATCCTCTAGCCATAGGCTTGAGGTCCAGTCTTCTTAGTTGAACTGGCTTGCCTTTGGAGTCAATCTTCCATTGAGCTCCTTCCACACATATGTCCATGAGGACTTGGTCCAACCTTTGATTAAAGTTGACCCTTCTAGTGTAGGGGCGTGCATCTCCTTGCATCATAGGCAAGTTGAACGCCAACCTCACATTTTCCGGACTAAAATCTAAGTATTTCCCCCGAACCATTGTAATATAATTCTTTGGATTCGGGTTCTTACTTTGATCATGGTTCCTAGTGATCCATGCATTGGCATAGAACTCTTGAACCATTAGGATGCCGACTTGTTGGATGGGGTTTGTTAGAACTTTCCAACCTCTTCTTTGGATTTCATGTCAGATCTCCGGATACTCATTCTTCTTGAGCTTGAAAGGGACCTCGGGGATCACCTTCTTCTTGGCCACAACATCATAGAAGTGGTCTTGATGAGCTTTGGAGATGAATCTTTCCATCTCCTATGACTCAGAGGTGGAAGCTTTTGTCTTCCCTTTCCCTTTTCTAGAGGATTCTCCGGTCTTGGGTGCCATCAATGGTAATGGAAAAACAAAAAGCTTATGCCTTTACCACATTAAACTTAGAATTTTGCTCGCCCTCGAGCAAGAGAAGAAAGAATAGATGAAGAAGAAGAAGAAAATATGGAGGAGAGGGGGAAGGGGTGTATTTAGCCAAGAAGGGAAAGAGAGGGTTGTGTTGTGTGAAAATGAAGAAGAATGGAGGGCTTTATATAGGGAAGGGAGGGGGGTAAGGTTCGGCCATAATGGTGGGTTTTGGGTGGGAAATTGATTTTGAATTTTGAAGGTAGGTGGGGTTTATGAGGTAGGTTTATGGGGAAGAGTGGATGGATGTGAGTGGTGAGAAGAAGTGAGTGGAGGTAGGTGGGGATCCTGTGGGGTCCACAGATCCTGAGGTGTTCCAGTGGGGTCCACAGATCCTGAGGTGTTCAAAGATTTACAACCTTGCACCAAATTAGGCATGTAAAATGCCCTTGCACACAATTCTGGGCGTTCAACGCCAGATTGGTGCTTGTTCTGGGCGTTGAACGCCCATTTGTTGCCCATTTCTGGCGTTGAACGCCAGAACCATGCTTGTTCTGGGCGTTCAGCGCCAGCTCTTCTCCAGGGTGCAATTCTGGCATTCAAACGCCCAGCTGCTGCCCATTTTGGGCGTTCAGCGCCAGAACCATGCTCTGTTCTGGCGTTGAACGCCAGCCAGATACTTCTTACTGGCGTTTAAACGCCAGTAAGGTCTTCCTCCAGGGTGTGATTTTTCTTCTGCTGTTTTTGATTCCGTTTTCAATTTTTATATTTATTTTGTGACTCCACATGATCATGAACCTAATAAAACATGAAAGAACAAGAAAAATAAAATTAGATAAATATAAATTGGGTTGCCTCCCAACAAGCGCTTCTTTAATGTCAATAGCTTGACAGTGGGCTCTCATGGAGCCTCACAGATGTTCAGAGCATTGTTGAGACTTCCCAACACTAAACTTAGAGTTTGGATATGGGAGTTTAACACTAAACTTAAAGTTTGGTTGTGGCCTCCCAACACCAAACTTAGAGTTTGACTGTGGGGGCTCTGGTTGACTCTGTTTTGAGAGAAGCTTACTGTGCCTCTTTTCCATGTTTACAGAAGGGTAACCTTGAGTTGTAAACACAAGGGAGTCCTCATTCAATTGAAGGACTAATTCACCTCTGTCAACATCAATCACAGCTCTTGCTGTGGCTAGGAAAGGTCTTCCAAGGATGATGGATTCATCCTCATCCTTCCCAGTATCAAGGATTATGAAATCAGCAGGGATGTAAAGGCCTTCAACCTTTACTAACACGTCCTCTACTTGTCCATAAGCCTGTTTTCTTGAATTGTCTGCCATCTCTAATGAGATTTTAGTAGCTTGCACCCCAAAGATTCCCAGTTTCTCTATTACAGAGAGGGGCATGAGGTTTATCCCTGAACCAAGGTCACACAGAGCCTTTTCAAAGATCATGTTGCCTATGGTACAAGGTATTACAAACTTTCCAAGATCCTGTTTCTTCTGAGGCAATGTCAGTTGATCCAGATCACTTAGTTCATTGGTGAACAAGGGAGGTTCATCTTCCCAAGTCTCAATACCAAATAATTTGGCATTCAGCTTCATGATTGCACCAAGGTACTTGGCAACTTGCTCTTCAGTAACATCCTCATTTTCTTCAGAAGAGGAATACTCATCAGAGCTTATGAAGGGCATAAGGAGGTTTAATGGAATCTCTATGGTCTCTAGATGAGTCTTAGATTCCTTTGGTTCCTCAAAGGGAAACTCCTTATTGATCACTGGACGTTCCAGGAGGTCTTCCTCACTGGGATTACGTCCTCAACCTCCCTTACAGGTTTGGCCATGGTGGTAATGTCAATGGCCTTGCACTCTCCTTTTGGATTTTCTTCTGTATTACTTGGGAGAGTATTAGGAGGGATTTCAGTGATCTTTTTACTCAACTGGCCCAATTGTGCCTCCAAATTTCTAATGGAGGACCTTGTTTCATTCATGAAATTTACCGTGGCCTTAGATAATCAGAGACTAAGTTTGCTAAATTAGAGGTATTTTGTTCAGAGTTCTCTGTCTGTTGCTGAGTGGATGATGGAAAAGGTTTACTATTGTTAAACCTATTTCTTCCACCATTATTAAAGCCTTGTTGAGGCTTTTGTTGATCCTTCCATGAGAGATTTGGGTGATTTCTCCATGAGGGGTTATAGGTGTTTCCATAAGGTTTACCCATGTAATTCACCTCTGCTATTGCAGGGTTTTCAGGATCATAAGCTTCTTCTTCAGAAGATGCCTCTTGAGTACTGTTGGATGCAGCTTGCATTCCGTTCAGACTCTGAGAAATCATATTGACTTGCTGAGTCAATATTTTATTCTGAGCCAGTATGGCATTCAGAGTATCAATTTCAAGAACTCCCTTCTTCATAGGCGTCCCATTACTCACAGGATTCCTCTCAGAAGTGTACATGAACTGGTTATTAGCAACCATGTCAATGAGTTCTTGAGCTTCTGCAGGCGTTTTCTTTAGGTGAATGGATCCACCTGCAGAAGTATCTAATGACATTTTAGCCAATTCAGATAGACCATCATAGAATATATCCAAGATGGTCCATTCTGAAAGCATGTCAGAAGGACACTTTTTGGTCAGTTCTTTGTATCTCTCCCAAGCTTCATAGAAGGATTCACCTTCTTTCTGTCTGAAGGTCTGAACATCCACTCTAAGCTTACTCAGCTTTTGAGGAGGAAAGAACTTAGCTAAGAAAGCCTTGACCAGCTTATCCCAAGAGTTCAGGCTATCCTTAGGTTGAGAGTCCAACCATATTCTAGCTCTGTCTCTCACAGCAAAAGGGAAAAGCATGAGCCTGTAGACTTCAGGATCTACTCCATTAGTCTTAACAGTATCACAGATCTGCAAGAATTCAGTTAAGAACTGAAAAGGATCCTCAGATGGAAGTCCATAAAACTTGCAGTTCTGCTGCATCAGAGAAACTAATTGAGGTTTCAGCTCAAAATTGTTTGCTCCAATGGCAGGAATGGAGATGCTTCTTCCATGTAAATTGGAATTAGGTGCAGTAAAGTCACCAAGCATCCTCCTTGCATTATTATTATTTTTGGCTGCCATCTCCTCTTCCTGTTCGAAAATTTCTAAAAGGTGCTTGCTGGATTGTTGTAATTTAGCTTCTCTTCGTTTCCTCTTCAGAGTCCTTTCAGGTTCTAGATCTGCTTCAACAAGAATGTTCTTGTACTTGCTCTTGCTCATATGAAAAAGAGGGACAGAAAAATAATAATAATAGGGGTCCTTTTTACCACAGTATAGAGGTCCCTGTGTGAGTAGATGAATAAATAAATAGAAGGAGATAAGAGAGAGAGAGAATTTTCGAAAATAATTTTTGAAAAAGAGTTAATGATTTTCGAAAATAGTTTTTGAAAAAGGTTAGTAATTTTCGAGAATTAAAATCACAAATTAAAATAATTAGTTAATTAAAAAGAAATTTTGAAAAAGAGGGAAGATATTTTCGAAAATTAGAGAGAGAGAGTTAGTTAGGTAGTTTTGAAAAAGATAAGAAACAAACAAAAAGTTAGTTAGTTAGTTGAAACAAATTTTGAAAATCAATTTTGAAAAGATAAGAAGATAAGAAGTTAGAAAAGATATTTTAAAATCAAATTTTTTGAAAAAGATAAGATAAAGAGATATTTTTGAAAAGATATGATTGAAATTAGTTTTGAAAAAGATTTGATTTTTAAAATCACAATTAATGACTTGATTCACAAGAAATCACAAGATATGATTCTAGAACTCAAAGTTTGAATCTTTCTTAACAAGCAAGTAACAAACTTGAAATTTTTGAATCAAAACATTAATTGATGATGTTATTTTCGAAAATTAGGAGATAAAGATAAGAAAAATATTTTTGAAAAATATTTTTAAAATTTTCGAAAATAAATAAGAAAAATGAAAAAGATTTTATTTTTGAAAAAGATTTTGAAAAAGATAAGATTTTTTTTTTAAAATTGAAAATTTGATTTGACTCATAAAAACAACTAGATTTTAAAAAGTTTTGAAAAAGTCAACTCAAATTTTCGAAATTTATGAGCGAAAAAGGGAAAGATATTTTTTTTTATTTTTGAATTTTTAATGATGAGAGGGAAAAACATGAAAAAGACTCAATGCATGAAAATTTTGGATCAAAACAATGAATGCATGCAAGAATGCTATGAATGTCAAGATGAACACCAAGAACACTTTGAATGTCAAGATGAACATCAAGAACTTATTTTTGAAAAATTTTTAATGCAAAGAAAACATGCAAGACACCAAACTTAAAAATTTTTCATGTATAGACACTATGAATGCAAGAATGCATATGAAAAACAAGAAAAGACACAAAACATGAAAACATCAAGATCAAACAAGAAGACTTACCAAGAACAACTTGAAGATCATGAAGAACACTATGAATGCATGAATTTTTCGAAAAATGTAAGATGAGTGTGCAATTGACACCAAACTTTCAACTTGACTCAAGACTCAAACAAGAAACATGAAATATTTTTTATTTTTATGATTTTTTTATTTTTTTGGATTTTTTTTTCAAAAATTATTTGAAAAATAAAAATAAGGATTCCAAAATTTTTAATATGAATTCTAGGAATCTTGTACTCCTATTCTAAAGCTCCAATCTGAGGGTTAGACATGGCTGAATAGCCAGTCAAGCTTTAGAAAGTATTGATATTTTCCATGTATAGAGCAACTAAGTGTGTGAGAATCAACAAGCTCTTGTGATGATAAGTTGAAACCCCAGTCCAAAAGATTAGACATGGCTTACAGCCGGCCATGATTCAACAAATCATCATGAAACACTAGAATTCATTCTTAAAAATACTGAAGAACATAATAAAATTTTTGAAAAGAATTTTTAATCTCTTTTTTTTTTCGAAAACAAAGGAGAAAATTTTTGAAAGATTTTTGAAAAACTTTTTGAAAATAAGAAGAAAATTACCCAATCTAAGCAACAAGATGAACCGTCAGTTGTCCAAACTCGAACAATCCCCGGCAACGGCGCCAGAAACTCTGTACGCACGTCTTAATAAATCGTTTTTCATTCACAACTTCGATACAACTAACCAGCAAGTGCACTGGGTCATCCAAGTAATAAACCTTACGTGAGTAAGGGTCGATCCCACAGAGATTGTTGGTATGAAGCAAGCTTTGGTCACCTTGTAAATCTCAGTCAGGCGGATATCAAATAGTTATGGAGTTTTCGAAATTTATATAATAAAATAAGGATAGAAATACTTATGTAAATCATTGGTGAGAATTTCAGATAAGCGCATAGAGATGCTTTCGTTCCTCTGAACCTCTGCTTTCCTGCTGTCTTCATCCAATCAATCCTACTCCTTTCCATGGCTGGCTTTATGTAAGGACATCACCGTTGTCAATGGCTACTTTTAATCCTCTCTGGAAAATGGTCCGATGCACTGTCACTGCATGGCTAATCGTCTGGAGGCATCACCCTTGCCAATGGCTGCATCCTATCCTCTTGTGAAAATGGTCCAAATGCTCTGTCACAGCACGGCTAATCATATGAGGTTCTCGATCATACTGGAATAGGATTCACCCTCTTTTTGCGTCTGTCACTACGCCCAGCACTCGCGAGTTTGAAGTTCGTCACAGTCATTCAATCCCAGAGCCCTACTCGGAATACCACAGACAAGGTTTAGACTTTCCGGACTCTCAAGAATGCCGCCATCAATCTAGCTTATACCACGAAGATTCTGATTAAGAGATCCAAGAGATACTCATTCAATCTAAGGTAGAACGGAAGTGGTTGTCATGCACGCGTTCATAGGGGAATGATGATGATTGTCACGTTCATCACATTCATGTTGAAGTGCGAATGAAAATCTTAGAAGCGGAATAAGTTGAATTGAATAGAAAAATAGTAGTACTTTGCATTAATTTTTGAGGAACAGTAGAGCTCTAGACCTTAATCTATGGAGTGCAGAAACTCTACCTTATGAAAATACATAGGTGAAAGGTTCAGGCATGGCCGAATGGCCAGCCCCCATGATCTAAGAACCAGACGTCCCAAGATGTCTAATACAATAGTAAACAGTCCTATTTATACTAAACTAGTTACTAGGGTTTACAGAAGTAAGTAATTGATGCATAAATCCAATTCCGGGGCCCACTTGGTGTGTGCTTGGGCTGAGCTTGAATGTTACACGTGTAGAGGTCAATCTTGGAGTTGAACGCCAGTTTGTAACGTATTTCTGGCGTTCAACTCTGGCTTGTGACGTGTTTCTGGCGTTTAACTCCAGACAGCAGCGTAGAACTGGCGTTCATCGCCCTTTTACGTCATTTAAACTCGGCCAAAGTATGGACTATCATATATTTCTGGAAAGCCCTGGATGTCTACTTTCCAACGCAATTGGAAGCGCGCCATTTTGAGTTCTGTAGCTCCAGAAAATCCACTTTGAGTGCAGGGAGGTCAGAATCCAACAGCATCAGCAGTCCTTCTTCAACCTCTGAATCTGATTTTTGCTCAAGTCCCTCAATTTTAGCCAGAAAATACCTGAAATCACAGAAAAACACACAAACTCATAGTAAAGTCCAAAAATGTGAATTTAACATAAAAACTAATGAAAACATCCCTAAAAGTAACTAGATTCTACTAAAAACATACTAAAAACAATGCCAAAAAGCGTATAAATTATCCGCTCATCAGTTACAAACTGGCGTTCAACTCCAAGATTGACCTCTACACGTGTAACATTCAAGCTCAGCCCAAGCACACGCCAGGTGGGCCCCAAAAGTCGATTTATGCATCAATTACTTACTTCTGTAAACCCTAGTAACTAGTTTAGTATAAATAGGACTTTTTACTATTGTAGTAGACATCATTTGATCATTTTTAGATCTCTAGACCTCCATGGGAGGCTGGCCACTCGGCCATGCTTACCCTATATTCACTTTTGTATTTTCAAATGGTAGTGTTTCTACACTCCATAGATTAAGGTGTGGAGCTCTGCTGTTCCTCATGAATTAATGCAAAGTACTACTGTTTTTCTATTCAATTCAACTTATTCCGCTTCTAAGATATTCATTCGCACTTCAACATGAATGTGATGAACGTGACAATCATCATCATTCCCTACGAACGCGTGCCTGACAACCACTTCCGTTCTACCTTAGATTGAATGAGTATCTCTTGGATCTCTTAATCAGAATCTTCGTGGTATAAGCTAGATTGATGGCGGCATTCATGAGAGTCCGGAAAGTCTAAACCTTGTCTGTGGTATTTCGAGTAGGACTCTGGGATTGAATGACTGTGACGAACTTCAAACTCACGAGTGCTGGGCGTAGTGACAGACGCAAAAGGAGGGTGAATCCTATTCCAGTATGATCGAGAACCTCAGATGATTAGCCGTGCTGTGACAGAGCATTTGGACCATTTTCACAAGAGGATAGGATGCAGCCATTGACAAGGGTGATGCCTCCAGACGATTAGCCATGCAGTGACAGCGCATCAGACCATTTTCTAGAGAGGATAAAAAGTAGCCATTGACAACGGTGATGTTCTTACATAAAGCCAGCCATGGACAGGAGTAAGACTGATTGGATGAAGACAGCAGGAAAGCAGAGGTTCAGAGGAACGAAAGCATCTCTATACGCTTATCTGAAATTCTCACCAATGAATTACATAAGTGTTTCTATCCCTATTTTAAGTTTACTTATTATTAATTTCGAAAACTCCATAACTATTTGATATCCGCCTGACTAAGATTTATAAGGTGACCATAGCTTGCTTCAAGCCGACAATCTCCGTGGGATCGACCCTTACTCATGTAAGGTTTATTACTTGGACGACCCAGTGCACTTGCTGGTTAGTTGTATCGAAGTTGTGAATGAAAAACGATTTATTAAGACGTGTGTACAGAGTTTTTGGCGCCGTTGCCTGAGATCACAATTTCGTGCACCAGAGTGCAAGGCCATTGATTTGACCATCATGGCCGAACCTACAAGGGAGGAGGAGGACGCGAATCTTAGTGAGGAAGACCTCCTGGGACGCTCAGTGACCAATAAGGAGTTTCCCTTTGAGGAACCAAAGGAATCTGAGGCTCATCTAGAGACCATAGAGATTCCATTGAACCTCCTTCTGCCCTTCATGAGCTCTAATGAGTATTCTTCTTCTTAATAGAATGAAGATGTCACTGAAGAGCAAGTTGCTAAGTACCTTGGTGCAATCATGAAGCTGAATGCCAAATTATTTAGTAATGAGACTTGGGAAGATTAACCTCCCTTGCTCACCAATGAACTAAATGCATTGGATAGACAGAATTTACCTCAAAAGAAACAGGATCCTGGTAAATTCCTAATTCCCTGTAACATAGGCACCATGACCTTTGAGAAGGCTCTGTGTGACTTGGGGTCAGGAATAAACTTAATGCCACTCTCTGTAATAGAGAAACTTGGGATCTTTGAGGTGCAAGCTGCCAAAATCTCATTAGAGATGGCAGACAACTCAAGAAAACAGGCTTATGGACAAGTAGAGGACGTGTTGGTAAAGGTTGAAGGCCTTTACATCCCTGCTGATTTCATAATCCTAGACACTGCGAAGGATGAAGATGAATCCATCATCCTTGGAAGACCCTTCCTAGCCACAACAAGAGCTGTGATTGATGTGGACAGAGGAGAGTTAGTCCTTCAACTGAATGAGGACAACCTTGTGTTTAAAACTCAAGGATCTCCTTCTGTAACCATGGAGAGGAAGCATGAAAAGCTTCTCTCACTGCAGAGTCAACCAAAGCCCCCACAGTCAAACTCTAAGTTTGGTGTTGAACCCCCACATTCAAACTCTAAGTTTGGTGTTGGGAGGTTCCAACCTTGCTCTGATTATCTGTGAGGCTCCATGAGAGCTCACTGTCAAGCTATTGACATTAAAGAAGCGCTTGTTGGGAAGCAACCCAATGTTATTTAATCATATCTATTTTATCCTCTTTTTGTTATTTCATGTTTTATTAGGTTGATGATCATGTGGAGTCACAAAAACTACTGAAAATTCAAAAACAAAATGAAAAACAGCATTAAAAACAGCACACCCTGGAGGAGGAGCATTCTGGCGTTTAAACGCCAGAAACAAGCATCTGTCTGGCGTTTAACACCAGAAACAAGCACCAAGCTGGCGTTTAACGCTAGAAACAAGCATCTACCTTGCGTTAAACGCCAGACAGGCTATATTTGGGCGTTTAACGCCAGAAACAAGCAGCAGTCTGGCGTTAAACGCCAGGATTGCACAGCAAGGGCATTTTACACGCCTAATTGGAGCAGGGATGTTAAGTCTTTGACCCCACAGGATCCCCACATTTTCTTCTCTCCTCTTCATACCTTTTCATAACTCTCTTCCCCAAATACCCTTCACCAATCACCTCACTCACTTTTCCCCATCATCTCTCCACCACTCACATCCATCCACTCTTCCCCATAAACCCCACCTACCTCCAAAATTCAAATTCTTTTCCCTCACAAATCCAACCCTAATGGCCGAACCCTAAACCTCCCCCCACTCCTATATAAACCCCTCATTCCTTCTTCATTTTCACACAACACAACCCTTTTCTTTTCCCCCTTGGCCGAATACACACTTCTCTCCCTCTCCCCCATTTTCTTCCTCTTCCCCTTCTTTCTTTCTTCTTTTGCTCGGAGACGAGCAAACATTTTAAGTTTGGTGTGGTAAAAGCATAGCTTTTTGTTTTTCCATAACCATCAATGGCACCTAAGGCCAGAGAATCCTCAAGAAAGAGGAAAGAAAAGGCAATTGCTTCCACCTCTGAGTCATGGGAGATAGAGAAATTCATCTCAAAGGTCCATCAAGACCACTTCTATGAAGTTGTGACCAAAAAGAAAGTGATCCCTGAGGTTTCTTTCAAGCTAAAAAAGAATGAGTATCCGGAGATCCGAGTTGAGATCCGAAGAAGAGGTTGGAAAGTTCTCACCAATCCCTTTCAACAAGTCTGGATCTTAATGGTTCAAGAGTTCTATGCAAACGCATGGATCACTAGGAACCATGATCAAAGTGTGAACCCGAACCCAAAGCATTGGCTTACCATGGTTCGGGAGAAATACTTAGATTTCAGTCCGGAAAATGTAAGGCTGGCGTTCAACTTACCAATGATGGAAGAAAACGCACGCCCCTACACTAGAAGCGTCAACTTTGATCAAAGGTTGGACCAAGTCCTCATGGATATATGTGTAGAAGGAGCTCAATGGAAGGTTGACTCAAGAGGCAAGCCAGTTCAATTAAAAAGATTAGACCTTAAGCCTGTAGCTAGAGGATGGTTAGAGTTCATTCAACGCTCAATCATTCCTACTAGCAACCGATCTGAAGTTACTATAGACCGGGCCATCATGATCCATAGTATCATGATTGGGGAGGAAGTGGAAGTTCATGAGATTATACCTCAAGAACTCTACAAGGTGGCTGACAAGTCCTCCACTCTGGCAAGGTTAGCCTTTCCTCACCTCATTTGTCACCTCTGCAATTCGGCTGGAATTGACATAGAGGGAGACATCCTCATTGAAGAAGACAAGCCCATCACTAAGAAAAGGATGGAGCAAACAAGAGATCATGGACCTCAACAAGAGCGTGAGGAAATCCATCACCATGAAATCCCTGAGATGTCTCAGGGGATGCATTTTCCTCCACAAAACTATTGGGAGCAAATCAACATTTTCTTAGGAGAATTAAGCTCCAACATGGGACAACTAAGGGTGGAGCACCAAGAGCACTCCATCATCCTCCATGAGATTAGAGAAGATCAAAGAGCTATGAGGGAGGAGCAACAAAGATAAGGAAGAGACATAGAAGAGCTCAAGAGCACCATTGGTTCTTCAAGAAGAGGAAGACGCAACCCTCACTAAGGTGGACCCGTTCCTTAATCTCCTTGTCCTTATTTTCCTGTTTTTTGTTTACTATGCTTTATGTTTATGTTTGTGTCTTATTACATGATCATTAGTATTTAAGTGTCTATGCCTTAAAGTTATGAATGTTCTATGAATCTATCACCTCTCTTAAAGGAAAAATGTTTTAATTACAAAAGAACAAGAAGTACATGGTTTCGAATTCATCCTTGAAAATAGTTTAATTATTTTGATGTGGTGACAATACTTTTTGTTTTCTGAATGAATGCTTGAATAGTGCATATGTCTTTTGAGTTTGTTGTTTATGAATGTTAAATATATTGGCTCTTGAAGAATAAGGAAAAAGGAGAAATGTTATTTGATAATCTGAAAAATCATAAAATTGATTCTTGAAGTAAGAAAAAGTAGTGAAGAACAAAGCTTGCAGAAAAAAATGGCAAAAAAAAAAAGAGAAAGAAAGAAAAAGAAAAAGCAAGCAGAAAAAGCCAATAGCCCTTAAAACCAAAAGGCAAGGGTAATAAAAAGGATCCAAGGCTTTGAGCATCAGTGGATAGGAGGGCCTAAAGGAATAAAATCCTGGTCTAAGCGGCTAAACCAAGCTGTCCCTAACCATGTGCTTGTGGCGTGAAGGTGTCAAGTGAATACTTGAGACTGAGTGGTTAAAGTCGAGGTCCAAAGCAAAAAAAAAGAGTGTGCTTAAGAACCCTGGACACCTCTAATTGGGGACTTTAGCAAAGCTGAGTCACAATCTGAAAAGGTTCACCCAGTTATGTGTCTGTGGCATTTATGTATCCGGTGGTAATACTGGAAAACAAAGTGCTTAGAGCAACGGCCAAGACTCATAAAGTAGCTGTGTTCAAGAATCAACATATTGAACTAGGAGAATCAATAACACTATCTGAATTCTAAGTTCCTATAGATGCCAATCATTCTGAACTTCAATGGATAAAGTGAGATGCCAAAACTATTCAAGAGGCAAAAAGCTACTAGTCCCGCTCATCTGATTGGAGCTAAGTTTCATTGATATTTTGGAATTCACAGTATATTCTCTTCTTTTTATCCTATTTGATTTTCGGTTGCTTGGGGACAAGCAACAATTTAAGTTTGGTGTTGTGATGAGCGGATAATTTATACGCTTTTTGGCATTGTTTTTACATAGTTTTTAGCATGATTTAGTTAGTTTTTAGTATATTTTTATTAGTTTTTAAATAAAAATTACATTTCTGGACTTTACTATGAGTTTGTGTGTTTTTCTGTGATTTCAGGTATTTTCTGGCTGAAATTGAGGGACTTGAGCAAAAATCATATTCAGAGGCTAAAGAAGGACTGCAGATGCTGTTGGATTCTGACCTCCCTGCACTCAAAGTGAATTTTTGGGAGCTACAGAACTCTAAATGGCACGCTCTCAATTTTTTTGGAAAGTAGACATCCAGGGCTTTCCAGCAATATATAATAGTCCATACTTTACCTGAGTTTAGACAACGCAAACTGGCGTTCAACGCCAGCTTTCTGCCCTATTCTGGAGTTAAACGCCAGAAACAGGTTGCAAAGTAGAGTTAAACGCCAGAAACAGGCTACAAACTGGCGTTCAACTCCAAGAGAAGCCTCTACACATGTAAAGCTCAATGCTCAGGCCAAGCACACACCAAGTGGGCCCCGGAAGTGGATTTCTGCATCATTTACTCATTTTTGTAACTCTAGTAATTAGTTTAGTATAAATAGAACTTTTTACTATCATGTTAAACGTCTTTTATCTGATGTTTGATCAGATTTATGCTATCTTAGACCTTTATGGAGGTTGGCCTCTCGGCCATGCCTGGACCTTGTTCTTATGTATTTTCAATGGTAGAGTTTCTACACACCATAGATTAAGGTGTGGAGCTCTGCTGTTCCTCATGAATTAATGTAAAGTACTATTGTTTTTCTATTCAAATCAAGCCTATTTCTTATCTAAGATATACATTTGTTCTTCAACCTGAGGAAGGTGATGATTCGTGACACTCATCATCATTCTCACCCAGGAACGCGTGCATGACAACCACCTCCGTTCTACTTGCAATCGCTTAAGTGCATATCTCTTAGCCTTCTGGTTTATGACGCATGGTTGCCTCGCCTGACAACCGAGCCTTCCATTCCATGAGATCAGAGTCTTCGTGGTATAGGCTAGAATTATTGACGGCCATTCTTGAGATCCGGAAAGTGTAAACCTTGTCTGTGGAATTCCAAGTAGGATCCGGGAAGGGATGGCTGTGACGAGCTTCAAACTCGCGAGTGCTGGGCGCAGTGACAGACGCAAAAGGATGACTGAATCCTATTCCAGTATGATCGAGAATCGACAGATGAATAGCCGTGCAGTGCCAGCGCATTTTGGACCATTTTCACTGAGAGGACGGGATGTAGCCATTAACAACGGTGATGCCCTGCATAAGCTTGCCATGGAAGGGAGTAGGAATGATTGGATGAAGACAGCAGGAAAGCAGAGGTTCAGGAGGAACGAAAGCATCTCTATACGCTTATCTGAAATTCTCACCAATGAATTACATAAGTATCTCTATCTTTATTTTACATTTTATTTATCTTTTAATTATCAAATCTCTAAAACCATTTGAATCCGCCTGACTGAGATTTACAAGGTGACCATAGCTTGCTTCAGACCGACAATCTCCGTGGGATTGACCCTTACTCACGTAAGGTTTATTACTTGGACGACCCAGTGTACTTGCTGGTTAGTTGTGCGAAGTTGTGACAAAGTGTGATTCACGTTTGAGAGCACCAAGTCTTTGGCGCCATTGTTGATGATCGCAATTTCATCCACCAGTGAGTATGAGATTGAAGTTATTTTGAGTATGGAGGATTTTGAAGAGGAATGTATGTGCCTGTGCTTCTTCTGGTTGCTATTTTCTCTCTCATATTGAATTATGGAAGAAAAAGAAAGTGAAAAGGTGAGAGAGCATTGGAGAAGAGAGAGGTTACCTTGAAAGAGAAACCGTCATAAATGCACATTGAAAACTTTCTCTTTTAACAACAAAGAGTTTAATGGAAACGGTTTTCAAGGAGGGATTTAAAATTTAAAAAAATTGCAATTTTTGAAGTGATATACCATGAAAGATTTCAAAGGTTTTTGATTGATATGATTTGAAATAAAGAATAAAGAGAAAGGATTTGAATTAAGAACAATTAAAGATTAAAAAATTTTATGATATTAGTATGAAGCCCATATCATTTAAACAAAACTTTTTCTCACATAGGCCCAATGGAGAGATGGTGGAATCATACTAAGCCCCTTGAAACTGATTTTCATATTTATGTCACATCTAATATCTAGGCTTGGCTCAAGCCTTATAGAGGAATCATCATTTGCTCAGTTTTGTCTCCCTGCAACATGCGAGACAGATCAACACTTGAACAATTATTAGTCACAATTACTCCATAGATTTAATGTCAATTATTCCCAGAGCAGTTTTTAGTTTGCAGAATCTATCTTCACATAGTGGCTTTGTGAAGATATCAGCCAATTGATCTTCTAATTTTACAAATTGAATGTCAATAATTCCCTTTTGCACATGTTCTCTTATAGAATGATATCTAACCTCAATGTGCTTAGTTCTTGAGTGCAATGGTGCATGAATTGTGAACTCACACATCTTAACCGGCAAGTGCACCGAGTCATCCAAGTAATACCTCAGATGAGTGAGGGTCGATCCTACGAGGATTGTTAGACTGAACAACAATGGTTATCCAATTGACTTAGTCAGGCAGACAGCAAAGGGTTGTTGATGGTTGAAAACGCATAAAATAGTAAATAAGAGAGTAAAGAAAGCAAATAAAAGGTTGGTATAAAAACAATGAGAGAAAATAGTTAAGGCTTCCAAGATGTTTATCTTTTCGGATTAAGTTTTCTTACCAACTATTTTAATCATGCATGATTCATTCCATGGCAAACTGTAAATGACTAAACCCTAATGTCTTAGTGATTTAGTCTTCTCTAACCTTCATCAACCGCCACCGTCGTAGTCACTTGATTTTGATTAGAAGGTTAAGCTCAAAACTAGTTTATGGCCACAAAAACCCTAATTACCCAAAGCTAACAGGATTATATGTCACATATCCCAATTAGTTCATGTAATTAGCAATTTAGGTGAAATTTGTTTTTAAGTTGTTGTTCAAGCGAGATAGCTCTGTCGAGAATCACAAGAACACATGTAGAATAAGGGTCATACTTTCGTTCCCCCCAGATTCATAAGATTAAGAACGAAAATAATCCTTGAAACTGAATCAATACATTAATTAAAATAGAAAACAAATAGTCTTAATCCATAGAAATAAACAGAGCTCCTAACCTTAACCGAAGAGGTTTAGTGGCTCATGACTTACAAAGAAAACTAGGGTTCTGAAAGTGAAACGTACGGAAGAGAGAAGATCCCAGATACAAGAGATCTTTTCCCTTTTATATTGACCTAATTTGATTTGAAAATAAAATAAAATAATAACTCCTAAAACTAAAAGATATTATTTTTAAATAAAAATTACAAAAGAAAAATAAAATATACTAATACTAAATGCTGAATCCACTAGAGATGCTCAAAGAGTGGGCCTTTCACATTCGAACCAAGCTTGCTAGCGCTAAACGCCGTATGGGGTGTTTAACGCCCTAGAGGGAGTGGCCACGAATATGCTGCTGGTGCTAAGCTTTTTAGTGCCCCAAAGGGAGTACGCCAGCTTTTCTATTTTTAGCTCCAAACTCTGCCAAACTGGTTTGAATTTCACCTGAAATAATAAAAGCACCACAACAACTCAAAGTAGCATCCAAAGAGGATTTTTGCACTAAAATATAATAAAATTTAACAAATTCTAATTAAGAATGACTAACAGGATTTTTAGAAATATTTATTGCACTCATGTTATCATAAAATAAGGGAATACTATTAATTTTTAGTTTGTAATCGGCAAGCTGAGTTTTAAGCCAAATTAATTGTGAACAGCAAGAAGAAGCCGAGATGTATTCGGCCTCAGCAATGGATAAAGAAATAGTGGCTTGCTTTTTACTTGACCACACATTTAGGGATTGTCCAAGAAAGCAACACATCCCTGAAGTACTTCTTCTATCCACACGGTCTCTTGCAAAATTTGCATCACAATATCCAACTACACAAAATTCATTAGTTCTAGAATATCACAAGCCAAGGTCAGATGTGCCTTTTAAGTACCTAATGATCCATTTTACAGCAGAAAGATGTGATTCCTTTGGATGAGATTGAAAACAAGAGCATACATCCACACTTTGAACTATGTCCGATCTAGAGGAAGTGAGATACATGAGAGATCTAATCATACAATATACCTAGTTTCATCAACATCTTTCCCATTTTCATCCTTGTCTAGTTTGGTATTTGGATGCATAGGAGTACCTATTGGTTTAAAATTTTCTAAACCAAATTTATTTACTAACTCCTTGGCATATTTATCTTGGTGAATAAAAATACCACTAGGAGTTTGTTTGATTTGAAGTCCAAGGAAGAATGTTAGTTCTCCCATCAAGCTCATGTCAAAATCACTATTCATTAGTTCTCCAAACTCTTCACACAAGGTTTTATTTGCCGATCCAAACACAATATCATCCACATACACTTGGACAAGCAAGAAATGATCATTAGATTCTTTAATGAATAGAGTTGTATCCGTAGTACCCATTTGAAAATTATTTTGCAACAAGAAGGCACTAAGCCTATCATACCAAGACCTAGGTGCTTATCTCAAACCATAGAGGGCTTTTGCAAGTTTAAATATATGACTTGGAAGAACTTTGTTTTCAAAACCGAGGAAGTTGAGCTACATATACTTCTCTATCAATAAAGACATTTAAAAATGCATATTTGACATCCATTTGAAATAATTTAAAGCCTTTGTGAGGAGCATAGCAAGCAATAATCTTATTGCTTCCATTCTAGCTACCGGAGCAAATGACTCATCAAAGTCAATGCCTTCTTCTTGATCATAACCTTTGGCCACTAATCTAGTCTTGTTACGGACCACACTACCATCCTCACCCAATTTAGTTTTAAAGATCCACTTGGTACCGGTTACCTTCTTACCATTGGAAAAAGGTACAAGAGTCCAAACTTCATTCTTTTTGAATTGGCTTAACTCTTCTTCCATAACTTTCACCCAAGAGGGGATCTTCAAGTGGTTCTTTCACATTTTGTGGCTCTAATTGGGATAGGAAAGCAACATTGTTGTCATAGGCTTTCTTCTTACTTGATGATCATGTGGTAACTTCTTGTGAATGATCTCCTATGATGAATTGTTAAGGGTAGTTCTTCAAGAATTTCCACTCTCTAGGTTTATGTGAAGGATTTTCAGTTTGGATTTGACTTGGTTCATTGATGCTCACTGATCCAGAATCTCCTGCTTCATCTGGAAACACGACCAAATTATCTCCTAAATTCTAGTTGGCAGAGTTTGAGGCAGCATTCTCTACTGATGGTGCAGTTTTATTATTTTCTTGATTTTCTTTTGAATTCATCTCAGTTTCAGTTCCTGCATCATCCTCTATGATAGATCTTGGAATGAAGTTAGTGTCACAAAAAGAAACGTGTATGGATTCCTCAATGTTTCTATGTTCTTTGAGATAAACTCTATAAGCTTTACTAGTAGTTGAGTATCCTACAAATACTCCTTCATAAAATTTTGGATCAAATTTTCCAAGGTTATCTTTATTATTTAACACAAAATATTTGCATCCAAATATGTGAAAGTATTTTAGATTAGGAGGAGTTCCTTTCCATAGCTCATAAGAAGTTTTCTTTAGCCCCTTCTTAACGATGGTTCTATTTAAAATGTAGCGAGCTGTGTTTATAGCTTTAACCCATAGATATTTAAGAATTTCATTTTTACAAAGTATTGTCCTAGTCATTTTTTGGAGACTTCTATTTTTCCTTTCAACAACTTTGTTTTGTTGGGGAGTTCTAGGACATGAAAAGTTTTGAGAAATTCCAAATTCATCACAAAAGTTTTCAAAGTCTTGATTTTCAAATTCTTTTCCGTGATCGCTTCTTATATGAGCAATTTTTAAATCTTTTTCATTTTGAATATTTTTGCAAAGAGAATAAAAAGCATTGAACGCATCATTTTTGTGAGCTAAGAAAAGAACCCATCTGAATCTAGAGTAGTCATCAACCACTACTAAACCATAATGTTTACCTCCTAAGCTTTGAGTCCTTGTGGGATCAAAAAGATCAATGTGTAGCATTTCTAACGGCCTTTTGGTAGAGATTTTATCTTTGGGCTTAAAAGAAGATTTGGTTTGTTTTCCCAATTGACAAGCATCATAAGTGATGTCTTTGTCAAACTTTATATTTGGAATTCCTCTAACCAAATTTTTCTTTACAAGTTTAGAAATTTGGTACATGCTAGCATGACTTAATTTCTTATGCCATAGTCATTTTTCTGATTCCATTGAAGTGAAACATGCTACATTTTGTTTTTTAGTTCCTCTAGAGTTAGTTCATACACATTATTGCATCTTTTTGCCTCAAACAATATTTCACCGGACTTTTCACAAATAATCAAGTAATTCAATTTTCTAAAAATGACCAAATATCCAATATCACATAATTGGCTAATGCTAAGGAGATTGTGTTTCAATCTGTCAACAAGAAAAATATCATTGATAAATGAAGAGAAATTTTTACCTACTTTACCTATGGCCACTATCTTTCCTTCACCATTATCACCGAAAGTTACGAAGCCTCCATCATACTTGTCTAGCTTGATGAAGAACGTAGACTTTCCAGTCATATGCTTAGAGCATCCGCTACCACATGTTGTCTTTCCTTTTGGATGCTAGGCAAACCTGCAAAAAACTCTTAAGTGACCTTAAGTATCCAAATTTTTTTGGATCTTTTGATGTTAAACCATATCCTTTGGCCAGGACCATTGTAGTTGCCAACTATTTTGTAGACTTTATCACCAATCATTTTTTTCAGTTATGAAACATTGAATAGGAAAATGACCATTCTGATTGCATAAACGACAAAATCTCTTAGGTTGTTGTTTTTCAAAATCAGTTGGATTTCGAAATTTTATGTCATCTAAAGTAAAATCCATATTTATAAATGGTGATTTTTCAAAAATAGTTTTAGATTTATCATAAAACCCCCAACCAGCCTTTTCATAAAGAGACTTTTGACTAGCCAAAAGTTTATTTTAATTTTCAGAACTCTGAGCAAACTTGGCTAGATCTTCCTTTAAGCTCTTGACCTCGTTATGCAACCTATCATTTTCTTCAAAACAATATAAATATGCAATTATTGAATACTGTTTCTCACAACCACTAATTTCAGCTTTAAGTCGCTTGGTTTCTTCAACAAGATCTACAGCGGTTTCGGCTTCTCTTAGTTTATCTTTGAGAAAAAATATTTTCAGCTTTTAGGATGTCATTTGCCGTTTTCAGATCATGGCATTGATTAAGAAAGTTTCTCAATTTTTCAATGAGGTGATCTATCATGAGATGAAGGTCTTCAGTAGAGGGTTCAATGAATATTACCGAATCAGTGTAATCAGCCATGAGACTGGTCTGCGAGACATCTTCTGAATCTTCATCATCGTCTAAATCGTTTTCCAGATCTTCCTAAGAGGCCATAAGTCCCTTCTTCTTTTCCATCTTGGTCTTATCTTCTTTTTTCAGCTTTGGACAGTCAAATTGTAGTGTCCAGCCTCTTTGCAGTTGTGACAGATGATCTTGATTAAGTCCCTTTTTGGCCTTCTTAAACTGCCTCCCTTGCTTCTTTCTTTAAGCTTCATCATTTTCTTGAATTTTTTGGCAAAAAGAACAAACTCGTCATCAGATAAATTATCACTGGATTCATCATCCAGGGACTCAGTGAATAATTTGAGAGCAATTTCTTTCTTTTTTGTGTCAATTTTTAAGTAAGTGGTTTCAAAAGCAAGTAAATTTCCTCTCAAATCATCATATGTCATTTTATCAATGCCACTGCTTTCAGCTATAACTATAACCTTAGTTTTCCATTCTTTAGAGATACTTCTCAACACTTTCCTTACTAGTACAGGTTCAAGGTGAGTAATCCTCATAGTATCTAAGCCATTGATGATGACGTTGAATCTTTCAAATATTTCGTCAACAGATTCTCCTTCCTTCATAGAGAATATTTCGTACTCTTTTCTCAGCATGTCTATTCTGGTCCACTTGACTTGGGTAGTCCCTTCATGTGTGACTTGGAGCTTGTTCCAGATTTTCTTTACTGTTTTGTATCTTGATACTTTTCGGTATTCCTCGAAGCTGATAGCACAAAAAAGTGATCCAAACTGGTTTTTTCTGGCCTACCTTACAGAAGGAGGTGGCCAAATTCGTTAAAGTATGTCCTTCTTGCCAGAAACATGTTAACTTCTATGTAGCACCTCCTGAAGATGTTATCAATGTTACCTCGCCATGACCATTCACGAAATGGGGCCTTGACCTACTCGGACCCTTTCTATAAGCACCAAGTCAAGTCAAATATCCTATAGTAGGGATTGACTATTTCATTAAATGGATAGAAGTAGAACCCTTAGCAACTATTACTGCTCAAAGAAGTTGAAAATTTTTGTATAAGAACATTGTCACAAGGTTTGGAATACCACACTCCATCACTACGGACAATGGAACTTAATTTACCGACTCGACATTTAGAAACTTGATGTCCGACTTGAAAATAAAACACTAGTTCACAAACCAATGGACAAGCTGAAGTTGCCAACAAAGTCATATTGGCTAGGTTAAAACGCCGATTGCAAGATGCGAAAGGAGCTTAAGCGGACGAGCTTTCTCAAGTCTTGTGGGCATATCGGACCACTCCAAATTCCACAACGGGAGAATCACTCTTCTGACTTGCATATGGAATGGAAGTAGTGATTCCCATAGAAGTAGCTGAAGAATCACCTATAGTCTTATTTTACAACGAAAGAGCTAATGTCCAAGCTAAAAAAGAAGAGCTCGACCTCCTTTATGAAGTTCGAGAAAGAGCTCGGATTAAGGAGGAAGCTCTGAAGCAAAGGATGGCTCTAAGATACAATAGAAAGGTGATCAAAAGAAACTTCACCATCAACGACCTCATCCTGATTCAAAACAATCTCGGATTACAAAAGTCAGATGAAGGAAATCTAGCTGTAAACTGGAAAGGACCTTAAAAGATAGTAGAGATCCTAGGCAAAGGTTCCTATAAGGTGTCTGACCTCCAAGGGCGGGAGCTCATGAGGTCTTGGCATGCCTGTAACCTAAAAAGAAACTATAACTAAAGGCCTTGTACCTATGGTGCACTCTTTTTTCCAACAAAAAAGGTTTTTTAATGAGGTACCAGTGCAAGGGTTAGGAGCACCGAAGCCTTTAGTAAATAGCTCTGTAAAGGAATTTTTTAAACATTAGTAAAAGATTCCTTGTATATTTCTTTTTAAAGTTTCCTATTTCAAACGCATTAACTTAAGCTCGACAAACCGCAAAAATTATTGCCCGACCTAAAGTTGTCGGCAAGATAAAGCGATGAGGTACAAGTTAATGTAAGAAGTTATACAAACAACTCGTATAAAGCGATCTCAAAATAGGTCGGAATAAAAATAGTTGTAAAAATAACTTAACAAAGACCGATTACTCAAAATTAGACCTACATAAGGAAATTAATAAATCAAAGATTCAACAGTTAAAACAAATTATACCTTACCACAAGTATTCAACAAAAGGGTACTTTACAACTGTGATAAATTTATGAACATTACTTAAGGAAAGTTGCGAATAAAACAACTAAAAGTAAAGTGTTCAAAATGCTATCAACTATTACAAAAAGTTAAAGTATCATAAAGCCCACAGGTCGGGATACCACAAACAAGAAGTATAAAGAAAGGATTTAAAAAGATCATGACTTTTCACCCATAAGGGGATTAAGCGCCTCTCCAGTCACAACATCTTCACCCTCAACCGAAGAAGTCGGAGGAAGCATGGAGACTGGCACGGCCGAAACAACCCCAGGAGCAGAAGAGGAGGTCTCCACCACAGCAGCTTCGGGCTGGACTCCCGAGGAGGCTCCTCCTTATCGTTTGATTCAGGTGCAGGGACTATCTTTCCATCCACCACTACGTTGTTCGTGCTGAAAAGGGAGAGTTTGAGGTCGGGAGACTTTGATTTGGGATTCCAGGTTCTCAAACATTTCATCCATGCCCAAAGTAGTTGACTCCTGGAACCCAGCCAACTCCTTCTTCAACTTTTCTAGCTCTTCCTCCCGAGACAACCTCTCCCCGAAGACCCGGGTATAACTTTCTTGGAATTTTTTGGCCTTCTCTTCAGCCAAGGCGGCAGCAGCCTCCAACTTGTTCACCCTCCCCGAGCTCTCTCCAAGTTGACCTTTAAGGAGTCCCTCTCCTTCTCTAGTTCCACCTTAATCTCACTTAGCCTCTCCACATCGGCCAAGGTAGTCACCAAGGCCCTAGTTGTAGCTTGGATGGGAGAGCTTTTCAGCTCCTTAGATAGTTGAGAGCAAACTCCCACAATGCGAAGTCCCCCACGAGCCAGAGTCTAAAGGTGGTTTTGAATTACCACATCATCTATACTCACACGGTAGTGAGGAAGAAGGTTCTCTTCTCCCCAAGCCAAAGCATCGAAGTTTTTAGTATAGATACTCTCCTCTTCGTCAATTTTTTACTTCTTGGAAGGAGGTTCAGTGGAAGAAGGAGATGGAGGAGTGGACTCAGAGAGAATAAGACGGGAGAAGGGAGTAGGGATGATACCTTGCAGGCTGTTAGGGCCTGACCCCAACTTCTTCCTGCGAGAAGATTAGACCGGGTTCACGATTTTTTGCTGCGAAAAATCCGCTTTGGCTTCTTTCTGCTGTTGAAGATTCTTGGCCACTACCGTCTTTTTGTGTTTTGAAGGAACCGTATAGCATATTTGGGAGCCATAGTTTTTACAAAACAAAGCAGAATGCAATCAGGAATAACAAAGCTTCAAATAAAGAGATTTCACAAGTAAAGGAAAAGGGAGCTACCGAGGTCCGACTTCAGAAGGCTAAGATCTTCCAAATATCTTTTTGTATCCAAATGGGGATCTTGGCCCCAAGTACCTAAAATGAAGTCTACGATACCCCTCTCTAAGTCATCTAAATTGGATAGATCACGCCTAACAATATTAAGGGTGTCCTGCCAGTATAAGGAAAACAAGGGCTCTTGGTTCTCGGGTAGAAAGAAAGGTTGGGTACCTACAGCACTTTTGACCTTAAAAAAGTGGTTTTCGAAGTCATGAAAAGAGTCGTTGAAGATGGAAAAAGCCTTCCGACCTTGAACAGCTTGGAAGGATATCCATCCCGACTTCTTGGTGGAGCTGTACGGTTTGGTTGCAGCAAAGAGATAGAAGAAAGCGTTCAAAGTAGGCTAAATGCCCAACTCCCGACACAAGAGCTAGAATATTTTCATGAAAGCCCAGGAGTTCGGGTGCAGCTGGCTAGGGACAAGGTTGGAAGACCGTAACACCTCCATCTTAAAATCGGTAAAAGGAAGTCGGACACCCAACCTAATAAAGAAGCAATCATAGATGTAGAAAAAAGGCTGTTCGGATTTTTCTAGAGGAGGAAAGCACACTCTCTCCTCTGGGTCGGGTGGATCTAGCACATAGTTCCTCTCATCCTCCCTATTCTCACAAATACTATGGTACCTACGAAACTCATCGCAATACTCCCTATCGGTTACAGGGACACAGCTAAGAACGATGCTATCTACCCAAACCCGAAGACTGGGAGGAACTTTTGTCGACATGTTCTTGATAAGACGGCAAGACATAAAGACTACACCTACAAATACAAAATAAAGAAGACTGTTACTACCAGAAGTCGGACATCCCAAACAGGTAGGGCAAAAACAAAAGAAAGGTGTTCTTTCTAAATGTTTTTACAGAACAACCAAATGGTACCTCTCCAATGCAAATATCACATAAAAGAGGCACCATTAAGGGCAATACAGCACGCATTCAACAAGTTCATTGCTATAAGAGGCATAAAAGACAGAATCTTTATCTACTCCAAACACTTTCAAAATATTTTCGCACTAAGCATCAAAATTGGAAAAGAGTCAAGGGCAAACTCCTTCCAATAAGACAAAAAAAGAACGACAAACAGCAAAACCAAAAACTTCCAGCAAGGACAATAAGTAAATTCAGCCAAATAAAAGGGGAGTACAAGAAAAGAGAGTCAAAACTAACCTGGAAGAAGTTCCCAAAGAAGGGAGAGCACGTCTAAACAGCAAACACTACGAACGTTCCTCTCCTCAAACGACAAAGCAGAAAAACTCTAGAAACCAAGATGAAAAAGTCTTGGAAACAACATAAATAACCGAAAAGCATAAGGAGAATTTCTTCGTGAAAGAAAAGAAAGGAAGCAGATTTGTAGAAGCAAAGAAAGGAGAAAAAGAGCTCAAAAGGTCTATTTATAAGAGACAAATAAGTCAAAAGGCTCCTTTACCCCCTCTTCAAAAGGGCGTGAATCCCCAGAAATAACTGCCGCGCGTTATTCAACAGTCATTAAAGTTTCATTAACGTTCAAAGATTCAAAATATGTTAGGTAGTACCGACAAGGTTGAAACCCAACATCTAAAGCAGAGGCTATGAAATGTTTGAACCCGACCTATAAAAGGAATGGACTCAAGTAGGGGCATTGTTCATACCCTGGTCCAACAGATAAAAGCCAGGCCCAATAACACAAAAGCCCACCAATAAAGGTGGACTTCACGATAAGTCCGACCTTTTTAAGAAGGTCGGAGCCCTACTTGACCTAACAAGTAACTGCCTCCTTAAATTTCTCATACTATCTCTACGGCTTTACCTCATTTACAAGGTAGATTCCAACAAATTTCCAAGATAAAGGAAGCGCTCATCTATTAGAAAAGATGGAACTACTCTAAGAAAGGTAATTATCTACTCTACTATTAATACACCGATACCCCCAAGTATAACTCATGTTCTAATCTACTAAAAACTTGTCTAAAGACCTTGCTAACTTAAGCATCAAAGTCTCTTGCAGGTACCACCCCCACCTTCTCACGAAAAATTCGGACAGGCGGCACCTCGATATCAAAGAGGTCGAATGCTGCCCCACTAAAAAATTTGAACCTCACGTTTAGACCTAAATCAACATTTTAAATATCGGTCAAAACAATACTGTTACTAAAAAATAGACCCTCGGAAATCAGATTTAATCATGTGAATAGGAAAGCAAACAGATGCTCGGATTGATTAGCAAAGAGAAGCGTCATGTACAAAAGGGAGATGGAGTTTCTAGATACACCTCCAGCCGATCTCAAGCCTTTGTTGAATGATGTAAAAGGGTTTCCGTTACGCCCCCTTCATGATTAAGCTTTGTAATTTCTTTTTGGACTTTTGGCCCATTGGAATACAAAAAAAAATATAAAATAAAATAAAATAAATATTAATAAAATAATACATATTTATTCAACTCAATTATGTTTTTAATGTAATTTAAAAATAGTAAAATATTTAATTTTTCATAATTATTAATCATTGTCTTAGTTAATTCTTTATGCATATCTTGAACAAATAATTTAATTATATCTTATAAAATCTTTTATTCTATTAGTTATTATTTTTGTAATTGAATCAATTGTTATATAATAATTCTCATTTTGTTTAATTTCACAGAAACCTTAATCATAATATAATCAAACAATTATATTAATAGATTTTCATAAATATATTTATTTGGCGTTAAATTGGATATACTAGGTATAATGTATGGTGTCCGTTAATATTTTATATCATCAATTATTAACGAAAATTATTATTAATGGAGTGATGAAAGGAAAAAGTAATTAATTTATAATTTATAAAGAACTAATTTAATTGATGAAAGTTTTCAAAAAACTACTTTAAAAAATACCCCATCTTTCAAAATTTTGACTATTAACCCAAAATTATTCTGAAAAAAACTGATATCTTTAATTAACGTAATAACATATGTAGAGTTAATATTTGAATTTTAACATAAAATAGGCAGCATGCTGCTGTTAAAGAGGCCTATTAAACTAAAATATAAAATTCATTGAGTAGTCATAATCTCCAACTAATAGTTCATCGTTCTTTTAGGCTAATTAAATCACTGTTATTTCGAGGTTCGTCATTAGATCTTACTAATCTAAGTAGCTATATTATGATATATATCGACTAGCCGGCATAGGCACATGAAACTCGAGAACTGAACAAAAACAAACATAAGAGCAAAATAAACTAGAAACCTAAACCCCGAAGAACTATCCGAGGGTTTCCTACACCTTGTTGAGACATGTGCTGCGCTCCATTGATATATTTCACTACTCCCCCAAATCTTTTTTTTTTTTTTATTCCCCACGAGTGCTATTGCATATTTTAAGAGCATCCAAATTTAGCATATAAATTCAGGTATATACATTCGTACCCTATCATAAAGTTTGGTATTCTAGGTCTGGAGCAATTACTTTCAGCCTTTCAGGCTTTAATTTGTGTGTGGGTCTTTTATGTTGTGGAAAGTCCTTCATGTGCATTCCACCACATTTATATATTTGACTTCGTTGATACCTTCACAGTTCACACTAACTCTCTTTCATGTGGGTCTATACAATATAAACTTCTAGCTGCATAACAACAGAAATAATTAAAACGACGAATAATTGATCTACAACTTATAAAGTTAAAACAATAAACAGAATAAAGTAGGGATCGGATAAAAGAGAGGACGCAATTTATTTGCAGTGTTTCTATGCGTAAAAAGTACTCCAATGCTAAAATTAGTCCAGAAAATATTTCTCATAGAATTTTTCCAAGAACGAGTTTTGAACATATCTTATATATTCTATGAGAATGTTTTTAGTTTTTTATAGTCGATAAATACTACGAGTTGTTTTATCTATTACCTATTTGTAGTATTAAAATAATCGTTTTATCCGAAATATATCTTGGATTTAACTGAATTATAATGACCGGATGACTTATTATAACCTTCCATCTTTTTATCTGATTCTGATACTGGTATCGTTACAAAGGCAGTGCTAATCCATCAAAACGTGAATTTATGCCAATGCCAGCAATGGCTATATATAATTTCTTGATTTCAGTACATCACTGCTTCTCCTCTGTAGAAATTGCATAGATTAGGCTTCCAATCTTCCATTAGATCGATGTTCCTTTTAACATGAAGAAAATTTACTAACGAAAAGTGAAACATCCCTAAGTTACATACACTCCAAATTGAAGGTCATCAGGGGTTTATGTGATTGAGTTTGATTTCTACGTAGTTCCACCCCTAAAAAATTAATTCCCTTAGCACTAGCTAGTGGTTAAAGTCACCCACCTATAACCTATCCTACATCTTTTGCAACTCAAAATATAATTTTTTTTTTTTTGTGACACGCATTTGTACGCTTATAATCTTGAAGCACTCAATATGACCCACCTGATCAATATGTTATTAACAAATGCATAAATCAAAAAGGCCTTTCTCTACTTTCATGTATGAGTTAGCTACTTTAATTTAACAAGAATCCAAAGCGCTTTATTTGTGTTTGAAGGTAACATTGAGGGCCATGGAGAGATCACGATGCAAGCTAGCTAGCCCTCCCTAACAATGCAACAAGACAATTAACTATGAGTCAAGAACACAGTACTATATATCATTAAGATCACGTCCAATCTTTTCTTTTCTTTTCTTTTCTTTTCTTTTGCCTCTGCTTCCCTTTGGCAATGCCCTCTTGGACTTGGACACCCTCCACCAACTACCATTTCACTTTCTATCATCCCAACATTCGTCTTTCAATCATGCTCCTCAAAACATACAAATTAAATTTAGGTGTTTGTTATGTTACCTAAAAGTGACGCTGCTAATTAATTGTTCAAAAAGATTAAATAATTAATATTTAATTTAAAAATATAAAAATTAATAAACTGTAAATATTTAAAATTTATTATAAAAGATAAATTAAATAAAAGTTAGACAATAAATAAAAGACATCATAAAATTTGATCTTAAATTTATTGTTATATTCAATTTTCGTGGTTGTTTCTTATACCATAGTTGAGTTTTATATATATAATAACATCACTTGAGTTTGGCTACATGAATTAGACGACGTCATTGAGTTATATCATATAACATGTCTTTAATAAAACTATTTATATGTAAATCTCTTTTGATAATCTTATGTATGGAATTCTTAGATTTTGAGTTCTTTAGTATTCAAAAAATAATTAACAATGAGTTAATTCTTAATTAACTAATTAACCAACTAACTAATACAATAATATATATAGTGTCAAAATTGAATTGTAGCTTAATTGTTTCTGTTAGACAACTATGAGCGAGAAGATGCATGATTATCATCAGAACGTGCATGCAATATGTTCGGAAAAAGCAAGTCAGAGAAAAATACATATAAAATGTTACTAATAATACTACTAGTGCTAGTTGTTAATTAGCTTTCCCATGTGCTTGTTAACCATAGCAGCGACAAAGAATGAAGCTTAAGATCTTTCTATTCACTGATCTGCAGAATCATTTTCAAACAATAGCCTGAAGCCAGCAGCAACAAACAACAGTAGTAGCTACCATGGAATTTGGAGCAGGAAAAATAAACAAATAAACGACGTTAGCTATATCCACCGAGCATGCTAAATTATAGAAATTAATGTCAAGTGTGTAACCTGAATAAGAACAACCCTTAGTCAACAACCAGCATAACACATGCTCATGCTCACCTATTACCATTAGCTGCTTCCTACTTATGCCTATATACCACAAACATTGATAAATCTTTTTTTTTTTCACTTTTTGTTAAACAATTATAATTTAGAAGAAAATCAGAACGGGAAGTCGAAATCTGTATCCTAGCAACTTGGTGAATAATGAAATGATGAATAATAATGCAATTTGGTGGGTAAATCATGCCAAATGTAGACTTAAATTACTTTACTTTTCGTCTTTCTTGAGTGTCCTTTCAATATTTTCATCTTCTTGTACTCAGTTGCATACATTTCTTATTAGTTGTACTGTACTGAATACTGATCCAATTATTCACTCAAAAGTACATTCAGATAGCCAACAGTGACCATGACCAAATCTTAGCTTGTTTTGGAGATCAAAAGTATTCATGAACAGTTTACAATTATTTCACATCAGGGATTGGCTTACAGCAAACACAGGCCAAAAAAGAATTTGAGCACATCGATGATGCCACTGAGACCAAACCATATAGGAGCACATTATGGGGATACCACGTGGCAAACCGTAATTCAAGGAACCATTCTGATCCCTTATGGCTATGATTTATGAATATGAATGTTTTTCTTTTTCCCCATTGATTATTCCTGTTGCTGTTCCACATCATAATCATCATCATCAAGTTTGACCTCCTTCGACGTACCTCCCTGACTCCACAACCCGACTCTCAGAGAAGGGAACACCATCATGAAGGTCATTGCACGCATTTCTACTAATCACTTTGTGTTCAATTTTTATCCTATGCTTGATCATTTTATCTATCATTATCGCAGATAGTCAACTGGGTGCATAAAAGATTTCATCATAGCACCACTCTCAAGGGTAAGGTTCATCATAAGCCTAATTCTCTCTGTAAACTTCTTTTCTTTTTTGTGTGTTGCTTAATAATTAGCTTTTACTCATCAGATGGGTTTGCTTCCAACATGAAAAACATTGAACCTATGAGAAGCAATAATGAGGATAGTGAAGGAATGATGAAACAAGTAGCATTGGCTGAATTGTTTGGTGGTTGGAAAGATGGGATTCTGACCATTGGCACTCTTGGCTGTGATCCCTTGATCAACTCCTACAGCCAAAACAAACAGTACTACGCACTCGAAAGCGAAGAAGACCAGGAAGAAGAGGAAGAACAAGAAGATGAGGAGAACTATAATGGTGAAGATGATAATGAGGAAGTGAACCCATTGATGCAGAGCACATTCGAAGAAGTGAAGAAAGTTGATGTGACTGATGAGAATAGTATTGAGGAAATGGAAAAGAAGAAGAAAGGGGAAAGGATCACATTAGCAGACTTATTCTTAGCGGATTCAGATGTGAAGATGGAGGGTGCGAAATCCAAAGTTTCAACTGCTGATGAAGATGAAAAACAAAGTAGTATCATGAAAGGAAAGCATCATATGCATGCACTGTCTTTCACCAAGAAGCTCATTCCCCGTGGTCTTAACAAGGATAACCCACACCCAATTCAAGATATCAAGAAAGTAAGTGTCGTCTTCTTCCTCTTGCATGTGATCTTGTTTTTGAATTCTTCAAGAATTGAATTAAGTGATTTTATTTGGGCAGTTGATAAAGAAAATGTTAAAGAGAAAAATCCATCCGGAGCTGCTGGATGTTAAGAATCCCAAAACCAGTGACACTAACGACACAGCTTCTTTGCTTCTAATTTAATCCAATAACATAGCTGGTTAGCCTCAAATTCTCCCTAGCTAGCTTCCTCATTTTATCTATTTTCCTTTCAATTCGTTCACATACATAATTATAATGTCTTAGCAGCTTTGATTTGATATCTCTTCATCTTGGTCTTAATGCAGAGGCTGGCGAGTTGTTAAGCTCTGGAACTTGTCTCTGTTTATCTGAAAATACCAAGTAATTTAGTTTATGACAAGTTAAATATATATGCTTCAGGTTTTGCTTTTTTGTACTTTATGAACAATGGAATTGAATCATGTGATCTTCTTTTGTGCTCTTCCTCCACTTGTATTCGTTGGAATCCATGTGTCTAAACTCGAATCCAGTCATCATTGTTTTCAGTCGTTGTGGGATTTTATTTCCGATCATTATTTTTGTAACTTTTTTTTTTATTGGAAGCCATCTTTTACTTTGTTTTTATAAAAAATATATATGATTATGGTAACTTTTGAACATTAACAACTTTTTAAAATGAATAAATAATAATATTGAAGAATTGAAGCCACTCTAAACATTCTTATCAGTGTTTTAAAAATGGCAACATTTTATAAACTCAAATCAAAATTTGAAATTGTACATATAATTCATTGAAAATTAAAACTTTGACATTTTAAAATGTTTAACAAATATAAACACTTATAAGTGTTAGACAAGTTGCTAGAAATTAGATCATATATCTTTTTTTGTAGTCATGAATCAGATTATATCCTCAAATCCATAGTATTTATACGCATTTGATTTGCAATTTACAGATATAATTCAATTCACATTCTAATTAGATCAAATCGTGGATATCACATTTATATTCGCAAATTCGCACTAAATAATAAATAAATAAAAAATATATATGTTGTATTTATGTTTTATTGTCATTAATAATTATTATTTATATAGTATATTATTTTATTTTTGTTATTTAAGAAAAGTTAATTTAATAATATTTTAGGAGTAAACCGTTTAAAAAAAATGAAAGAAAAAGTTTTATTAGAGTGAAAAATTGAATTTTATTGACTTTTTTTTATAGAAATAAGCTTTTCTAATATATTTTTATTTTGCGGATATGTCTCATATCCGCTCTGAGTATAAAAAGTACGGATATTGGATCCGATCTGATTTACTGAGTTTAATTTAGTGTGGATCAGACAAAAATTTTGGCTATATCCAATCCAATCTGTGAACACTCCTTATCTTCTCGACATTGATAGCATTTTGCTTGGATTATGGTTTCTTGACCTCGATAGAAAGTGTCGACCAAGGTTGTATAAAGATTTTAATTCACGGAACAGATACGACTCCTCTTAGAATTCGACCTTGAGATTTATCAACTATAGGTAGCAAAATAAACTTTGCAAGCAGTAGATTAGAAAATGTAAACATTGTATTATTGATTGAATAACAAGTTTTTTTTTAATGTAAATAGAAATAAAATCAAATATGAACAGAAACAAAATTAAAATTAAAACTAGAAAAAAATACTTGAATACTAGACCATAAATGAAGAACATAATTTAAAGAATTGAAACACAAATTGAAAATAAAATGAACAATAAAAAACGATGGCCCCAAATTCACATGCACTTTCTATGTTCTTTTGTAGTGTTAATGTGACTCGAAAATTTTTCGAGTTTTGGTATGATTATTTGATACGATATATATTATATCAAGAGATAAAGAGAATTAGATAGAAATAAGAAAGAATAGAATAAAAATTTCTAGAATTAGAACAAGAGAGGAATTAGAGTTTTCAATTATATCAAGTATACCCATACTATTACATTTTATTCCTATTTATAGCATGATTCTTTAAATGAGTTATAAGTTCAATACTAATCCTAACATTATCCTCTCCTTCAAAATAATTTTGCTCTCAAGGTTGCAGAAAATATAAATTCTAATTAAAAATATAAATACGAATTACAATTAAAAAAAGAAATCATGAATCCTAAAATATTTTCTATGTTACTGTTCAAAAAATAAAAATTTACCACCAAGATCTCATTGTTTAAAAACATTTAGATCCATTAAAATATCAAATTTTTTTTTTGAAAATTGGCCCAATAGCTGACCCACCTTGCAAAAATAAAGTTGCACTGAGCACACCAACTAAAGACCCAACCCATGAGGAAGGGGCAATTCCTTCCCCTCTTTTTCATTCCTGAAGGTAAAGATCAGAAAGGGACCAGCAACCGTAGCTACAACCCACACATTGCCGGGCGTCGCGAGCTCCCATGGAAAAATCGGCGATCTGCGGTGCTTTCGGTCTCCCTCCAGTGCACCCGACACCGCTGTCCCTCCTCTATCTTTCTTCTCTGCTATTCGCTGTGGTGTTATCTCGACCTCTTGCCGAAGTCGTCGCTTGCTACTGCAAGCCGTCGCCGTTTCGTCCTCCCTTGTGATCCAACTAGAAAATAGCCACTATAAGTGGTGGTGGATTCGCCACGATCGGAGAGACTTGATGAAATCCACAAGGTTGGAGATCTCCGGCACCTATGGTGGTTACAATGGCGTGAGCACTCACCAATATTACTGGAGCACCACATGCTTTTCCCTTTCACTCGGCAAAAGTGTCGACCTCAGCGCTGCTCCTGGCATCATCATTGTTTCGGAAACATCACAGATCGCAGCCATTCACATCCCTCCTCGCATCATCATATGTGACGTCATCCAGGGGTTCGGCACCTCCCATTGAAGAAACCACCGCTCGTCATCCCCTCCCGCATTGCGATCTGTCCTCAGGTCTCCTCTGCACACCATCACAGATTCGAACCACGATCGATCTCCTTCAATTCACATAGTATCGCTACTATTAGGTTCATTTGTAATTTTATCATCGTTCTTATTTGTATTTTTTGGAATTGAATTATAATTGTTTGCTTTTGTAAGTGCTAGATCTGTTGTGGTTGGAACCTCCAAAATTGAAACTTCAAATCTATGTCCTGCTGTTGCTAAGTTGTTGTGTGATTGATATCTGAATTTGGACATTGCTTTTCTAAATTAACTTCTTGATCTGAAATGTTGTTTGCTACAATATCTAATAATACTGGTGAAAAATCTGGTTGGTAACAATGTAGTAATGCTAGCTCAAAGGTCGGCCAATCTTCCATCGGCACTCCAAGAAAAATGCCAAATACCATCAGATTTACCGTCGGATTTAGCGGCGGACATTACTGGCAGATTCAGTGGCAATTTTTTGCATTGGATATGAGCAACATTTCGTTCCCATAATTGGTTACTTTCGAATTTTTTATTTTGCCACTAAATTCGACGGTAATTAGTGGCATGAAATCTTATTTTAGTAGCGCCAACTTTACCCGCGGATCTTCCGTCAGATTTTTTAGCCAGTATAATGATTTAGTGAAATGTGGCGTTTAGGTAATTTATCGGTGAAAATTTTTGCCAGTAAATCTGACGGTAAAATTGGGATAAAATTCAAATACAAAACCCCTCCCACTCATTTCTACGAACTCTTGCTCCCTCTCTTCTCGTCTTCTCTCTTCACTGTTGAAGCTGCTGACATTGCCACCACCACATGGAGCATCCGTTGTCACTGCCGCTGCACGTTGTCCTCACTGCTGGTGGAGTTGTCGCCACCGCCGCGCTACTGTTGTTCGTGTTCGTGGCCATCGATATTGGTCATGTTGTCGCTGACATTGCCGCCTTCTATCACCACCACGCTTTCACCATCCTGTAGCCACCATTAAAGATAATTTTGCTATATTTTTTTAAATTGTTTTGTGAGTTTAGGATTTTAGGATTTTTATTAAATTATTGATTAAATTAATGTAATGATGTTTGTGATTTAGGGTTTATTATATTAATTTAATGTAAATAAATATTAAGTTAAGTTAGGGTAGGTTAAGTATGGTGAGATTAAGAATGCTTGAGCTGTTGGAAGATTTTATGTAGTTTGTTGAATTAGTCTCACTTTTTGAATTTAATAAGTTGTCTTTTCTATTAGGACATACGATGCTATTTTCTCTTAGATCAATTGGAGTTCGCTTCTTCTATAATATGTGCATCCGTGTTTCAGGTTGGTTTTCTATCTCTAAATATAATCAATTGTTTAATTTTTATGCCGGACTTACTTTTTCTAGGATAGTGTTTTAGGACAAAAGCGTGGGAGAAGGTCGCATAGAGGTGCCTTCTCGAAACTCTTGTTTATTGAAAAATTGTGGAGTTATAAGGGGTTATGCACTAGAACGGTTATGAGTTGATGTATTATTGAATATGTGTTTATTCTAATTTATGTCTGCAGCTGATTTTTCTGTGAAATTGGTATATATATTTGGTGGATGTCACCGAATTAAGGGAAAGTTCTGCCGAAATTTATTTTAAATTGTTTAAAACATGTTTGGTTTATGAGAAAATGATAATTAAATTTGGTGGGAGGTTCTAATTATATGAGACATGGATAGGGAAAATCAAATTTTTTAAAAATTTTAATAAGTTGTGTTGTTGGTTGAATTCTAGAGTGTTTATTGTAAGATGATTCCAAGTCATCGTCTATGGATGTATGATAAGCATAACAGTGGATGAGTGGGTTTAAAACCTGAATTCTTTGAGGGGGTTGACACCTTTATTGTGTATATCTTCAACATGGAACCGTTTATGTCTCAAAGGGTATCTAGGTGCTCGTGCTATAAGTGTCAGCTAACTAAATGGTTAGGACCTTCGGATATAACACTTCACCTCTACCGTAATGAGTTCAATGATGGGTATTGGATGTGGACAGAATATGAAAAAATTGATGAGTAAGAAATTAATCAATCTGTCTCGAATTTCAATAGGTTTGGGAATTTTATGATGTCATGGAATACTTAAATATTCACCTACCGTACAAAGCAAGAGTATGAAGGCCAATCTAATTTAGGTGAATGTACCTATTTGAGAGGATGATTGGATCATTCAAGTACACTGTGAAGAACAAAGCTCGGATCGAGGGTAGTATCTGTGAAGCATTCCTAGCTAAAGAAACATTCGCATTTTACTCCTTCTATTTTGAGGCTCATGTTGAGTCACATAGAATAAGAGTTGAAAGGAATGATGAGAGGGGAGAATCCTTGTCAGCTGGACCAACCTATCCACCAATATTTTTTCCGGAAGGAGTTACAATGGGCGCAGGTAGTGAATATTGGTTAGAGAAAAAAGAAATCGGTGCCACACATCTTCATGTGTTGCTTAACTGTGACTAGGTTTCACCGTACCTTATGTGAGTTTTTAAGTCTTCATATGTCCTATATTTAATAAAATACTATCTTTGTCATCTAATCAAAACTTCAGTACACTAAACTTTTCTTATTTATCCTATTATATTATAGGTTATTCCAAGAAAGAAATCTTGATACATTACTGAACAATTTCCCCCTTTGGTTCAGAGAATACGTCAGAGTGCATCTAGCTGACATAACAGATTGGGAACTAATTGCACTTAGTTGGGGCCTAATGAACAAGGGCACAAGCTATCCGATATATAATGTTAATGGATATTAGTTCCATTCGTTATAATAGTCGGTTGAAAAAAAAATAGATAACACCAGAGTCTGGGCTCATGGAGATTCAAGCGGTAGTCATTCTGATTGGTATGGTGTGTTGCACAATATAATTCAACTAAAGTATTTTTGTCGCACTACATACAAGGTGTGTGTGTTTAAATGTCAATAGTATGATCCAAGTTCGCGACAAGGAACAGGAAAGCACAAGGACTACAATATCATTGAAGTAAATGTGACCAGAAAATATAGGCACTATGATCCTTTTATTCTATCTCAAAATGCACGACAAGTATATTATTTGCCTTACTTGGGGCCATGCAAGTCTAGTTGGGTGGTCGTGATTAAGACTAAGTCAAGAGGTCGCATCGAGTCTGATGGGACAGAGGGTCAAGAACCTTTCCAAATCGATGACCTAACTTCTTCGAAAATAGTGGTTGATATTGGTGATCCAATTACCCTTAGGTCGGTTGTTATGGATGATGACACATTACCACTGGACGACGACAATCTTCAAGAAGAAGACGGGGTTGATTGAGACGAAGAAGAAGAAGAAGAAGAAGAAGAAGAAGAAGAAGAAGAAGAAGAAGAAGAAGAAGAAGAAGAAGACGAGTTCGATGATCAGAAAATTACCTCGGAAGAGGAGGATGATGAACCAGAGAAAGAATATGATGAATCTAAATAAGATTAATTTGAATATAGTTCTATCATATGTATTTCGTTATCAAACTTTCATTTCGTGTTTAGATTTTGTATATTTGATATTTTACATCTGACATAAATTACTGTTGTCAGATAAAATACTAATTTATTCTTTATTAATTGAGAGTTGACGAGCAATTATTAACTATCGAAGACAATTATAGATTGGAAGAAAAATAAAAAAATTGACGCGACCGGTAGATTTACCAACAAAAAATTCCGAGAATAGCAATCATCGGGGTTATTTAAAAAAAAAAAAACACAAACTTTCGTCAGATTTACCATTGAAAAAATTCGACGGTACAGTGGTGCGAGAACTCAACTTATGGCGCCAAGGTTACCATCGAATTTTTTAAAACGTTAGCGTTCATCGGATTTTCGTCCCTAAACCATTAAAATCCGCCGCTAAATCTATTGCAAGTTACCAGTGGACAGTAAAATATGCTAGTAAACATTTACCGGCAAGGTTTATACCGTCGGATTTAATCCGACGTAAAATTCGATGGGAATAAAGTTACCAGCGGATTCTTTTTGTATTTTCGCCGATAAATCTGGCGGTACTCAACGTTTTTCTTGTAGCGCAGATTGCGTTGTCGCCTGAGCCGAAACCATGTCAAATCGCGGCCGATCAGTCTCTCGGCGACCTCCTGAAAACGTGGAGCCTCTGAGTTCCTCTGGTATTCCACAGGTTTCAAGCACAATGAATCCAGCAATAACCGTTTGCACCGTCGAACATTAGAAGAGCATCATGCCAAGGAATGTGACTTGAATCTAAACCACTAAGGAAAGAGGTGATGCCGTTGGCATGAAACTCAATAAAAGCATCATTTGATATGATATTGTATCAAGAGATAGAGAGAATTGGATAGAAATAAGAGAGAATAAAATAAAGATCTCTAGGATTAAGACCAAGAGGGGAATTAGAATTTCTAATTTCTAATTACATCATGCATATCCACACTATTACATTCTATTCTTATTTATTAGGGGTGTAATCGGTTCGGTTTGGTTCGGTTTTGGACCAAAAACCAACCAAACCGACCTGTTCAGTTCTACACTGATATCAACCGTTCAGTTTGCTGCTGTCTGGACAACCGAACCGAACCTAACCGAACCAATAACAGTTTGGTTCGGTCGGTTTTTTCAGTTTTTTGAAACCTAATATTCAGAATTTAAATTACCATAAAATCAAGTTTAAAACCATCAATAAACTAGAATAACAAGAGTATATCACATATAAATTCAATACAAATTCAACTTGTCCCAACAATTAAACATAAAACAAAGACAATTAAAACTGTCTAGCAAACAACAACAACAAACACATTTTAAAACATACTAAAAACCTAAACAGCCACTGGCGTGCTGCTTGAGTTGGACTGCTCGGCCACTGGCGTCTTGCTCAGCCACTAGATTGTTGCTCGGCGATGGACTGCTGCTCGGTGACAGACTACCGCTCGTCGAATGGATTGCTGCTCAGCGACGGACTGGATTGGAGTGCTGCTCGGCTTTGGCTTTGTTGCGACGGCGACCCTGCGACGGCGATGAATGAACGACTTCGAGCGACGATAGGCGACTTCCTTGATGGCGGACAGCACTCTCTGGCTCCCTCAAGCTCTCCTTCTCTCAAGCATGGAGGTCGGAGGTGGAACCGTGGAAGAATGGGAGATAGAAGTGTTTTGTGGGTGACTGGGTTTAGGGTTCGCGTGAAAGGAGAAGAAGAAAGCTAGGGTTGTGCCGTTGTGGGCTTGTGGCTGATTGGCCCTTTTATACTAGGTTAAAGGGCAACTCAGTAAAAACACACGCTACTGAACCCTCACTCTTCGGTTCGGTTCAGTTCTGTTCGGTTTCAGCAAAGGCAACCAAAAACCGAACCGAACCGATCGGTTTAGTTCGAAAAAACCCAAAAAAAACCAGTTTTTTCAGTTTTTCTTTCAGTTGTTATAAAATTCAGTTCGGTTCTACAATAATTTTTGGTCCGGTTCGATAACTTACATCCCTATTATTTATAGCATAATTCTCTAAATTAACTATAGGCCCTGATGTGTGGAAAACGATCCAACACAAAACTCACCGGCAAGTGTACCGGGTCGCATCAAGTAATAATAACTCACATGAGTGAGGTCGATCTCACAGGGATTGAAGGATTGATCAATTTTAGTTTAGTGGTTGATTTAGTCAAGCGAATCAAGTATTGGTTGAGTGATTTTTAATTTGCAGAAACTAAATTGCATGAATTGTAAAGGGAAAAGGGGAAATTGCAGTAAATTAAAGAGCAAAGAAAGTAAATGAGCTGAATCTTAAAGAACAAGTAAATTAAATTGCAGAAACTTAGATTGCAAGAAATATAAATGGCTGAAACTTAAAGTGCAAGAAATGTAAATTGCTTGAATCATAAAAGGAATTGGGAATTGGGGTTGCATAATTTAAACAAGAACAAGTGAATTGCAATTAAACAGAAGAGTAGAAGGTGAATTGAAGTAAAGTAGATTTAAACAGAAAAGTAGAAATGCTTGGGAAATTAAAACAGAAAATGACTTGTGCTTAAATTGCAGCAAATTAAAAGAAGTTGAAGATCTCAGGAGTGGAAGAGACTAGAAAACAAGTCTAGATCTCAAATCCTTCCTTGATCCAACAAGAACAATTGCAAAAGAAATAAAGGAAATTAAATTGCAGAAGGAGTAGAAAATAAAGCAATAAACAGAAAGTGAAATTCAATTATGCAGAAGATTAAACAAGATCTCAAGGTGAGATTGAAACAGAAGTTCTTCAATTCTTCACCCAAGATCAAAAGCAAGAAAAGTAAAGAGTGCTCAAGCAAGAACTAGGAAGAAGAGAGATCAATTCTCCTTCCAAATTCTCTAAGATCCAAATTCAAAAGTAAAAAGCTCAAAAATGAAAATGACAATTAAAAGGAAAATTCAAAGTAAAGTCTAGAGGTCCTAATTACATCAAACTAGATCCTATTTATACACTTTCTATTCTTGAATTTTGGAATTTGGATGGGCTTTTAATTTGGTGAAGAAATGAATTAAGTTGGATTTTTAATTCAATTTTCAGCCCAATATTGCACCTCCCAGGGGTAAGCTCAGTTGGAAAAACCAACTGAGCACTCAAGTGTGCTGCCCGTGTCAAGTATGGTGCGTGTCCCAGCCTTGATTGAATGCGTGACACTAGAGCTCAGTTGGAAATTTGAACTGAGCTCTAGGCCATGTCATGGTGCGCTTGGCTTGCTCCTTGTTGCGTCAATTTGTGTGTCACGGCCGTGTCATGGTGCGCATGACAAGCTCCCTTGTGAGCATTTGTTGCGCCAAAGAGTGGGACGCTTGGGGGGAGGTAATGCTCGGTTGGGAAAACCAACTAAGCTTTCCATGCAGCGCTTAGCCTTCGGCCTCAATGTCCCAGGTTCGAATCCTGGTGGGAGCAAATGAGAGTTTATTTTCCTTGGAGGAGTGAACGCTCCTTCCTTGCTTTTCATGGAGCTCCTTGGTTCGAACCCTATGGAATGCATCTTGGCTCATTTTCTTGCATTAAAAGTGGCGCTCCTCCTTGTGTTTCAAAGAGCTCCCTGGTTCGAACCTTGGCCAATGCATCTTGGATTATTTTCCTTGCAAGCTTGGTAGTGAGAGATCCCTTGTTCGAACCTTGGAGGAAGCATTTTTGGACATTTTCTTTTGTTTTCTTTGTGAGGAACATTCCTTGCCTTCCTTGAGTTCATGAGTTCGATACCTTGAGGCTTCATACATGGGAATTTTGCTTTGAATTAATTCTTGAAGGAGCCCGATAAAGCTCACTTAGTGAACTGAGCTTCATGCCATTTCCTTGCTTTCTTTAGTGCTCAGTTAACTATTTGAACTTAGCTTGGTGCCTTACTTTCTCCCATTTGTCTTTGTGAAGCTCAGTTTGCTTTCTCAACTTGGCTTCCATTCTTCTTTGATTTTTTTTTGCCACACTTTTCCTCTCTTGGGCACGTTTCTTATGCCACGCTTTTCTTCTTTTCTTCTTTCTTTACCTACAAGTAATCAAAACAACCAATCAAAGTATCACCAAATTCACAAGGCTTATAAATCATTAAAAATCAATTAAATTTGGCTTCAACCTCATGATTTAGCATCAAATAAATGGTGGTTGTTTGATTCAAAGAAGTCATGCATTTTCATTCCAAATTACTTACTTAGAATGTAAGAAAGTGTATAAAACCTAATAAAAACAAAGAAAAAAGACTAGTAAAATTAGGCTAAGATGACTTGTTATCAGGTCCAATACCAATTCTAACGCTTGAACTTGATCTCCAAGATATTATCTCACATACCATATACTCTTGAAGCTCAAGTAAGTCATCCATATTTTGGGAGCAGCTATTTTTTTTTTTTGAAGCTTTATCATTTCTACTCATGTTTATGGTAGTTACTGATTTGGATCAATACATAATTAAACACGGAACAATGTTAGAGGATCAGCATTTTTATTGTTTTGACTAACAATTAACGAGTAATATTTAAAAGTATTGATAAAAAATATAGTATTGAATTATTGAACTTAAGATATTTAGACTACTAACTAAAATTATTGACTAATATAAATTAAAATTACTTGTACTTGAACTTTTCTCTTAAACACATTTTAATTGTGATTTGTTTGCATTTCGATTACCCTAACCTTTTGTCTAGAATTTTGTTAAGTGCTTTTATTAAATAGTCTTCACATGATACTAAACTAACTTTTACTCTTATCGAAAATCCTCTTTTAAATCTAATATCACAATTGATAGATCACTTTGTACTAAGCATCAACTTATTATTCTGTGAATTCTTTTCATAAAACACTTCAATTAATCTTTCGACTCTTACCAATTTACTTTGTCGAAATAAAATCTTCTTGGCCATGGTATGAACATTAATACTTTTATTTTGACTTTTATTCTTCAACGCTCAACATAACACGCTTATGTCGAGAACGACCTTAATTTCAACTCTTACTCAAGAGCTTCTTTTCTATTCCGACTCTATATTTGATCTAACGTGTTCAAGCTTTGGTCGAATTCAAATTCGTATCAATAGATTATTAGAAAATCATAATAATAAATTAATAAGTAAAAACTTTAAAAAAAAAAGATAAATATTTTAGATTACTAAGATGAATACAAAAAATCAAATGATTTTATATTTTTATCTCGCTTCTTGAAATATAAGAGTGAGTATTTTAATTGTATTCTTCAATTATCATAATTAAGTATGATATTTGTGAAATAAATATAAATTTAATTTCTTTTGCATGTGAATTGAAAAATGGGAAATGATAAGGAATTGGTACGGCCTGGCCCAAGTAGTTTACGGGCCGGCCCGATCCGAGCAGCACCCGACCCGAACGGTCGGGGGTGAGATGCTCAGATACCGACCTGGACACGCGTCCCTGACAGTTTCGCCACAGCTGTACAAGGGAGGCCTCGAAGAAGGTGGGCATGTCCCTACAGGGCCCACCTCTGACACGGTATATATGGGGAATGACCTGCCCTTCCCCCAAGGTACGTCACATACCACTCACTCTCTACTCGCCTGCACACTTGACTGACTAGGGCGTCGGAGTGTCTTTGCAGGTGACACCCTCCTTTCACATTTGAAGTGCTCGGGACCTCGCCTACCCCCAACCTGGAGACGTACGACCAGACGACTTCCCCTCCATTGATTAGGATACTTGTCCGATCCGTCCGGTACCCGACCTACCGAACATTGGTGCCGTCTGTGGGGACGTCCATGGACTTCGTACTGGTCCAAAGTGGAACAGGCCGCGAGGCCGAGCCTGGAGGGGACGCCGTCGCGACTGCTTCCCAGCAGCACACGAGATCCCCTCCAAGACACACAACACAACCTCAAGAGAGACGACCCTTCGGGAGAACTGACGACAATCACGCCAGAATAATGCAAGAACTACGCCACAGGATGCAAGACTTGGAACGCCGGCTAGCAGACAGGGAGCACGACCAGCACACCCCAGAACAAAGCCACTCCCACTCTCACTCCAGGAGCCACTCCAGACGCACGCCCAGCCCCCAGGCTGAGTCCGAGAGCGCGGGGGAAAGAGAACGCACGAGAAGACGCCATGACCCCGTCATCTACGCCAGACATGAGAGGCGGCGTACTATAGATCGCGGAACCGAAGACGCTTGTTGGGAGGACGACGAAGGAAGAACGACGAGAACGCGGGGACCCGTGATAATGGGGGCGACCCCATTTCACCGTTCCATACTCGAGGTCCGGTTGCCAAAATATTTTGACAAGCCAATGGACATGAGGTACGACGGAACGCAAGACCCGCTGGAACACCTTACGGCCTTTGAGGCCAGGATGAACCTGGAGGGAGTGGGAGACGAGGTAAGGTGTCGTGCTTTCCCGGTCACCCTGGCGGGACCTGCGATACGGTGGTTTAATAACCTCCCGCAGGACTCGATGACCGGCTTCGCGGACATCAGCCATACCTTCTTAGCCCAATTCATGACCAGAATTGCAAAGGTGAAACACCCGATCAACCTGCTCGGGGTGACTCAGTGACCCGACGAGTTGACCAGGAAATATCTAGACAGATTCAACGATGAATGCCTAGAAATCGATGGGCTGACAGACTCAGTTGCAAGCTTGTGCTTGACGAACGGACTCCAGAACGAGGACTTCAGAAAGCACCTTACCACAAAACCGGTGTGGAGCATGCAAGAGATCCAATGTGTAGCCAAGGAGTACATCAACGATGAAGAAGTGAGCCAAGTCGTGGCCGCCAACAAACGGCAGCCCTCTCACAACCAAGACCGGCACCGCGGAAGTAGGGAAGGACAAAAGGAACACGCTAGAGACGGCAGTCCGAGCAAGGTACCCAGACCATTTTCTCGTGTCGGGAAGTTCACCAACTACACTCCCCTCACCGCGCCGATCATGGAAGTTTATCAACAAATTGCCGAAAAGGGGATCTTGTCAAAACCCCGACCACTGAAGGAACGAATAGGGGGAAACCGAAGCCTCTACTATGATTATCACAAGGGCTATGGGCATAAAACCCAAGACTGCTTCGATCTAAAGGACGCACTGGAGCAGACCATTAGGGACGGAAAGCTAGCCGAATTTTCCCACCTTATTAGGGAGCCGAGGCGACGGAATCGTGACCACGACGGTGAGGATAGGACTCGGACACCGAAGCGACGCCAAGAACAGGAGGAAGACGACCGGGGCCTCACCATAGTGACTGTGGTGACAGCTAGGAACGCGGCACCTAGGTCGAGATCGGCACAAAGGAAAGACGCCAAAGTCCTGGCGGTCTCCTCGTCCTCTGCGCGAGGCACGAGGAAGCTCCCACACATTTCGTTCGGCCCGGAAGACCAGTGGTTTGACGAAGTCGGAGAAAGCCCCCCCATGGTCATAACGGCTAGAGTAGGAACCAGTCTCGTCAAACGAATCCTTGTAGATACGGGGGCAGACTCGAACATCATATTCCGCAATGTGTTCGATGCCTTAGGCCTAAGGGACGCCGACCTACAGACTCACCAGCACGGCGTTGTGGGGTTCGACGACCATTTTATCAAGCCAGATGACATAATCACTCTACCAATCTCATTGGGACAAGGCCAGGGAAGAAGAACGATAATGGCCGAGTTTGTGATCCTACGAGACTCCACCGCTTACAACATCATCCTGGGGAGAAAGACAATCAACGACCTAGGAGGAGTCATCAGCACAATGATGTTGGTAATGAAGTTCATAACTGAAGAAGGGTCAGTAGGGTCTGTGAGGGGAGACTTGGAAACAGCAGTCGCTTGCGACAACGCCAGTCTCTCGTTAAGAAAGAAGTCTAAAGAGGTATCAGAAGTATTCCTCGCCGACCTGGATGCCAGAGTTGATGACAAACCCAGACCCGAACCCGAAGGGGACCTGGAAAAGTTTAGGGTCGGGAACTCGGAGGAAAAGTTCACGTTCGTGAATAGGAACCTCCCCCACGAGTTGAAAGAACCTTTGATGGAAATGATCAGAGCCAATGGCGATTTGTTTGCCTGGACACCTGCTAATATGCCGGGGATAGACTCCGGACTCATGTCGCACCGCCTAGCCATTAGGCCGGAAGCCAAACCAGTGGCCCAAAGAAAAAGAAAAATGTCTCAGGAAAGGGCAGAGGAAGTGGCCAGACAAACGGCCAACCTCCTTGAAGCAGGGTTTATCCGGGAACTAGACTATTCTACCTGGTTGTCAAATGTGGTCCTGGTAAAAAAGCACAATGGGAGATGGAGGATGTGTGTAGACTACTCTGATCTCAACAAGGCGTGTCCTAAGGACTGCTATCCCCTCCCCAACATTGATGCACTTGTTGACGCGGCCGCGGGGTACCGGTATCTGAGCTTCATGGACGCCTACTCGGGCTACAACCAGATACCGATGCACCGGCCAGACGAGGATAAAACGACGTTCATAACGCCAGGAGGGACCTACTGCTACAAAGTGATGCCCTTTGGCCTGAAAAATGCGGGGGCGACGTACCAGAGGCTAATGAACAAAATATTCAACGATCTTATCGGTAAAACGGTGGAAGTCTACGTGGATGATATCCTCGCAAAGACCACCCGGCCAGACGATCTCATAGGCGACCTGGAGAACGTGTTCGCATCCCTCCGACAACACGGCATGAGGCTCAACCCGCTTAAGTGCGCCTTTGCCATGGAGGCCGAAAAGTTCATGGGATTCATGATAACCCAGAGGGGAGTGGAGGCTAACCCTGAAAAGTGCCGAGCAATACTCCAGATGAGGAGCCCGGGTTGCATCAAAGATGTTCAACGGCTGGCGGGAAGGCTCACCGCGTTGTCCCGATTCCTCGGTGCATCGGCAGCAAAGGCCCTACCCTTCTTCAACCTGATGAAGAAGGGAATAGCATTTGAATAGACACCTGCGTGCGAGGAGGCATTCAAACACTTCAAAGAGATCCTAGCAGCACCCCCTGTGCTCGGGAAGCCCAGAGCCGGAGAACCACTTTACCTATACCTAGCCATAACAGAAGCAGCGCTTGCAGCGGTGCCGGTGCGAGAAGGGAAGGCCCAACAACCGATCTACTTCGTGAGTAGGACGCTGCAAGGGGCAGAACTTAGGTACAGCAAGCTGGAGAAACTAGCACTAGCGCTCTTGATCTCTTCCCGTAGGCTACGACAATACTTCCAGGGTCACCAGGTGATCGTGAGAACGGACCAGGGGATCCGCCAGGTGCTCCAAAAACCTGATCTGGCAGGGAGGATGATGACCTGGGCCATCGAGCTGTCCCAATACGATCTGAGCTACGAACCCCGACACGCGATCAAGGCGCAAGCAATGGCAGACTTCCTGGTGGAGGTGATTGGGAACCCAACCGAAGTCACGGACACACGGTGGAAGCTCCATGTAGACGGAGCCTCCAACCAGACGTCTGGGGGTGCCAGAATCATCCTAGAAATTCCAGCCGGAGTCATCTACGAACAATCAGTTAAGTTCGAGTTCCCCGTATCAAACAACCAAGCAGAATACGAAGCCATCCTAGGGGGCTTGGTTCTAGCTCGGGAAGTCGGAGCAATGAGGCTGGAAGTATGCAGCGACTCGCAGGTCGTCACCGCACAGGTAAATGGAAGCTGCCAAGCCAGAGACTCGCTGCTGCAGAAATACTTAGAAAGGGTCAAGGAACTAAGCAAATAGTTTGAGGAAGTCACAGTCCAACACGTTCCAAGGGAAAGAAACACGGGGCAGACCTCCTATCCAAGTTGGCAAGCACAAAACATGGAACCGGCAACCGCTCCCTCATTCAAGGCATCACGAAAGAGGCGGCAGTTGCCCTCCACCTAACCAAAATAAGCCCTTCTTGGATGGACCCCATCACTGACTTCTTGGAAAACGGCAAACTCCCCCAGGACGAAAAGGAAGCCAAAGCGGTAAGAAGGGAGGCCACCAAATATACGATCATACAGGACCAGCTATTCAAAAAGGGACTCAGCCAACCTTTGCTGAAGTGCCTGCATCCCGACCAGACGGACTACGTACTCAGAGAAGTCCACGAGGGGTGCTGCGGCCACCATATCGGGGCAAAGCCCTAGCAAGGAAGCTCATCCGAGCTGGATACTACTGGCCGACAATGATGAATGACTCCAAGGAATTCGTAAAGAAATGCGCGAAGTGTCAACAAAACGCCAACTTCCACAGAGCGCCAGCTTCCGAGCTGAGCTTACTAACGTCCACTCGACCTTTCGCACAGTGGGGAGTCGACATCTTGGGACCCTTCCCAGTTGGCCTGGGGCAGGTCAAGTACCTCATAGTTGCCATCGACTACTACATCAAATGGATAGAGGCTGAGCCGCTCGCTAGCATATCCTCATCCAATTGTAGGAAGTTCATGTGGAGGCAGGTGATAACCCGTTTCGGCATCCCGGAGATTGTCATTTCGGATAACGGGAAGCAATTCACTGACAAGAAATTCACGGAGCTTCTCACCAGCTTGGGAATAAAACAGAAGTTCTCCTCAGTTGAACATCCCCAAATAAACGGACAAGTGAAGTCTGCAAATAAGATCATCTTACTAGGTCTCAAAAAGCGTTTAGATAGCAAAAAAGGCACATGGGCCGACGAGCTCATCTCGGTTCTCTGGTCCTACCGAACAACCGAACAAAGCTCCACAGGGGAAACCCCCTTCCGCTTATCGTACGGGGTCGAGGCAGTGATACCCCTGGAGATCGGCGAGCCGAGTCCGCGGTTACTCCTCGTAGGAGTAGAAGAAGCAGTGGACAATGACCTGGTAGACGAGGTCAGAGAGATGGCCCACTTGTCAAAGGTAGCGCTGAAATAGAGGATAGCCCTGCGATACAACACCAAGGTCCTCAGAAGGGAATTTGAGGAAAGAGACCTCGTCCTACGACGAAACGACGTCGGGCCACCGACCCCAGGAGAAGGGAAGTTGGCAGCAAACTGGGAAGGCCCCTACAAAATCAAAGAAGTGCTTGGCAAAGGCGCCTACTGATGAGCGGATAATTTATACGCTTTTTGGCATTGTTTTTACATAGTTTTTAGTATGATTTAGTTAGTTTTTAGTATATTTTTATTAGTTTTTAATTAAAATTCATATTTCTGGACTTTACTATGAGTTTGTGTATTTTTCTGTGATTTCAGGTATTTTCTGGCTGAAATTGAGGGACCTGAGCAAAAATCAGATTCAGAGGTTGAAGAAGGACTGCAGATGATGTTGGATTCTGACCTCCCTGCACTCAAAGTGGATTTTCTGGAGTTACAGAACTCTAAATGACGCGCTCTCAATTGCGTTGGAAAGTATACATCCAGGGCTTTCCAGCAATATATAATAGTCCATACTTTTTCTGAGTTTAGACGACGCAAACTGGCGTTGAACGCCAGTTCCATGCTACATTCTGGAGTTAAACGCCAGAAACAGGTTGCAAAGTGGAGTTAAACGCCAGAAACAGGTTACAAACTGGCGTTCAACTCCAAGAGAAGCCTCTACACGTGTAAAGCTCAATGCTCAGCCCAAGCACATACCAAGCGGGCCCCGGAAGTGGATTTCTGCATCAATTACTCATTTCTGTAAACCCTAGTAACTAGTTTAGTATAAATAGGACTTTTTACTATTGTATTTACATCTTTAGTTTCATCTTTAGATCACGTTTGGGGGCTGGCCTCTCGGCCATGCCTGGACCTTCATCACTTATGTATTTTCAACGGTAGAGTTTCTACACTCCATAGATTAAGGTGTGGAGCTCTGCTGTTTCTCATGAATTAATACAAAGTACTACTGTTTTTCTATTCAATTCAAGCTTATTCCTTCTCTAAGATATCCATTCGCACCCAAGAACATGATGAATGTGATGATTATGTGACACTCATCATCATTCTCACCTATGAACGCGTGTCTGACAAACACTTCTGTTCTACATGCAAACAAGCTAGAATGAGTATCTCTTAGATATCTAATACAGGGGACCGAGTCCGAGATATTGGAATCTTCGTGGTATAAGTTAGAACCCATGGACGGCCATTCTTGAGATCCAGAAAGTCTAAACCTTATCTGTGGTATTCTGAGTAGGATCTGGGAAGGGATGGCTGTGACAAGCTTCAAACTCGCGAGTACTGGGCGTAGTGACAGACGCAAAAGGATAGTAAATCCTATTCCAGTATGATCGAGAACCGACAGATGATTAGCCATGCAGTGACAGCGCATTGGACCATTTTCACAGAGAGGATGGGATGTAGCCATTGACAACGGTGATGCTCTACATAAAGCTTGCCATGGAAAGGAGTAGGAATGATTGGATGAAGACAGCAGGAAAGCAGAGGTTTAGAGGAACGAAAGCATCTCTATATGCTTATCTGAAATTCTCACCAATGAATTACATAAGTATCTCTATCCTAGTTTATGTTTTATTTATCTTTTAATTATTAAAACTCTATAACCTTTTGAATCCGGCTGACTGAGATTTACAAGGTGACCATAGCTTGCTTCAAGCCGACAATCTCTGTGGGATCGACCCTTACTCACGTAAGGTTTATTACTTGGACGACCCAGTGCACTTGCTGGTTAGTTGTATCGAAATTGTGAAAAAGAACTAAAATTATGAACGTGCATATTAAGTTTTTAGCGCCGTTACCAAGGAATGAACGATCACGATTTCGTGCACCAAGTTTTTGGCGCCATTGCCGGGGAATTTTCGAGTTTGGACAACTGACGGTTCATCTTGTTGCTCAGATTAGGTAATTTTATTTTAATTTTAAGCTTTTTATTTCTTATTTTCGAAAAATACAAAAAATTTTACAAAATCATAAAATCAAAAATATTTTTTGTGTTTCTTGCTTGATTCTAGAGTCAATTTTTAAGTTTGGTGTCAATTGCATCTTTTTAATTTTCTAAAAAAAATTATTTTCAAAAATTTTATGCATTGCATTCTTCATGATCTTCAAGTTGTTCTTGGCCAGTCTTCTTGTTTGATCTTCATATTTTCTTGTTTTGTGTCTTTTCTTGTTTTTCATATGCATTCTTGAAACATTAATGCCTAAAGAATAAAAATTTTTAAGTTTGGTGTCTTGCATGTTTTCTTTTCTTGAAAATTTTTCAAAAATAAGTTCTTGGTGTTCATCTTGACATTCAAAGTGTTCTTGGTGTTCATCTTGACATTCATAGTGTTTTTGCATGCATTTTTGGTTTTGATCTTAATTCTTCATGTTTTGTTTCATTCTTGCTGTTTAATGAAAAAAAAAAAGAGAGAGAGAGAGAGAGAGAAAAACATAAAAAATATATCTTTTCCTTTTTTCTCTTTCATCATTAAAAATTCAAAAATAAAAAAAATATCTTTCCCTTTTTCTTCTCATCAAATTCGAAAATTTGAGTTGACTTTTTCAAAAATTTTTAAAATTTAGTTGTTTCTTATGAGTCAAATCAAATTTTCAATTTAAAAATTCTATCTTTTTCAAATCTTTTTCAAAAATCAAATCTTTTTCAATTTTTCTTTCATATTCTCGAAAATTTCAAATTAATTTTCAAAATCTTTTTCTTATTTTTATTCCATATTTTCGAATTCAATGCTAACAATTAATGTGATTGATTCAAAAATATTAAGTTTGTTACTTGCCTAATAAGAAAGGTTCAATCTTTAAATTTTAAAATCAAATCTTTTTGTTTCTTGTTAGTCAAGTAATCAACTTTAATTTTCAAAATAAAATCTTTTTAAAATTCTTTTTCAAATCTTTTTCAAATTAAATTTCAATCACATCTTTTTCAAAATTTAATTTCAAAATCTTTTCTAACTTTTTATCTTTTCAAATTTGATTTTCAAATCTTTTTCAATTAACCACTTTACTTTTTATTTGATTCTTATCTTTTTCAAAACTATCTAACTAACTCCCTCTCTAATTTTCAAAAATCCCTTCCCTCTTTCTCAAATTTCCTTTTTAATTAACTAATTGTTTTGATTTCAATTTAATTTGATTTCAATTTTAATTTTCGAATTTTAACTTTAATTTTAAAATATTTTTATTTTATTTTATTTAAATTTTTGAATTCTTCTCTTCCTCACCTCTTTCTATTTATTTATTCATCTACTAACACTTCTCCTCCACCCAAAAATTCGAACCCCATCCCCCTCTTTGTGTTCGAACTTTACCTCTTCTCCTTCTTACATTCTTCTCTTCTTATACTTGCATAAGGAATCTCTATACTGTGACATAGAAGATTCCATATTTTCTTTTTTGTTTTCTTCTTTTTCATATGAGCAGGAACAAGGATAAGAACATTCTTGTTGAGGCTGATCCTGAACCTGAAAAGACTCTGAAGAGGAAGCTAAGGGAAGCTAAAGCACAACTCTCTGGAGAAAATCTGACAGAAAATTTCGAAAAAGAAGGAGATATGGCCGAAAATAATAACAATGCAAGGAAGATGCTTGGTGACTTTACTACACCAAATTCCAATTTACATGGAAGAAGCATCTCAATTCCTGCCATTGGAGCAAACAACTTTGAGCTTAAACCTCAATTAGTTTCTCTGATGCAACAGAACTGCAAGTTTCATGGACTTCCATCTGAAGATTCTTTTCAATTCTTAACTTAATTCTTGCAGATCTATGATACTGTTAAGACCAATGGGGTTGATCCCGAGGTCTACAGGCTTATGCTTTTTCCATTTGCTGTAAGAGACAGAGTTAGAATATGGTTGGACTCTCAACCTAAGGATAGCTTGAACTCTTGGGATAAGCTGGTCACGGCTTTCTTAGCGAAGTTCTTTCCTCCTCAAAAGCTTAGTAAGCTTAGAGTGGATGTTCAGACCTTCAAACAGAAGGAAGGTGAATCCCTCTATGAATCTTGGGAGAGATACAAGGAACTGACCAAAAAGTGTCCTTCTGACATGCTTTCAGAATGGACCATCCTGGATATATTCTATGATGGTCTGTCTGAATTATCTAAAATGTCATTGGACCATTCTGCAGGTGGATCCATTCACCTAAAGAAAACACCTGCAGAAGCTCAGGAACTCATTGACATGGTTGCAAATAACCAGTTCATGTACACTTCTGAAAGGAATCCTGTGAATAATGGGACGCCTATGAGGAAGGGAGTTCCTGAAATTGATACCCTGAATGTCATATTGGCTCAGAATAAAATATTGACTCAGTAAGTCAATATGATCTCTCAGAGTCTGAATGGATTGAAGGAATCATCCAACAGTACTAAAGAGGCATCTTCTGAAGAAGAAGCTTATGATCCTGAAAACCCTGCAATAGCAGAGGTGAATTACATGGGTGAACCCTATGGAAACACCTATAATCCCTCATGGAGGAATCATCCAAATTTCTCATGGAAGGATCAACAAAAGCCTCAATAAGGCTTTAATAATGGTGGAAGAAACAGGTTCAGCAATAGCAAGCCTTTTCCATCATCCACTCAGCAACAGACAGAGAATTCTGAGCAGAATCCATCTAGCTTAGCAAATATAGTCTCTGATCTATCTAAGGCCACTTTAAGTTTCATAAATGAAATAAGGTCCTCTATTAGAAATTTGGAGGCACAAGTGGGCCAGCTGAGTAAAAGAGTCACTGAAACTCCTCCTAGTACTCTCCCAAGCAATACAGAAGAGAATCCAAAAAGAGAGTGCAAGGCCATTGATTTAACCATCATGGCCGAACCTACAAGGGAGGGAGAGGACGTGAATCCCAGTGAGGAAGACCTCCTGGGACATCCAGTGATCAACAAGGAGTTTCCCTCTCAGGAACCAAAGGAATCTGAGGCTCAATTAGAGACCATAGAGATTCCATTGAACCTCCTTATACCCTTCATGAGCTCTGATGAATATTCTTCTTCTGAAGAGAATGAGGATGTTACTGAAGAGCAATTTGCCAAGTACCTTGGTGCAATCATGAAGCTGAATGCCAAGTTATTTGGTAATGAGACTTGGGAAGATGAACCTCCCTTGCTCATCAATGAACTGAGTGATCTGGATCAACTGACATTGCCTCAGAAGAAACAGGATCCTGGAAAGTTCTTAATACCTTGTACCATAGGAACCATGACCTTTGAGAAGGCTCTATGTGACCTTGGGTCAGGGATAAACCTCATGCCACTCTCTGTAATGGAGAAACTGGGAATCTTTGAGGTGCAAGCTGCCAGAATCTCATTAGAGATGGCAGATAACTCAAGAAAACAGGCTTATGGACTAGTAGAGGACGCGTTAGTAAAGGTTGAAGGCCTTTACATCCTTGCTGATTTCATAATCCTAGACACTGGGAAGGATGAGGATGAATCCATCATCCTTGGAAGACCCTTCCTAGCCACAGCAAGAGCTGTGATTGATGTGGACAGAGGAGAATTGATCCTTCAACTGAATGAGGACAGCCTTGTGTTTAAAACTCAAGGATCTCCTTCTGTAACCATGGAGAGGAAGCATGAAAAGCTTCTCTCACTGCAGAGTCAACCAAAGCCCCCACAGTCAAACTCTAAGTTTGGTGTTGGGAGGCCACAACCAAACTCTAAGTTTGGTGTTGAATCCCCACATTCAAACTCTAAGTTTGGTGTTGGGAGGTTCCAACCTTGCTCTGATTATCTGTGAGGCTCCATGAGAGCTCACTGTCAAGCTATTGACATTAAAGAAGCGCTTGTTGGGAGGCAACCCAATGTTATCTAAATTATATTTATTTATTTTCTATTGTTATTTTATGTTTTCTTTAGGTTGATGATCATGTGGAGTCACAAAAATTACTGAAAAATAAAAAACAAAATGAAAAACAGCATTAAGAACAGCACACCCTGGAGGAGAGCAGTCTGGCGTTTAAACGCCAGAAACAAGCATCTGTCTGGCGTTTAATGCCAGAAACAGGCACCAAGTTGGCGTTTAATGCCAGAAACAAGCATCTACCTGGCGTTAAACGCCATAAACAAGCTACATTTGGGCGTTTAACGCCAGAAACAGGCAGCAGTCTGGCTTTAAACGCCAGGATTGCACAGCAAGGGCGTTTTACACGCCTAATTGGAGCAGGGATGTTAAGTCCTTGACCCCACTTGATCTGTGGATCCCACAGGATCCCCACATCTTCTTCTCTCCTCTTCACACCTTTTCATAACTCTCTTCCACAAATACCCTCCACCAATCACCTCTATTACTCTTCCAAAACCATCATACAACCCACCTACACCCACCCACTTAAATTCAAACCATCACTCCTTCTTTTTCACACATCATAACCACCTAAACCCCCTTGACCAAACCATTCACACACCTCCATCTCCTCCATTTTCTTCTTTTTCTACTCACTTCTTTCTTCTTTTGCTCGGGGACGAGCAAACCTTCTAAGTTTGGTGTGGTAAAAGCATTGCTTTTTGTTTTTCCATAACCATCTAGGGCACCTAAGGCCAGAGACATTCTCATTGAAGAGGATAAGCCCATCACTAAGAAAAGGATGGAGCAAATAAGAGATCATGGACCTCAACAAGAGCATGAGGAAATTCCTCACCATGAAATCTCTGAGATGCCTCAAGGGATGCACTTTTCTCCACAGAATTATTGGGAGCAAATTAACACCTCCCTAGGAGAATTAAGTTCCAACATGGGACAACTAAGGGTGGAGCACAAAGAGCACTCCATCATCCTCCATGAAATTAGAGAAGATCAAAGAGCTATGAGGGAGGAGCAAGAAAGACAAGGAAGAGACATAGAGGAGCTCAAGAGCACCATTGGTTCTTCAAGAAGAGGAAGACGCCACCCTAACTAAGGTGGACTCATTCCTTAATCTCCTTGTCTATTTATTTTCTGTTTTTCAATTTTTGAGATTTATGTTTATTTATATTTGTGTCTTATTACATGATCATTAGTATCTAAGTGTCTATGCCTTAAAGTTATGAATATGAATCCATCACCTCTCTTGAATGAAAACTGTTTTAATTACAAAAGAATAAGAAGTACATGATTTCAAATTCATCCTTGAAACTGGTTTAATTATTTTGATGTGGTGACAATACTTTTTGTTTTCTGAATGAATGCTTGAACAGTGCATATGTCTTTTGAAAGTTGTTGTTTATGAATGTTAAATATGTTGGCTCTTGAAGAATAAGGAAAAAGGAGAAATGTTATTTGATAATCTGAAAAATCATAAAAATGATTCTTGAAGCAAGAAAAAGCAGTGAATAAAAAAAGCTTGCAGAAAAAAAAAATAACGAAAAAAAAGAGAAAGAGAAAGAAAAAGCAAGCAGAAAAAGCCAAAAGCTCTTTAAACCAAAAGGCAAAAGCAAAAAGCCAATAGCCGTTAAAACCAAAAGGCAAGGGTAAATAAAAAGGATCCAAGGCTTTGAGCATCAGTGGATAGGAGGGCCTAAAGGAATAAAATCATGGCCTAAGCGGCTAAACCAAGTTGTCCCTAACCATGTGCTTGTGGCGTGAAGGTGTCAAGCGAAAAATTGAGACTGAGCGGTTAAAGTCAAGGTCCAAAGCAAAAAGAAGAGTGTGCTTAAGAACCCTGGATACCTCTAATTGGGGACTTTAGCAAAGCTGAGTCACAATCTGAAAAGGTTCACCCAATTATGTGTCTGTGGCATTTATGTATCCGGTGGTAATACTGGAAAACAAAGTGCTTAGGGCCACGGCCAAGACTCATAAAGTAGCTGTGTTCAAGAATCAACATACTGAACTAGGAGAATCAATAACACTATATGAACTCTGAGTTCCTATAGATGCCAATCATTCTGAACCTCAATGGATAAAGCGAGATGCCAAAACTATTCAAGAGGCAAAAAGCTACAAGTCCCGCTCATCTGATTGGAGCTAAGTTTCATTGATATTTTGGAATTTATAGTATATTCTCTTCTTTTTATCCTATTTGATTTTCAGTTGCTTGGGGACAAGCAACAATTTAAGTTTGGTGTTGTGATGAGCAGATAATTTATACGCTTTTTGGCATTGTTTTTACATAGTTTTTAGTATGATTTAGTTAGTTTTTAGTATATTTTTATTAGTTTTTAATTAAAATTTATATTTCTGGACTTTACTATGAGTTTGTGTATTTTTCTGTGATTTCAGGTATTTTCTGGCTGAAATTGAGGGACCTGAGCAAAAATCAGATTCAGAGGTTGAAGAAGGACTGCAGATGCTGTTGGATTCTGACATCTCTGTACTTAAAGTGGATTTTCTGGAGCTACAGAACTCCAAATGACGCGCTCTCAATTGAGTTGGAAAGTAGACATCCAGGGCTTTCCAGCAATATATAATAGTCTATACTTTGTCCGAGTTTAGATGACGCAAACTGACGTTGAATGCCAGTTCTATGCTGCATTCTGGAGTTAAACGCTAAAAACAGGTTACAAACTGGTGTTCAACTCCAAGAGAAGCCTCTACACGTGTAAAGCTCAATGCTCAGCCCAAGCACACACCAAGTGGGCCCCGAAAGTAGATTTCTGCATCAATTACTCATTTCTGTAAACCCTAGTAACTAGTTTAGTATAAATAGGACTTTTTACTATTGTATTTACATCTTTAGTTTCATCTTTAGATCACGTTTGTGGGCTGGCCTCTCGGCCATGCCTGGACCTTCATCACTTATGTATTTTCAACGGTAGAGTTTCTACACTCCATAGATTAAGGTGTGGAGCTTTGCTGTTCCTCATAAATTAATACAAAGTACTACTGTTTTTCTATTCAATTCAAGCTTATTCCTTCTCTAAGATATCCATTCACACCCAAGAACATGATGAATGTGATGATTATGTGATGCTCATCATCATTCTCACCTATGAATGCGTGCCTGACAAACACTTCCGTTCTACATGCAAACAAGCTAGAATGAGTATCTCTTAGATATCTAATACAGGGGACCGAGTCCGAGATATTGGAATCTTCGTGGTATAAGTTAGAACCCATGGACGGCCATTCTTGAGATCCGGAAAGTCTAAACCTTGTCTATGGTATTCCGAGTAGGATCTGGGAAGGGATGGCTGTGACAAGCTTCAAACTCGCGAGTGCTGGGCGTAGTGACAGACGCAAAAGGATAGTAAATCCTATTCCAGTATGATCGAGAACCGACAGATGATTAGCCATGCAGTGACAGCGCATTGGACCATTTTCACAGAGAGGATGGGATGTAGCCATTGACAACGGTGATGCCCTACATAAAGCTTACCATGGAAAGGAGTAGGAATGATTGGATGAAGACAGCAGAAAAGCAGAGGTTCAGAGGAACGAAAGCATCTCTATATGCTTATCTGAAATTCTCACCAATGAATTACATAAGTATCTCTATCCTAGTTTATATTTTATTTATCTTTTAATTATTAAAACTCTATAACCTTTTGAATCCGCCTGACTGAGATTTACAAGGTGACCATAGCTTGCTTCAAGCCGACAATCTCCGTGGGATCGACCCTTACTCACGTAAGGTTTATTACTTGGACGACCCAGTGCACTTGCTGGTTAGTTGTATCGAAATTGTGAAAAAGAACTAAAATTATGAACGTGCGTATTAAGTTTTTAGCGCCGTTACCAAGGAATGAACGATCACGATTTCGTGCATCACCTACAAGCTGGAGAGACTCGACGGCAAAGAAATCCCGAGAACATGGAATGCAGGTATCCTGAGAAGGTTCTATTCATAGCTTGGGCACACCGGCCAAGCGGCCTGACGAGCTAGATAGATGTTTACTTTTATCAAATGATAATTTCCAATGATTTACTTTTATCAAATGCCTACCATGTTCATGAATTTGTCTAGTTAACGACTAATTTTTACTTGTCTGAATTCTTCCATCTACTATTCTCCAATACGTATCCCACACAATCGCATTCTTCAACGGCAACCCGGGACTGATCACCCCGGGAGCCAGTTGGATCATAGCCATAATTAACAGCCGTGATAATATGACGAAGACGGTTTCAACCACGTTACCAACGTAAACGGCAAAACGGACACAAGCAATAAGTCCACACCAGAAAAATGGTAACAAAGCATAAACGCTACTAAACAAACAAGATAGAGGCAATAACTAGAAACCGACCAAGCGACCATTAAAGAGTAACAAAGGTCTTAACGGTTGAAACAAACTATTTTACAAAACCATGCACAAGTTACAAGAGTTCACTTTCAGGGCATATCAACAATCTTGCCGTCCTGAATCGTTTTGAAACCCCGATAGCCGACGTGTCGAAGTCCGGAACCACGATCTTCACCTGAGCCTTAAGGGCCTCCTCAGTCATGAAGATCGCGTTCTTTCCTTGCTCTTTAGTCGCCTTGTGCTTTCTCTTAAGCTCTTCGACCACGGCTTGAGCATCTCTAGCCGACGAAAAGGCCTGGTCACGTTCCTTCTCCAAGGCCGCCACCCGACCCTGCGCGGCATTTAACTGGCTCTCGAGAGTCATCTCCCGCTCGACCAAACGGGACACGGTCTCATCGGAGGTTTTCAACTTCTCCTCAGCAGAGGCAGCTTTCTCCTCAGCAGCCTTGAGCTTCTCCCCTGCCTCGGACAGCTGCCCTTGGAGCGACTCGACTTGAACTTTGAAATCGTTGTTCGCCTTGACAGAAGACTCAAGTTTCCTTCGAAGCGCCTGCATCCCCGACAGCTTGAACTCGGCCTTCCAAGCCATCACAGCTCCGCGGAGCAGAGTACGATACATCCACCTCGTCTGGCCCGCTAAATCGGTGCCATGGAAGTGGTCCTCCGTGCCAGGGATCAGCTGGGAGTCAAGGAAGGCGGCAGCGTCAAAATTCTTCTCCATCACGGTAAAGGTTCCTTCCAGGCTGGAGGATGCCCTTCACCTCTTAGGAGTGGGGATGAGCTGCAAATCATCATCCTCCTGACGAGAAGGGGACGAGTGCCCAACAACGGCCGTCTCATCGAGAACGGGAGAAGTTCGCGCCCCGACAGAATTCTTATCGGACATCTCGGCGTCCCGAGGAGAAGGTACGGTAGGGCCTTCCGACTTCTCGGCATCCTTCTCCTCGTCGCTATCCTCCAAGAAGGTCTTGACTAAACTTTCGAGCCCGATCACCGAAGCAGACATCTCCACTACAGCAAACAAACAAACACGTCAGTCGTGAAGTCGGAAATAACAAGCAATGATAAACAACGCAAAAGTACAAGACAAAACAGCTCACAAATATAACTCCTGGCGGCCTCCCGTTCACCCATAAGGAGGTGGGGGTTCACGAGGTTCTTTCCAAAAATCGCAAACAACACATCGGCAATTCTCTTATTTACAGGGGACATCCCCTTGTAGGTCACCTTAATGAAGGTGTTAGACCCCGCCCCGAAGCTCCAATACGTCGGGATGAGGCATTCTCCCTCTACCGACAACCAAAAGGGACGGCGACCTTTGACAGGGCGAACTTTGAAATATTTGTCCTTGAACCCATGATAGGAGTCCTCGAACAAGCCAAATATCCGACCTTGGGCAGATCGGAAAGACAGGAACCCTTTCCTCGCTTTCCCTTGTTTGGAAGGGTTAGTAAGGCTGAAGAAGAAGAGAAAGACGTCTACCGACACCGGCAGCTCGAGATATTCACAAACCATCTCGAAACAGCGGATAGAAGCCCAGCTGTTCGGATGAAGCTGCGACGGCGACACGGATATCCGATTAAGAAGCGACATCTAGAAGTCGGAAAACGGTATGCGAACGCCCACTTGGGTGAACATGGCTTTGTAAAACCATATCCAGTCGGGAACCCGGGGGGAATGAAAATTAATCTCATACAGCCGCTCATTGGGGGCAGGAACGAAGACCTCGTAATTGGCCTCCTTGTCTGTCCCCCGGCACAGATACTCGGCTTGACGAAATTCCGTCAACTCCTTCAGGTCCATCTGATTCGACGAGTCCTTCACATCGGAGGTCACCCAGGCATAAGGGTCGTAGCTCGCGGCGGAAGGGGAAGCCCGGGAAACGACGCGAGGCATATCTACAGTGAGGGTACCACTCCGTTAGTCTATGAGGTCGGGTGCCCAGGAAAAACCCATAAACTATGTCCATCCTATTCAACAGTTAAGATCAAGCATGGCTAAAGTTATCTATCATGCAAGCTACCTAAAAGCCTAACCTGGAATGGTACCCCTCCCCTAACACATCTACTTGGCACTAAAAAGTCATCTACCAACAAAAATCAAACAAGACAGCAAGAACACAAAGCAGATACAAGCAACAAATGTACAACAATGAAGCAGAAAAGAGAGAGGATCAAAGATTACCTGAATCGGTTGCGAAAACTGAGAAGGAAGAAGGAAAGATGCACGGAGATGCTAGGACGAAGCTCTGGGATACTCTGGGATTTTTTGGATGAAGAAGAATGAGATAGTAGGAGCAAGAGTGTAAAGGGAAAAGATCAAAGCAAAACTGTTTAAAACTGCCACCCAGGAAGCACGAAAGACCTGGGGGCAAAATAGTCTTTGCATACGGGGTTTTCCAACCCATTATGCTACGCGAAGAACGAGGCGACAAACGGTCGTTCCAACAACGAACAGACACGCGCACAAGAGGCATGTCCACCTCACGGACGGCCGGCCTGATGACGCCACACGAGAAAGGAGATGACGCGCCACCAACTTTCCTCACGGTCGTTGCTGGCGCGTCGGGGGCACTGTTACGGCCTGGCCCAAGCAGTTTACGTGCCGGCCCGACCCGAGCAGCACCCGACCCAAACGGTCGGGGGTGAGATGCTCAGATATCGACCTGGATACGCGTCCCTGACAGCTTCGCCACAGCTGTACAAGGGAGGCCTCGAAGAAGGTGGGCCTGTCCCTACAGGGCCCATCTCTGACACGGTATATATGGGGAAGGACCTGCCCTTCCCCCAAGGTACGTCACATACCACTCACTCTCTACTCGCCTGCACACTTGACTGACTAGGGCGTCGGAGTGTCTTTGCAGGTGACACCCCCCTTTCACATTTGAAGTGCTCGGGACCTCGCCTACCCCCAACCCGGAGACGTACGACCAAACGACTTTCCCTCCATTGATTAGGATACTTGTCCGATCCGTCTGGTACCCGACCTACCAAACAGGAATCAAGATTTAAACAGAAAAAAATAAAAAAATAGTTAGTTTAAATAAACGACAAATTCAAAAAAACATATTGATCATCTAACATTTTTAATAAAATTGAAATGTTGTACATTTTTTAAAAACACTAGCTATCTAAATCTTTGAAATTCTTGCTCACAATAATGTATTCTAATTAAGAAAAGTATTAAGTCATTAAAATTTATTATTTTTTACTATTATTTAGCTATTAATTTATTTTTTTAAGTCTAATTCTTTCAATTTAATCATCTAACAATTTACGTAATTTGTACTTTTAAATATTAATATCTAATTAATTACCAAAAGTAATAAATTTTAATGTTCATCTAACAATCTATTTCTAATTAATTTAAGCAACATTCTTCAATTATATCATTTTGAGGCACTCGGAGTCCTTCATATATACAACAGTTTTTCGATGAACGAACCTGAGCAAATTGATGTATCCAAATTCCAAAATTTTTGCGGTATTTCCAAATTACAAACTTTTGGGGGTCAATATATTTAATCGGTACCCGTATTAAATTATATTTAATAAATAAATTTTATTAATTTATATGTATAAATTAAGATAAATATAAATATAAATTATATATTATATATATATAATGAATATCTATAAATATAGATATAAATTTTTATTGATTAAATGTTAATTTAAAATAATAATATTTGCGGTCATATAATATATTATTTTTAAATTAAAATATTTATTGTTACATGCCTGACTCGTGTATGCCACAGGTTTGATGTTTGAAATAGTAGTATAATACTACTAGGAAAAATCTTCAGAGATTATTAATAAAGCGTTAGAATAATATTTTAATTCCTTTAAATTTGTAAGATTATTATTTGTAAATTTTATTAATAATTAAAATATTACTTTATTATTTTATCATTTTATTGTTTTAGGAAAGCTTGATCCGTATTAATAAAATTTCAACATGCTAAGCAAGTAGTTGGTGCGGCTATTGGCTAATAAACAAAAAGAAAATTGACTAGTAACAATTTCATTTCTATTCATTTTTATTTTTTTCCCAGTTCCAATAATAATTAACTAAAGAAAAAAAAAGTTACTCCCGCTCGGTACAATGTACATTGGCAAATGAATTAATTTGGTTGTGATTTCGTTTCCGATACACATTAATGGAGCAATTCATGGTTAATGGTGGTTGCGGAAAGAAAGAGAATGCGTCTAAAATTGTACGGCAATCTAGTCCACAGTCACTTTTTATAAATTATTCGATTTTAGTAAATAAAAATTAAAATCTGTAATAGAAAAAAGAATATTAGTAAATTTTAATAAATATAGAATATATTAATTCATAAATAAATATATTTTAATATATAATATTTTAAATAATAAATATAACATTTTATTTTTGAATAAATAAAAAACATATAAATTCACAAAAAATATAAATGAGTTTTTGTTTATTAAGATTAATTATGATGTAGTAAAATTTTTATAATATAAAAAATTCATATTAAAATGATATTCTAAATTATAACATAAAAATATAAAATAATTAAATTTATTTTATATTATTTAACAAATAATTAGATTGTTCTATTAAAAATTTATTAACTAATTACTTTTGTTAAAAATAATATTACATAATATAATTTTTTATCAAAATACTTATAAAATTGTAATTTATTTAAAATATTATATATACAATACATAGAAATGTTAAGCTTTTTAATTTTTCAATTTTTTAGAAAAACTGTTTTAAATTCCTTTATATCAAGCATAACTGCATAAGTAGTCTTTATCAAACCAAGTTGGGTTGGTCTAGTGGTTAGCTCACTAGTCCGCTTAAGCAAGTGTCGGGGGTTCGAATCCCGCCTTGTGCATGCAGCAACCCATTGGCCAGCGGCAAACCCTTAAATGGAGCTCAGTACCGCGACGGATTAGTCCTTGACCTGCCGGGTTGGGGGATACCGTGGGAAACCAAAAAAAAAAAAAAGTAGTCTTTATCAATATCTATAATACGAAAAATAAAATGTTCTCTTGATCCCAACGTTCCTTATTACCCAAACCCAATTTCTGTAGCTGAGCTAAACCTGAAAAATAACTCTCGTAATAATCGTTAAATAAAATAATTCAAAACAGTTTTTCTAAAAAAAAAATTTAAAAAGCTCAACATTTTCATATATTACATATAATATTTTAAATAAAATACATTTTTTACAAATATTTTAATAAAAAATTATATTATATAATATTATTTTTTTTAAAAAATAGTTAGTTAATAATTTTTTAATAAAATAATCTAATTATTTGTAGAATAATACAAAATAAAATTTAATTATTTATATTTTTATATTACAGTATAAAATATCATTCTAACATGAATTTTTAATATCAAAAAAATATTATTGCATAATAACTAATTTGAATGAATGTCAATGAGCAATAGTTCAAATGGCATAATCTCCCCATACTCAATTAAGAGGTTGCGGGTTTGAGTCTCATATCTTTGGTAAAAAAAAAAAAAATTAATTTTAATGAATAAAAAATAAATCATATTTTGTGTATTTATATATATTTTATAATTATTTACCTAAAAATAAAATATTATATTTGACATTTAAAGAATTATTTATGTATTAATATATTTTGTATTTATTAAAATCCCTCTACTCTTTTATGACAACTTTTGATTTTTATTTATTAAAATCTAATAGTTTATAGAAAATAGCATATCCAATGATAATTAAGTTTTTGTGCTCATTTCAGAGGCACCGCAATAAAAAGCCATAGTGAAACGACGTAGTTAGGATCCAACCAGATATAAATTAGAAGAATTTGCGGGGTTTTATTGTTGTACTAGTGTGATTTCCAATAGACTTGGGCTCTCTGAAGAGCCAATCTTAAGTTTTGTGCTTTTCTTATTCATCTCAACACTCACCCTGAAGCTTAACAAAGGCAGCAATGGCCAAAACTTATACCTTTGAGGAAGTCGGTACGCACAATCACAAAGAAGATTGCTGGATTATTATCCATGGCAAGGTTTGTTTTTTACTCTCATTTAGTTTTCTATGGATATCAAATAATCGGCATAAATCCAATCCATTGCAGCAGTAACAACACTTCATTAGATGGAAATTTTCTTAATTATATTGATTTCTACAGAGGCAAAATCATTGGATGCATGCACGTATACTTAATTAGTTATACCATAAATAATTCAATGAACATGCATGCCTTTGCAGGTGTATGATGTGACCTCATTTTTGTATGATCATCCAGGAGGTGGTGATGTTTTCCTGGTGGCCCCCGATGGTACTTAATTAATTAATATCCTTAAACTGTTTGATGCTTCAACTCGGAGTAGAAAACTAGAAATTATATTGTTTCTTGTCTGTTTTACATTACAGAGAAGGATGCATCCGTTGGATTTGACGAAGTTGGGCACAGTGAATCTGCCATAGAAATGTTGGAAACATACTATGTTGGAGAGCTTGATACTGACACCATTACTTCTACCACTGTTTCCGGCGGAGAAAATCATGCTCTGCCGCCACACGCACCCGCCGCCGCCACCAACGCCAATCATAGCTTTGCTGTGAAGATCCTTGTGGCATTGCTCATGCTGGCGTTGGCTTTTGTTGTTCAATACTACTATGGCAAAGGAAACAACCCTCCCAATGGTGAAAACTGAAGAAGTTGAGCTACCTATGTAGTTTTATTCTTTTCAATAACGAATATCATTGCAATTTCATGATGCTGATAGACTGCTGGAGCCATTCTTCTTTGTTTCTATGTTATGCTATGCCTTCTTGCTTAGCCTTGCTAGTTCATTTAGATAAAGTTAACGATGTCTCGAGTTTTCATTGAATATTTGATATTTTCTTCTTTTTGGGATTGTGTGGCACTGTGGTCCAAACTGCACACTGTCAGAGACTCAGGTATCAGAAAATCTGCAGATTATGACAGGGCCTTGTTGTCTTGGGCCATGCAAAAATAGGAGGAGGTTCGCAGCTACGAATATGGTCAATTTTGTCGGCACCATCTTTCTGTTGGTCAGTCGTGAGGCTTATTTTATTGGGCTTAGACCAAATCAGAAATTGGGTCAGCTTTTTGACTTCCTCTGCCTTGGTTTTTGCAAGCATTTACAATGACAAAAGGGTTAATCTGACCGGAGAAAAAACCCAAAAAGAGAGCAACTTTGTTTATCTGAATAAAAATAGGGTGTTCCACCAATAAAAAGAAGAAACAAAGGATGGTAAAAAAAATTTGGAAATATTATGAAAAATAAGGATTAGAATTTAAAAAATAGAAAAGAAGAAAGTTTACTTCTATTAATGAATGTGTGATCAGGGAATAAAAAGAAAATTATTTATAGTCAAATGTCTGGTTTTTAAATGACTACTATCCAATCAAATAATACTGAAATAGACATACATTCATAACAATACATTTATATCAAGAAACACATTTTATGTATCATGTATTATGTATATTGAAATTCTAAATTCTAAAGCATATTGAAGAAATTAACATTTGTTTATCATATCCGGAACCTCCACGCACACAGATATGATGATAATTTTAATGAGAAATTTAGATGCAGGAGATTTGACATTCACTTGTTGTTTCTTTTTTTCTTTTATTTTTGAATAAACTATTAAAATATGACTAAAAAATTTATAGTACAGACAAAAATAATCTAAAAAAATACGAACAATAAATAAGTTTTTGAATGATTTGAAAGTATATTAAAAAACTAATAAATATTTTTTTATAAGTACAAACGATTTATTCATTTTATTCGAATTTTTGTGGCGACATTTGAATAATTTTTTAAAAGATACATACACAAAACTAAAGAAAAATTTAATCTTTATTTTTTTAATTTTTTAAAAATTTAGTCATTCACAATAATTTTTTTAGTTCAATTAACATAAAATTATTAAATTTTAAGGATAAAATTATTTTCTTTTTTAATAATGTTTGTAAAAAATTACATCAAAATTTAATTTTTAAAATGTATTTTTAAAATATATATTTAATATATAGCTATTTTTGTCGCGTTTTTAAATATTTTAGAAGTTTATTTGTTATTTGCACTTTTTTGAATTATTTTTGTCGTTTGTATTTTTTGGACTTATTTTTATCTACGATACAAACTTTTGAGTGCTATTTTAGTAGTTTATTTTTAATTTTTTATAAATAAAAGAAAAAACATTTTTGCCTATACGGTAAAAAAATTGATAACTACCAACATCAGATTAATCATAAACTTTGTTTAACAAATACGGTTATAAAAAATTATAAATTTATCTTACCAATTATCACTCCTAAATTTAAAAGGCAACAATAACCGCCGTTTTCTTTGCCACTCAAATCGTGAACTTTAAGAATTGCTCAGACAATATTTCTACTATCATCTACTTTTTAAATTGTATTTGCTTGCAGAAAAGTGTTTTCCTTAGCTTTAACAAACTAGGCGCGTCTGTATCCGAGCAATTATGTATATGCATGGTTTAATGATAGTTCAATATAGGTTTGCATTGACTTAATGAAATTGAGAATCTTTTTCTAACACCCATGCATGGTTCCAACTTCCAAGGGTAAGTGTATGGACGGTCCTTTTAGTTGGTTGTTTGTTGTTTTATTAGCAGAAGGTGGGAGTGGGTAAAGGTATGGTGACTATAGGCTTTTGCCTAATTTATTACTTTGAATAAATTAAACAATACATATGGTATAGATAGATGATGCCACGACCAAATAATGTGTGTTTAGGGTTACGTTACGGCAAAGACTTAGTTGGATTCTGGTCGCTTCATTATCATTAGGCATATTTTCAACCTGATTATATTGAATAATGTATTAGACTGGTCATCAGATAAAACTTAATTATATTCAACCTTAATCGATTTGGAGATCAGATTTTAGGTTGCAGAACTCGAGCTGATTCAATTATTTGATTACACAATATATTATATTAAAAAATAAAAAATATAATATATATATATAATTTTATTAATCCTAATCTAACCTCGATTACCATTTTCTTTTTTCTCATTATTTATTTTTATTTTTCTGTGTTACATAATTTTTTTTCTTTTTACCTTTTTCTTTTAATTTTTCTTACAAATTTAATTCTAATTAGTTATCTGATTATTCGAACCGATCCAATCCGTATTTTTAATAAATCTGTTTATTTCGATGCTTTATGCATATATATTATGATGTTTTCTGGATTTCCAAGGTAAGCTTCAAGCTCCATCGATTGGTTCTCGTTGCTATATGGAATCTTTTGGTTTAATTTGGGGACTGAATTGAATTGAAAAACTTTTAAGTGGATAACTATAGTTTCATCTACTTTGGCTCTGAAGATTGTTCTGCTTTGAAATAATTGCTAAATTTTTTCCTAAGTAAGTATCCTGAGTTCTATTCAAATTTGAAGGCATATCCTTCATAAGCTTTGAACTCAAATTGTTACTGGTTATTCTAGTTTCTAATTAGCAGTTTGTGATTGACCTGGTTGCTATCTTGAATGTATTGTTTAATTTTGATTTCTAAATAATAGTTATTGTTGGAATTTGATTAATGTTTGTGCTGATTTTATGCTTTTTAGTTCTATGTGTGATGCTAAATTGCTGATTAATTAAGGTGGTCTTGTTACGGAGTAATTAGTAAAGGTGATTAATTAGTAAAGATATTTTAGTAATTTTATTTATTTTAGTCTTTATTTTTATTTTAAATCAAACAAAAAAACTGAAACATAACTTAATTTTGCACATTTTATACTAAACACAATATAAAAATTTAGTTTAGTTTTAATCTCTCAGTTTCTGTCTCTAATTTTTATTTTTTGGTCTCAATCTCTCTTTCAAACAGCCTAAACAAACCAAATGGAAACAATTTGAAAAGGTTAAAGAAGATGAAATTCAAGGCCATGCCTTTGCAATGAGCAATTTGAAAAGGTTAACATAATTATTTATTTGATCAAATCAAAATAATAATTAAATAATTATTTACAAAAGATTAGAACACTTGTTAGTGTGTGATATCATAGGTTCGAGCAGATAGTGAATTAGTCATACTAAATTTACTAATCAAGGTTGGCGTTTAGCAACATTCATCAATGATCAAATAGTACGAAGTAATAATATTTTCGCTAAGAACCCAAAAAGAACAAAAATATAATTATTTTCATCTTTTAAACTTTTGGTTAACCCTTAGAGTATGGTTTGCAAACTCTAACTTATTACCAGTATTATAATGAATTATGAATGATTCATTTCTTTATTCATTCAAATCCCTTTGTCAAGGCTCTGTTTAATTCATTCACTATAATTTTAGAGCTCAAACTCATTACCATAGTTGATGAATTTCATATTGACTAACACTAAAAGAAAAACACTGAGAATCGTCAGATTTAGCGGCGTCGATTACCGACGGATTTAGCGTCGGATTTCGTGTCAGATACAAGGCAGCTTAGATTTTCCGAAATGTTTATCGTGGGATTTTATATTCCGATGGTGATTAGTAGCGTGAAATTTTGATTTGTGGGTGCCAACATTATCGTCGAATTTTTCCGACGGTAATTCGCTTTAGTGAAACGCTGCATTTGACCAATTTACCATTAGCGTAGTCCGATGGTAAATTCGACGGTAAGTTGATTTAAAATTCAAACGCGAACCCTTCTTCTTCTTCTTCTTCTTCTTCTTCTTCTTTTTCTTCTTCTTCTTCTTCTTCTTCTTCTTCTTCTTCTTCTCTCTCTCTCTCTCTCTCTCTCTCTCTCTCTCTCTCTCTCTCTCTCTCTCTCTCTCTCTCCTCTGCGAAGCTCTCTCTCTTCTCTCATGTTCTCTCATTGGCGGAGGTGCTATCGGCGTCACCGTCACCTGCCGGAGCCTCTCATGCCGCCGTTGCTAGACGTTCTCGCCACTGGAGCTGTCGGTCACTGCTGGGAAGGTTGGGAACGCCGCCGCTATTTTTTGTGCCCACTATCGTCGGTGTCGCCTTCACTACTAGTGCCACAACACCTCTAGCATCCTGCAGCCACCATTAAAGATAATTTTGGCATAGTTTTTTAATTTTATTAAGATTTTTATGTGGGTTTAGAATTTTTTGTTAAATAGTTTATAAAATTTTTTATTAAATTATTGTAATGAGTTTGTGATTGGGATTTGGTATATTTTTTTTTACTGTTTTTCAGATTTTTCTGTAACTTTAGAATTTTGTTAGGTATTTTACCAAATTATTGATTAAATTATTGTAACAGAGTTTGTAGTTAGGGTTTGGTTTGTGGTTTTTAGTTTTTAGTTTTTTCAAATTTTTGTGTGAGTCTAGGGTTTTGTTTATATTAAGAATTTTATTATCAAATAATTGATTAAAATAAGGTTTGAAATTTGTGATTAGAATTTCTTATGTCAATTTAACGTAAATAGAAATTATAATTCAATTAATGGCTAAGTAGGGCGAGATTAAGAGTGTTCGACATTGTTGGTGGATGATTTTGTGAAGTTTATTGAATTAATTAGTTTCACCTTGTCAGTTTAATAAGTTTTTTTTTTTATTAAGACGATGGCATTTCTCTGAGATTAATTGGATTTCACTTCTTTCATATTCTGTGCATTCATGTTTCTGGTAGGTTTTCTATCTCTAACTATAATCTATTGTTTAAGTTTTATGTTTGACTTACTTTTCCTAGGATAGCGTTTTAGGACGGAAATGAGAGAAGGTCGCGTAGAGGTGCCTTCTCAAAATCCTTGTTTGCTCGAAAATTGTGGAGTTATAAGGGATTGCACACTAGAACGGTTAGGATTTGATATGTTATTGAGTTTGTGTTTGTTCTAATATATGCTTGCAGCTGTTTTCACTATGAAAATTTTTATTTTTTTAGATGTCTCTGAATTAAGGAAAAATTTTGCCGAAATTTCGTGTGATTTGTTTTAAAATTTGTTTGGTTTATAGAAGATTATAATTATAGGGTTATGCTCTGTCGAATTTTGTAAAAAATTTAATAATTTTGTCTTGTTCATCGAATTCTAAGGTGTGTGATTCAATTTGATTTCAAGTTATCGTCTATGGATATATGATAGGAATAACGATGGACGGGAGAATTAAAACCTGAATTCTTTAAAGAGGTTGATGCGTTTGTCGGACATGTGTTCAGCATGAAACTATTTAGGTCTGAAGGGGGTATCTAGGTGTCCGTATGAAAAGTGTCAGCGGACTAAGTGATTAGGACCTACGGATATACCGCTTCTCCTTTACCATAACGGGTTCAAGGATGGGTATTGGATGTGACCGGACCATAGAGAAGTGAACAAACAGGAAATTAACCAGTCTGCCTCGAATTTGAATAGGTCCGACTATCGGTCAACGAGAGTTTGAGTGGAAAGAAAACTAAACATGGAAGACATGACTTGGGAGGGTAACCAAGAGAGATACAACGAGATGGTGCTTGACGTAACAGGTGTTACGTCATTGGAAGAGGCTAAACAAGAGCCTAACTCGGAGACAAGGATATTTTATCATCTGTTAAAATCTGCTGGGAGACCGTTGTATGAGGATTGCGTTCATTCAGAGTTGTCTGCATGTGTTAGAATGATGATTATTAAGTCGAAATCAAATCATACGCAAGAGTCTTTTGATAGGTGGGCTACCCTTTGCAACGAACTGATACCTGTCGGGACCTCTGGCATCCTTTGAAACACTACGAAGTAAAGAAGCTAGTTTCAAAATTGGGTCTAAATTCGTTGAAAATTGATTGTTGTTTGAATGGGTGTATGATGTATTACAAGAGAGATGCAGACCTAACTGAATGCAGATTCTGTAAATCACCAAGGTTCCAAGTCGAGAGAAAACATATTGGTAAACACCGATTAAAGAGAGTTCTGATGAAATGGATGCACTACTTGCCCTTGATCCCTAGGCTGAAACGATTGTATGCATCGATGAGTTCTCCCCCTCACATGACCTGCCATTATAATAAGAAGAGGGATGATGGAATCATTACGCACCCGTCACATGGAAAAGTCTGGCAACATTTTGATCGGGTGCATCCTACATTTGCGAGCAAGTCGATAAATATTATACTAGCTTTGTGCTCTGACGGGTTCACACCGAATTTCAATTTTGGTAATGCGTACTCTTGTTGGCTTGTAGTCGTGACACCGTATAACATGAGTTCCAAAATATGCATGAAGGACCCACACATGTTCCTAACTTGCATTATCCTGGTCCTAACAATCCAAAAGCCACAATAGATATCTTCTTGCAGCCCTTGGTGGATGAGTTAAAGGAGTTGTAGATTGATGGTGTAGAAACGTATGATATTTCGACGAAGACAAACTTCAAATTGCGAACTGTGTTGATGTGGACCATTAAAGACTTTCTTGCATACGGCATGTTGTCTAATTAGTCCACTCAGGGCAGAATGGCATTCCCCATTTATATGAAGGATACGAAGGCATTTTGATTGCCGAATGGCGGTAAGAATTTATGGTTTGATTGCCATCAAAGATTCCTCGACTTTGATCATCCTTTTCGGCGAAACAGGACTCCTTCAAAAAGAATAAAAATGAACACGAAGAGGCACCCATAAAGTTGAATGGTAGGTAAGTTTGGAATCGCATCAGTAGAATCCCAATGATCGTAAAAAACGGGGCATGTTTGAGACCTCTAGGATATAGCAGGGAGCATAATTGGACTAAACAAAGTATATTTTGGGAGTTGCCTTATTGGAGAAATAGTTTGGTTCGACATTGTCTTGATTTGATGCACATTGAAAAAAACATGTTCGATAATATCATACACACAGTAATGGATGATGAGCGAACAAAGGATAATGATAAGGCATAGTTAGACTTGATGGACATTTGCAGGTGGCCAGATTTGGACTTAAGGAGACTTAATAACTAGTGGTGGGCTAAAACCAAAGGCAGTGTTAATTCTAACAAAAGTGCAGAGGCAAAATATTTGTAGGTGGATTAGGGGATTGAGGTTTCTTGATGGTTACGCCTCTAACTTGAGTAGCTGTGAAAACGTGTCACAGGGTAGGCTTGCTGGGTTGAAGAGCAACGATTGTCATGTTTTCATGAAGTCTTTGCTTTCAGTCGCATTTAGAGAACTTCCAACTAACATCTGGAAACCCCTCACAGAAATAAGTGAGTTCTTTCGGGAGTTATGTGCTACCAAACTTAGCATTAACGATCTCACAGTCATGGACAAGAACATTCTCACCATACTTTGTAAGCTAGAGAGAACATTCCCTCCATCCTTTTTTGACATTATGGAAAACTTAGCAGTCTACCTACCGTTCGAAGTACTACTATGTAGACCAGTCCAATTTTAGTGGATGTACCCATTTGAGAGGATGATTGGTTCTTTCAAGCGCACTGTGAAGAACAGGACTCGGATTAAGGACAGCATCTGCGAAGCATTCCTAGCTAAGGAAACATATGCATTTTTCTTATTCTATTTTCAGTTTTATGTTGATTCACGTAGAACAAGGGTTGCAAGGAACAATGAAGGGGGAGGGATTATCATTGGGTGGAACAAAATACCCAATCTTTACTCTGGAAGGAGCTGTAATGGGTGTGAATAGTGACTACTGGTTAGAGCAAAAGGAAATTAATGCCACACATCTGCATGTGTTGCTTAACTGTGACCAGATTTTACCGAACCTCATGTGAGTTTATTAAGTCCTCGTAAATATTACAATCAGTAACATTTGTGCTTCTTAATCTAATCAAAACTTCTTTATCTTATTCTATCATATAGGTTATTCCAAGAGACAAATCTTGATACCTCATTGAACAACTTTTCACGTTGATTCAGAGATTACGTCAGCATGCAGCTAACTGACACAACAGATTCGGAACTAATTGCACTTAGTTGGGGCCCAAAGAATAAAGACACTAACTGCCCGATGTACACTGTTAATAGATATCGGTTCCATACCTTACAGTGGTCGATTGGAAAGAAAATAGATAACACCGGAGTTTGGGTTCATGGGATTCAGGCGAAGGTCACTCTGATTGCTTTGGTGTGTTGGACAACATTATTGAATTAAAGTATTTATGTCGCACTACGTACAAGGTATGCATGCTTAAATGTGAATGGTGTGATCCAAATTCGTGATAAAAAACATGAAAGCAGAATGATTATGATATCACTGAAGTTAATTTAACTAGGAAATATAGGCACTATGATCCTTTTATTCTATCTCAAAATGCAAGATAGGTGTACTTTTTGCTTTATCCGGGTTCATGCAAATCTAGTTGGGTGGTTATGGTTAAGAATGATTCAAGAGGCCGGATCGAGTCTGATGATAGGACAGAAGATCATGAACCTTACCAGATTGATGACCCAACTCCTTCGAAAATGGTGGTTGATACCGGTGAGCCGATTACCCTTAGCTTGAATGATGATATCCTTAACCTTGGATTACATCACGACACACTACCACAACACGTCGACGATCTTCAACAAGAAGACGAGATCGACGTGGACGAAGAAGAGAAAGACGAGTTCGATGATCAGGAAACTCGGAAGACAAGGATGGTGAACCAGAGAAAGAAGATGATGAATCTGAATAGGATTAATGTAAATATAGTTTTATGATATGTATAATTCATTGCCAAACTTTGAGAAGAATATAATGTAATTAACATTGTTTCAGATATATCAATTACCATCATTCCGTATTTTTATGTTGTATGCTTGATATTTCACTTCAGGTTTAAAGCACTGTTTCAATTATGCTTGTTATCAGATTACGCTATAAATGGACAGAAATTACTATTTTTAAAATAATAAAAAATTCTTTCCGTCGGATTAATTCAACAGTAACTGTCAACAGATTGTGTTATATATTCCGTCGCTAAATCCGACAGAAATTAGTGTTGGACACTAAAATTCCTCCGGTAAGTATTTTTCGACGAGATTTATACATTTATTCCACCGCTAAATCTGGCGGTAACCAGTTTACCATGGGATTTATCTAGAAAATTTGTCGGTAAATCCATCGGTACTTGGCGACTTTCTTATAGTGTAATCATTAATTCTATAAGTATTTAAATCATACACAATATCTATTCAACTAGCACCATAGGGTATTAAGTGTCCCGAATTAAAGTATAATAATTACTTTGTTAATTACTATGATAGTCGCAGGTCAAAAGAAAATTATAACATTCACTATAGCACTTTTTGTTTATTGCAACATACGTTCAAGACAACACTTCGAAAAGGTTGCCTAAAATATATATAGACAATTCTTTATACTAGTCACAAAAAATAGAACTATAATAACGTTTGTTTTATCAACACGCTATAAGTGATTCCTTTGATAAATTAAAAGACACTTATCAAGTGTTGCCCTATCAAATACACATAAACCACTATTATAAAGTCAATATATTACTTTTTCAAAACATTGTCTTTAAATTTATTTTAAACTTCACTTTCTAAGTGTTGTCAAAAATTTTTAATGCCTCTCCCAAAAAATAAATCTTACCAACATATTTTAACTTTAATTTCAAGCTTTTACCAATTTTCAAATAAAAAAAATCCAACTTAATAAATAATAACTAAAAACAAAAGCAACAAAATAGGATTAGGGTTCTACTGTGGGAAAAAGGGGGAGAAGAAGAAAGAGAAGAAAGAAAAAAGGAGAACCACCATCGAAGGAGGAAGACGAGAAAGAAGGAGAAGAAGACGACGGAAAGAGAAGTTGCCATCGCCACTTTCTTCACTTCATTATCATCTCTGCCTTGTGTTGCTATTGTCGTTTCTACCTTGCACTACTGTAATCCCTCTTCTCTACTCACCGTCGTCGTGTTCCTCATTGCTCGAGCTTGCGCCATGTTTTGCTCACTCACGTTCGAGCATCGATCGTCTCCGCTCGTGGTTTGAGCTTCAATCGTGTCCGCTCGCATTTGTTCATCACCGCCAGTTACTATTTTGCAGGTACTTATGATTTTGCCTATTCTTTTTGCTTTTCCATTTTCGCACTTTGAATCCTAATTTTAATAATGTTGTTGTTGCTATTATAGCATTTTTGGTAATAATATTGATGTTTCAAGCTTCTCTAGTTTCTGCTCGCCATTCATCTCTTACTAAAAGAAGAGTGGCAAGAGTTGATTCAGGTTCCCACTCTTATTTAATCTTATAAGATATTTTCAATATAGTAACAATATTACTAACCTATAATTTATTATCAATTTTCAAGATTTTAGTCCGAACACCGGTGACATCGAAGCAGTTGATCCTGTAAGTATTGCAACATTCAAAATTCTGTTCTAAGAGATAATATTTGTTATTTTCTTGGTGAAACTATATTTTGTAATTTTATTCTAATGAGATTTGCACATGATAAATAAATCAAAAAATCAATTTGCACTTCAGAAGAGGATGAATTTTTGTTGCTGTGGTTGAAAACTTGCTTGCAAAGGGAATGAGAAGTGCTTAAAATGTAATTGACATTGATGATTTGTGAGTTTTATTTATTTATTTATTTATCTTCCAAATGATTTGTGTTCACTAATTGAAAATTGCAAGTACATGCTATTCTTTCAGGGTGTTTAGCAGGAAGATTGAAAGCAATACTACAATATGATCGCTTTAGATCTCTAATTCCGGCCAGAGCTAAAGCGAAATGCATTTCAAATGCTGGTTATTTCATTAATGTGTATGCTTACTACTTTTACTTTTCTTTCTATTTATTTCATGGAACTTGTTACCTCATTTTTTTTAACATAACATAAAGGATGTCTTTGGAGCATAACACATTCAAGAGTTCTATAGTCAAGTTGTTGCAACGCATGTATGTTGACTAAATCTCCAAAGTGGTCCCTGAGATTAACGTGGCACACTACAATCATTCCTGATATTTCAATTGCACTAATTACATCCCTGAGATTGAAAAAATTGCACCATATTAGTCCCTGATCCATTTTCCGTTAACGACACGCTAACGTGGCTAGATGACGTGGACCTTTGGTGACAAATGTCACCTCATGGTTTGACCACGTTTGACGGTATGATGATGTGTCGGTCAGTAACACGTGACATGCTCACGTGGATGGTTATACCATATGTCACAATGCTATTTTGCCACGTGTCGGGTTATGCCACGTGTCACAATTTTATTTGTCCACGTGTTATCCACTATGTCATAATTACATATGCACCAAATTGGTCCCTTACTTTATATCAAATGACTCATTTTAGTCCCTGAAATTGAATGTCCTGCACCAAATTAGTCCCTTCATCAGTTTGTTCTCTTTCTTTTATAAATTCAAAATTTTTAATATCTTTGAATATAGTAATTTTAATTTTATCTTTTCACAAGTTATTTAAATACAAGTGCTTTATAAAATATTTTAAAAATTTTAATTTTAATTATACAATTTTTTTCTATAATATTTTATTAAAAGAATTATGAGATATTGATATTAATTTAGTAGAGAGTGTAAGTTAAGAGTATAATAATATTTCTCAATACAAACTTTTTAATATTTAACACCTTAATAAATATTTTAAGAATACTTGATAAGACACTTGTTAACTAATATAAATTCATTATTTCTATCTGTTTTAAGAATGTTCGATTTCCCATAATTGACTTTTTGCTAAATTAATAAGATAGATTTATACTGTCGATTATAATATATTTTATCTATAACTTAGCTAGGCGGACTTTTCATATATTACACTATTAATTAATATAAGCACTTATTATAACCATCGCTTGAACAATATTAAGATACAAATAAATAAAAAAATTAGTGTATAAAAAAATATTGAGTTTTAAATTTCATGTTCGATTTAATTAACATGTGTTCTAATGATACAAGTTGAAATTAGTAATTAAAAATTTCAGTATAAAAAATTGTATAATAAAAGATAAAATTAAAATTAGTGTATAAAAAGTATTGAGTTTTAAATTTACAAAAAAATGAGAACAAATTGATAAATGGACTAATTTGGTGCTCGATATTCAATTTCAGGGACTAAAATGAGTCATTTGATACAAAGTAAGGGACCAATTTGGTGCATATGTAATAATGACATAGTGGATGATACGTGGACAAATAACATTGTGACACGTGACATAATCCGACACGTGGCAAAATAGCATTGTGACACGTGGCATAACCATCCACATCAGCATGCCACGTTTCGCTGACCGACACATCATCATACAGTTATACGTGGCCAAACCATGAGGTGACACGTGTCACTAAAGATCCACATCATCAAGCCACGTTAGCACGTCGTTAACGAAAAATGGGTCAGGGACTAATATGATGCAATTTTTCTAATCTCAGGGACGTAATTGGTGCAATTGAAATCTCAGGGACGATTTTGGTGCACGACGTCAATCTCAGGGACCACTTTGGAAATTTACTCCTTGTATGTTTCTTGATTGACTCACATGAACCATTTAGTCTGATAGAGCTTGATTGTGTTTTTCTTCATTATCTCATCAAGGATCGGCAAAGAATTTGCCTGCCTAGTGCACTTCAAGACTGAGCCCATGTCTAGTTAGTTTGTGAGTTGTGACCTATTTATTTTTCATTATGAGCGAGAGTTATTATTTCATATATGGCTTGACTTGGTCTTCATCATGTAATCCATGTAGTATTTCTTCCCAGAGAATGTGGTATCACAGTGAAGACACCAATTTTCTTTGTTAATGCAACATATGACTCATGGCAGGTAAGATTGTTGTTGTTGTGTTGTGGTGAATAAGGAAGCATTAATTAATAAGGAAGGTGTTGATTTGTGTGTTCAGATACAGAAAATATTGGTACCGGGTGTTGGCCAAAACAACATTCGCAAAGGCTGTGGAATATTGGTATTATGAAAGAAGGCCATTCCATGAGATTAATCGCACTTACCCTTGCAACCCCACATGCCATAACCTTATCTTTGATAACAATCATCGCTCAGATGATTAGACACTTATTTGATAACCAATGATCATGGCCTTTGCCACTCATCCTTACAAGATCTCAAGGTAATTAATAATAATAAACAACATCCATGTAATTATTTCTAATATGTAATTAATCTTGTTTATTTGAGTTATTTTGTGCACGCAGAGATTTGAGTTATAATAAAGGTGTCTTTGCCTATTCATCAACACAACAAACATGTAGGTTTATATATAAATTTCTCAGCTCTCATATATGAAAGTCAGTTAATTTATTAGAAGTTTAATTAATTTGAATTATATATTTTTAAGTACAGAAAGGAGAAAAGTGCTACTTGTTGAAAAGTAGTAGTAGTAATGAGGAATCAAGTAGTATTGGCTACAAATTCAAAGAGGAAGAATGCACATGTACCAACAAGAAAGTGCACACACAAATTCAAAAGCTTCTTATCATACATTCTCTAATGTCCTCTTTATGTTTCTGGTTTGGGTAAAAAATAAAGCTAAGTAAGCAATAAAGCAGTTGCATTCATTGACTAGCCACATTAGCTTATTAATTATAATGATATATATCAGCGCTATGTTTGTCCAAATAATTTTCTTCTGGTATTGATTTCTCTGTAATGATTGAAAAAACCGAAATTTACTTCTTTTTCTTGTTTATAAATGCTCCTCTTTTAATGTTTTTCTGTTATTCTACTGCTACATTGTTACACTTTTTTTTGTAATTTCTTCTACGAGTCTTTTTTATTTTTTTCATGTTCCTATTGTTGGTTTTGGTACTTTTACTTAGTGTCAGTACTGTTGATTTGTTTTATGTTATAAGAAAATATTTTGTTTTTTCTATTTTTGTTGTATATATGTGATTGGTAATCTGTTCTTACTATGTTCGAAAGTTTCTTATCATTGTTATATATATTATTTTGCAGATATAATTATTGTTGCATGTATAAGGGACAAGATACTAGGATTTGACAAAAAATATATACAATTGATAAAACTTGAAACAAATATATTTAGTCTATTTTTTTAAGTCCTTGTATTTCATTTGAAGGACTATTTAATTATCTTTTCATATTTTCATATGTGAATTAGAAATCATTACATAATAGTGTATTTGAAATATTTTAATTTGATAATATCTATCCAATTAAAATAAGTTGATATTTTGTCTTTTTTTTATATTTTTAATTTTATTGTACTCATATTATAATAGAATGCTCAAATAATTGTAGCTATAGATTATAGATAGTGTAGTATGAGAAGAATGTTGAAATGCATAGAAATAATATTAGAGGCAACGCTGCCAGATTGATTCCATAGTAATAATAGAAGAGGCAACACTTCTAAAGTGATGCCATAGTTGGTCAAATATGCAACACTCCCAAGGGTTGCTACAATAATAGAATAGGCAATATTTTTTATTAGTTGCAAAATTAGTAGAAAAGAGAACACCTAATAAGCGTTATATTAAAGTCTATTCATAAGCGTTGTCTTTGTTTTAGAATAGGCAACGACCGTATCTACAAGGCCCCTAAAAGTGTTGTCTTATATCCAAAAGTGTTGCTATAGATCAAAGGCAACTTTTTTTCAATATTAGGCAACACTTTTTAAATATTGTCTCAGATGAAAAATGTTGTAGTAATTATGTTAATCGTGAGAATATCCTATTGACAAATATACAGTAATTATAACTATTAGAAATTCTCAGAGTGAGTCAGTTTAATTATCATATCTCTATATGCACCACTTATATATATAATTTAGTAAATGAGATCTATTAATCTTCATCAAACAAAGACTATATATTAATCGACACGAATCACTAATGTTCTAATTTTAGTGATTTTATAATTAAGAATAATTTAAATTAAAAGTACTAAAAAATATATATATCTCATTATTATGATCCCTACCGTAATTATTTATTTTTAATTTTAATTAAAGACACTATAATAAATTGTAAAAATTTATTCTCCTATAAAATAATAATAATTCATGATAATATTTTATTAAATTCACACTTATCTCCAATAACAGCCAATATTTTTGGAACAAAATATTTTCTTCTACCAATTCTAGATAAACTGGATGACAACAATTTTCTTATATGTGGAAAATATCTTTGCTAGGAAAAGAATAATCTAGTCTTTAAAGGACCATGCAAAAATATTTCAAATGAATGGCTTACATGGCAGCCATACTGAACTTGTTGAAAATACTAATTTGGACTCAAAATTAAATATTTGCAAACTGGCCCAACATAGTCTGGTTGGACCAACCTTGTAATGACTAGTTTTTTTTGGACAAATTGATGAACGATTTTTTTTTTGTTTTTGGACTTTTCCATATGGACCACACCCACAACCCACCTAAATACAAAGTCCAGGCTCAATTACTATCCACTATCCAACAACGTTACCCATGTCCTCTACAACTTTATCTTCTACCTTCTCATATGCGTAAATTCTAGGAATGCTAAGACAAAAAAAAATTCTAGAAAAGCTTCAAAGACATAAAAATATTAATAACAAAGGAGATTGATTTCAAAAATTTATATTATTTTGGCAGTTGTTGTATGTAAAATATTACTGGATCGTTGATAAATTATTGTAAATAATTACAAAAGACAAATAATAATTTTTCTTTTGGGTGAAAGATAATAAATATCAATTTGTATAAGGTTAGTATGCGTTGATACGTATAAGTGTATTTTTTATTTGAAAATTGATGAAGTAATTTTTGGAGAAGCTACCTAGGTAGTGACAATTATGAAATAACAAAAAAAAATGTTGTACTCTAATTTTTAAAACTACAGTTATTCATAATGGCTGAAGTATCTAATTTGAGTTTACACCTAAGTTAATAAATTTTTAAGTAAAGACATCATGTCACAGAAGATTATTAGTGGACAAATCTAATCAACTAAACAAATACTAATTACTGTAATGAAAGAAGATGGTTGAAGATGGGCGTTTGTACGAGTAGGAAATGTTGCAAGTATTTTAGGCTGTAGTAATAGGCATGAAAATTTCTAGTAGTGTTTAGCAAAATAGAGTGTTTAGCAAGAATGACCTGCCTACATATTTCAAATGTTATAAGTTTAAATACCAATCATGATCCACAAAATGTATGTATAATTAATAAGAAAAGGATAAATGTTCATGAGATTCCAGATTTGTAGCGGCATCGGACCTGCAGGATTGTAATTGGTTCAATTGAGATGACCTTGAAGATCCCAACAGCTTTGGACTTGAACTTGCACATGCTAGTAAAGTCTGTCTAACCTCCAGAAATTATCCCGAAGCTACCGCTTTGTGTGCCACTAAATCTGATGTAGGTTGCTTCTACCTTAATGTGGTCGTGGGCAAGGATGAGTGGGTGCCACTCCTCATGTTTATATGAAATAGTAAAAAACCATAAACTAAGTAGTTATATCAAACATGCAAAGAAGATAGTAAACGCAAAATAGTGGAGGTTCGGTAGGTATTTCACAAATCGTGCCCCATTCGGCTTTATGATAACATAAAGGAAGGAATACTAACAATAAGATAAATTTGGGTTTTTCTTATCCTTGGAAAAAAATTCGATGCAACAAGAACTAAGATGCAATGAAAATTTTGTTTTTGTGATGAAAAAACAAGTAACATGTCCTAAAGGAGTTGGTGGTTGGCTATATTAGTTTAAATGTCTGATGAGACGGATACGGTGACGAAATCAAAACAACGATTGAAAAGTATTCGAAGAAGAAAAGCAGTGGGGATTACCTTGTTAGTCTTCGTGGCCATAGTTAGAGTGAGGAAATTGAGTCAGGGATTTTTTCAGGAGACGAGTTGGTAGTTGGATGCAAAACGACGAAGTGATCTGAGTATTATGGTCAGGAAAATGAAGTCCACAAGTAATTTCAGTTGGTATATATGAATGATATCTCCCTAAACCTCTTTTTTTCCCTCATGGGTCAAGGAGGTACAAAAAAGACCTGATCCGTCCACAAATATGAGCTTTTTTTTTGTAAGTATTTTTTGTTGTTATGCTTACAAGAGCAAGAGGTTTAATAATGGACATGGGTATAATAATATTAATAATAAGTTAAAAATAATAATGATAATAACATGGGAATAACAATATTAATAATGATAACTTAAAAAAATAAAAATAGAAACACGGTAATAATAAATTTAATAATAATAAGTTAAAAATAATTATTAATATCAATGTTGTTAAACATATATACAAAAAGATATCAGATATTTTTACTCATTACAATATCCTTATTCGTTTTATGATAAAATGATATTTATTGAATATTATTTTTAAATAAAAACAATATAATAAACATAAACTAATTTTTTAGTTGTTGAAATAAAAAATAGTTGCTTTAGTATGCAAATAAAATTATCAAATTTTTATTCGAAAAAAAAAATTACTAGAATTCTATATACTTATTTAATGATAACTAGATTATCATTTTGTTTTGACTATAATCTGTTGAAACCTGATTGTTTTTAAAATATTAGCGGAGATATCTATTTTAAATTTTAATTTTAGTCATTTTGACTATTTTATATTTTTTATTTACGTATACACTAAACCCTAAATCCTAAACCTTACACCTTGAATCCTAAACCTTCAACCTCAATCGTAAACCAAAACCCTAACACTAAACCTGACATCCTAAACCCTAAACCCTAACCCATAAACCATACACCCTAAACATTAAACCCAACATCGTACACCCTAAAAGACACAATGTTAAAAATAAACGCTAACCCTAAACACTAAACACTAAATCCTAAAGCCTAAGTCCTAAATCCTAAACCCTAAACCCTAGAGGCTAAATAATAAACAATAAACCCCATCCCTTAACCCTAAACCCTGATCCATGAACCTTAAATCGTGAGTCCTAAACCATAAACTTTGAACCCTAAACCGTGAACCCTAAGACCTAAACCTTAAACCCTAAATCTTAAGACCTAAAGCATAAATCCCAAACCCTAACCCATAAACTATATACCCTAAACACTAAACCCACCATCGTAAAACCCTAAAAGACACAACGTTAAACCTAAATCCTAACCATAAACAATAAATCCTAAACACTAAACACTAAACAATAAACCCTAAACCATGAACCATAAATCACAAACCCTAAATCCTAATCCTAAACCATCAACCCTGAATATTGAACCCTGAATCATAAACTCTACATCATAAAACCTAAACCCTAAACCCAGGGACGGATCTAGGAATTTGGTAGACCCTCCAGATACCACAGACCATGCCCTCACTTCGGTCTTACAGTTAGAGGGCGGAGAGGGATCAGCGACTGGAGCAAGTAGTCGCGGACATATGCATTCCACATGCTCAGTGGAAACTGGGGGCAGAGGGGAAGGTGGGCCATATCAGAGTCGGTGACCTGACGCCTTTGGCTAGGGGATGGCACCATTTTATTTTCCGGTCTATCATGCCTAAAAGCAACCGGTCCGAGTGTACTGTGGACCGAGCCATCATGATTCACTGCATTCTGTTGGGACAGCCAGTGGAGGTGGCAGACATTATTGCCCAGCAAAATTACCATATCGCCACCAACACCAAAGAGAATGCCAGGTTGGGCTTTCCACATCTCATCTTCCGCCTCTGTGAGGCTACTAGAATGAAGATAGAGAATGATTTTCCCATCCCAGTTGAGAAGCCCATCACAAAGAAGACTATGGAACTGGTAAGGGACTATCAGAGACTCCTAAGATTCGAACAGGCTGAAGAAGGAGCTCAAGAGGAGCAGCCACTGCCTCAGGGACACTACTTCCCTCCTCAAGATTACTAGCAGCAGCTCGCATATTCCATGGAGCAGATGAGGGTCGCTAATGACAGCCGTTGGCAGCAGTACATGGCGTCTGTAAAGGAGATGAGAGCCACACAAGACAGCCATTGGGCGCATCTCTGTACCACCCTTGATGAGATGAGGGCTGATCATAACCTTCAGTGGTAGGAGATCTCTTAGCTAAGACAGGATTACAGCCATTTGAGAGGACCGTACGGAGCACAGCCTAAGGAGAGAGATCCCTATTAGGGAGATTGAGGTGGCTCAGTTTCTTTTCATTTTCCTTATTATTTTGCTATTTTTATGATTATGTTCCTATTTTCTGCTATTTTTTGTTATTGCATGATCAGTTGTTATTTCAATTCTTAGGTTCTAGTTTAATTTACTGTTTATTTTGTTATTTAATTTTTATTCTAAAAGAGTGTCTCATGTATTGCTCATTGAGCTTGAAATCAAAAGAAAAGAAAGAAGAAAAAGATGTAATGCATGAGTGAAAGAGTTTATGAAAGAAAGTAGTCTCATTTAATCAAATGTGGTGGTGTTCTCTGTGATTCTGAATGCATGACATGAACCGTGCATGTTTGAATTCGAATAAAAGGATGTTGATGTATAAGGAAAAGGAATTTAGAGAACTATTATGAATTTTTTGAAATTAGTGAAAGTTGATCCTTGAAGCAAAAGAAACAGCAAAGGAAGAATAAAAAGCAAGGTCCAAGGCTCTGAGCATAAATGACTAGGGAGGTCAGACATGATTAAAAGCTCAAAGAATTGTTTCCCTAGTCATATACTTGTGGTGTTCTTGTGTCAAGTAATCCTTGAGACAGAACATTTAGAGTCGAGATCAAATGCATTTAGCAGAGTATGCCAAAGGCTTTGAGCACCACTGTCTGGGAATGGCTAAAAGAAAAATCAGAACTTCAAGAGAGTTCCCCAGTTAAGTTCTTGTGGTGTTTTTGTGTCAAGTAAGGCTTGAGACAAAACATTTAAAGTCACTTCTAAGCTCAAGGTGCAAAGCACCAATTAATTGAGAATTAAAGGATATCGGCTGTGTTCAAGGATTAAACTGAAGTATAAAGATCAGAGAATTCATAATATGATCCGGATTCTAATTCCAAATGACAGTGACATTCCTCTGATTCAAAGGAGAGTGAGATGCTAAAACTGTTCAGAATTACAATAGATAAACCCCACTTCAAGAAGAGACATGAACATAACTGAACTCTCACCTCTCATGCAAATTCACATCTTAATCATGTACTAATTTTGGTTGCTTGAGGACAAGCAACAATTCAAGTTTGGTGTTGTGATGCGTGAGCATCTTCTCTATCTTTTTCTAGTGAATTTGCATTTGAATTGATAAGTTTAATCAAGATTTAATATATTTTAGCCACCATGAATGCTACTTTGAGTTGTGTGCGATTCTGTTTATTTCAGGTAGCGTTTTGGACGAATTTGACAGAGTCTTCATGGAGAAACGAAGCTACAGCAGAATAAAGGCTAGAAGCCAAACTTGGAAACCTCCAAGTTTGGCGCCAGCACAAGCATTCCAAGGGAAGCAGTTCAGCCTCCTCCACGCCAAACTTGAAGTTCTTCAAGTTCGGCGCCAACATGAAGTCTCCAAAGAAAGCCACACGCACAACATCCATGCCAAACTTGAATCCTACCAAGTTTGGCACCACAATGAAGAATGCCAAGGGAATATATGCTGCGTAGTCCACGCTGAACTTGGAATAATCTAAGTTCGGCGCCAACCTTTAGTACACAAGTGGTCCCCAATTCGTCTCCAAAGGCCTGCGAATCAATTTTGTTATTTGATTAAAACTTTATTTCTTTTATAATTATGAAAAGATATGAGTTATTTTTAGGAAAATATATTTTACATTAATTAGGACTAGATATAAAAGGGAAAAGAATCAGTCATTTGGGCTCTTCTCTTCTCTTTTTCCTCATTCCAAACTTTACAGTTTTTCTGAATCCTAGTTTTTTTTGAACCATGAGCAACTAAACCTCCACTGTTAAGGTTAGGAGCTCTGTCTATTGTATGGATTGATACTATTATTTTTCTATTTTAATTCATGTATTGATTTCAATTTCAAGAAATGTTTTCATTCTTTATTTTATGAATTTAGATGGAACGGAAGTATGACCCTTGTTCTAATTGAGTTCTTGTATAACTTGGAAAAGCTCTTTACTTGAACAACATCTTGAAAACGTATTCTCCTAAATCACTAATTATCTGGACTTAATGGGATACGTGACATATAATCCTCTTATATTTAGGTAATTAAGGTTTTTGTGGCATATAACTAGAATTGAACTTCACCCTCTAATTGGAATTAAGTGCCCAAGGAATTGGCGGTTGATGAAGCTTAGAGGAGACTAAAAAGGTCTAAGAAATTAGGGTTTAGTCACATATAGTTTACCATGAATGGAATCTTACATGATTAAAATAGTTAGTAAGAATAGTCAATCTAGAAAATAGATAACTCTGAAGCCTTGACTGTTTCTCCATATATATTTCACAACTTATTTACTGTTGCTTTCTGATTCTCTGATTTACTATTAATGCTTTTGAACCTTCAAACACCATTTTCTGTTTGTCTGACTAAGCCAATCACTCAATCATTGTTGCTTGATCCATCAATTCTCATGGGATCGACCCTCACTCACCTGAGGTATTACTTGGTACGACCCGGTGCACTTGCCGGTTAGTTTGTGGTTTATAAATTCTGCACCAGCAAACTGCTTATCCTTTTCTGCTTGACAGAGCTTCTGGAAAAATGGCATCTTGGTCTTGTACTCATCAGCCTTAGTTGATATAAGCTGAGTGCCCACAATGCTTGGAGAGGGGTCACTAGCTTGCTTAGGAGGGGTGTTCTCAGCACTTGTACGTGTCTGATCACCCCTGCTTGGGTGTTCAACGCCCTTGCTGCCCCCTTCCTGGCGTTCAATGCCAGAAGTACCCCTTTCTGGGCATTGAACGCAAATGGCACTCCTCCTTGGGCGTTAAATACCCTCAGAGGTGCCTTGGTCTGTAGTCTGTTCATCTTCTATCAACTTCTCTTCCCTTTGTCTCTTGCTGTTCTGAGGCTGAGTGTTCAGGGTCTTTTCACTCCTAAGTTGGATAGCTTGACACTCTTCTTTTATCTGTTAAGATAATTGCTGTCTAGCTTGACTTAGCTGTGTCTCTATATTCCTGTTGGAAGCTTGAGTTTCTTGCAAAGCCTCTTGCAATTCCAACAATTGTTGTGCAAGGGAGTGTAGCTGTTGAGTCAATATGCCAATTTGTTCTAGAGGGTTATATGCAGTGGATACCGCCTTAACCTCTCCTTTTGTTGAAGTCTCATCAGATGAGTACAGATGCTGGTTGCTGGCAACTGTCTCAATTAGTTCACGAGCTTCTTCAATCGTCTTTCTCATGTGTATAGAACCACCAGCAGAGTGGTCTAGAGACATTCTAGCCACATCTGTGAGCCCATAATAGAAGATGTCTAGTTGTACCCATTCTGAAAACATTTCAGCGTGGTATTTCTGTAGCATCCTTCTGTACCTCCCCCAGACATCATGAAGAGATTCATTATCCTCTTGTCTGAAACCTTGGATGTCCAGTCTTAGCTGGGCGAGCTTCTTTGGAGGAAAATATTGATTCAAAAACTTGTTTACTAGCTGACTCCATGTTTTCAAGCTAGATTTGGGTTGGTTATCCAACCACCTCTTTGCTTGATCCTTTATAGCAAAGGGAAAGAATAGCAATCTGTAGACATCCTGGTCCACTCCCTTAGTGCGTACTGTGTCAGCTATTTGCAAGAAATGTGCAATGAACTCTGTGGGTTCTTCCTGTGAAAGTCCATGGTAATGACAGTTTTATTGCACCAGGGTAATCAGTTGAGGGTTTAGCTCAAAATTGCTTGCTCTAATGGGGGGTATACTGATACTTCTTCCATAAAAGTCAGGAGTGGGGGCCGTATAGGACCCCAAGGTTCTTCTAAACTGTTCATTTCCATTTGGGCCCATAGTGAACTCTTCCTGTTCCTGTACACACAGCTAAGAAACAAGGAAATGGAAAGATAGGTGTCTCTACGTCAGAGTATAGAGCACTTTCACTAAGATATCTTGAGAAGATAAGAAGAATGGAGGTAGAGGAGGAGGATTCGAATTTTTTTTTGAAGAAAAAGAAATTTGAAATTAAAATATTTTTGTTTTATTTTATTTATTTATTGATTTTTTAAAATAATAGAGAAATTAAAAGCTAAGACAACTAATTAACTAAAAAGATTGAAAATTAAATGTGATTTTAGAAGTGGTTTTCGAAAAAGAAGAGAGAGAAAGTAGTTAGGAAGTTTTGAAAAAGAGGAAAGAGAAAGGAGAATAAAAGATAAAACAAGTAACCAAGGTTCTGAAAATCGAATCGGTCATCGAACCATTCTAGCTACTGGTTCACTGGTTCATAAGTTTAACCGGTTCGACCGTAGTTGAACCGAAAAATCGTTTTATAATAAAATAATAAATATAAATAAACTGATATCATATAACCATGCAGGCAAACTCAACAATTATATTGAATTAGGGAAAGTATAAGGTATAGTGTGAATAATTCAACCATCAATAAAAACAAGCAAATTCATAACCATTAAGAAGGAAGATTGAATTAGTGAGAGGGTGAGCTTCTTGTAGCAGAGAAGAGGGATAATTGAAATAACAATCAATGAAACCATGCTAACTGCCCCTTTCTCTATTCCTCTATTATAAACATACCAAATATAGTTATAGTTTAACAAATTTCAACAAATCCAAATTAATATACTCACTAGCAAGAACAATCTCAACAGCAAGAATCACAATAACAATAATTTAATGAATTAACAAGAGCAAGATTGGAATAAAAAAAACCAACAACCTAATAACAAAAAACAAAAGCAATTTATATCCCAAGAATCACAATAACAATTAAAAAAATCAACGAATTAACAATTTACAAAAAAACACAGCAACCCAATAATCTGAAGAACAATAATAGGTATATCAAACAAACAACAACAAAACTTGAATAGAAAAATCCAACAAATTAAATCACAGCAACCTAACAATTTAGCAAATTAAGACAACAGCAGCCCAATAATTTAGCAAATTATCAACCTAACAAGTTCAAGAACAAAAAATCACAATAAAACCAAAAATATTAAAGACAACAGAGCAACAACATAACAGAAGTAAAAAGGTGAAGCATATGAATCTTCTAAATTGAAATAGTTATATGATGAAGGTATAGACATAGGGTTCCTGGAGAAGAGGTGGCTGGACCGTTGCGGAACTGGAGAAGGAGTGGTTGGACCATCGCAGAGCGGGAGAAGGGGTGGCTGGACCGTCGCGTAACTAGAGCCGTGGATGGTGGAACGCGGCGGAACTGGAACAGAGGAGGGTGGAGCGCGGCAGAACTGGAGCAGAGGAGGGCTGGAGCGGGGTGGACCAGAACCGACGCGGCGGAACAACAGCTGCTCCACGGAGAAACGACACGAGACGAGTTGAAGTGGGACGGCGGCTTCGAGCATATGCGATGCAATGCGACATGATGGTTGAGACGAGCAGAGACGATCCTAAAGTAGTGGGCGACGACTAGACCAGATTTGACAGCGGCGGTAGGACGGCGGTGGTGATAGCTTGAAGAAGAGAGTAGCGATGGAGGCTAGGGTTTTTTCTTTTGAGAGAGGGATGCAGATGGAAGATGAGTGGGAGACAGAAAGGGAGACGGTGACTCGGTAGGCTCTTTTTATTTTTTTTCAATTTTCTTTTTTTTTTAATTTAAAATTCAAAACGGTGAGTTGAAAAGTGAAAACTGGTCGGGTCCCGGTTCGGTCCGATTGACCGGTTCCTGGCCGGTCCGACAGTTCAATTTCGATTTTTAAAGTAAGCGGTTATGATATTTGTTCGAATCGTTTTTCTTGTCGATTCACGGTTCGACCGGTTCAACCAGCCAGTTTGAACCGGTTTTCAGAACCTTACAAGTAGTAATTAACTAACAAGATTTGAAAACAAAATAAAAGATTTGATTTTGAAATTAAAAAGAAAAAATTTAAAAGAAGATTTTGAAATTTAAAAATTGAAAGATAGAGTCAAACAAGGAAAGATAAGGTTTGAAAAAGATTTAAGGTTAAGTTTTGAAATTTGAATTTTAAATTTCGAATTTTAAAATTGAATTTTAAAATTTGAATAAGATAAGATATGATTTTTGAAATTTAAAGAAAGATAAAAAGGAAGAAAAGATAAAGAGTTGAAAAAGATTTGAAAAGATAAGATTTGAAATTCAAAATTTAAACTTTACTAACAAGAAAACACCAAACTTAAAATTTTTAAATCAAGATAAGAAAAGATAGCAAGATTTTCGAAAATTTAAACAAAGATAAAAGAATTTTTTTTTATTTTCGAATTTTAAAGAAAGAGAAGAACAACTAAGAGACACCAAACTTAAAAATTTAAGATCAAATAACACTAATTTTCAAAAATTAAAGGAAAAACAACTAAAAGATACCAAACTTAAAATTTTTAAAATCAAACAAGAAAAATTATCAAGAACAATTCGAATATTAAAAAGAACACTCAAGAACAGTTTTCAAAAATTTAAAGAAAAATATGAAAACAGACGGGACACCAAATTTAAAAACTGACACAAGACTCAACAAAAGTCAAAGATTACTAAAGAAAATAAAAGGTTTTGAAAAATTTTTGAAAAAGAAAACAAAAGACATAAGCAAAAGGGCAAATAAACCTTAAAGAATACCTAATCTGAGCAACAAGATAGTCCGGTAGTTTATCAATCTCGAACAATCCTCGGCAACGGCGCCAAAAATTTGGTGTACGAAATTGAACTCCGCACAACTGAACCGGCAAGTGCACCAGATCGTCCAAGTAATACCTCAGGTGAGTGAGGGTCGAATCCCACAGAGATTGTCGGATTGAGCAAGAAATGGCTATCTTGTAAATCTTAGTCAGGCGATTAGAAAAGATGGTTGTTTGTTTGAAAGCATAAACGAAATAATAAATACGAAATACCAGATTGATGTGAAAACAGTGTTAGAGATCCAGTTAAGGCTCCGGAGATGCATATTCTTTCCGGATTAACTTTTCTTACTGTCTACTTCAATAACGAATGATTCATTCAATGGCAGCCATAAGTGACTAACTCATGTCCTCTCATCAAGTTAATATCTTCTAAACCACAGCAATCCACCATATCCGAGCAACTCATGTCCTCTCATCAAGTTGACTTATGGCTTCGCACTGCAGCCGAAGATGAAGCTCTAAGCAATCCACTCCCCTTCGTGATCCTACTCAAAATGCCACAGATAAGGTCGGATCTTCTGGATTAGAGAGTGCTGCTTCTCTTACTCTAGCCTTAGCGCCACAGAGACCTCAGTAACCCACGGTCAATGGTATTTCATGTCACGTATCCAAAGTTGCCCAGGCACGCTCTTGAAATCCGTAATGCATTCTCGAGCTTTAATTCAATACTATCCGGGTCTGGACTCGCACGGAACCCATGTAGAACAAGGATGAATGTCACGGTTCACCCTCAATTCATTGAGATTGAAGAATGAGAACTCCTAAGAGAATAGAATTAGACATATTGAAATAGAAACAATAGTATTATTAATACATGAGAATCAGTAGAGCTCCTAACCCTAACTTAGGAGGTTTAGTTGCTCATAGCTTACAGAAGGATAGTGTGTAATTCAAAAATAGGGTGGAAGAAGATCCTAATAGGGTTGATCTTCTCCTTTAAATACTAATCTAATAACTAGAGATTACAGAAATAGGATAGACTGGACTTTTAATGCGAAAATCTACTTCTTGGGCCTACTTGGTGAGTGTTTGGGCTGAGGTTGGGGTGACTCCACGTGCTGGGACCCCTCTTGGGGCGTTGGACGCCAGGCTTTCTACCTTTTGGGCGTCAAAATGCCAGCTTGCTCCCTTTGGGGCGTTGAAACGCCAGGCAGGGGGTCAGATGTGCGTTCAACGCCCATTTTGGGCCATCATTTCCAAAGATAAGTATAGACTATTATACATTTTTTAAAAGCCCTTGATGTTAACTTTCCAATGTCGTTGAAAGTGCATCACTTGGATCTCTTTAGCTCCATATATCCTCATTTGAATGCATGAAGGTCAGAATCTGACACCATCTGCAGTCCTTTCTCTGTCTCTGAATTAGGTTTTTTTTCAAAACTTGCCAGAATCACCCAAAAATCACCTAAACACATAAGAAAAATACAAAAACCTATTAAAAATTGATAAAACTTAACAAAACATAACCAAAAATACTAAGAAAACAATACTGAAAAGTGTATAAAATATCCGCTCATCATTATCTTCTTCCTCCTTCCAGGCAAGAGTTTTGGACAAGATTTTTGCAACCACGTTCCCAGAGATGGACATCTTAAGAAATCATCCACCTCTATTTGAGTGGAATCTAGAATTTGTCCTGGGTGTTCCGAATTAGAACAACTAATAAATATTTATGTGAACCTGTAAACCCTAAGTGGTTATGTGTCTTCGAGTATTGCCAACTCGTTTCTCTTTTTGTTTCTGTGGGTGTAACATGACATTGCTACAAAGACAAGTCGTGGATGATGCTGTGGCTTCAGATGGAGCAAATGTTCACTACCAACCCTGCTGGCCAGAAGAAGGTAGTTTCTAGCTTTTGATTCGCTATATGCTACTTAAAACTCTGTCTGTTGTGTAAAGATTTCTGATGATCTCCATGAATGCATATTTTTTCATGTTGAAGAGCATAGACCAATTATCGGACAAGATACGAATTGACACTGCAATAGGCATAGTTAATGAGCACTTCAATGAGCCGAGGGATGAAATTAGGCAGTGGGCTGAGGTGGATTAGAAGAGTTGTAAGGCCATGGCAGCCCTTTTCCTATGACCATGTGAATCAGAACGATCAAGAGGCTTTCCTTCCAAGTTAACCAACTTAAATAATTCCCCTGTTACTCATGTTTTATTTATGGTTTAGGGTATATATCCCCCATGTGCCATTTGTTTTGAATACTTTGGGCTCTTTATATCCCCTTTTGTCAAAGCTAGGGTCAGCCATCACTTTGAAGTGGTGCCGAATTGTCATTAAACAAGACTCCACTTCGATGTTGAGGCTACCCGACTATGCATTTTTAAACTTATTCGGACATGTACATCCGAAGTAATGCAACTTGATGGGCATTTCTTAAATATTTTGTGCCGCATGCAAGGAAACATCGTATTCATATCTACTAAGGTTGACCCTATAACATTAATGTTAACGTACATGCATAATATAGCGGTGCTTTCCTTTTTTCTATAAGTGTGGCGACGAATTCTGATGTCGAATGTGTAACCCCAAATTCATCTTCTTCTGTTATAAACACGATTCACGCATGCAAGGAAACCTTATAGCCCTAGCAATTATGTTCATACTAACGTGAGGGGAACAGAATAAACTGGTTCCACTAATGATAACGATAACATAAAGTTAAGCCACCTCCTAACACAAAGAAAGGGGTCACGAGTTTCTAGGCCAAAATCCTACAATTGACACCCACACTAACTGTTGCATCACAGTTTCACCTCGTTTAGGAAGACCTTTGGTATGTTTTATCTAAGCTAAAGCTTCAATAAACCACAACAATGCCATCCTCTTCAAACCAAACTACAAAGTACGAAACAGAACACATACAATAAAAACGTAAAACCTAAATTGTAACTGAATCTTCTACCACACAGGAGAAAGATACAAACCAAAGACTTCCACACAAGCAACACTAACTCCAACTTTCAACAGCTTGTCCTAGCTTAGTATGCACGCCATTCGGGACATATTGGACAATAAAAGTATTATACAAAAATATCGCTACATAATTTATATTGCTAGAGAAACTATTAGATTTACAAACATTGTTACATCATTACAAAACATCACAAAATAATTGAACGAAATCACATAGGGCACAACAGCCAACACTGCATTACCATTTAACTCATTTTTTATCTACATCAAGTTTTTCACTATTCTACAACAACTCCTACTATTCTACGGCAACCCGTCCTAGACCCTAAACCTACACAGATCAGACACATACAGCACAAGTTGACCCCCCCACCACAAGTTAACATAGTAGTTGCATTACCCACACAGTTTCTATTACCGTTCAACCGAATTAAAAAGATCTTCATAGATTATAACTTATGCATATATCCATCCAAATGTCATTACCACATGTGGATTACCTAAAAACATAAACAATTATCCCTAAAGATGAATTACCTCCACGAAGATTAGTTCAAGAAACTCCCTCTACATCGAAGTAGTCGTCACATTCCTCTCCTCTTACCATGTTTTCATAAGCTGCCGCTGCCTCACAACTATCGATGTTCTCCCCCAGTTGTGATTCATGAAAATTTTGAGTATTGTGTCCAGACTTTCCACACAGTTGGCACTTCTGAACACGGTGGAACTTACCCGTAGTCGTGACAACTCTTCGTCTGCATCCTTTGTACCTTGCTCGCAACGGGTCTCAAATAAAAATCCTACTAACTTCTTTAGCAACGCCTAGCCTTTGGTAATGTTTCTCTCGCAGGGATAGGCACTCCTTGGCCAATCTTGTTTTCACGTCGAAGTAGTCGTCAAAGAACCGACAGGATAGGTTCACCAATTCCCTACAATCCTCCAAGATTGCCGTGTGCATGCTCATGTATGTTGCGTCTGGAATCTCCCCAACACATATTCTGTTGCTGGTCATACTCGGTTGCTTTGCCCTCTTTGTTTGATGTTGATTGGGTTGTTTCTTGATTGAATTTTATCAATGCACTTATGCTTTGCCTTAAATTACTAGCACCTAATTGGACTTGCACATTTACATTTTGTTTCATATTAGGTAAAATTTTTATAAGTGCACATTGGATTAAGTGAATTGAGTTGAAATTACTTGTTCATTATGATTTTCATATCAAATTCGGCACATAACAAGATACTTGTTTGTTTTTAATGCTTTGCATTTATTTGAGTGACTTGACTTGATTCTTATCAAGCTTATCACTTTTTGCAATAAATACCTTTACCATGTGACTATTTCATTATGTTTCAAGATGAATAAGTAGTCTTCTTCTTATTGGATTGGTTATTGCTTATTGTGCTTCCGTATCAACCTTGCGCTTTCACTTGCACAACTTCAATATCCAATATCTCAATTACTCAATTCACTTTTGTGGTTATCTAGGGTTGCTTATGCCTTAAGTTTTGCTTATTCTTTACTTGCAACTTAGGCTACTTAATTGAGGAATATATGCTATTTCTTTTGATAGTGTGGATACTGTTTACCCGGCCAATGTATGTGTTCTAACCCGTGCGCACATTTAGAATACACACATTGTCTTTTATCATACCATACACATATGAACTCTTCCTCAATTGTTGTTTATTTGTTTATACAGTAACCCAGAGCCCTGATGCCCACCAGTTGAAAGTGGAGGAACTTGGAGCCTCACTTCTCTTCCCCCCGGATTGTGTGCATGCACGGAGGACCGTGCAACGTTTAAGTGTGGGGGAGGATCCGTAATTTTCGGGGCGTAAATTTCTCTTTCTCAATACTTTACATTATTTTCTAGTTTTTAGTAGTTATACTTTCTTGTGAATATTTGTTGATATTTCATTACATTGAATTTTACTTAGTTTGCTTGTATATATCTTAGCTTGCTTATGGTTTTATTGTAGTAAATATTTGCATTTGCATTTTCCCAGTATAGGAAAAGCATCTATTTTGGATTGATTGGAATTCTCTTGTGTGTTTTTGTCAAACTCCATAGGGAACCATAGTATAGATATAGATAGATAGTATTTAGCATAGTTGCATGTATGTAAGTATTTGCATTGAATAAGTTGCTTGTCCTTTTACCCTTCTCCTTTGATTGTATTAAGTGTAGGAAAATTGATGAATCCATATTTGACAATAAATTTTGGTTTGATTTGAGTGGATTTCATCACATAAACTCACACTTAATCGCTAAAATAGCATACTTTTATGTTTTCTCTCTAAATTGTGCCTAATTGTGAAAACATGCTATTTTGTACTTAATTTGATCAATTTTATCCCACTTTCATTCCATTTGATGCCTTGATGGTTTTGATGAGTGATTTTAAGTGCAATAGGTTGGACTGGCTTGATAAGAGTGGAAGAGAAGCATGCATTTGGGAGAGAATATGAAGAAATCAAAGAAGAAGCACACAGCCATGTGTGCGTACGCACAACATCCAGTGCATATGTACAAAAAGGAAATCAGCATGCATTCATACGCACAACACTCTGTGCGCATGCACAAGTGGAAAATTTGGCAAAGTGTGCGTACTGTGCGTACGCACAAGTACCAGCACGTGACTTCATTAAAAAGTCATGTAGCTCGCATTTTGGGAGGCTTTTTGGCCCATTTCTGATCACTTGGAGTATATAAGGAGGCTAACAACACAACATACTCATACCATACTTCATACAACACATTTTAAGAGTAGTTTTAGGGTAGTTTAGTTTAGGTTTTTCTCTCAATTTTCCTTAGGTTTAATTAGGGTTTGTAGTATTTTATAGTTTAATTTTTGGTCTTGGATTTTGCTATCTCATTGTAAGTATTCCTTGATTTTTCCTTTTATCACATTACTTGTTCTACAATTTCAAATATTTTAATTTCTTTTGTCAATATATATAGTTTTGCAATTTTGAGTTCTAGTTCATGAATTTGATGTTTGATGGTTATTTTATGTTTGTTGAGTTGTCTTTGTTGATTGTGATCATTTGTGGTTTATAGTTTTCATCATTTTTCCAATTTTACCATGTTTTATTATTATGCCCACTATGTGTTTGATAAAATGCCAATTTTGATTATGGGGTAAATTTCCACCCCTTGGCTTGGGGAAATGAAATTATGGAATACTAGAGTCATAATGTCCAATATTTAGTGATAATTCTTGGGTTGTTAGTTGTTATTGTTTCCACTAACGCTAGCTTCTTACTAAGGTAATTAGTAAGTTAGCTAGGATTTGTGGATTTATAACAATTATGCTCACTTGACCTATCCTTCGATGTTAAGGGTTGACCTAGTGAGATTAATCCATCATAATTATCATAGTTGTGGTTATGGCAAGGAAGGAATTCCATAACTCATCCCAAGTCAAGGTTCTGTTTATGTTTTGAACTACATTTCCATCAATTTTGAGTCTTACTTGTCTATATTACATACATAGTTCTTTTGTTCCTTTATTTGTTTATTAATTACAATTTTGAATCGTTCTTTTATCTCTTTATTTGTTTGCTTCCTGGTTATTGAAAACCCTCTTGATCATCGCAACCAAAATTGTGCGCTCTTAGGCATTAGTTCCTAGGGAAGACGACCCGAGGTTTAATTACTCTCGGTTATTTTAATTTGAAAAATAAACTTTGATGTTTGGGATTGAATTGCCGGTTTGGACTATGCTATCAACGAAATACTTAATTTCAATTGAGAAATTCTAAACCGGTGCAAATCCTTCATCATCAAGTTTTTGGCGCCGTTGCCGGGGAACTAGTGCAATGAGTGCTATAGTTTTAGTTGTTGTGAATATGTGAATAGTGTGAATAGATACTTTTTGGGTTGTTTGATTGTTTTTGCTATTAATTAGGATTTTATTTCTTTTGTTAATTGATGTCTTTAGTTTTTATTTTCTATTTTCTCTATGAGTTATCACCCTCTTGGTTTGGAGTTTGGTTGTGATCATTTTGTAGGACTTGATAACTTCAATTTTGGATTGCATCATGGAATTGGAGAATCAATTTTGGAAGGAGCAACCTCCTCTATACTACAATGAGCAAAACCCTCCCCAATATGCATACCCAAACCAAGGATATGGTGGATTTCACTTTGATTATGCACCTCCACCACCATATACCTATGACCCATACCCCCAACATAATCCTCAATCACCACATTTTCAAATACCAAACCACTACTACCATCCACCTTCTTACATACCACCTCAAAACACTTACCAACATGAGTCACCTCCCACACATACAACCTTCCTCCCAAACAATGGACCTCTTTCTTCACCCCAATATGAAGTTTTTCCACCCTTGACCCGAGACCATCAAGACCTTCAAGTTTTTCTCCAAGAGCAAGAAGGATTCCGAAGAACACAAGGGCAATTCATAGCTACCATAGCCGAAACGGTTAATCACTTGGTCCTACTACGCTCATCCGATCAAGGCATTCTTCTTGAGAAATATGGAGGGTCAACTAAAGATTGGAGTAAAAAGGAGAATGTGGAGCCTCAAGGGAAAGAAGAAGATTTAGATGCAACAAGAGGGAGAAAGTGAAGTATGTGAACCGAAGAAGAGAAAGGGAGAATTGAGGGAGATTGATCAAGATGAGGATTCCATCATTGATGATTTTTTGTCCTCCTTGGTCAATCCCCGTAATGACCTTAATGAGCCTCTTCCCATTGAATTTGAGAAAGATATGGAGGTAGACTTCTCACAACCTCCTTGTTATGACTTAAGTGATGGGGAAGAGGAAGTTGGTGAGAAAGTAATTTCGTTCCAAGAACGTATTGAGTGGGTGGCAATTTCACCTATGAACTTCATTGGCCCCATCAATATGCTATCTTGGAGATGGATTACCAACTCAAAATCCTTCTTGGGTTGTTGCATGGTGGAGGAAAGGGTGTTGGTTGCCAAGTGAATCCAAGGGACTTCAAGAGAACCAAATCTAGAATTGGAGCTCAAGTGGGATGCAAGGCACAATGGAGTAATTTCTGAAGAGTGTTGGGGTACTTCACGGGTCATTTGAGAGCTTGTCCATCCGGCTTGGAGCATAGAAATCCACAAGAAGGAGAATGAGAAACTAGAATATGGGATCCCGGAGGAGCTTTGAAGTGCAAGCTTGGATAGAGATTCAAGGAGGAGTGGAAACACAAGCCACCCTAGCAAGAGTCTCCTCAACAAGTCCAACTTAGGGACTATAAACCAAAGTGCTAGGTGGGAGACACCCCACCATAGTAACATCTTTCTTACCCTTTCTCTTTATTTATAGTCTTGTTTCATTGCATTTTGCTTCTTTTAGCTAGCTTAGAATTAGTTTAATTTTGAGCTTAGATATGTTAATTTCTATATGGATCATGAATTTATGGGTTTTTGAATGTTTTGGAGTTGAAATTTTGATTGAGCTAAGGTGCAATGTCTTAAATTTGAAGAAACTTTTTTGGGAAAAACAGGGCATGTGCGTGCACACACCATTGTGCGCGCGCACACAATCGGTAAATTTTGCGCCCTGTGCGTACGCACCACCCTGTGCGTATGCACACCAGCCTCTATGCCCTCTGTTGGGAGCGCTTGCACGCCTTGTGCGTGCGCATTCCCCTGTTTTCTTGCGCTTTGTGCGTGCGCATGCCATTGTGCGTATGCACGCAACCTTCTTTTTGCGCACTTTATGCGTACGCACCACATTGTGCGTACGCACACCAGCTTGCACCCATTCTGTTGGGAGCGCTGGTATTGCCTATGCGCATGAACCCCTCCAAATTCTTGTTCCTGTGCGTGCGCACGCACACATGATCCTTCCCCAAGTAAAAAAAAAAGTCCTCTGTGCGTGTGCACACTTCGCAATTCCTTCTCTGGTCAGAGCATTCGCACATATCTGTGCAGACGCATACCTTCCATTTTCCACCTCGTGTGCGTACACACACATACCTGTGCGTACGCACAAGTGCTGTTTTGGGCAACATTTTCATTATGTAACACCCCAATTACCCTAAGCCTTACCTCTAGCCGTAAAGCAAAGGTTAATCAGAGGTTACGACAGTCCTAAGGCTTATACATATTTATATATAAAAGAAAATAATATAATCTAGAAGCCTGATGAAGGATATAGCTCAAATACAGAGTTACAAAAGCGCGAAACATTCACACGCAGCTAACGCATAAAATACAAGATATAGAAGCAAAAGAATGAAATATATATAGATATAATATTATAATAAATCATAGAGAACTAGCCGCAACTTGCAGAGTTTAAGCCGATTAGTTATAAATAGAAAGATACAGAGTTTTAGAATCAAAACAGCTTATACAACCTATCTCTCAAATAAACCTCTAAGGCCACAAAGATAAAACACAACAAGATGTGAGAGTAACTATAACAAAGTAAAATAAATTAAACCAACGAGGAACCATACTCCGCTCTGTCACCATATCCGCAATCTCACCGAAGTAGATTACGACCTGCATCTGAAAAATAACAACAAAGTATGGAATGAAAACCGGAGGTTCTCAGTATGGTAACAATGCCAAAAATGTAAGATGTAAGGCTCCGGGACGCCGAAGGCAATCCTATAACTTCACATCAAACCGATATTCAAGCTTAGAACAAAAAAATATAAATAAAGAACTTAAACCGTAAACCGGGTTATCTAAACTTAGTGGAATTCTAACTAAACTAGTCACACCGCTGTATCCCACAGCCCTCGCCAACCAAACCTCCGTGCGATCCCATCGCCACCGCCTACCTAACCTCCTCAGGACCAAACAAACACAAATAATACAAGCAAGAAAAGCACAGGTAGAATTCATACATGTAACAAGTAAGTCAAGAAGCAAGTAGGCATATTATACAATTAGGCAAACTCAAGTAATCAAAGCAAGCAAGCATATAGAAGATGCATATGATGAATGCCTGTCCTATTGGCTCTTGATATCACTTGTCGGTCCATAAATGCCAACCCGACACATCCTCCCGAATGTAGCCTTTTCTGCCACGCCAGGGATATAGTGCCCTGCACACTCCTTTAGCAGCTCTTCTGCTACGCCAGGGGTATAGTGCCCTACAAACTCATGTAGTAGGGAGTCTACTACGCCAGGGATATAGGCCTCGTACACTTCATGCAGTAGAGAAGGAAATAACCATAGCAAATCATGCAACAGAACAATCTGTCACGCCGGGGATATAGGCCCCGCACACTCCTCAACATTCAACAAGTCATGCAACAGAAACATCTGCCACACCGGAGATATAGGCTCCGCACACTCTCAACAACAACTAGTCGTGCAGCAGAACAATCTGCCACACCGGAGATATAGGCCCCGCACACTATCAATAATCCAATAACTTCATCCTCAAATCATCACCAGACATCACCATTTCTCATTTCAAATCACTTTCAACAACATCTACTCATGCAGTAGAGAAACCTGCTACGCCAGGGTTATAGGCCCTGCACACTTTCCTTCCATATCCATCATCAGTTCTTAATTCTATTCCGAACTCATTAGTTCCTCATTTCTCAATTCCAGTACCATTCTCCTTTCTCACTCCACCAAGCCCATCCTCAGTACACCAGAAACCTAAACCTCTGTTTGTTAACTTTTCAAAATAATCATCAACTAAAACCCTTAGCTTAATTCCCATGTTCTAATACTCAAAACTAGGCCCAAGAGTCTTAAAATAGTGTTATAGAAGCTTACAACCTTGTTGGAAAGGTAGAATAGTTGAAAAACAAGTAAAATTTGAGAAACAGGGCGTGTGCGTCCGCACAGGGGTGTGCGTGTGCACGCCCAGGAAATTTTTAAAAGTGTGCGTACGCACAGGAGTGTGCGTACGCACAGGTGTCAAAACTCAAAATGGTCTGTTCACTCGCACAACCTGTGACAGCGCCCCCAACAAACTGGCCTCCCCAACGTGTGCGTGCACACAGGTCTGTGCATATGCACAGGTTACAATTTCCCATTGGTGTGCGTGCACACAAGCTGTGCCAGCGCTGCAAGCAGAGTGCCTGCCTCTGCTTGTGTGGATGCACAGGTCACAATTTTCGCAGAGTGTGCGTGCGCACATACCAGAAAACTCATAATTCTGTAACTTTGCAGAATTTTCAAATTTTCAACACCAGCTTTGAATGATCATAAGTTCTTCTACAAAATTCCAAATTTTGCAAACTTTATATTGATTGAAAGGGGTTTTTAAAGATCTTTGATTCTAAACAAATTTCAACCAATTTTGAAAACCGAGGCAAAAGTTATGATCAGACAAAGTTCACCAAAAATCTATTTTTACCCAAAAACCTCATAACATCAAGTTAACTAACTTTCAAACCAAAACCAATCTAAATCATCCCAAACAATATCAAAACATCCTAAAAATCCCTACCTCTCATTCTTCAAGCTCAGCCATCAATAATCTCCCCTTTACACTAGTCTATACCATCAAAATCATTATCCTCCAACAAACCAAAAATCATCACAAACAATCCTAATATTCACATCCAACAATTAATATCAAATTTATCAACTTTGTCAAATTACCAACAACATCAATATTCTTTATCAATCACCAACCATATCAACAAGCCCTTACCAACATAATAAATCACAAATTCATCAACAACCTTCACAATCATTAAATTTCAACAATCATCATTAAATCATACTTATCATAATCATTATTATTCTAATTCCTTCCACACCACACCAATACAACATCTATCAATTCCCATCAACAACACCAATCCTCACTCTATCATCAAATTCAATATCCATCTCCAACAACATACTACCAACATCAATATAACCATTTATCAATCATTTCAAATCATCAATTACCATGCAACACTTCCATCAACATAACCAAAGTTTATCAAATCATCATAAATCATCATATCTCAACATTCAACAACTCAACATCTATTTTAATTCAAACCTATCTTATGGGTCTCTAGTCTAAGTTTCCAGAAATATTACATATTATATAAAAAAAATCGAAACCATACCTTGGCCGATTCCCAAATACACCAAACACCAAAACGAAGCCACCAAACTTGATCCAAGGCCTCAACCAACTCCAACAAACACCAAAGCTCAAACTAACAACATATATATATACCAACATCAAAACCTAAGATACACAAAGCAACTAAACACAAGGGTTTAGTGAAACCTTACCTTATCCAACGAGATTAGGGGTAAAATCCAATATTTATCCGCTACTAGAGATCACCTAAACAAGCAAAACCACAAAACTTGCTGAAGAACTAAACCCAAAACGTGCAGAAACTTAGGGCAGAAAACTAGGAATTAGAAGGAGATTCTTTACCAGTTTTTTAGATAGAATGGAAGAGCTCGTCAAGAGCTTCACGTGGCCACAAACTGCTCGTCAATCGGAGGTCCGTAGCTCAAGTTATGGCCCCCGGACGGTGGAGGTGAATAGTAATACCACCCCTTTCTCCCCTCTTCTCTAAATCCGTGGCCCTCTCTCTCTTTTCCCAACAAAATGAGTTTAAAACTCATTAAACACACACACACACACACACACACACACACACACACACACACACACATATATATATATATATATATATATATATATATATATATATATATATGTTGGACCTTGGGCCCGGTTTGGGCCCGGTCTAATCCGTTAGCGTTTTAGATCCGTTTGGCCCACTTTGGGCCAAAACCTTTAAGATTAGTGCCCGGTTTTCAATTCTAAATTATTTTTATCCTTTCAAAACAATAAATCAATTTTTTCAAAATATTATTTTTTTCAAAACACAGTACCGGACAGGCTTAAACCGGTTCGACCGGTTCGGCTGCCGGTTCTCGGTCTTTCGCAGAAAATATATTTTTCGACTCAGAAAAATTCATTGAAACCAAATTTCACCTTTTTACTTTCAAATTAAAACTTCTAAATTTTGAATCCATCTCGGGCACTTAAAATTATTACTTTTATTAAAACGGTTTTGCGTGGAAAACCCGGTTCTTACATCCTCCCCTCCTTAAAAGATTTTTGCCCTCGAAAATCGAATCACGCGATATATCCTCCTCGAAACGCCCTACTGTGCCGATGTCCCTTTTCGCCTTCCGCTGCGTCACTCTGATTATCGTCATTAAGAATCCGAAATTTTTCCTTAAAACAAATACAGATTTTTGTAACATTCTTCCAAAACCTTCAAAACAAGTTCAATATCAAACCTTTTTCAAAAGACTTAAAATCATTTATTCTTAAATCAAAACCTTGCAAATTGAATCCTTTTTGTTAAGTTAAGATTGAAACCAAATTCACAATTTAGCAAAACCATGGATTTTACCTTCCTTCTAAATCATAATTTCAAGTTGAATCCCTTTTTGATAAGATAAATCATAAACCAAAATCACAATTCAAGAAAATCCTAAAACTCACTTTTTCTGTAAACCATATTATTCAGACCAAGAGTTTTGACTTAGTTTCAAAAGCAAAATATTTAAACCAAAAGTTTCAAACCAAATTTGAAAATCATGTCAACCTTTAAAACCCTTTTCAACATGGTTCAAGACAATATCAGTTAGAAATTGAAAATCATAAGTAAAAATCGTAAAAGAAACAGTCGGCACTTCTCTTGCCACCAGTGTTGAGCCGCACCCGTCAACTGATAAGTCACAACCCCACGAACTGGTTTTCCGAAACATGTTGAGCTCGTAACGCATAGGGTAGGTTAGCCATCCTCACTACCTTTCCGTTAACGTGATCGACCTCATTCGTGAGTTGCCATTCGGGTTTCCTTTCCACACCAAACAGTCGATATCAAGGTGATCACTCTCAATATCGAAAGTCTAATGCTTCAATTATCCCAAAAAGGCACTCACAAATAAGCATGCTATGCAATATCAAGGAGATAACCTAAATAGCATGAAAGAAAACGACACACAGAGTATGCAATGAAGCACAATCGGTTCATCCCTCAGGCTCACGAGGACGAACCGCTCTGATACCACTAAATGTAACACCCCAATTACCCTAAGCCTTAGCTCTAGCCATAAAGCAAAGGTTAATCAGAGGTTACGACAGTCCTAAGGCTTATACATATTTATATATAGAAGGAAATAATATAATATAGAAGCCTGATGAAGGATATAGCTCAAAGACAGAGTTACAAAAGCGCGAAACGTTCACACAAAGCTAACGCATAAAATACAAAATATAGAAGCAAAAGAATGAAATATATATAGATATAATATTATAATAAATCATAGAGAACCAGCCGCAGCTTGCGGAGTTTAAGCCGACTAGTTACAAATAGAAAGATACAGAGTTTTAGAATCAAAACAGCTTATACAACCTATCTCTCAAATATGCCTCTAATGCCACAAAGATAAAACACAACAAGATGTGAGAGTAACTATAACAAAGTAAAATAAATTAAACCATGGAGGAACCATACTCCGCTCTGTCACCATATCCGCAATCTCACCGAAGTAGATTACGACCTGCATCTGAAAAATAACAACAAAGTATGGAATGAGAATCGGAGGTTCTCAGTATGGTAACAGTGCCCAAAATGTAAGATGTAAGGCTCCGGGATGCCGAAGGCAATCCTAGAACTTCACATCAAACCGATATTCAAGCTTAGAACAAAAAAATATAAATAAAGAACTTAAACCATAAACCGGGTTATCTAAACTTAGGAGAATTCTAACTAAACTAGTCACACCGCTGTATCCCACAGCCCTCGCCAACTGAACCACCGTGCGATCCCATTGCCACCGCCTACCTAACCTCCTCAGCACCAAACAAACACAGATAATGCAAGCAAGAAAAGCATAGATAGAATTCATACATGTAACAAGTAAGTCAAGAAGCAAGTAGGCATATTATACAATTAGGCAAACTCAAGTAATCAAAGCAAGCAAGCATATAGAAGATGCATATGATGAATGCCTGTCCTATTGGCTCGTGATATCACTTGTCGGTATATAAATGCCAACCCGACACATCCTCCCGGATGTAGTCTTTTCTACCACGCCAGGGATATAGTGCCCTGCACACTCCTGCAGCAGCTCTTCTGCTACGCTAGGGATATAGTGCCCTGCACACTCATGCAGCAGCTCTTCTGATATGCCAAGGATATAGTGCCCTACACACTCATGTAGTAGGGAGTCTACTACGCCAGGGATATAGGCCACACACACTTCATGTAGCAGAAAAGGAAATAACCATAATAAATCATGCAGCAGAACAATCTGCCATGTCGGGGATATAGGCCCCGCACACTCCTCAACATTCAACAAGTCATGCGACATAAACATCTACCATGCCGGAGATATAGGCTCCGCACACTCTCAACAACAACTAGTCATGCAGCAGAACAATCTGCCACGCCGGAGATATAGGCTCCGCACACTATCAACAATCCAATAACTTCATCCTCAAATCATCACCAAACATCACCATTTCTCATTTCAAATCACTTTCAACAACATCTACTCATGCAGCAGAGAAACCTGCTACGCCAGGGTTATAGGCCATGCACACTTTCCTTCCATATCCATCATCAGTTCTTAATTCTATTCTGAACTCATTAGTTCCTCATTTCCCAATTCCAGTACCATTCTCTTTTTTCACTCCACCAAGCCCATCCTCAGTACACCAGAAACCTAAACTTCTGTTTGTTAACTTTTCAAAATAATCATCAACTAAAACCCTTAGCTTAATTCCCATGTTCTAATACTCAAAACTAGGCCCAAGAGTCTTAAAATAGTGTTATAGAAGCTTACAACCTTGTTGGAAAGGTAGAATAGTTGAAAAACAAGTAAAATTTGAGAAACAGGGCGTGTGCGTCCGCACAGGGGTGTGCCTGCGCACGCCCAGGAAATTTTTAAAAGTGTGCGTACGCACAGGAGTGTGCGTACGCACAGGTGTCAAAACTCAAAATGGTCTGTTCACTCGCACAACCTGTGCGAGCACCCCCCAACAAACTGGCCTCCCCAACGTGTTCGTGCGCACAGGTCTGTGTGTATGCACAGGTTGCAATTTCCCATTGGTGTGCGCGCGCACAAGCTGTGCCAGTGCTGCAAGCAGAGTGCCTGCCTCTGCCTGTGCGGACGCACAGGTCACAATTTTCGCAGAGTGTGCGTGCGCACATACCAGAAAACTCATAATTCTGTAACTTTGTAGAATTTTCAAATTTTCAACCCCAACTTTGAATGATCATAACTTCTTCTACAAAATTCCAAATTTTACAAACTTTATATCGATTGAAAGGGGTTTTCAAAGATCTTTGATTCTAAACAAATTTCAACCAATTTTGAAAACCAAGGCAAAAGTTATCATCAGACAAAGTTCACTAAAAATCTATTTTTACCCAAAAACCTCATAACCTCAACTTAACCAACTTTCAAACCAAAACCAATCTAAATCATCCCAAACAATATCAAAACATCCTAAAAATCCCTACCTCTCATTCTTCAAGCTCAGCCATCAATAATCTCCCCTTTACACTAGTCCATACCATCAAAATCATTATCCTCCAACAAACCAAAAATCATCACAAACAATCCTAATATTCACATCCAACAATTAATATCAAATTTATCAACTTTGTCAAATTACCAACAACATCAATATTCTTTATCAATCACCAACCATATCAACAAGCCCTTACCAACACAATAAATCACAAATTCATCAACAACCTTCACAATCATTAAATTTCAACAATCATCATTAAATCATACTTATCATAATCATTATTATTCCAATTCTTTCCACACCACACTAATACAACATCTATCAATTTCCATCAACAACACCAATCCTCACTCTATCATCAAATTCAATATCCATCTCCAACAACATACTACCAACATCAATATAACCATTTATCAATCATTTCAAATCATCAATTACCATGCAACACTTCCATCAACATAACCAAAGTTTATCAAATCATCATAAATCATCATATCTCAACATTCAACAACTCAACATCTATTTTAATTCAAACCTATCTTATGGGTCTCTAGTCTAAGTTTCCAGAAACATTACATATTACATAAAAAAAATTGAAACCATACCTTGGCCGATTCCCAAATACACCAAACACCAAAACGAAGCCACCAAACTTGATCCAAGGCCTCAACCAACTCCAACAAACACCAAAACTCAAACTAACAACATATATATATACCAACATCAAAACCTAAGATACATAAAGCAACTAAACACAAGGGTTTAGTGAAACCTTACCTTATCCAACGAGATTAGGGGTAAAATCCAACATTTACCCGCTACTAGAGATCACCTAAACAAGCAAAACCACAAAATTTGCTGAAGAACTAAACCCAAAATACGCAGAAACTTAGGGCAGAAAACTAGGAATTAGAACGAGATTCTTTACCATATTTTCTTAGATAGAAGGGAAGAGCTCGTCAAGAGCTTCCTGTGACCATAAACGGCTCGTCAATCGGAGGTCTGTAGCTCAAGTTATGGCCCCCGGAAGGTGGAGGTGAATAGTAACACCACCCCCTTTCTCCCCTCCTCTCTAAATCCGCGGCCCTCTCTCTCTTTTCCCAACAAAATGAGTTTAAAACTCATTAAACACATATATATATGTTGGACCTTGGGCCTGGTGTGGGCTCGGTCCAACCCGTTAGCGTTTTAGATCCGTTTGGCCCACTTTGGGCCAAAACCTTTAAGATTAGTGCCCGGTTTTCAATTCTGAATTATTTTTCTCCTTTCAAAATAATAAATCAATTTTTTCAAAATATTATTTTTCTCAAAACACAGTACCGGACAGGCTTAAACCGGTTCAACCGATTTGGCTGCCGGTTCTCGGTCTTTCGCAGAAAATACATTTTCCGATTCAGAAAAATTCATTGAAACCAAATTTCACCTTTTTACTTTCAAATTAAAACTTCTAAATTTTGAATCCATCTTGGACACTTAAAATTATTACTTTATTAAAATGGTTTTGCGTGAAAATTTCGGTTCTTACACATTACACTTTGAATTAAGCCCTAACGCACTTCTGCCCTCTCCATCCCTCTTTTTTCCTACTTTTGTCCTATTTTTCTACTTGTTTTACTTAGTTTTCTTTGTATCTCTTTTTCATTTTAGTAATTATATATGGTTTGCTTTAGTTGTTTGTTAATTGAATAAGTTGCAAGTGTTTGTTTGATGTTGATTGGGTTGCTTCTTGATTGAATTTCATCAATACACTTATGCTTTGTCTTAAATTACTAGCACCTAATTGGATTTGCACATTTACATTTTGTTGCATATTAGGTGAAATTTTTATAAGTGCACATTGGATTAAGTGAATTGAGTTGAAATTACTTGTTCATCGTGATTTTCATATCAAATTCACCACATAACAAGATACTTGTTTATTTTTAATGCTTTACATTTGTTTGAGTGACTTGACTTGATTCTTATCAAGCTTATCACTTTTTGCAACAAGTACCTTTACCATGTGACTATTTCGTTATGTTTCAAGATGAATAAGTAATCTTCTTCTCATTATTGGATTGTTTATTATTTATTGTGCTTCCATATCAACCTTGCGCTTTCTCTTGCACAACTTCAATATCCAATATCTCAATTACTCAATTAACTTTTGTGGTTACCTAGGGTTGCTTGTGACTTAAGTTTTGCTTATTCTTTACTTGCAACTTAGGCTACTTAATTGAGGAACATATGCTATTTCTTTTGATTGTGTGGATACTATTTACCCGGCCAATGTGTGTGTTCTAACACGTGCGCACATTTAGAATACACACATTATCTTTTATCATACCACACACATATGAACTCTTCCTCAATTGTTGTTTATTTGTTTATACAGCAACCCGGAGCCCTGATGCCCACCAGTTGAAGGTGGAGGAACTTGGAACCTCGCTTCTCTTCCCCTCGGATTGTGTGCATGCACAGAGGACCTGCAATGTTTAAGTGTGGGAGAGGATCTGCAATTTTTGGGGCGTAAATTTCTCTTTCTCAACACTTTGCATTATTTTCTAGTTTTTAGTAGTTATGCTTTCTTTTGAATATTTGTTGATATTTCATTATATTGCATTTTACTTAGTTTGCTTGTATATATCTTAGCTTGCTTATAGTTTTATTGTAGTAAATATTTGCATTTGCATTTTCCTAGTATAGGAAATAAGTTTAGTAGAACAACAAGGAATTTTCATGAAATCTCTTCTAGGGCGTTCCATTAATTAGATTTGAAAATTTATTTTTAAACTTGCTTGAAGTATTTTTATGGAACATAGAAAAGAGTTTGAACAAAATACCTAGTGAGATTTGAGCTTTAATTGGATGCTTGCACATTTTCAACCATAAATTTTGTTCTTGTGTGTTATATTCCCTTTATGATTGTGATCTTAGATTTGCTTGAGTTTTTATGTCCTATATTTGATGTTTTGAATGCATTTAGTATGATTGAGGCTATTTTTGAATTGAACTCACTAAACCCATATGGCCAACCCTTACACCTACCTTTGTAAACCACTTTTGAGCCTTTTAAGTCCCCTTTGTCCTAATTTTAAGCACATCATCCACACTAAGCGAAAGACCATTATGTCCATGAATTGTATCTTTGATTATCTTGAGTTGAGAAGTGTGTGTTATTCAAGTGTGGGGGAATTTGTGGAGAAACATTGGTAGTTAGTTTTCTTTGGATATTCATTGAGAAAATTTGGAAAAATGGGTAATCACTCATGCATTCATTACTTAGAAACATATGCATCTCTTTTTGATGATAAAAGGAAAGAGAAATTTTAGTGTATATACTTTTTGAAAAAAAAAAAGAAAAAAAGAAAAGAAAAGAAAAGAAATAAAAATAAAAATGTAAATAAAGAATGCATATGTGTGTAAAGTAAAAAGAATTGATGCATGAGCGAAGGTGAGAAAGGAGATGAATGGGAAGTTGGGTTGGTTTCTTTTGTGTACATAGGATGATATAGGATTAGGTAGGATACTTGGGCTAATCAAAGATCCAATCTACTAGTCCACTTAACCATATTAATCCTACCCTTACCCTAGCCCCATTACAACTCTCCAAAAATCTCATGATATTTGCATTCATGCATCAAGTATTTGTATATTGTTAGATGAATGGAAAATCCTAGAAAATATTATTAAAGGAGAATTGAGTGATTTAAACCCTAAACACTGAGCGACTAGAGTGTATACACATCCGGTGAGGGGTTCGATCGCTCAATTCTATGTTTCCATCACTTATCTTGAGTCTTCTTGCAAGTTGCCAAATTAATTGTTGAAAATTTCAAATCAAATCTTTGGACATTGATCATATTGCTATATTTTCTTTGCCTTGGCCCTAATGATCTATTTTGGATTGATTGGAATTCTCTTGTGTGTTTTTGTCAAACTCCATAGGGAACCATATTATAGATATAGATAGATAGTATTTAGCATAGTTGCATGTATGTAAGTATTTGCATTGAATAAGTTGCTTGTCCTTTTACCCTTCTCCTTTGATTGTGATTAGCATGAGGACATGTTATTGTTTAAGTGTAGGAAAATTGATGAATCCATATTTGACAATAAATTTTGGTTTGATTTGAGTGGATTTCATCACATAAACTCACACTTAATCGCTAAAATAGCATACTTTTATGTTTTCTCTCTAAATTGTGCCTAATTGTGAAAACATGCTATTTTGTACTTAATTTGATCAATTTTATCCCACTTTCATTCTATTCAATGCCTTGATAATTTTGATGAGTGATTTTAGGTGCAATAGGTTGGAATGGCTTGATAAGAGTGGAAGAGAACCATGCATTTGGGAGAGAATATGAAGAAATCAAAGGAGAAGCACACAGTCATGTGTGCGTATGCACAACATCTAGTGCGTACGCACAAAAAGGAAATCAGCATGCATGCGTACGCACAACACTCTGTGTGCAGGCACAAGTGGAAAATTCGACAAAGTGTGCGTACGCACACACCTGTGCGTACGCACAGGTACCAGCGCATAACTTCATTAAAAAGTCACATGGCTCACGTTTTAGGAGGCTTTTTGGCCCATTTCTGATGGCTTGAAGCATATAAGGAGGCTAGCAACACAACATACTCATACCATACTTCATACAACACATTTTAGGAGTAGTTTTAGGGTAGTTTAGTTTAGGTTCTTCTCTTAATTTTCCTTAGGTTTAATTAGGGTTTGTAGCATTTTATAGTTCAATTTTTGGTCTTGAATTTCGCTATCTCATTGTAAGTATTCCTTAATTTTCTCTTTTATCACATTACTTGTTCTACACTTTCATATATTTTAATTTCTTTTGTCAATATATATATAGTTTTGCAATTTTGAGTTCTAGTTCATGAATTTGATGTTTGATGGTTATTTTATCTTTGTTGAGTTGCCTTTGTTGATTGTGATCCTTTGTGGTTCATAGTTTTCATCACTTTTCTAATTTTGTCATGTTTTATGATTATGCACACTATGTGTTTGATAAAATGATAATTTTGATTATGGAGTAAATTTCCACCCCTTGGCTTGGGGAAATAAAATTATAGAATACTAGAGTCATAATGTCCAACATTTAGTGATAATTCTTGGGTTGTTAGTTGTTATTGTTTCCACTAATGCTAGCTTCTTACTAAGGTAATTAGTAAGTTAGCTAAGATTTGTGGATTAATAACAATTATGCTTACTTGACCTATCCTTCGATGTTAAGGGTTAACCTAGTGAGATTAATCCATCATAATTATCATAATTGTGGTTATGGTAAGGAAGAAATTTCATAACTCATCCCAAGTCAAGGTTCCGTTTATGTTTTGAACCACATTTCCATCAATTTTGAGTCTTACTTGTCCATATTACATACATAGTTCTTTTGTTCCTTTATTTGTTTATTAATTACAATTTTGAATCGTTCTTTTATCTCTTTATTTGTTTGCTTCCTGATTATTGAAAACCCTCTTGATCATCACAACCAAAATTGTGCGCTCTTAGGCATTAGTTCCTAGGGAAGACGACGCGAGATTTAATTACTCTCGGTTATTTTAATTTAAAAAATAAACTTTGATGTTTGGGATTGAATTGCCGGTTTGGACTATGCTATCAACGAAATACTTAATTTCAATTGAGAAATTCTAAACCGGTGCAAATCCTTCATCATCCATACCATTGCCCACTAGTATCATCAACGTGCACCTTTATCCGAGCTTCACACATACACCGTGTGATAGGTCGAGGATCCTTCTTCCTGTCTCCCGCTGCATGTGTTTCCCCTCTTGCTCTCCTTTTCTCGAGCACATGAATATCTGCCAAATGATTTCACCCTCCGACCTCTGTTTTGTTCTGCAACCCACCTTCGACCTCCTCACCGAGAATTCCTTAATGTGATCGTATTCGTTGTAGTATTCATAAGCGGCCTACAAATTTATGAACTCTGTCATCAGGATATCCTTCACTGTCAGGGCTAAAAAATAAATTGCATTAAACGACCCAATCCCATCAACAATCATCACTGATTCTTCTACTTCTATGTTTGCATCTGCTTCTGACAAATCCATCGCTTCTGTTTCCTCCATAGGAACGGTTTCGCCGCTCATCCCATCTTCCCCAACCTAAAACACACAACATAGGCCATGGGTGACACCAAGCAATGGGCTACATCAACATAAACTGAACAATAAAAAATTATAAATTTATAAACTGAGCGCGCGCGCGCGCGCGCACGCACACACCCATTTGCCTGATACAGTTCACATATCCCACTAAGTGAAATTTGGCATTATCAATCATAAATACCAACACACAGCTATATCACACACCTCAGAAAATAATCTCGTATATATACCAGATCCAACTACAATGTAACAACCAACAGCAATTTTAACACACATTTTAATAACTTCCAATTCCAATTCATCTGTGTACCTCTCTTAACGGCAACGTCCAACATCAAAAACTTATAACCGTTGTCAACAAAATAAGAAAAACTACACACATAGTACCGTCTGGACAAAGATTACAAATGGATCCAAATTTACTCTTCCATTATTTCTTCACTACATTCATTATATAAAGGTTTCACAGCTGAACACATTTCATTAATGGGGACTAAATTTTTCGTAAAATTTTTTTCCATTTTAATTTTAATCTCCACAATTTAAAAACAGCAACTACCCACATTAAATGCATAACAAAATCAAACATTTAAATTCTGTATATTCATATCCACATCGGACACCATAAACATTGGAACATCAAATTTGTTGTCAATTCGAAAACACGACAAAGGTACGATCCCCAATTGAAACCAATTTCGGAAGCATACCTCCACCAACCTCTGATGACATTATCGAATCGTAAATAACTCAACCTGATCTACACAACGTACATGCGTCGCTGGTTGCCCCATGTGGTCCATTGCCTCCCTTATGGTGAACTATAAGTCGGCCAAATTTCGATCTATGCTTTCGTACCGTTCAATCGCTTGAGCCTTGAAGCTTTCCGGTGACTCCAACCCAACTTAACTCTAACTATTAATGGACTTTGGTACTTTATTGTAATAAGAAATTCTCAATTCGTAAATAATTTTATCTATTTTTTTTTAATTCTCCCCAACCGGTACTCTTCTTTATTTGTGAACCAGCGAATATATTTTTTATTATTTCCGTTTATAAACTAGTGTTCAAAATTTTAAAAATACTTTTTCCACCAAAAAATGCTCTTCGAAACAATACACACTTATCATTGTTCAGAGGCAAGATATGACAAATTAGTTCACTACAAATAAAATACCTTTCAAGTATGAAGATGGCAAATACTGAACGAATCAATAAAATATGAATTGAAACTTTAGGATCTATCCTTGATGACCTGGCTGTTCGCATCAATTTTTTCATCAATAAAAAATACAAGATAATTTTTACAATCAATTTCATAAAAATACAGGATGTATCCAACTCTTTTTAATTGATTTAAATATGAACTTAAGGTGATTATGATTCCTTACCTAAGTTTGAGGGGTTATTAAAGGTTTATGGTTTCCAGTTTAAGATTTATTATGGGTTAAGATGTAAAAACATAAAATTAGTTACATCTTTTGTGGCTATTTTGATAGTTTAAGAGAGTAGGTTTAAATAGGTGTATTAGCTTTGTACTGTACAGTATAAAAATGGAACAATATCCTTATCGAATACACACAGTTTACTTAATAGTAATACATGATATAGTTCAGTATTGATTCTTACCTGAAGGCTTCGGTCGCATGGTCGCATAATCGGATCGACGGTTAAATGTTAGTAATTGTTGTGTTTCTATGTTGCACCCTTTTTTGGTGAGATTAACCATCACCTATACCATACCATAGGAAAATTCTTAAGTGTACAGTTATAACTGGTGTTTCAGTTATTTTTAACCGTTGATATTTTTTATAAAAAATATATATAATTATATATAATTAAGATTAACGGTTAAAAATCACTGATACACTGATATGACGGTACACTTGAAAATCTTCCCATACCGTAATCCATGTTTGCGAATTCCAACCAATGGAAAAAGGAAAGAGACGCCATCTGGCCTGCCGATCCAAACAACAAATTTTGAAAATGATATTGCCCCTGTTGACTTTACATATAAATCAAGATAGTTTACAGGAGCAAATAAGTGTTTCACATTTTTAACATGTTACTAGCATCCTTTATCAATCTTTTTACCCAAATTATTGTTACGTTGTTTGTTAAATTTTAGTTGCATGATTGATCTTACTCATTTATATTAATAGAAAATGTATCTTATTATGAGAATGAAATTTTTACACGAGAATATGAGTTAAATAAAAAACTACAAGAATAAAATATAAAAAAATATATAATTTATTTTGTAATGTAATTAATTATTTTAAACTATAAATTTGATTTTAAAATAAAATTAAAATTCACTTTTTAATAGAATAAAATTCTTTTTTATTTTAAAAACTTTTTATTATATATAACACTATGTTTTTGTTATTTTAAAATTTAATGTTAAAATTTCTTAATTAAATTATAAGTTATCTGTTATTTAAAATAATTTCCTATTTATTATTTATATATTGTTCTTGCTGAAGTTGACCGGTGTATAGCTTGTCCGTCGATGAATGCCTTCAAGCTTCTCGTCAGGATGAGTTATATGTCAGCAAGAAGAGAACAAGGGGGTGGGTACCTGCAAAAGACACTTCGACGCTCAAGTCAGTAAGTGTTTAAGAGGTATAAGAATAATTCTATGAATATAGAATGTAAGACATGAAATAGAAGTCATAATGTATTGTATATTATAATAATTCTATGAATATAGAATATATCGAAAATGTCTCTAGAATGTCCAGTGTATACAGAGATTGGTGCCTTTTATAGGCATAGAGTTGATAAACAGAATTGATGGTATGACCGTTGATCATTAAGTCAGAATAATGGTCATTAAGTCGGTAATGAAGGTGTCAGTTATAGAATGAATGATAATTAAGGCCGAGTTATAACTAATAATGCACAATAAAGACCGAGTTATAAGGTTATTGAATTATACATTTAGCATAATGTTTCTAGCAATTATAGTATGACAAGGGATATTCTTCGTGTAATAATAGTAAATTGCCTGTTTAATTTTCTACATTAAACAAATAGTAACATAAAATTTAATAGCATAAAGTGAATAGTATAACAATTATATACAATTGATATATAATTAATTTTTTATGAAATCCAATTTAAAGATTTGAACTCATCATTACTGTCATTTAATTGTATAAAACATATATTGAGGTTTGAATATAACTAATAAAGCAGTAAATATTAGTTACACAAAATATAAATACAAAAATATATATGAATAAAATAAATAATGTTATTTGTGTAAGTAGAGAACTTTGAAAAAGTAAGCGAAATTGATAAGTGAGTTTGTGCTAGGATTGATTGAAAACCGAGTTTGTTCTTGGATTGATTGAAAGTCGAGTTTGTTTTCGGATTGGTTCATTGATCGATTATGAGACGTGAAATATTATGATACGTAAAAATGAAGCAATTTGAATGTATAAAGTACATACTTTATAAAAAGTTACGATAGATTAAAATTTGATAAGAGGTATTAAATAAAATCTTAAACAAGATTGTTGAGATTGGTTCAAAAATTTGAATGTAGGAATTATTTTACTCGTCCCCACAGACGGCGCCAATTGTTCTTGCTGAGATTGGCCGGTGTATAACTCGTCCGCCGGTGAATACTTGTAAGCTCTCCGTCAAGATGAGGTATACGTCGGCAATAAGAGAACAAGGGGGTGGGTACCTGCAAAAGACACTCCGACGCTTAAATCAGTAAGTGTTTAAGAGGTATATAATAATTCTATGAATATAGAATGTAAGACATAAAATGAAAGTTATCATGTGTTATGTTGTGTTTATAATAATTCTATGAATATAGAATGTATTATTGAGATTAGATATAGAAGGTTCTTTTTTAGGCATAAAATTGATGAATAGAATTGATGTTATGACCGTTTGGTCATTAAGATAGAAATGATGGTCATTAAGTTGGTAATGAATGTGTCAGTTACAAGCAAAAGAATGAATAATAGTTAACGCCGAGTTATAACTCATAATGCATAATAAAGACTAAGTTATAAGGTGACGGATCATATATATTATTAACTTATTTTTAATATAAATTTTATATTTTAATATATATTTTATATAAATAATTAATTTAATCATTAATTTTTATGTGTATGTGTACATATATTATAATCCATCTAATAAATAAAAGAATAGATCAAATATATCAAAAAGTAAAAATTTATTTGCATTTATAATAATCATTAAATAATAATTTAATTAAATATATTAAATTATCTAATAATTTTCATGGTTAACACAGTTAGATGTGAGTTTTTACAATGTAAAAAGAAAGCAAACAGCAGTCTACGAAATGTTAAAACGGCGTTATTTGACGTTGGCGAAATGTAGTGAGTAGTGACAGGAGGAAATGCAGAAAAGTCGCCGAGGAATTGGGACGTGGTGTGTGTGGAGTGTGGACCCTCCTTCCTCTCGCCACTCTGTCGGTAACTGCCTCGAATTCGTCGCCGCCTAAAAGTGACACTCCATACGAGGCTACTTTTCAACTTTACTATTTATTTATTTTTCTTTCGTAAAAGGCAAAATAATAAATAAAAGAATAGTATGTACTGTATCTAGTACAGTAACACTAAATCAGCAACACCAATCTTTTTTTAAAAATGATTCAATTAGATAGATAGAGTTTTTGCATTATCGGGGAGCTCAATAACGCAACTACTCCCCTGACTCACTTTTTGATTCCTTTTCCTCTCAATTATTTAAACATCATTATGTCTATCTTCTTCCTTCTCTCCTCCATTTCCTAATACTGCCCTTCTTTTAGTTTCAGATTTCAAACAATCCTGCGGTCCATAGGACCTGTAAGTGGTGAGGGTGCACACATCATGTCCACTCCCACCAAAATCAAAGGGTTCCTTTCATTGTCGTGTTATCTAAATAGTTTTTCCTTAAAAAAATACTTATACTCTTATTAATTTATTTTTAAGAATGATGTATGAATTATTTTTACACAAGTAGAAAAACACAAAATTTACTTTTTATAACATAAATAAAAAATATATAAGAAAGTGGAGGTAAAATAAATATTATGCAAACATTATCTTTTACTTATTTATAATTTAATGTATCATATATATGTGTAATAAATATTCAATTTAAGATGATAAAATGCAAGATTACTTACCTAGTTACCTTGAGTATTTTGAATTTTTTTGTAGTTAGTAGCTTCTTAATGTGTATTTTATTGAAACTGGTATACCTTTCTAAATCCCTGGAGTATTTATTAATTAAGGAAGAATTAAAATAAGTGAATAAGGTAAACATTTTATTAATGAGTAGTATTCTTAAAAAGGTAAAAGTAAAAGAATATCTTGATACAAAATTTATAAGAATATAAAAACATTATAGAAAGAAGAAATTACAAACAAAATTGGCGAGTGCAAAATAAACAATAAGTTAAGCCAAGTTTGAGTTAATATTATTGTAGGGGCCATGTGAAATGATATTTTGGTACATTATAAAGTTGAGCAAGTGAAATGTTGTAGGAGGAGATAATATTATGAGCTCTCCTGAGTCCTGAGAGAAGAGTGGTGGTGGTCGTCGTTTTAAGTGAGACGCGTCCAGAAGCCAGGCGATGAGCGTGCATGTGCGTGTGCGTGGTAGGTTAGGGTCTACCCCTGCACCTTTTTTTTTTCTCTTTTGTTGTACCCTTTATAAACCCCTCCTGATCTCTCCATCCCCCATTCCAGTGATCACACACACACTCTCTCTCTCAAGTGGCGGCCGGGAAAGTTTTGTTTTGTTGAGGGGAATGTTGTCTGGCTCGAGGACCCTTCCTTTCCCTTCCCTTCCCTTCTCTAAATGAAATAAGAGTCGTCGGACCAGGCTTCATTCCCCCCAATTACTCGCTTTCACCGATTCACGTCTGATCTGAACCGCTGCCCCTACAAGGTTTGCTCTCAACTCCTCCTTCCGTTTCGTCTTTTGTTTTTTTTCCATTTTTACTCACTCAAATCTACATGCTCCACTTTTCTTTTTTGGTGTAATAATAATCATCAACCTGGCTGCACAAAAATGATTTTCATCATTACCTCCTTTTCAGATCTTTCATTTTCATTTTCTCATCTAAATAGTTATCATGATGTTTTCTCTGTCAGCTTCATCATCATTACCTATCTTTCTTCTCATTAACTGGATCTGATCCGATCTGTCTCTTTCTGCCATTTTTTTCAAACATCTCGTTGCCTTTCAACCCACCACAACCTCCCCCTCTTTTTCCTTTGCCTTTCTCTCTCCACCTTTTCTTTTCTCTCTCTCTCTCTCTCTCTCTCTCTCTCTCTCTCTCTCTCTCTCTCTCTCTCTCTCTCTCTCTCTCTCTCTCTCTGAGGGTTTCAAACTCTACATTTTGGTCCTAATCTCTACAATTATAAGCTAATGATGTACCCTATGTGAAGAACCAAGACGGGACAGGATAGACGTTATTTTTTGTCAACTTTATTGTTATGATGATGAGACACATTATTGAGGCCTGAGTGGTTCAGGACCAAATTCCGAAATCTTGTATAATGGATCACCTTCTTAATTTGTCTGGATTTATTTCAAATTGAGAAACAACAAAGGCATAAGCATTTAACCACTCTTGTGATTTGTTGCATCAATTCAGGTGCTACTATCTGGCTCTCTACTGGTAGCTTAGCTCTAGGTTTATAATGTCGCAGACCTTAGTTTAATTTACTGTCTTAGCTTTATCCTTTCTTAATTCCTTATATATATATATATATATATATATATATATATATATATATATATATATATATATACAGGATACAATTACTTTTCGAAACCCGTATTTAAGTTCTTGAATAAAATAAATAATATATAATTGCTTAGTTTTCTTTCACTTTTTAACCTTAACTTTATATCTCATTTTGAACCTAAACCCTAATTCCAGCACTTCCCATGTTCATTTCTTTAGTTCAAAAGTGAATTTTCACTAAGGTGGTCAGATGGAGTATTAAAAGTGAGAGGAGAAAGAAAAAGTTATAATGCTTAGTCATCACTAAAGCCAGGGTTTTTCTTAGATCCTGAATTTTTGAGAGCAACTAGAAAGATATCATTTGATTACAATCACATAAAAAATCCAAGAAATATAGTCAAATGCTGCGAAAGGAAAGGATTCTTTTTATCTTACTGAACATGCGGAATAAGTAGTTGTGCAAGTGGTAAGGATTTTTTTAGTTTTTTTGTTGGTTGGGGGCGTTTTCTTTGTATTTAACCTTTTGATTTCTTCATGAACATAAGCTACAGGGTTCCCAAAGAGAGAATGACATCAAGCCAAAGTTTGAATGAGAAGCTAGCTAGGGCCATAGGGAAACAGTCCTTATTACTCAGCATTTAGCATTTGCTTTATTTTATCACCCTGCTCATTGTCATTGATACTTGCACGCAATGTGTACTTTAAGCACACACGCCTGCGTTAATTGGCATAGAATTTGGTATTTCTCTCGTCAATTTGTGTATGTTTGAAATGTTAATATGATTCAGACAAATATAGTTATGATGGTATCCATATTATTGTCCTCACCGGTGTTCTAAAATGAGAGTAGTTGCTGTAAAGTAACTGTATGAGGAGTGTGCGAACGCTACATATGTTTTGAGTGTGTGAGATAAAAAAGTGCTCAGTTTGGGAAATTGGATCTTTTGAAACTTTCTGCAAACAAAAACAAAACATACAAAAAGTTGAAGTGAACTCGAAGCCAGATGGGTACGTTTACTTTAATTTGTGTTTCCCTATGCATTATTATTATATTGTAAAGCTGAGTCAGATTTGTTGAATGTTGAATTCTTCACATTTTTTGACATCTTTTTGTACGACTGTTTGGATAGGAATTCGTTGATCTGGAGGACTTGCATTGGTAGATAAGGGTATAGTACAATGAGGCTGTCAAACTTTCTATTCGGTTGCCCTTCTGTCACACATACTATATATTATAGTGCAAACAAACATACAAAGATCGTATTTTCTCGTATAAATAGACAAACACCTACACACATTTTCGTGTGTGATGATTTATGTTTATTACATTTTCAGGACCAGAGATATCATACTTCTAATAATTCTTAATTATATGTTATTTTTATATGAAAATATTTTAAAAGTTGCGTCTTATATACGTTAATAATAAGTTTTATGTTGTTCATCTTTATAATTTTATAATTACATTTTTATAAAAATATTAGAATTAATAAAATATTTGTTAACAAATTTAAGATATTTATAATTAAAAATTTAATTAAAATTTTGATTATATATTTTTAAAAAGAATATTACATTAATTTTAATATTTTTGGTATGAAAAAAAATCTCATTAAAAGTGAAGAGGTTAATGGTGATGGCAAGCGTGAAAGATGCATGTGATGGTCTTGTGTAAATTAGAGGTATGAAGACAATTGTCAATTTGGCAGCACATACATCTTCATGCGTGCCTGATCGGAGATTCATTGCTAGCTATTTGCATCATACAAAATTATGTTTGTTTTGTATTTCTTGGATAAGCATCCGAATAAATAAAATAAAAATAATACTTCTAATTAACATACAAGCAATATAAATGATGAAGTTTATTATTTTTATGGTCATGAAAATATGAAAAATGATTGTTTATGTAAATTCCTATGACTACTTAACGGGCTGAGATACAGGCTGGCCCTATAACCTCTAGAGCCCAAGTTAGTTTCCTCATAACCCTATCCCAACAACGTACTAAACAATATCCTGGGCTTCTGGCCCGCATTATTACCAAAAAAAACGTACTAAACAAAATATTTGTTTTATTTTTTCTATGAACACCTGAAGGAGAGAAAAGGAAGGTACCAAACATTATGAAAGCAAGACAAAAACCAAAAAAAAAAAAAAAGAAAAAAAATAACATTAGGAAAATTAAACAAGAGTCTTGAAGAAAGTTTAATAATATTAATAATAATATAATAATAATAATACAAAATAAATAGCAATGCATTATTTTCTTACTTTTTACAATTGGATCGAATTTTTTTAAATAAAAATATTAGTAAAATAAAAATAGAAAAGTATTGGGAGACAAATTACGATCAAAGTTTTAACAACTATAATTAATAATTATTTATTTAAAATTTAAAAAAAATAAATCTAAACAATCAGCATTAATAATTACCATTGTGAATTATAACTATTAGTAAAACAACTCTTTAATCCTGTATTCTCCTCTTTTTCATCACGATAATGTTCTAGGATCTCGTCCAACCTCCACTCGAACTATTCTCACCGTCGTCGTCCCTCAAGAGTGCTGTCATCCCTTGCAATTTGCACCGCAGAGCCGTTTTCGTAGCAATTCGCCGGACCGTCGACCACCATAGCACCTTCCTCGTCGTGATTCACGGCGTTGCCACCACTGTCGTAGCCCTTTTTACACATCTGAGTGGTTGCTATTGCAGGTCTTCTGAGCCAGCGCCGCCAGCCCTTCCACGTCAATCTCCTCCTGCCACCAGCCCGTTCTATGTGGTCGCTGCTGCAGGCCTCCTGGGAGAGCAACCCCGGCGCATTGTTTTTGAATCCGAATCATGTACAGTCACTCAATGGTTCAATCTCCCTCTCTAAATTTCTGATTTGTCCAAGTGCATGTGTATGGTATTTGAATTTTGGATGATCAAGTATGTACTTTTTTGGAATTTTTATTAGTGTTATGTTGTTTCTGTTATAAACTATGATGATGAGGGTGGCAGACGTTGGATCTGTATCAGAATTCATGATTTTTTTTTGTTGGGTCCTTGTGGAATTTGCGTTGTTTGTTGATTTTGGGGATTTGTGTTTTGTTATTGCTAATGAAGATTATTCTTGTTTTGTTGATTTAGTGATTTTCTGCATTTACTATGATAATGCTTGTAACATCATGTGTTTTTTGAGGATTTTAAGACTAAAGTTGAAAATCAAGAATGATTTTGAGGACATGTAATCACAAGAATAGTTTTTTTGCATTTTCAGGATCCTGTTTCAAATGTATTAGTCATTAAAAAAGATAAAAATATTATTTTTATAGTAGAATTTGTCTTGTGATTGCAGATCAAACTTGTGAGTTCATATCAAGCAGAGATCTAGATTGTCAAGAGCATGGGTGGTGAAGATAAGTGGTTCAGGTTGATGATTATGTTTCTTAGCTCTGTAATATAGTTGGTGCTTGATTAGATAAGTTTATAACCTTCAAATTTAATTTTCTTATTTGTATTAGTAGATCATATACTGGTGAGGGCTTTATTCAAACTGTATTTCTATTATATTTGCTTATGCTTATTTCTTAGTTTTGATATTTTTATACAATAAAAACATGCATTAGCTTTCAGGGGTGATGTATAAAATGGTTTAATCTGAGAATAAATTGTTGCACTGCAAAATATATTATTAAGGCATGGGGTCTTGTTGCATTAACTACAGCACCTTCATTGTAACTTCTGTCAAAATATTTTTGACACTCTAACAAAGTACAGTATTCAACTTTGGATTGGTAACATTTTGTAATTCTAAAAAGAACTGGAAGTTATTTAGTACGCATATCTTTATCTCTAATTCCTATATTTCTTTCACAAGGATAGTCCTATTATTATACGCTTGTAACATTAGACTTGATGTAATTTATGGACTAGTGCACAATAAGATGTTTTGACTAGCGGGTTGTGGAAAAAGCTGTTGTTTGTGGAACTCTACACTTTCATATTAAAGATTCTCCTCATATGCATGTTCTTTAATTTCACGATTTTCATTTGGATCGAATGATTTTTCATGTAGGATTACAGATACCTCCATATCGGAGATAGATTACTCTGGCACTTCCAATGCATTTGGCAGGAGCATTTACTCACAATGAGGGTGCACAATCTTTTCTTTATGCATCTAACAACAGTTAGTCACTTTGAACTCACCTTTTGATTTTATCATTTTAGCACTGAGTAACATTTATTATTTACAGGTATGTATATGAAGAATACCCTGTTGTCATCAAATAGCATGGGTGGTCAGAATCTTATAACCTTCAAGTTTATTGACGGATTACTCCGGCACTTCAAATTTATAACCTTCAAGTTTATTGTTTAGTTTCATGAACTGTGAACTTTGAGTTGTATTCAATTATCTTCAGATCATATGACAAATAATTATTTATTTCATTTTTATTTTTGTAGTCTTGATTAAAAGTTGGTTTTCTTTACTAAAGGTAGGGGCTTGTATTCAAAGATTAGATTAGGGTGCGCCAAAGCGAATCTAAACCTTACCTTATTTTAAGTAGTTATGGAATTAGTGACACATCCAAACAAGTTTTAAATAGAAGATACATTCATTAAAACCACATCTATTAAAGAAACATCTAGCAACAGACACATCCATTAAAGACACATCTATTAAAGACTGATGAGCGGATAAATAATACGCTTTTTGGCATTGTTTTTAGTATGTTTTTAGTAGGATCTAGTTACTTTTAGGGATGTTTTCATTAGTTTTTATGTTAAATTCACATTTCTGGACTTTACTATGAGTTTGTGTGTTTTTCTGTGATTTCAGGTAATTTCTGGCTGAAATTGAGGGACTTGAGCAAAAATCAGATTCAGAGGTTGAAGAAGGACTACTGATGCTGTTGGATTCTGACCTCCCTGCACTCAAAGTAGATTTTCTGGAGCTACAGAACTCGAAATGGCGCGCTTCCAATTGCGTTGGAAAGTAGACATCCAGGGCTTTCCATCAATATATAATAGTCCATACTTTGGCCAAGAATAGACGACGTAAACTGGCGTTCAACGCCAGCTTTCTGCCCAAATCTGGCGTCCAGCGCCAGAAAAGGAGCCAAAACCAGAGTTGAACATCCAAACTGGTACAAAAACTGGCGTTCAACTCCAAGAGGGACCTCTACACGTGCAACACTCAAGCTCAGCCCAAGCACACACCAAGTGGGCCCCGGAAGTGGATTTATGCATCAATTACTTACTCATGTAAACCCTAGTAGCTAGTTTATTATAAATAGGACATTTTACTAGTCTTTTTGACAATCTTTGGATTATCTTTGGACGCCTGGTTCTTAGATCAGAGGGGCTGGCCATTCAGCCATGCCTGGACTTTTCACTTATGTAATTTTAACGGTAGAGTTTCTACACTCCATAGATTAAGGTGTAGAGCTCTGCTGTTCCTCAAAGATTAATGTAAAGTACTACTGTTTTCTATTCAATTCATCTTATTTCGCTTCTAAGATATTCATTCGCTCTTCAACCTGAATGTGATGAACGTGACAATCATCATCATTCCCTATGAACGCGTGCCTGACAACCACTTCTGTTCTACCTTCGACTGAATGAGTATCTCTTAGATCTCTTAATCAGAATCTTCGTGGTGTAAGCTAGAATGATGGCGGTATTCAAGAGAATTCGGAAAGTCTAAACCTTGTCTGTGGTATTCCGAGTAGGATTCAATGATTGAATGATTGTGACGAGCTTCAAACTCGCGATTGCCGGGCGTAGTGACAGACGCAAAAGGAGGGTAAATCCTATTCCAGCATGATCGAGAACCGACAGATGAATAGCCGTGCCGTGACAGGGTGCGTTGACCATTTTCACTGAGAGGATAAGATGAAACCATTGACAAGGGTGATGCCTCCAGACGATTAGCCGTGCTGTGACAGGGCATTTGAATCATTTTCCCGAGAGAAGACTGAAAGTAGCCATTGACAATGGTGATGTATCACATAAAGCCAGCCATGGAAAGGAGTAAGACTGATTGGATGAAGATAGCAAGAAAGCAGAGGTTCAGAGGAACGAAAGCATCTCTATTCGCTTATCTGAAATTCTCACCAATGAATTACATAAGTATTTCTATCCCTTATTATTTATCTTTTAATTATCTAATCCAATCACATTTAACCCTACCTGACTGAGATTTGCAAGGTGACCATAGCTTGCTTCATACCAACAATCTCCGTGGGATTCGACCCTTACTCACGTAAGGTATTACTTGGACGACCCAGTGCACTTGCTGGTTAGTTGTGCGAAGTTGTGAACCATGGTATTGGCATCATGTTTTTGGCGCCATTACCAGGGAAAGAAAGAGCGATGAATTTTACATAATCAAAGTGTAATCACAATTTGTGCGCACCAAGTTTTTGGCGCCGTTGCCGGGGATTGTTCGAGTTTGGACAACTAACGGTTCATCTTGTTGCTCAGATTAGGTAATTTTCTTTTTGTTTTGTTTTCAAAAAAATTTAAAAAAAAAATAATATAAAAATGTTTTCAAAAATTTTATTCAAAATTTTTAAGAATGAATTCTAGTGTTTCATGAAGCATGTGAAGCCTGGCTGGCTGTAAAGCCATGTCTAAATTTATTTGGACTGAGGCAGCAATTTGTTATCAAGAGCAAGCTAGTTGTTGCTAATCCACCTGCTGCTGTTCCTGATTCACCTGCTGAAGCTTGGCTGGCCATTGGCCATGTCTAGTGTTTTGGACCGGAGCTTTCATTGAAAGCTTGGCTGGCTAGTGAGCCATGTCTAATTCCTGGACTGAAGCTTTAGACTAAGAATGCAAGATTCCTAGAATTCATGTTAAAAATTTTGGAATCCTTATTTTTTCTTTTTCATATAATTTTCGAAAAAAATCCAAAAAAATTAGAAAATCAAAAAAATCAAAAATATTTTTGTGTTTCTTGTTTGAGTCATGAGTCATGTCATAAGTTTGGTGTCATTTGCATGTGCATCTTGCATTTTTCGAAAATTTCATGCATTCATAGTGTTCTTCATGATCTTCAAGTTGTTCTTGGTAAGTCTTCTTGTTTGATCTTGATGATTTTCTGTTTTGTGTTGTATGGTATTTTTCATATGCATTCTTGAATTCTTAGTGCGTAAGCATTAAAGAATTCTAAGTTTGGTGTCTTGCATGTTTTCTTTGCATTAAAAATTTTTCAAAATTGTGTCTATGATGTTCATCTTGACATTCAAAGTGTTCTTGGTGTTCATCTTGACATTCATAGCATTCTTGCATGCATTCATTGTTTTGATCCATAACTTTCATGCATTGCATCATTTTTCCTGTTTTCCTCTCTCATCATAAAAATTCAAAAAACAAAAAAATATCTTTCCCTTTTTCTCTCATCAAATTTAAAAATTTGAGTTGACTTTTTCAAAAAAATTTTAAAATCAAGTTGTTTCTTATGAGTCAAATCAAATTTTCAATTTGAAAATCTTATCTTTTTTCAAAATCTTTTTCAAAAATCAAATCTTTTTCAAAATTCTTAGTTATTTTCGAAAATTCCAAAAATATTTTTCAAAAATATTTTTCTTATTTTTATATCAAATTTTTCGAAAATAACATAATCAATTAATGTTTTGATTCAAAAATTTGAAGTTTGTTACTTGCTTGTTAAGAAAGATTCAAACTTTAAGTTCTAGAATCATATCTTGTGATTTCTTATGAATCAAGTCATTAATTGAGATTTTAAAAATCAAATCTTTTTCAAAACTACTTTCTAAAATATCTTTTTATCTTACCTTTTTCAAAAAGTTGGTTTCAAAATATCTTTTCTAACCTCCTAACTTTTTATCTTTTCAAAATTTGTTTCAACTAACTAACTAACTTTTTGTTTGTTTCTTAACTTTTTCAAAACTACCTAACTAACTCTCTCTCTTCTAATTTTCGAAAATATCTTCCCTCTTTTTCCAAAATTTCTTTTTAATTAACTAATTATTTTTATCTTTGATTTCAAAATTTTTCAAAAATTACTAACCTTTTTCAAAAACTATTTTCGAAAATCACTAACCCTTTTTCAAAAATTATTTTCGAAAATTCTCCCTCTCCCATCTTATTCTATTTATTTACTCATCTACTAACATCTCATCTTACATCTCAACCCTCCTCACAGTTGTGTTTCTTCCATTATATTACATTCTTTGTCTCCCTCTCTCCTTTTACTCACACAGGGATCCCTATACTGTGGTATAAAGGATCTCTATTATTATTATTATTTTTCTGTGCCCTCTTCTTTGTCATATGAGCAGGAGCAAGGATAAGAACATTCTTGTGGAAGCAGATCCAGAACCTGAAAGGACTCTGAAGAGAAAACTAAGAGAAGCTAAATTACAACAATCCAGAAATAACCTTTCAGAAATTTTCGAACAGGAAGAGGAGATGGCAGCCGAAAATAATAATAATGTAAGGAAGATGCTTGGTGACTTTACTGCACCTAATTCCAATTTACATGGAAGAAGCATCTCCATTCCTGCCATTGGAGCAAACAACTTTGAGCTGAAACCTCAATTAGTTTCTCTGATGCAGCAGAACTGCAAGTTTCATGGACTTCCATTTGAAGATCCTTTTCAGTTCTTAACTGAATTCTTGCAAATATGTGATACTGTTAAGACTAATGGAGTAGATCCTGAAGTCTACAGGCTCATGCTTTTCCCTTTTGCTGTAAGAGACAGAGCTAGATTATGGTTGGATTCTCAACCCAAAGACAGCCTGAACTCTTGGGATAAGCTGGTCACGGCTTTCTTAGCCAAGTACTTTCCTCCTCAAAAGCTGAGCAAGCTTAGGGCTGATGTTCAAACCTTCAGACAGAAAGAAGGTGAATCCCTCTATGAAGCTTGGGAAAGATACAAACAGTTGACCAAAAAGTGTCCTTCTGACATGCTTTCAGAATGGACCATCCTAGATATATTCTATGATGGTTTATCTGAGCTATCAAAGATGTCACTGGACACTTCTGCAGGTGGATCCATTCACCTAAAGAAAACGCCTGCAGAAGCTCAAGAACTCATTGACATGGTTGCTAATAACCAGTTCATGTACACTTCTGAAAGGAATCCTGTGAGCAATGGGACGCCTCTGAAGAAGGAAGTTCTTGAAGTTGATACTCTGAATGCCATATTAGCTCAGAATAAAATATTGACTCAGCAAGTCAATATGATCTCTCAGAGTTTGCATGGAATGCAAGCTGCATCCAACAGTACTCAAGAGGCATCTTCTGAAGAAGAAGCTTATGATCCTGAAAACCCTGCAATAGCAGAGGTAAATTATTTAGGTGAACCTTATGGAAACACCTATAACTCATCATGGAGAAATCACCCCAATTTCTCATGGAAGGATCAAAAGTCTCAACAAGGCTTTAATAATGGTGGAAGAAACAGGTTTAACAATAATAAACCTTTTCCATCATCCACTCAGCAACAGACAGAGAACTCTGAACAAAATGCTTCTAATTTAGCAAACCTACTCTCTGATCTATCTAAGGCCACTGTGAGTTTCATGAATGAAACCAGGTCTTCCATTAGAAATTTGGAAGCACAAGTGGGCCAGCTGAGTAAAAGGATCACTGAAATCCCTCCTAGTACTCTCCCAAGCAATACAGAAGAGAATCCAAAAGGAGAGTGCAAGGCCATTGACATAAGCACCATGGCCGAACCCAAAGAAGGAGAGGAGGACGTGAATCCCAAGGAGGAAGACCTCCTGGGACGTCCAGTGATCAATAAGGAGCTTCCCTCTGAGAAACCAAAGGACTCTGAGGCTCATCTAGAGACTATAGAGATTCCATTGAACCTCCTTATGCCCTTCATGAGCTCTGATGAGTATTCCTCTTCTAAAGAGAATGAGGATGTTACTGAAGAGAAAACAGCCAAGTTTCTTGGTGCAATCATGAAGCTGAATGCCAAATTATTTGGCATTGATACTTGGGAAGTTGAACCTCTCTTGTTCATCAATGAACTAAGTGATCTGGATCAACTGGCATTGCCTCAGAAGAGACAGGATCCTGGAAAGTTCATAATACCTTGTACTATAGGCACCATGATCTTTAAGGCTCTGTGTGACCTTGGTTCAGGGATAAACCTCATGCCCCTCTCTGTAATAGAGAAACTGGGAATTTATGGGGTGCAAGCTGCTAAAATCTCATTAGAAATGGCAGACAACTCAAGAAAACAGGCATATGGACAAGTAGAGGACGTGTTAGTAAAGGTTGAAGGCCTTTACATCCCTGCTGATTTCATAGTCCTGGATACTGGAAAGGAAGAAGATGAATCCATCATCTTAGGAAGACCTTTCCTGGCCACAGCAAGAGCTGTGATTGATGTTGACAGAGGTGAACTAGTCCTTCAATGGGATGAGGACTCCCTTGTGTTTTCAACTCAAGGATCTCTCTCTGCATCCATAGAGAGGAAGCAGAAAAAGCTTCTCTCAAAGCAGAGTCAACCAAAGCCCCCACAGTCAAACTCTAAGTTTGGTGTTGGGAGGCCACAACCAAACTCTAAGTTTGGTGTTGAACTCCCATATCCAAACTCTAAGTTTGGTGTTGAGGAGTCTCAACAAAGCTCTGCACATCTGTGAGGCTCCATGAGAGCCCACTGTCAAGCTATTGACATTAAAAAAGCGCTTGTTGGGAGGCAACCCAATGTTTATTTATCTAATTCTATTATTCTTGTTTTTCATGTTTTATTAGGTTCATGATCATGTGGAGTCACAAAATAAACAAAAAAATTGAAAACGGAATCAAAAACAGCAGAAGAAAAATCACACCCTGGAGGAGCATCTGTCTGGCGTTCAGCGCCAGAACAGAGCATGATTCTGGCGCTGAACGCCCAAAATGGACAGCTTCTGGGCGCTGAACGCCAGAACAGGCATGGTTCTGGCGTTCAACGCCAGAAATGGCTAGTAATTGGGCGTTGAACGCCCAAAATGGGCACCAACCTGGCGCTGAACGCCCAGAGTTGTGTGCAAGGGCATTTTACATGCCTAATGGGTGCAGGGATGTAAATCCTTGACACCTCCGGATCTGTGGACACCACAGGATCACCTCAAGATCTGTGAATACCACAGGATCATCTCAGGATCTGTGAATCCCACAGGATCCCCACCCACCTCACCCTCTCTCTCTCCATTCATGATCACCCCTTCTGTTTTCCATTCACCACTCACATCCATACACACATCCCTCCATCTCCTCCATATTTTCTTCTTCTTCTTCTTCTATTATTCTTTCTTCTTTTGCTCGAGGACGAGCAACTTTCTAAGTTTAGTGTGGTAAAAGCATAGCTTTTTTTTTGGTTTTTCATAACCATTAATGGCACCTAAGGCCAGAGAAACCTCAAGAAAGAAGAAAGGGAAGACAATTGCTTCCACCTCTGAGCCATGGGAGATGGAAAGATTCATCTCACAAGCCCATCACTAAGAAAAGGATGGAACAAACAAGAGAGCACATTCATGGATCTCAACAGGCACATGAAGAAGCTCATCATTAAGAAATCCCTTAGATACCTCAAGGGATGCACCTTCCTCCACTGAACTTTTGGGAGCAAACCAACACCTCCCTAGAAGAATTAAGTTCCAATGTGGGACAACTAAGGGTGGAACATCAAGAACACTCCATATTCCTTCATGAAATAAGAGAAGATCAAAAAGCAATGAGGGAGGAGCAACAAAGACAAGGAAGAGACATAGAAGAGCTCAAGGACATCATTGGATCCTCAAGAAGGAAATGCCACCATCACTAAGGTGGATTCATTCCTTGTTCTTATTTCTTCTGTTTTTCATTTTCTATGTTATGTGCTTATCCATGTTTGTGTCTTCATTACATGATCATTAGTAGTTAGTAACCTTGTCTTAAAGATATGAATGTCCTATGAATCCATCACCTCTCTTAAAAGAAAAATGTTTTAATTCAAAAGAACAAGAAGTATATGAGTTTCAAATTTATCCTTGAACTTAGTTTAATTATATTGATGTGGTGACAATGCTTCTTGTTTTTTTTGAATGTATGCTTGAACAGTACATATGTCTTTTGAAGTTGTTGTTTAAGAATGTTAAATATGTTGGCTCTTGAAAGAATGATGACTAGGAGACATGTTATTTGATAATCTGAAAAATCATAAAAATGATTCTTGAAGCAAGAAAAAGCAGCAAGAACAAGGCTTGCAGAAAAAAAAATAGGCGAAAAAAAAATATATATATATATATAGAAAAAAAAAGAAAGAAAAAGCAAGCAGAAAAAGCCAAAAGCTCTTAAAACCAAGAGGCAAGAGCAAAAAGCCAATAACCCTTAAAACCAAAAGGCAAGGGTAAATAAAAAGGATCCCAAGGCTTTGAGCATCAGTGGATAGGAGGGCCTAAAGGAATACAATCCTGGCCTAAGCGGCTAAACCAAGCTGTCCCTAACCATGTGCTTGTGGCGTGTAGGTGTCAAGTGAAAACTTGAGACTGAGCGGTTAAAGTCAAGGTCCAAAGCAAAAAAAAGAGTGTGCTTAAGAACCCTAGACACCTCTAATTGGGGACTTTAGCAAAGCTGAGTCACAATCTGAAAAGGTTCACCCAATTATGTGTCTGTGGCATTTATGTATCCGGTGGTAATACTGGAAAACAAAGTGCTTAGGGCCACGGCCAAGACTCATAAAGAAGCTGTGTTCAAGAATCATCATACTGAACTAGGAGAGTCAATAACACTATCTGAACTCTGAGTTCCTATAGATGCCAATCATTCTGAACTTCAATGGATGAAGTGAGATGCCAAAACTATTCAAGAGGCAAAAAGCTATAAGTCCCGCTCATATGATTGCAGCTATGTTTCATTGATAGTTTGGAATTTATAGTATATTCTCTTCTTTTTATCCTATTTGATTTTCAGTTGCTTGGGGACAAACAACAATTTAAGTTTGGTGTTGTGATGAGCAGATAATTTATACGCTTTTTGGCATTGTTTTTAGTATGTTTTTAGTAGGATCTAGTTACTTTTAGGGATGTTTTCATTAGTTTTTATGTTAAATTTACATTTCTGGACTTTACTATGAGTTTGTGTGTTTTTCTGTGATTTCAGGTAATTTCTGGCTGAAATTGAGGGACTTGAGCAAAAATCAGATTCAGAGGTTGAAGAAGGACTGCTGATGCTGTTGGATTCTGACCTCCCTGCACTCAAAGTGGATTTTCTGGAGCTACAGAACTCGAAATGGCGCGCTTCCAATTGCGTTGGAAAGTAGACATCCAGGGCTTTCCAGCAATATATAATAGTTCATACTTTGGCCAAGAATAGATGACGTAAACTGGCGTTCAACGCCAGCTTTCTGCCCAAATCTGGCGTCCAGCGCCAGAAAAGGAGCCAAAACCAGAGTTGAACGCCCAAACTGGCACAAAAACTGGCGTTCAACTCCAAGAGGGACCTCTACACGTGCAACACTCAAGCTCAGCCCAAGCACACACCAAGTGGGCCCCGGAAGTGGATTTATGCATCAATTACTTACTCATGTAAATCCTAGTAGCTAGTTTATTATAAATAGGACATTTTACTAGTCTTTTTGACAATCTTTGGATTATCTTTGGACGCCTGGTTCTTAGATCAGAGGGGCTGGCCATTTGGCCATGCCTGGACTTTTCACTTATGTAATTTTAACGGTAGAGTTTCTACACTCCATAGATTAAGGTGTAGAGCTCTGCTGTTCCTCAAAGATTAATGCAAAGTACTACTATTTTCTATTCAATTCATCTTATTTCGCTTCTAAGATATTCATTCGCTCTTCAACCTGAATGTGATGAACGTGACAATCATCATCATTCCCTATGAACGCGTGCCTGACAACCACTTCCGTTCTACCTTCGACTGAATGAGTATCTCTTAGATCTCTTAATCAGAATCTTCGTGGTGTAAGCTAGAATGATGGCGGCATTCAAGAGAATCCGGAAAGTCTAAACCTTGTCTGTGGTATTCCGAATAGGATTCAATGATTGAATGACTGTGACGAGCTTCAAACTCGCGATTGCCGGGCGTAGTGACAGACGCAAAAGGAGGGTAAATCCTATTCCAGCATGATCGAGAACCGACAGATGAATAGCCGTGCCGTGACAGGGTGCGTTGACCATTTTCACTGAGAGGATAAGATGAAACCATTGACAAGGGTGATGCCTCCAGACAATTAGCCGTGCCGTGACAGGACATTTGGATCATTTTCCCGAGAGAAGACCGAAAGTAGCCATTGACAATGGTGATGTATCACATAAAGCCAGCCATGGAAAGGAGTAAGACTGATTGGATGAAGATAGCAGGAAAGCAGAGGTTCAGAGGAACGAAAGCATCTCTATTCGCTTATCTGAAATTCTCACCAATGAATTACATAAGTATTTCTATCCCTTATTATTTATCTTTTAATTATCTAATCCAATCACATTTAACCATACCTGACTGAGATTTGCAAGGTGACCATAGCTTGCTTCATACCAACAATCTCCATGGGATTCGACCCTTACTCACGTAAGGTATTACTTGGACGACCCAGTGCACTTGCTGGTTAGTTGTGCGAAGTTGTGAACCATGGTATTGGCATCATGTTTTTGGCGCCATTACCAGGGAAAGAAAGAGCGATGAATTTTACATAATCAAAGTGTAATTACAATTTCTGCGCACCAAAGACGCACCCCTGTTTGGAAAAATTATTTAGTCAAAAGACACATCTATTAAAGACACCCCGAACAAAAGACACATCCAAATAAGTTTTAAACAAACGACACATCTAACAGAAAACACATCCATTAAAGACACGTTCAAGTATTAACCGATTAAAATAAAACAAGTGTTTAACAAAAGTAAAAAGATATCATCTGAAGAAGTACTCCTTAACATATCAAGAAAATTAGATACCTTTACCATCTTCATTTCTAACAACTTCTCCTTGTATGCTAATTAATCAAGTAAAGCATCTTAAGAACCTATAAAAGAATAATTTAACTAAAAATTATGGCTCCATCAAGCTAGTACCATTTCAGCCTTAAATGAATTCAAAGGACACAAGGGAATGTTATGACATTCTACTTCTTGTTCTGAAGAACATACAAGTTGGATTTCGACAAGTTTTTTGAGCATATCATCATTTGTAAGATCAAGTGAGGCAATGGTCCTATCAAGTCTTTCTCTATACTGCACATTCTTTTGTTTCTTCTCTATCTATGCATCTCTCAAAAAATTGGGACAAGCCTTCTCTTAGAAATTATGTCAAGCACCATGTGATCAACCATTTACAAGTTCCTACTTTGCTCCTAAATCAACAACAGAAAAAATTCACCATAGTTATAAACAAAGACTAGCCATTCATGACTAATTTAACATCTCATCATAGTGAATTAGTATTTAGTAATGATGGACTTTTGATAAATTTAATTCTATGGTGTTTTCATTGTAGCATATAACCAATAAAAAGCTAATATACTCATCATAGCATATAGCTAAAAGTAGCAAAGTTACACCAAACATACATATAACCAAGTAACAAACACATAGTGACAAACGAAAATTAAATGAAATTACATGACATGAAAGTCCAAAATCAAAATTCGGCCTTAAAATCAATATACACCATTATATTCCCATTAAGACAAGCATGAACTAAAGGAGCTCAGTGAACTGTAATTCATAAAAAAGTTACAAGGAAATTATATCAAATTATCCCAAAAGAAATATCCAACAATTAAAATCAACGAAAAATCTATTAATCCAACAAAAATCAGAAGAGCATCACATAAGAACCACGAATACCAAGAATATGAACCCTGAAACAAACTCAAAACATTTACTGATACTTAAAATCCTAACAATATACTAACCAATTGGAGAACACCGGGATGATTGCAGAGAGCGGCGTGCGACGGTCAGAGATGAGATGCGGTGGGGCAGCGTGGACACAGAGGCGGTTGCTGTTGCAGCCTGGAGATAGCGATGCGTCGTTGACGCCTTCAGACGAGAAGGACTCCCACGGCGATGTCAACCTCCGTGAGAACCAACATCGGCGGCGTCGACCTTCGTGAGAAGCAACAGCGGCGAGGTTGTACTGTGGTGTTGAAGACGACGACGTCCTCGCGGGTGGGGGGAGCAACTTGGGAAAATTAATGTTGTTCTAGATATCTCAATATGTACTTTTTCTATTATTTAACTAATGTTTGATGCATGTTTTTTGTTCTAATCTAGTTATTATGACTTCAACTACCAATATTTATGCACAAGTTAGCAGTATTCCTATACTGAATGGTACAAACTTTAAGGTTTGGTAGGATACTGTGGAGATTATCTTCAGTTGTATGGATCTGGATATAACTCTTCGAGAGGAGAAACCCACTTCCACTCTAGAAAATTCTAATGAGGTTAAAATAGAGAAGTGGGAGAAATCCAATCGAATGAGCATCATGATTATGAAACGCTCAATTCCTGAGGCATTTTGGGACTCAATTACTGAGGATAAAGATGCTAAAATGTTCCTAAAAGATGTTAAAAAAATTCTTTGCTAAGAATGAAAAGGCAGAGATAAGTAATCTTTTGAGCAAACTTGTTTCCATGAGGTATAAAGGTAAAGAGAACATAAAGGAGTACATTATGAAAATGTCTCATCCTACTTCAAAATTAAAAGTACTAAAGTTAGAGTTGTATGAGAATTTACTCATGCATTTAATTTTGATCTCTCTTCTTGCATACTTTGGGCAATTCAAAGTGAGTCATAACACTCTAAAGGACACTTGGTCCCTAAATGAGCTTATATCTCATTGTGTATAAGAAGAAGAAAGGCTACATCGAGATAAGACTGAATGTGCTCATATGATTTCATCTTTTCAGTATAAAACAAAGCGTGATACTGCTGCGGATGCACCTTCTCAGCAGAAAAAGAGTAAGAAACAGGATCAAGCTTCAACTTGTTTCTTTTGTAAGAAGGTGGAACACATGAAGAAGGATTATACCAAATATGCCGCCTGGCGTACAAAGAAGGGGTTGCATACGGAGCCGACCGCCAAGTGACGCTGAAAGATACATCTATGTGGTAGATGACAATATAATTGCAGTCGAAGCTATAGGAACCTTTAAATTATGTTCCACGAGTGGATTTTACTTGGATTTGTTTGAGACATTTTATGTACCATCGTTTAAACGGAATTTAGTTTTTATTTCTCATTTGGACAAATCAAGTTATTTTTGTTCGTTCGAAAATAATAAAGCCAGTCTCTTTTATAATTCGAATAATATTTGCTCTAGTAATTTGATGGATAATCTATATAGGCTTGATTTGAATTCCTATAATAATGAAATACTACAAACATGTACAAAACAAAAACTAAATGAGAATTTGGCACCGTTATGGCACAAACGCCTATGTCATATCTCTGAGTAGAGAATTCAGAGGCTCATATCGGATGAAATTCTTGGACCCCTAAATTTGGCCGATTTTGAAGTCTGCATTGAGTGCATAAAGGAATAAAGGACAAACGAAAGAAAATTAGGTGTCTAGAGAGTTAAAGATATCTTAGAACTAATACATACTGATATATGTGGCCCATTCCTTATTGTCTCTTGGAATGGACAACGGTATTTTATTAAATTCATAAATGATTACTCTCATTATAGGTATCTATATTTAATTCATGAAAAGTCCCAAATTTTGGATGTTTTCAAGTCTTTCAAAGCTGAAGTTGAACTTCAACTTGGAAAAAAAATTAAAGTTGTCAAATCTGATCGTGGTGGTGAATACTATGGAAGATATGATGGTTCAAGTGAGCAAGGTCCCAGGCCATTTGTGCTTTTCCTAGAGGAGTATGGTATTGTTCCACAATACACCATGTCAGGCAAATCTAACATGAATGGTGTTGCAGAGCGAAGGAACCAAACCCTTAAGGACATGGTGAGAAGTATGATTAGTATTTTTTCTTTCCTGAATCACTCTGGGGAGAAGCCTTAAAAACCACAGTGTACATCCTTAATAGGGTGCCAAACAAAGCAATTAACAAAACCCTTTATGAAATTTGAACTGGAAAAAGGCCCCATATAAAGTATTTACACATTTGGGGATGTCCAGCTGAGGCATGACCTTATAGACCGCATGAAAGAAAACTAGACTCAAGAACAATTAGTTGCTATTTTGTTTGTTGCACTAAGCGTTTATGGGAGTACAAGTTTTACAATCATGCATCAAGGTCTATTTTTAAAATGGAAAATGCGAAATTTCTTAAGATTGTTGAGTTTGAGGGGAAGAAAATAATAGGAATATTATTTTTTATGAAAATTTTGTAATTGACAATGATCAGGTTTTATACCTATTATTGTTCAAGATGCAGTTATAGTACCAGAGCACAATGAAAATTCTATGATAGATACTACTACAATACAGAAAAATAATGAGAATCCTCCTTAACTCCAACCCATACAGCAGACTCAACAACCTCAAGAAATGTTGCTAAGGAGATCCAACAGAGAAAGGAGAAGTGTAATTTTGGATGAATATGTAGTCTATCTCCAAGAATATGAGGAAGGCATTGGTTTGACAGAAAATGACCCAATCAATTTTCTTTAAGCCATGCAAAATTCAAACTCTGAAAAGTGGATCGATGTCATGAAAGAAGGGAGTAAAGTTTATGAAAGAAAATGACGTTTGGGATCTTGTAGAATTACCTGAAGGTGTGAAACCAATGTGTTATAAATGGATATTTAAAATAAAAAATGATTCTAAGGGTAATGTCGAGAGGTATAAAACTTGTCTAGTTGCTAAAGGCTTTACTCAAAAGGAAGACATAGACTATAAAGAGACTTTTTTTTTTCGGTATCATCGAGACTCTTTTAGAACCATAATGACACTAGCAACTTATTTTGACTTGGAGCTACATTAGATGGATGTAGAGACAGTGTTTCTTAATGATGACATTGATAAAACGATGTATATGGTACAACAAAAAAAAATTTGTATCAGGTGATTCAAAATCTATTGTTTGTAAGTTAAAGAAATCCATCTATGGTCTCAAACAAGCTTCCCATCAATGATATCATAAGTTTTATTAAGTCACTACCTTGTATGATTTTGAGGTAAATATTATAGATGAATGTATATACCGCAACTTCAGTGGGAGTAAATACATATTTTTTGTCTTACATGTTGATGACATTCTACTTGCCAGTAATGATATAGGATTGTTGCATGAAACTAAAAAATTTTTATCGTACAAATTTGAAATGAAAGATCTTGGTGATGCCTCTTTTGTATTAGGAATCGAGATACCAAGAGATTGCTCTCAAGGTATTCTTGGATTATCACAAAAGAACTATATCAAAAGATATGGCATGAAAAGCTGTAAACCAATGGACACACCCGTAGCTAAATGAGACAAGTTCAGTCTCAAGCAATGTCCCAAAAATAATCTTAAGAGGACAGCAATGCATGATAAACAGTATGCATCAACACTAGGGAGCTTAATGTATGCTCAAGACTGCACACGTCCCGATATATTATTCATAGTGGGAATGTTGGGTAGATACTTTGAGAAATCTTGGCATGAATTATTGGATAGCTGTTAAACACGTAATGCATTATTTGAAGAGAACAAATGATTACATACTTACTTATCAGATATTAGAAAATTTGAAGATCATTGGGTACTCTGATTCTGATTTTGCGAGATGCCAAGATAGTAGACGCTCTACTTCAAGCTGTGTTTTCATGCTAGCTGGAGGAGTTATTGCATGGAAGTCTAACAAACAGACTCTTGTAACTTGCTCAATAAATGGAGGCAGAGTACATTGCTTGCTTTGAGGTATCTAAACATGGTATATGGTTGCAAAACTTTGTCACTGAACTTTGTATAGTAGATGACGTTGAAAAGCCATTAAAAATATTTTGTGACAATAGATCAATAGTACTATATTCTATTAACAATAAGAGCTCGATAAAATCAAAACATGTAGACATCAAGTTCTTAGTTATCAAAAAGAAAATTAAAAAAAATAAATTTCCACAAAATATATAAGAATAGAGTATATTTTTAATATATACTTTTAATAGTTTAATATGAATAATTTAAATTATAAAATAATTTATTTTAACATAAAATTTATAATTTAAAATTTAAAATTAAGATTAATAATTTAATATTTAAAATTTAAAATAAATAAAATAATTTTAAGAAATGCGTTGATACTGATTGAGAAAAGATTAGTATTACTTTTCGGCTCTACATACATATCTTTATTGAATTATTATGCTTGTCATAACTGCTAGTGCTTGAACTGCCAAAAAGAACGGACAAATTATATCTTGGATTTAATAATCGAAAGTAATTGTTTTGATAACTAGATATTTGGACATACAACTGGTGAAGTACTATGTCTGTATGATACTATTCCTTAAATTGTTTGTGTCTGGATCAAGATTCGATCATATCACTTATCTAATGCGTATTTAATTAAGCACAATGCATTCTTGGAAAATGAAAAATTATACTCAAGCCATCAAGTCAAATCCAAACAAATATATTTGTATTTTGTTATGATATGATGTATAGATATTAACAAAAATACGGGACACGATTCGATATAAAATATGTTAATACACGAATTTTAAAATTTTATAAAATATAGAAATATTTATATATATAAAATATAAAATATTTTTTAAATAAATTGTAATAATATTTTGATATTTTATTAATATTAAAATATAAATTAATTTTTTAATTATTTTTATTGTTTTATTTTAATTATATAAAATATTTAACATATTTTTGTTTTAATAAATAATAATATATATTATTTCTAAATTTATTTTAAGAATATATATTAAGAATAAGATTGAACACGTTGACACATGATGGTATTTAAATATGTCCAAACATGTTCGGAGAAATTTTTTTTTTTATTTTTTATTAAGACACAATTGGACACAGCAGACATACGTATCGGACGAATATCAATAAATATCGTATCGAAAATATATCCGACACACAAACATAACAACTTAGTAAAATATTCGTATTTCATAGATATGTTTTAATTTCTTATTTAAAATTTAAACTTTTAAGAAGGATATAGTCTATCATATTTGAATTTTTATGATTAAAAGATCTAAAACTTGTTCTTTATTCTTTTAAAAGAACTAAAACTTTAATATATATTAGTATGAAATAGGATCCGTCTATACCATTTTTGTACTTTAAAATTTAAATTTAAAAATACTTTGTATAAGAAAATGTTTTTTTTCAATATACCTGTTCGGTAGGTCGGATACCGGACGGGCTGGGTTGATATCCTGATCGAAGAGGGGAAAGTCGTCTGGTCGCACGTCTTCGGGCTGAGGGTAGGCGAGGTCTCGAGTTCTTCGAATGTAGTAGGGGGTGTCACCTGCAAAGACACTCCGACGTTCAAGTCAGTGAAGTATGCAGGCGAGTAGAAATTAAGTGGTATGTCACGTACCTTGGGGGAAGGGCAGGACCTTCCCTATATATACCATGTCAGAGGTGGGCCCATCAAGGACAGGCCCACCTTCCCTGATGCTCTCTCCTCACAGCTGTAGCGTAGCTGTCAGGGACGCGTGTTCGGGTCGGCGACAGAGCATCTCCTACCCGACCGTCCGGGTCGGATGGTACTCGGGTCGGGCCGGCCCGCTAGCAGTTTGGGCCAGGCCGTAACAGTGCCCCCGACGCGGCGGTAACGACCGTGAGGATCGTTGATGGCGTGTCATCTCTCCTTTCGTGCGTTGTCGCCAGGTCGGCCGTCCGTGGGGAGGACGTGCCTCTTGCGCGCGTGTCTGTTCGTTGTTGGAACGACCGCTTGTCGCCTCGTTCTTCGCGCGGGGTATTTAATGCTCATAATGGGCTGGAAAACCCTGTGTGCAAAGACTATTTCGCCCCCAGGTCTTTCGCGCTTCCTGGGTGGCAGTTTTAAACAGTTTTGCTTTGATTTTTCTCTTTTCACTCTTGCTCCTACTATCTCCCTGCTATCTCCCTCTTTTTTACTCAAAAAATCTCAGAGCGTCATCCTAGCATCCTCGTGCATCTTTCCTTCTTCCTTTCAGTTTTCGCAACCAATTCAGGTAATCCTTGATCCTTTCTCTTTTCTGCTTCATCGTTGTATGTTTGTTGCTTGCATTTGCTCCGTATTCTTGCTATTTTACCTGATTCTTGTTGGTGGATGGCTCATTAGTGTCAAGTAGATGCGTTAGGGGAGGGGTACCATTCTAGGGTAGGTTTTTAGGTAGCTTGCGTGATGGGTGACTTTTAGCCATGCTTGATCTTAACTGCTGAATAGGATGAATATAGTTTCTGGGCTTTTTTTGGACTCCCGACCTCATAGACTAACGGAGTGGTACCCCCACTGTAGGTATGCCTCGCATCATTTTCCGGGCTTCTCCTTCGGCTGCGAATTACGATCCCTACGCCTGGGTGACTAAGGATGTGAGGACTCGCCAAATCAGATGAACGAGGAAGAGTTGACGGAGTTCCGGCAAGCCGAGTATCTCTGTGGGGGGACAGACGAGGAGGCTAATTATGACGTCTTCGTTCCTGCCCCCAACGAACGGCTGTATGAGATCAATTTCCACTCCCCCCGGGTTGCCGACTGGATTTGGTTTTACAAAGCCATGTTCACCCAGGTGGGCGTTCGCATACCGTTCTCCGACTTCCAGATGGCGCTTCTTAATCGGATTTCCGTGTTGCCGTCGCAGCTTCATCCAAATAGTTGGGCTTCTATCCGCTGTTTCGAGATGGTGTGTGAATATCTCGAGCTGCTGGTGTCTGTGGACGTCTTTCTCTTTTTCTTCAACCTTACCAACCCTTCCAAGGAGGGGAAAGCGAGGAAAGGGTTCTTATCTTTCCGATCTGCTCAGGGTCGGAGGATATTTGGCTTGTTCGAGGACTCTTATCATGGGTTTAAGGACAAGTATTTCAAGGTTCGTCCCGTCAAAGGTCGCCATCCCTTTTGGTTGTCGTTGGAGGGGGAACGCCTCATCCCGACGTATTGGAGCTTCGGGGCGGGGTCCAACACATTCATTAAGGTGACCTATAAGGGGATGTCTGCCGTAAATAAGTGAATTGCTGAAGTGTTGTGGGCGGTCTTTGGAAAGAACCGTAAACCCCCACCTCCTTATGGGTGAACGGGAGGTCGCCAGGAATTATATTTGTGAGCTGTTTTGTCTTACCTTTGTGTTGTTTATCTTTTAATTTGTTATCGCCGACTTCACGACTGACGTGTTTGTTTTTCTGTTGTAGTGGAGATGTCTGCTTCGGTAACCGGGCTCAAAAGTTTGGTCAAGACCTTCTTGGAGGATAGCGACGAGGAGAAGGCCGACGAGAAGGTTGCCGGGAAGCCGGAAGACCCTACCGAGGGGAAGAAGGATCAAGATGTACCTTCGCCTCAGGACACCGAGATTTCCGACAAGAATTTTGCCGGGATGCAGTCTTCCCCTATTCACGAGGAGACGGCCGGCATTGGGCAGTCATCCTCTACCCTTCGGGAATATGATGATCTGAAGCTCGTCCCTACCCCCTAAGAGGCAAAGGGCATCCTCCAGCCCGGAAGGAACTCTCACTGTTATGGAGAGAAATTTCGACGCTGGGGCCTTTATTGACAATCAGCTGATTCCCGGTACGGAGGATCACTTTCTCAGTACTGAACTTGCGGGGTAGGCGAGGTGGATGTACCGCACTCTTCTCCGCGGAGCGGTGATAGCTCGGAAGGCCGAGTTTGAGTTGTCGGGCATGCAGGCGTTGCGAAGGAAGCTCGATACTGCTGCCCAGGCCAACAACGAATTCAAGGCCCAGGTTGAAACGCTTCAAGAACAACTGTCTGCCGCCGAGAAGGGGCGCAAGGATGCTGAGGAGAAGGCTGCGTCTTTTAAGGAAAAAATGAAAGTCTCCGATGCCACCGTCTCCCGTTTAACCGAGAGGGAGATGACTCTAGAGAGCCAGCTTAACGCCGCGCAAGGTCGGGTGGTCGCTATGGAGAAGGAGCGTGACGCGGCCATCTCGTCGGCTGAGGCTGCGCGAGATGAGGTCGAAGAGCTGAAAAGGAAACATAGGGCGGTCAGGGAGTAGGGAAAGAATGCGATCTTTATGATCGAAGAGGCTCTCAAAGCCCAGGTGAAGATCGTGGTCCCAGACTTCGACACGTTTGGCTATTGGGGTCTTCAAAACAATTCAGGATGGCAAGATTGTTGACATGCCCCGAAAGTGAACTCTTGTAACTTGCTTTTATGTGGATTTGTAGAACACTTGTTGAGACCGTTTTCTTTTGTTATACTTAAGTGGTCGCCTGGTCGGCTTATAATTATCGCCCTTATCCTGTTTAGTAGTACTTTTGTTTTGTTACCGTTTTTTCGGTGTGGACTTATTGCTTGTGTCCGTCTTGCCGTTTATGTTGGTAACTTGGTTAAAACCGTTTTGGTCTTATTATCGCGGCCGTTTGTTATGGCTATGATTCGATTGGCTCCCGGGGTGATCAATCCCAGGTTTCCGTTGAAGAACGCGATGGCGTGGGATACATATTGGGGAATGGTAGATGGGAGAATTTAGACAAGTAAACATTAATCGTCAGCTAAACAGGTTTATAAACATAGTAGGTGCTTAATAAAAGTAAATCACTGGAAATTAAAAGGTTATCTAGATCGTCAGGCCGCTTAACCGGTGTACCCAAGCTACGAATAGAATCTCCTCAGGTTACCTGCATTCCATGTTCTCGGGATTTTTTTGCCGTCGAGTCTCTCCAGTTTGTAGGCGCTTTTGCCAAGCACTTCTTTGATTCTGTAGGGACCTTCCCAGTTTGCCGCCAGCTTTCCTTCTCCTGGGGTTGGTGGCCCGACGTCGTTTCGTCGCAGGACGAGGTCTCTCTCCTCAAACTCCCTTCTGAGGACCTTGGTATTGTATCGTAGGGCTATTCTTTGTTTCAGTGCTACCTCCAACAAGTGGGCCATCTCTCTGGCCTCGTCCACCAGGTCTTTCTCCACCGCTTCTTCTACTCCCGCCAGAAGTAGTTGCAGGCTCGGTTCGCCAATCTCCACAGGTATTACCGCGTCAACCCCGTATGTTAGGCGAAAGGGGGTTTCCCCTGTGGAGCTTTGCTCGGTTGTTCGGTAGGACCAGAGGACCGAGGCGAGCTCGTCGGCCCATGCGCCTTTTTTGCTATCCAAGCGCTTCTTGAGGCCTTGCAAGATGACTTTATTTGTGGACTCCACTTGTCCATTTGTCTGAGGATGTTCAACCGAGGAGAATTTCTGTTTTATCCCCAGGTTGGTGAGAAACTCTGCAAATTTCTTGTCGGTGAACTGTGTCCCATTATCCGAAATGACGATTTCTGGGATGCCGAACCGAGTTATCACTTGCCTCCACATGAACTTTCTATAATTGGATGAGGATATGCTGGCCAGCGATTCAGCCTCTATTCATTTGGTGTAGTAGTCGACGGCAACTATGAGGTACTTGACTTGTCCTGGGCCAACCGGGAAGGGCCCCAAGAGGTCGACTCCCCATTGTGCGAAAGGTCGGGAGGACGTCAGCAGGCTTAGCTCAGAAGCTGGCGCCCTGTGGAAGTTGGCGTTCTGTTGACACTTGGTGCATTTTTTCACGAATTCTCTGGAGTCATTCATCATTGACGGCCAGTAATATCCAGCTCGGATGAGCTTCCTTGCTAGGGCCTTGCCCCCGATATGGTGGCCATAGCATCCCTCATGGACTTCTCTGAGCACGTAGTCCGTCTGGTCGGGGTGTAGGCACTTCAGTAAAGGTTGGCTGAGTCCCTTTTTGAATAGTTGGTCCTGTATGACCGTGTACTTGGCAGCCTCCCTTCTCAACGCTTTGGCTTCCTTCCCATCCCTAGGGAGTTTGCCGTTTTTCAAGAAATCAGTGATGGGGTCCATCCAGGAGGGGCTCGTCTTGGTCAGGTGTAGAGCGACTGCAGGCTCTTTCGTGATGCCTTGAATGAGGGAGCGGTTGCCGGTTCCAGGTTTCGTGCTTGCCAGCTTGGATAGGAGGTCTGCTCGTGTGTTCCTTTTCCTTGGGACGTGTTGGACCGTGACCTCCTCAAATTGTTTGCCCAGCTCTTTGACCCTTTCCAGGTATTTTTGCAGCAGCGAGTCTCTGGCTTGGTAGCTTCCATTTACTTGCGCGGTGACGACCTGCGAGTCGCTGCATATTTCCAACCTCGTGGCCCCGACTTCCCGAGCTAGAACCAAGCCCCCCAGAAGGGCTTCGTATTCTGCTTGGTTGTTCGATACGGGAAAGTCGAACTTAACCGATTGTTTGTAAATAACTCCGGCCGGGCTTTCTAGGATGATCCCGGCACCTCCGGACGTCTGGTTGGAAGCTCCGTCTACATGGAGCCTCCACCGTGTGCCCGTGTCCTCGGTTCCGGTTACTTCCACTAGGAAGTCCACCATTGCTTGAGCCTTAATCGCGTGTCGGGGTTCATAGCTCAGATCATATAGGGATAGCTCGATGGCCCATGTCATCATCCTCCCTGCCAAATCAGGTTTTTGGATCACCTGACGGATCCCCTTGTCCGTTCTTACGACCACCTGATGACCCTAGAAGTATTGTCGTAGCCTGCGGGAAGAGGTCAAGAGCGCTAGTGCCAGTTTCTCCAGTTTGCTGTACCTAAGTTCTGCCCCTTGCAGTGCTCTACTCAAGAAGTAGATCGGTTGCTGGGCCTTTCCTTCTTCTCGCACCAGCACCGCTGCAAGCGCTGCTTCTGTTATGGCTAGGTATAGGTAGAGTGGTTCTCCGGCTTTGGGCTTCCCGAGTACAGGGGGTGCTGCTAGGATTTCTTTGAAGTGGTTGAATGCCTCTTCGCACGCAGGAGTCCATTCAAGCGTTATTCCCTTCTTCATTAGGTTGAAGAAGGGTAAGGCCTTTGCTGCCGATGCACCGAGGAATCGGGACTACGCGGTGAGCCTTCCCGCCAGCCGCTGAATGTCTTTGATGCAACCCGGACTTCTCATCTGGAGTATCGCTTGGCACTTTTCGGGGTTGGCTTCCACTCCCCTTTGGGTTATCATGAACCCCAGGAACTTTCCGGCCTCCATGGCAAAGGCACACTTAAGCGGGTTGAGCCTCATGCCGTGTTGTCGGAGGGATGTGAACACATTTTCCAAGTCACTTAGGAAGTCTTCGGGTCGGGTGGTTTTTGCAAGGATATCGTCCACGTAGACTGCCACCATTTTGCCGATAAGACCGCTGAATATTTTGTTCATCAGCCTCTGGTATGTCGCCCCCGCGTTTTTCAGGCCGAAGGGCATCACTTTGTAGCAGTAGGTCCCTCCTGGCGTTATGAACGCCGTTTTATCCTCATCCGGCCGGTGCATCGGTATCTGGTTATAGCCAGAGTAGGCATCCATGAAGCTCAGATACCGGTACCCCGCGGCCGCGTCAACGAGTGCATCAATGTTGGGGAGGGGATAGCAGTCCTTGGGACATGCCTTGTTGAGATCAGAGTAGTCTACACACATCCTCCACCTCCCATTGTGCTTTTTTACCAGGACCACATTTGACAGCCAGGTAGAGTAGTCCAGTTCCCGGATAAACCCTTCTTCGAGGAGGCTGGCCGTTTGTCTGGCCACTTCCTCTGTCCTTTCTTGGGACATATTTCTTCTCTTTTGAGCCACTAGTTTGGCTTCCGGCCCGATGGCTAGGCGGTGTGACATGAGTCCGGGATCTATCCCCGAGATATCGGCAGGTGTCCAGGCAAACAAATCGCCATTGGCTCTAATCATTTCCATCAAGGGCTCTTTTAATTCATGGGGGAGGTTCCTATTTACGAACGTGAACTTTTCCTCCGTGTTCCCGACCCTAAACTTTTCCAAGTCCCCCTCTGGTTCGGGCCTGGGTTTGTCGTCAATTCTGGCATCCAAGTCGGCGAGAAATACCCCCGACGCTTCCCTGGATTTCTTTCTTAATGAGAGATTGGCATTGTCGCAAGCGACTGCCGTTTCCAGGTCTCCCCTCACAGATCCTACTGACCCCTCTTCTGTTATGAACTTCATTACCAACATCCTTGTGCTGATGACTCCTTCTAGGTCGTTGATGGTCTTTCTCCCCAGGATGATGTTGTAGGCGGTGGAGTCTCGTAGGATCACGAACTCTGCCATTATCGTTCTTCTCCCCTGGCCCTGTCCCAATGAGATCGGCAGGGTGATCAGGCCATCCGGCTTGATGAAATGGTTGCCGAGCCCTACGACGCCGTGCTGGTGAGTCTGTAGGTCGGCGTCCCTTAGGCCTAAAGCGTCGAACACGTTGCGGAATATGATGTTCGAGTCTGCCCCCGTATCTACAAGGATTCGCTTGACGAGACCAGTTCCTACTCTGGCCGTTATGACCATGGGAGGGCTTTCTCTGATTTCTTCGAACCATTAATCCTCCGGGCCGAATGAAATGGACGGGTGCTTCCTCGTGCTTCGTGCATAGGACGAGAAGACCGCCAGAACTTTGGCGTCTTTCCTATGTGCCGACCTTGACCTAGGTGCTGCATTCCTAGCTGTTACCACGTTCACTATCGTGAGGCCTCGGTCGTCGTCCTCCGGTTCTTGGCGTCGCTTTGCTGCCCGTGTCCTGTCTTCGCCGTCCTGGTCGCGATTCCGTCGTCTCGGCTCTCTAATGAGATGGGAGAATTCAGCTAGCTTTCCATCCCTGATCGCTTGTTCTAATGCGTCCTTCAGGTCGAAGCAGTCCTGTGTCTTGTGCCCGTAGCCCTTGTGATAGTCACCGTAGAGGCTTCGGTTTCCCCCTGTTCGTTCCTTTAGTGGTCGGGGCTTCGACAAGATCCCCTTTTTGGCGATTTGTTGATAAACTTCCATGATTGATGCGGTGAGGGGAGTGTAATTGGTGAACTTCCCGACACGAGGAAACGGTCTGGGTGCCTTGCTCGGACCGCCGTCCCTGGCGTGTTCCTTTTGATCTTCTCTGCTCCTGCGGTGCCGGTCTTGATTGTAAGAGGGCTTCCGTTTGTTGGCGGCCACGACTTGGCTAACTTCTTCGTCGTTGATGTACTCCTTGGCTATACATTGGATCTCCTGCATGGTCCACACCGGCTTCGTGGTGAGGTGCTTTCTGAAATCCTCATTCAGGAGCCCGTTTGTTAGGCACAAGCTTGCAACCGAGTCCGTCAGCCCGTCTATTTCCAGGCATTCATCGTTGAATCGATCTAGGTATTTCCTGGTCAGCTCTCCAGGCCGTTGGGCCACTCCAAGCAGGCTGATTGGGTGTTTTTCCTTTGCAATTCTAGTCATGAATTGGGCTAGGAAGGTGTGGTTGATATCCGCAAAGCTGGTCACTGAGCCCTGCAGGAGGTTGTTGAACCACCGTATTGTAGGTCCCGTTAGGGTGACCGAGAAAGCGTGGCACCTTACCTCGTCTCCCACTCCCTCCAGGTTCATCCTGGCTTCAAAGGCCGTGAGGTATTCCAGCGGGTCTTGCGTTCCGTCATACCTCATGTCCGTTGGCTTGTCAAAATATTTTAGCAGTCGAACCTCGAGGATGGAACGATGAAATGGGGTCGCTCCCATTATCACGGGTCCCCGCGTTCTCGCTGTTCTCCCTTCGTTGTCCTCCTGACGAGTCTCCTCGTGGTTGCGATCCGTGGTGCGCCGCCTCTCGTGCCTGGCGTAGATGAGGGGGTCGTGGCGTCTTCTCGCGCGTCCTCTTTCCCCGGCGCTCTCGGATTCAGCCTGAGGGTTGGCTGTGCATCTGGAGTGGCTCCTTGAGTGGGAGCGAGAGTGGCTTTGCTCTGGGGTGTGCTGGTCGTGTTCCCGTTCTGCTAGTCGGCGTTTCAAGTCTTGCGTCCTGTGGCGTAGTTCCTGCATTATTCTGGCGTGGTTGTCGCCAGTTCCCCCGAAAGGGCATCTTTTGAGAGATCGGGTGGTACGTCTCGGAGGGGACCTCGTGCGTGGTCGGGGAGAAATCGTGGAAGGTTCCCCTCTGTGCTCGGTCTCGCGGCCTCTGTCTCCAGGGCCCAATACAACGTCCATCCAGGCGACTACTTCCCACAGACGGCGCCAATGTTCGGTAGGTCGGATACCGGACGGGTTGGGTTAATATCCTGATCGAAGAGGGGGAAGTCGTCTGGTCGCACGTCTTCGGGCTAAGGGTAGGTGAGGTCCCGAGTTCTTCGAATGTAGTAGGGGGGTGTCACCTCCAAAGACACTCCGACGCTCAAGTCAGTGAAGTGTGCAAGCGAGTAGAAATTGAATGGTATGTCACGTACCTTGGGAGAAGGTCAGGACCTTCCCTATATATACCATGTCAGAGGTGGGCCCATCAAGGACAGGTCCACCTTCCCTGATGCTCTCTCCTCACAGCTGTAGCGTAGCTGTCAGGGACGCGTGTCCGGGTCGGCGACAGAGCGTCTCCTACTCGACCGTCCGGGTCGGATGGTACTCGGGTCGGGCCGGCCCGCTAGCAGTTTGGGCCAGACCGTAACAGTTTAAAGACTTTAATCAAAATGTCATATTTTTTAATTATATATTGAAGTGCCATCATTTTATCACGATAGTATTTTATATTTTTTTTTTTGCATAGTAACAGAGAGACGCCTACATGAAACGGTATTTTATGTAAAAATCCAATAAGATCGTGTTTACTTATAGGGATAGGATATTAGATAAAAATATAGAGATACAAAATTATATTTAATAGATGAGATATAAATAGATATTGTATTCAGAGATATTGAATTAATGCATTTTATATTCATCTTGATAAGAAAGACATAAAGACATTAAAAAGAGACACAATTTATTTTTTATTTTTTTATTATTCTTATTAATTTTTTATAATTACACCTTTTATTATTATATTTCTCTTTTTAAATTTTTGAATGAAAAAAATAAAAATAAATTAAATTTTTATAATTTGTTCTACTTTATCACCCAATAGAATATAAGAATACTAAATTCTGAGTGCTATGTTTTGTTCTCAGTGTCTTGTCTTATCTTATTTTCAGAAACAAACGCTAAGAAATGCTTCTAATACAAACTATTAATTTTTACCAAAGTTCTAAAAACTGAACCGAAATGACCTGTTCAACTGGGTTAACTGGGAACCAGTCATCTGACCAGTCTGGTTCCCTCTAAAACTATCTTGAAAAAATCGATAAAAAAATTGGCCAAACCGATAGTTAACTAACAAATGGGCCAGGTTTTTAAAGGTTCCAGTTTTTTTATTTTCCTTAAAACGGAGTTGTTTTGATGCCGAAAAAAATAACCAACCTAACGTGATATTCTCCTCCCCTAACAAAGACACATACCACGCCTCCCTCCCCCAACTCCTAATTTCCTCTTCCTCCAACCAACGAGAGAAGACACTCCACCACTGTTACCACAAGCAACGCTGGCAGTGACCACTAGTGGTTGCCACAAGTCACGGGTCAAAGCTTCTGTCGGCAGCGTCATCATCTGAACTCTAAAGCCTCTGTCGTTAGTGTCGTTTGGTTGTCGAAAGTAGGGTTTGAAGATTTTGTCGTCGTCGTCGTCGGCTAGTCAGTTCGAAGCTTGTGTCGTCGGTCATATCTATTTTGCCGAACTTCTGTTCTGTCGCTGTAGACTCCGGGCCTTCTCTGCTCTCTGCCACAGTGAGTTTTTCGATTATTGTTGTCAATTATTTTTTTATTTTGTTAACTATATGAATTGCCTGCTGTAGAGAGTTAATTAGTTTTTTTTTAATTATTTTATTTGGATTTTGTTAATTATATGAATTAATTATTCTGTATTCTAGATTTTGGATTCTGAGTTGAGATTGTATTCTGAGTTGGGTTGCTGCTTATGTGATTTTGTAAGTTTGGATTGTTTTAGTTAATTTTTTTGTTTTTAGATTATCTGGATTCGAATTTTGAGTTTTTTGAGTTTTTATTGTTGAATACTTGATTGAAAGATTTTTGTTGAAATTTTGTGTAATTCTGAATTTTTTTTTTTTTTTGCTGTTGAGGGATTGAATTTTTAAGTGTAAGTGTAAATTTGTAATTCTAAATTTTTTGTTGCAGGGTGGCTTGAAATTTATAGGGATCGGTGTTGAACTATTGGAGTTTGGCTTGGGTATGGCTAGACTCGACGAAGAAATATTTCAATTCTTGGATGGATTGGAGAGTAAAAAATAAAAAAAAGATTCCGTGAATGATGAATTTTTTTTTTTGGTGTTGTAATGTTTGTGGAAGCATCGAAACAAAATCATATTTAATGGTGATAAATATTATTTGATAATATTAAAGAAGGTACTAATATGGATTATGTATTAATTAAAAGAGTAAAAAGTTAGATCTCTGAAATTGTAAAGATTTTATTAGTTAAAAAATTATTAAATTTATATATTTAAAATTATGTATTAAATTTTTAATAATATATTATATATTTAATGAAATTAATTCAATCACGTTTGAATCCAATTAAATTATTAAATTATTGAACTAATTATTTAATCAATTCAATGACCGGTTCGATTCTCACAACCCTAATTTTTACCTATATGCAGAGGCACTTCAGCTTTAAATGCGCATAATAAAAAGCCTTAGAAGCTTTAGCTTTTTTGTATCAGAGGCGCTTTTATGATTGACGTTTTTTATATAGAATGTGAATTTCGCTTAGGTATCTTTTAGTTAGTACACAAAAATAAATACGAAGTGTCATCGTATAATCAAACATGACATTCAATAAATAGTTTGAAAATGAAAGCATTTTGATAACAAAAAAAAATGGTGGTATATTTGAAAATAAAAATATTTGGTAACCAAAGAAAATTAGGCAAAAACAGCCATAACTTGTCTTATTTAGTATTTATAACTTGTCTTATTTAATATTTATTAATTATTACGATAATTAATAAATATTAAATAAGACAAGTTCTGGTTGTATTTTTTGTCTCCCTAGTATTACCCATTTAAAAAAGTCCTTTAAGTTATAGCCTCGGTCGCTAGCTAGCATGGAAGCTCCCTCCACCTTGGATGGTGTTTCCCTTTTAAATTCTCCACTTCCTTTACTTTGCATTTGTGCTCAGTCCTTGCCACGTACTTGTGTCTGCTATATATATATATATATATATATCATTGAAATCAAACAAATTAATAATAAATAGTGCAAAAGAACGGGGAATCCGATCCATAATTGTATGTAAGGGCCGAACTAATGGAAATTAAATCAGATACTGCCTCGAGCTTCATGATTGATTTGATAAGTTTAACTTTAACCATAAACTAAAAATTCGTTTGTTGAAAAAACCAGCGAATACAAAGACATCCTTGCAAATATTCTACTCAGGAGATTAGTGATTAGACTTCTCTCTCGATCTGTAGGCAGTGACTAGTGAGAAATCTTCTATTGTTTTATAAACCATCAGTAGTCTCAACTAATTAAGGAATAATAACATACGAGTTGGGAGAATAGACTAGTGAGAGAGAAAGAGGGGGAGGGGGGATCCTAGTTAGTTCCTTTGACCAAATTATTACAGTATGACTCACCACTCATCACAAATCATTCATCAACAGATTCTCAAAGAATTAATATTTATCATTCGTTGTATTCATTTAATTCAAAAACGTGTTGCGACCTATTAATGGATTAAAATCAACTATCTGGCATCTTCATTTTTAAAACGCAATCCAGCATAACTGAATGATGCTCGTTCGAAGCTGAAATTATTAAAACTAATATCACAAAAAACATCAAAAATCATTGGAATTATCAGTGGAATTGTCAACAAAATTTGACGGTAAAATTTTATTACCATCAAATTTATTAGCGGATAAAATCTGACAGTATAAACGTCGCCAATAATACTTTACCGTCAAATTTTAGACTTAAAGATTTGCGAACCGCTGATAAGCAAACATCTCTCTATTCTCCTTGAGCGTGAGTTTGCTTGAAGATCTCCAGCATCGAAACAAAACGTTGTAGGAACTTTGTCTACACATATTAGATAAACATATTACAAAAACTGACAATTAACAAAAGAAACAAAGATAAAATGGGCAAAACATGTATAGAAATTATACCATCTTGGCCCTTGTTTTCATAATCATAGCAAAAATCCTTGTGTACTTCGATGTCCTGATCGACGCCCTGTTGGCTCTATTCATTGCTGGACGACGTCTGAAATTCTCATCCGTCTTTCAGTACACATACAGGACCTCCTTAATGTAGGGTCGAAGGCACTGTGTTAAGTGGTCCCTCCTTATTTGTAAGTCCTCTAACATCTACTGAAGACGCTTTGCTATGCGATGGTGGAAGATTTTTTTAATCATCCGGTCATGGGTCTCATTCCACATGAATTTTTCCTGCAAAATGAAATAATAAATGGGTAAAAAGTAAGAAAAAAGTAATTAAAACCATAATTAAAAAGTAATTGATGCTGAATAACTAATTTACTGTCCATTTGTCAAACTATCTCTCTCTGGCCTAAGCGAAAACCTTTTTGTAACTAGGCCAAAGATAGTTGTAGAGCAATTTGATAACATTTGTACACTCTTGTATACAAGTATTATTATCTGCTGCAAACCTATGGTGGGATAATTTACAATTATTAAAAAACATACGTTAAAAGAGAATCAAATATAAATAGAATATACAAATTAAAAAAAGTTTAATATTTATCTAGTCATGCTATCAGGCCAAATCAATATCTTAGTGACCTGTGGTTTTAGGAGATCTGGCCAAGATCCATGAGAGGAAGCTAGCATTGTTGTAAGGTCGGCCACAGGAGGTGGCAGGGATGTTGGGGTCTACTAAGGAGGTGGAAGAGTCCACTTTGCTCAGATCGAGCAGGAACAATAACTGCATGACCCTAATAATTAGGATTTGGGACCATGATGAAAGATAGGTACCTTGGAGCCTATACCAATGAAGTCAAAGGCCGAGTGGATGTAGAGGGTGACTGGATAGTCGGGGGGGGAGGGTTGAGTAACCTGCCCTCTACCTCGACCACAAAGACGACTTTCGACACTATCTTTGCTAGTCATGTCTACGAGAAACAAATAATTAAAATAGTAAAACAAATAACCAACACATGTTTTTAAATTCTTTAGAAATTTTGGCCGAGTTTTGGCTATAATTAGCGACCTCTATCAAATGTAATTTTCAATTTTTACAAACCAAACATGTCTTTAAACAATTATAATAAATATTTGACAGAATTTTTCTAAATTCAAATACCTCTAATACAAAAGTTTTGCAGTTTTTACAGTTTAAACAATTGTAAACATATATTAAAACAAACAAAAATTTAAGCAAATATGAAATCCCAGCTGTTCTAATGCACAACCCCTTATTATTCCACAATTTTTCAGTAAACAAAGTTCTTGAGAAAGTGCCATTAGGCAACCTCCTCCCACTTTTGTCCTAAAATTTTATCTCAGAAAAAATAAGTCTGACATAAAACATAAACAATTTAACAAGTTTAGAGATAGAAAATTAACCTCGGTACTGCACGAACAACCCACATATATAAGCAGCACGAAATGCCTACGATAATGCTACACAACGTTCAAACAAAAAGAAAAATCCTAAAACAGAGACAATGTTAGTAAAAGTTAACTTACTTTACTTAAATCTAACCCTAAATTACTCTAATTTCTACCCTAAACTAAATTCATCCTCATTTAATAAAGAATTTAATAACAATTTTAATAAATTTTTTTCTACTCTTGACCTTCTGAGGAAGTGAAATCAACTCCTTCAACTATTACTCAAGAACGTCTTGATGAGTTAAATGAATCGGAAGTATTTTTTAACTCTGATCTCGAGAATGTTTACATATTTTCAGTCTCGAGCCAGGAAGATCGCATTTGCCTCATTAACCATCATGTCGCTACTCAACTGAATTGGATGTGGACGTATGAGACCTTATTTACTCTTTTAGGCATTCGTATCTCCTTTTTCAAGTTTCAAAAAAACATGCTTAAGCATTATGGATGTGCGCCTTCTCTACTGCATTCCAATAGCTGGGTGATTATCTTAGGTTTCAAACTCTTCTGCTCTTTTCTAATCTCCCTATGCCAATGAGAGTTTTTTTTTTTTACTTTTTTAAATTTAACAATACCTTTTGGAGTCCGTGGTAGGAGATTTTTGTCTTTTTGAAGTAACCTAAATCGTAGGATTTTCAATTTATTTGAAGAATCCTACCATGGGTTTAAAAAAAATTTTCAAAGTAGAACATATTGAGCATATTACATTTTTTATGACTTTAAAAGATGAAAAAATATTTAACTTATACTGAAATTTTCACATATCTTCACCCGAAATTGTGTTAAAGGGTGTAAGCCCAGAAGAACGTGACGCCATCCATGTCCTTCTAGAGTTATGGAATGAAAAATCTTTTAAGTCTTAGAATGATCTTGGCTGATGAGCATGCTTCCAAGAATACTGTTGATAATATTTTACAATAATGCACATTTATGACTTTATGTTCTTTATTACTTTAATGCGCTATCGTATATTAATATCTTTCCTTACTTATTTCCTAGTTGACATGGCGGGAGGACTTAATGCTATCATTGCAATGAGAAGGAGGATGGCTACACTGGTTCTGCTCTAATCAACACAGAAGGTGGTCAAGATAAGATCTCATCTTTTCGCAACTCCAAGCAATCTTTCTCTTCTAGGTGCTCACTCTCCACCAAAAAAGAAAGAGAAAGAAAAAGGCAAATCCTAAGCAAAGTCACTTATCAATGCTCAAGATCCAAGCTCCTCTGGGTGCATACTAAAAAAAGAAATTCTGTTCATCCGACTTCATAGATTCCTTCTTACTAACTAAGGAAACCAAGTCAGATCTACTGGAAATGCCAGTTAAAGATACTCTCCCCAAAATTCAAAGAATGCTTCTTCGCTTGGCAGCTTTTGTCGGAGATGTCGAAAAAAATCCCTAATTTCTGAGTTAAAATTGCTGCCAAAGAAAAGGAAGTCCAAGTTCAAGTTCTAGACCTAGACATGCTCGATCTCTCCACTAATTGACGTTCAAGTTTCTGAATGCAATGCCTCATATCTTACATAGCATGCCCGTAATCATTTCCAAATTCAGCAAATTGAGTTCCATCATTATTCTATTACATTCTTATTTCCTCTTGAATGAAACCAAGAGGACTTTGATTCTGAAGTTGATCCCTTCATCTTAGTTAACGGTCATATCAGTCTCATGCTCGTTGTCACGATCTGCTTTTTCTTTGTTACGTTAGGAGTAATGGGAGGATCTTTCAAATGAGTATCTTCTTTTTCGATCATAATTCAATGCCAGATTTTCCACAAACAGTGCTAAATGTTCGTACCAGAATGTTAGAAATCTAACTAAGAAGTTGTTAGGAATCTGACTTCTGTAAATTACGAACTAAGCCGGAAAAATAACCTGCAAAGATACTCTTATACTTAAGTTAGCTATTGTTTTTTTACTAGAATATGTATCTCCTATGATTCTACATTTTCTTTTAATAATTTGTCAGTATCACTTTCCGTTTCTACAATTTAATTTGTTGATTCAGTAATCTTTTACATTTATTGAATATTTATGGAGTTCATTATTTTTTTTCATTAGCCCTTTGATTGCGTGCTGATAATCATAGCATTTGATTGTCCATTATTAGTTATTTATGACTTTTGGACCCTTACTTATTTTCGTTTTTGGGCTCTACTTATAATGTCACGACCCAAAATGAGTCATGACCGGCGCTCAGGAAAATAATCCTATAGCAAGCCTAACATAGTCAAATATAAGTTCAATAAGCAAGTACAAATATTTTACAAGTTCTAAAATAAATAATTATATATTTTTAACAAAAAAAATTAAAATAACTAAGAATGGTTCGTCCTGCCTGTGACATATGGAGCATATACTTCTAGAAATTCGACAAAGAATAGGTACTCATTGCAGACCATTACTCTTGAATAGAAAGTCTCACACAGTCAAATATTTGTTCCTGAAAAATATTTTTAGGAAAACGGGGTGAGTTTTGCAACTCAGTGACCAGACAATACATCTATAATCAACATGAGACTATACAAACATTATCATTAAAGTAATTTTAATTAGAAAGTAATAGTTAATAATAATAAGTGAATCAATAAGGGAGTTCTCATACAGAAATCAAATCAAAAGTCCACACCTGGGCGGCTCCACCTCTATGGGTAGCCCTTTCCTCTTGTGTGTCCTAACAGAATAACAGATCTAACGTGTGGCCTACGCGTTAGGCTAGCAACACCCCTGCTAGCTGGAGTCTGAGTTAGATGCATCTAAGTTAACGTCATAACCGCCGTTAACTACGGTTTTCTAATACGAGCCTCCCAAACCAATTCCAAACATATAATTTCAAATACAACAAATATTTTATCTTTCAAATATATAGGGTATCAAATCAAATCAGATAATACTCTCTCATCAGAAATCTTTTTTCAATCATACTTTTTCAATCATGAGAGATTTCAAATATATTTCACAATTTTTAAAATAAGTGAGTACCAACAAATACTTCAATGCTTCAAAAACGGATATTCAAGTAAAATCAAACATTTTGGAATAATGCAAAACTTAAAAAAAATAAATATAGTCTCATGTATAGTTCCAAAAGTATAAACTTCATAAAAATGAGTTATTTAATTCTAATAAATCAATTATTTTAATCAATTCAAAATCGTTCAAAACAAATATAGCTATAATTCAAAGATCATAATATATATATATATATATATATATATATATATTATATATATATATATATATATCAAAATAATTGTAGATGCACAATCAAACAATTATAAATGTAAAGCCTACTCACAACGTAGTCCCAAGGGACCGAAGATACCAAACCCAGAGTGCCAAATTCAAGGTAAGAAGGATTGCAGTGCAATGGAAAGAATGAGCGTAGAATTTGAACCGGAGTAGCGACAAGATAGAGCTGGCCATAGTTCTCGATTATTGAAACTATAATCCAAACGCGTCGACGGAACCTTTCCTCTCAACCCGAAACTGCAGCAGCTACAACCTCAGCTCCAAATCACTTTCTCAGCAACCACAACAACTCAGATTTTAGGGAAACAAGTAGCGGCAGCACCGGTGGTGGTTCCGGCAACAACATCGCCATACCCATTGACCAGAAACCCCAGCAGCGGCGGCGGCAGAAGAACGGCGACCTCAATGTGACTTTCCGGCGGCCAGATGTGCAGTGGCGCTTCCGGCAGCGGCGAGCCACTCCAGCATCCCCTTGTGCAAGCTCTCTTCCTCCGGCAGCGACCTAGACGGTGGCGGTGAGCTCATCGTAGTAGCTCCCCCGATAGCCAGCCCTCCAACACGACAACAACAACACAAAGGCTTCCCTCTCTCTCCTCGCGTTTGCCTCTTTCTCTCTCCTCCATCGTTGTTGATGACAGTGGCAACTAGCAGCAAGGTGTGGCGGGTTCGGCGGCTCAGTGGGGATGGCAGTGGCAGGACACGCAGCAGCGGTCCTCTCTTCTCCCTCGCAGCGCAGCTCTCCATCCATTCTTCTCTTCTTTATTCATGTGATTTGTGTGTGTGTTGTGAGTGAGGAAGGGGGTTTGGGGAGGGTGACGGCTAGTGAGGACTGAGGGTTGAGAGAGAGTGTTTTTGTGTGATTAGGGTTAGGGAAAAAGAAAAGGAAGAGTGGCCCACAATTTTTTTTATGAGTTATTACATTCTTCCCTCCTTTAAAAATTCGGCCCCCAAATTTCAAACTAACTTACTATTTATATTGTCTTTTCGGCAGTACCAGTCACATCTATTTCATACAACTAGACCCTGATGCAAGAAATGATGCATTTAGGAATAAGGAAAGAAAACAACATTGAGACAACCTTATCCGAAAGAAGTATAACCACATCATGACACATAAGTTTAATAATTTGCACAAATAGATAGCAAGAACAAGGCTAAAAATCAAGCTATCTGAGCAAAGTTGCAGGAAAGAACTTAAGCACTTTAACTATACAATATTACATCCAGATACAAATTGAACCCAATGCATAAAGAAAAACATTTTGCAGATATTATGCAATGATCAAATGCTATACATTTTCTTAATATTCACATATACAATGTAGCAAAAGGAATCGATATGAAGCACCATCAATCACAAAGAACAGATTGCATAATTAGATTGATATGAAAATTTTCAAAAGCACACTACAAACTCTAATTGGAGTCCAAATAACATAGCCAAAAGTGTAAAACATATAGAGTAACACAAATTTCAACAATACACCCAAAACATAAAACAAAAATAAAAAAACACAGTTATATGAGATTTCAAGAGTTCAAGTACAATTATGTGGTGGATAAGGATGAGAAAGGAGAGAGGCAAGGTGAAGAATTAAGCAGAATATACATGACCAGATTCCAGACTTAGAGACAAACATAACCAACACATCAAACCAAGCATGCAAGATATAGCCAGCAAAATATTTTCAAATCATATTATGCATATTAACCTTAAATGTCAAGCGATAAGAGATACGAAGGTTGAACAGAAGGAAGGAATTTAATCGATCTACAAGGCTCTTTAAAGGCATTGTGAAAACAGCATATTAGTAGGAATAGTTCCGCTTACTCAAACATAGCATTGGCACTAGCCATCCTTCAGGTTAACAATCGACAATTCCAAATAATAAACTAATAAATGTGCTACATATACACCAATTGATAAACAAACAGAATGCCATTAGTTGGGAAACAATACCACCAATCTAGCAAAGTTTCGAATTTCATTACTCAACCAGCATTACAATGCAGCGCACTCAAGGAGTAATAGAACCACAAATTTATGAAGCTCAAGAATATCGACCGGCGACAACATATTCCAATTAGTTGCAATCCTGAGCAACTTGAAACCAACAAAGTGATGTCTCAAAAAGGTCATACAACATAGGATCAGTTAAGCAGCAGACTAATGAATCAATGTGACTGCCTCAAAAATTCGATCATGTTAAGAACTTTGCAAAGCCTATATATCTTTGGAAGAAAAATGGTTGATACAATAATTTAAAATAAATTGTACTTAGATCATGATGTGCAAATTTAAAGAATAATAGTACAACTGATATCAAACCCTTAACGTATGAAGAAATGTCAACCTAAGATGTGGGCTATGAACCAAGGCAAAGTACTAGTAGTAAAACAGTCGATTTTCAGAATTTCTAACAAACAATATTCAAAATACACTGTGATTGTTACCAAGGAAAAATTTGGCCAAAAAGGAACAACTTAACACAAAACCCTCAATGCAGAGACTCTTTAATCAATTAAAATCCTTATTGGGCAAACAAAGTAGAATCCGCGACATAGTTAGATAATCAACAAAATCAATGGGGTAATAGAAAATATTGATTTTGCAAATGAAACAAAATCAGAAAAAGAAAAATCCCCTTTATTTTTTGAAACCATCAGTAAGAAGGAGTAACTTAATACAAAGCTAGCTACTAAATATCACCAGAATTCAAAACTACATAACAAAAATAACAATCATATTAGCCAAGATAATCCAGCCAAAAGTACAAAACTAATTTATCTCACTGCCTTTCACTATTAAAACAAATGAAAAAAGCTCAACAGGCTGTAAAAGGACAAGCTGATAGATTTATTACACTAGAGCACATAGTATGCAATCACACAATCACCAGAAGCATATAAAGCATCTGCACCCAATAAGCGATGATAAACCTGAATCAAACATCCATTCGCAACTCAATTCGTTTCACAACCATCATTTGAGAAAATTATATAGTAACAAAAATAGTTTATTGACAAAAACATTTATGATGCTTGGCATTACTTAAAAGTTAAAAACCAAAGAAATCGTCGGTGTGTCACTACAAAGTAACACAACACAGCTTTCGAAATACGTCCAAAAACATAATTGTAACTTTGTAAGGGCAAAGGCCATAGAGATAAATAAAAAGATGTACCACCACAACTAAAACCACAGGCTAGGAGCATTTTAAGGAGAAAAATGAAGAAACAAGCCAAATCCACAACAATTTGGGCAGAGCAAAATAAAAATTCATGAGTATGAATAATAGGCATAAAAAGATTTTGCATGTACAACAACAATTTAAACTAGAAAAAAAGGGGAGGAAAAAAAACATAATTAGACACAACATGTGAACAGATAAGCTAAACCCACAATAAAGTAAAGCAAAATGAACATTCATCAGAAAATTGAAAAAAAATGTGCCACTCTAAAAATAGAAACACGATAATCCTATATATAAAAGAAACAGTCACATAACACAGATTATATGATAAGCACAATACTTGATAGTTTTGACATGTTAAAAATTAATTAGGTTTAAAAAAAATAGTGTAGAAAAAAGAAAAATAAACAAGGCAAAGTCATTAAACGTTTTTACTGAGAATGTGAATGCAATACTAAACATTTTTACATAAATCTTATAGTGCTGACTAGAGTAACTAACTCTTACGTAAAGCATCATATAATGGACTACCAATAAGATAATATTGAGTAAAAGTTAGAACAACATGCTGAAAGAGTTGGAACAACTTTTCTAGTCAATAAAATAATTAATTTTGAAGGAAAAAAAATTCAGATGCTCAAGTGTGTCACAAAAGTATTGTACAGATCACAAGTTCATCATGACAAACTTCAATTTGAAATTATCAAGCCCTCATCGTATCAAAGAAATCAAAACATTTATTAATCCGCCATATATAACTACAAATCAGGCATATAATCTCCAACAACAACACAAGCAATTAAGAGTGTTTATTACCCCCGATCAATAGAAATTTTTACAAGATAACAACCAAGATTCACCTAGTTACAGTCACATCAGTCACCAATTCAGTAACAAATAATAAGATTAATTCCTATACAGCAGCAACAACTAATAACCTTATGGATCTCTCAAAAATAATTAACCAAAATCATTTACTTGTTAATTACTATAATAATCACTAATCAAATGACATAAATCAGCAAACAAGTATCTAATCAGTGGCTAACACTCATAGGCAAGCTACAATTTATCACATTTAAAACAATCATCAAATGCTTCATAACCACCATGATCAGTCCACAAGCTCAGCAAACAAGTCTATAAAATTAGAAATCACATATAATCTAAGAGACGTATTCACTTAATAACATATAAACAAGAAGATTCTACCTGAGTGAAGCTCAAATGTGTTTTTCATACGACCAGTTATACTAAGTATAGAACTTTAATACTCAATTTGGTTAACATCCAAATGTTAATATCAACTATGAAAATTTCAATGATCTTGGACAAAGACAAAACTTTCTCAAAGAAACTCATGCTGTGGATTTAGTGTCTTTAAAATCAATTATCTATCATTGGTATTATAGTTAGCAAACTTATTTAACATTTGTTTAACTAGAAACTAAATAAATACACATTTCAAACGGATCATAACAATTAAAGATCAAACAGAACCTAAAACAATATAATAATTTAATGTCTTAAGTAGATAAAAGTGGGGCTAAATATAAATTCATATTATGTACCATTACTCAAAACATTCTATTTCCATGAAAAAAAATTTACAAACTTTAAATCTATTAGAGAATAAGTCGAGATTGGGTACAAAGGGAAGGAAAAGAGTCGCAAGAAGCGGCAAGAAAGGAAAAGAGTAGCAAGAAGCGGCTGGAAAGAAAAAGAGTGGCAAGAAGCGGCAGAGGTCATATGATAACAACCAGATGACAACAACAACATAAAGGACAAGAATGACAATTCTATAGGCCTCTGATAGTGCTACAATTTGTACAAATAGGCGCGCTTCTATTTATACAATTGTGATCCTACCATAGGACCCTTGCTCCATATTACACAGATTAAACCAGGCTCTGATACCACTCTGTCACGACCCAAAATGAGTCATGACCGGCGCTCAGGAAAATAATCCTATAGCAAGCCTAACATAGTCAAATATAAGTTCAATAAGCAAGTACAAATATTTTACAAGTTCTAAAATAAATAATTATATATTTTTAACAAAAAAAAATTAAAATAACTAAGAATGGTTGGTCCTGCCTGTGACATATGGAGCATATACTTCTAGGAATTCGACAAAGAATAGGTACTCATTGCAGACCATTACTCTTGAATAGAAAGTCTCACACAGTCAAATTTTTGTTCCTGAAAAATATTTTTAGGAAAACGGGGTGAATTTTGCAACTCAGTGACCAGACAATACATCTATAATCAACATGAGACTATACAAACATTATCATTAAAGTAATTTTAATTAGAAAGTAATAGTTAATAATAATAAGTGAATCAATAAGGGAGTTCTCATACAGAAATCAAATCAAAAGTCTACACCTGAGCGGCTCCACCTCTATGGGTAGCCCTTTCCTCTTGTGTGTCCTAACAGAATAACAGATCTAACGTGTGGCCTACGCGTTAGGCTAGCAACACCCCTGCTAGCTGGAGTCTGAGTTAGATGCATCTAAGTTAACGTCATAACCGCCGTTAACTACGGTTTTCTAATACGAGCCTCCCAAACCAATTCCAAACATATAATTTCAAATACAACAAATATTTTATCTTTCAAATATATAGGGTATCAAATCAAATCAGATAATACTCTCTCATCAAAAATCTTTTTCAATCATACTTTTTCAATCATGAGAGATTTCAAATATATTTCACAATTTTTAAAATAAGTGAGTACCAACAAATACTTCAATGCTTCAAAAACGGATATTCAAGTAAAATCAAACATTTTGGAATAATGCAAAACTTAAAAAAAATAAATATAGTCTCATGTATAGTTCCAAAAGTATAAACTTCATAAAAATGAGTTATTTAATTCTAATAAATCAATTATTTTAATCAATTCAAAATCGTTCAAAACAAATATAGCTATAATTCAAAGATCATAATAGATATATATATATCAAAATAATTGTAGATGCACAATCAAACAATTATAAATGTAAAGCCTACTCACAACGTAGTCCCAAGGGACCGAAGATACCAAACCCAGAGTGCCAAATTCAAGGTAAGAAGGATTGCAGTGGAATGGAAAGAATGAGCGTAGAATTTGAACCGGAGTAGCGACAAGATAGAGCTGGCCATAGTTCTCAATTGTTGAAACTATAATCCAAACGCGTCGACGGAACCTTTCCTCTCAACCCGAAACAGCAGCAGCTACAACCTCAGCTCCAAATCACTTTCTCAGCAACCACAACGACTCGGATTTTAGGGAAACAAGTAGCGGCAGCACCGGTGGTGGTTCCGGCAACAACAGCGCCATACCCATTGACCAGAAACCCCAGCAGCGGCGGCGGCAGAAGAACGGCGACCTCAATGTGACTTCCCGGCGGCCAGATGTGTAGTGGCGCTTCCGGCAGCGGCGAGCCACTCCAGCATCCCCTTGTGCAAGCTCTCTTCCTCCGGCAGCGACCTAGACGGTGGCGGTGAGCTCGTCGCAGTAGCTCCCCCGACAGCCAGCCCTCCAACACGACAACAACAACACAAAGGCTTCCCTCTCTCTCCTCGCGTTTGCCTCTTTCTCTCTCCTCCATCGTTGTTGATGACAGTGGCAACTAGCAGTAAGGTGTGGCGGGTTCGGCGGCTCAGTGGGGATGGCAGTGGCAGGACACGCAGCAGCGGTCCTCTCTTCTCCCTCGCAGCGCAGCTCTCCCTCCATTCTTCTCTTCTTTATTCATGTGATTTGTGTGTGTGTTGTGAGTGAGGAAGGGGGTTTGGGGAGGGTGACGGCTAGTGAGGACTGAGGGTTGAGAGAGAGTGTTTTTGTGTGATTAGGGTTAGGGAAAAAGAAAAGGAAGAGTGGCCCACAATTTTTTTTTATGAGTTATTACATATAATATTTTTGGACTTGTCCATTACAAGTACATACATGGTATTGAATTCCATGTGAATTTTCTATAACTTTTAAATACCTTTTACAATTAAGCACATTGAAGAATTACCTATTTAATAAATGCATATACAATGAATCAAGATTTTAGGTATATAATATTTCTCTGAATTAAAGATTTTACTGTTTAGGGCCTTGTTAAGAGCATCTAAATGTTAACAGCCTATTTGAAAACTTTTAATGGTATAGAGTTGAATTGAATTCTAGTATTTAAAACGTTTATCAAATAAATTAAAGTTTTGTAGTAGACAATTTTATTAATATAATAGCATCTTTAAATAATAAATATACTTATTTATTAAATTATATAAAATAATTAAAAATTATACTTTTTGAATTGTGCATTAATTTCTCCCTCGATATTCCAATTGCACTATTTTGATTCCTTATATTGTACTTCGAACTATATACAAGTCCCTAAGAAGATTTTCGGCGTGACTTAGCAATCGAACTGCTGATCTGGCACAGCCAGTGCCATGTGAGATGAATGAAATGACGTCGTTGTAATGGTTGGTGTGGTTTGAAACATGGTTCTGAAAACCGAACCGGACCGACCGGTTCAACCGGATTAACCGGAAACCGGTCACCTAGCCGGTCCGGGTAAGGTCAGAAACCGCTTGGCAAAAAACCGGTAAAAAAACCGGTCGAACCGGCGGTTAACCGGTGAACCGGTAGAACCGTCCGGTTTTTTAGCGGGTTTTTGGTTTAAAAATATAACCCTAAACGGCGTCGTTTTGTATCTTTAAAAAAAAAAAAGAAAGAAAAAAATAAAATAAAACCACACACGGACACACCCCCACGTCCCTACCCCTCTCTCTTCTCTCTCACTCTCACATTCACCATAATCCCTAATTTAACCAACTAACCCTATCAGAGCCCCCAGCCGCCGCTACCGTCAGCCCCCAGCCGCCGCCACTCTTCTCTTCCTCATCGTCTCTGTGCTCGTCGCGAAGCCCCACCAGCCACTGTCACCCCCAGCCGCCGCCATTGTTCTCCTCCTCACCGTCTCTGTGCTGGTCGTGAAGCCCGCTTCTGTGATCGTCATCATCGACAGTGACAGAGGGTGCCGTCGTCGTCATCCTCCTCGATCCTCTTCTCCTCTACGTCACGAGAACGGTTGCTCAATCATCTTCAAGCGCGTCTTCTCCTCCGTGAATCTCTGCCCCAGAGCCTCGCCGTGGAATCTCTGCTCGGTTCCTCGCCATCGCAAACTGATCCTCTTCTGAGCTCATTGTCACCGTCTTCCTCCCTCGCCGTGTCTCCAGTAAGCCGCTGCTTCTTTAGTTTCGATTTCTAAGATTCTGGCTTCTGAGTTTGATTTTTTGTACTAGATTCTGAGTTGGGATTGTGTTCTGAGTTGGGTTGTTGCTTAATGTGATTCTGAATTTAATTTGGATGGTTTCACTTAGTTTTTCTGTTTCTGGATTTGGAGATTGAGTTGTCTGTATTTTGAGTTTTTGTTGAAAAGCATTGAATTTGTTGAACCTAGTAGGGTTTGGTTAGTTATAAGAGGCTTGTTGCACAATAAGAGATTTCATCAATGTGTTATTCAATTGATTTGTATATTGGCAGCCCAAAAAGGGATAATTGAATTGTATAAGAGAATAATTAGCCTTGGCTTGACAATGTTGCCTGCAAGATCACTTCTTTGATGCAGCAATAGCCAGTAAAGTCCTAATCTTCACAAACTAAAGTTAAGGTTTCCTCCAAATCTATCCAATATTTATTCTTGAGCAAAGCCTGGAACAGAACGATAGGAATAATAGCCTACCTCAGGGTTGTTGTCTGGAACTGGATCATTGCTTTGAGTCTGGAGAGGGAGAAGCGTTGGTTTACTGATCTCTTTTAGCCTACCTCAGTCTCATTTTGAAGTATAACTTTAAAATTATTTTCATATTAAAATTTTTTTTTACTTACAAATTAATGAATTTAAATATGTAAAATTATATATTAAATTTGTAATAATTTTATTTAATATTTAATTAAACCGGTTGAACCCCGGTTGAACCCCGGTCAAACCTCTGAACCAGTGAACCAGTTGCTTTACCGGTTCATTGACCGGTCCGGTTCTCGCAACCTTGGTTTGAAATGAAAGTATCGCTGTTTCATTCTATAGAGAGATGAAATAGTTGCTTAGGAAAGGGTTTATCATTTACGCTTCTTCTTTTCTCTCTAACATCAATGCTTTGTGTCCTCCAAAGCCACTGACAATGGTGCTAGATTAGGGCAGTGTTTTATTACTGATTTCTCCCATTTTCTTCACACGAAAGTTGAAGACGATGACCTTGGAGAGCCAGTGAAGTAAACAGTGAGAAGCATTTGTGCTCTCTAGAAGGTTAGGTTTTTTTATTTTTTATTTTTTGGAAAAAAATTTCTGGCTGATTTATCATTATTCGTTCGAGTTATTGTTTACGGTACCTTTTTTGTTTTCATTCGTGATTTCAGGGAGACTTTTGTTATTAGAAATTTTGTTCTTCATATGTTACAATGGAATTTGGGTGCTCTATTTTTGTTGAATACAATAGAAAAATTTCATGAAGGCTGCTTTTATTTTTTTTCTTAGTTTCATCTCTTTTAAGTATTTTTTTTTTTTGTTTGTTGATGCAGATGGATGCAATGTTGGATATAATATTTCATCATAGGAAAAATTTTGAGAAAGCTGAGGATGAGAGGTTGGGTTATTATCCTGATAACAAGCATTGCTTGGGTGAGGTTGTCGTGGACAGATTGGATGTTTTCTACATGAGAAATTACTTCAAAGAGTTAGGTTATGACAAAGTGAAGGAAGTTTGGTGGCTTGTACCTGGAAGGAGCTTGGAAGTGGGGTTGAGGTGCTTAATTAGTGATTATGAGATAAGGGAGATGTGTTCTTTTGATGAATGAAATAATGGTCTTATTGATGTGTACGTTCAACATGAGGTTTCGTCACCTAAAATACTAGAAGGGAGGGAGGTTATGGTGTACTTTGATGACCAAGTAAGGAAACTTGGGGAGTAAGCTAAGTCAAAATCCACCACCATCCTAAATCCTTGTCCCAAAACTATCGAAAAGCCAACTCCATTGAATATGAACAAACCAATTGGTGATGCTAAGCCTACTCATGAAGCTGCTAACACATCAGATCCTATCCCTAGTTCCAAGCCCCTACCAAAAGAAATAGTTTCTAAGCTTAAGAATGTAAATTTGAAATCGAAGCCTAAGCCTAAGACAGTCCCAAAACCAACACAAGATAAAGTGACCAAATTGAAGAAGTACTACTTGAGATATTTCACCCTTAAGGGTTCAGTGAAAGTTGGACCAGAATCAAAGTTAGAGAGGATACCCCAAATATTGCTCTCTTCTAATTCAGAATCTCATGATAGCTCTAAGAGTACAGAAGATTAGCCGTATAAACTAGTACTTGAAGATAGTTTCACTGATTCAGATGTTGGAGACAAAATTCCTTCCTCTAGGAATAAAAGGAGGGAAGTTAATTTGAGTAGGAAGGTTGAGAATGATAATGGAAAGGGTAAAGGGAAGGTGAGTATATGTGTGGAAGATCATGCGTTTGTAGAGGAAGTTTCTAATGCTGAAGTTGATCTTGGATTTGTGGGGAGTGCAAGGGGTGATCTCTATGATGCATATGATATGGGCACTGATTTTGATGGTGCTAATTCATGGCACTCTTTGGAGATGAAAACTCTACCAAATTCTGAGGATGAGCTAAATGAGGAGGAAGAACCCAAAGAAGTTTTCTCATTATTTAGGGAGGTTGCTAGAAGTGAGCATGAAGTTCAACTCTGAATAGGACTTCAAGGAGATGATAAAGGAGTTTACTATCCAAGAAGGAAGGCGTATTAGATTCAAGAAGAATGATAGCAAAAGGGTTAGGGCGGTGTGTAAGGTAAAGGACTACAAGTGGGTGATTTATGCTTTCAGGAATCATGAGGATAGTTGCTGGCAAGTGAAGACATTTATGGATGATCATACTTGTCCAAGAGAGGATAAAAATAGAGCAGCAAACAAAAATTAGGTGGCTAGTAAGTTGGTAAAGAAAGTGAGAAAATATGCCAATTTTAGGCACTATGAAGCTACAACATTCTTCAAAACCAAGTACGATTTGTCACTTAATAGGAATTCAATATCAAGGAGACTTGTTGATGCTAGAAACATGGTTTATGGTAATGAGAAGGCACAAATTAGTCAAAAATTACAGTTTAACGCTGTTGAAGACCAACCTACCTTCCACCATTTAGATATGCACAAAGCCTTTACCAAATGGTGATGTAATCTTTCAGAAGATGTACGTTTGTTTAAATGGATGCAAAAGTGATTTTAAGAATGGGTGTCGTCCACTAATTGGACTTGATGGTGCCTTTTTGAAGACTGTGTTTGGAGGACAAATCCTATCTGTAATTGGATAGGATGATAACCATCACATTTATGTCATTGCATGGATAATTGTGGATGTGGAGAATAAGGAGAACTGGAACTGGTTCTTAGAATTGCTACATAAAGATCTTGGTGACTATAAGACACATGGATGGATCTTCATTTCTAATATGCAAAAGATACTCATTCAACTTCATTAATTTTTCATAAATGCTTATACACTTGTAATATTATTGGTATAAGTTAGTGATAGTATGATTTAAGGTTGAATCTACATGCACATAGGTGTATCTAAAATACTGTTATGGTTAAGGTATTGTAAAGTCAGGGACTATTATGGTTAAAGTATTGTAAAGTCAAGGACTATTATGGTGAAGTATTGTAAAGTTAGAGACTATTATGGTGACGTATTATAAACATATGGACTATAATGATGAATTTTTGTAAATGATTTGTTGCATGATTCTGAACTCTGATATCTGTAGGGTATGATACCTGCAATGAAAGAGGTAATATCTGAGGTGCATCGCTATTTTCGTGTGTGACATTTATGGTAAAATTTCAACAAGCAATGGAAGGATTTGGAATTGAGGGATTATTGTGGGATTGTGCACGTGCAACTACTTTTCAAGAGTTCAAGGCACATATGGACAAGATCAAGAGGCTGAATAAGGATGCATGGGCATATCTGGATAAGTGGCCCAGGGAGGCTTGGACAAGATTACAATTCAGTCACAAGCCAAAGTTGGATTCCATTTGTAACAATGTTTGTGAAGTATTTGATTCAAAGATAAAGGAAGTAAGGGACAAGCCTATTATCACTCTACTAGAATAGGTGAGAATGTTCGTCATGAGGACTATGGCTAAGAACAAGGTCAAATGGAAAATCATGTCGGCATAATACCACCAGTGATCAAAAGCAGACTGGAGAAATTAAGTAAGGAGTCTAAAAACTGGCATCCCATTTGGACTAGAGATACAGGCTATGAAAAATTTGAGGTACATGGACAGTCTACAAACCATGTGGTTGACCTGGGAAAAAGACTATGTACTTGCCGATTTTGGATGATAATAGATTATATTTTTTAACATATAGCATGCTTTATTTCAATAATTATTTTGTCGTCATTATTATTTTGATCACATCTTTGTCTAGTAATGTAAATAAATTTAATTTGCAGGGATCCCTTGTGTTCATGCATATGCTGCACTTGCTAGGGTAAACAAGTACCCAGAGGACTTTTGTCATAAGTTGTTAACAATAGAGTCTTACAAAGAAACATACAAGTACCACATAAACCCTATTCCTGGCTAGCCCTTTTGGAAATAAAGTGATTATAAATAGGTCTTTTGCACCAATGGTCAAGAGAAAGCCAAGGAAGCTTCAAACCAAGAGGAGAAAGATGCAGATGAAAGCACTAGTTTACAAAAGAAGTCCAAGACAAGTACACCCATGAAGAGGCAGTGACGACCATTCACTTGCAAGTACTGTCTGTAAAAGAGTCATACCAAGAGACGGTGCAGAAAAAAGAGACTTGTGGATGTTGCTCCAGCTGCAAAGGCTGCAAAAGATCCTAAGAATGATGATACTGTGAATACCATTGCTACAGCTACTGCCCCTGCTAATTCTACAACTGAAGCCACTGCTATTGCAACAACTACTGCTACTGCTACTGCTACAAATATTTCCTGGGCTTTAAAGATAGAGTTGTTACAGCCAACGTATATGAACAAGAAGAATCTGAAAAGGTTTACTAATCATTGTTCACTACATGTCTTCCAACTCCTTTGATAATTGCTTATTTGTTTGGGTTTTTCATTCTTGTTTGTCTTTAGTGTAGTTACCTGAAGCAGCAACTAAACCACCCACAAGACCTGTAAAGTTGGCACCTAGACAAAAATCACCTCCTCCATCACCATCTGCAACATCAAATTCAACGAAGGGATCGAGTTCAACAACTACCTCATGCTTTGCAAATTTCATGAAGTTTGTACCCACTCCGAGATTCAACCACCTACGAAAGAAGTAAAATTTAAGACTACTCTACATAGTATTAGGGTTGCCTTCATTTTATTTAAAAATTGTGACATTGCTCACTTTGAGCCTCTTTGTTCATGTTGTTAGTTTTAGTCTCTAACAAATATGTTAAGTTATTTAGTATTTTGTAAAACTATGGATGCTATGAATGGTTGGAATCTTCCTTTTTTTTTAACCAATATTGTGTGTTCATTTTACATTAGTTGACATAGCAATTACAGAATAAAAAAGTCTGAGAAGTCACAACACATAACATACACCCGAAATAATTTCATTCATTGTGATGCATATTACATTGACATTATTTCACTCAATTTACCAACATCTTCTCAACTCTTTAACACCATCATTACTACAAATACAACAATTACCAAGAACCCCAAATCCAAAATTTGGCGTATGAATTTTAGATTTCTAAAATCTATTTCTAATTTTCCAAGCCTCCATGCAAAGTTCATTTTTATTTCACCGTCCTCATTTCCTACATCACCTTTTTCACCCAACTCCTCTTACACTGAATTTGCCCAAATGAATAACCAATACCATTTCTTTCTACTTGTCTGTAGGTAAGCTTCTAGATTACAAATTATCGACTAATAACATAAAACTTAAAATACATGGACTAGCATCACTCACATTATAGTTAGGAAACCCAAAAAATGGCTTATTCGGGTGTGTCTCTGTCCTTTACCACATGAGTACAGGGCGACATCCACATCCGCACTAATCTGAAACCTGCCCCATGCCTCTTTCGTGCCATGTTTCTTGTCCAGTTTCCTATCGACGATGACCATTTGAGCTCGATGCAATGTGACTCTCATTGCCTATCATGGTCGACTGTTTCTATAGACAAAAGAAGAAGAAGAGGAGGACAAAAAGGAAAAAAAAAAAAGAGAAAACGAAAAAGCTTTAGGGTTCATAAAAAAGGGGCAGAGACTAAATTGGAGAATCGTACTTCCAGAGCCACGTCAGCTAGCCATTAAAACATCCCACATGGCAGTGGCTATACCAGATCAACAGTCCAATTGCTAAGTCACGCAAGAAATCTTCTTAGGGACTTGTATGTAGCTTGAAGTACAATTTAAGGGACCAAAATAGTGCAATTAGAATCTCAGATGTGAATTTGGTGCACGGGTCGAATCTGGGAGACTACTTTGGGGATTTAAACTCCCAAAAAATGTCGAAAACCATTGGAAATACCTGCGAAATTGTCAAAAAAATTTGACAGTAAAACATTATTACCATCAAACTTATCAGCGGACAAAATCTGACGGTATAAATTTCGCCGGTAATACTTTACTGTCAGATTTTGGACCTAAAAGTCTGTGAACTACTGATTAGCAAACATCTCCCTTTTCTCCTAGAGTGTGTGAGTTTGCTTGAAGATCTCCAGCATCAAAACAGGACGCTGCAAGGACTTTGTCTACATATATTAGATAAGCATGTTACAAAAACTGACACTTAACAAAAGAAACAAAGATAAAATGGGCTAAACATATGTAAAGAAATTATACCATCTTGGCCCTTGTCTTCATAATCGTGGCAAAAATCCTTGTGTACCTCGACGCATTGGCCGACGCCCTGTTGGCCTTATTCGTGGCCTAACGACGTTTGAAATCCTCATTCATTTTTCAGTACACATACATGGCCTCCTTAATGTAGGGTCAAAGGCACTGCATCAAGTGGTCCCTCCTTATTCGCAAGTCCTCTAACATCTACTGAAGATGCTTTGCCATGCGGTGGTGGAAGAGTTTCTTAATCATCTTGTCGTAGGCCTCATCTCATATGAATTTGTCTTGTGTAATGAAATAATAGATGGTTAAAAAGTAGGGAAAAAGTAATTAAAACCATAATTAAAATTAATTAACGTTGAATAACTAATTTATCACCCACTTGTCAAACTGTCTATCTCTGACCTAAGCGAAAAACTTTCTCGTAACTAGGCCAATGGTGGTCGTAGAGCAATTTGATAACGTTTGTACACTCCTGTGTACAAGCGTTATTCTCTGGTGCAAATACGATGAGATAATTTACATTTATTAAAAAATATACATTAAAGGAGAATCAAATATAAATAGAATATACAAATTAAAGAAGTTTAATGTTTACCTAGTCATGCTATTAGGCCAAATCAGCATCTTAGTGACCTGCATTTTTGTAGGATCTGGCTGGGATCCATGTGAGGAAGCTAGCACTGCTATGGGGCTGGCCACAAGAGGTGGCAAGGATGTTGGGGTCTATTGAAGAGGTAGAGGAGTCCACTCTGGCTCAGATAGAGGAGGAGCAACAGTTGCATGACCCCGATAATTTGGATTTGAGACCATGATGAAAGGCAGGTACCCTGAAGCCTATGCCTACGAAGTTGAAGGTGTAGCGAATGTAGAGGGCGACTGGGTAGTCGGGGGGTTTGAGTCACCCGCTCTCTACCCTGACCACAAGGATGACTCCCGAGACTACCTTTGCTGGTCATCTCTACTAGAAACAAATAATTAGTAAAACAAACAACGACTACATGGTTTTAAATTCTTTATAAATTTTGACAAACTTTCGGCTATAATTAACGACCTCTACGAAATGTAGTTTTCAACTTTTACAAATCAAATACGTCTTTAAACAATTATAACAAAAATTCGGTAAAGTTCTCCCTAAATTCAAGGTCCTCTAACACAAATTTTTTTTAGTTTTTACAGTTTAAACAATTACAAGCATATATTAAAACAAACAAAAATTTAAGCAAACATGAAATCCTAGCCATTCTAGTGTGCAACCCCTTATTATTTTGTAATTTTTCAGCAAATAAGGGTTTTGAGAATGCGCCACTAGGAGACCTTCTCCTACTTTCATCTTAAAACTCTATCATAGAAAAAGTAAGTCCGACGTAAAACATAAATAATTCAACAAGTTTAGAGATAGAAAATTAACTTCGGTACTGTATGAACAACCCATATATATAAGCAGCACGAACAGCCTACGATAACGCTACACAACATTCAAACAAAAAGGAAAATCCTAAAACAGAATCGAAGTTAGTAAAAGTTAACTTACTTTACTTAAATTCGACTCTAAATTATTCTAACTTCTACCCTAAACTAAATTCATTCTTATTTAATAAAAAATTTAATAAAAAAATTTATACTTTTGAATTTTAGAGTAAATGAAATCAACTCCTTCAACTCTTACTCAAGGACGTCTTGATGAGTTAAAGGAATCGGAAGTAATGTTTAACTCTGATCTCAGGAATGTTTACGTATTTTCAATCTCGGGCCAGGAAGATTGCCTTTGCCTCATTAACCATCATGCTGCCACTGAACTGAATTGGATGTGAATGTATGAGATCTTATTTACTCTCTTAGGTGTTCGTATCCCCTTTTTCGAGTTTCAAAAAAATGTGCTTAAGAATTGTGGATGTGTGCATTCTCAATTGCATTCCAATAGCTGGGTGATTATCTTGGGTTTCGAACTCTTCTGCTCTTTTCTTAATCTCCTTGTGCCAATGAGAGTATTTTTTCGCTTTTTTAATTTAACAATACCTTTTGGAGTCTGTGATAAGAGATTTTTGTCTTTTTGAGGTAAGTCTAGAAGAACGTGACACTATCCATGTCCTTCTAGAGTTTTGGAATGAAAAATCTTTAAGTCTTAGAATGATCTTAGCTGACGAACATGCTTCCATGAATGTTGTTGGTAATATTTTACGATAATGCACATTTATGACTTTACGTCTTTTATTACTTTAATGCTTTGTCGTATATTAATATCTTTCCTTACTTGCTTCCTAGTTGACATGGTGGGAGGTCTTAATGCTATCGTTGCAATGAGAAGGAGGATGGCGTTGCTGGTTCTGCTCCAATCAACACAGAAGCTGGTCGAGATAGAATCTCATCTTTTTGCAACCCTGAGCAATCTTCCTCTTCCAGGGCTTCAAAAAATTGGTCCCGAGATTGAGATCATAGGTGCTCACTCTACACCAAAAAAGAAACAGAAAGAAAAAGGCAAAGCCTAAGTACAATCACTTATTAGTGCTCAAGATCCAAGATCCTTTGGGTGCATACTAAAAAAAGAAATTATGTTCATCTGACTTCATAAATTCCGTTTTACTGACTGAGAAAACCGAGTTGGATCTATTGAAAATGCCAGTTGAAGATACTCTTCCCAGAATTCAATGAATGCTTCTTCGCTTGGCTGCTTTTGTTGGAGATGTCGAAAAGAAAATCCCTAATTTCTAAGCTAAAATTGTTGCCAAAGAAAAGGAATATCCAAGTTCAAGTTCTAGACCTAGACATGCTCAATCTCTCCACTAATTGACATTCAAGTTCCTAAATGTGATGCGTCATATCTTATATAGCATGCATGTAATCATTTCCAAATTTAGCAAATCGAGTTCCATCATTATTCCGTTACGTTCTTGGTTCCTCTTGAATGAAACCAAGAGGACTTTGATTCTGAAGTTGATCCCTTCATCTTGGTCAATGGTCACGTCAGTCTCACGCCCGTCGTCACGATCTGTCTTTTCTTTGTTAAGAGTAACGGGAGGATCTTTCAAATGAGTATCTTCTTTTTCGATCATAATTCAAGGCTAGATTCTTCATAGACGGTGCCAAATGTTCGTACCAGAATGTTGGAAACTGAACTAAGAAGTTGTTAAGAATCTGACTTCTTTAAATTACGAACTAAGCCGGAAAGACAACCTACAAAAATACTCTTGTACTTAAATTAGCTATTGACTTTTTACTAGAATATGTATCTCTTATGATTCTACCTTTCTTTTTAATAATATTGTCCGTATCACTTTCCGTTTCTACGATTTACTTTGTTGATTCAGTAATCTTTTATATTTATTGAATATTTATGGAATTTATTATTTTCTTTATTATTAGCCCTTTGATTGCGTGCTGATAATCATAACATCTAATTATCCATTGTTAGTTATTTATGACTTTACCCTTACTTATTTTTCTTTTTGGGCTCTGTTTATAATATTTTTGGATTTGTCCATTACACGTACATACATGGTATTGAATCTCATGTGAATTTTTTAGGGAATGGATCTTCTCAATTTTTTTTATAACAATTGAGAGAATAAAGTGTGATCTTCCACTATTAATTTTATAAGTGGGATTAAGAATAAATATGAGAGAGAAAACAATGAAAGATTAGAGATCATATTTTATTTTCTCAATTTTTTTTAACAATTCAGAGAATTTATTCCCAATTTTCTATAACTTTTAAATACAATTAAACACATTGAAGAATTACCTATTTAATAAATATAAATACAATGAATCAAAATTTTTGGTATTTAAGATTTTTCCGAATTAGAGATTTTATTATTTAGGGCCTTGTTAAGAGCATCTGAATGTTAACAGCCTGTTTGAAAACTCTTAATATTATAGAATTGAATTAAACTCTATTAATTTAATTTTAGTCAAAATTAAATTAAATTTTAGTATTTAAAATGAATTAGTAAAATTATAAATTGAATTCAATTCCAGTATTTAAAATATTTATCAAATGAATTAAAATTTGTAGTGGATAATTATATTCTTTATTAATATAGTATTATATTTAAATAATAAATAATAAATAATACTAAATAAAAAACTAAAAAACTATGTATATAATAATAATAATAATAATAATTTTTATTTGAATTATATTATTTTGTTAATTTTGTTTTCTGTAGAATAGAAAGATAGAAAAAATAGAGAATGAAAGAAAAGAGAGAGAAAGATAAAGATAAAGAATGAGAGTGAGAGTGAGAATTTGTTAATTTTGGAAGAAAATTTTTTATTTTAATTGTAAAAAAATATCGGATGACATATTTTAATTTGTCAAATTACTAATATAAAATATAAATTATATATAGAGTAAAAATAGTAGAGAGAAATAGAAAATTGGAGAGAGATAGATGAGAGAATTTAGGAAGGGAGTTTATTAATCTTGAAAAAAAATATTTTTTCTCAATTTTAATAAGAGAGTGTCATGTGACACATTTGATTATTAAATTAGATAGTAATATATGAAACATAATATATGTATATTTTAATTTTAATATTTCAATTTTAATGCAATTAAAGAATGTCATGTTGAACATTTTGATTGTCAAATTAGTAATTAGTCATTGATATTGATAATAATATATAAAATAGATAGAGTAGTTAAAGAAATGAGAGAAATCGAAAAAGGAAGAGGGAGGAGGGGAGAATTCTTTAATTTTGGAAGGAAAGATTTGATTTCAATTGCAATGAGGGAGTGACATGTGGCACATTTTGGTTGTAAAATTAGTAAGGAAGAGGAAAAAATTCTTTAATTTTGGATTAAAATATTTAATTTTAATTACAATGAGAGAGTGATATGTGGCACATTTTGGTTGTAAAATTAGTAAGGAGAAGAGGAGAATTCTTTAATTTTGGAGAGAAACATTTGATTCTAATTGCAATAAGAAAGTAACATGTAGGGGTGTAAGTTACCGAACCGGACCGAAAATTACAACAACCGATTTGAAAACCGAAAAAATCGATTTTTTTTTGTTTTTTTCTGATAAAACCGATCAGTTCGGTTCGGTTTTCGGTTGGCTCGATAGAAACCGAACCGAACCGAAGATATGCATACATTTCAATGTTTTAACCATTTTAACCTTAACCCCTAACTATTTCAATGTTTTACTCTTATTATTTCAGTTTATTGACTATTTTAAACTTCTAATTATTGTGATTCATATTCTTCTCATTAGAAATTAAAAACCGAAAAAACCGACCGAACCAAACTACTGTTGGTTCGGTTTGGTTGTTGTAAAAGCAACAAATCGAATGGTTGTGTGTCTGTAAGAATCGAACATATCAATTTGGTTGGTTTTTGGTCCAAAACCGAACCAAACTGAACCGATAATACTCCTAGTAACATGTGACATATTTTTATTGTAAAATTAGAGATATATAATAGATATAATAGATTAAATGAGTTAAAGAAAAGAGAAGAGAAGGGATTGAAAGTGGTGCGAGATACAAAGAATGTGTGTTGAAAAGTAGGAGGTATTGAAAAAAAAATTGAACGAAAAAAATTAAACAGAATTAATTGAATTATAAAAATATTTTAGATATTTTAAATTTTAAATAAATTTTAAATTAGACATATTTGAGTTAAAATTAATTTTAAAAAAATATAAAATTAAATTAAATTTTATTAAAATTAATTTAATTATTTTCATTTTAAATACTGAAATTAAATTCAATTCTAACGGAAATTAAATTTTCACGGATTTCCAAACATCCTGTAGAGAACCAGCAAACACAAACTGTTTAAATTTTGTACGTTTGTATTATCCTTGAGAGAAAGTTTGGGAACGAACATTAACATTACAACTAACAGATAAAATAATAAAAAAAAAAGCATATATTCAAACTCATACAAATAAGAACATTCAAAATTCTATTAGAAAATTTGAACTTAATAAAATTTATTTAGTAAATTTTATACTAAAATCGTTTAGGAACCTGTTATAATGTTAATCGAAATCTTTTATATCTATTATATATTCTATTATCTCTAATTTTATAATTAAAATATGTTATATGTCATCTTTTCGTTGTAATTAGAATCAAATTTTTCTTCTAAAATTAAAAAATTTTTCTCTTCTCCTTACTAATTTTACAACCAAAATGTACTACATATTATTCTTTTATTATAATTAAAATTAAATCTTTCTCTCTAAAATTAAAGAATTTTTTCCTCTTCCTTACTAATTTTACAACCAAAATATGTCACATGTCACTCCCTCATTACAATTAAAATTAAATCATTCCCTCCAAAATTAAAGAATTCTCTCCTCCTCCCTCTTTCTTTCTCTATTTCTCTCATTCCTTCAACCACTCTATCTATTTTATATATCATTATCAATATCAATGACTAATTACTAATTTGACAATCAAAATGTTCAACATGACATTTTTTAATTGCATTAAAATTAAAATTGAAATATTGAAATTGAAATATACCTATAACATGTATCATATATTACTATCTAATTTAATAATCAAATGTGTCACATGATACTCTCTTATTAAAATTGAGAGAAAATATTTTTTTTCAAGATTAATAAACTCCCTAAATTCTTTCATCTATCTCTCTCTAATTTTCTATTTCTCTCTACTATTTTTTCTCTATATATAATTTATATTTTATATTAGTAATTTGACAAATTAAAATATATCATCTGATATTTTTTTACAATTAAAATAAATTTTTTCTTCCAAAATTAACAAATTCTCACTCTCACTCTCATTCTTCATCTTTATCTTTCTCTCTCTTTTCTTTCATTCTCTATTTTTCTATCTTTTTGTTCTACAGAAAACAAAATTAACAAAATAATATAATTCAAATAAAAATTATTATTATTATTATTATATACATAGTTTTTTAGTTTTTTATTTAGTTTTAAATTTTCACCACTTATCTTTTTAATCTATATTTTTTTCTTATTTTAAATATTTATTACATATAATTTGGAGAGAATACTAATGTTATAATTAAAAATTAGAATCAAGATTCAATTATTTTAAAAAAAATAATTTTGAGTTAATTTTATAATTATTAGTATAATTTTATTATACTAATATCTAATTATATTTTTATATACATAGAGAAAAAAAATATTATTTTTAAATAGCAAGTATAAAAATTAATTATTTCTATTTGTGTAATAGATTTAACACTTAATTAAATGTAAAAGTATACACATTAAATTGTTTTAAATTTTAGATAACGAATGTTAAAATTAATTATTACTAAAAAATTAGACTTTTTCATATAAAAATAATAACTAAAAATCTTATTATTTGATTTTTTATCTACAAATACCTTGGTCTTCTTAGCCAGTAACTTTTGTTAACCTACAATTTTTTTTGTAAAGTAGTTTAATTTTATAAATTTTTTATGCCATGCATAATCTATGCTGCCAGAACAAAATGGATCGTAATTTTAAAAATTTTATATTTCCGTAATATTATTATGGGTAAAAATACTAATTGGTTACTAAAATATTAGTTTTCTAACATTATTTTATTATTAATTAGGTCATTATTAAGAAAGTGCCTTGGCTAATTAATTACTTATATATTTTTTATGATCAACTTTTTATAAAATGGTTTTCTCATGATCATCCAATTAATATTCTAATATTAGTTTTGAAGTTGGATTAATTATATAATGAAAGTGCAGAAGAATTATAGTATTTGAATTGGAAATTATTGGAAATTATAGGAATGGTGGGGCTAACTAGCATATATATGGATGAGGATTATTAATTATGACAAGTGTGATCCATTGCATCAGATTCTAGAGGGACTCGTGTGAGATTACGCACACAATGCCAGATGTAATCATCACGAGTTCCACATCAAGATCGACGGTGTAGAATGGATGTATCTCTCCAAGAAGCTGTGTCTTATAGTAGTATTTATGGTGCAATAACACAGTGCTTCATGAGAGCAAACAGTGCTATATATGTTCCCTTGTTTTCATACTGATGAGTGAGTGAACGAACAGAGAAGATAGATGGGGAAGAAGAGACAAGAGAAAGAGAGGTCGGTGCCGAAGGGGTGTCTGGCGATAAAGGTGGGTCAGGAGGGAGAGAAGCAAGAGAGGTTTGTGGTGCCACTCATTTACTTCAACCACCCTCTTTTCATGCAGCTTCTCAAGCACGCCGAGGATGAGTACGGTTTTCACCACAGGGGCGGCACCATCACCATCCCCTGCCATGTCCAACACTTCAGGCATGTTCAAGGCATCATTCATAGGGACTCTCTCTCCAACCACCGCAACTCTCCTCGCTGCTTTGGCTTCTCATGATCCACCACCTACTCATACCATCATCGATCGATCATAATGTAATTTAGCAATTAGCTAGGTTTAACTTTTCTTTACTACTTTCTTAGTTTCAGTTGAGTTAGGAACCGTCAACAGTAAAAAGGGTAAGAAAAAGGGGCCCTTAGAAAATAACTTCTGGCTGTTTTTTTTTTTTTTTCTAGTATCATCTGTAGAAAAAATATATATGCTTCTCTTCTTTTCCTTATTTTGGTGAAGAATTTGTGGGCATTTAATGGCATTGGAATAACAATAGGCGGGTTCACTCCTTTTTGCTGGGAAAGAAGGGAAAAATGGACGGTAAGTACGGACAAAAAAACAGTGTCGTTATTTTCATGTGAGTCACTGATATTAATGGGTCTTATTCAGTTCTGTAAGGTTTGTCATCAAATGAGAACATCGCAACAAACTGCATACTGCGTAGTGCATGCATAAGTCTCCTCCCATATCTAGCTCTGTCTCTGTAACTCAAGTTTCTAATGGCAATTAACCATAGGGATTCGGATCTCTCTCTCTCTCTCTCGATGACTTTTTTTTTTTTTTTTAAACAATATTCATGCCGTACCAAAGCTGCAGATAATAGAATGGCCTTCCCCCGGTTCCCATCATCAAGCGCGACGAACTAGAGTATAGTAACACGTCAATAAATATGTTTGAAATGTACGTGTCCCTAACTAAACTGTATAATTTATTCGAAATTATGTAAAAAAGAAAAGACCAGCCATAAGTTACCCTCCACGAGTTTTTGCGGTAACTGAGGAAGTAGTTCGTGGGTACAATATACAATCATATATTCTTCTTCTCCTCATATTTGTGTCCTTGGAAGATTATATTTATTTATTTATTCAACTGGGCTGCACAGAACACTAAAAACAGAAATATAGAAATACAAAATTATATTTAACAGATAAGATATACACATAGATATATTTTTCTTTTTAAATTTATCGTATAAAAAAATTAAAATAAATTAAATTTTTATAATTTATTTTTTTATATTTAATTTTTTTTTAAAGTTAGGAATGAGATTTGAACTCATCACCTCTAAGTGAATATAGAGAGACTATGTCATTTGAATTATAGTTAGTTGGCATTTTTTAAGAGAGCTACTCACATAAAGACGCTGAAAATGTCTTTTTATAAAGATATTTTTTAATAATTAAAAATTAACACATATAATCGATTAAATCATATTATTTTTGTCAAGATTAGACTAGACAAATTGATTTGACCGAAAAATAGTGAATCAAATCTTGAACTGGTCTAAATTAATATTATTTTTTTATAGAAAATGACTACAATATCCTATTATAGAAAATAACTAAAATACTTCTATTATATATATATATATATATATATTAATTTTGAAAATCCTAAATTTTAGTCCTTTATTTTTCTAAATTTCTATCATAGGGTTAGGATTTAGAATTTTTAAAATTAATATATAAAGGTATTGTAGTCATTTTTTATAAAAAAAAATAATATTAATTTAGACCAGTTCAAGATTTGATTCACCATTTTTTCGGTTAAATCAATTTATCTAGCTTAATTTTGACAAAAATAATATGATTTAATCGATTATATATGTTAAATTTTAATTACTGAAAAACATCTTTAAAAAAAGATGTTTTAGGCATCTTTATTTGAGTGGCTCCTTTTTTTAATACTTAATTTATCATCAAACTAGATATAAAAATAATTTTTTGTCTCTTTTTTAAGTTTTATTCTTAGTGTTGTGTCGTAACCTGTTGTTGTAACCAAATAAATGTAGCGCCAGTTCCAAGCGCGTAGTCCTAAGAAAGAGACGTATATACATCTCTTCTTCGATATCTGGTTTGTTTAAGTAATTTACTTTGTTGACTTAAGTTTCAATTTTTTTTCTTTTACAAAATAATTTTGTGAACACTTCACTGATAAACGTTGGGCCCATTATTGAGCATGTTAGGAATATAGTTGAGTTCGTTCTCTGAGAAAAGCAGCAGTGATCGATCTTTTTGGATCTCTACCTTTTTATGGAGGCTTTCTGACAAGTCTTGAGCAGGCTGCATGGTGGTCTGCAAAAGAGTCAAAGGAGAAATAATTTGATTTTACTTTTTGTTTTCACTAAGGAGCAATGAGTGGACTTATTGACGTTGACTGCAACACTAATAATGTATGTGAGGGAAGATATGGGGGCGCCTTTAATTAGAGTGAAGTAGAACAGAGCGATGATCTCCTTGTAGCGCATATTGGACGATGCAACTTGCTTGGAATTTGATTTTTTGTACTGGTTAGAAACGTTCGGAAACAAATGAATAAGCACGCTACGGGCTCAAACCCGTAGAAACATAGTATCTGCAAACTGCAAAATAGGGCGAGAGCAGAGAGCAGGAATATTGACTCGACCTTTCCTCATACCATATCAGCTATCACACTCATTTATACACATTGTTCTTTCCCCCCACCCATCCAGAAACAAAAAATGAAGAAACTAAATTCCTATAAACCTATAAGATCTTTTCTCCCTACCTTTATATGCCAAAGGTCTAAGGTCATCGGTGTCTTGGGTTTGACCGGAGAGTCACGCCATGTAAGAATTTTGTATATCCAAGTAAATTGAGCTTCCCATCAGTATTTCGTATCCAATCTTTGAGAATGGCATAAGCTGAAGGACCAAGATTCAACTCCTGAAGCCACACGATAAAGGAAAAAACATAGACAAGCATAAATTATAATAACCGAGGTAAAAGAAATAGAATAATATGACGAAAAGAAACTGCTACCACTTACTCTTGCTAACTCTTCAACTGATATCACACGGTTGCCTTCTCTCTCAAAATGCTCAAAAGCAGTATTGGCAATATCTTCCCACCTATCATGTGCCTCCAGTTGATAAGTGCTAATAGCAGCGGCACAAAATTCTTCGAAATCCATCTTCCTATGGGCAAGTGGTTCCATCTACATACAGTATTATTATTCAACCCAGAAAATGAATATGGGATTAGGGTAGCAGGAAGACTCTTGCTGTTTGGGCAAAACGTTTAAAAATGAATAGCATAGCTTGGAACTTGTGTGCTCAATAATTCCAAAGCAATGGGAATAGCTCACCGCATGTATGATTTCGAGAACCCTTGACTCCCTCATGGCATCAGTGGCATGACGAGCAAGAGCCTGTAAATTTCAAATTTAAAAACTTAATCATAACGACAGAAAAAGTCCTAAAGAAATGATGGAGGAATGCATGACCAATTAACCACAACCTTTCGAAGTACATGTTCATGTTGATATCTATGGAATAAATAAAAATATGCAGAAGCTAGCAAGATTACTGAATGATATGATCATCACACACAACACACAAATATAACTCCACATTATCAATCATAACGAGACTTGCAGAGTTAATAGTGAAGCAGTAGATAACCATTTTGAAATTGTCAAGGGAGACATGCCCATCTCTATTTGGTTCCAACAATCTGAATTGTACTCTAAGATAAACTAACTCATCCTCTGTCAAGGCTTTTGAAAGGGCCTGTATAAACAACGTGAAGGGGAAAAGAATTAGTTAGTATCCTGTGCAGGAAAGAATACAATAAAATCTTCAGTTTGATATTTATAAAATGAAATAAGCATGTGCTATATCTGTTTAGAAAGTAGTATAAATTAATAACAGCACATTGGAAAAAATATATATTTATTCAGTAAAAAGTGCACATGAACTCACTGCAGACATGTTTTACTTTCCCATTTTCATTTGTAATTGAAAAAGTTAACAAAAATTTGTCAAGGTTATATAATAATAAAAACAACATTTCCTTTACAATTTTATCTTTAAAAAATTTGCCAACTGAAACTGAACAAAAAGATTATCTAAGCATATGCTTATTCACGGGAGGAAATGAACAATACCTTCACTGCTGCACGCTTGAATGGAGTCGCATGAAGATATGACTTCACTAGTTTATAAATTAATATATCTAATGGAATAGGACGACTGTCATCCCTTAACCAAGGGTGAGCTGCAGTTACAGAAGTGCGCATTGATTAGTTTCCTGAGTCGATTTGCAATGAACAGGTCTCTAGATCTACCATTATGTACATCTAATCTTGTATTACAAATGGAATCAACTGAGATACAAAAATGCTATTCGTATACCAAAATTAGCCACTAAAATCAGCCACCAATGTATTTGTGTATAAATACATGTGTGGATTTAATTTATTTTCAATATATATTTGTAATCCAATATGTATTTTATACTGGTGTCTAACTTTGGTATACATGTAGTATAGTCGATTGAGTTATCTTGTGGTAGTCTACCATAACATAAAATGCACTTCTATAATGTAGAAATACCAGAAAAACAAAAAGTTATCTAAAATTGTATCTTTTTTTCCCACTTCCCGAGGAAGAATATAATTGGATGTGAAATTCCACAACCGTCAACATTGAAGTATATATTCAAATCGTAGTAATAATATCAAATTCTTATTCTTTACATACAAAAACATACATATTTCTTTTGGTGCAATGTACCAAAAAATATCCTATTCCTGGTTTGCCAATTTCCACAAATTATAATATCATGATAACAAGAAAGGAACATTACACAGAATCTAAAACCAACCATAAATAATCTAAAGTGTATCAAAACTTACTCAGTGCTTGGACAGCGGTCATTCTTTTCCTGTAATCCTTGTTTAAGAGCCTTTTGACAAAGTCCTTAGCCTCTGAAGACACAGTTGGCCAGGGTAGATCATCGAAGTTGGGATCAGCTCTGAGCACTGCACGAAAAATTCCAGATTCTGTTCGAGCCCAGAAAGGCCGACTTCCACATAGTAAGATGTAGGTGATAACACCGATACTCCATATATCTGCTTCTAGACTATATGACCTGTGAAGGACCTCAGGTGCAACATAATATGCACTCCCAACAATGTCATTCAACCGTTCATCTGTATATGAATATCAACATGTATGAAAGGAAAACTTAGGAGAATTGGCTTTATATCAACATCTAAAGATGCATGAACGAAAGGCCGCAGTAATCTTATAGATAATGACAACGTGGGACAATACTAAAGTTAAGAATCAATCTAATAATTACCTGGCCTGATGAAATCAGATAGACCAAAATCTATAAGCTTCATATCAGCATCTTCGCTCCTTGAAGTGAAGAGAAAATTCTATAAAAGTTAACGCAGACAAGTTATCAGCAACATTATTTAGTTTTATCCTTATATAACTGAGTCCAAGAAGACTCTAAAACTTGATGTTAACATTACAAATAATAGGAACAAATATTAAATGCACAAACCTCAGGCTTTAGGTCACGGTGGACAACACCTTGAAGATGACAAAAAGCAACTACACTTAGAATCTGCAAAACTATAACCTTGGCGTCCTCCTCTGTATATCTTCCCCCCCTAGAATACAGGATAACATTCCTCAATCAAATTAAAAGGTCATACCAAGTTGAAAACCGCAATTCCGCAAATATCAAGGAAGGTCAACTTAGTATATGAGGCTCCTAAAGTTATGGACTGCAGTGTTGGGATTGTAAAAATAACCTATACCCCCACAAGTAAAGACTATTTTCACAACATGGACCTGTGACCACTAGGTCACAAGGCAGCAATCCTACCATTTTCCCAAGACTCAACCTCCTAGAAAATCAAAAGTTACAAAGATAATGAAACACTAACCTTGACAAAATCCGGTCAAGAAGCTCCCCACCTTCACACAATCTGATAAAAAAATAAAATAAAATCAATAAGCATCACTAGAAGATGCATGCTACTACATTATCATCTTTTACTAAGCCTACCATGTCCACCATCAAAATATTAGTTGAGTAGAAGCAGAAAAACCAGAAATTAACTACAGATATTGACAGTAAAATAATGGGTATAAGAGCACCAATTTCCTATCTATAGTTCAATCTAGCCCACTAATCAAGGATATGTACAAAGAAAACATAAGAAAGATTGTACAAGATATAATACATACTCCATAACTATGTACACGTTGTTGGCATCCTCGTAAGCATCATAAAATTTGACAAGATGCTTATGGCCAGATAGAGCTTTTAATAGCTTCACCTCTCTACGAACATCTTCAATTGCTATTGCCGTGGTCATCTGCCATAAGTAACACGTTGATTCAACTAATTGTGGTCATAAGTCATAACTTTTATAACTGGATGAAGCAAAAATAGCATAGTTGCATAAAAATCCAAATTATTCAACCCAAATAACAAATGTATTTTGAGATATATTCTCTAAAGATATTTCAAAAGTATGGGACGGAAGTCTTGTTGTTGTAAATTGCAAAAGCAACAAATGCAACAAATGCAAGTCCAACAAAAACAGAAGTAAAATCAAAGTAACGACAACAGTTTCAATCGCAACAAGGAAAACAGCATAGCTTTCTTATCAAGGGCTACAGAATTAAAAATTTCAGAAAACCACTGTGGCAGGAATTTCTAGACTTCATTCCGTTCCATGTAACTTTATAACCAGTTCCTATTTCAATATCCAATAGGAACGAAAGGGGACAAAGACAATGGCTGGAATGTCATAGATTCCCGGCAATGGATCAACCAAAGACTGACAAAATTCAACCTGAATTGTCCAAATGCCATCATAAGAGTCCAAAGTAATCACAATCAACCATCCAAGACAAACAAACAAATAAATTAAGAATCAACTAGGACAAGAAGTAAGTAGAAGACTCAAAAAGAGAATATATAAAGAGAAGGATGATACATAAAAGGGGCAGGAATTGGAGTACCTTGGCCTTGGAAATGATTTTGACAGCAACAAGCTGGTCTTTGAGCTCACCCTTCTTCACCCTGGCGGAGCAGGTATGACCAAAATGCCCTCGCCCCACTTCGTTTCCCAGCTCATACTTAGCTCCAAAGTTCTTTCCATAACCGAAGCTCTTGTCAAGAGACTGCTCAGCCACCGCCTCCGCCTCCGCCCCTCGATCCTCCGGTATCGGCCCCTCCTTCGGCTTACCCTGCCCCAGCCTCTTCGCCAGCGACGCCCTTATGTGCTTCGCCGGAGACGGAGGAGGAAACGGCCGTCTGAAGAACCTCCTCGGCGTAGTCCCCCTGGCCGGCGACGGCGACACCCCGTCCCCCGGCAACGGGCTGGCGTTCACGCCGTGAGGGTACGGGCTTGGCCATGGGCTCGCATGTGAGGACGAGCGCGCCGGCGTGTACTTCACCGACGGGAAGCCGTTGGTGGCGGCGGAGGAGGGGAGCGGGGAGCGAAATGCTTCCCCGGAGGCCTCAATTGCGGCGGCTGGGTCGACGTCATGGTGGTTACCGGCGGTGGGATTGGGCTTGCCGTAGCACTGGCCCATGGGAAGAGAGATGCAGCGGCGGTGCGGTTTGTTGGGTTGGGCCGAGTCAAAGGGCGGACATGGGCCGGTCCAGAAACGACGGCCCGGATCCGACTAGGCACCGGAGCGGAGAGATCTAACTGCGGGAAAACGATAAAATAAGAGAATTTGAGTCAGGTAGGGTTGTAGAGAGAGAAAGAGACAGAGAGTGAGACAAAGACAGAAACAGTGAAAAGCAAATACATGGTGTGCTGTTGAAGTGTGTGTGTGTTTATAGCAAAGAAACAAACAAAGCCGCTACACCGAGTCTCAGTGTGAAGAGAATTGCCCCCAGCTTCGCAGTGCAGATCTGCGCCTGATCAGGGCCGTTCTATTTTGTCTTTTGCTAGTATTTAGCTAAGCTACCCTTTTGATTTGGCCTTTATGAACTGTGACACGTGGCGGGTTTGGGAACTGGGAAGGAAGGTAGGTGTAGGGTACGGGAAAATATTAAGAATGCGTCCGATTCCACGATGGCTGTCAACTTGTCTTCTATCAATAAATTTCAATGGTAGGATTTCATTTGAGATAGCTATACTCCATTATTTGATAGCGCATAATAAAAGAACCCGTCTTTCTTCATCTACCTGCTGCTGCTACGTACGGCCATTGCAATCCAACTCTCAGTAGTCACCGTCGGTACCAGTACGACTAACTTAAAATTCTCATCCAACTTTACGATAATCTCGGACACTCACAGGCCTCGAATTTCTTTAAGATTACTACCAACAAAACGAATTAAACTAAAGGAAATATGCTAGAAATTGAAATCCTTGATACACATGCATAACTAGAAGAGTCTCCTTTTCTTTTTTCTTTAGAGTATGTGTAGCTTATAGAACGATGTTTTATGTGAATGGAATTAAAAGAATCACGCGATTAACAATAATTATATTGGCAACATTTCAGAAAAGTATTCACAAAGTAACGAAGGTCAACTTTCAAAAGTGTGCATTTCCATCAATTAGCTATTTAGATAAAACTTGATGAATAATGTTGTATTCCATGCCACTCTTAAAATTATGACTAGTCTAACCTATAATTTTCATGGTAATATTTGCATACATACCAAGAAAAAATCAAGTATTTATCTCCTTTCCCCTCATTCAGCTTGATGAATCAATTAGTGAAGGAATAGTATATCTAGTACTTCCTCTGATTACCAACTAATTGAAAAGGAAATAAGGAAATATAATGGAATAGATTTATCCGCAAAATTTGACAAAAAAGGACATATATAAATACAGTGGGTGGGTATGGATGATGCCAATTGTATGCAACAATGAGGAGTAGTTGTTTTTTGTTAATGCCTTAATGGTCATTCACTCCCACGCTAGCTAACGCTATTCGTGGAATCTGAATATATGACCTCACTAACTTATGTACTAACTATTAAATCCTCCTACAAAGGATAATGTTTCGTTGCTCAATATCTGACCTTGCAATAAAAGATTAAAAAAGGAACAAAAAAAAATCAACTGTTACTAAGTCCACATATAATATGAACGTTTGTGTCTATCTATCAGTTTCATAAATTGTGATTAAAAAAAAGAACGCGGTATATATGATTGTAGTATGATTGGGCAACTCGTTATGCTCAACATTTCCTTAGTGACATGCATGGTTAATTAACTGATTATGTAGTGTCATTTTCACCATTACTTGTTCTTAATTTTCTGTCATCAAATATATATTGACTATTTCAGTAATTCTTCCCAGGCTGTCGTCAATGACTACTCTTATGCATTGCACCTAATAAATTCTATATTGTACTAGTGATATAATATACTACGGCTATACCCTTTCTAGTGAGTTAAGTAATGATAATCGTATAAAAAATACGCCACAAATTATTTTATTTTAAACATGTACGTATGCATGTATGTCATAGCTAGAATACTGTTTTATTAGTGAACCTACCTATAAATAACCACCTTCATTACTTTTTCTGCATGTTAGGTCCGTCTAATATTTTCTGCATATCATTTTAATTAACCAGTTTGTTTATAAAGAGAAAGGAAGAAAAGGGAGGGGGGGGGGATAATATGCATTGACAGTATAAATATTCTAATACATACTATCTGATCTACACATAAAAAGGTCCTATGTCTAGTCACCAAAAAAAAAAAAAGGTCCTATGTCTATGTTATTATCAATATTAAACCAACTCCAATATGATTTTAACAAAATAACTATTATGAATGATGTGTCAAAATTCTGTTCATTGTGACCAGAAAAACATATTGTTAAATTTTAATAGCTTACACTTTTAAAGATGAATTAATTATGATACGATGATATTATAACTTATTTTCTATTTGTTAGTTGAGTCATCCATAAGTGTTTAATTCGGTAAATTTACAAATGAAATATCCGGTTTTAAATCTAAAACTGTTATATTTAAAATTTTAAATTACTTGAAGATATGACTAATAAAATCAATATATTATTTCTAGATGATCTTCTTTTTCTTTTTCCCTAAATTTAGGGTTATTGGATTCCTCGGAGGAGAAACATATACATGATAGGTTAAAGGAAATCACAGCAAAAAAAGAATTACATCCAAAAACTTTTTCTCCGGCAATACCATGAAGGATTGTGAAGAGATATAAAAAAATTGGAACAAATATACCTTTTTAAGTTTAAGATGATTTTGGGTTATACAAATGATGACAAATATTTATTGGGTTAAAGCTCAAATATATTTAATTATGTGCTAAGTGATGCAAACCTAATCAAATGTTGTTTCAGCCCACTCCAGTAATGCTTCAGTAAATTAAAGTGTTACATCTCCAAACTTTAAGCCCATCACAGCAAATAGAAGGCAGCTCATTTGTTCCTTGATGCTTTAAGTTAATGAACAAGGCTAATGCTTCTCATAGCACCGTTCAGCAATTAAATGGTTATGTATTTGTTAAAAGTAATAAGAGGACAGTTGGAAAGAGAAAAGGATAAGTGTTGCTCTAATAAAGCAAGAAGGATACAAGGACACCCCACTAACCCATGAGCATCATTTTGGATCATGGTTGAGCAAAACACAAACGAGCAAAGAGCAATAGCAGCAGGGGTTATGGAGAAGAATGAAAAAGGAGTGCATGCCAAGAAAGAAAGAAAAGCAAAGGACTACAGAGGTGGTGGTCGGGCTCCTCGACCAGCAGAAGTAGTGGAGCATGATGGAGAAGGATTACAGCCAGCTGTGACAGCTCCAACGGGCAGCAAGGACAAGCAAAAGTAATAAGAAGCAAAAATGAAGACAAGCTGAAGATATATAAAAAGTCTCATTTCAACATTTCAAAGGAAGAAAAAGAGAGCACACACACTCAAAGCATCATCTCTAACATGGAGCTGAAATCTTTTTCTTCTACTCAAGCTTAATTTCTGATTTTCTTTGTTATGGTTGTCTTAAGTCATTTTATGTTTTGAGAAAAGACTGATTATGTGAGGTTGAAAAGCCAAGAGAGAAAAGGTAAGAGAGAAGCATAATAGTCACTGTTTTCTGATGTAATTGAGTTGTTGAACTAGAATTAGTTTTCCTTACAAAGTTGGGTTAGCACTTGGTGAGTTTTGAATCTGTTAGGATTTTCCTTCCAAGTTGGGAAAGCACTTTGCGTAGCTAAGCTTTGGTGAAGAAAGCTTAGGGGTAGATACTAGTTGAATTAGGGTGTAATTTAATAGTATTAGTGAATGTAATCAGTGGATAATAGTAAAAATTTCACCATAGTTTGTGGTGGAGACTGAACGTAAGATTCATTGCACCAAGAATCCAAATCAGGATATATGCTGGTCTCTTTCTTCTCTTCCTCACTCTTTTTCTGTTCTGCACATGAGATAAAATGAAATAATCTCCTGCAACTTAAGTTTCTGCGAAAACAGAATCGGAAATTTAACTTAATACAAACTATACAAACTTGATTCAACCTCCCCTTCTCAAGTTCAATCAGCACCATCACACTTGCATGATATAAGGATCTGAGTTGTTGCGGCAAAATTCGAACCCCCAATATTTACTTAAGCGGATGAGTGAATTGACCACTCGACCAGTTCAAGTTGCTTGATATTATTTACTCTTTGTAACTAAAATATAAACTCTTGTATCATGTATGAATTCGGTCATCATTAGCCAATGATTTCAATTCTATTTTTGGGTAAAGAAGGGGCCAGGGTCCCAAAATAAAAGAAAAAAAAATAGAAAGCGGGGAGAACAAAAAGGTATTTAACAACTAGTACACTGACCAAAAAAAAAAAAACAACTAGTAGTTGGGCCTTTATCTCTAATATTTGACCAATTTATTTACCCTCAATTATAGCTAGGCCATGAATCATTTAAGCCTTCGTACGATGTTTTCGTCATAGCTAGTGTACACGAGTAGTAAATTATTACAAGATGTAAATTATTAAATTAAAATAGCAAAACTGATACAAGATTTTTTATTCTACCATTTTCTTTACAGATCTTCTTTTTTAAGATGATTATTTACATTAAAATATTTTTATATAAAATAATAATTAAAAATAATTAAATAATTTAATATATTTAACAAACTTATATAATATAATACATATTTTAATTAGAATAAATTGACAAATAAATTCCTAAAAATTTCGCTTCGAACAAATTAATTTCTGAAAAAAATATATTAATAAAGTTTTATAAAATAATAAATGTGAACACATTACCTTTAAATTAATTTTTATAATTAAGATAAAAAATTTTAATTTAAACTATCTTGTCAATGTCTAATATTACAAAAAATTTTATTAATATTTTTTTTTTAAAAATTAATCTATTTAAAATATAAATTTTAAAAAATTTATTTATCATTTTATTTATATTATTTTCATATAAAAAATATCTTAGTTACCTTTCCTTAACAATAATAATCCTTCTTTTTCTTTTACTTTTGACTTTTTAATTTCAACGAAACCAAAAAGATGGGACAGCTTGGATAACTGATCAATTTACATTAACTAAAAAGAAGGGGGAAAATCAACTTTTCCCGTAAACTGAGGGTGATATTACATATTAGGATTAGAATTAGAATATAACTATTATTTTTTCTTAGAGAAGTTTTAAATATTGATAAATTTATTTATGAAAAAAAATTACAATTATACACATAAAATATAGATTTTGTATAACAAAATTATTTAAATATTAAAAAATTATTTAAAAATTCTAAATTATCCATCTTTTCACCATTATTACCATCATTCTTTATTTCTATCTCTAAATCTTCAATATTAATCTATCCTCTTTCTCAGTAACCATTAGTTTATCACTCTCATTTTTGTCGACGCTGCTAATCACAACCTCCTTCTCTTTACCACCACTATTATTGCATTATCTCATCTTTCTTGAATTATCTCCAACGAATTCATCCTTTGCCTCATCCTCAAGATGAAGAACCGCCACCGCTTTGGTCTCATTCGGCCTCAGCTCCAGCATCGAGGCGTCAAGATCCGGGGGTATAGTAGGCTGTAGATTCGGCAAGCGAGGGTTTCGACAAAGTAGGTGGCTACTTTGCGCATGGCTCCAACCTAAATACTGTCAATAACTCGATATGCTTTACAAGCGCCTCCGCAAGAGACAGGTTGTTTTGGTGGACTATTTTCGCGCACGCTATGAGTGTAAAACCCAGTCAAACCGTAATTAATTAAATAATAAATTAAATAGGAGCGAATATGGTTAGAAAATCTAGCAATCAGAATTTGATAATTTAAATATGATATTTGGACTTAGTGGATTTTTCTGAGTCAGAAAACATAGTTTTCTGCGTAAAAATGCGTACTGAAATTTTGACTGGCAGTACCGGCTGAGATCTGTCTAGTACTGCAGCTGAGAAAATTAATTATAAGTGAATAAGGCCAAGAAAATAGGAGTTATAATTAGGGAAGATAGAAATATTTAAAATGCGATTTAAAACTCTAATCTTAAAGGTTTTGGCCCAAAATTGGGCCAACGGACTAAAATAAATGAACCGGGCTCAAGTGGGCCCAAGACCCAACATATATAAACATTAGTTATGAGCATTTCAGCTCATTTTACCCTAAAGAAAGGGAGTGGGGCGCTGAAATGGGAGAGGGGTGAGAGGTGAGGGTTCCAACTTCAACTTCAATCTTCAAATCACCATAACTTTTTCTCCGGAACTCTGATTGACGAGCGATTTACGGCCACGCGTTGCTCTTCTCATCCTCTACAATTCTATCTAAGTTTTGTGGTAATTACTCTATTCATCTCTGCCCAGTTTTCAAAATTCCTCACTGTTATGCATTTTTGGATAGTTAGTGTTGAAATCTTGTGATTTTGGTTGTTTAGGGATACTCTAACATGAATTCTAGGCTAGATGCCCCCAGGATAAGTTTGGATTGTGCAAATAGTTGGTACTAATATGCATAATAGATGTGTAATGTGAATTAATGATTGGGTTGAGAATTGTATGAATTTGTATATTTGGTTTGTTAAGAATTTAATGAATTGGATAATGAATGTTGGTTCGTGAAATATGTATTTAAATTGTGAAATTGGGCAGGAGGCCGTGAATATTGGGCCGGAGGTTGGGAAGAGGTAAGGAAGGTAAGTTGATGTATGTATTGTGTGATGATATAAGAGATTATATTGGATAGATTTTAGATATTGAATGTGTGAATAATTGGTTTGATTATTGAATAATAAGGTTTGAGGAATTGAGGTGTGAAATTTGATGTTTTTGGGTGAAATTGTGTAGATGAGGTAGGTTTGGTTTTGGTTGAGTGTAATTATGTGAATGTGGTTGGGTTGTGGCCATTTGGATGAGTGGAAATAAATTTGCCTTGTGAACATTGAAAAAATTGGTGATTTTTATGTTTGGGTAAAAATTGATTTTTGACCAAGTTTGGAGGTCCGTAACTCGATCCACAGAGGTTGGAATTCTTCAAAATTAGATTTTTATGAAAGTTTATTCAAAGATCTTTTCAAGAGTTCGGAAATGGTTGAAAAATGAATTTTGTAGAAGAAGTTATGTGTAGTGGAAATTTGAGGTTTAAAAATGAAAATCTGCAGCTTTTTAACTTAGTAAAATTTTTGGCAAAACGCACTCCCACGCGTAGGTGATGAGCGGATAATTTATACGTTTTTTGGCATTGTTTTTAGTAGGATCTAGTTACTTTTAGGAATTTTTTATTAGTTTTTATGTTAAATTCACATTTCTGGACTTTACTATGAGTTTGTGTATTTTTCTGTGATTTCAGGTATTTTCTGGATGAAATTGAGGGACTTGAGCAAAAATCAGATTCAGAGGTAGAAGAAGGACTGCTGATGCTGTTGGATTCTGACCTCCCTGCACTTAAAGTGGATTTTCTGGAGCTACAGAACTCAAAATAGCACGCTTCCAATTGCGTTAGAAAGTAGACATCCAGGGCTTTCCAGCAATATATAATAGTCCATACTTTGGCCGAGTTTAGATGACGCAAAAGGGCGTTGAACGCCAGTTCTACGCTGCAGTCTGGAGTTAAACGCCAGAAACACGTCACAAGCCAGAGTTGAACACCAGAAACACGTTACAAACTGACGTTCAACTCCAAGAATGACCTCTCCACGTGTAAACTTCAAGCTCAGCCCAAGCACACACCAAGTGGGCCCCGAAAGTGGATTTATGCATCAATTACTTACTTCTGTAAACCCTAGTAACTAGTTTAGTATAAATAGGACTTTTTACTATTGTATTTAGATCATCGGATCATCTTATGATTTTTAGTTCATCTTAGGATCATATTAATCACGTTTGGGGGCTGGCCATTCGGCCATGCCTGGACCTTATCACTTATGTATTTTCAACGGTAGAGTTCCTACACACCATAGATTAAGGTGTGGAGCTCTGCTGTCCCTCACGAATTAATGCAAAGTACTACTGTTTCTCTATTCAATTCAACTTATTCCGCTTCTAAGATATTCATTCGCATTTCAATATGAATGTGATGAACGTGACAATCATCATCATTCCCATACGAATGCGTGCCTGACAACCACTTCCGTTCCACCTTAGATTGGATGATTATCTCTTGGATCTCTTAATCAGAATCTTCGTGGTATAAGCTAGATTGATGGCGGCATTCATGAGAATCTGGAAAGTCTAAACCTTGTCTGTGGTATTCCGAGTAGGATTCAGGGATTGAATGACTGTGACGAACTTCAAACTCGCGAGTGCTGGGCGTAGTGACAAACACAAAAGGATAGTAAATCCTATTCCAGTATGATCGAGAACCTCCAGATGATTAGCCATGCAGTGACAGCGCATCGGACCATTTTCACAGAGAGGATGGGATGTAACCATTGACAACGGTGATGCCCTTACATAAAGTTTGCCATAGAAAGGAGGAAGACTGATTGGATGAAGACAGCGGAAAAGCAGAGATTCAGAGGAACGCAAGCATCTCTATACGCTTATCTGAAATTCTCACCAATGATATACATAAGTATTTTTATCTTTATTTTCTATTTATTTATTATTATTATTCGAAAACTCCATAACCATTTGATATCCGCCTGACTGAGATTTACAAGGTGACCATAGCTTGCTTCATACCAACAATCTCCGTGAGATCGACCCTTACTCACGTAAGGTTTTATTACTTGGACGACCCAGTGCACTTGCTGGTTAGTTGTGCGAAGTTGTGAAGTTATGTTTGGACCATGGTATTGTGCACCAGTTTGTTGGCGCCATTACCAGGGAGAGAACGAACAACAAATTTTACAACCTCAGGATCACAATTTCGTATATCAAGTTTTTGGTGCCGTTGTGGGGGATTGTTCGAGTTTGGACAACTGACGGTTCATCATGTTGCTCAGATTAGGTAATTTTCTTCTTATTTTGTTTTCAAAAAAAAATTTTCAAAAATTTTTCTTTTATTTTCGAAAAAAAAAATTATAAATCTTTTCAAAAATATATTGTTCTTCAGAATTTTTAAGAATGAATTCTAGAGTTTCATGAAGCATGTTGAAGCCTGGCTGGCTGCAAAGCCATGTCTAAATTCTTAGACTGAGGCTCCCAAACCATCATCACAAGAGCAAGCTAGTTGTTCCTAATCCATCTGCTGTTTATGACTGATGTGTATTCTAAAGCTTGGCTGGCTAGTAAGCCATGTCTAACCCTTGGATTAGAGCTTTAGGCTAATATTAAAAGATTCCTGGGATTCATATTAAAAATTTTGAAATCCTTATTTCCTTTTTCAAATAATTTTCGAAAAATCCAAAAAAATCATAAAATCATAAAAATAAAAAAAATATTTTGTGTTTCTTGTTTGAGTCTTGAGTCAATTTCAAGTTTGGTGTCAATTGCATTTTTTCTAAAGATTTATGCATTTTTTCGAAAATTCATGCATTCATAGTGTTCTTCATGATCTTCAAGTTGTTCTTGGCCAGTCTTCTTGTTTGATCTTCATATTTTCTTGTTTTGTGTCTTTTCTTGTTTTTCATATGCATTCTTGCATTCATAGTGTCTGTACATAAAAAATTTCTAAGTTTGGTGTCTTGCATGTTTTCTTTGCATTGAAAATCTTTCAAAAAAATATGTTCTTGATGTTCATCATAATCTTCAAAGTGTTCTTGGTGTTTATCTTGACATTCATAGCATTCTTGCATGCATTCATTGTTTTGATCCAAAATTTTCATGCATTGCATCATTTTTATGTTTTTCTCTTTCATCATTAAAAATTCAAAAAAAAAAAAACATCTTTCCCTTTTTCACTCATAAATTTCGAAAATTTGAATTGACTTTTTCAAAACTTTTTAAAACTTAGTTGTTTTTATGAGTCAAATCAAAATTTCAATTTAAAAATCTTATCTTTTTTCAAAATCTTTTTCAAAAATAAAATCTTTTTCATTTTTCTTATTTATTTTCAAAAATATCATCAACAATTAATGTTTTGATTCAAAAATTTTAAGTTTGTTACTTGCTTGTTAAGAAAGATTCAAACTTTAAGTTCTAGAATCATATCTTGTGATTTCTTGTGAATCAAGTCATTAATTGTGATTAAAAAAATCAAATCTTTTTCAAAACTAATTCTAATCATATCTTCCTATCATATCTTTTTTAAAATATGATCTTTTTCAAAAATTTGATTTTAAAATATCTTTTCTAACTCCTTATCTTCTTATCTTTTAAAAATTGATTTTCAAAATTTGTTTCAACTAACTAATTGACTTTTTGTTTGTTTCTTATCTCTTTCAAAACTACCTAACTAACTATCCCTCTCCAATTTTCGAAAATACCTCCCCCTTTTTCAAAAATTCTTTTTAGTTAATTAATTGTTTAAATTTTAAATTTTAATTTTAACTCTCCTTCAATTTTCGAAAATCATCAACTCATTTTCAAAAATTATTTTCGAAAATTCTCTTTCTCTCTCATTTCCTTCTATTTATTTATTCATCTACTAACACCTCATCTCACCCAAATTCGAACCCACTCTTCCATCTGTGTTCGAATTTTCTCTTCTTCCCTTCTTTACATTACATTCTTTTCTTCTTCTACTCACACAGGGGAACCTCTATACCTGGGTAAAAAGGATCCCTATTATTATTATTTTTCTGTTCCCTCTTTTTCATATGAGCAGGGGCAAGGACAAGAACATTCTTGTTGAAGCAGACCCTGAACCTGAAAGGACTCTGAAGAGGAAACTAAGAGAAGCTAAAATACAACAATCCAGAGATAACCTTACAGAAATTTTTGAACAGGAAGAGGAGATGGCAGTCGAAAATAATAATAATGCAAGGAGGATGCTTGGTGACTTTACTGCACCTAATTCTAATTTACATGGAAGAAGCATCTCCATCCCCACCATTGGAGCAAACAATTTTGAGCTGAAACCTCAATTAGTTTCTCTGATGCAGCAGAACTGCAAGTTCCATGGACTTCCATCTGAAGATCCTTTTCAGTTTTTAACTAAATTTTTGCAGATCTGTGATACTGTTAAGACTAATGGAGTAGATCCTGAAGTCTACAGGCTCATGCTTTTCCCTTTTGCTGTAAGAGACAGAGCTAGAGTGTGGTTGGACTCTCAACCCAAAGATAGTCTGAACTCTTGGGATAAGCTGATCACGGCTTTCTTAGCCAAGTTCTTTCCTCCTCAAAAGCTGAGCAAGCTTAGAGTGGATGTTCAAACCTTCAGACAGAAGGAAGGTGAATCCCTCTACGAAGCTTGGGAGAGATACAAGCAACTGACCAAAAAGTGTCCTTCTGACATGCTTTCAGAATGGACCATCCTGGATATATTCTATGATGGTCTGTCTGAATTAGCTAAGATGTCATTGGATACTTCTGCAGGTAGATCCATTCACCTAAAGAAAACGCCTGCAGAAGCTCAAGAACTCATTGACATGGTTGCTAATAACCAGTTCATGTACACTTCTGAGAGGAATCCTGTGAGTAATGGGATGCCTCAGAAGAAGGGAGTTCTTGAAATTGATACTCTGAATGCCATATTGGCCCAGAATAAAATATTGACTCAGTAAGTCAATATGATTTCTCAGAGTCTGAATGGAATGCAAGCTGCATCCAACAGTACTCAAGAGGCATCTTCTGAAGAAGAAGCTTATGATCCTGAGAACCCTGCAATAGCAGAGGTGAATTACATGGGTGAACCATATGGAAACACCTATAATCCCTCATGGAGAAATCACCCAAATCTCTCATGGAAGGATCAACAAAAGCCTCAACAAGGCTTTAATAATGGTGAAAGAAACAGGTTTAGCAATAGCAAGCCATTTCCATCATCCACTCAGCAACAGACAGAGAACTCTGAACAAAATACCTCTAATTTAGCAAACTTAGTCTCTGATCTATCTAAGGCCACTGTGAGTTTCATGAATGAAACAAGGTCCTCCATTAGAAATTTGGAAGCACAAGTGGGCCAGCTGAGTAAAAGAATCACTGAAACCCCCCTAGTACTCTCCCAAGCAATACAGAAGAGAATCCAAAAGGAGAGTGCAAGGCCATTGAATTAATTACCATGGCCGAACCTGTAAGGGAGGTTGAGGACGTGAATCCCAGTGAGGAAGACCTCCTGGGACGTCCAGTGTTCAATAAGGAGTTTTCCTCTGAGGAACCAAAGGAATCTGAGACTCATCTAGAGACCATAGAGATTCCATTGAACCTCCTTATGCCATTCATGAGTTCTGATGAGTATTCTTCTTCTGAAGAGAATAAGGATGTCACTGAAGAACAAGTTGCCAAGTTCTTTGGTGCAATCATAAAGCTGAATGCCAATTTATTTGGTAATGAGACTTGGGGAGATGAATCTCCCCTGTTCACCAATGAACTAAATGCATTGGATCAACTGAGATTGCCTCAGAAGAAACAAGATCTTGGAAAGTTCCTAATACCTTGTACCATAGGCACCATGACCTTTGAGAAGGCTCTATGTGACCTGGGGTCAGGAATAAACCTCATGCCCCTCTCTGTAACAGAGAAACTGGGAATCTTTGAGGTGCAAGCTGCTAAAATCTCATTAGAGATGGCAGACAATTCAAGAAAACAGGTTTATGGACAAGTAGAGGACGTGTTAGTAAAGGTTGAAGGCCTTTACATCCCTGCTGATTTCTTAGTCCTAGATACTGGGAAGGATGAGGATGAATCCATCATCTTTGGAAGACCCTTCCTAGCCACAACAAGAGCTGTGATTGATGTTAACAGAGGTGAACTAGTCCTTCAATTGAATGAGGACTCCCTTAAGTTTAAAACTCAAGGACATCCTTCTGTAAACATGGAAAAGAGGCACAGTAAGCTTCTCTCAAAACAGAGTCAATCAGAGCCCCCACAGTCAAACTCTAAGCTTGGTGTTGGGAGGCCACAACCAAACTCTAAGTTTGGTGTTGAACTCCCATATCCAAACTCTAAGTTTGGTGTTGGGGAGTCTCAACAATGCTCTAAACATCTGTGAGGCTCCATGAGAGCCCACTGTCAAGCTATTGACATTAAAGAAGCGCTTGTTGGGAGGCAACCCAATTTTTATTTATCTAATTTTAATTTATTTTTATTGTTATTTCATGTTTTATTAGGTTCATGATCATGTGGAGTCACAAAATAAATAAAAAAATTAAAAACAGAATCAAAAACAGTAGAAGAAAAATCACACCCTGGAGGAGGATCTTATTGGCGTTTAAACGCCAGTAAGGAGCATCTAGCTGGTGTTCAATGCCAGAATAGAGCATGGATCTGGTGTTGAACGCCAGAAACAAGCAGCATCCTGGCGTTCAGATGCCAGAAATGCACACTGAGGAAAAGCTGGCGCTGAACGTCAGAAACAAGCATAGAACTGGCGTTCAACGCCAGAAACATGCTGCATCTGGGCGCTGAACGCCCAGAACAAGCACCAATTCGGCGTTTAAACGCCAGAATTGCATGCAAAGGCATTTTACATGCCTAATTGGTGCAGGGATGCAAATCCTTGACACCTCAGGATCTGTGGACCCCACAGGATCCCCACATACCTTTACTCACCTTACCTCCTCATAATCCTATATCACCCTTTCCCAAGAACCCTTCACCACTCACATCCATTACTCCTCCAGAACCATCATACACCCACCTACACCTACCCACTCAAATTCAAACCATCAACTCACCTCCATATCTTCTTCTTCTTCTACTATTCTTTCTTCTTTTGCTCGAGGACGAGCAATATTCTAAGTTTGGTGTGGTAAAGGCATAGCTTTTTTATTTTTTCATAACTATTGATGGCACCTAAGGCCAGACAAACCTCTAGAAAGAGAAAAGAGAAGACAAAAGCTTCCACCTCTGAGTCATAGGAGATGGAGAGATTCATCCCAAGGATCTATAGCTCAGTGGTAGAATATTTGACTGCAAATCAAGAGATCCCTGAGATACCTCAGGGGATACATTTTCCTCCACACAATTATTGGGAGCAACTAAGGGTGGAACATCAAGCGCACTCCATCATCCTTCATGAAATTAGAGAAGATCAAAGAGTAATGAGGGAGGAGCAACAAAGACAAGAAAGAGACATAGAAGAGCTCAAGGACATCAATGGTTCCTCAAGAAGAAAACGCCACCATCACTAAGGTGGACTCATTCCTTGTTCTTAAATTTTCTGTTTTTCATTTTTATGTTAAATGTTTATCTATATTTGTGTCTTATTACATGATCATTAGTATTCAAGTGTCTATGCCTTAAAATAGTGAATATGAATCCATCACCTCTCTTAAATGAAAAATATTTTAAAAACAAAAGAACAAGAAGTACATGGTTTTGAATTCATCTTTGAAACTAGTTTAATTATTTTGATGTGGTGGCAACACTTTTTATTTTCTGAATGTATGCTTGAACAGTGCATATGTTGGCTCTTGAAAGAATGATGATAAGGAGAAATGTTATTTGATAATCTGAAAAATCATAAAATTGATTCTTGAAGCAAGAAAAAGCAGTGAATACAAAAGCTTGTAGAAAAAAAAATGGCAAAAAAAAAAAGAGAAAAAGCAAGCAGAAAAAGCCAAAAGCTCTTAAAACCAAAAGGCAAGAGCAAAAAGCCAATAACCCTTAAAACCAAAAAGCAAGGGTAAATAAAAAGGATCCCAAGGCTTTGAGCATAGTGGATAGGAGGGCCTAAAGGAATAAAATCCTGGCCTAAGCAGCTAAACCAAGTTGTCCCTAACCATGTGCTTGTGGCGTGAAGGTGTCAAGTGAAAACTTGAGACTGAGCGGTTAAAGTCAAGGTCCAAAGCAAAAGAAGAGTGTGCTTAAGAACCCTGGACACCTCTAATTGGGGACTTTAGCAAAGCTGAGTCACAATCTGAAAAGGTTCACCCAATTATGTGTCTGTGGCATTTATGTATCCAGTGGTAATACTGGAAAACAAAGTGCTTAGGGCCACGGCCAAGACTCATAAAGTAGCTGTGTTCACGTATCAACATACCGAACTAGGAGAATCAATAACACTATCTGAACTCTAAGTTCCTATAGATGCCAATCATTCTGAACCTCAATGGATAAAGTGAGATGCCAAAACTATTCAAGAGGCAAAAAGCTACAAGTCCCGCTCATCTGATTGGAGCTATGTTTCATTGATAGTTGAGAATTTATAGTATATTCTCTTCTTTTTATCCTATTTGATTTTCAGTTGCTTGGGGACAAGCAACAATTTAAGTTTGGTGTTGTGATGAGCGGATAATTTATATGCTTTTTGGCATTGATTTTAGTATGTTTTTAGTAGGATCTAGTTACTTTTAGGGATTTTTTATTAGTTTTTATGTTAAATTCACATTTCTGGACTTTACTATGAGTTTGTGTGTTTTTCTGTGATTTCAGGTATTTTCTGGCTGAAATTGAGGGACTTGAGCAAAAATCAGATTCAGAGGTAGAAGAAGGACTGCTGATGCTGTTGGATTCTGACCTCCCTGCACTCAAAGTGGATTTTCTGGAGCTACAAAACTCAAAATAGCGCGCTTTTAATTGCGTTGGAAAGTAGACATCCAGAGCTTTCCAGAAATATATAATAGTCCATACTTTGGCCGAGTTTAGACGACGCAAAAGGGCGTTAAACGCTAGTTCTACGCTGCAGTCTGGAGTTAAACGCCAGAAACACGTCACAAGCCAGAGTTGAACGCCAGAAACACGTTACAAACTGGCGTTCAACTCCAAGAATGACCTCTCCACGTGTAAACTTCAAGCTCAGCCTAAGCACACACTAAGTGGGCCTCGGAAGTGGATTTATGCATCAATTACTTACTTCTGTAAACCCTAGTAACTAGTTTAGTATAAATAGGACTTTTTACTATTGTATTTAGATCATCGGATCATCTTATGATTTTTAGTTCATCTTAGGATCATATTGATCACGTTTGGGGGCTGGCCATTCGGCCATGCCTGGACCTTATCACTTATGTATTTTCAACGGTAGAGTTCCTACACACCATAGATTAAGGTGTGGAGCTCTGCTGTCCCTCACGAATTAATGCAAAGTACTATTGTTTCTCTATTCAATTCAACTTATTCCGCTTCTAAGATATTCATTCGCATTTCAATATGAATGTGATGAACGTGACAATCATCATCATTCCCATACGAACGCGTGCCTGATAACCACTTCCGTTCCACCTTAGATTGGATGATTATCTCTTGGATCTCTTAATCAGAATCTTCGTGGTATAAGCTAGATTGATGGCGGCATTCATGAGAATCCGGAAAGTCTAAACCTTGTCTGTGGTATTCCGAGTAGGATTCAGGGATTGAATGACTGTGACGAACTTCAAACTCGCGAGTGCTGGGCGTAGTGACAGACGCAAAAGGATAGTAAATCCTATTCCAGTATGATCGAGAACCTCCAGATGATTAGCCATGTAGTGACAGCGCATCGGACCATTTTCACAGAGAGGATGGGATGTAACCATTGACAACGGTGATGCCCTTACATAAAGTTTGCCATAGAAAGGAGGAAGACTGATTGGATGAAGACAGCGGGAAAGCAGAGATTCAGAGGAACGCAAGCATCTCTATACGCTTATCTGAAATTCTCACCAATGATATACATAAGTATTTTTATCTTTATTTTCTATTTATTTATTATTATTATTCGAAAACTCCATAACCATTTGATATCCACCTGACTGAGATTTACAAGGTGACCATAGCTTGCTTCATACCAACAATCTCCGTGGGATCGACCCTTACTCACGTAAGGTTTTATTACTTGGATGACCCAGTGCATTTGCTGGTTAGTTGTGCGAAGTTGTGAAGTTATGTTTGGACCATGGTATTGTGCACCAGTTTGTTGGCGCCGTTACCAGGGAGAGAACGAGCAACAAATTTTACAACCTCAGGATCACAATTTCGTATACCAGTAGGCATGGCCGACACGCACGCGTCGTTTTGGAAAGCTTATATTATGTATTGAACTCTTTTGAACTTGCCTATAGAGGCTCTTATGTTTCTTTTGGGAGAGATTAGGAGATTCTGTTGTCAACTACTTTTATACTGTCCCCTAGCCGGCCTAAACTTCGCGGGTCGCGACTAGTGGCTATTTACCTATATTATATATCTATATATTGTCTTTGTCTTAATCTCCTTTATACCTTTATCTGTATATCGTTTTCGACTTCACGCTTTATCTTTTGTTGTCGATGCGAGAGTGTTACGTCTTCGCGATTTTATTTTTACTCTTTTCAGGCTTCTTGATTAATACTCCTTTCAATTATACTTATAATTATATATTAAAAATCCACCTGAGAGTCGTACCACCTTAATATCATTGACTTATGACTCGAGCATAAGGATTTGAATATTAGGGTGTTACATTATGGTATCAGAGGGAGATGGTTTAAAGAGTAAGAGGGAGATGGTTTGCAATAGGAGTTGGCATACAAGGTTCAATATAGTTACACGCTCCAAGTTGAAGTGCAAGGATTGGTGTAGAGCTCAATTGTATGGGTCTAGGAAGCTGTTTGGATGCTTCAGTGAGAATTCGGATTGCTTACCACCCGGTTGGAACAAAGATGGTCAACAAGAAGACGGGTACAAAAGCAAGGTTTGGGATCCTGGAATTCGTTATGATAATCAACACCCCTGGAGCCTGATCACCTGCTTTAACTTGCTCGAAGGCTTTACGTGCCTAGTTTGGGACCCCGGAGGCTATTGGAATTGTAAACGTTGGCGGAGATTTCTGGATGAGTTCAAGCATAAGCCACCATGACAAGGAGCTCACCAAATATCCAACTTAAGGACTTTAACTAAAAGTGCTAGGTGGGAGACAACCCACCATAGTATGATCGTTCTTTTTCAGTATTTGTTCAATTTTGTTTTGCTTTATTCCTATTTTTTATTATTATATTTTCCTTAGTGTTCATACATAGCATCAACATCTGCATTTTGCATTCTGCATTTAAAAAAAAAAACACACCACGCATGCGCGTAGGCCACGCGTGGGCGTCGATTTCAAATCGGCGTCTCCATCCAAAGCCCAGAAAGTTGGGCTGGAATCGTACGGCTGGTGTGCGATGAGCACAAATTGGCCCACGCGTGCACGTCTATCACGCGCACGCGTCATTTTCATTTACACACACCACGCGTGGGCATGCGTGACGTGTACGCGTCGCATGAAAATTTTTGCCCCCTTAATTGAAACAGAGAGTTGCGCCAAAACGACGATGGATTCGTGCGTTAAGCACAATTCTGATCGATGCGTACGCGTGTCTCACGCGTATGCGTCATTTTCATTATCCCCTGTTTACGCGTTCGCGTTAATGACGCTTACGCGTCGTTGCAATTTTACCCATCCACGCGCACGCGTGACCCACGCGTACGCGTGGATTTAAATTCACTAACCCCCTGACGCGGAAACCCTAGCCCTCCCTCGCGTCATTTTCCCCCTCCTCCCCCAACGTTCCATCCCCTCTCCCTCCAAACCTCCATAACCACCGCAGCCCACCACCACCCTCTCACCGGAGCAGCTGCCGGCAACCCCCATACCCTTAGCCACCAGCCTCCCCTCTCCACTATCCCCCTTTCTCTTCCTCTTTTCCCTCTACCCCCCTCTTTCGCCCCCTTCCCGCCGACCCAAACCCACCACCGTGCCACCACGGAATCGCCGGCCACCACCACCCCGACGCCACCATCCCCCTTCGCCCCTCTCCTTCTTCTCTTCCTCTCCCTCTCCCTCCTATCCCCTTCTCAACTCCGACAGCCTTGCACCTCACCATGCACCGCCACCACCAGTGCCGCCGTACCACCCCCTCCTCAAAATTTCCATTTCTATCACTGCGCCCCCCAGGTTTCACTGCACTCCAATTTCTTTTCTGTTCCAGTTACTCAGTTTGCATATTTCAATTCTGTTTAATTTAGGTTAGTTAGATATGCATGTTTGTAGTGGATTCTAGGTGGTTAGGTAGCTAGGATGTGGTTAGAGGATTCTAGGTCTGATAATTGCTCCGTACATGCTGTTTGAATTTTCTGCTTTTTACTATTGGTTGGCTGTTATTGTTCCTGTTTCACTATTTCATGGCTGTTTGATAATGTTCTGCTTCATACCATCAATTCATATAAGCTGTACTCATTCCTGCTGACTGCAATTATTGCTTTGCATTCATATCACATGCTGCTTGCACATAACTACCTTGAGAATATCTTGATTAAAAATTCTGCTCAATGCCATTTTACTTGCTAGTTTGATATATCTTGCTCTCAGACTCATATAAACTGCTAATTCTGTTTGAAAATTGCCGCTACTTGCATTATTATGCTGTTTGATTTTCCAAGAACGTTCTTTTTACTGCCGGAATGCTGCCCAATTTTTCCAAAAAACCGGTTTTACTTAACTGCTATTCATGACTTGCCTTTGGTACTTTCACATTGTGCTTTCCTTGGTTTATACCCAAAGTGAACTCATGACATGCTAGGCTAGCATTCCCTATCCTTTTTGGTTCCCTTCCAACTTAAATTGCATTTTTGATGATTGTATTCCTCCTTGTGCCTTCTTTCTTACCTGATTTGTTATCAATAATTTGCATTATCTGCTTGAATGTGAGTTGCTTGTTCTTCAAGTTTGTGCATTTCTATTAGCTAGGAACCACAGTACCATGGCACTAACTTTAACTTCCCTTATTAACTCTTAACTTCATTGACTTTCTAACTTCTCTCTTAGTTTTACACTAACTACTTTCACCCCTTTCAAGGCATGTTTATTGTTGTTTCCTGCCAAACAAGCATTCTGCATCTCACTTAATAGTTTTTGGATTGTGAACTCTGATTGAATTCTATGAATTTTATCTTGCATTCAGTCAAACATTCTATATCTTTCTGACTCACTCCATGCTTTGGCTTTTATTCCTATTTTGCCCATCTAAGCTTATATTGCTTGAATCCTATCTGCCTTCCTATTTTTCTGCTTTAAGTTGATAAATTATACCCTGAATTTTCTATTTTTCAGGATGTCTGACCCAAAAAAAAAGGGAAAGGCTAAGGCCACTACGAGTAAAAGGAAAAGAGGCCAATCATCTATGGCTATAACAGATATTCTGCATGATGATTCCTGGCGTGAGAAAAATTTCACTCCGTAGGAAAAAGCCGATCAATTAGTGCCTGCGACTGATCCAATCAAGTTCGCAAATCGCTACTGTAAACTGAAATATGAGGTCTTTGCAACTAAGAGGCACTTGTATTTGGAGAAGACCCTCAGAATTCCAGCTGAACTACAATAGTACACTACAGAACAGATAAAACAGAGAGGCTGGTTCTTTCTGGAAAGGAATTTGACTGAGGTTAATGCATCCTGGGTCAGAAAATTTTACTGCAACTACTACAAGACGACCCTGGATGCAGTACAACTCCGAGGGAAACAGATTTTAGTCACTGAGGAAGCCATTGAAGATATCCTGTATTTCCAACCCAAGTCAGATAAACCAGATGGTTACCAAAAGGCTGAGGAAGCCATGAGATTTATGACTTTTGATTGGGAGGCAGTGAAGCTAACCATATCCATTGATCCAGCTGTCCCATGGGTTATGGGTAAGTCGACAGTGAACCCAAAAGGCATAAAAATTATTTACCTTAATGATGAGACTCGGATATGGCAACAAATCTTGAGCAACTATGTGATGCCTAGCACTCATGAGACTGAGGTGCCAGCTGCTATGATAACTCTCATCTGGTGCATTATGGAAGGAAAGGACCTGCACCTTCCACGATTCATCAGACACTCCATGGCCAGGGTTCATGTCTGAGGCACTCTGCCTCTGATTACCCAGTTGGGCCGCCGGGCTCCCTGGGAGCCTGAGGATGAGAAGCCCCCAGCTGCCGACTGCAGGAAGATCATCCCACACGGCAAGAGGTTCGAAGCTCTGGGCCACAAACCTCCTTCTCTTACTGCTTCCGCTGACGCAGCCACATCATTTGCTGCCCCTTCAGCACCTGCTGTACCACCCACACCCACAGCACCCTCACCAGCTTCCCAGCCCATCTACCACCTAGTGCACCGACTCTTTGAGCGCCTGGATCAGATGGAGCGTCGCAATAAGCAACGCTACGAGCATCTGAAGCTAATGATCAAAACAGAACACACTGACATCCCCTCCGAGCCTAACACACCATCGGAGCCATTTGAAGAGGAGGCAGATGAGCAGGCAGAGCCCTAGCAGGTAGAGCCCCAACACGAAGAGCCTCCGCAGACACAGCTAGCAGATCCACAGGCCCCTATACAGGCAGAGCCTCAGGCACCTTCACTACCAGAGCCCATAGAGACAGCATCAGCACACCCCTCAGGTGATGACGACCCTTCACACCCAGCCTGATTGAGCATCGAGGACGATGCTATTATATAAGTGTGGGGAGGTCGCCATCTCTGGTGGACTTTATTTTGGTGAACTACTTTCAGACCCTTTTTATCCTATTTGGTTTCATTTTCTGTATTTTTATTTTATTTTATTTTATCTTATTTTTTTCAGTACTTGCACATTTTCTTTTACTGTACTTTTGTTTATTTCTACTTTATTACATTATGCACTTTGGGCTGTATATATCTTAGATATTTAGCTTGATTTGCACTCTTAGTTTGTTAGTTGTGATATAGAAAAATTGATATTATTAAGTTTAGTTTACCCTTTTTAGCATATGAGAATTTGGTTTAATTGAAAATAGAGAGTAAACTAGAAATTTTTAGATTTTCATAATCACAACAATCCACTTAGCATAGATATATAGTAATAAATGTTGGTAAATTGACGACATTTTTCAAAGAATTTATTTATTTCTTTACAAAAGCCATTCAAGGATTCACATTGATTGAGTTGGAACTCTTTATTCTTACTTACATGATATACATAAATGATATATGATTTTTGAGCTAAAGAACACACAACCTGTGAGATTTGAGCTTAATTGCATGGTTACATTATTTAACCATAGTTTTCATTCCTGTGTGTTTCTTCACTATGATTGCAATCTTTTGCTTTGTTCCATTCTATATGTCCAATATAGAATGTATTTACATGCTTGCATATGATTGAGGCCATTACTTGTTTTTGCTCACTTATCCCAAATAGCCTACCATTTTAAGTCACCCTTGTTTGCCACCTTGAGCCTTTTTATCCCCATTTATTCTGTATTTTACCATGTCACTAGCCTTAAACAGAAAAATAAATTAATTACACCCAAAGTGAATCCTTGGTTAGTTTAAGATAGAAATTGTGTATCCACTAAGTGTGGAAAAACTGTGGGAACATGGGTTGATAGGAAAAGTATTAAATTGATAAATTATTTGGAATTTGGGTGCATGCTCATGCAAAGCCAAAATAATTAAAATAACATGTGCATTGATATGTTATGCTTAAAAAAAAATCCCTATAATTAAATAATTAAATAAGGGGACACAAAATTACCCCAGTATTAATTTTAGTAAAAATCAATGCACATGTGATAAAATTAAAAAATAATTTGGTACCAAAAGTGGAAAATTTGGGTAGCTAGGCATAATTTAAGAATTGTATAAGAGTATGTATATGTTAGGTGAGATCTTAGACTAATCAAGAATTCAATTTATAGCTCACTTAGCCATATATATATATATATATATATACCCTCACCTTTGCCTTAACCCCATTACAACCTTGAAAAGACCTCATGATGTTTGCATGTGTACATTAAATATTTGTTGATTGGTTAGATGAAGAACAAAGTTTTAGAAAAGCATGACTAGAGAAGAGTAGAGTGACGATTAACCCCAAACACTGAGTGATTAGAGTGTATATACCAATCCAGTGAGGGTTCAATAGCTCATTTCCATATATCCATGTTTGATCACTGTTTATCTTGCAAGTTTGTGAACTCTTTTGATTAACTCAACTCAATTGTGAATGTATTTTAATATGATTTGGCCCTTGGTTGTGCATATATGATTCCTTGAAAATTTGACTCAATTTAACCACATGTAAGCTTTGTATATCTAGGTGGATAGTAATTAGAGTTGCATGATTCATTTAGATAGCTTGCATTTAGATAGATTGCATTGCATAGATTCCACCATTCTACCTTCACTCTTTTTCAGTTTCTGTTAAGTTGTGCATGAGGACATGCTAATGTTTAAGTGTGGGGAGGTTGATAAACCACTATTTTATGATTTATCTTATGCTAATTTGAGTGGATTTTATCAATTCTTCACTCACTTATTCATATAACTCGCATGGTTTTACAATTCCTTCCTTATTTTATGATATATGTGAAAACATGTTTCCTAGGCCTTAAAACTGTTAATTTTAATTATCCTTTATTACCATTCGATGCTGTGATCTGTATGTTAAGTATTTTCAGGCTTTATAGGACAGGAATGGCTTAGAGGACAGAAAGGAAACATGCAAAAGTGGAAGAAACGCGCAAAATGAAGTTTTGAAGAAAATGGTAGCGACGCGCGCGCATGGATGACGCGGACGCGTGCCTAGCGTAGAGCACGAGCGACACGTACGCGTGACTGACGCATACGCGTGACAAGAAAAATCTCCAAATGACACGCACGCGTGACCTACGCGTACGCGTGACAAACGCCACATGCAGAAAGTTGCAGAAGTCGCCCCAGTGATTTATGGGCTCCTTCTCGGCCCAAATCCAAGCCTAGAAACACAGAATAGAGGCTGGAGAATGAGGGAATCAAATCATTGATCAATCATTCATTCATTATGGACAATTTTTAGGTTTTAGATGTAATTTTCTAGAGAGAGAGGTTCTCTCCTCTCTCTAGGTTTTAGGATTAGGATTTCTCTTAGTTTTAGGATTGTTTCTCCTCAATTCCAGATTCAATGTTCCTTTAATTTAATTTCTCTTCTACTTTTATTCATTCTATTACTTTAATTTATTTACTTTTCCAATATTGGTTTATGAACTCCATGTTAGAATTGATTTTCTTATTTAATACAAATTGAGGTATTTCAGAATTATGATTGCTTTCTTCTATTTATGTTATTGATGCTTCCAATTTAATTTAGATTTTTTCTCCTTGCTTTGGTTGAGTAATTGGTGACACTTGAGTTATCAAACTCAGTTGTTGATTGAAAATTGGAATTTGCTGATTGATTTCGATCCCTCTAAAGCTAGTCTTTCCATAGGAGTTGACTAGGACTTGAGGAATCCCATTGATTGGTCAACTTGACTTTCCTTTGTTTAGTAAGGGTTAACTAAGTGGGAGAAATAAAAAATTCTCATTACACTTGATAAGGATGACTAGGATGGGATTTCCAGTTCTTATACCCTGTAATGGTTTTCATGATTATTAATTTACTTTATTGCTAATTTATTTTCCTGTTCCTTTCAAAAACCCAAAAATATACCTTTTTCCATAACCAATAATAAATCATACTTCCCTGCAATTCCTTGAGAGACGACCTGAGGTTTAAATACTTCGGTTATCAATTTTATTGGGTTTGCTTTAGTGACAACCAAAATTTTTGTACGAAGAGATTCTCTGTTGGTTTAGAAACTATACTTACAACGAGCTTTTATTTGCGAATTTCTAGACCACACAAAAGTCCTCTCGTCAGATATTTGGTGAAAGAAAGTTTAGGATGCTTAGTGAGTTTTTATTACAATGCGTTGTATTTATTTGGCACTTTTACCGTACTGGGAACCCATGAGTCAGGGGTTCTCATTCCGTATATATCTCTTGTTTTTAAGATACAGGTCCAGGTACTTAGAAGTGAGCTGTGGTTCATCTGAGAGATGGCGGAGATCTTTATATTTTCTACTTTATATTTTGCTTAGAATCTCTCCACCTTTATTTTGAAAAGCTTATATTATATATTGAACTCTTTTGAACTTGCCTATAGAGGCTCTTATGTTTCTTTTGGGAGAGATTAGGAGATTCTGTTGTCAACTACTTTTATACTGTACCCTAACCGGCCTAAACTTCGCGGGTCGCGACTAGTGGGTATTTACCTATATTATATATCTATATACTGTCTTTGTCTTAATCTCCTTTATACCTTTATCTATATATCGTTTTCGACTTCACGCTTTATCTTTTGTTGTCGATGTGTGAGTGTTATGTCCTCGCTATTTTATTTTTACTCTTTTCAGGCTTTTCGATTAATACTCCTTTCAATTATACTTATAATTATATATTAAAAATCCAACTGAGAGTCATACTATCGTAATATCATTGACTTATGACTCGAGCATAAGGATTTGAATATTAGGGTGTTACAATGAGTGTGTGGACGAGTCAGATCCCATTCTCCTACAAGTCAACCAGGACAAGTAGCTGAGTCAAAGAAGATGAGGCGTTCTGGCGGGCGAGGGTTTCACGTGCTTAATAGAGAATTGGCGGTGGCGACAGCGGCAGTGTATGAGGTTGTAGTTGGAGGAGGAGTTGTCCTTGAAGGCCTTATCCACGGAAGTTGTGATGACGGAGGATTCAGTTTGGGGGAGGAAGGCGGCGGAAGAGGGGTGGTGACGATGACAACGGCGGCGGAGATGGGGGGAACTAACCGAACTTGAGAGCCTCTTTACCGTAGAGATTGTAGATCTGACGCTTCTAAGGGTCACTGAGAATTTTTAGAGAGAGAGAGGGAGAGAGAGAGAGAGAGAGAGAGAGAGAGAGAGAGAGAATTATGATAATAGTGGTGGAGAGAAGAGTAATTTAAGATCTTTAGGGTTGCGTTTGTTTCTGAGAACAGGACAGGAGAAGACACTGATGGACAGAGACCCAAAATTTTGTGTTCTTGTATTCTGTTTGGTGATAAACTAGAACAAATTATGAAAATCCAATTTATTCTCATTTTTTTTCATTCAAAAAATTTGAGATGAAAAATATAATAATAAAAAATGTAATTATGAAAAATTAACAAGAATAATGAAAGAAAAAATGAAAAATAAGTTGTGTCCCTTGTTAGTGTCTCTGTGTCCTTCCTGTCAGGATGGACACAAAATACACTAATTCAGTGTTTCTAGACACATTGTCTCTGTCCATGTCTCCTTTGTCAAATACGATTTTGTGTCTCTGTGTCCCTGTTCCAGTATCCTGTCTCTATAAACAAATGTAGCCTAGGTAATTTTTTAGTATTTAGATAATTTTTTATACGGGATCCAAGTTTTATAGATACAATTATAATTTTTTTTAATAAATAAATTTATCAACGTTTAAAATTTTCATAGGTAAAAATGATAATTTATTCTTAGAATATATGTTCTAGATAAAGCTACATGTTAGAAAGATTAGGGCTGACAACGGGCGGGTAGGGGCGGGTTTTCGCTCTACCCGACCCCGCTCCACCGTACAACAACCCGCATAGAACCCGCCCCACTTCTATCCGCGGGTAGTAAAACATTGAACTCTAACCCGTCCCTGGGGGTACCCGCTCCGCCCCTACCCGCCCCTATAATTATTAAAATCTAATAAATAAAATTAAATTTCAAAATTTATATAACCATCATCACATACATAATATAAATTAAAGTAAAAATTTAAATATGATACAATATTATTAATCATTTACTAATTATTTTACATATATTATACATATTATATATTAAAATTATATATATTATATATATAGCGGAGCGGGTAGAGGCGGATATTACCTAAATCCGACCCTGTCCCATCCCTCCCAAAAACCCGCTCCGCTAAAAATTTGCCTCGGTGTGGGGCGGGTAATTACCCTCTCCAAACGGATAGGAGCGGGGTGGGTACCCGTGAATTCAAATACTATTGCCATCCCTAAGAAAGATTGCAAAAGGTCGTAACGAATTGATATATATTCTACATGGAAGGGAAAAAAAAAAGAAAGAGAGAGAAAGCAGCTATGTTGAGTTGGATATAGCAAGGTATTTGCACACACGTCTTGTGAATTGTGATATTCAATACCTTAGAGCTCACACTTTATGTTCGTTAAGAAGTTCTATTCCCGTTGGTATAGTGGTTTAGTTAAATCAGGTAGGCACGTCACCTTCACCTCTATATTTTCCTCATTCATTCTCATCACTCCCCATAGAGATGGATATATATAGAACTTTGAAGAACGCGCGTCATGGAGTAGCTTAAAAGTAACTCATATAGCCAAATACTAGTAATATGTGCATGAAATTAGTAGTGGACATTGTTCAATGTTTTGAAGGCAACCACATGATAATGATTTAATAAATGGTGGGTGGTTGGTGTGTTAGGAAAGTGGATGACGATCCAACATAATTAATCAATCACCAATCATTCGAAGGGAATGTCTGAAGAGCCAGGCAACCTCCCACTGCATTAACTGATTTTTCTCCATATATATGTAGCCTATAATTGAATAGCATAATTTTAATGAAGTGAAGAGGTGGAGTCAAATCTGTATAATCATATAGTCATAACTCACGAGTATATGCTGCCAAATAATGCTCATATAGTTTGTACAAAAAGATTCGCTTTATTTAGACATAGAAAATAGAAACTAGTAGAAAGAGAGGAGTACAAAATATTTTGTGTTTATATAGGATAAAATTAAGACTTATATCTTTTTCATTTTATGTCCATTACACTATATATATATATATATATTCGTTATAAAACAAGTTACCACATAATCTATTCTTTTGCCCCCACAAATATTCTAGATTGCTTTTCCCATAGTAAACGCCACACACTTTGTGTCAAACTGTCAACGCAGTGTGCATATAGTATGCAACACCTATCTACCAACTTATTAGTTGTAATTACTTGAAACATCGTCATACTTCATTCAGTTCATTGTGAATGTGACTATTTCTTTACCTTGGTAGTTCAAAACTTGGGAATGGTTGTTTTGTAGCTTTCTAATCCTTGTATTCTTTATCTCTCTTTCACATTTAATATTCTTTTTACGGTAATACTAAAAAAATAATTACTTAAAATTATTTTAATTAACTTAACATCCATCATTTTATATACATATATAACATTTATAATTACACATTTATTATATATAATATTATTCAATCTTTTGACAATAATTAAAAAATATAAAATAAAAAAAATGTTAGACCTTTTTATTATCTCTTAAATGTTTTTATGCCCACATACGTAAGGTTGTGTTTATTTATAAACACAGGACACTGAGACATATAGATACAAAAATACAAAATCATGATTGTCAGATGAGATATAAATAGAAATATTGAATTAGTGTATTTTATGTCCATCCTGACAGAAAAGAGACAAAAACGCAACTTATTTCTTTATTATTCTTATCAAATTTTCATAATCATATTTTTTATCATGATATTTTTTTTCTTAAATTTTTGTATAGAAAAAAAGGAGAGTAAATTAAACTTTTATAATTTGTTCTAGTTTATCGATCACCAAACAAAATACAAAAATTCTAATTTTTGTGTCTCTGTCCTTTGTGTCTTATTTTCAATATCTTATCTTGTTCTCATAACCAAACGCATACTAAGTAACTTCATAAAATATTTTAAGAGTAAATTATGCTTTTGGTCCCTAACGTTTTCGAAAATTTTTAAAACTATCCCTAACGTTTAAATCGATTCAATTTTTATCCTCAACGTTTAAAATCAATTTTAATTTTATTCCTACTGTTAATTTTTTGACAGTCATACTATTGATCAATCTTATTTTTTTAATCTTACTCCTATTATCATCATCATAATCAACACCAACACCGCTGCCAACATCAACACCATCACTACTACCATCATCATTGTCACTCGCCACCATCTCATCTACTTTATCCCATCATAGAATTACACCTTCCACAACCACTTCTCCCCCTTTCCCCACCACCACCACCTCATAGACTCCACCACTGCCACACATCAGATCCACCTTCAAGAAACAGTAACCTCCCACAACTCACAATTCAATCCAACCTCACCATTACTGTAACCCTTACTAACCCTTATTATATTCTTTATCCCAATCTACAATCCTCTTTCGCTTTCACCCACAACCCCTCTACTCTTAACTCCATCACCCGCAATCCTTTTCCAAACTAATCATTTCAACAACAAAAACACTACAAGCATTTTAGATTATTATTTTCAAAAAAAAAAAAAAATACACGTACACAGAGAAAGAGAGGGAGGGAGAGAGGGAAAAGACAAGGTTATGAGTGTGAGAAGAGGGTAGCTTTGTGATGGTGGTTAGGGTGGGGTGAGAAGGTTCAGATGAGGTTGGGGGTTCAGGTTGAGACTGTAACACCCTATCACCCTAAACTTTATTTCTAACCGTAAAGTAAAGGACAATAATATATCACGATAATTTTAAAGCTCAAACTATACATATATATCTAAGGTAATATTATAACTAAAAACCCAATAAAAAAATAAAGGATCAAAGACGGTTAAAACAAAGATACAAAGTGCGAAGCCTTCACACACGATAACTAAAGCGCGTTGGCACGAATAAGAACAAAACAATATATATAAAACCTTGTGAACAGTTCCAAGATACACAAGGTAGTTAAATATAAGAAAGACAAGTGATGATATATATATATATTCAAAAGGTAACTAGCCGTAATCCGCGGAGTTTTGGCTCACTAGATAAATAAGATAATTAGTCGTAGTCTGCGGAGTTTCGGCCGACTAGATAACTAAGATACAATAGAATTTTTGATAAAAATAGATACATTCTGTCTCTCAAAGTTTAAGTCTCATTGGACTTTTAGTTATAATATTACCTTAGATATATATGTATAGTTTGAATTTTAGAACTGTCGTGACACATTATTGTCTTTTACTTTACAGCTAGAGGTAAGATTTAGGATAATAGAGTGTTGCAAGCACTGTAAAAAAGAGAGAGAGAGAGAACAAGGAAGAGGAGGAAGAAGACAAGATTATGAATTTGAGAAGAGGCCTAAGTGGCTTTGTGATAGTGGAAAGAATGAGGTGAGAGTTTAAATAGAGTTGGAGCAGTAAGAGAGATAATGATGGTAATAATGAAGAAAGAAATGTGAAGACCATAATGATGAGAATTAGGTGTAGAATTGAAAAAAAAAGTTTGACTGACTATTAACGGTTAAAGAATTAATAATAGGGATAAAATTAAAATTTATCAAAAATGTTAAGAATAAAATTGAATCAAATTAAACGTTAGGTGTATTTTTAAAAACATTTAAAAATATTTAAAAAAAAACATACTTTATCCCATAAATATCCTAAATTATAGTTAAAGACGCAAATGCCACATTTTATTTTGTTGCGTGGGTAAATATTTACTCAAACTTCCAACCGTAAACAAACCATTTTGACATGGAATTAACAACTGACCATCAAGTCATCAACATACACGTGATATCTATTTTTCTTTCAAAAGGAAAAGAAAAAAAAGTTCATGTCTACAGCTAGAAAGTAAGCTTACCAAATTAAAGTACTATAATAAAACATTTCTAATTGATATAGCAACAAAAAACCCCAGCTCTTGCTTTGGTTCAGTAGTGACAATGATTCTTGCAGTTGGCCATAAATTACTGCATGCATAAGGTAGAATTTAAATTTCTAACATTATTTGCTTAAGCAGATGACTCAACTTAGCTAAGTTGGTTACTTACACTTGTAGTAATTTAGTTATAGTATAGCTAATAAACACTACTTGTCTAATAATTAATAATTAAGGTTATTTAAACATGCAATGTAACATACAGTTAATACGATGAAATTAAACACTGTTCAAGAGAAAATTAAAGTAGTAGTTTTGTTAACATTTAGTGAAGAAGAGGAAAGTCAAGGATTTGAGATGAGAAGATGATGTGGTAATAGCAAACAGTGCATGTGTATCGGTGGGGACCAAAAAGATACATAACATCTATCACGAGAATGAAGACAGGTATGTGTGATGTGTGCATGGCAAATGGCAATGAAGTCGAGCCCCCACACTTGGTACCATCCCATCCACCCTACCCTAATATTTAATTTAAAGACACCAACGCCATCTCCATGTCCTACTGGTCGGGCCACCCGCAAGATGCCAATTACTTTCACAACATTTACCTCCACAAATTCCTTACTTTAATCTCTCAAACTCTTCTTCTAAAGCCTTTCCTTTTCACCTTCCAACAAGGAACGAACAAAATAACATGTACCCATGTGATTTCACCTCACATACACGGGGATTGGAATTGGAATTGATACTACACCCTTATAGTAGCTCTAGAAAAGTAGAATATAATGAAAAGAATCCATTCTGCTTCACTTTCTACACACCTAATCATGTTCAAATAATTCACAACACTTTGTTACATTTATACTTTAAATCATTGTAATTGAAAGACAACGCAGATATACAATAATTCGTTATTCCAACTTTGATATATATGTTCCCTTCAACTTTTTCTATTGACACACCTTGTTTAAATATTTCCCCCCTATTTCAGATTTGAGGATCTTTGACGAGCGGGGCAAAGATATACAATGCATATAAAACTGGCTATGATAGTTCCAAAATGATTTATCAGACAGTGAGACACTACTGAGTGTGTGTGTGGCAGTACACACAAGTACTTAGTTATTTTTATTGCGTGTATATTTGACTACTTTTTCTCTTTGTCTGTGATGTCACGAGTCCCTTGAGTTCTTCTCTAAATTACTAGCTAGCTCACATTTTGTTGCATATATATGATTTACACAAATTCGGATATATATATATATATATATATATATATATATATATATATATATATATATATATATATATATATATATATATATATATATAATTAAAATGAACTATTAGAATTAAATTACCAAAAAATCAATATTTTTAAAATACCTAAAATTCGTCTTATAAAATTTGGAAAATTTTAATTATCAATAATTTCTGTATTTTCTCTATGATAATACATGTTACTTACTGTAATTGTGTCATGAATAGTGTAACGACCATGATAGATATAACATAATAATAATAATAATTATGAGAGAAAAATTACACTTTTAATTATATTTTTTTATATAGAAATAGAGTATAATATTTACTATTTTAACAAATTATTATTAATATTATTGTACATATTAAATATTAGAAAAAGGCAAGTTAATAAAGGCATTAGCAATAAGATTTTAGAGAATCGACAATTTTTAGTTGACTAATATAGTAAATATTTTATATTTGATCAAATTACACAAATAAATCAGTATAATTTATTCCCAATTTTTTTTAAAAAAATAACGTATATATATAATAAATCTTATATGGTTTGTAGTTTTTCCTAAGAAGTAAGGCTATAATATACATAATAGATAATAGGAAGGAGGAGGAATACTAACAAACAAAAAGAAGAGCAAGTTGTCTCCATCAGACATTACCAGCGCAACCACGAACCTTAGGAGTTTGGACTCAAAAAATTCCAATCTAAAAAAAAGCCTTCACCTTTAGTTTTGCCATCCCCACCAATTTTTAATTTTAATACTACTCTGTTTCTCTCTCTCTCTCTTACTCTGCATTGGTGATCCCTTTTAACACCGTCCCATTATTCCCTAAACTAACCATAATAATGACAAGGCTCTTTCGATCCAAATCTTGCAGACTCGTAGATTCCAAGCCTTCTCCGCCAACTCCCATCTTCCGCAATGAAGAAGAAGAAGAAGAAGAAGAAGAAGAAGAAGAAGAAGAAGAAGAAGAAGAATTGGAGAGTGATGATGAGGAGGAGAGCAGTCCTGTTTGTACGGCGTTCATGAATGGAGGAGGAGGGTCAAGTAGATGCCAATCGGAGAGCCATCAAAACCAGTTTGCAATAGTGGACATTCTGGTGGCTGCTCTCAAGAAGTCTCTGGTCACTTGCAGTGTGGACACGGAAGAAGATCATGTTTCTTCCTTGGATATTAGCTGGCCAACGGAAGTGCGTCATGTTTCTCATGTCACCTTCGATAGGTTCAATGGCTTCCTCGGTTTGCCCTCTGAGCTTGAGCCTCATGTCCCCAAGAGGGTTCCTAGTGCCAGGTTTATTGATCTCTCTTTAATTCTTATGCTTCAATTATTAGCCACATGACATCAATTTCAATTATGGTGCTTAATTGAATCATTGAATGATGATGCAGCGCAAAGGTGTTTGGTGTTTCTGCAAAGTCAATGCAGTGCTCTTATGATGAAAGAGGGAATAGTGTCCCAACCATTCTTCTGATGATGCAAAAGCGTCTTTACTCTGAAGGAGGCCTTCAAGTATGTTCCTTTAATTTCCCTCGGATTACTTAATTACTTGTTATTGTTAACATCATTTATTTAACTAACTTCATTAATTAGGCGGAAGGAATATTCCGAATCAATGCCGAGAACAGCCAAGAGAAGTTTGTTCGAGATCAGTTAAACAAAGGTCTGGTGCCACCTGGAATCGATGTTCATTGCTTATCTGGTTTGATCAAGGTATATTAGCTTAATTAATGAATCTGCTGCTGATATCTGTGATATTCATGATCGACGAATGCTAGAGAATGTTGTTGGATTAGTAAACTAAAGGAATTGGATTGATGGCAAAAGGTTATGGCCAAAAATAATAAATTCTGATGATTCTTTAGCGTTTCTCGTTATTAAATTAAAGGGAGTGTGGCTTACAGGCTTGGTTTAGAGAGCTTCCAAGTGGGGTGCTTGATTGTCTAACCCCAGAACAGGTGATGCGCTGCAATTCGGAAGAGGATTGCACTAATCTGGTGAAATTGCTTCCTCCAACAGAAGCTGCACTTCTTGACTGGGCTATCAATCTCATGGCAGATGTTGTCCACCACCAACACTTGAACAAGATGAATGCACGCAACATCGCTATGGTATTTGCCCCCAACATGACACAGGTAAGTGTTTTTTTTTTGTTGACAACTAGAGAATTAAAGAAGGAAATAACAACTACTAAAATTAATGGGCTATTGCCGAATCCAGCCTTTGACAGAATCTTGATATGCAGATGGTGGATCCTCTGACTGCATTGATCCATGCAGTGCAAGTCATGAATTTTCTCAAGACATTGATTCTCAAGACCCTTCAAGAGAGAGATAAATCTACTTCCAAAGAAGATGGTGACAGGGAGGGATCTCTTGAGCAAACTGAGGATGCTACTTGTGCCTCAACACCACCTTCAAAAAGCAAGTTCTCAAGGACTTCTACATTGGGGAGATTAGAATGGTGCATTGAGGAGAAGCTTTGGAGACCTGAGGAAGTAAATGGAAAAAGGGAGTTTGAATGTGTTATAGATGGTAGCCCCTCTTCTAGTTCTAGATATGAGAATAGTTATAGCAGTAATAGTAGATCAAGTATGTATGAGAGTGAACATTGGGTGAGATTGAGAAAAGGGGTGAGGAAGTTATGCAGGCACCCTGTGTTTCAGTTGAGCAAGCCAACAAAGAAGAGTGCTAATAATAATGCTAATCTTGGAGTTGTAAATAGTAGCAGTAACAGGGAACAACGTGGTGAGGCTTGGGCCTAAGAATAATAGCATCTGCTTGCCCTACTTTTTATGGATTTTGTTGTGTTGTGTGCATTGTGCAATGACATGACATACATCATGCATCTCAATTTGTGTGAGCTGAGATTACTGTATGTACTAATGTAATGTAACTGATGCCTGATCTCTTAGTAGAAGAGTGCAAGTTCATGACATGTTTAGAGTTTTACTTGCTGACATCAAATATATTTACTCAAAAACAAAACTTTAAGGACATATAATGACCATGTATAGATGAAAAATAAAGAGAAAATTAGAAAATATGATAACACCTTTTGTTTTGTTCTCTTTTTTTCCCCTCCTCATTTTATTATAATGGACATCTTTTGATATCTAATTAAATATGTTGTGTTCAAATAAAGCAAATACTAGTTTTCTCTATCATTTTAAAGCTAATTTCTTCAATATTACGTATCATGAATTATTAAAGGGATAAATTTTAATTCATTATTAATATAAACTTTTTTTAGGTAAACTACCAGAACTGCACCCGATTTCGAAAATAGACAAAAATAACCCTAACTTTTGATAATGACAAAAAATATCCTCAAAGTATTATAAAATATAAAAAAAAATCAAAAATATTTTTTTTAAAAAAAAGTGACAATCAACTTTTGTATTTGGCAAATCGCTTATGCATTTGATCCAAAATTTTGTAAAAATATTTAGATAATTATTTAGAAAGTATATAAAAAATAAATAAAAATCCGACCTCTAGAATTTTTTTCATTTTTTAAAAGTATTCTTGGTCAATAATAAAAAAATTATGAAAAATTTTACTGAACGTAAAATCATCAAATTTTAAGAATAAAATTACTTTTTTTAATAATGTTTATAAAAAAATTATATCAAAATCCAAATTTTAAAACACTTTTAAAGAATATATATTTAACGTGGGATATTTTTGTTGCATTTTAAAATATTTTAAAGATATTTTTATCGCTAATAAAAGTGATGTTCATTTTTATCAGCGTTATGATAATTTAGGTGTTAGTCATTTTCTCATTTTTTTTATATTATCACTTAATTATGAAATATTATATTGGTAAAGATACTTAATATAATTATTTGTTGAGTAAATTACCAATTCTGTCCTCGAATTATTAGAATGATGACAAAAATAACCTCCACTTTTATTAACGACAAAAATACACCTAAAATATTGAAAAATTACAAAAATATGTGCCCGTAAATAAAAATCTATTCCGTTAATAGAGTTGGTTGAGCTGTCAAATAGATTCCATTATACCCTTCTTCTGCTTCTCCTTCATTCTCCCTCACTCCCTCCCTCTCCAAAACCTCACAGAAAGAGCTTACGCCTCACCCTCTTCACTCTCACTCTGAATCCATGGCTGCTGCCTTCCGATCTTCTCTGTCTCGCGCTCTCACACCCCACTTTCTGCTCCTTTTTTCTTCTCCCTTATTTTCACTTTCACTTCTCCAATACACGGAACAGTTGCTCATCAACCCACGCCACTTTCTCTTTGTCTTCAATGGAAAAACCTCGTTGTCACCACTGCTACTTGCTCGCCGCCCCTCCGTTGTCATCAGACGCGAATCTCGCAGTTCCTCACCCTCTTCACTTTCACAACAGATCTCTCTATCTTTCCTCTCAGATTCTCCATCGTCGTCATTGCTTGCTCGCCGCCCCTGCATCGCAGTCAAAACCTGTCTTGCAGCACCTTACTCTCCTCTATCGCAATAAACCAGCAACGAACATTCTCTCTCTCTCTCTCCAGCTCCTCTCTTTATCATTCTTTCTCTTTGAATTTATTTTTATTAGATTATTAAAAAAAGTATAATGAGAAATTGTAAAATTGCTGATTATGGCTGATTATTAATGTGGCTGAGATGAAGAGAGTGAGGCGTAAGGTCTATTCTGGGAGATTTGGAGGAGGGAGGGAGTCACTGAGATGCTGTTTATTGTTGTTATAGTTGCTTTGGGGAGTGAGGGAGGACAGGAGGAGAGGGCAGCATCACCGCAATCGCCGTCATTGAGGAGAGAGAAAAGCAAAACAACAAGGAGAGAGAAAGAGAGAGGCGGAAAGAGAGAAGAATCGAAGGAGGAGAAGTGGATGAGCAAGATGACACTGGCAAAGAGCAAGACCATTGTCGTACTTAAGGAAGAAAAACTGTGGAAGAAGAGGCGACATCGTATTTGAGGAGAGAAATAGTAAGGAAGATGTTGTTGCAGGAGCTTCAGCTAGGAAGATGATGTTGTTGTTGCCGTTGTTGCAATTTTGGGGTGACTGGGATATGTTGTTGTTGCAGCTTGCAGCGGCTTCTGGAAAATTTGGAGGAGGGAAGAAGTGACTAAGATGCTATTTATTTTTGTTGTAGTTGCTTTGGGGAGGGAGGGAGTGAGGGAGAATAAAAGAAAAGCAGAAGAAAGGGTGTAACGAAATTCATTTGACAATTTAACTAATTCTATTAACGGAATAGATTTTCGTTTACAGTCGAATATTTTTGTAGCATTTTTCAATATTTTAGGTGTATTTTTGTTGTTAAAAATGTAGAGGTGATTTTTGTCAATATTCTAATAATTCGAGAACGAAAGTCAAATCTTAACTTCCCAAAATACTTTTAAATAGTTTCGGGAATATATGATAAGAGGTTATATTTCTTTGAGTTTTACTGACAAGTGTATGTTAAGATAGGTATAATAATCAAAATATTTTTTTTGGTAGAGATCAAAATGTTATTTGAAATATTGCGTATTCGTTAATTTAGTTCCTTAAAATAAATAGTGAATTAAATTGGTGATTTTGTGAGATAATAATGTGTCATAATCATTTTATGATATGTAACTATTTTTGTGTGATTATTCTACTTGAAGTATAATTTGTCCAGCACGAATTGAGGTATACGTCAGGGAGTGAGTGAAGAATAGAAAGTGTGGATACCTATAAAAATATTTTGATACTCAAATCAATTTTTTAGTATTATTTTGGATCAGTTTTAAAATGGAAATAAAAACATACATTTTTTTCTTTACGCAGAATGCAATTTTTTATAGATGATAACTTATTGTTGTAAACTGTTTATCAGTTACTGATCTTTAGAATAAATGATCTTAAGGGTAAATTATTAAATGACATCCTAGAATTTATGTCGTTGACAAAAATAATAATTAAAAATAGAGTAAATATCCTTTTCGATCCCTAATCATTTGTCTGATGGACTTCGCACCCCCTAACAAATATAAAAATTTAAATCAGTCCCTATCTACTTTAATATATGTACGTTCCAGTTTCTACAACCAATTCTGAGCAGGTCATTTGTTGATGTATCAGTAACTTATCCATGTGGGTTTCTCTCCTTTATAATTGAGACAAATCACCCCTTGAACCTTCGTTGAAACGCTACATTTCATAAAGAGTCTTATTCCATAAAACTCCTTCCTCTCCCTCGTCATTTATATTTGGCCCTAATTCTGAAAACCTTTCTCCTTCCCTCCAAAAGAGTGTTACATTGAGGACGTGCGAGTGTGTTGCACCACTGTGTGGGAAGACATTGATTGCATTTGGAAAGTTTCTTTGAAATGGTAAGGAATGATTTGTTCCCTTCTACTTACTTTATCTATTACTGTAGTCTAGTTGAGGAGTATGTGAGATAGTGGCCACGAAATTAGCATTGATAACTTTGTGAGTGTTATGCGTGGTGATTATGGGTGGATATGGTGAAGCACTAGCTTTGTGTGATGAATTAGGGTTGTTGCGAAGCTATAATAGTGATATTAACTTTGAAAGTTTCTACCTTTGTGTTTACTGATGAGTTAAGAATTCTTAACTGATAGACATTATAGTTATTTGCTCTTAATTAAGTTTGATGTTTAACTTTGTTACTGATTTGTGGTTAGAATTTTTGTAGATGTCTGTGTTTGTTGTCCCTGTTTTTCATCATGGTGGGAGACTCAAGAAAGATTCAAATGAAGTGTTACGGTATGTAGATGAAAAGATTGAGAAGTTTCCACCCATGGATGTTGATTTTGTCAACAAGAAGGACTTGGAAGAACTCTTTAAGGGATTAGGTTATCCAGAATACAAAGAAATTCACTGGCTTGATCCAGCAGCAAGAAACTTGGAGTTTGGGCTTTATATCCTTAAGGATAACCAGGATATTAATGACATGTGTGAAACCACCCTAAGTTGTCCAGACAAAAATGAGTTCTATATCTACTTTGAGTACCGATTAAGTCAACCAATGGAAGCTGAACTAGAGCAACAAGCAGAGCCAGAACCAGAGGAAAAGCCTGTTGTGGTCACAAATGATTCTTCATCAGATGACGAATATGAGAGTGCCGAGGATGAGGCCTACAAGCCTCTTCTTCCTGGTTATGAGAATGATAGTAGTGAGTCTGAGTCTCCAAAAAGATGTGGCAAAAAACAAAAACAAAAGCATCAGTGTCTCCATCAAGCAAGAAGAAAGTGTCACCCAAGAAAAGTGGTAAGAAATTGTCAAAGAGGTAAGACATGTGCTATATGGTGAATCTAGTAAAGGAAATCGAACTGACACACCTGCTAGTGGGTTGGGTTTTGCCCAAGGGCCAGTAGAAACAGACATGGGAGGGCCAGTAGAAACAGACATGGGAGGCCCAGCAGTGGTTAATGAAAAGAGTGACAGTGATGACTACAACTATGAATATGCTTCTAAAGAGTGTCATACCCCGGTTTCTTTTGAGGATGAGAGGACAATGCAAGGACTTAATTTCAATGAAGAAAATGAATATGGAGAGGTTCAAGGCTAGATGTGCAGAGGAGAACTGCTCATGGTTGATATACGTGGCAAGGAACTAAAAAACAATGGCATTTGAAATAAAAACATTGCAAAACAAGCATACATGTGGAAGAGATTATGGAAGCAACTTGGCCGATAGGGCATGGGTCACAGATAAGTTGGAAAAAAAGTTGGCAACATAGCCTAAGCTGTCACCGAGGGAAGCAACAGAGCATATGAAATAGGACTACAATGTTCAGCCCCATCCAAAAATGATCCAGAGGGATTTGAAAGAAGCTAGGGAAATTGTTGTTGGAAATGACAAGGCATAATATGGGAAGTTGTGGATTATTTACAAGAGTTGCATAGGAGTAACCTAGGCAGCACGACTGACATGTGTGTTGACCCAATTCCTCAGTCTCTACTGCTATTTGACAAAATTTACATATGCTTAGATGCGTGTAGAAATGGGTTTATTAAGGGTTTGAGACCACTAATAGGCCTAGATGGATGCTTTTTAAAGGAGTATTATGGAGGCCAACACTTAACTGCAATGTCACTTGATGCTAACAACCATATATTTGTTATTGCATATGTTGTGACAATTAAGAGCAGAAAAAATAGAGAACTGGATGTGGTTCTTAACTCGGCTTCAGGATGATTTGGAAGACCATCAAGTGCGTGGATGGAATCTCATGTCCGACCAACAGAAGGGAATGTGGCTGGTATTGATGATGGTGCAAATAACATACCTGTTGAAGAACCTGAACCTATTAACATGGACCCTCTTGTAAGTTTTTTCTTTTTTTATTTTAGACCAGTATTTTGTTAGTTGTGTAGATTTTGGGTTGTGTATTTATGTATTCACAATGAGTTAATCTTTGTAAACATATGTGGCTATAAAACATCTTTTTGTGATATAGGATAAAGCTAGGAAAAATAAGAAAAAAAATGCCAAAGAGGCCTCATGTAGAGTCAGATAAGATAAACATTTCACAAATTGCCCCAACTGTAGAGGTAAATAGACACACCATGGTTGTTATCTTTTTTTTTTTTTTTACACAAAAGATGCAGCTTTGGAGACCATATGTGATTCACTATTATTTTAACAGGTTTCAGGAACTGATCAAACTGCTCCGATGAATCAGGCCACAACTCAGGCTCTAAAGGCTCAGCCCCCATCCGCAGCTCCAAGGTTTAGACCCAAACAGAGTCTGAGAAGGCCTCCACCTCCTCCAGTACAGCCCAACCAACCTGCTCACAATTTCTAAGACCAACTAGAAGGACAAGGCTTACCAAGAACCTCTCCTTATGTAATCTCCAATGAAACTCTGGCAGCAGCTAGCATTGGGACCTCATCAAGGCTCTTCAAGTTTATTCCAACTCCAGGAACCAAGCCTCTACCAAAGAAACAGTGAAAGAACCTGTTATATGGATATTATGCTGTTTAGGGAATATAGAACTTTGGTTTAGGGGAAGACTCTGTCTTCATATTTTGGTTAATGTTGATGATATGATTAGGTTCTGATTTGAAGTCTGCATAATACTCAGGGTTGATTTAGAGATACTGTCAACTTTTTTGGTATTTGTTTTAGTATCAAGTTGCAAAACACACATGGTCATATTTGTGAAATTCTGGAGCTGTTTATATTTTAAAGTCAACTTTTTGTGAAACACTCATGCTTTGGTTTGTGAATCACTGGATTGGTTTATATATTGGTTTCAACTTTTATGAAACTATCATGATTTGGAGTGTAATTTCAAATGTGTCACATATTTGGGTATTTATATTGTTATCTTCATATTCATTGTTTCACAATTATATAATAACACAATATGGTAATATCTCAATATACTATGTCAAATTCTAATAACTACATGAAATGAAATAAATTAAGTATCACTAAATTAGAGTAAATAACTATAACATGAGATGTTGTCTTCATACAAGCCATGAATTTCAACCATAATACATTAAGCAGTTGTCTTCTATTTACATAACTTTGCACACTAAATCAAATTCACATTTTTTTCAATTAATCCACTGAAAATTGATGAAATTAAAAGTGTAACTATAATTCTAATTAAAAAAGTGGTTAGGATTCTGCATTTAGTGTTGCCTCCAAATATTTTTTCAGCTCTCTGCTTTGTCATCATGACTTCCAGTGCCTCCAATCTTTCCTCCATCTTTTTCAAACTTTTAACCACTTTATTCTGATTGACATCAGCTTTATGTGTATATGAATCAACATATTCATCAAGCCAAGTAAAGTATTTGCAATGTGGAATTGTGGTCTACAACAAATAACACTCCATAGTAACGGTAACTAATTTTGAAACAAAACAAAATTAAAAAATGTTTACCTTAAAAGAAGAGCAACAAAAAAAAGCTTCTTCGGATTTCCTGCGGTGTTAGATTCGATCAAACAATATTGCATATGTGCCACAATGACATCTAGGTGCTACAAATCTTTTCTTGCCTTAGTTTCCTTTTTTCCCTATACTCCCAGTGGAACCCAGAGTCGGACTCCAGCATAAATTCTTCCCAACTTCACTACTTTCCTCTACGGTTCGTGAAGAAGAGTCTTTGACTTCTGTAGCCATAGTCTTTTTTGGGAGAAAAGCCCTTATCTTTACTCTACACATAATGAAGACAATGAAGAAGAAAGAAAAAACCCTAAACAACTATGAGTACCTAGATGATAACGCCTCTTTATGAAACACAGCGTTTCAACAAAGGTTCAGGGGCGATTTGTCTCAATTATGAAGGAGAGAAACCCACGTGGACAAGTTATTGACTCATCAGCAAGTGACATGCTCGAAACCGGTTGTAGGGACTGGAACGTATATATATCAAAGTAGATAGAGACCGATTTGAGTTTTTATATTTGTTAGGGGATACAAAGTCCATCAGACAAATAGTTAGGGACCAGAATGGGCATTTACTCTTAAAAATATAAATGATAAATAAATTTTTGAATAATTATAAAATATGATAAAAATAACCAATAAATATTATATTTTTATTAGTGATAAAAAATCTTTTATATTTAGCACAAGACTTATCTATTTGATTTGAATTTTTATGACAATATTATTTGAATAATTATTTAAAAAATGTACACAAAAAAAATCAAAGTAAAATTAGATCTCTAGAACTTTTTAAAATTTTTTTAAAAAATTTAGTCATTCACGATTTTTTTTTAATTTCACTTGATATAAAAATTACTAAATTTTAAAGATAACAAGATTTTATTTTTTAATAATGCTTGAAAATAATATCAAAATCTAACGTCTAAAATATTTTTTAATATATATTTAATATCTAGTTATTTTTGTCAGATTTTTAAATTTTTTAAAAATTTATTTATTGTTTATATCTTTTGGAATTATTTTTGTCAATAACATAAATTTTTGGATATCAATTTAGTAATTTATCTATAATCTTAATAATAAATTGATTTCATATAACCGATGTATAATAGTAAAAAAATCAGTTATTCTTATCTATAAGTAAATTACAACTGAGTTATAATGACCATATTTATAATTGACAAAATAATTAATCTGACTCACAATTATATCTTTCAAAAATCAATTTAAAATGTGTAATCTTTTAAAAATTATATTGATGAATATTTAATATTTTAGAGATCATTTTTATCATTAACCCAGTTAAGATATTTATACTAGTATGCAAAGTTTTTTCCATTAAAAAACAAAACAAAAAAGTTTCCGAATTCCTTTGCTTTTATTTCAAAATTCGTTTATGAAAAACAAATAATTTAAAAATTTATACTATAAGTAATTTTAATTAGAGTTATGCTATTTATATCACTTTTTAAAATATTTTCCGTACACATTTTATTTTTAAATAAAAAAGTGGATATAATAAAAGGAACCGAATATAATGAATGCGCATTATTTTAAAAATGAAAAGTATATATATATATATATTCTGAAATTTTACGTAATTATTCGATTTGGTCCACAAGATTATAATTTTTTTTATAGTAACCCCAGATACAGCTTCGAGCACCATAGTAGTCCCTATTCTTGTTTTTAGTGATGAGTCAGACATCACGGTGCTAACGTGTCATGACTTGCCATGCTGGAGTGAGCTAAAACGTTGCCATTTTTATTTGAGACCTACTTTTGGCAAAAATGACACAGGCAAGTCAAATTAAACATATAAAATAGTTTTGATCAAACACTCTACTTCACTCGTCTTCTCCATTTCCACCCTTCTTATACTTCTTCTTCCTCCCTTCATCAATGGCACTGTCGTAGAGTTCCGTTAGTGGAGTTAAAAATTTTGTGTCCGAAAGACATTTGGATCAAGTCTCACTTCATTCGTCTCCTTTTCTATCATAAGCAAGATATTCTGTTATTATCGTTGTTAGTGAAGGTAATTTTTTTAGTTCTTTTTTTTTTTAACAATACATGATTGTTCTTCATTATGTTTGTGACTTTGTGTTGTGAGCGTGGTTAGTGTTGTTTGTTTGATTAGTTTACATTTAGATGAGATAAAATATTAATTTATAATCATTTATAAGAAGATTATCTGATTTTTAATCACAATCATAGAAAAATAAGCATAAAAATAAGTGGCACAGAGAGTTATAGAGATCTAAACGACAAATGAAGTTGTTTACAGAAAAAGAATGTGATAATATGATCACTTAAATAGGTAATATAATAATATTATTTTCTACTATTTTTAGCCATTTCTATGGTGCTGTTAACATCATTCATAATTTTTTTTTTCTATAGTTTTGTTGTGTTCTTCTAATCATGAGAATCTTTGCTTGTTCTTACTTTGTTTCCAAACAAGCATAATAAATAAGATGTAGTGAACAGAGTTAATCCTTGACCAAATTTTATTGTTTGTCATTCTTTCATTGAATTCTTTAGAAGTTTTGCATTAAGATATATAGATAGATTTTGTATTTTACTATGAAAAAGTTAAATCTCAAATGCAGTGGAGTTTTTTATATAAGTGACAGTTGATTATTTGCTAATTTTAATTTCAAAAAATTTATTGTTAAAATAAGTGCACACTACCAAAAATACGGGAGTTATCAACGGAAAGGTACCCATAAACGACAAACAGTGACAAAGTTCAATGACTGTAGTAACCAATGGCCAAATTTTGCGGAATTTTCTGACGTTCTCGTTTATCCGTGGCCAATTTGAGATGGGTTTTCTCATTTGCCACAGACCCAGTGATCACCGTGATAAAATGGAATGATGTCCACTTTCAATTTCGCGCTTAATTTGGTCATTCCCTCCAACCCTTTTAGAATATTTTCATGCAGTTCATCTTTTTCTTAAATTTAAACCGTAAATAACCTCAGATAAATATTAGGGTGCAATTCTTTTTTCAGGAATCCTCATACTTGGTTTCTTATCCCTCCTTTCTAGTGCTAACACTGAGAATTTTTAAGGTATGTTAATTATTTAATTTTAGATGCGATTCATGATTTACAATGTTCACACATTCTGCCAACTTGATTAAATAGTAATTTCCTGTCGATATTCTTTCTGGTCAAATGCAATTTATTCTTTCCTATTTATTTATGGTGGTTATGTTTATATTTATTACCCTTTTATTCTTTATTATTTATTTATGGTGGAGTTAAATTTTGATTCTATTTGAGATGCATATTTGAGAGTACAGATATAATAGTCAGTACAATCATCATCAAATTATTAGAAGAGAATTCAATGCTACAATAATAATGATCCATGTTATATATGTTAAAATTATAAGAAGAGTACAAAAGAGTACAAAAAGAAACTAATTTTATAAATTGCTTGTGATTAAAAATTACTTTTTATATCAGTTATATTTGTTTCATATATATGATGGATCATTATTGTAGCGTTGAATTGTCTTTCAATAGTTTGGTGATGATTGTTATGACTCTTGTGTCTGTATTTTTAAGTATGTAAATCAAAATTTAAATCCACAAAAAATAAATAGTAAAAAAAAAGTAAGAAATACAAATAATAAAGAACATGCAAAATTTATTTATGGTCAGATTTTAATTCTGTCTTGAATTTTATTTTTAACTCTTAGTTTTCATGGCTACTTGTAACACCCTCACTATCAGAAGTCACTATCAGAAGTCACGCTTCCGGCTGCGCTACTCTGATAGCAAGAAGTATTACGACTACTTTACATACTAAATACTAACATAGGAGCCTCTGACTCGACATTGTATCGCTGATTTCTTAGAAAACCGGAAATAAACACTTTATCTTAAGAAAAATACAAACAGGCATAGATTCATATACAAGACTCCTTACATAATAACTCATAATATAATATACATATAAAACATACAATTCCTATCCCTCTTACAAACTTATAATAACAAAGACGAGGGAAGAAAATAATCTAATTAATACAACATCTTATAAACCAAACACAGTATAACTCTTCTTAATGCTTCTTCATCCGGTTCCTGAAAAGGTAAAGCTGTAGGGGGGTGAGAACCTAACCACACGGTCTCACCACGCAGTTTCAAAGTTGTCATAAAAATATATTTAATAAGAAAACTGTTTTCAAGCTCAGTGATTATCATTGCCTTATGAATCTTTTAAAAACCAGTAGGTAATTGTTTAAAGCATTTTCAAAGAAACGTTTAATCTTTCAAAAAATCCGAAACATTTCCTTTCTTATAAGAAAAATCTCAATAAGAAACCGACCATGCAATCAAACAATACAATCATTAATTCAGCACCAAAGTTCATTCTCAAATGTAGCACACCAGGACAAACACAAGCAAGACAGACAAAGAAAGTACAAGTAGGAAGCAGTTACAGCAAATAGTTCAAGTAGCAGTTAAGAACAGTTTAGCAATTAGGCAAACCAAAACAAGTTCAAACCCAAGCAAAGCATACAAATGCATATGATGCATGCCTGTCCTATGGCTGATGAGGCTCATCTGTCGGTTATCCAGCCAACCCGACAAGTCTGAATTCTACTTAGACTGTCCCCCGACGTGCATCCCCAAGAGTCTATGCATAGCTTTTTCTCAAATAATCAATATTACTCAATCGGGGTAACATTCCCGGGAATTTATATAGTGCCCGGTCACACACTTACGTCGTAGGGTCAACAGAGTATCGAGTTTTTAACCTGGTACACGTGGTGGCAAGCCACGGCACTTAATCCAGGGAACCTCGTATCTCAGATATTTCAAATTTATAAGCCATATAAATAATTCATTCATCATTCATCAATAGCTAAGTCATTCTCAATATCATCATCATTCGTCAATCCATATCCATTTCCAAATTCATTCAAAAATCATATTTCAAATAAATCCTCATCATCCTTTTTTTTCCGTTTCGTTCACTAACAATTCTCAATCCAAAACATAACTTTTTCTTTGATAAAAGAAGTATTCTTAAATCATATAATGCTTAAAATTAAACCTTTTAAAATAACTACTTCAAATGAAACTTCTAATTTTATAAAATTTCGGCAGCATCTCCTCTAAAACTCGGATTCTGCCACCCTTTTCGGGTCCCATCCAAACATTTCTCAAACCTTTCCAAAACCTCAATCATTTTCCAAGGATTCGGCTAGTTCCAATATCAAATAATTTTCAAAGCGAATCAGTGCCCATAATAAATCTCTTTTTAAAATCAAACCATTTCCAAAGCCAACTCCTTTACACCATCAAAAATAGCTTCAAAACCAAGAAAAGCCATTTTCCATAATAATCAACTAAATAACCTTTCAAACTAATTTCTTTTCAACAATCACAAACTACTCAAGCAGTCAAACAATCAGTCATTCAGTCCAGCAAACAACCACATTTAGAAGACAATTATAATCACAGGCATATGTTCTCTCGCATTAATATCTATTTATCACAACTCTGTAATATAAATTAGATTTTTAGAAAAACCCCTACCTCGATGTCTCAATCGCACAATTTAGCTCAATAATCCCCTTTATCCCCAGTTCATGGCAGCAGCAGCGATCTTAGCAGCTCCATTATCAATTATGAATTTGCAATAGATAAATCGACAGTGGCTAGAATGGAAACATATTTCTGTAATTAGAGTAAGGGTGGCACAAGGAAACCAAATAGCAGTAGGATAAAGGCAGAAACATTATAAATTTTAGAATTAAAGGAGTTCAAATTAAAATGGGAAGAATAGTGCTACCGGAGACAACAACATTCAGTAGTTCCAAACAAGGGCGGCAGCGCCGAGATATGACAATAGTGACTCTGGTAAATTAAACGGATCAGAACTAGCTGCGTAAATAAAATGGCACAAAGAAGAATCAAAGCGATCTTACCCATGAACTTACCAAGATGAAAAGTAGTGGCTACAACGTCTCTCTCTACAATCAATTAGCAGCCAGGACACAACCAGGTTCATCTCCCAAACACGGCAGTAACTGCAAGCTCCGGAACACCGATAGTAACAGCAGCAGCAGTAGAGGTATCCATCGCCACCTTTTTCCTTTTCTTGCTCGGACTCCTCCCTGCGGCGAACCCAACAGCAGCAACAACTTCTCACAATAAAGGTAAACTTAACGGATGAAGAAGCTGAGGCAGGGTTAGGGCTTACCAACAGATACAGGCTTGAAAGGCACTTTCCGGCGCCAGCAGCGACGAGGAGCTCCGGCAATGCAGCAGCCACGCGAGCAGAACGACGGCGAGCCCATCAACGCGGCGGCGACGACAGCTCCGCGACAGTTTCCTTCACGCGTGTTCCCCTGTTCGCGACTCAAACGGCGGCGGATCTGTAGATGATAACACGTGGTGGTTGCAGCGGCGTTCAGACTCCAGCGACGGCGTGTAGTTCTGGCGGCGATAGAGGCGCGAATGGCGGCGACGGGCTTCATCGCCGACAGCGGCAGCGACTGGCGCAAGGATGGCGGCGCTACGACGACGACGTGAACGCGGACCGCAGTGGCGGCAGCTTCTTCCTCTCAACTCACTTTTCTTCTTCTTCTCCCTCTCCGCTTCTCTTTCTCTCGTCACTCGCTTATCCTTTCTTTCTTTCTCAGTTCCCCACTTCTCAAGTTCCCCCCTGCCTTCCTTATTTTCCCTTTCTTTTCTTATTTCCCCTTTCTTCTCCCGTTTTCCTTATTTTCCCTTTCTTTCCTTATTTCCCTTTCTCCCGTAGGTTAGGTTAAGAAATAGGAAAGTGAATGACGGTAGGGTTAAGTTAGGGGGTTTGGGTTTGATTTAATTAAAGTTAGGATTAGGGTAGTTTAGGTAATTTTAATAAAATTAGGGGTATAGAATATTAATTAAAAATCTAATTTAATCCTTTAGAATTATTTGAAAATTTTATTTGATTATTAATTTATTAATTAACTTTTAATCAAATATTTTAATTTAAAATTAGATTTAATATAATTAATTTTCTTTGTTTATAAAATTAAAATATTAAATTATAGAATCTCTATTATTTAACTAAATTGTATAAAATCTTTATTCTTTTACAACTATTAAGCTGTCTAATTTAAATATAGAAAATTATTCAATAATTATAATATTAAGTAAAATTTTTTTTTAATTTAATTGTCAAATTTTAATTTAATTATTTTTAATAAAATATTTTCTGAAAATAAAGTCTTTAATAAATAAATAAATTGAAATTAACTTATGATAATATTTTTTGAAAATTATGGGTCTTACACTACTTCTATATACAATGATAGATGGAAGGCCCATAAGTATTATTTATGAGGAGAATATTTCTTTCCTAACAAAAGAAAGACAGAAATCCTGGCTTCGAATCCCTCATGCATACCGCCTGTTGCATGGACTGCTTTTGTGGATCATTATATGGATCCTAAAACAAAGGTAAATTATTAATTTATGCTTTTTTATTTTTTTATTAAATAATTATTATGGATATTTTGGTAACATTTATTTACTAGTTTCTTGTTCTTGAAAATCATAGAAACAATGTTTGTAAAACGCCAGAAATCGTGAGAAGCTTATAGTTTCACATGCCAGTGGAAGTAAAAGCAATGCTAGAAGAGCAACTTCAGATGGTATTTTTTTTATTATTGAGTCTACTACTGTTATACTATTACTATAAAATTAGCGATTTTAATTAAATTTGTGATTACCTTTAATATTCTATTTATTGTATTAGGAGAAAAATTTAGGAAGGTGGTGCACGAAATTGTGATGTCCAGGCTCGAATAATCCCTGGTAATGGCTCCAAAGCTTGGTGCTTTGATCTTAATTCATAATTGTCACAACTTCGATACAACTAACCAGCAAGTGCACTGGGTCGTCCAAGTAATAAACCTTACGTGAGTAAGGGTCGATCCCACAGAGATTGTTGGCTTGAAGCAAGCTATGGTCACCTTGCAAATCTCAGTCAGGCGGATTTAAACATGATACTTTATTAGATTAAAATTAACAATAAAAGGGATAGAGATATTTATGTAGATTCATTGGCAGGAATTTCAGATAAGCGAATGGAGATGCTTTTCGTTCCTCTGAACCTCTGCTTTCCTGCCATCTTCATCCAATCAGTCTTACTCCTTTCCATGGCTGGCTGTATGCAAGGGCATCACCGTTGTCAGTGGCTACATCCCCTCCTCTCAGTGAATCATATGCTCACGCACCCTGTCACGGCACGGCTATTCATCTGTCGGTTCTCGATCATGCTGGAATAGGATTCACCCTCCTTTTGCGTCTGTCACTAACGCCCAACAATCGCGAGTTTGAAGCTCGTCACAGTCATTCAATCATTGAATCCTACTCAGAATACCACAGACAAGGTTTAGACCTTCCGGATTCTCTTGAATGTCGCCATCATTCTAGCGTACGCCACGAAGATTCTGGTTAGGAGATCTAAGAGATATTCATTCTAGCTTAATTCATGTAGAACAGAAGTGTTTGTCAGGCACGCGTTCATAAGGGGGAAGGATGATGAGCGTCACACATAATCATCACCTTCATCACGTTCTTGGGTGCGAATGGATATCTTAGAAGAGAAATAAGATGAATTGAATAGAAAACAGTAGTACTTGCATTAATCTTTGAGGAACAGCAGAGCTCCACACCTTAATCTATGGAGTGTAGAAACTCTACCGTTGAAAATACATAAGTGAAGGTCCAGGCATGGCCGAGATGGCCAGCCCCCTAAACGAGATCACAGGATCAAAATACAATCCAGGATGCCTAATACAATAGTAAGAGGTCCTATTTATAATAAACTAGCTACTAGGGTTTACATGAGTAAGTAATTGATGCATAAATCCACTTCCGGGGCCCACTTGGTGTGTGTTTGGGCTGAGCCTGAGTGTAGCACGTGCAGAGGCCATTTGTGGAGTTGAACGCCAGTTTCTGTGCCAGTTTGGGCGTTCAACTCTGGTTTTGGATTCTTTTCTGGCGCTGGACGCCAGATTTGGGTAGAAAGCTGGCGTTGAACGCCAGTTTACGTCGTCAATTTTTGGCCAAAGTATGGACTATTATATATTGCTGGAAAGCCCTGGATGTCTACTTTCCAACGCAATTGAAAGCGCGCCATTTCGAGTTCTGTAGCTCCAGAAAATCCACTTTGAGTGCAGGGAGGTCAGAATCCAACAGCATCAGCAGTCCTTTTTCAACCTCTGAATCTGATTTCTGCTCAAGTCCCTCAATTTCAGCCAGAAAATACCTGAAATCACAGAAAAACACACAAACTCATAGTAAAGTCCAGAAATGTGAATTTAACATAAAATCTATTAAAAACATCCCTAAAAGTAACTAGATCCTACTAAAAACATACTAAAAACAATGTCAAAAAGCGTATAAATTATCCGCTCATCACAACAGCAAACTTAAATTGTTGCTTGTCCCCAAGCAACTGAAAATCAAAATAGGATAAAAAGAATAGAATATACTATAAATTCCAAACTATCAATGAAACATAGCTTCAATCAAATGAGCGGGACTTATAGCTTTTTGCCTCTTGAATAGTTTTGGCATCTCACTTTATCCATTGAGGTTTAGAATGATTGGCATCTATAGGAACTCAGAGTTCAGATAGTGTTATTGATTCTCCTAGTTCAGTATGATGATTCTTGAACACAGCTTCTTTATGAGTCTTGGCCGTGGCCCTAAGCACTTTGTTTTCCAGTGTTACCACCAGATACATAAATGCCACAGACACATAATTGGGTGAACCTTTTCAGATTGTGACTCAGCTTTGCTAAAGTCCCCAACTAGAGGTGTCCAGGGTTCTTAAGCACACTCTTTTTTTGCTTTGGACCTTGACTTTAACCGCTCAGTCTCAAGTTTTCACTTGACACCTACACGCCACAAGCACATGGTTAGGGACAGCTTGGTTTAGCCGCTTAGACCAGGATTTTATTCCTTTAGGCCCTCCTATCCACTGATGCTCAAAGCCTTGGGATCCTTTTTAATTGCCCTTGCCTTTTGGTTTTAAGGGTTATTGGCTTTTTGCTCTTGCCTCTTGGTTTTAAGAGCTTTGGCTTTTTCTGCTTGCTTTTTCTTTTTCTTTCTATTTTTTTTTTTCGCCTATTTATTTATTTTTTTCTGCAAGCTTTGTTCTTTGCTGCTTTTTCTTGCTTCAAAAATCATTTTTATGATTTTTCAGATTATCAAATAACATGTCTCCTAGTCATCATTCTTTCAAGAGCCAACATATTTAACATTCTTAAACAACAACTTCAAAAGACATATGCACTGTTCAAGCATACATTCAGAAAACAAGAAGCATTGTCACCACATCAATATAATTGAACTAAGTTCAAGGATAAATTCGAAACTCATGTACTTCTTGTTCTTTTGAATTAAAACATTTTTCATTTAAGAGAGGTGATGGATTCATAGGACATTCATATCTTTAAGACAAAGTTACTAACTACTAATGATCATGTAATGGAGGCACAAACATAGATAAGCACATATCATAGAAAACGAAAAACAGAGAAAATAAGAACAAGGAATGAATCCACCTTAGTGATGTCCTTGAGCTCTTCTATGTCTCTTCCTTGTCTTTGCTGCTCCTCCTTCATTGCTTTTAGATCTTCTTTGATTTCATGAAGGATGATGGAGTGCTCTTGATGTTCCACCCTTAGTTGCTTCCAATAATTGTGTGGAAGAAAATGTATCCCCTGAGGTATCTCAGGGATCTCTTGATTTGCAGTCAAATGTTCTACCACTGAGCTATAGACCCTTGATGGAAGCTTTTGTCTTCCCTTTCCTCTTTCTAGAGGCCTCTCTGGCCTTAGGTGCCATCAATGGTTATGGAGAAAAACAAAAAAGCTATGCTTTTTTACCACACCAAACTTAGAATGTTGCTCGCCCTCGAGCAAAAGAAGAAAGAATAGAAGAATAAGAAGAAGATATGGAGGAGATGGATGGGAGTGTGTATTCGGCCATATGGGTGGGATTGGGTGGGAGAGAGATGTTGAATTTTTGAAGGTAGTGGGTGTTTGGATGTGAGTGGTAAATGGAAAAAAAAAAAGAAGGGATGATCATGAATGGAAAGAGAGATGATGAGGTAGGTGGGGATCCTGTGGGGTCCACAGATCCTGAGATGATCCTGTGGGGTCCACAGATCCTGAGGTGTCAAGGCATTTACATCCCTGCACCGATTTAGGCATGTAAAATGCCCTTGCACACAACTCTGGGCGTTCAGCGCCAGGTTGGTGCCCTTTTTGGGCGTTCAACGCCCCTTTGCTGCCATTTCTGGCGTTGAACGCCAGAACCATGCTTGTTCTGGGCGTTCAGCGCCAGGATGCTCCCATTCTGGGCGTTCAGCGCCAGAACTATGCTCTGTTCTGGCGTTTGAACGCCAGACAGATGCTCCTCCAGGGTGTGATTTTTCTTCTGCTGTTTATGATTCCGTTTTCAATTTTTATATTTATTCTGTGACTCCTCATGATCATGAACCTATAAAGACATGAAAAATAAGAATTAGATAAATAAACATTGGGTTGCCTCCCAACAAGCGCTTCTTTAATGTCAATAGCTTGACAGTGGGCTCTCATGGAGCCTCACAGATGTGCAGAGCTTTGTTGAGACTCTCCAACACCAAACTTAGAGTTTGGATATGGGAGTTCAACACCAAACTTAGAGTTTGGTTGTGGCCTCCCAACACCAAACTTAGAGTTTGACTGTGGGGGCTCTGGTTGACTCTGCTTTGAGAGAAGCTTTTCAAGCTTCCTCTCCATGGTTGCAGAGGGAGATCCTTGAGTTTTGAATACAAGGGAGTTCCCATTCCATTGAAGGACTATTTCACCTCTGTCAACATCAATCACAGCTCTTGCTGTGGCCAGGAAAGGTCTTCCTAGGATGATGGATTCATCCTCTTCCTTTCCAGTATCCAGGACTATGAAATCAGCAGGGATGTAAAGGCCCTCAACCTTTACTAAAACGTCCTCTACTTGTCCATATGCCTGTTTTCTTGAGCTGTCTGCCATCTCTAATGAGATTTTAGCAGCTTGCACCCCATAGATTCCCAGTTTCTCTATTACAGAGAGGGGCATGAGGTTTATCCCTGAACCAAGGTCACACAGAGCCTTGAAGATCATGGTGCCTATGGCACAAGGGATTATGAACTTTCCAGGATCCTGTCTCTTCTGAGGCAATGTCAGTTGATCCAGATCACTTAGTTCATTGATGAACAAGGGAGGTTCAACTTCCCAAGCATCAATGCCAAATAATTTGGCATTCAGCTTCATGATTGCACCAAGAAACTTGGTAGTTTGCCCCTCAGTAACATCCTCATTCTCTTCAGAAGAGGAATACTCATCAGAGCTCATGAAGGGCATAAGGAGGTTCAATGGAAGCTCTATGGTCTCTAGATGAGCCTCAGAGTCCTTTGGTTCCCCAGAGGGAAGCTCCTTATTGATCACTGGACGTCCCAGGAGGTCTTCCTCCTTGGGATTCACGTCCTCTCCTCTCCTCACAGGTTCGGCCATGGCGCTTATGTCAATGGCCTTGCACTCTCCTTTTGGGTTCTCTTCTGTATTGATTGGGAGAGTACTAGGAGGGATTTCAGTGATCCTTTTACTCAGCTGGCCCACTTGTGCTTCCAAATTTCTAATGGAAGACCTTGTTTCATTCATGAAACTTACAGTGGCCTTAGATAGATCAGAGACTAGATTTGCTAAATTAGAAGCATTTTGTTCAGAGTTCTCTGTCTGTTGCTGAGTTGATGATGGAAAAGGTTTGCTATTGCTAAACCTGTTTCTTCCACCATTATTAAAGCCTTGTTGGGGCTTTTGATCCTTCCATGAGAAATTTGGATGATTTCTCCATGTTGAGTTATAGGTGTTTCCATAAGGTTCACCTAAGTAATTTACCTCTGCTATTGCAGGGTTCTCAGGATCATAGGCTTCTTCTTCAGAAGATACCTCTTGAGTACTGTTGGATGCAGCTTGCATTCCATGCAGACTCTGAGAAATCATATTGACTTGCTGAGTCAATATTTTATTCTGAGCCAATATGGCATTCAGAGTATCAATCTCAAGAACTCCCTTCTTCATAGGCGTCCCATTATTCACAGGATTCCTTTCAGAAGTGTACATGAACTGGTTATTAGCAACCATGTCAATGAGTTCTTGAGCTTCTGCAGGCGTTTTCTTTAGGTGAATGGATCCACCTGCAGAAGTGTCCAGTGACATCTTTGATAGCTCAGATAAACCATCATAGAATATATCCAGGATGGTCCATTCTGAAAGCATGTCAGAGGGACACTTTTTGGTCAACTGTTTGTATCTTTCCCAAGCTTCATAGAGAGATTCACCTTCTTTTTGTCTGAAGGTTTGAACATCAGCTCTAAGCTTGCTCAACTTTTGAGGAGGAAAGTACTTGGCTAAGAAAGCTGTGACCAGCTTATCCCAAGAGTTCAGGCTGTCTTTGGGTTGAGAATCCAACCATAATCTAGCTCTGTCTCTTACAGCAAAAGGGAAAAGCATGAGCCTGTAGACTTCAGGATCTACTCCATTAGTCTTAACAGTATCACATATCTGCAAGAATTCAGTTAAGAACTGAAAAGGATCTTCAGATGGAAGTCCATGAAACTTGCAGTTCTGCTGCATTAGAGAAACTAATTGAGGTTTAAGCTCAAAGTTGTTTGCTCCAATGGCAGGAATGGAGATGCTTCTTCCATGTAAATTGGAATTAGGTGCAGTGAAGTCACCAAGCATCTTCCTTATATTATTATTATTTTCGGCTGCCATCTCCTCTTCTTGTTTGAAAATTCCTAACAGGTGCTTACTGGTTAGTTGTAATTCAGAGTCCTTTTAGGTTCTGGATCTGCTCCAACAAGAATATTCTTGTCCTTGCTCCTGCTCATATGACAAGGAAGAATGGCCAGAAAAATGATAATAATAATAGAGATCCTCTATACCACAGTATAGGGATCCCTTTGTAAGTAGAAGAAGAGGGGGGGATAAAGGATGTGATGTAAAAGAAGAAACACAACTGTGAGGATTGGAATGTGAGATGAGATGTTAGGACATGAATGAATAAATAGAATGAGATGAGAGAGAGAGGGAATTTTCGAAAATTATTTTTGAAAAGGAGTTAGTGATTTTTGAAAATATTTTTTGAAAATTGTTAGTATTTTTTTCGAAAATTTTTTTGAAATAAAAATAAAAATAAAATAATTAGTTAATTAAAAAGAAATTTTTGAAAAAGGGGGAGATATTTTCGAAAATGAGAGAGAGAGAGTTAGTTAGGTGGTTTTGAAAAAGTTAAGAAACAAACAAAAAGTTAGTTAGTTAGTTGAAACAAATTTTGAAAAGATAAGAAGTTAGGAAGTTAGAAAAGATATTTTGAAAAGATATTTTTGAAAAAGATAAGATAAGAAGATATTTTTGAAAAGATATGATAGAAATTAGTTTTGAAAAAGATTTGATTTTTAAAATCACAATTAATGACTTGATTCATAAGAAATCACAAGATATGATTCTAGAACTTAAAGTTTGAATCTTTCTTAACAAGCAAGTAACAAACTTCAAATTTTTGAATCAAAACATTAATTGATTAGTTATTTTCGAAAATAGCTAATAATTTTGAAAAAGATTTGATTTTTGAAAAAGATTTTGAAAAAGATAAGATTTTCAAATTGAAAATTTGATTTGACTCATTGGCAACAACTTTGATTTTTAAAAATTTTTGAAAAAGTCAATCCAAATTTTCGAATTTGATGAGAGAAAAAGGGAAAGATATTTTTTTGATTTTTGAAATTTTTATGATGCAAGAGAAAAACATGAAAATTAGGCAATGCATGAAATTTTTAGATCAAAACATGTGATGCATGCACGAATGCTATGAATGTCAAGATGAACACCAAGAACACTCTGAAGATCATGATGAACATCAAGAACATATTTTTGAAAAATTTTTTAATGCAAAGAAAACATGCAAGACACCAAACTTAGAATTCTTTAATGCTTACGCACTAAGAATTCAAGAATGCATATGATAAACATGAAAAGACACAAAACAAAAAATCATCAAGATCAAACAAGAAGACTTACCAAGAACAACTTGAAGATCATGAAGAACACTATGAATGCATGAAATTTTCGAAAAATGCAAGATGCATATGCAAGTGACACCAAACTTATGATATGACTCAAGACTCAAACAAGAAACACAAAAATATTTTTGATTTTTATGATTTTCTAATTTTTTTTTTTGGATTTTTATTTATATTTTTCGAAAATTTAAAAGAAAAAATAAGGATTCCAAAATTTTTAATATGAATTCCAGGAATCTTGCCATGTTAGTCTTAAAGCTTCAGTCCAGGAATTAGACATGGCTCACTAGCCAGCCAAGCTTTCAATGAAAGCTCTGGTCCAAAACACTAGACATGGCCAATGGTCAGCCAAGCTTCAGCATATAATTACATGGGCTGGAGTGATTAGTTGAATACCAATCCCAAAGTAGTTTGGGTATGGCTTTACAGCCAGATATGATTCAACATGTTTCATGAAACACTAGAATTCATTCTTAAAAATTTTGAAGCCATAGAATAATTTATTTTTGAAAACATTTTTAAATTTTTTTTTTTCGAAAACATATGAGAGATTTTTGAAAATATTTTTGAAAAATTTTTTGAAAAGAAAACGAAAAGAAAATTACCTAATCTGAGCAACAGGATGAACCGTCAGTTGTCCAAACTCAAACAATCCCCGGCAACGGCGCCAAAAACTTGGTGCACGAAATTGTGATGTCCAGGCTCGAATAATCCCTGGTAATGGCTCCAAAGCTTGGTGCTTTGATCTTAATTCATAATTGTCACAACTTCAATACAACTAACCAGCAAGTGCACTGGGTCGTCCAAGTAATAAACCTTACGTGAGTAAGGGTCGATCCCACAGAGATTGTTGGCTTGAAGCAAGCTATGGTCACCTTGCAAATCTCAGTCAGGCGGATTTAAACATGATACTTTATTAGATTAAAATTAACAATAAAAGGGATAGAGATATTTATGTAGATTCATTGGCAGGAATTTCAGATAAGCGAATGGAGATGCTTTTCGTTCCTCTGAACCTCTGCTTTCCTGCCATCTTCATCCAATCAGTCTTACTCCTTTCCATGGCTGGCTGTATGCAAGGGCATCACCGTTGTCAGTGGCTACATCCCCTCCTCTCAGTGAATCATATGCTCACGCACCCTGTCACGGCACGGCTATTCATCTGTCGGTTCTCGATCATGCTGTAATAGGATTCACCCTCCTTTTGCGTCTGTCACTAACGCCCAACAATCGCGAGTTTGAAGCTCGTCACAGTCATTCAATCATTGAATCCTACTCAGAATACCACAGACAAGGTTTAGACCTTCCGGATTCTCTTGAATGCCGCCATCATTCTAGCGTACGCCACGAAGATTCTGGTTAGGAGATCTAAGAGATATTCATTCTAGCTTAATTCATGTAGAACAGAAGTGTTTGTCAGGCACGCGTTCATAAGGGGGAAGGATGATGAGCGTCACACATAATCATCACCTTCATCACGTTCTTGGGTGCGAATGGATATCTTAGAAGAGAAATAAGATGAATTGAATAGAAAACAGTAGTACTTGCATTAATCTTTGAGGAACAGCAGAGCTCCACACCTTAATCTATGGAGTGTAGAAACTCTACCGTTGAAAATACATAAGTGAAGGTCCAGGTATGGCCGAGATGGCCAGCCCCCTAAACGAGATCACAGGATCAAAATACAATCCAGGATGCCTAATACAATAGTAAGAGGTCCTATTTATAATAAACTAGCTACTAGGGTTTACATGAGTAAGTAATTGATGCATAAATCCACTTCCGGGGCCCACTTGGTGTGTGTTTGGGCTGAGCCTGAGTGTAGCACGTGCAGAGGCCATTTGTGGAGTTGAACGCCAGTTTCTGTGCCAGTTTGGGCGTTCAACTCTGGTTTTAGATTCTTTTCTGGCGCTGGACGCCAGATTTGGGTAGAAAGCTGGCGTTGAACGCCAGTTTACGTCGTCAATTTTTGGCCAAAGTATGGACTATTATATATTGCTGGAAAGCCCTGGATGTCTACTTTCCAACGCAATTGGAAGCGCGCCATTTCGAGTTCTGTAGCTCCAGAAAATCCACTTTGAGTGCAGGGAGGTCAGAATCCAACAGCATCAGCAGTCCTTTTTCAACCTCTGAATCTGATTTCTGCTCAAGTCCCTCAATTTCAGCCAGAAAATACCTGAAATCACAGAAAAACACACAAACTCATAGTAAAGTCCAGAAATGTGAATTTAACATAAAATCTATTAAAAACATCCCTAAAAGTAACTAGATCCTACTAAAAACATACTAAAAACAATGTCAAAAAGCGTATAAATTATCCGCTCATCAGAAGGCCTGTATGTCGAAGCGAAGTTATTGTATCAACTTTGCTAAAGAAAGATGGGAGTTATGTAAACGGGGAAGGACAACAATTAGCTGTGAGTGTCTCAATTTTTTTTTATATGGCCGTATTAGCTGTGAGAATTTGTCTGAAGATCAAGAGCGTGCTGCCAATGAAGGTATTCATTTAAAAGTCTTGGCTCATCCAGATGATGCAATTGGAAAAGTTTGCGGTCCTGAGAATGGTAAGCGAGTACATGGCTTTAGTAATGCTACATGTCCCAATAGTTTTGATAAGTCAAAGTGCTTCTTTGGAGGGGCAATATGCGGAGGTTCTAGGAGTGCATCACAACAGCATGTTGCAAATTTAGAGAGACAACTTCAAGAAACTAAATATCAAGTGGCAACTCTCCACAGATTTCTACAACAGAAATACGGTGATGAAGTACCTACCTTCTCTGATTCTATGCCACACATTCAGTCGGAATGATGCACCTCATGTCATGTTTATTTTAATTTTAATTTATATCTAGTTTATACTGTTATTAGAGATACTTTTATTTTTTGTTGTACAGAATTATAGAACTTAGTTTTTGTTATTTCTTTACTATATATATATGAACAATGCATATGCTTTAATTTACCGTTATTACTTAGTTTGCTATTTTTTTTTGTTTTAATAGTTATTATCGTTTCTTTGATTATTTTTATTGTTAAAAAATTATTTATATAAATAAAAATATGCAATATCAATTTAAAAAAAAACAATTAATTTGTAATTATGGTTGAGAGTTTTTTTTTAAATTAAAAAAAAAATTAGCTATGGATTGATGTGTTGGTAAATAGCCCATAATATTGGCCACGGAAAAAAAGTGAAAAAAAAACCAGCCTGTCAAATATTTTTTGTGCATGTTTTTTTTTGTTGCCATAGAAAAAACCGTGGCTAAATAACCCAACAATGTTTAGCCACAGAAAAAATGTGACAAAAAAATCCCAGCCTGTCAATATAGCCACGAAAAAATTGTGGCAAAACTATATTTGTTGGTTACACTATTGTCAGTTAGCCACGGTTTAGAGTGTGACCAATAACGTAAAAACCGTGGCTAATCAGATGTCTCCATGGATCATAAAACTGTGGCTAACTGGTCGAAAACCATGGCTAACCGAAAAGACGTTGCCCTTGTTAGCCATGGAAATGTATTCGTTGTTAACGCTCAGTCGCCATGGATTTTCTTGATTTTAGCCACGGTTTTTTCCGTGGCTAATCACCGCATTTCTGGTAGTGGTAGTACTGATTGTTAAATAGTTTAAATAAGTGGAGTATTGGTTATTAAATAGATAATTTCGTTGTAAGTTTTGAGATACTTTATTGCATAACTTTCTATTACAAATACTTTTTATATGTGTATATCAATTACAACAATTGAATTTGTTAGATTTTTATTGTATATATTTATAAATTCCAGTGGTAATCTATGCACAAAATTATTTGTGTGCGCCCATGTTTAACATTAGTTTCTTTTTTCATGGCATTATTCAATACTAATCCAATTTCTTTTTGCCTTCCTTTAGTTTTTGAGCTCATTTTCATGTGTTTAGCATCTTCTATCTCTATAATTTGATGACGTTCTCTTTTAAATGGTTTCGTTTGTACACTACTGTTAAATGTTGTGCCTACATTGTATACTTTTATTACACTATTGAAAATTGAATTTGTTTTATGAAATTAAAATTCTTTGCATTAGTGTTTATGGTGATTGTAAAGTAAAATTTTTTGAATTTTTTTGCAGATGAAAAAAATGTTAGATATTATACACGGAGTGAGTTCAAAAAAAAAAGAATATTAGTTTATCTTTTAAATAAGAAGGCTTGTTTAGGTGATCTTGATGTAAATATTCTAGATGTTTTCTATACTACCATTAGAAGCTTGGATATAACGGAATAAAGCAATATTGGTGACATATTCGTGAAAAAGGTTTGGAAAATGGATTGAGATACTTAAATAGCAATAAGGAGATAAGAGAGATAGTTAATTGTGCTAAGAACAATGATGGAGTAATTGATGTCTATTTGGAGCATGGAGTATCAGAAGTTTTAGAAGATAATAAGGTAATTGTGTATTTGGATGACCATAATAAAAAAGGGTGCAATGCTATTATAGAGGCCCCTATAAATCCCCCATATAAAAAAACTGCACTTGTGGTTGCTCCCACCACCAATGACAACCAAAGAAAATTTTGTTTGGATTCAAATATGTTCCAAACCACCTCAAAATAGGACGATAGCCACAGCCACACCATTCAAGCACTCACGCTGCCCTCTCTAGATCCTGCATCCTCGTAGAGTAGTCATTGGAATGTGACTGGACAAAGCTCCCCGTGTTTGTGCTACCATCTCTTATCATGATTTTTGAACATCAATATTAATCATCAAAGAAGATTAAGCAAGGGATTAGAGAAGAAGAAGAAGAAGAGGGTTATATATTGAGCGAGGGACCAAATTAGATATAAATTAAAATTAAGCCATGTCACTCAAGCTGTTGGGAGTGTCCAGTGTAGTAACAGATGGCCACATTAGTACTCCCAAAGCTGATTTATCACCGAAAACGAAAACAAAAATGATTGTAGTCTCTGAAGTTATATCTAAGAGACTACTATAAAAAATTAGAATCTCAAAAACTAAATCGAATAATTGTGTAAATCTCAAAAATTATTATAAGAATTTACTCTATAAATATCATTCTTCTTTTAATTAAGCAAGATCCTATTCTTTTTGGGAACATGATTCAAGGAAAGACTTGTTAAATCCAAGAAAAAGAGAAGCAAGTGACAGTGAGCCATATGAAAAACCAAGTGACACACAGAGTTAGGATCACAAGAGAAACGCATACTAGAAAAATGGAGACAGAGGGAAACCTGGATGAAGTTTCTTGAGAGATTTCTAAAACGATTAAATAACAAATGTGTGCTCTTGATTTGTTATTCATTTGTTTTTATTGTTCAAAGTATTTTCTAATTTGATAGACTAAAAATTAATTTGTCACATATTTAAATTCTATTTAAAAGTTTGTCGCTGACCAATAAATTACTCATTATACTTAAAAAATATTTATCAAAATGTGATTTCTAAAACTCTTGGTGGAGGCGACCATAATATTAATGTATAGATAAGACATTAACCGTTAATAATTCAACTAAAGAAAGTAGAATTAAAATCGGATAAAAAACGTAAATAAATTAATTGAAGCTCAATATTACGTAGATATTTCAAATAAAAAAACTTTATATAAATATTTCTAATAGACATTTTTATATAAATCGAAACCGCTAGTATCAATTTACATATGTTGGTAGTAAATCGAATCACTCTTATTTGATTTATTAGGATTTCATACAAATCAAATGGGTCTGATTCGATTTATGCATGAATTTTTTTCAATCCTAGTAAGTCGAATGTGCTCAATTCGATTTACTTAGTAATACAAGCTACCCTATAAATCGAATTTGGCTGCTTCGATTTACTACCATTCTACCAAGAAATATAAATAGATGCAGGCTAATTCGATTTACTAGGGTGCAAAGCATATATAAACGGAGGATTCTCCCATAAAGACGCCTAAAACGTCTTTTTGTAAAGACACTTATGTATCGCATTATTATTGGACGTATTAATGAATCGGTTATTTTTTTATTTCTTAACAAACTAGAATAAAATTGATTTTTTTATAACAATAACAGTAAACCCAATTGTTATCAGATCCGGTCGAACCAACCAATTTACATAATCCACTGGATCATTTAAAAAAAATCAGGGATATATTTGTCTTTTTATAAAAAAATTTAAACATGATTCGGTTTAGATTGTGTAAATCGATCGAATCAAATCGGATCTAATAATTATAATGCGGACAATTGGGTTTATGATTGTTACTATAATAAACCGATTTTATTCTGGTTTATTAAAAAATAAATTATTAACCGATTTAATAAAAATCCAATAATATCATGACACATGTAAACGTCTTTAAAAAAAATATATTTTTAGTGTCTTTATCGAAGTGATCTCCTGTATAAATATCAGTTGAAAGTGAATTCTAGAGCATAAATCGAATCCATGCAATTATTTTGATCCACCAATAATTATATCTATATGGAGTCAATGTTAAATCAAATTCAATTAGTTCAATAACACGAGTCTATGAAAAAAAAATAAATTTTATAAAGTTTAAAAATTTTATTATGTAATAGGTTAGTAACGAGTATATTATAAATTTTTATAGTACTCATCATAACAATATTTAATTTAAAAATTGTTATTAAAATTTTAGTTGTATTCGTTATAAAATGGGTTAAGTATTATTTTGGTCCCTCACGTTAAGGGTCGGAATCAAACCCATCCCTGGTGTATATTTTGATTTAAAATCGTCCTTAATGTTATATTTGGTATTAAAATCGTCCTTTTTGACCATTTTACCCTTGTATTCTCTCACCTTTCTAACTTCAAACCCTATCTTCTTCACTCCACCGTTACAACACAAAACACACAGCGCAACTCCTTCTCCTTCTTCTTCTTCACACGCAACAATCACTCTTCTTTTTCTTCTTCACACACAACCATCACACACCACCTCCTTCTTCTTCTTCTTCTCCATCACACACAACCGCCACACACACTTCACCTCGACAGCGACCTCCACCCTGATGGCGGCGACCTCCACCTCGACGGCACGACGCTCCACTCCGACGGCGCGGCGACCTCCACCCGACGGCGTGGCGACCTCCAAGCGCAGCAGCGGCCAATGACGACCTTCACCTCGACGGTGCAGTGATCTCCAAGAGCAGCAGCGGCCAACGACGACCTCCACCCCGATGGCGATCTCCAAGAGCAACAACGGCGACCTCCATGCTTTTTATAAGATAAAGTTTCATTATTTCTGTTTTAAAAAGAAATTAAATATGTTGTTGTTGTTAGATTTGGAGAATTTGATGTTGTTCATTATAATCCCTAATTTCCTAATTTTTATTGTTGGTTTTGTTTTTATTCTTATTTCTGAATTTTTGGATTTCTGGATTACTGTTGTATTTTTGTTTTTGAATTTTGTGTTTCTCTCTAATTTTTGTTCTTTTTTCTTGTATTTGATTGTTCTTGGTAATTAAAATGATAGATTTTTTATTTTTGTAATTGGAGATGAATTTGAGTATTTTTAATTCTTGTAATTGGATTTTGTTAGCTGTATTAAGATTTGAAGTTGAGTTTGTTAATGGAAGAATTTCTTCTATCTTCTGGAAGAAGAAGAATAAGAACAGAATTTGTTCTCCTGGAGGAAGAAGAACAAGAAGAATGAAATGAAAAAAGGGGTATTTTTAATTCTTGTAATTGGATTTTGTTAACTGTATTAAGATTTGAAGTTTTGAGTTTTGTTAATGGAAGAATTTCTTCTTCTGGAAGAAGAAGAACAAGAACAGAATTTGTTCCCCTGGAGGAAGAAGAACAAGAAGAATGAAATGGTGAAAAAAAGGGGTATTTTTGTCATTTAGAAGAAAAATATTTAAAAGGACGATTTTAAAATCAAATACAACATTAAGGATGATTTTAAATCAAAATATACACCAGGGATGGGTTCGATTCCGACCCTCAACGTGAGGGACCAAAACAATACTTATCCCTTATAAAATAAATAATTACAATAATTTTTTTTTATAAAACTTCCTTAAAAGATGTCATGAGTATTATAAAAATTTTCTTGAACCGATTTACATAGATTAACTTACAAATTTGTATAGTACTCATAAAATCTTCTAAAAAATTTTCACATTTTATAAAATTATTTACAATAAGATAATAATAATAATAATTATAATTATTATTATTATTATTATTATTATTATTATTATTATTATTATTATTATTATTATTATTATTATTATTATTAAACATACTTTATTATATTATATTAGATTAGATAAAGCCAATGAGTTATAACTCAAATGACATAGTCTCTCCATACTCATCTAAGAGGTCGCGGATTCGAGTCTCCCTATTTTTGGTAAAAAAAATATTAGGTCAGATAAAAATTAAACTATTTAAATAAATAATTTAGTCTTTAGAAGTCAAGCATTAGAATAGATTTTTGGGAAGTATTTATCATAAATTCATAATTATGTAAGTATGTGAAAGATTTATTTTTTAAATTACATTTTTAAATTAATTGGCTTTCAATATTATTAGATTGTCTTATTTTTAAATCGGTCAATTTATTTTATATTTATATATTGTTATAATTTTTAAATTTTTTTATTGTAATTATTCATTTTGTAACGAGTACAACTAAAATTTTAATAACAATTTTTAAATTAAACATTGTAATGATGAGTACTATAAAAATTTATAATGTACTAATTACTAACCTATTACATAATAAAAATTTTTAAACTTTATAAAATCAAATTTTTTTCATAGATTTGTATTATCAAACTCATTGAATTCGATTTAGCATTGACTCCATATAGATATAATTGTTGGTGTATCAAAATAATTGCATGGATTCGATTTATGCTATAGAATTCACGTTTAACTGATATTTATATATGTTTTGCACCCTAATAAATTGAATTAGCCTGTATCCATTTATATTTCTTGGTAGAATGATAGTAAATCTAAGCAGCTAGGTTTGATTTATAGTGTAGCTCGTATTACTAAGTAAATCGAATTGAGCACATTCGATTTATTAGATTGACAAAATACATGCATAAATCGAATCAGACCCATTCGATTTGCATGAAATCCTACTAAATCGCATCTGATTTGATTTACTACCAACATATATAAATCACGTTCATTAGAGACATTCACGTAACATTTTTTCATTTGAAGAATCTACATAATATTCAGTTTCAATTGGTTTATTTACATTTTTTATCCATTAAAATCATCTAAAAATTTTAAGGAGAAAATGAAGATTTTGGACATATATGGCAGTAATAAATCAGTCCTCTAGTTAGGAGTGGTAAAATGGGTTGAACCTGTCGGACCGACCCGCCGAACCCGCTAAAAAAGCGGGTCGGGGTAGATTTTGGAACCCGCCAAACCCACACCGTCAAATTTGCGGGTTTTAGCGGGGCGGGGTGGGCCGGTCCGCGCGGACCAAAGTTTTTTTTTTATTAAATAAAAAAGTGATTACTACTACAAAATTAATAATTATATAATTTTCAAACATTTTTTTCATTTTTTTATTTTTTTTAGTTATTAACTTTATTTATTTTATTTTACAATTTCTTATATATACTTAAATTATGTGACTTATTTTTTAAAATAAAGATGGTTCTATTGATAAATATTATTTTGAACAATTTTATTGAAGTTAAAAGTAAAAAAAAAAGATAATAAAAAATTTATATTATAATTTGACTATTTTTTATTTGTATTTAATTTTTTAATTATTATTTTTTGATTAGTTTTAATGAATTTTATTTTTCAAAAGAAAAAAGAGTCAAGCGGGCGAGTCCGCTGACCCGCCAATCCGCCATAAAGCGGGGCGGGCTAGCATTTTGTACCCACTTTAGTTGGCGGGACGGACTAGCCTGCCCTGTTTATGGCTCGGGCCTAGGCGGGACGAGGCGGGTTGGGAGCAGACCGACCAGCTTTGCCACCCCTAATAATATATTTGAATTTAACTTTTCAATCAAATAATCTGATATGTTCGCCAAAAAAATATTATGATATGTTCTTTAAATTTTAGATAAGTAAATTGATCATGCAACTAATTAAAAATGATAAAATTTAAATTTCCGACACTTACGCAGACGAATGAATTGACTACTCGATCAATCTAAATTGGTTATATTTTTCATTCCATTTAATTTAAAGATATGTTTAATTACTTTGCAATTTCTATATTTTTATCGATTTTTTTAATTAGGTCCCTATTCTTTTTCTTCTTTTCAATTAAGTCCTTAAATGTTAATTTTTTTTCAATTTAGTCCATATAATGACAAAATCGTTTCAGATAACAGAATATTTTATTAAAAAATCGAATATTCTCATGATTGGGTTAAAATAGCTAATTGAGCATACTTCCATTTTTTTAAAATACCAAAACAACTCTTAGCATTTTGTCCCAAAGTTAGAAAACCCTAGCTAGCTCTAACTTGTTTTCTGAAGTTCCTATGCAGTTGCGTTTCTCCTCCGTCGGTTGGTATCGTCGTCCATGGCGGCATCAGCGTCCGTCGCTTCATTGCTTATCTGCCATCATTTGATTTACCTTTTAATTTTCATGAACTTTTGTAACTATGGGTCTGTCAATGTGATTGAAGTATGTCTTTTAATGGAGCAGGGACATATTACAACTAAGCAAGTGTGCGTTCCAAGAGAAGAAGATTGATATACACAATAAGCTGATGAGAAAATATGCAGATATTATAACGATCAACTCCAGCTTCCATGGTGGGGTGTGGTGTTAGCGTGTGTTGTTGCTCTATCATTACTTTTCCAATTGGAATCATTAGAGCTACAACAAATTAAATCAGGTATAAGAGGCATTTATGATCATTTATGACAATTCCCTATGCTATCATAATGCTGAATTGACAAAACTTGTGGCAAATTGCACTTACGCTACAATTAGATGACAATATAACCTGCTAAATAATTGTATTTAAAATGGTTCAATTTGAAAACTTAAAGTATAGGTGTTGTCTCATAATCTTTTTACCTTTGTAATATCAAATAGATAACAATTTTGTTTTGACTCCTGATGAAGGCTCCGGCTTTAAATGTTATCACATAATACATAATTGGATACATCTATCGAGGATATCCCATTGCAAACATTTTGTTCAAGACATATCGGAATGGAAGTATGAAACTGGGAATTTCTTTTTTGCAAGACTTCAAGCTTGACCATTACATGAAAATCCCTCCTCGATTTCTATATTGATTTCTTGAATGTTCAAACTCTTTTTGTTCAACCTTGATATTGATGTTATCAAATTGGCACCTGCTGCATATCCACTTAATTGTTTGAGAATTTCTTGCATAAACACAAGTCTAAGAATTTATTCTCAAACATATTTGCAAAAAAGAAATAAATAAAATAAATGAAACCCACTTTCATTGTAAATTTGCCTTGATACGATATTCTGTAAATTTGTTCCTATGTAAGAATATCTTAGTTATCTTAGTCCACATGAGGTAGGTGCAAAGTTTATGCAACTATCTCTTCTTTTTTCCTTCCAATTCCGAATGGTTTTGGGTGTTGTTGCATTGTTCTGATAGATACTTGGCACCACTATATCCGCTTTGGTCCATTTAACAATAGCATGGTGGCTCATGAGCACTATTCCAGACATATGTGATAGAGAATTGCTTCCAGTAAATAGTCCATGGACTTGCCCCACTGATTATGTATTCTATGATGCATCTGACATATGGGGTTTGATAGGTCCTCACAGAATCTTTGGAGATCTTGGACACTATTCAGCCATAAACTGGTTCTTCTTGGCTGGTGCTATTGCTCCTTTATTAGTATGGCTAGCACACAAAACCTTCCCAAACAAACAGTGGATTCCTCTCAGGGTTGTCCGGGGGACTTGATGCCGGATTAGCATTCATGGGAATGCTGCTTTACTTGTGTTTAGGGATGGAAAATGTTAACTTAAACTGGTGGGGAGTGAAGTGGATGCTGGTTGTGCTTTAGCTTCTTCATGTCCAACTGCTCAAGGTGTCACAGCTCAAAGATGTCCCTTTTACTAAGTTTGTAAATCACATCATTGTTGTAATTTGTAGTTACTAAGCTATAGATAGTTGTTTACATATCATTTTTTATTCTTCAACCAATTCATTGGTTATATGAATGACTTTTGTAATAGTTTCGTAGTTCAATAAAAACATGTTGGATTATTATGAATATTGATGTAAATTTGAATCTTATTATCAAACATGTCCAGCAATTCATGTCCCTTTGGATTTTAAAGTTGTTTGACTATGATTGTCAATACAAAAGTAAAATCTTATGATAAAAATTAAAAAAGAAAAAAAATAAATGTGCACTGATTATCATTATTATTTGTTGTAACCAAATATACATTCATTATTATTTTGTTTTAAGTTAATACAAAACTGAAAGAAGGAATAACTCTTACAAAATTTTCTAGATAAAACGACATGAAACATTTTGTCATTTTCATGCCTTGAGGAAAGGGAAGCATCGGTTCAGTGTTTCACACTTTCACTTGTTTCGTCAATTAACCAGCTCACCTGGTTCTTTTTCGTCGTTTTGGTACTCTGCTTCAAAACGGTGCATTATGAAACCAAAACGACATTCTTTAGTTCTCGCAGAACAAATAAGAAAGCTTCCTCTTTGAGATGGCAAATCCTCTGCCACGCTCTTCTCCCTCGCACTTTTCATTCTAAGCCACATAATTTAATTCCTACTCATTACACTTCTGTTGTGTGTGTGTGAAAGTCTGGGAGAAAGTAAAAGAAGAAAATTGAGAAAAGGACAAATTTTAAAAAAATATAAATTTATTATAGGTGAAAAATAAGAGTATATAAGTAATTTTATAATTTATTAATATTTTTTGGATATTTAATATTAATAGAGATTAAATTAAAAAAATTATATAATATAAAAATTTAATTAAAAAATATATAAAAACTTAATTAAAAGTTCAATAAAATTATAAAGACTTGCAGAATAATTAAATTTTAAAGATATCGCAGAATTGAAGGGATATTATGTTTATTAGACACTAGAGAGTCCAGTACTGCCATGTAGACTGTAGTTGTCGTATTTCTAAGTTGAGTTATTCTCTACATACAAGCGTTTTCCCATACAAGTCATTTATATTCACGCGTTTTCACGTTTTTCTCCGTGCCTCTTCTTCTTCTTCTTCTTTCTCCGTGCATCTTCTTCTTTTTCTGTGCCTCTTCTTCTTCTTCTTTGTAATTTTTCTTTCTCATTATCGTCGTCATCAACACCACCTCTTCCTCCTCCTCCTCTTCCTCCTTCTTTTTTTTTATGGGTTAAGTACTTTTTTCGTCCTTAAGGTCTGGGGCGAAAATCAAATTCGTCCCCGACCTTTTTTTGTTATTAAAATCATCCTTAATGTTACAAAACGTTATAAAATCGTCCTTTACTACTTCAATTTTATTATCTTGACCAAATTACCCTTTTATAATTAATTAAAATAATAAAAAAAAACAAAATAACCCCCCTCCCCCACCCCCATCCGAACCCAAACCCAAACCCAAACCCTGTATCTCTTCAGTTTCTTCCCTCTCATCCCCTTCTTCCTACCCTTCCTCCTACCCCTTTCTTCGAAACCCCCCTCCCAACCACAACCCCAATTCTTCTTCTCTCTCTTTTCGCCACCATACCATCTTCGCCCCCGCCTCCTTCTCCACCTTCTTCTCCCCAACGAGGTCCACAACCTTGCCGCCCAGTCCCACGTCACCGTCTCCGTTGACAGCAAAACGCACCGAACCAGCGAGTCCAATCCTGTGAGCGTTGCAAGGCGTGAACGACGTAGAAGCGGAGAAGAGAAGTGTGGATTTTGGAGAGCGTAGAAAGGAGACGAGGGCAACGATCCTATCAACTTGGAGTTTGGGAACGTAGAGGGAGAAGATGAGGTCGATGATCTTATCGATGTGGAAGCCCTTTCCAAGATTGGTTCGGAGCTCAGAGTCGTAGGATTGGAGAGTGTTGGTGAAGCCTCGGAAGATGAGGAACTCCCGAACCAGCTCCTCCGCATACTGCAGGTTCTCCATTAGCAGAGAGAGCGTGGGTTGGGGACTGGCAGAATGCGGCGCTCTTTTAGAGCGTTTGTTAGCTGTTTTCTACTTTACCGATTGTTCAAGTGGGTGTGTTTGGCTGTTTTAGGGGGTTTTGGATTCATCTTCGTTCCTCCTTTTTTTTGTTTTTCCTTTTTTTTGAAGAACATAAACATCAATTTTTTAATTCTTTTTAATTTCTGTGGTTGTTGTTGTTGCTGAATTTAGTTGTTGCTATTGCTGAAGGAGAGAAGAAGAATTGGAATTTTTTGGGTGGGAAAGGAAGAGGAAGGGGGAGTCCGAAAAGAGCAGAAGGAAGGGGATGGGAAGGGAAGAGACATCGGGGGTGGGGGGAGGATTTTTTGTTTTTATTTTTGTTTTTTATTATTTTTATTAATTGTTAAGGGTAATTTGGTCAAAATATTAAAATTGAGATAGAAAATAATGATTTTATAACGTTTTGTAACGTTGAGGATGATTTTAATAAGAAAAAAAAGGTCGGGGACGATTTTGATTTTGACTCAAAGACCTTAAGGACGAAAAAAATACTTAACCCTTTTTTTATTGAAATTTCTTCTCCTCTTTTCTTTTTTTCTCTTTCTCCTTCATCATCAGTTATCTCGTTGTTGAAGATAATAATAATTCAGGTTCAGATTGTCAATTGAACCAGAACAAAATTGATTATTGTTTTGAATCCAATCAAGTGGCTAAGGTGTGGCTCAATTTAGAAGAAAAAATATAGCATTAGAGAAAACATTTTTCTGCAGCAAATTTGGGTGTAGCACGAAGATATTTGGGTGTAACACGAAGATATTTGGGTATATTTTAAGAATTTTTAAGTGTATTTTATTCTGATAAGTTCTGCATAATTCAAAACTCTTCCTCTTCCTCTTTCTCATCTTCTACTGTTTCTTCTTTTTTTTTTTATCATCATCATCATCACCATCTTCTTCTTTTTTTTTTCTTATTCATCTTTTCCTTTTTATTTTATATTTTCAAGTTTCTTCTTGTTTTTCTCTCTTAACAAGAATAAAAACAAAAAAAAATCAAACAAAGAAGAAGAAGAAACACATAATGCTGCAGAATTACTTGGAAGATGATGAACTTATATTCATTTAACTAAAAGAAAGAAAGAAATAAGAAAAAAATAAGGAAAAAAAATGCAGCATTAGAGAATATATTTTTCTGTATTTGCAGCAAATTTGGATGTATTTTTATTCTGATAAGTTCTGCATAATTCAAAACTCTTCCTATTCCTCATGTTCATCTTCTACTGTTTCTTCTTTTTTCTTATCATCATCACCATCTTCTTCTTTTTTTTCTTATTCATCTTTTTCTTTTTATTTTACCTTCTCAAGTTTCTTCTTGTTTTACTCTCTTAACAAGAATAAAAACAAAAAAATCAAACAAAGAAGAAGAAAAAACACATAATGCTGCAGAATTACTTGGAAGAGGATGAACTTACATTCATTTAATTAAAAGAAAGAAAGAAATAAGGAAAAAAAGAAGAAGAAAAAACGCAGCATTAGAGAAAATATTTTTCTGTATTTGCAGCAAATTTGGGTGTAACACGAAGATATTTGGGGGTAACACGAAAATATTTGGGTATATTTTAAAAAATTTTGAGTGTATTTTTATTCTGATAAGTTTTGTATAATTCAAAATTCTTCCTCTTCCTCCTCTTCATCTTCTACTGCTTCTTCTTCCTCATCTTCTTATTTCGTTTTCTTATAATTCTTCTTGAGAGAAAAAATCAAACAAAGAAGAAAAAAAATACATAACGTTGCAAAAATCAATAGAAAGGAGAGGAGAAAAAAATGCAGCAGCAACAACAACAGTAATAAAAAAACGATGAAGATGAAACACACGAAGAAAAAGAAGGAGAAACGCAAAAAGAAGGAGAAGAAGACAAAGGAAGACGAGGAGGAGAAGGAGGAACGTGAAGAAGAAGAAGTATCTTCCATAATGGTGAGTGAGAGCGCGCTTTGAAAATGGTTGAGTGACGCGCGTGTTATCACGCTCCAGTGGGTAAATGTAGTTTTTGTTAGATTTGGCCCAACTTGTAAGACTTGTAAGCCAAAAAGACTTGTATGTGTAGCATAACTCTTCTTTTCTATCACGCTTAGGGCCGTTAAACTACCAAATAAGCCCCATAATCCTAACAAAGATATGAGAAATTTTTTACTTTTTGTCCTCGAGATATGAAAATTTTGAAAAGAAAAATTAGAATTTTATTTTTTGGGTCAGTAAGAGCATGACTTTCGAAATTAAAAAGAGAAAAGAAAGTTTGGAAAGACAGAAAGGTTTGGGTCTGCAGAAGACAGGTTTCACCGGCTTCTCAAACATATCTCCATGTTTTTGGGTTTTTCCTCAGGGGAGGGTCAGGTAAAATAAGAGGCCCAATTATGTAGGCAAGTTTTTAGGCCTATATAATCTCACTTTCTTTCTGTTGTCGGGCAGTGTACTCTTCTTTACTTATGTACCATTGTCCAAAGACTCAAACGACCAGCAAAAAAAAATAAAAAATGAGGCAAGTGGTGTTGAGGCTTGTGTACTAGTGACAAAGTCGAGTTAAATTCTAAAATGGTCTCTCAATTAAAATACACATTTTTTTGTAATTTGTATGAAATACATGTTTTTTATTGTATATAAATGGACTAAATTAAAAGAGGTTAGAGATGATAATAGAGATGATAATAAACATGCTTGAAAGACTTTCGATCTAACTCATTTACACAATCAAAAACGAATATTTCATAAGAATAAAAAAATGTGTATTTTAATTTTTGTTAAAAACATGTATTTTTGGATTAAAAAATGTGTCTAATAAATTATACAATTATTTTTTTATAATAACATACTTATCTATTATGAAATTTATCAATGTTAAATTATTATAGAGAAATTATACAATTAAAACTAAAATCTTAAAAAATTTTATAAAAACATTTGTATTTAAACGATATTTGAAAAAATAGAATTGAAATTAGTGCATCTAAAAATATTGAAATTTTTGAAATTTAAAAAAAAATGAGAAAAAATTGGTGAAGGGACTAGTTTGGTGCATAACATTCAATTTCAGAGACTAAAATGAATCACTTAAAACAAAGCGTAGGACTGATTTAGTGCATCTACAATAATGACATAGCAGATGATACGTGGATGAATATTGTTGCGACACGTGGCAAACCGTCCACATCAGCATGTGCCACGTGTCACTAGTCAATACATGGCCAAACCATGGAGTGATACGTATAACTAACAGTCCACGTTATCAAGTCATGTCATCATGCCGTTAATAGAAAATGAGTTCGGGACTAACATGGTGCACTTTTATTAATTTCAGGAACGTAATTGGTACAATTGGAATATCAAAAATGATTTTAGGGAATAAATTCCTTCAATTTTTTTTAATTGAGGGAGTAAAGTATAATTTTAAATTTTTTAATTTTTTTCTTATGTTTTCTCTTAATTTTACCTATAAAATATATAGTAAAAAATTACAATTTACCTTCTTAAGCGAAACAAAAAGATTGAGAGACTTTATTTTCGCAATAACTGGGTTGTAACTTGTAATTGAAGAACTTTGTAGTGTGGTTTCTAAATTTGGCTTTGTTTAGTTTAAATAATGAAATAAGATAGAATACTAAAAATATAATATAAAAGACATAAAAAAAAAAAAAAAGATTTTATATTTTGTTTGATGAACAAAAATATAAGATAGAATAAATTATTATAAAAAATTCAATTTATATTTATTTTTTTCATACAAAATTTAAGAACAAAAATATAATAATAAAAATATAATTATAAAAAAATAATAAAAATAATGAAAGAAAAAATAAAAAATATTACATCTCTTATTAAATATCTTTGTGTTATTCTTGTAAAAAAAAATACAAATTTACTAATTTAATTAAAATTTATAATTTATAATATTTGTGTCTATATTTTATTTACCAAAAATAATTTTTATGTTATTATGTTCTTGTTTCTATCTTATTTTTTTTATACAAACGCATCATCTTGCTCCACTTATGACCGAATTAAAAAGAAAAAAAAAAGATATTAATCCACTAAAATGAGATATAATACATGAATTTCTAAATAAGGGTATTTATATAGAACTTTTTTTATGAAGATTAAAGTTGACTGAGTAGCTAATTTTTTTTTAAAAGAATGTACATTACACGTTATATCTTTATTTATTTTTTTATTATGTAAAGATAAATCTTCACTATTTATTTTTAAAAAAAAATCTTTATCATAACATGATCAATTTATATGGAATGTACATCAATTGACAGGCCATATCATATTGGATTTGTAGAATTAACAAAAAACATGGTGAAATAACTAACATAAATCATATTTGTATATTTTAGGGACTAAATAAAGATATTAAATCTTTTAAAGATCAACATATGTAGTAATATTTTAAGAAATATTTTGAGCATTTATCTTTATGTTTTTTACTTAAAAGAGAGAGAGAGAGAGAGAGAGAGAGAGAGATTGTGATGAAAAGTGAAAACAGAAGAAAAGAGAAGGGAGAAAAAGTATATGTGGACGTACACCTAAACACCTACTGATTATTATAGTGTCTAAGCTTTGTGCTTTATTACAGTGCATTTAAGTTTTAACTATAGATTTAATTTGGGAATCTCAGTATACCTGTTTCTTGTTATGAAACGTAACAAGCAGAGAATCTAAAAATTGATGCAGCTGAGATATTAAAGGAATTAAAATAAAATTAGGGGCAGCACAAAATTAATTAAACGATTCGTAGGGTATAGTGAAATGGATGGATATAAGAAAGAAAATTGACATTAGGTGGTAGAAGTAAGAAGTGTCTCAAAATCTGAAAGGGTAGATTAAATTTCAGCGAATTGAATACACAGAAGACAGAGATGATAATAAATTCGGGACCATTGTTGCATAATTATTGATGACATCTTGTGGATGGGAAGTGAAAGGGAAAGGAAAGGGTCTCAAATTAAGGAGCAGAGGAGATATTATTATTTGCAATTGTAGTTAAAAGAAGTGAATATATAAATGCTCTATGGTTTTGTTGCATTTGTTAGGTATATAAATAAACTAGCAGTAGTCCCCACTCCCCACAGGGCAGAACCTTATTATACACCACATGCAAATGCAAGAGAGCTATCTCTCTATATCTCAATATGTAGCATGCATTAATAACAGAACTTTTCTAATTCATTGAGTCACTATAACAATTAACAATATAACATGTTGCTCTACATTTTGTCTCAACCTGACAACCCTCTTTTAGACACGATTACATGTTACCTTATGTTGCCTTCTCCCTCCCTCTTCCCATGCGCACGCACTTTTCTCTTTACTTCCCAGAAAAAGGTAACACTAATGATTATATCTCTAATACTCCCTAAACTTCCATTGTACACATTGTATAAATATTTCATTGGCTCCTCATACTTTCCCAAATAATAATCATTTTAATTTGTATAACATTAATTAAGAGATTAATTTGTTAAGATGCTTAAGGTTCTAAGACAAGCTAAGACTCAAACCCTAATCTAAAGCACTCTATCTGTAGCCTCTGTATGTGTTTTCCAATCCCAAAGAAGAATCTAGGAGATTAAGTAATTTTTATCTTAGGTGCAGCCAGTTAGTGCGATTCGGATTAAAAAGTAGATTTGAAATTCAATCCAGTCTATGCAATTTGCAGTTTGATTAGATTGATTTGGACATGAACACACTAGCGAAAATAGGTGGAAGATGATGTAGTTGCTGCTTATAACGAATGATGTGATTTGGAAGGCATGAACACACTGACTGATGTATAAGGTTTCATTTTGAAGTCCTTCCATTGGCATTTGGTAACATCAAATCCATGTCTGGCATGGTAGAGGTACATATATCTACATGCTCTTGCAGCCTGTGGGGTTAATAGTTTATGGGATTCAATAAGTACGGACACTGATGTGCATTGTTATTAGATAGTTGATCATTGACACATACAGATAATTAACTTTCACTATTTTTCTTTTACTACTATATTGACGTATTAGGTGAATTTTAATTTGAAGCATCAAAAAGCTTATAAATACAGGCTTGCTTATTAATTAATTCTTCACGAAGAAATCAATCCCGTTGGGTGAACAATAAAAAAAATGCGAACAACGTAATCAACGGATCACATTTTAGGTTCACTAACTATCTAATTTTACTTTCACTTTAAACCCACAACTTTTACTTAATTTCACTTTGATCTAATTACACTCCTTCTAATCCAAATTTCCTTTTCACCGCAGCCAACCATCCATTACCTACCCCAGCACGCAATCCTCTTGTCAGCGAGAAAGCTCCCAAGCGCCGATATTTTCCACCGTCACCAACTCCGAGTACAAATAACCCTTTTTATATTAAGAACAAATATCTCATTTGCACGAAGAACAAACATCTTATTGACATTAAGAACAAACATCTCATTTGCATGAAAAATAAACATTCGCATATGCAATAGAGGACAAAGTTAGGTTACTTACAGCACCATAGAGGTGCGACGAGGCTGGACTAAGTGCGGTAGTTAGAGAGGGGCGACGAAGCATGGATGCGTGCAGCAGTTGCAGACACACAAGAAAGCCAGAATGAGTGCAATGATTCGCAAGAGACGGCGGAAGTTGGAGAAAGTCTAGGGGACTAGTAACTTTTGTGTTTTGTGGCCAGCACTTAACCATCAAAAGAAAAGTGAGTGATCTCTCACCAAAATACTATTGATGGCCAATTGATGGTTACGAAACATAAAAGTTGCTGGCCCGTAACACTCCTCGCGGTAGTTGTGGAGAGCAGAGGTGGGGTGCAGTGCAGGTGTGAAAAAAAGGTTTGTAATGATTAATTAAAAGTCAAATTCAAAATAAAAATTATATCTAAATAATTTAAAATTTAATTTTTAAATTAAAATTAACTTTTTTGTTTAACCTATTATTTACCTTCTCCAAGCGAAAAGCGTTATACTTTCTCAATTGAAAAAGAAGCATGTAAAATGATTCAATATTTGTGAGGATAAGCCATAAATGATATAGCGATAAGTTTAGAATTGAACATTGCATTATGCATGCGAGGACACCCATTCATCTTACGGCTGCATGAGGCCAAAAATCCGTACATCTCTTTGTTTTCAAATAATTTTGTCTTTTACCAAACGAAATAAATATCTGAGCAATTAGGTTGCCACTTTATTATGACTACAAATTCCAGAAATTGAATTTTTGGTATAACAAAAATGTGATTGGTGTTTTGGAATTATCATTATTATTTTATTATTTTATTAAATGATAGAAGAGAGCATAATAATATTTGTAATTTTTTATAATTTAAATATTTTATATTTTGTAATTAAAATTAATATTTTAACATAGAGACCAACAGAATAATTAAACTTAAATTTTATTACATAACAATTCATCTTACAAAATAAAAAAATATTTTTTATACATTTATATATTTTTATTTAAAAATAAAAGTCTACACTTGTCATTTTAAATTATATTTTGAATTTTGTTTTTGAATTTTAGTATGAAATATAGCTTTTAAAAATATAACTCTTTCTTTATTACATGTAAATGATTACATGCATCCTGTAGAGCTTTATATATAATGATGGTTAGTTTTTACGTAAACTTCCACATCTTAATATAGTAATTTATGTATAAATTTTAAAATTTCTATATTTTTATAGTGATTTATATAGAGTAAATACAAAAACAAAATATAACCATTTTAAAAGATATTGCAATTAGGTAAAATTAATTCATTCTTTATCTATTTATACTATTTGCCCCAAAAAATTTATTAAATGATCAGCAGTAGTATAAATATTTTTTATTATCAGTGTATAACAAATAAAGGAAGATAATAATATATCCATATTAATGCATCATGTTATCTATATTCATTCTCAAATCTCAAATGAAAAAAATATTCTCTCTAATAAAACTAGTATGTTAAAGTAATGCTAAATGTTAGATTTATAATTAAAATTCAAATATTAATTCATATAAGTGAAACAAAAAATTATGTATGCCAACGGCTGCCTCTGTGTGTGTGTGTGTGAAAATAATGAAATTAATAATTATTTCTCACTATAAAAACATTCAATGACTATATATATATATATATATATAACTATATGGAAAATAATAAAAAAATAATATCTAAAGTTATTTTATATAATATATTTATAATTTATATATAATATTTGTAATTATATATTTATTACATCTAAAATTATATAATTATTTTAGTAATAATTAATGAATATTAAATAAGATAAATTTCAGTTATTTAAATTTTTTTATTATTGTCAACTAAATATTATTTTAACTATATATGCACGATGATAGCTCAATATAAAAGTCACAAATCACAATGTTACCATTTTAGAATAATGGTAATAATAACATGAAATTGTATATTTTAATTTGGTTTTTTACGATATCCTTCAACCTGACAGGCCAATGACTAGCTAATCCGTCACAGATTTGAGTTTTATTTAAGAGTTTGTCATTAACCAATAAATTGCTGCATGTACAAGATGGGATTTAAATTTTCAATACTTGTTTAAGCAGACGAATGAGTTGACCACTTAACCAACTTAAATTGGTTACATGAAATTTTATATTATGAAGCACAATTGCAAAGTTACAATTTCAAATTTTTTTATATTAAAAAAGTAATATATATTACATAATTTTTAGTTAACTCGTTTTTTTCACAAACCTTCACCATATAAAATATGTTACCTCGTATATTAAAAGCTAAATTATTTAGAAGGAAATGAATTGGAAGAGGAGGGTACGAAGAAGAAGCCAACCAACATTCGATAATCTAAATATCAACGCTACCCGTCACAATCAATTTATTATAGTTGTGAGGAATTTAGTAGCACTGAATTAATTTCCTGAATTGTCTGTCTATCGATGCATTGATTTTGATTGCTTGAAGTCAATTAGAGTAAGGTTGTGACTCTTTTTACCGTGAATATATATCTATCGAATTTAGATCTTCTAAATTTTAAATTCTCATTTTAGACGATAAATTATAATTTTTTATTATTTATTTCATAGATAAAATTAAAATTATTTAAAACTAAAATATCACACATTATCCTCTAAAGTAAAATCCAAAATTTAGATAATCTAATTCTGTATCTATCTATATACAATATAATTAAATATAAGATTTAATTAATTATTATAATTCTCTTAATTAAAAATTTATTTAAGTTTTTATAATTTAAAAATTTTGAAGCAAGATTTTAAATTTTAAATTCTACTAGAGAGACAATGAGAAATCTTAATAATGTATATAATGAGCTAGTTATTTAGCCCAATAGAGATAAATAATAAAAATTCCTCCACAAATTATTCTAAATTTAAAAACTCTCATACACATCAAATTTCAAATTTTAAATTTTAAAATTTCAAAAACTTCAATTAACTATTTCATAAAAATAACCATCCAAAATTCTAATTTACAAAAACATTTCACTTCAATACCCTCTTCTTTTTCAACCGATGGTCACCCCTACCTTCATCAATAATCATCTCACTTCATCTTCACTGCTTAGCTTGCCACACGCCACTCACCCTTAGTAAAAATAACCATCCATTTAAGAATAAAAATAATCATCTGCTTACCTAATGAATTGAACATCCAACATATTTTAATTATATATAATTAAATCCAATCTAGTCAAAATAATCATCTACATAAAATTTAAAATAACTATACGCATACCTACTAAAATGACCATCCTAAATTGACCATTAAAATAGTAGAAGAAGGAGATGAATAAACAGAAGAAGCAACTATGATCATCCAACAATTTGATTTTTATTAAAAAAATATATATATATAATTTGACACATGATTCTTATGATTTGATGTAACCATAAAATGAAAAATGAAAAAAGAAAGGAAAAAAAAGCTTGAACAAATGAGGAGAAGACGACGACTGTAGATATGAGGGGGCCGTAACACCAATGCAACCATGATCCGTCAAACAGTCATGCCTTCAACTGGCTGACGAAGGAGACAGGAGCCAGGCGGACGCAGGACGCACACATACACTGTGCATGTTACTGGCGCGGAGACAGGCCGGCGCCGAAAGCCGAGCACGCGCAATGGGTGAACGGTGCAAGACCGGGGCCGACCGAAGCCGCTGCTGCCAGCGGGGGGAAAGACGCGCGTGAAGGAGGTTGGGCGCTGCAGTTCTGATCAGCGCTGAGGAAAACTTCAGGTCACGCGGCGGCACAGCGGTGGATGTTGAGGGCTACGGCGGCTGGTGTCTGTGGCGGCGCAGCGGATGAGAGAGGATGGAGAGGGAGAGAGAGGAGAGAGAGAGACCGGTTGAAAGTGTTCGTGACTGTTTGGAATTCTTATTTACTTTGTATTTGGAATTTTTATTTGCTTTGTATTTAAAATTAGAAATAATTTTGTAATTAATTAATTTAATTATCATTAAATATTAATTTTAAAAATATTTCCATTGTACACATTGTACACTAATTACATTGGCACCTCATACTTTTTTTTTTTTTTGAGATTCATTTAAAAATTTGTCGTTGGCCAATAAATTATTACATATATAAAACATATTCGAATTTTTAATACTTACTTAAATGATGATAAGTAAACTAATTAGTCGACCATTAACTAATATTTCATAAATATTACTTCTCGATGTATTGTACATTATATTTCATAAAAATAATTAGTATTCTATCACATCTTCAACACAGCGTGGGAACTATGACTAGGAAGCAAAGATCAGGCATTCAAATTGGGAATGTATTGGTCAAGTAGTTGGATTGGGTTTACGAATAAAAATAATATTATCTTAATTGAATTTATTATTAGGACTTACAACTGGCAATATATACTTTACTCGCAGCTATTCAATTTTAACTAATTCATTCGAGTAGGGTTGTCTACCCGACTCGCTGTAGATAGGGTAGAGTACGAGTTTAGGGTATATTCTACCTTACTCTACCCGTATCCTTAATATATTATATAATATATATGTAAAAATGATGTATGTAGTGAAGAAAGTAAGTGTTAAACTCACAATCTTTCTCTTATAAAAACTTGAAATAACCACTAAGTAAGTTGATGATCATATTATTTGTAATTTTATGTTAGATTTCTTTAAGATCTTATTGTTTTTAATTTTAATTTGAACTTAGTATTTTATTTTCTATTTTATTAATATGTATGAAATTTAGAATGATTGAATTTTATATTTGCTTAAATTTTTTTATTTTTCTTCGAGTAGGGTCGGGTAGGATAGGGGTTTAGAATTTTAGGGTTCAGGTAGGGTTAGGGTTGAGAAATTCTCAACCCACGGATAGAATAGGGTAGAGTTTTTAAAAAATTTTCAACCCACGGGTAGGGTTAGGGTAGAGCCCAAACCCTACCCCACCCTATCCATTGCTAGCCCTATTAAAAATGGATGCATTGAGTTATATTTGTACCAGCATGGAAATAACTAAGTGTTTGTTTGGGCGTTATTATCTTAATAAAAAAGATATTTTTTCAATGAAAAAATATCTTTTTGTATTTTTTAGTATGTTTGGCAAATTTCTAGCAGTAAAAGTAAAAGCACTAGAAAAATTGAAAAAAAATATTTTTTTTGAGAAATTACAATTTACATCTTTTTTTAAAAGATCTTTTTCTTTAAAAATTTTTTTTTCATGTAATAAATAAATAAAAAAGTACTTTTATATTGTTATACCCAAACATAATTAATAGATAAAAAGATCTTTTTGTATGAGATATCCAAACATAAAATTACTTTTACTTTTTTTATAAGATCTTTTAAAAAAAGATAACTAAAAATAAAGATATTTTTTTAAAAACTCACCCAAACAAGCCCCAAGTAACTAAAACAAAAAATAATAATGCTCTGCATCCAAGTAATTTTATTAACCAAGTCTAACTAAGTTGTTATAATTTTCTTTACATTTACGCGCTATGTAACTGACTTTTAAATGTAAACAACTTTCCACTTTTAAGGTAAACGACAAATCTTCTTCTTCTTCTTCTTCTTCCAAATTTGCACATGCATGTTCTCCTCCTTCTCCTCTTCCTCCTCCCTCGATATTGCGTCTTCTTCTTCTTTTTCTTTTTTCGTTATCTTTTTCTTTCATTATTGTCATCACCAATAACACCAATATTTTGCAAACATCTTTATTGGTTATGATTTTCTCTAATGCCATCATTAAATAATTTTGATTCATTTCTTAGTTTATTTTGGTTCAGTTGTGTTCTAATTGAGGTTCACTTGATGTTACTGATAAGTATTGACCAAATTTTTTAGTAAAGAAGAATGAAATTATTTATTATCACTTTATTCAATTGCATTAGATTCCATTCTATTTCATTCAATTTATTTTTGAACAAGTAGTAAAAAAGACTCAATCATCAACAAAAACAGATCGTATTTATTTCTAGATCCAAATGAACCTCAAATAAACTAAGAAATGAACCAAAATTACCTAAGGAATAAAAAGTTTACTCAATACTTATCAACAATATCAGATGAATCTCAATTAACACATAAATGAACCAAAATTAGTTCAATTTTGAATAAGCAGTCAAAAAGACTCAATTATCAACAAAAACACATACAATTTATTTCTGTATCCAAATAAAACTCAATTAAACTAAGAAATGAACCAAAATTACTTAAGGAATAAAAAATTTGGTCAATACTTATCAGCAGCATCAAGTGAACCTCAAGAATTCACAAATGAACCGAAATTAGTTCAATTTTAAATAAGCAGTCAAAAAGACTCAATCATCAACAAAAACACATCAAATTCATTTCTGGATCCAAATGAACCTCAATTAAAAAGAGAAAAAGAAAAAGCGCAGCAACAACAGCAGTAATAAAAAAATGACAATTGAGAGAAAACACGTGGAGAAGAAGAAGGAAGAAGACGAAGAAAAAAAAAGAATGCGAAGAAGAAGAAAAAGGAATACGAAGATGAAGAAAGAGAAAAGCGAAGAAAAATGAAGAACGCGAAAAAAAAGAACGCGAAAACGAAGACAAAAAAAATATATGTTAAATTATTAAAACACACGTGTGTTGTAATAAAAGTGATTTTTGTTAAATTTAAACCAATTTGATTAAATTTAATTATTAGAAACCCTTGAATGTATAGCTGGACTAAAACTATAAACCTAGTTAGATCCAATTTCTTCGACGTCAAGGTTAGTTCTAATACGATGCATTAGTAATTAAGCAGAAAAAACCTTCTTGTACTTTGCATTTATATTTAATTTATCACCTATATTCAGGGGCGGAGTTTAGTTAAGACAAGGGGGCCATGACCATGGTCCCCAAACTTTTAGTAAAAAATTAATAATACTTCTTCAAAAAATAAAAAATTAGTTCAATTGGCTTAAATACTTTACTATGACTTAAAATACCAAAGTTCAATCTTCATCTTTTGTTTTTATTGCATAATAATTTTTAATTTTAAATATTCAAAACATGTTAGATTTGGACTTAACTAAGTGTATTCGTATTTCGCAACTCTTCTCTATTCAATAAGCAACACTTTCTCTACCTTTGAGTTCAAATATAAAAAATTAGGTATTTTTTATTTATGTAATTTAGTATTATTTTACATTTTACATTTTACATTTTACATTTTACTGTTTATCTAATTTAATTTTTTATATTATAAAAAATATTAGAATATTCAATAAGTATTGATATTATTGTATTTGTATAAATTGATAAAAAAAATTCAATAAACATTATAAATTTTAATATTTATCATTCTAACTTCTTTTTTACATATTTTATAGGATATATATTCAAATTTTTATATAAAATAATCATGAAAAATCAAAGAATTGATGCATTTTTTAAGAGAAAGGCTAATATTTAAGGAGAACATATAACTTTTACAATATCAACACCTGTAGATAATTTTTCTACTTTAATGAATCACGAAAAAAGTGAGATACAACCTCCAAAAGTTCAAAGAGTTGCATCTGATGAGTTTGACCTTAATTCTTTGGAACAAGACCCTGGAAAACGACTTTAAATTTGGCAATATCACCCAAATCAAAGAGATGGGATTAGACAAACTTATCTTAAACGGAGTCTATATCAAAAACATCTTGACAATTATCTTTTATGTTCTATCTGGCCCCCTAAAATTTTGTTTTAAGCTCCGCCACTGCCTATATTACGTATATACTAAAAATTAATTATTAAATAAATCATCAATTTTATATAATATATATTAAAATATAAATTATATATTAAAAGTATATAAAATAACGAATATATATATATTTATATATAAATATATAAATATAATAATTGATTATATACCTGACTATATATATATATATAATATTTTTGCCAATTTATTTATACGTTTAAATTAAATGTTATCAGGCTGTGATTTTCATTAATTTTACATTTCTACTTATTTAATCTTTTCTATTTTTATATCAATTTAGATATTAAAAAAGTATTTTCTCTTTTGTAAAAGCATTAATTAATTAGTTGTCTTTTTTTTTTAAATTTCTTTGTCACTCTAGAAGCACAACTAATATAGACAAAATAACGCAAGATCTAAAAATGCATAGCTCTTTAATACGAAAAACACACCCAAATGTACTCATTGAAACGCTTAAAATAAAGCATATAAAGGCGATCTTCTACGTCACTCTCAAATCATTGTTGTGATGGAGAAAAATTGTTATGAAATTTAAGAACATTTATTCATTGATCACAACATAACATGCAATGCCAATAATAGCTAGCATAAAGCCATAAAAATATATATCTTCTATGACAAGTGTTAATAATGCCTTCGATGCCTCAACACACACCACTAGCTAGCAGCCATCCTATTAGAAAAGTTTAATTATTATGTTCATCTTATAATTTCATTAAATTTATAATTAAGTCTTTTATATATATAATTAAATTTTTATATTATTTTTAATTTTATAATAAAATATTTTTATTGTAAAAATATAAAAATTAATTGAATATTTTTTTATAAATTAAAAATCTCTATAATTACAAACTTAATTAAAAATTTGATTATATATATATATATATATATATATATATATTTTAAAAGAAATATTTTATTAATTTTAATATTTTTTATATAAAAATAACTTAATTATAAAATTAAAAGTAGTGTAAGAATTTAATTATAAAAAAATATAGAGATTTAATTATAAATTTAATAAAACTATAAAAATCAAAAAAATAATTAAACTTATTAAAAATGTATAAATATATAAACTTATCAAACTCTAAAGTTACTTTACTTTACATTATTAATTACCTCTGAAATATATAAATACATAATATTAAATGTAATAAGTATATAATTTTAGATGTTAACATATATAAAATTATCGATATTAAATTAAATAAAATAACTTTAAATTATTATCTCCTTAGCATTAGATAAAAAAAATGTAGGGTAAAATATTAAATTGGTTTTTCAAATGTAATTCTATTTTGGTTCTTAAGGTTTAAAGTGCCCTATTTGAATCTAAAAAAGTTTCATTTAGCTTCAATATAGTCCCACCGTGAAGTCAAAATTAAATAATTAACGGAATATCCTACATGACAGCAGTACAAGAACAAGATCGATAACGTGAAGAACAAGTACAAACTTCAAAGACACAAAATCAACCATAGATGCATCAATACATTTATTTATCATTCTCCTTAGTTCTATAGAAAATATTTTATTTAAATTTTAAGAAAAATGATAAATAAATGTATTGATGCATCTACGGTTGATTTTGTGCCTCTGGAGCTTGTACTTATTCTCTAAATTATCGACTTTGTTCTTGTACTGCTGTCATGTAAGACATGCCGTTAATTATTATTTAACTTTGACCTCACGGTGGGACTACATTGAAGCTAAATGAAACTTTTTTAGATTCAAATAAAATACTTTAAGCTTTAAGAACTTAAATAAAATTACACCCAAACGTAGATGACGAATTTAGTACGAAGCGTTGCTCCATTTTAGCTCTAGATCTGAATTTTAATTTGGACAATTTGTCCATATCAAAAGATGCTCTCTCTTTCTCTCTCTTTCAATGGGACTCAAATTTAAGATTTAATGAAAACAAATGTCTAACAATCTGAGCCACCTGATTATTTGATAGTTTGGACATTTTTTTGTAAGGAGTAAAGTACCAAAACTGATAATGAAAGATTATAACACTGATAAATCTGACTATAAAAGAATTAAAATTAACTTGTAACCATGAAAGATGGGGTTTCATAGACAAAACTATAAAAAACCCTAAAAATCTATAAAAAAAAATGTCCTAAATTATCCCTCTATTCTAACCTAATCACTCTTAAACTCTACTTTAGTATAGAGGCATAACAATGCAGCTTGTCCTGACTGCAACGGTAGTTTCGTTGAGGAGATCAAGCCTCCGCCAGTCTCCGTCAACCTTGACTCCCACCGCTGCAAATTTCCTACAGCAGCCATGTACATGATTGACCAGCGCCCCAACTCCTCCTCTGAACAAAACAACAACGTCATAAATCACAACAACAACTCTACCATCAACCGCCATGCCCTCCGATGGACCCGCCGCAACGGCGGTAACCGCTCCCCTTTCAACCCCGTCATCGTCCTCTGTGGTGGCAACGTATCCTCTGAGTCTCACAAAAACAACAACGGCAGCAGAGGGGAGGTACGCAGGTTCGATGACGACGACAACGGTTTGGGCCTGAGATCCTTGCCGACATGCATGTTGGAGTTTTTGCTGGGATCCGGGTTTGATCGTCTTCTAGAACAGCTATCTCAGATCAAGATCAACTGTATAGAGTGTTATGAGCACCCTTCGGCTTCAAAGCCGCCATTGATTCCTTACCGACAATCGAAATCGATGAGAAGTACTTGGATTTGGAATCTCACTATACAGTTTGCAAAGAGGTTTTTGAGATGGGAACTTCAGGGGCACTCAGTTGCGTTGACCAATGATTAGAATGTTGGGTTGACCATTTGGAGGCTTTCCGGTTGGGAGATTCTCTAGTGGAGGAGAGGTGCTGAGAGGATATTCTCAAATCCTGTCGTGCCATTATCGTTGGAGACGAAGTGGGATTATAGTTTGAGAGTGATTAGGTTAAAATAGAGGGACAATTTAGAGATTTTTGATAGATTTTTAGGGTTTGGATAGTTTTGTCTATAAACCCCATCTATCACGATTACAAGTTAGTTTTAATTCATTTATAGTCATATTTGTCTATGTTATAATCTTTCATGGTCAATTTTGGTAATTTATTTTTTTGTAAATATATAAAGTATGGTGGAGATTTAAAAAAAAAAAACAAAGGAAGAAATTGAGTTAGGGAAAAGCTATGTATCTTCGAGCTTATCAAATTGTTAGAAAGGGAATAGAAGTAGAAAAAAAATTGTGTAAGGGTAAAAATAAATTAGGTCAAGCCATAATTTATTTTTAATAGATTAGATTTATAATGTATTTAACTAATTTGAGTCCAATATATAGTTTGTTATAAACTTTATTTTAAGTACTAAATCTGATTTATTATTATTGAATCTGATCTGACTTGAAGCCTGATAAAAGATATATATATATATATATATATATATATATATATATATATATATATATATAATGTTTTATCAAAATAAAAAATTTAAAAAAAATATTTATATACAATATACTAAATTCAATCTTTATAATAATATATAAAATTTGTAAAGTATTTATAATATAAAAAATACTTATAATAAAGTATAACAAATTAAAAATTTTTAATAACTATTTTAATTATAAAATTGTTTTTGTATTTATTTTTATTTTAATAGGTTCTGGTGGGCTTGACAGGCCTGTCAGGCAATTTTGTGCGTCTAGATTTAGCCTATTAATAGAATTAGGCTTTTAAATCAATTTGGGTTTGGAATTATTTTATAACAGGTCAGGCCAGGTTGCAAGTTTCTGGCCTGTTAAAAATAGCAAGCGACTTAGCGACCAACGAATTTTCTGCCTATTTCTCTGATGGTTGCAAAATCGAGTTAAAAATAGCGACTGATTTTGTGACCAAAAGAACTAAATACTAACTTTTCTATTTTGGTTGTTAAATTGGTCGTTAAATTAAAAAACTAGTGACTGTTTTAGTGACCAACTTTATTTTGGTCGAAGAAAAATAGTATTGGTCGCTAAATCGGTTTCTATTAGTGAATGTTCTTATTGGTCGATAAGATCTGTCGCTGAATGAATTTAGCGATAAACTTTTTCATGGTCCTAGAAATCCTATATCTATCGGTCGCTAATTATTAGTCGTTATTAGCAACCAATTTTTTCGGTCACTAAAATCGGTCGCCATTTTGATAATTTTTTGTAATGATGCTTCTTCTTTTTCTTCTTTTCCTCCTTTTTTTTTCTCATCTTCCTCCTTCGTTATTGTCATTCCTCCTCCTCCTCCCCTATTATTATTATTATTATTATTATTATTATTATTATTATTATTATTATTATTATTATTATTATTATTATTGTTATTATTGTTATTAGAGTAGTAAAGTATATTTTTTATCCTTAAAATTTACTAAAAATTTTAATTTTACTCCTAAATTTTAATTTGTCTCAATTTTGCTCTAGAAATTTTTTATTTACATCAAATCTACCCCCTAAACATTAACATCGTTTAAATTTTTAACAGATGTTAATGACGTGGCATAGAGTGTGTCTGATATAGCAAATAACTGAATAAGTATCTTAGTTAGCTAAAAATGTTTATTTTAATTATTTTTTTTTATTTTTTCTTTTAAAAATTATATTAAAGGAAGAAAAGGGTAAAAATCCCAATCTGAACCCTAGTATTTCTTCTTCTTCTTCTTCTTCATCTTTTTCTTATTCTTCTTTTTCGTAAGCCTCCATGACACTCCATAAGCAAGATACCTAAGCCATGAAACCACATCATAAGCCTTCATAACACTCTATTTATCTCTATCGCACTAGTGAACCATTGTCACTTCACCATCACTATTTCGCGTCAATTAATTAAACACCAGAAGCTGGGGCGCGGGCAAACGGTTAGCGGTGGTTTTTTTCAACCGTTGAAATAACCGTTGCAAAATGTGAATTAGTTTTGTGACGGTTATTACCCGCTGTAGTATGAGGGTGAAAAATGATATCTCCAATTTTGCAAACTGCCGCTAAATGCCAGTGATTTGAAAATAAGCCGTTTTGTGGCGGGTGATAACCGCTGCTAAATATCAGAAAATGGACAATATGCCTGTTTTGTGGCGGTTAAAAACCACCGCCAAATTCAAAATTCCCATTAAACTTTTAGGTTTTTTTTTATTATTTTTTCTGTTTTGAAAACGTCTGTTTATTAAACTTTAATTTTTTTATTTTCAATTAATTTAAAAAAATTGCAACCAAGTAAAATAGCCAAATAACATAACAAACCAAATTAAATATATGCAGACATAACATATATAATTAGATTGTCATAACACCATCCAAAATAAAGTAAGAATGCTTAACTTGAAGAAAATAAGCATAAAGCACTAAACCAATTTAAATGCAAAAGTATCTAAGAACATTAATTGAAATTTAAAATTTTTATTGCGGGTCGTGATTGCCAGATGAAAATGGCCCTGCGCGTGACGAGTCCGATGTACTGCCCAAAAAGGCCAGCTCTGCAACAACCTCAGCTGGCAAATTGCCTTCTTGTTGTTGGACTAGATATCCCAAGACCTTATATATCGACTGTCTCTTCACCTACTCTTCTTCTAGCTTAGTCGTCAATTCTGCAATCCTCCACTCGTACTCTTCATTGGGCTCTGCAGAACCCAACGGTTGTCCAGCAGTGTTACCAAAGACTTGGGTGGGACATGGTCCAGCACCTAGGGCACGAACACGTCCTAGGTGCTCCTTTCCGAGAACTTGTGCTAGCGAATATTTTGTGAAAGGTGCTTAGAGGATTTATCTTGCCTCTCAACATTCGCAATTGCTTCCTACAAATATACAACACATTGAAAAAGGCATGAGTTAACAGTAGCATAATATATACAGTAAGCTAAGTTACTTGAAAATTTCAAACATGACTTATACTAACAACACGCGCATCGGGATGGATATACGAGCTATTTTTTTTCTTATGAGTCATGATAAACAACTCTCCTCTACCAACGGGCCTTCCTTGCTCTTTCTCCTATATAATTGATATCGACACAATTATGTAAACAACAACAACATATTCAGTAAGATTAATCAAAATCTTAATGCAAATAATTACTTATTACCACTTCGTCTTTTTTTCTTGTCAATGTTTTCGAGTCTCCAGTATGTGTGTAAAGTTGCTTACTCCGATTTAAAGCGTTCTGTTTACACTTTTTCTATGAACAAATAACAGAACAAATGTAAATGAGAAAGAGATGTTGAATATAAAATGTAAGGGGTGTAATATATATACACATGTATGTTCTTATGGAAATAATAAAAAATACCAAGGCTTACCTTTGTTTCTTCCTTCTGGCGATAGTCAAGGAAGTTTTTCCATTCATTTTCTTCTATTCCTTTCGAGCGATGCTCAAGATTTTCCTCATAAGTCCTTATTTCTTTGTAACACTTATGATACAAGTTGTGCCTGGTATCCTTCCAATTCTTTCCTATCCTCTTCATAATTCCGCGCTTTATTTTTCCTCCAACATCATCCTCATAGTGAAAGACCCGCTGCAATTAGTTGACATTGTCATTAACCAAGACCAACTAACAAGCATAAGACTTCTAATTTGAAGAAATGCCACAACCATTATAGGCTAATTTAAATTGATAAAAAAGTGAATGTTTTGTGCAGCACAGTGAAAGGGGTCTCTGACTCCTTAGTTGTACTGTGTACCAAAATGCAGGAAGCTTGAGAACATATAGAAAGACAATCTTCTATTTAATATGCAATGGAAAAAACTCTCGAAGAGAAAGGGTTGAACTCATGTTAGGGTTTGAAAGGGAGAAGTCTCTCACTTGATGAGAATGACCTGCAGCTTATATCAGAGTTTGAGAGTTATAGAAAAGTTGGAGCGTATGGAGAAAACAGAAAATGCTTAGAATTAGGAGGAGATCACAACAATATTTGACCTATGGATTTAACATTAATCATTTCAAATATTTTTTTGTATTTTCAAATCACCTTAAATTTGTATTTTGCAATGTATCCCTATTCTTTTATTGTCGCCCCAAATCTGTTACGAAGTTACGGGATTAACTTAAACAAGTTAACTATTGCTTCTTTAAAAAATTAAATTGAACCACTTGCATAATTTATATGGACTTAAACTGTTAGGTTAACAAAAAAGTAGAAAATATCGGTTTAATTTCAAATGTTTGTTGAACTAATCAGTTATAAAAATCTGTGCTTATCAAAGATATATAAACGTGCCATTTCAATTAAATAAACTTTACTGATAAGCAATAAAATCAGTTTACACAAGTTCAGCACAAATTATTTCTAAAGCATCACTCACATATCTGGTTCTCCTCTTTTTGTGTTTCTCTCTAAAGATTTATTTATATGCTACTTTAAACTGTTTCAAATTAAATTGTTTTGATTTCACACGATGAATCTGTTTTTTTTGTTTTCCAGTTTTTTGAAGGCCTTAATTTTTACACTAACAGCCAGTTATATGGATCTTCAACCAGGTAAGTAACATTGTTTTTCTGCGTCTCATGTATGTACTATTTCAAACCTCATTTTATACTTTTTCTAATTTCAGTCTAAATCATAATAAACGCCCCTTGATAAATTAAATTTTTAACCAAAAAAAATATACAACTAAAAAACATGTTCACAATAGCATATAAAATTTAACAAAATTAACAAAATTTCAACCATTCAGAATCAGTAACCTAACCCAGCAACTCAAACAGTATTATTAACAACAAATCAACAGAATAAACCAAGCAAAAAGTTAAAATCAAATTCAACAAACAGTGCTTAATGCTGAATTCTGACCAGAGGAAGGGACAGAGAGACATCAGAAAAATAATCAATAATATTATTATGGCAATCTCAGCAACTCAGAATAATCAGAAATTAACGAAATCTCAGCAACTCAATATCAGTGAACTACCCCAGTAACTCAATCAGTAATTCAATATTATTAACAACAGATCAACAAAACTAGAAAAAACAAACTCAAGAAGCAGTGTTTAAGCTAATCAGAGGAAGGGACAGAGAGACAGAGAGTGAGCTTGACGGCGACAAAGAGAGAGCTCGACGGTGACGGCGAGGAGAAGAGAAAACTCGGCGGTGACGGTGAGGATAAGAGAAAACTTAGCGGCGACGGCGAGGAGAAGATAGAGCTCGACAACGGCGACGGTGAGGAATCTTCAACCCTGCTTGCGATGTCCAGATGACGCCGACGAACACAGAGAGAGCGCGCTCGACAATGACAACGACGCGGTGTTGCAGGGCTGTGGGGGCTGCGGTGGTTGTGGTGGGCGGTGGCTGTGGTACGGGGATGGGGGCTAGGGTTTTTTTGTTTATCCTTTTAATTTTCAGAGAGGATAGGAGGTGGGTGGGGGCCTGGAGGAGTGCGGAGCTTTCGAGTAGTCCAATAGGTTTAGGGGATTTTTTTTATAAAAATTAAAACAGCGCTGTTTTGGGGGATTTATCAAACCGCAAGACCTAAAAAAATCGACCGATTCTGCTGGTTCACCGGTTAACCACCAGTTTGACCGATTTTTTACCGATTTTTTGTTATACAGTTTTTTAGACGAATCGAATCGTTCTAGTGATCGTTATCTGGTTAACTCAGTTGAACTGGCCGGTCCGATTCGGTTTTTATAACTATGATTAAAATAGTATGATAATAATTTGAAGAGAAATGGAATTATGTCTAAATTTAATTTAACAAAAAAATATTATTTCTGATGAACTATTTTAATTTTATTTTTTAAAAATATATGTAAATAAAAAAAATATCTGCAACAATAATTAACACTGTTTCTAAAGAATAAGTTATGTCTTATTACATGTGTAAAATTTTTTTTGATGCATTGAAGTGGTTTCTTATGGTTAAGTTTATCTTTTTATTTAATATAAAACCAACTACAACTAATTATGGTATAATAATTTTTGCAAATTATAAAAATCCATTGAATATTGACTTTGTTCAATTTTTTCTTTCTCAAACCATTTCTATAACAATATATAAAGAGAATAAGAGAGTTTGGTGTCCAATTTTCACTTTTTCATCTTATTCCAATTACTAAACAATGATAACTATAACTATCATCTTAAAATTTGGTCAAAAATGTAATTATCAGTCAATTTTTTGGTTTTTCTCACACTATTTTTTGTTTACACATAACAGATAACCTAAGCTGATTTATTTTTTTTTTAATTTTAATTTCAACTGTTAAATTTAGATTTTTAATTTGAAAATATAAATAAAAGCATTAACTTTTTAAACGCTGAATTTTAATGATTATTTCAAACGAAGGAAATTGTAAAAAAATATAACAAATAAAGGTCAAAAAAGTAATTATACTCGTTTGATCTTTTTTTATCAACCCGCATATTTAGTATCATTTTCAACCAAAATAGATATCGTGACGATGATTAAAAGGTCCAAAGTTAAAATGAAATTCACGAAAGGCAACGCGTTTGGAATTTCTAATCTTCTGTGATTATTTTTTCTATTAGTGGTTATATTTTTTGTTTTGTGGGCAAGAATTTTATTATATTTCTATTAGTTTAAGTTCTTTATATTTTTTTAGTTTTATAGTAAAATTAAATCTCTAACTACTAACTTATTTAAAATATACGTTATATATAATGATGGAGATGAATCACCTTTTTTTTTTTATGTTATTTAACATATGTTAAAGTATATTTAAAAATGGTATAGAATAAAAAAATATATAATATCTGATAATCAACTAATAATTGAGAAATCTAAATTGGAATCGTAGGGAATCTTTTATTCTAAATTAGAAAGTGACTGACAATAAAATATAATTTATTGATTTGAATTTATAATTTCTTTTAAAATAACAATAGAATCATTATTGGATTTTAATATTTAATTTTTTCAATATTAGTTAACATAAAATAAAAACAAGTTTGACCAAATTGCATGACACCTAAACAATAATTTAGTTAAAACAAGTCGAAGTAATAAAATATTGGGTAAAGTATATTTTTTGTCCCTAAAGTTTGATAAAAGTTTTAAAAATACTCCTAAGTTTTATTTTGTTCCAATTTTATCCCAAAAGTTTTCGATTTGCATCAAATATATCCCTGACGGATAATTTTTAAAAAAATTTAAGACCAATTCAACAACAATTTCATAAGAACAGTCCTCAATACAAGCAAATCAAGCATAATTTTCATGCATTATTGTTAGATTGGTCTTAAATTTTTTTGAAAATTTAGCCGTCGAGGGTATATTTGATGCAAATCGAAAACTTTTGGGACAAAATTGAAACAAAATAAAACTTAGGGGTATTTTTAAAATTTTTGCCAAACTTTAAGGACAAAAAGTATACTTTACCCTAAAATATTTAATAAAGACATTAGTTACACATTCTTCAGTTTAAAGTACATTGACAAAAATTTAAATAATAACAATGCCAAAACTATAAAAAGTGCTAATAAGGCTATATGTGGTTGTATTTTATTTAAGTATTATTCGTCACAATTTTTCTTATGAAAATAGTAGTAAGTGAAGGAAAGATATTTTTTATATTGTGCAAACCTCACTAAATTTCATATCAACTATAATTCGCTAAACCTAAGTTGCTAGCTAAAACTAAATCGTAATAATTCTGATGGAGGAAAATTTTTACAAGTTTGTTTTCTCACTTTTCTTATGCCACTATTAATTAGTTCGATATATTTTGATACTATACTAGATATTGATAAAACCTGGATTTCAAAGTCACGGAATAGTGTGGAATATAGGCAAGAATTGAACAATTTTTTAGACTTTGTGTTTGCGAATGCATCCTCCGATGGCATGATAAAGTGTCCATGTCCTAAATGCGGGTTTCAACTTATGCAAACAATAGAGGATGCATACGATCATCTGTTATTACGATCATTTCCCCCTGGATATACTATTTGACTGCGTCATGGTGAGAAGCCGGTTGAAGAGAGATCCAGATTGGGACGAGTGGATGAAAATCTGATATCCCAAGTGAATCAAATGCACCAAATGGTCAACGAGGCATTCAATTTCACGATGCAACATGGGAGTGAGGACATCACAACAATCGAACATGCAGAAGATGATGAAAACGTGTTACCGTACTTATATGAAGATCCAAGTCGCGCGGTGCGGGATTTTAACGATCTACTATCAGATGGAGAGCAGGAGTTATATCCCGGATGCTCAAAGCACTCCAAGTTATCATTCTTAGTGAAGCTTTATCATATCAAGTGTATGTGCAGTGTCAGTGACAAGGCAATGTCCATGATTCTTGACTTACTGCAGGGCACATTCGAACAAGCAAAACTTCCAAAGAAAGTGTATGAAGCCAGGAAGACAATAAGAAAGTTGGGTATTGAATATACCAAGATAGATGCTTGTCCAAATGATTGTATGCTGTACCGAGGTGATGATGAGAACTTGACTAGGTGCAAGAAATGTGGGTGTTCAAGATGGAAGCAGAAGACTAAAAAGGGCTCTATTGTTAGGCTCAACGTACCTGTGAAGAGAAATGGAAAACCTATAGCAGCCAAGACTCTTCATTACTTTCCTCTCATACCACGGTTGCAACGGTTATTCATGTGCAGCAAGACATCAAGTGATATGTTACGGCATAAACAGGCGTGTAATAATGATGGTTTCCTTAGGCATCCAAGGGATGTTGAAGCATGGAAAAAGTTTGATGCAAAGTATACTAATTTTTTGACGGATCCGCGCAATGTTCGCCTAGTCTTGGCGAGCAATGGATTTAATCCCTTTGGGAATATGAGCACAAAATATTCCATCTGGCCTGTGATTCTTATTCCGTATAATCTTCCACCCTGGCTTTGCATGAAACTGACATCTTTCATTCTATCCACGCTTATTCCCGGGCCGAAAATGCCAAGTAACGAGATAGATGTTTACTTGCAGCCTTTGATAGATGAGTTGAAGCAATTATGGGATGGCGTTGAAACGTATGATGCCAAACAGGGAAACACTTTCAAGATGTGTGCGGCACTAATGTGGACTATCAGTGACTTTTCAAGATTGGGAAACCTATCTGGCTGGAATACGCACAGTGGGTAAGCCTGTCCTACGTGTAACTTAGATGCTAAGCCACATCGGCTGAAAGACAGTAAAAAATGGTGTTTCATGGGCTATTGTTGCTTTTTGAATCAGGGAGACAAATACAGACTAGACCGGAATAGATTTGACGGGCCGGTCGAAGGTAGAGATCCACCAAAGAAGTTATTCGGAACAGATGTATTGAGACAACAGTCTAATGTGCACGTTTCATTTGGGAAGAGTTCTACTATGACATCCAAAAAAAGACGTAATGGCCAGGATGCGGATGATGAAGATGACTCGCATTGGAAAAAGAAGAGTGTTTTCTTTGACCTCTCGTACTGGAAGGATCAGATGTTGCGTCATAACCTCGATGTGATGCATATAGAAAAAAATGTGTGTGACAATGTGGTCTTCACTATCCTAAACGATAGCGGCAAATCAAAAGACAATCTTAAAGCTCGTAGAGATTTACAATGCATGGGCATAAGGCCTGAATTATGGCTAGGGGAAGGTGATAAATATCCTTCTGCAATATTTGCGATGTCGAATTCATAGAAGGATGTATTCCTGAAGACTTTGCAGAATGTGGTCTTTCCAGATAGTTACTACTCTAGCAATATTGCTCGTTGTGTTGATTTGCGACAACGCAAGTTATTTGGGTTGAAAAGTCATGAATGCCATATTCTGATGGAACAATTACTCCCAATTTTGGTGAAGAATGCACTTCTGAGTCTGGTGTCCAATGTGATTACAAATTTGTCATCATTTTTCTGAGAACTTTGTGGGAAAGCCATAAACCCTATGCAGCTTGCTGAGTTTCAGAATCATGTTGTGCAAACCCTGTATCAGATGGAAATAATTTTTCCTCCATCCATCTTCACCGTCATGGTTCACCTCACGGTGCATCTCGTTGATGAGGTTACTCTTGGTGGACCAGTACATTATCGCACTACTAGAAAACTAGTTATTACAGACGGATATTTCCAACGAATTTTATCCCACGGAAATACAGAGGGAATTTCAGAGGGATTTTTTGTCGAAAAACAAAAAAATGGATTAGTATAAATTACAGACGGAAAAGAGAATCCGTCTATAATTTCGTCGAAAAAATTAATTTTTTTCCGTGAAAAATAGTTACAGACGGATTTGCCGTCTGTAATTAAATAGACAAAATGTTGCGTTTTATCAAATTATTACAGACGGATTTTTCATCTGTAATTTAAATTTTCCGTCAAAAATATTACATTAACCCTAGCTCAGATCTTACCCTCTCTCGATCCATTCACACTCCACACAAGTTTAGCAGAAGCTTCTTCCTCTCTCCATCCACGCTCTCCCCATCGCAGGAGCTTCTTTCACCGCCGCCGCTCTCCCCATCGCTCCGTCCACGAAGAAGCTCCATCACTTACGAGCTCCATTTTTCTGCTTCTGTTTGAGCTGTGTTTCAGTCCCCTCCATTTAGATCTGCGCTTCTGAATTTCAGATCGCATTCCGGTAACCTCTATTTCTCTTTTTTTTTCTGTATTCTCTCTTCGAGTTCTTCATTCACTTTCCCTCACTGCACATTCTTCTCGTCTCACGATCTGATCTCATGGCTCCTAACACTGTTACGGACTTTGTTTTCTTGTCAGATTCAATTTGAGACAATAATCACTTCCGTCATTTCAAAGATCGAACGCAGACATGGCAATCCTTTTGTTTCCTCACAATCCCGTACTTCGATATTTATTTTAGGCTTCTCTATCAGCTACAATTTTGATATGTGCATGTAATTTGAATCTATGATACATTTACATGGACTTCGTGTTGTGTAATTGTACACACTTGCCTTATAATTGAGATCTATTCATGGTGAGGTTTGTATTTGAATGTTCTTCAAGATTACTGTTGGATCTTCTGATTTAGCTTATGATACCCGGTGTTATTTCCCTTTCTCCTCAAATTTAGCTATGATATGTTGCTGTAAATTCTATTTCGTACAAAATTGGTGATGAATTAGATTATATGCAAGTTACTTGCCCATTGAGCGTAGCCAAAATTGTGAGGTTGGGGCAGTGCTGGATTCCTTTGCAAAATGATGCATTTAACTGGGTTGGGGAATACTTCAGTCTTTCTTTCTATTTGCTTGAATTATCTTATACAACTTTGAATTTATGTTCTGAATTTTTTTCACCTATATAGGTTGTACTTGCTGCATCCATTGTGGGCAAATCTGGTAAAGGTGAGACGTCTTGAATTGATGCTCAGTTAGGTGGTGCCTAAATCAATATGGATTAGAAATTGCTGTTGCACTGACAAGGGCTTCTTTCTTTTGGATGCAGTTCTGGTTTCTAGGCAGTTTGTGATAATGTTGCGCAGATATGTGTACTAGAGGTATATTGTATTCGCATCTAGTTGTAATTGCTTTGCCTAGTTCAATTTATGTATCCTTATTTATCTTAAATGTTCTCTCCTTTATTAATTATTTAGTAGTTCTGTGAAGATAGCTTACCTCTCTAAATTTATGTGAAGACAGAAAGTTATGAGAAGACAACTTACCTCTCCAAATTTTTTGGATATGAATTGTAGCATTTCTCAAGGTGATAAACTATTTTCTTGTTAAATGTGTATGGATTTGTCTCTTTTCATCATTATACGTATATATATTGCCAACTTCTCTTCATATCCCTCACTCACTTACTATATCCCTCGCTTCATCAATTCTCTCCCTCATCACTCATCATCATCTCCATGGCTTGTTGCAACTACTTCTTCAACCCTCAACAAATAGATGAATATCCTTTCCCACTTCCCATTCAATTTTCCTTATATGATTATGATTATTACTATTATTCCAGGTAATCTAATTAGATTAAATTGTTACAACACTCTATATATACTTTTTTTTGTGTGAATTATTTGCCACTATGCTGCATTTATTTATGTTCAGTCTATATTTCAGTGGAAACAGTAACGAATATCCACCACTGGAATGTTGGGCACACGAGTTTTCAAGACAAGACATGGAGTGTTACCCTTCACTTCCTTTTTATGAAACTCTCTCCATCGAACCAATTTCAACTATTAAAGGTATATATATCATGATGATGACTGATGAGTTTCTTAAAGTTTTTATTTGCTTTTTAGATTCTTATATTACTATAGCTACATATATTATACCTTGTCCTTAAATACATGCAGACTATGAATTTTATGATATTAAGAAAGGGTTTTCTGTCTGGAACGAAGTGGATGCCGGCTTTGATTGTTCGGAAAAAGTAGTTTCGTCATCATCATTAAGAAAGGCTTTGATTGTTAAATGTGTATGGATTTGTCTCTGTATTTCGCTGACAAATCAGAGGTACCGTTTTGTTTTTTCACAAGTTTCCTTCTTCAAATTGAACTCAAGTTTGGTTTTTTTGAAGCTTTTCATTGGGTGTCTTCTTGATGTTTGATAAAATGCCTGAACTAAAAATGAGAGTTTTTTTCCAGGTGAAAACTGATGGAGGAAACTCTAAGGGAAGAAGATGCAGCTAACTGGGTTTACAGGGGTGAAGGAGCTGTTCTTGTTCTTGCTTACAATGGATCAAATCCTTCTTTTGTGAGTTATTTTTTCTTCACTAATTGGGGTTTAACTACATGGATTGAATGACACAATTGCATGCCATGATAATAAATGCTTATGTTGGTACGCTTAATAATATACAAATTTACTAATATTTTAATTTGTGGTTCTTTGGAGTAAGGAGCACCATGTAAAAACTAGTGCTTGAGCTTTTGTAGTCTTTTGTAACCGTGACTTCATTGTCGTGAGTTTTTTGACATTTTCTAACTGTAGTTAGTCTTTTTGAACTATGGTCCATTTTTCCTTTCCTTATAAATATCCAAGGCTGGGACATGAAAAACTAAAACAAATTGCTTGTTGTGATTCACTATCTAGTTGTTGGGTATCCACAACCACAAAGTAGCTTCACCGTTGTTGAACTATATATATATAGTAACACCATCCCATCCACTTTACACTACCCAATCCTCATTCATCTTTCTTTACTTCACTCAAACTCATGCCAAAGCCACAACTAATTACTTTTAGAATGGCAAAATCTTCCTTCTTACTTCCATGCTTGATTCTCTTATTCCTCATAGCCTCTGAAACTGGTATTCTCTTCTCTCTATTTTTTATTTTCTTCTTCATTGTAATCGATGTATATAATCTTCATCTGTGTGTGGCAGTCACTCTATTGCAATACCATAGTTCACATTGTTAATATTACTCATTCTTTATCGATTCAATATCTTCATGGTGTTCTACGGTGTAATTCACTGTAGTTACTATTCAGTAATCTTTTATATTCAGACAACTTTCTGGTAAGCCTTTAGTTTGTATCAGGTGAATGAAATGCTAAGATATTCTTACTTCGTCCTTATTTTTTCGTACAATAAGAAACTATTCTTTTGGTTTGGTTATTCTTTATTTACTTATTTATTGTACTTGGTTATGTAATATCAGATTCTTGCCCTGACCCCAGCTTTTAATGTCACGGGGGATCATTATCCTTATTTCATCAAGTGCTTTCTTCCTTGTGTACTATCAGGAATTTGTGGTCCTTTGAGGAAACTCATGGAGCAGAATGCTCAAGCATTTAATCAAATCACAAACAATTTGTCTAGTTACAAGGTGAACTACTCAACCGAACCATTCTATTATTTTATTGCTGATTATAAATAGTTGCAGCTCTTTGCAAATCTTTATAATCTTAAGCCATGTTACTAACTAGTTCAGTGTCTAAAATATAAATTTGTGGCATTTCACCAACCTAGGTTTTTTTTCATAGATAATTGATTGATATCATGTTTAGGAAAGATGAAAATGTTAAGTAAAAGAAATCATCACATTCACATATGGCGTCAAAAGTTGTTTTTCATGGAAAACCTGAGCCATGAACTCTCTCTATCTCTCTCTCTCTCTCTCTCTCTCTCTCTCTCTCTCTCTCTCTCTCTCTCTCTCTCTCTCTCTCTCTCTCCTTGATTCTAATATATAGCTGTTATTAGAGCTTAAGCTTATTAGAAATTACTATGGGAAAAGACTAAATACTTGTTATTTGTGTAATATGAATTAAGCATGAATTTATATGCAAGTGGTTTTATGCTTTTGGATTTATTTTCCTTTCATGTGACTTTTGTTTACATTCTCTGCAAGTGGTTTTATGCTTTTGGATTTATTTTCTTTTCATGTGACCTTTGTTTACATTCTCATGTGATGTATATAATGTTGTTTTCTGAATCCATGCTGCAATAATGATAGTGTTCTTTGATAAACAGTTGCAGGATAACATTGACCTCTTTTGCCGCACAAGGCACAACATTTGTTCAATTCTTAATGAGTATGTGAATCCTCTAAATAGGACTTGATTAATACACTAATTCATTTTAGTTTTCATCTTCATCTTCATCTTCATTTTCATGTTGTACTTGTAATCGATGTATATAATCTTCATCTGTGTGTGGCAGTCACTCTGTTGCAATCCCTTTAGTGCTTGTCTTGCCTTATCTTTTTCGTCTAAACCAATGTCTCCGTCAGTACAAAGATACCGGGGAGAAAACTTGTCTTTTGAATGGTAAGAGCTATTTATTGCCTTAAATCGTGCTGTCTTTTTGTTTCCTATTCAGAACTTTTTTTAGTTATCAATTGTTGGTCTAAATTTTGCAGGTTTAGGAAATTGATGTAATACATTATTCAACCCCTCCACTGCTACTCCGCCGCCCTGGATAGCAACTTCCTCCTCAGCTCGGCCCGAGCCGTTTCCTCCAAATGCGCCAAATGTAGATCACTAGATCCAGGTGTTCTTTTCTTGTGTGTTCTGGAATGAGAGCTAATTTTGATTGCAGTTTTGGAATTGAATTTTGGAATCCTACTCGAACTGAAATTGCTCTTGATTATACTGGTTGAAATTCAAAATTGAAAGCTAATTCTTCTTCTTCAGCCAAATCTGTTGCTTCTTCTTCGTTTTTTGCATAAATAGACAAAGATGAATGTTGAATTATTGCTCGATCTGCCAGCTCTATTGATTTTGTTTGTTGTTGAGGTTAAAATGTAAAATTGAAATCTGACGAGTCTCCTTCTTCTCCTTTGATGTGAACTTCTTCTGTAAGTTTTGGATTCCTTGCTGATTTTGAAGCTTTTGCTATTGTAGACTCTAATTTTGCAATTTTATATTCTGAATATGAATTCTAAAATTGGAGATATGTGATTATTGAATTTTCTGCTGCTAGCTTTGCTGAATTGTTGTTGAGTAGTGAAAATTCTGTATTTGATTTGGCCTGAATCTAGAAAATTAGAGGCTCCTGGAGTCGTTGATGATCGTTGATTTGGCTGTGGTTACTGTTCTAAGGTCATATAATGAGACTGCATTTTTGGTTAGTCAAAATTATCCTGTCACCATCTTCAATTAAGCTCTGTCATATAAGCTCTGGCCCTGTTATTGTTTCTAGGCTAGTATGATTTTCCCTTGAATTCATGAAACATGTTTGGGAAGGAGAAGGAGTCATAACTTATGGCCAAAAACTAATTGGAGCAACTGATTCACAGAAATCTGCACCTGGAACTATTGTTAAATATTGACTCGTATTTAGGTCACAGACCCAGATAACTCATCACAGAGCCTTTATGAAGCTTGGACTAGTTCTGGCATCTCTCCTTTGGTAAGCATATTGCAACTGTCAAAAAATTAGTAAAGTAGAAGCATGCAATTTACTATGCTTTTAGTTTCAACAAATTGGCCAGTGATCAGTATGTGATTGGAAGATTAGGTGGTGGAGGATCAGATTATAAACCTTTTGTGCAGCATGTGGGAATTCTATCAATTGATATAGCCTTTGGAGGAGGTACATAACACATTAATTTAATCACTAAGATTCGGATGCGTTAATAATACTCTCTCTGCGTTAATAATATTGACTCTTTGTGCCAGAATTTCTTGTGCCAAAAAAGAAAGCATCAGTGAGAATTTCTTGTATATCAAGAATGCTGTTGTATCATCAAACTTAACTCCTTGAGGCACCAAATTTAAGAGAACAGTGGTTTTCTCTAGTTGATGATTTGCTGCATTAGCTCCAACAATGCGAACCTGGTTACGACTCAACAAAAGACTGGCTGCAATTTCCTCAACTAGCTTGAAAACCAAAGGGAAGAACTTGTATATTGCAATGCTGATGTGGAGTTTAACTTGAAGTGGCCACACAACCACAAGGAGATCTAGGAGGTGTATTTGTTAATGGCTCTGAGCAAGTCACCATCATGCAATCTAAAAGGAATAGGATCAATATAAAATCTTGTTTGTTTAAATTGTTGAAAATGAAGGAACTAGTAGTGTCAATGAGTAATGTAAATAGTTATAGTTCTGTCAATGGTTTATTTTTTTGGGTATCTTTTTATTGAGATAGTGAGATATTGGCCAATGATGTTGAAAAATAACATCTAATTTTATAGGTATCATGTAATGAATATTATATTTATCTATATGATTTTTGGCCTCTTTTTTTTTCAATTTACAGTGTGTTTGATGGAGGAAATTTAAAAAATAAACCTAAAGTATTCATTTTGCAATAAAAAAATTTAAAAAAATTTCTATTTTACTCTACCGACGGATTTACAGACGGGTTTTCTGTCTGTAATCATAGTGTGAGATGATTTTTCAAGGTTCAAATTATAGATGGAAAATCCGTCAGAAAATCTTTCTGTAATTACAGATGAAAAATCCGTCAGAAAATCTGTCTGTAATTATAGACGGAAAATTCGTCTGTAATTACAGACGGAAAATACGTCGGAAAGTTCGTCGCCTTTGGAAAATGGATAGAAAATTTACAGAGGAAAAATCCGTCAGTAACTGGTAAAAATCCGTCTGTAATTTTCTGACGGAAAAAAAATCCGTCAGTAAATAATTTCCGACGGGGCTTTTACAGAGGGACAAAATCCGTCGGTAACCAAAAATCCATCTGTAATAAAGACTAAATCCGTCTGTAAATCTGTCTGTATTAATCCATTTTCTAGTTTTGTTGGTGGATGTATCCAATAGAAAGGTTAGCTTGTTGATAAACCCCTTTAGTACACTCAGTTGAATTAATTGTGTATATACTAAGCATTTTATTGTATTTATAAAAAAAAGGTATTTAGGACGTCTAAAGCAATATGTTCGTAATAGGGCATAATCAGAAGGCTCAATTGCAGAAGACTATTTATCTGAGAAAATCCTGACTTTCTGTTCTAGATATTTGGATAATATTGAGACTAGAATCAACCGACCAGGGCGAGTTGATGATGAGCCCATTGATGTTCTTCATAATTCAGGGGAAAGTATGTTCCCAGCTATTGGAAAGGCATTAGGGGCTGTTTCGCATTTTGAACTCACTCCAATAGAAAAACATCAAGCTCATCATCATGTACTAGTCAACTGCGATGCCGTGGTTCCGTTTGTTGAGTAAGTATACACATGTATTTCTAAAACACCAATATAACTCTTTTCTCCCAATGACTAGTTGGACTAATTTTCTTTTCTCCCATAAAGTACATTTAGGGAAAAGACAAAGCGAAGCTTGCATCATCAGACAAGGTCGCAAGCTAAGATAGATAGTGTCGTCCATGCAGAATTTTCTCGGTGGTTCAAGCATGAGGTTGACAGAATACTAACCTAACCGATGTGTTTTTAGCCTGGAATTAGTACTATATGAAAACCAATTTTAATATAAAGCATGAATGTTATGTGGTTCCAGGTTCCTATGGAAAGTACGCTTCATTCGAAAGACTTGAAGTTGCTTGCGTGCGGTCCCATGATTCAGGCAAGATATTTTGGGGCGTACAATGTTAACGGGTACAAGTTTAGAACTATCACAAAGGAGAACGGGCTGAAAACACAAAATAGTGGAGTATATGTATCATCTAATACAAGAATTTATGCAAGCATGCATGATAATAAAGTGGCTGTTGGTGGTGTTCTGTATTACAGGAAAATTGTAGATATAATTAAATTGAATTATAGCTGTTCCTTCACAGTGGTTTTGTTCAAATGTGTTTGGGCTGATATCACTACCAGTAGAGGCATCAAACAAGACCATTTGGGGGCTTACCAGCGTTAATTTCTCTCGTCTGATACACACTGGTAATCGAGAAGAAGATGAACCGTACATATTGGCATCGGAAGCTCAGCTTGTATACTATGTGGATGATGAAGTAGTTAAGGAATAGAGTGTTGTGGTTCATGTGAAACCACGGGATTTGTATGACATGGGAGAAGAGAATGAAGAAGCTGAAGTTCGATTTTCTCCACAGCCAGGGTTGAACATGTCAGCGGAAGGTGACATTGGAGATTTACTGTTGACAAGGGAGGATGATATAGAAGACCTCATAGAAAATGCTTCAGAGAATTTCGATGATGTCACGTGATGCTTATATGAAGCATTTTAATGTAATTTAAAAAGAATCTTTTTGTCATAAACTAAGTTAAATAAACTCAACATTGTACATTGTTTTCTTTGGTTACTTTATACTTGTGTAGTTTTTATTTGTAGTTAAATATTTATGTTATTGTGAATTTTCATGAGTAAAAGTAGATTTTTCATTTCTTTCAACGATTTTAATACAGAAAAGTTAGTTTACGTTAAATCCTTAATGCTGTTTCAGTTGTTGTTTTTCTTAGGGCTGCATTTTTGATAATCTTGCTATCTATTATTCAATATAATTTCACTAGTGTTACGTTTTGAAAACACTAGTGAACATAACATGACGGTGGTGAAAACTGAGGACTTTTTGTCATCCTCTGCAAGCACAACAATTGCTACAGAGCTTCTGTTTAAGAAATTTTCCCAAACTACTAACAAGAGAGATGGTAATTGTCGAAAATTTGTGTTTAGTTTTAAAATTGTCTTAGCATATTGTCATTTGGTTTTTTTTCTAAGTCAGTATTTAATGACTTCGGAATTCTCAGTTTCTTATATGTATACTCATTTTGTTTTGTGCATGTTGATATTTTCAGTCTTAGCTGAATATTCTGGAGAAATAGTTTCTGACAGTCTAGATGGAGAAGAGTTTGATTCAGAAGACAATTTAGATGATATCTTATCTGTTGCAGTTGACAAATCCATGCAGTTTGATCTCAATAAGGTTCCGAAAGAAGACAATGAAACTTTAGAAGACCAACAAACACAAGATGATATACATATTAAAAAAGGTGCTTTGATCTGAACAAAAGGTGGTATGGAGATGAAATATCAGATCCTGTAAAATGTGAAGCCCATAGATTCTTGACAGAGTATTTTTCGCCAGGTCAATACGATGTTGGAGAGAAATTTTGATATTTTATTATAAGAGTTACATTGATTCCCTTAATTTAATGATTTGGGTCGCAGTTGTACATGTTTATCTACTTTTAGAGTTTCTTGATTTAGGTTTAGTAAGGCATAACTTCAATGAGGTGTAACTTTGATTTATGCTCTCTAGAACTTTATTTTAACTTTATAAATTCAAAGTATGATTTTATTTTCTTCTTTTACATCCATGTTTGAATGCAAATTTAAATGCCAATAAAGTAAACAAGAAAATCTTATTGGTAAATTTGTTCACATGAGTTAACATATATAGCTTATTTAACTTGTGAATTTTTTTTTTACGTAAAACGAATATAGAAAAAGTGTTACGAGTTTAAGTAACAATGATTTAAACATATGTAGCTTAAGATAGTAGTCTTTACTTAACTAGATTTTACCCAGATGGTTATTAATAAAGAAAACATTGAAATATGTGGTAATACGCATTTTGCGGTAGTTTAAACAAAACCGCCGCAAAATGTAAAACAAGAACTCACCTGGTGGTACATATAGCGGCGGTTTCAAAAAGACGCCGCTAAATGCAAACCTGATTAAAATATAGTGGCGGTTTGAGAAAATCCGCCGCTAAATGAAGGCCTGATTGCAGCCCCAACCCCCTAACCGCCGCTATATGCGCCGCAAGTTGTCCTTTTGCGGCGGTTTTATAAAACTGCCGCAAAATTTCCGTCGCTATCTACCGTAATTCTTGTAGTGCATTAACATACTTAAGTTTACTCTTATCACTACAAAATCTACCCCTATGATGAACCTTAATACAAAAATCATCTATTTCTGCCATCATAAAAAAGTTTTCTAGAATAGAGTAATTTATTAAATAAAAAAATAGAACATACAAATATTGCATTTTTAGATAAACTGAAACCCACAGTTCCTCATTACACAAATACCCTAAATAGCAATCAGAATGTGGTAAAAATGAAAAAAGCAAACCCTAATCATTCAAACATTGCAATTTTAATAATAAAATCGTGGCCTACCTGAAGAGAATCCTTGATCAGAATGGCAGCTAGCTCTCTTTTTCACAATGCTTGCGTCGCCGTCCATCAGTATTTTGTTGTTGACCAGTGGCTAGCTCTCCCTAGTCTTGCAATCATCGTTCTCCTTATCTTTGTTGCTCTCTACTCCTCACCGGCAATAAAAGTCTCTGCTCCCGCGTCAAAAAATGAATGGCGTCATAGGTTACTCAACATTTCTCTCCCAGAAACGTCGCTAGGCTAGCTTCAACGGCGTCACCACCAAAGTTCTTCTGCAACGTCGTCATAGCAGTTGAAAGGAATGGCGCAGCGAGTGCTCCCTCCAAGTTTGTTCAACTGCCTTTGTTCTTCCACTTTTCTTCCTCTTCGTTGCTAATGAGAGGAAAAGAAATCTCAGAAAGAGTTTTGAATAAAGGAAGACAAATTGTTTAACTCATATAGGAGTGTTTTGGAGATTTTACTTTTTTTTTTCACATTAAACATGATTTTTGCCATGTCACTAACGACTGGTAACAATTTAAACGCGGTTAACGTTTCAAGATAAATTTGATACAAATAAAAAATTTTTGGGACAAAATTAAAATTTAAGAGTAAAATTGAAACTTTTAATAAATTTTAGGGACAAAAAATATACTTCACCACCATCACCACCACCTTTGAACTTTTTTATGAATGACATAGAAATTTGTTATGAATAACACATCAATTTTTAGCGAATGACACAAAAAAAATCTTCAAAAGATCACACGTCTAAAACCAACTTGCTCAACCAATAAAATATGTTTAAATTTATTTTAAACTCAAAAGACGCATCAAATTATTACAAATAACACAAGAGTAGCTAAATTTCTTATATATTAGTTCAATATCACACAATCAATTTAGTGATAATAAAAACATATTATTTAATAAGAAACGACACAAAAACTTTTGGTAAATGACACAAGAAATTTTTAAAAAATTACAAGTTTAAAACCTTAACTCATTCAACTAATGAAATACATTCAAATATATTTTTAAACTGAAAAATAATTTGTTGTAAATAATACAGGAATAGCCAGAGACGTCTTATATATGAGTTTAATACCACCCAACTAGTCCAATGATAAAAAAAGTACATCGTTTAGTTAAAAATGACACGGTTAAAAAATTTATGTGCCATAATTAAAAAATTCCTATGTCACAATTAAGAAAAAATTAAGAAATTTTTTGTGCACGGTTAAAATATTTTGGTGTTATTTTTTTGACAATTTTACACAATTCAAAATTTTTCTTCCTGCGTTATTATCATGATCATCATCTTCTTCACATTCTTATAATTCTTGCTTCACAATTTCAACAAAAACCTATGTCATGGTTAATAAATTTTGGTTTGAAAATTAAGAAACTTCATGTGTTATGGTATTATTTTTTTTATAAATTCTATACAATTCAAAAATTTTTCTCCTCTTCTTATTCATCATCATTATCTTTTCTTTTTATCTTCTTCTTTTTTTACTTTTTCATCATTTTTCTTATTTCATTCTCTTAATAAGAATAAAAAATATTTAAAAATTAAAAAATACTGTAATAACCACTAGAAGAAAAAAGATGAAAAAAATAAAAAAAAAAGACAACAACAACATCAATAAAAAGAACAATGATAATATATATATATATATATATATATATATATATATATATATATAAAACAAAAAAGAATACAAAAAATAATGTATAACAGGACCGTATTGTTTTGCTAGCATTACAGTAACAAAATGTTAAATTAAGAGTTAATAAACCCATGAAAACGTAACGAGGTTCTTGCTTTGAAGATAAAATAGGAAGAGTAGTAAAAATAACTAAACGACTGAATTCCCTCCTACTCCTAATGTGACTACTTTTGATCCAATTCCTGGCTAGTCATTAAAACCTGAATAATAGTCACCAAAAAGGCAAAAACTAAAACCTGAATAAACTAGTATGACCTGGCGTGATGAAATTATATTATTGAAACATACATAAGTGAAAATTGGGCATTATAAATGAAAAACCAGCATATAATTATCTTGTAACTGAGTATTATTAGAAGATAATTTAGTTATATACATTAAATCAAATTATTTAATATTTTTTAACTATTAATTTTTTGAAAATGTTTGGTAACCAAAGAAAATCAGCCAAAAACAGCCATAATTTGTCTTATTTAACATTCATTAATTGTTATAATAATTAATTAATACTAAATAACACAAATTCTGTCTGTTTTTTGTCTACCTAACATTACCCTAATTTTTTATGTGAAAATAATTACATATGAATTTTTACTTTTGTTGATATATAGTTGTAAATTTGTAATTGATTGTGGTTACCTGAAGTAGTGGAGCAAATTGAAGCACAAAAGATAGAAGGTTTGATTCCGATGTATAACGCCATGAAAGTGGTATCCGGACTCCGGTTGTTAATTCCCATCATAGTCGTACTCTGATACGAAAAAGGACAAGGCAGTTAATGCGACATAGTAATAGCGGGAGAAGTAAATACTTGATTTAACTCCTTAATTATTGTATGTATCCCACATTTACTACTATACATGGCATGAACATAATTGTAAACATGGCTATTTCATTGATTCATGTAAGACAGTGATACCCTACAAGGCAATAATAATATATAACTTGGCCGGGTAACCTGTCGATCGATGGTATGTCACTCGCTCACATACACATACACATACACATACACATACACATGCACATACACATACACCCATACCCATACCCATACTCAAGCGCCTCGCTTTCCTTTCACGTGCTTGTGGTGGCCAATAGTGACACCCAATTGGACCCAATTGCCGCCATTGACATGGATGAAACCTACCCTTTGATGATCTACCCTACTTTACTCTCCTTCTACCTCTTCCCTTCTTATAATCTTCTCTCCACTCTCAACCAGCCACCTTCATTTTAATTTGCTGCTTTCTGTAATTTTTCGCATTCTGTTCCAAACATTCTAAACGCTTGTTGCTGATTTGTTGTAAGAAGCCATCAAATCAAATCAAATTATGGAGGACATGATAATCTCTCCCTCCTCATCATCTTCTCTGGTGTCTATCCCACAAGAAAACACACCAACCCTTCAGCAAAAGCTTCACTTCCTACTCCAAAACCAGTTACCAGAATGGTGGGTCTATGGCATCTTCTGGCACACAACCAACGACGACAATGGCAATCTCTTCCTCTCCTGGGGAGACGGCCATTTCCAAGGCGCCAAAGACGCCTCCTCCCCGAGACTTATTCCTCATTACCCCATTTCAGCGACGGACAGATGCAGAAAGTTCAACAACAGCAACAATAACAATGACGGAGAATGGTTCTACGTGATGTCTTTGACACGCACCTTTCCTATGGGCGAAGCTTCATATTCTTCGCTACCCGGGAAGGCCTTTGGTTCGGGGTCTCCCATCTGGCTCAACGGGGACCTTCAATTCTGCGACTGTGACAGAGCTAAAGAAGCTTACATGCATGGCATTCGAACTCTCGTACACATTCCAACCACAGATGGCGTTCTTGAAATGGGTTCCTACGATCTCATCACTGAAAACTGGACTCTCCTTCAACAAACCAAGTCCCTCTTTGGATCGCAACACCAGCAACTCAATCCTATACAGTTCTTCGACGACCAGAACATCTCCTTCGCTGACATTGGCATTATCGCCGGCGTTCAAGAAGAAGAAAACTCACACGAAGAAGATGCCGTCAGAAAGAGAAAGGAAACGGAGGCACTCAACAACAAGAAAAAGAATAAGGATCACTCGTCAATGGGGAAGTTTGGATCATCGCGTCAATCGTCCTTCGTGGATTCGGAGCATTCAGACTCGGACTGTGGTGCACCAATGGCGGCAGCAGAGAAGAGGTTGCCGAAGAAGAGAGGGAGGAAACCAGGGATAGGGCGTGAAACCCCGCTGAACCACGTGGAGGCAGAGCGGCAGCGGAGGGAGAAGCTCAACCACCGGTTCTATGCTCTGAGGGCGGTGGTTCCAAACGTGTCAAGGATGGACAAGGCTTCTTTGCTTTCCGACGCGGTGTCTTACATCAACGAGCTGAAGGCAAAGATCGAAGAGTTAGAGACTCAGGTTCAGAAGGAGTCATCGATCAACAACAATAATAAGAAGGTGAAGGTTGAAACTGGCGACAGCATGGACAACCAGAGCACCACCACAACCTCCTCCGTGGACCAAAACAATAACGAGAATGAGGCGGCAGAGGTGCAGGTCGAGGTGGAGGTGGAGGTGAAGATGATAGGAGAAGAGGCGGCGATGGTGAGGGTTCAGTCGGAGAGTGGGACCCACCCTGGTGCGAAACTGTTGAATGCATTGCGGGAATTGGAGTTTCAAGTGCAGCATGGAAGCATTTGGTGCGTCAACGAGAGCAGCATCATGCTCCAACACGTTCTTGTGAAGCTTCCAGAAGGGATCACGATGAGAACTGAACAAGCGCTTAAATCTGCCATTCTAAGCAGATTATTGGATCATCATAATCAGTAAGCAAACAAGAAAGTATCATCACAATATTCAGAACTCATCGATCACGTCTACCTACTTCTCTGCTTCGTTTTGTCTTATGTTTTGTTGCCTTTTCTGTTGCGGCCTTGGCCCTCGTGTTCTTCATGATTATGGTCATTATTATTTAGTTTTGTCTCTACCTACCTACCTACCTACTTGTACGTCTAAATTGTAATAATGATCTTTCTAGCTACTAGACATCTTCAATGTTTATCCTTCTTCTTTTTAACCATTTATTTCATTTTGGGTGTGGTTCGTTTTGGATATCGTATGACGAATGCTTGGATTTTATTTCTTTCACTTAATTACGTAATTATTATGTCTCAAATATCTAATCTGGTTTGATCTCTATGCAGTTTTTCATTCTTTTCCCTTGGAAATGGTGTTTAAAGGTCATGAGTGAATGTATATAAACTGCGGAAATGTTGGGTAACAAAGAAAAATTAATAAAAAACAGTAATAATTTGTCTTATTTAATATTTATTAATTGTCGTAACAATTAATGAATACTAAATAAGACAAACTATGGCTGTTTTTGGCTGATTTTCTTTGGTTACCAAACATTTTTTGTAAACTGAAACCAACCCCTAGAAAATTTTGATATATAAACTGTACTACTGTGATCGTCGTCATGCAAATTAAACATGTGTACTGAACACGTGACTAATACTCTTGAGAGAACTGGTTGACTTATTAAATGCATGACAGAAAATTAAAGTTATACTAATGGCAAAAGAAACTTAAGCAACAAGCTTTTAAGGACAAATTCAATTCAATGTCTGAAAAATGAGATAAGATTGTTCAATTTGAGATTGCGGCTTTCTATAATAAATAACTATTCAATATTCATTAAATGAATACTTAAATAATACTCCATTTTTTTCTACACCTCAATTTTAAGAATTTATTGATTGATGAGTTGAGATCGCATGAGTATCCTCTGTATTGCTTCGCTTGCCATGAGTGTTTTGTAAATGACCATATTCTTTCTTGTCTCTATTATTCCAGTGTTTATGGTCTGCCATGTTATGTAGTGTTGTTATTATATGCAGTGTTTGCTTATTGTCTTTATACATAAAGAAACGGTATTTTTTTATTATGTTCGGTGATAATGCACAAGAAACATTAGTCTAAAACCAAATTATTTTTAACAATTCTATTTCAATAATCAATTCAAAAGTTATTTTCAAAAGAAAAAAAATTGAAAAAGGGATTAAAAAGAAAAAGAAATGAAGGTGAGAGGGAGAAAGTGAAGGTTGAGCCAGCGGAGGTGGATGCAGCGAAGTTGAGGCAGTGCGGATATGAAAAACACGACGGGCAATGGAGATGCAAGGAGGAAAAGAGGCAGACGCGAAGAAGAGAGGTGGAGGCGATGACAACAACAAGAGAGAGAGAGAGAGATTAGGGTTATGTTAAGGAATAAAGTTGGAATTTTTTAAAATAATTAGAGACAAAAATAAAAACATCTGGCTCATAATCATGTCACCGCTAATTTTTTTTGGTTATGGAAGTAAAAGTCGTGATATACTTTAACATTGTAATTTTAGGTGTTTTTTAAAATTACGGAAAATATATAAATTGGAGGGTCCGATTTTTGTAACTCAAAATTTTTAATTTTTTTTTAACACAAATCGGACGGTTCGATTTGTGTACCTCTCACAAATTGGACGGTCTTATGGAAGTAAAAGTTGTGATATACTTTAACATTGTAATTTTAGGTGTTTTTTAAAATTGTAGAAAATATATAAATTGGAGGGTCCAATTTTTGTAACTCAAATTTTTTAATTTTTTTAACACAAATCGAACGGTTCGATTTCTGTACCTTTACAAATTAGACGGTTCGATTTGTGTATCTTTATAAATCGGACGGTCCGATTTGTGTATCTTTAGAAATCGGACAATCCAATTTATATTTCTCTAATTAAATGATTCCACATTTGAGAATAATACCCCAACCATTCACATTTTAAAAAAATACCACTACCACTCCAATATTAAAAATAAAAAATTCTAATGTCACAGCTTTGAAAAAAATACGCTGAAAAGGTGAAAATATATTTTATGTGTATTTATATATTTTTATATCTAATCACAAAAAAAAATATACTTTTATATCTATTAAAATTTTGTATGACAACAAATAAATAATGAACACGCGTGACTGTGTATATATTTTTAACGTAAATAAATACTAATCAAATATTAATATAGGTACTAAATTATTATTCTGTCTTTTTTAAAAATTATTTGTATTAAATATATATAAAAATTTATTATTTGTATAAATTATATTTTAAATTATTCTGTTTTTCTTAAAAATCATTCGTATTAAATTATAAAAAAATTAATTATCAAATTAATTATTTATATAAATTATATTAAAATATAAAATATATTTTAAAAATATATTAATACGTATAAATACACCTAAATATCTTATAATTAATTAGGTGTTAATCCTTTACACGCACATATATAGCATTTTTTTTAACAATTCACCAATTCTATATGTTCTATGCTGTCCTTCTTGGGATTGAATTTTGGATTCTGCCCCAAAAAGATCAAAACTATTGTATGTTCTATCATCAGCTTTGATTTTTTTTTTTTAAATTTCCATACATTTTAAGTTTTTAACACTTATAAAAAAACCTAGATCGTAGATAAAAATTTTGCACATTTCACAAAATTTGAATATAATAATTAAATAGTATTAGCTAAATAATCAAGGAAATTAATTGTTTGGACTCTTAAAAAGAAACTAAAAGACAAATTTTTTTAAGAAGAATTAGAGAAACATTACATTTATAATGGAAAACAAAAACTAAGAATCCATTTGAATAGGTTCGTAAGTTACTTTTTTATTTTTAACTTATAAAAAGGGCAAGTTACTTAAATAAATAGATTAGAGAAAACGTTTACCTGAATGTGCAAAACTGGTTCTTGTTACCTGCATGTGCAAAAAGCCATTTCTATGTAAACCGTGGCAACCCACCACGGTTTCAAAACGTGCGTAAACCGTGGAGACCCACAGCGGATTAAGGTTGAAAAAAATAGAGTGTAAACCGTGGTAGGTCACCACGGTTTACTAAGGAGAAATTGCGTGCACACCACGGTTTATGAAGAAAGTTGTTTGCACATAAAACCCTGTGGGTCACCACGGTTTATGTGTGTGTGGCTATATAAGTAATCCGTGGAAGGATAGGACGGATCATTTGGTAAAGAACAAGAAAAAAGGAAGTTGTTGTTGTGTTGAGAGGATTTGGCAAAACTTTGGAGGTTTAAAGGAGAAGTGGGTGGTGGAGCCAATGGAGGGTGAGGATCGCTTGTACCGACTAAATGGCGTCGCTCACGTGGCAGGATATATCGATGAAGAGGTTAGTTACTGTTACTGTCGTTATTATTGTTATTAAAATTCATACTAATATAGCAATTGATATTATTAGGGATATTGTTAGTAAAAATATTTTATTATGTTTATTTGTATTGTTATTCTGATTAATGTTATTTACATAAATATTGATATTATTATGGTTACTGTCAATCCAAATGTGAGGCATTTATTAATATTGTCTACTGAATAATGCATATTTTATTATGCTTATTTATGTTGTAAGTCTGGTTAATAGTATTTTTCTAAAATATTTTGTTATAAATGTAAATATTTTATTGAATAATATTTTTTTCCTGTATTTATATTGTTATAATGAGTGCATAGTATTCGTAGCTTCACAGTGTATTACACACTAAGAGAATCAATGAATTTAATGTGACGAGTCTAATAATTTTTACGAAAATTATGTTTGATGTTGTTTGTAATGGTTGTATGTTAAGGGATTTTGTTACCCACGTTTTGCAGCCTAGTAGGGTTATTAGCGCCGTTAGGAGGCAGCAGAATATGCCCTTACATGACCGGATTATACCGTATCTGGAGACTGCCGGCTTGTATCATCTGGCTAGGCTAAACAGTCAGTGGTTCTGGGTTGATGAGTCTCTCCTTAGCGCATTTATTGAGCGGTGGCGTCCGGAGACCCACACGTTCCATATGTCGTTTGGTGAGTGCACCATTACTTTACAGGATGTTGCGTATCAGCTGGGTTTGCCGATTGATGGTGTGCCCGTTAGTGGGTGCTTGACTGAGTTTGAGAATCTGATGGAACACGGTAGACCAGCATGGGTGTGGTTTCGGGAGTTGTTCGGGGAGTTACCTCCACAGAGTAAAGTCAAGCAGATGACAGTGTGCTACACATGGTTCCACGAGAGGTTCCGGGTTCTCCCTGCAGATGCTACTGATGAGACCGTGCGTGTATACGCACGCGCTTATATCCTGATGCTGTTGTCGTCTCAGCTGTTTGCGGACAAGAACGCAAACAGGGTTCACCTTCGCTGGTTGCCTTATTTGGCATCGTTGGACGACTTGGGCAGATATAGCTGGGGCTCCGCTGCACTGGCATGGTTGTATAGGTGTCTTTGTCGTGGTACAAACAGGAACGTCGTTAACTTGGCTGGGCCGCTACAGCTACTACAGTCTTGGATTTTCTGGAGGTTTCCCACTCTGAGGCCCACTGGTTTTGACTGGTTCCGGTTTCCTCTTGCTTCCAGGTAGGGTTTAGTATTATCCGTTAATAAATTTTAAATACATCATGTGTTATGGTTTGTTTTGACATCATTTCAATTAAAATTGTAGGTGGGATGAGTTTGTGCCAAGGAACGATGCAGGGGCACAGAGATTACTTTCCGCACGCCTTGCACTGGATCGGCTGCGTGCCCACGATGTGAGTCATTTATTTATTACTGATACCTGTACTAGTTTTTGTTAAATGTCACTGTCTCAGCAAACTCTTACTGTTTCTATGCAGTTTGTGTGGGAGCCTTATTCTTCTGTTGATGTTGGTGCTGTCATTCATCCGGAGATACTAGCTGACGAGCACCGACGGCTATGGACGGCCGTCACTAGCCTGATATATTTTGCTGCGATCGAGTGGCACCAGGTCGATAGGGTTCTACCCCAGTTCGGCGGTGTTCAGCATCTCCCAGAGCCAGCTCTGAACATAGATTGGCTACATTCGAAGGATGGTAGGGGTGGGGACCGGTGGTTTCCTTCATATTATCAGGAGTGGCACCAGCATTGGGAGGACAGGCTTCGGTCAGTCATATGGGTCGATCGAGTCATCGACCCTGGTCCATCAGCAGAGTACCTGGAGTGGTGGTGCCGTGTGGCGCACAGGTTCCTATCCCCAGATGTAGCATTTCAGGATCCGAGGCCAATTGTGCTGACTGAGGAGGCGTGTCACAGAGGGTCGTCGCAGGCACCTCCTAGAGTGCACGTTTATGACAGACCAGATAACAGACGAGTCGATCGGTGCCGCCGTATAGGGACCCGGACCACCGATCGCAAGTGGAGGGAGTTTGCGGACCGTTTGGAGGAGGATGTTCCTGGAGCTGAGCCTGGGGATGCAGTGGACTACCGTGTTCCTCGACGTAGAGGCAGACGGCCACCTGCGCGGCCTAACCGTCGAGGTGCGCCTGACAGAGGACCATCCGAGCAGGGGGACGGCAGTCATCACGTGCCCGGTGAGGAGGTAGTTGGATCAGCATCAGCTATGGATCGGCCGACGTTCGAGGTGGGTACTAGCTCTCAGCTGTTTGGGAACGTTAGCCCACATGCTTTTTCTGAGTTTACTACCGCGGCTGTCGGGATAGACATTGATGATCCTGTTACTCAGTCCGAGTTCTACATGGACATAGCAGACATGCTTAGGGATGATGATGATACCCATTATAGGCCACTGATGCCTGAGGAGCATGCCCAGTTTGCTGATCAGCAGCCCAGGAGTGACGATGTTCAGGCTCAGTTGGCAGTGGACCTCAACGAGCCTGCAGTTTCTCCGTCTGACCCATGGTTTGCGTTAGGAGGGACACCTGCCTCTGCTTTCAGCGCCGTTCCCGCACAGCCCTCAGCACCAGCGGCAGATCACAGACCTAGGCGTGTGAGGCGTCCTCCTTTGTGTGGTACCGGAGGTCACCTGCTTGGCCAGTTCGACGATGATGACAGTGACACCATCGAGGATTCTGATTAGTTATGTTATATGTTCCTGTCCGTTAGGGACTTTGTTATTTTATGTATTGAGCATGCTACTTAGTGTTTATGGCTTTCAGACTTATGTTAAACGTTATTTTTCTTTTGACCAATCAGTTTGACCGGTTTCAGCTTCTTTGATATGTAGCTCTACGGTTTATATTATAATGCACAATATGAACGATACATTAATAGGTAAAATAACAGGAATTTATTCATCTGAAATTTTTGCAATAGATAAACATGTTGACAGTCACAGACTTAACCAACCATACATTACTAACATTATCTAGACCCTGATGCAACTGAAACATCATAGACTGCATAATACACGACATGAGATCTACGCATCCCCTCCACCACTCTGTCTTCGCTGGTGACAGTTCCTCCGCGTATGCCCAGGCTGACGGCATAGTCCACATCGCTTCGGCTGGTTCTCCTGAGACTGATCCATACTTCCACGGATCCTGGTTGCCTTTGGACGACCTTCCTTTGCACGCCGCATATTAGGGTCAGGAATGATGGTAGGCCCAGCATATGGAGGCCATAGTCCTTCAGGGATAGGTGGGAGAAACCCCTCCTTGTAAACGTTGAACACCTCACTCATACGATACACCTCGTGAACATATGACGCCTGGTGCACAAAATTGTGATGTACAGGCTCAAACTATTCCTGGCACGTGAGCAACTTGGTACGCGTAATCGTGATTACACATTCATAATTTGTCACAACTTCGATACAACTAACCAGCAAGTGCACTGGGTCGTCCAAGTAATACCTTACGTGAGTAAGGGTCGAATCCCACGGAGATTGTCGGTATGAAGCAAGCTATGGTCACCTTGCAAATCTCAGTCAGGCGGATATAAAGTGATAATGGAGTTTTCGAATATTATATAATAGAATAGGGATAGAGATACTTATGTAATTCATTGGTAGGAATTTCAGATAAGCGAATGGAGATGCTTTCGTTCCTCTGAACCTCTGCTTTCCTGCTATCTTCATCCAATCAGTCTTACTCCTTTCCATGGCTGGCTTTATGTGATACATCACCACTGTCAATGGCTACTTTCGGTCATCTCTCGGGAAAATGATCCAATGCCCTGTCACGGCACGGCTAATCGTCTGGAGGCATCACCCTTGTCAATGGCTTCATCTTATCCTCTCAGTGAATAATATGCTCACGCACCCTGTCACGGCATGGCTATTCATCTGTCGGCTCTCGATCATGCTGGAATAGGATTTACTATCCTTTTGCGTCTGTCACTAACGCCCTGCAATCGCGAGTTAGGAGCTCGTCACAGTCATTCAATCATTGAATCCTACTCGGAATACCACAGACAAGGTTTAGACTTTCCGGATTCTCTTGAATGCCGCCATCATTCTAGCTTACGCCACGAAGATTCTGGTTAGGAGATCTAAGAGATATTCATTCTAGCTTATTTCATGTAGAACGGAAGTGTTTGTCAGGCACGCGTTCATAAGGGAGAAGGATGATGAGCGTCACACATAATCATCACCTTCATCACGTTCTTGGGTGCGAATGGATATCTTAGAAGCGAAATAAGAAGAATTGAATAGAAAACAGTAGTACTTTGCATTAATCTTTGAGGAACAGCAGAGCTCCACACCTTAATCTATGGAGTGTAGAAACTCTACCGTTAAAAATACATAAGTGAAGGTCCAGGCATGGCCGAGATGGCCAGCCCCCCTAAAACGTGATCAAAGGATCATAAGGTAATCCAAAGATGTCTAATACAATAGTAAGAGGTCCTATTTATAATAAACTAGCTACTAGGGTTTACATGAGTAAGTAATTGATGCATAAATCCACTTCCTGGGCCCACTTGGTGTGTGTTTGGGCTGAGCCTGAGTGTTGCACGTGCAGAGGCCATTTGTGGAGTTGAACGCTAGTTCTTGTGCCAGTTTGGGCGTTCAACTCTGGTTTTGGATCCTTATCTGGCACTGGACGCCAGATTTGGGCAGAAAGCTGACGTTGAACGCCAGTTTACGTCGTCTATTCTTGGCCAAAGTATGGACTATTATATATTGCTGGAAAGCCCTGGATGTCTACTTTCCAACGCAATTAGAAGCGCTCCATTTCGAGTTCTGTAGCTCCAGAAAATCCACTTTGAGTGCAGGGAGGTCAGAATCCAACAGCATCAGCAGTCCTTCTTCAACCTCTGAATCTGATTTTTGCTCAAGTCCCTCAATTTCAGCCAGAAAATACCTGAAATCACAGAAAAACACACAAACTCATAGTAAAGTCCAGAAATGTGAATTTAACATAAAAACTAATGAAAACATCCCTAAAAGTAACTAGATCCTACTAAAAACATACTAAAAACAATGCCAAAAAGCGTATAAATTATCCGCTCATCACAACACCAAACTTAAATTGTTGCTTGTCCCCAAGCAACTGAAAATCAAATAGGATAAAAAGAAGAGAATATACTATAAATTCCAAACTATCAATGAAACAGAGCTTCAATCATATGAGCGGGACTTATAGCTTTTTGCCTCTTGAATAGTTTTGGCATCTCACTTTATCCATTGAAGTTTAGAATGATTGGCATCTATAGGAACTTCAGATTTCGAATATTGTTATTGACTCTCCTAGTTCAGTATGATGATTCTTGAACACAGCTTCTTTATGAGTCTTGGCCGTGGCCCTAAGCACTTTGTTTTCCAGTATTACCACCGGATACATAAATGCCACAGACACATAATTGGGTGAACCTTTTCAGATTGTGACTCAGCTTTGCTAAAGTCCCCAATTAGAGGTGTCCAGGGTTCTTAAGCACACTCTTTTTTTGCTTTGGACCTTGACTTTAACCGCTCAGTCTCAAGTTTTCACTTGACACCTACACGCCACAAGCACATGGATAGGGACAGCTTGGTTTAGCCGCTTAGACCAGGATTTTATTCCTTTAAGCCCTCCTATCCACTGATGCTCAAAGCCTTGGGATCATTTTTATTTGCCCTTGCCTTTTGGTTTTAAGGGTTATTGGCTTTTTGCTCTTGCCTCTTGGTTTTAAGAGCTTTTGGCTTTTTCTGCTTGCTTTTTTTCTTTTTCTTTCTATTTTTTTTCGCCTACTTTTATTTTTTTTTTCTGCAAGCTTTGTTCTTTGCTGCTTTTTCTTGCTTCAAGAATCATTTTTATGATTTTTCAGATTATCAAATAACATGTCTCCTAGTCATCATTCTTTCAAGAGCCAACATATTTAACATTCTTAAACAACAACTTCAAAAGACATATGCACTGTTCAAGCATACATTCAGAAAACAAGAAGTATTGTCACCACATCAATATAATTAAGCTAAGTTCAAGGATAAATTCGAAACTCATGTACTTCTTGTTCTTTTGAATTAAAACAGTTTTTTATTTAAGAGAGGTGATGGATTCACAGGACATTCATAACTTTTAGACATAGTTACTACTACTAATGATCATGTAATGAAGACACAAACACAGACAAGCACATAACATAGAAAACGAAAACAGGAGAAATAAGAACAAGGAATGAATCCACCTTAGTGATGGTGGCGTTTCCTTCTTGAGGAACCAATGATGTCCTTAAGCTCTTCTATGTCTCTTCCTTTTCTTTGTTGCTCCTCCCTCATTGCTTTTTGATCTTCTCTTATTTCATGAAGCATGATGGAGTGCTCTTGATGTTCTACCCTTAGTTGTCCCATATTGGAACTCAATTCTCCTAGGGAGGTGTTGATTTGCTCCCAATAGTTTTGTGGAGGAAAGTGCATTTGAGGCATCTCAGGGATCTCATGGAAATGAGCTTCTTGCGCCTCTTGAGCTCCATGACTGGGCTCTCTTGCTTGCTCCATCTTTTTCTTAGTGATGGGCTTGTCCTCTTTAATGAGGATATCTCCCTCTATGTCAATCCCAGCTGAATTGCATAGGTGGCAAATGAGGTGAGGAAAGGCTAACCTTGCCATGGTGGAGGACTTGTCAGCCACCTTGTAGAGTTCTTGAGGTATAATCTCATGAACTTCCACCTCTTCTCCAATCATGATGCTATGGATCATGATGGCCCGGTCTATAGTAACTTCAGACCGGTTGCTAGTGGGAATGATTGAGCATTGAATGAACTCCAACCATCCTCTAGCTGCAGGCTTGAGGTCCAATCTTCTTAGTTGAACCGGCTTGCTTTTGGAGTCAACCTTCCATTGAGCTCCTTCTACACATATGTCCATAAGGACTTGGTCCAACCTTTGATCAAAGTTGACTCTCCTTGTGTAGGGGCGTGCGTTCTCTTCCATGTATGGCAAGTTGAACGCCAACCTCACATTCTCCGGACTAAAATCTAAGTATTTCCCCCGAACCATTGTAACATAGTTCTTTGGATCCAGGTTCTTACTTTGATCATGGTTCTTGGTGATCCATGCATTGGCATAGAACTCTTGAACCATTAGGATGCCGACTTGTTGGATGGGATTTGTTAGAACTTCCCAACCTCTTCTTTAAATTTCATGTCGGATCTCCGGATACTCATTTCTTTTGAGTTTAAAAGGGACCTCAGGGATCACCTTCTTCTTGGCCACAACATCATAGAAGTGGTCTTGATGGGCTTTGGAGATGAACCTTTCCATCTCCCATGACTCAGATGTGGAAGCTTTTGTCTTCCCTTTCCCTCTTCTAGAGGATTCTCCGGTCTTAGATGCCATCAATGGTAATGGAAAAACAAAAAAGTTATGCTTTTACCACACCAAACTTAGAATATTACTCTCCCTCGAGCAATAAACAAAAGAATAGAAGAAGAAGAAGAAGAAATATGGAGAGGGAGAGGGAGATGTGGTTTCGGCCAAGAAGGGTGTAGAGGGGTGTGTTGTGTGAATTTGATGAAGAATGGAGGTTTTTATATAGGGAAGGAAGGGGGGGTTAAATTTCGGCCATATGGGTGGGTTTGGGTGGGAAATTGGTTTTGAATTTTGAAGGTAGGTGGAGTTTATGAGGTAGGTTTATGGGGAAGAGTGGATGGATGTGAGTGGTGAAGAGGTGATGGGGAAGAGAGTTTGAGGTGATTGGTGAAGGGTTTTTGGGGGAGAGTGTTTATGGGGTTGTGTGAAAGAAAGTGGTGAGAAGAAGTGAGTGGAGGTAGGTGGGGATCCTGTGGGGTCCACAGATCCTGAGTGGATCCTGTGGGATCCACAGATCCTGAGGTGTTCAAGGATTTACATCCCTGCACCCATTAGGCATGTAAAAATGCCTTTGTACCCAACTCTGGGCGTTCAGCGCCAGGTTGGTGGCCATTTTGGGCGTTCAACGCCCATTTGTATGCCATTTCTGGCGTTGAACGCCAGAACCATGCCTGTTCTGGCGTTCAGCGCCCAGAAGCTGCCCATTTTGGGCGTTCAGCGCCAGCACCATGCTCTGTTCTGGCGCTGAACGCCAGACAGATGCTCCTCCAGGGTGTGATTTTTCTTCTGCTGTTTTTGATTCCGTTTTCAATTTTTATATTTATTTTGTGACTTCCCATGATCATGAACCTACAAAGACATATAACTAAGAAAAAGTATAGTTAGATAAAAATTGGGTTGCCTCCCAACAAGCGCTTCTTTAATGTCAATAGCTTGACAGTGGGCTCTCATGGAGCCTCACAGATGTGCAGAGCTTTGTTGAGACTCTCCAACACCAAACTTAGAGTTTGGATATGGGAGTTCAACACCAAACTTAGAGTTTGGTTGTGGCCTCCCAACACCAAACTTAGAGTTTGACTGTGGGGGCTCTGGTTGACTCTGCTTTGAGAGAAGCTTTTTCTGCTTCCTCTCCATGGTTGCAGAGGGAGATCCTTGAGTTTTAAACACAAGGGAGTTCTCATTCCATTGAAGGACTATTTCACCTCTGTCAACATCAATCACAGCTCTTGCTGTGGCCAGGAAAGGTCTTCCTAGGATGATGGATTCATCCTCTTCCTTTCCAGTATCCAGGACTATGAAATCAGTAGGTATGTAAAGGCCCTCAACCTTTACTAATACATCTTCTACTTGTCCATAAGCCTATTTTCTTGAGCTGTCTGCCATCTCTAGTGAGATATTAGCAGCTTGCACCCCATAGATTCCCAGTTTCTCTATTACAAAGAGGGGCATGAGGTTTATTCCTGAACCAAGGTCACATAGAGCCTTAAAGATCATGGTGCCTATGGTACAGGGTATTATGAACTTTCCAGGATCCTGTCTCTTCTGAGGTAATATCAGTTGATCCAGATTACTTAGTTCATTGATGAATGATGAGCGGATATTTTATACGCTTTTTGGGGATAATTTCATATAGTTTTGAGTATGTTTTAGTTAGTTTTTAGTCTATTTTTATTAGTTTTTAGGAAAAATTCATATTTCTGGACTTTACTATGAGTTGTGTATTTTTCTGTAATTTCAGGTATTTTTCTGGCTGAAATTGAAGGAGCTGAGCAAAAATCTGATTTAGGCTGAAAAAGGACTGCTGATGCTGTTGGATTCTGACCTCCCTGCACTCAAAGTGGATTTTCTGGAGTTACAGAACTTGAAATGGCATACTTCGAATTGCGTTGGAAAGTAGACATCCAGGGCTTTCCAGAAATATATAATAGTCCATACTTTGCACAAGGATAAATGACGTAAACTGGCGTTCAACGCCAGTTCTCTGCCCAATTCTGGCGTCCAGCGCCAGAAAAGGATCAAAAGCTGGAGTTGAACGCCCAAACTGGCATAAAAACTGGCGTTCAACTCCACAAATGGCCTCTGCACGTGAATTGCTTAAGTCTCAGCCCAGCACACACCAAGTGGGCCCCAGAAGTGGATCTCTGCATCATCCATCATAGTCTACTCATATTTTGTAACCCTAGGCTACTAGTTTAGTATTTAAACAACTTTTAGAGACTTATTTTGTATCTCATGACATTTTTAGATCTAAACTTTGTATTCTCTGACGGCATGAGTCTCTAAACCCCATTGTTGGGGGTGAGGAGCTCTGCTGTGTCTCGATGAATTAATGCAAGTATTTCTGTTTTCCATTCAAACACGCTTGTTCCTAGCTAAGATGTTCATTCGCGCTTAACTGTGATAAAGGTGATGATCTGTGACATTCATCACCCTCCTCAAACCACGAACGTGTGCCTGACAACCACCTCCGTTCTATATCCGATTGAATGAGTATCTCTTAGATTCCTTAATCAGAATCTTCGTGGTATAAGCTAGAACTGATGGTGGCATTCATGAGAATCCGAAAAGTCTAAACCTTGTCTGTGGTATTCCGAGTAGGATTCAAGGATTGAATGACTGTGACGAGCTTCAAACTCCTGAAGGCTGGGCGTTAGTGACAGACGCAAAAGGATAGTAAATCCTATTCCAACCGGATCGAGAACCAACCGGTGATTAGCCGTGCTGTGACAGAGCGCGTGAGCATAGTTTTCACTGGAAGGATGGAAGGTAGCCATTGACAACGGTGATCCACCAACACACAGCTTGCCATAGGAGGACGTGCGTGCATGAACAAGAAGACAGAGGAAAGCAGAGATTCAGAAAACAAAGCATCTCCAAAACTCCAACATATTCTCCATTACTGCACAACAAGTAACCTTTAATTTATGCTCTCTTGGTTATTCGCAATTCAACTGATAAACATAATTGACTTCCTGACTAAGATTTACAAGATAACCATAGATTGCTTCAAACCAACAATCTCCGTGGGATTCGACCCTTACTCACGTGAGGTATTACTTGGACGACCCAGTGCACTTGCTGGTTAGTGGTACGCATTGTGAAAAGTGTGATTCACAATTCGTGCACCAAGTTTTTGGCGCCGTTGCCGGGGATTGTTCGTGTTTGAACAACTGACGGATTATTTTGTTGCTTAGATTAGAAAAAAATTCTCTTTTTTTTGGTTTAGAGTCTTTTATTATTTATCCCTTGTTAAAACACTTTAAATTTATAGCTCAGTTAGTTAGAACGTGGTGTTTATGTTCATGGTAATTGGCTATCATATTTTTAAAACCTTCTTCAAAAATCATTTTTCTATTAAATCCTGTGCCAAACTTTAAGTTTGGTGTTTTCTTGTTGATTTTTCTTAAAATTTTTGAAAATTTCCATAACTCATTTGGCTAGAGCGTTAATCTGTGTTCTTGGTAATTGGGTTAGAGTCTTTTATATTCTTTTCAAAACCTTCTTTTTCATAAATAATATTTTCTCTATTAAATTTTGTGCCAAACTTTAAGTTTGGTGTTTTCCTGTTGATTTCCTTTGATTTTCGAAAATTTTGATTTGGTCTTGATCTTAAAATTTTTAAGTTTGGTGTTCCTTGGTGTTTTCTCTCCAAATTTTTCGAAAACAAGGAGCACTAGATCTAAAAATTTTAAATCTTGTGCTATCCTATTGTTTTTCTCTTTCCTCACTAAATTCAAAAATATCTTTTCTCTCTACTTTCAAAACAAATTTTCGAAAATTAAATAAAAAAAAAATTTTCAGATTTTTTTTAAAAATTTAAAATCTTTTCCAAATCATATCTTTTTCAAAACTTCCTAACCACTTTCTCTCTCCTCATTTTTTCGAAAATCTTCACCTATTTTTATTTATTTTATTTTAATTTATTTTATTTTCGAAATAAAAAAAATAATAAATAAATAAAATAAAATAAATAAAAAGGTAAATCAATCCAAGTTATATCCCTTTATCCATCATGGACATAAGTGGAAATGAACAGTCCAGGAGGACTCTGGGGTCATATTCTAACCCCTCTACTGCTTCATATGGGAGTAGCATCTGCATACCCTCCATTGGAGTTAGTAGCTTTGAGTTGAATCCTCAGCTCATTATCATGGTGCAGCAAAGTTGTCAGTATTCCGGTCTTCCACAGGAAGAACCTACAGAGTTTCTGGCATAATTTTTACAAATTGCTGACACAGTGCATGATAAGGAAATAGATCAGGATGTCTACAGACTATTACTGTTTCCATTTGCTGTAAAAGATCAAGCTAAGAGGTGGTTAAATAACCAACCTAAGGCCAGCATAAGAACATGGAAACAGCTGACAGAAAAATTCCTGAATCAGTATTTTCCTCCAAAAAGGATGACACAGCTAAGGCTGGACATCCAAGGCTTTAAACAAGGAGATAATGAATCTCTTTATGATGCCTGGGAGAGATACAGAGAGATGCTACAAAAATGCCCTTCTGAAATGTTTTCAGAGTGGGTTCAGTTAGACATCTTCTACTATGGGCTTGCAGAAGGAGCTCAGATGTCTCTAGATTACTCAGCTGGTGGATCTATCCATATGAGAAAGACAATTGAAGAGACTCAAGAGCTCATTGATACAGTTGCCAGGAATCAGCATCTGTACCTAAGCAGCAACCCTTCCATGAATGAAGAGGTTAAAACAGTAACTGCTGAATTCAGTACTGTAAAACAAGCTGCTGAATTCAATCAGCAATTGGATTTTCTAACAAAGCAGCTAGCTGAATTCAAGGACAGGCTACAGGAGACAAGGATAGCTAATATACATATGGACGAACAGTTTAAGCAAACAAAGCAGCAGCTATCAAGGCAAATAGCAGAAGAATGCCAAGCAGTTCAATTAAGAAGTGGGAAAACATTAAATACCCCACCTCAAGGCATCAAAAATTCAAGAAATGAGCAACCCATCAAAGATTCACCTGAGGACAGTAAGAGCCCAGGGAAAAATAATTCTGGCGCTAAAACGCCAGAAAATAGGTGGAAGGCTAGCGCTGAACGCCCAGACCATGCCCAAAACTGGCGTTCAATGCCAGAAACAAGGCAGAATTGGCGTTCAACGCCAGAAATGGGCAAGAATCTGGCGTTGAACGCCCAAATGGGGGCAGAATCCAGCGTTGAACGCCCAAAATGGGCACATTTCTGGCGTTCAGGCGCCAGGAACAGACAGTGAGCTGGCGTCTAACATCACTCCAGCTTCTGACTCTGGCACTCAGTTGCCAGTGAGGGATCAGACACACACAAGTGCTGATAACAACCCCTCTAAAAAGGCTTCTTTAACCACTAAGGTTGAGGAATATAAAGCCAAGATACCTTATCCTCAAAAACTCCGGAAAGAAGAGCAGGATAAGCAATTTGCTCGCTTTGCAGATTATCTAAGGACTCTTGAAATAAAGATTCCATTTGCAGAGGCACTTGAGCAAATACCTTCTTATGCCAAGTTCATGAAAGAGATCTTGAGTCATAAAAAGGAGTGGAGAGAAACAGAAAGAGTTCTCCTCACTGAAGAATGCAGTGCAGTCATCCTGAAAAGCTTTCCTGAAAAGCTTAAAGACCCTGGGAGTTTTCTGATACCATGCATACTAGAAGGTGATTGCACCAAGACAGCTTTATGCGATCTTGGGGCAAGCATCAACCTAATACCTGCATCCACTATCAGAAAGCTTGGTTTAACTGAAGAAGTTAAACCAACCCGGATATGTCTCCAACTTGCTGATGGTTCCACTAAATACCCATCAGGCATGATTGAAGACATGATTGTCAGAGTTGGGCCATTCGCCTTTCCCACTGACTTTGTTGTGCTGGAAATGGAGGAGCACAAGAATGCTACTCTCATTCTAGGAAGACCCTTCCTAGCAACTGGACGATCCCTCATTGACGTCCAACAGGGGGAAATAACCCTGAGAGTCAATGATGATGAGTTCAAGTTGAACGCTGTCAAAGCCATGCAGCATCCAGACACATCAACAGACTGCATGAAAGTTGATCTCATTGACTCTTTGGTAGAAGAGATCACATGGCTGAGAGTCTCGAATCAGAGTTGGAAGACATCTTTAAAGATGTTCAGCCTGATTTAGAGGATTCAGAGGACATGAAAGAGCCTCTGAACTTTCTTCTGAAAGAGGAAAAACCTCCTAAACTCGAACTCAAGCCACTACCACCATCCTTGAAATATGCATTTCTGGGAGAAGGTGACACTTTTCCAGTGATCATAAGCTCTGCTTTAAATTCACAGGAAGAGGAAGCACTTATTCAAGTGCTAAGGACACACAAGACAGCTCTTGGGTGGTCCATAGGAGACCTTAAGGGCATAAGCCCAGCTAGATGCATGCACAAAATCTTATTGGAGGATAATGCCAAACCAGTGGTTCAACCACAGAGGCGGTTAAATCCAGCCATGAAGGAAGTGGTGCAGAAAGAGGTCACCAAATTATTGGAGGCTGGGATTATTTATCCCATTTCTGATAGCCCCTGGGTGAGCCCTGTTCAAGTCGTCCCAAAAAAGGGAGGCATGACAGTGATTCATAATGAAAAAAATGAACTGGTTCCTACAAGAACAGTTACAGGGTGGCGCATGTGTATTGACTACAGAAGGCTCAATACAGCCACCAGAAAGGATCATTTTCCTTTACCATTCATAGACCAGATGCTAGAAAGACTAGCAGGTCATGATTATTACTGCTTTTTGGATGGCTATTCAGGCTATAACCAGATTGCAGTGGATCCCCAGGATCAAGAGAAAACAACATTCACATGTCCATCTGGAGTGTTTGCTTATAGAAGGATGCCCTTTGGGCTATGTAATGCGCCTGCAACCTTCCAGAGATGCATGCTCTCTATTTTCTCTGACATGGTGGAAAAATTTCTGGAAGTCTTCATGGATGACTTCTCAGTATATGGAGACTCATTCAGCTCTTGTCTTGATCACCTGAAACTTGTTCTGAAAAGATGCCAAGAAACCAACCTAGTTTTAAACTGGGAAAAGTGTCACTTCATGGTGACTGAAGGAATTGTTCTTGGGCATAAAATCTCAAACAAGGGAATAGAGGTGGATCAAGCAAAAATAGAGGTAATTGAAAAATTACCACCACCTGCCAATGTTAAGGCAATCAGAAGCTTTCTGGGGCATGCAGGATTCTATAGGAGGTTTATAAAGGATTTTTCAAAAATCGCAAAACCTCTAAGCAATCTGCTAGCTGCTGACACGCCATTTGTGTTTGACACAGAGTGCCTGCAGGCGTTTGAAACGCTGAAAGCTAAGCTGGTCACAGCACCAGTCATTTCTGCACCAGACTGGACATTACCATTTGAGCTAATGTGTGATGCCAGTGATCATGCCATTGGTGCAGTATTGGGATAGAGGCATGACAAGCTTCTGCATGTCATTTATTATGCCAGTCGCGTTCTAAATGATGCCCAGAAAAATTACACAACCACAGAAAAAGAACTACTTGCAGTGGTTTACGCCATTGACAAGTTCAGATCATACTTAGTAGGATCAAAAGTGATTGTGTATACTGACCATGCTGCTCTTAAATATCTACTCACAAAGCAGGATTCAAAACCCAGGCTCATCAGATGGGTATTGCTTCTGCAAGAGTTTGATATAGAAATAAGAGACAGAAAAGGGACAGAGAACCAAGTGGCTGATCATCTGTCCCGGATAGAGCCAGTGGAAGGGACGTCCCTCCCTTCTCTTGAGATCTCTGAGACGTTTCCTGATGAGCATTTATTCGCCATTCAGGAAGCACCATGGTTTGCCGATATTGCAAACTATAAAGCTGCAAGGTTCATACCCAAGGAGTACAACAGGATACAAAAGAAGAAATTAATTACTGATGCAAAGTACTACTTGTGGGATGAACCTTATCTCTTTAAGAGATGTGCAGACGGAATTATCCGTAGGTGTGTGCCTAGAGAAGAAGCACAGAGGATCCTGTGGCATTGCCACGGATCTCAATATGGAGGCCATTTCGGAGGTGAGCGAACAGCCACCAAGGTCCTCCAATGTGGCTTCTATTGGCCCACACTCTATAAAGATTCCCGAGAGTTTGTACGTAATTGTGACAGTTGCCAAAGAGCTGGTAATCTGCCTCATGGTTATGCCATGCCTCAACAAGGAATCTTGGAAATTGAGTTGTTTGACGTATGGGGAATTGACTTCATGGGACCTTTCCCACCATCATATTCAAACACTTATATTCTGGTGGCAGTTGACTATGTATCAAAATGGGTTGAGGCTATTGCCACACCCACCAATGATACTAAAACAGTGCTGAAGTTCCTCCAGAAACATATCTTTAGCAGGTTTGGTGTCCCTAGAGTGTTAATCAGTGATGGGGGCACTCACTTCTGCAATAAACAGCTTTACTCTGCCATGGTTCGGTATGGAATTCGCCACAAGGTGGCCACTCCATATCATCCACAAACCAATGGGCAAGCTGAAGTCTCTAACAGAGAATTAAAGAGAATCCTAGAATGGACAGTAAATACCCGTAGAAAGGATTGGGCACGGAGCTTGGATGATGCTCTGTGGGCTTACAGAACAGCATTCAAAACCCCTATAGGGACCTCTCCATACCAACTCGTGTATGGTAAGGCATGTCACCTGCCCGTGGAACTGGAACATAAGGCCTACTGGGCAACCAGATTCCTAAAGTTTGATGCCAAATTAGCAGGAGAAAAACGATTGCTCCAGCTAAATGAGCTAGAGGAATTCAGATTCACAGCTTTCGAAAATGCCAAGCTTTATAAAGAAAAATAAAAAAAATGGCATGACAGAAAGCTGTCATCTAGAATCTTTGAACCAGGACAAAAGGTTCTGTTGTTTAACTCTAGACTCAGGCTATTCCCCGGGAAACTGAAATCCCGGTGGAGGGGACCATATGTGATTACAAGTGTATCACCATATGGTTATGTGGAGCTTCAAGATATTGATTCTGATAAGACGTTCATTGTCAATGGACAGAGAATCAAGCATTATCTAGAAGGCAACATTGAGCAAGAATGCTCAAGGCTGAAGCTAGATTAAAAGCTCAGCAAGGTCCAGCTAAGGACATTAAAGAAGCGCGTGTTGGGAGGCAACCCAATTTTTATTTACTTTCATGGTTTTTCATGTTTTATTAGGTTCATGATCATGTGGAGTCACAAAACAAATAGTAAAAATTGAAAACGGAATAAAAAAAAAACAGCAGAAGAAAAATCACACCTTGGAGGAAGCACCTGTCTGGCGTTCAACGCCAGAACAGAGCATGGTTCTGGCGCTGAACGCCCAAAATGGGCAACATCCTGGCGCTGAACGCCCAGAACAAGCATGGTTCTGGCGTTCAACGCCAGAAATGGCTAGTAAATGGGCATTGAACGCCCAAAATGGGCACCAACCTGGCGCTGAACGCCCAGAGTTGTGTGCAAGGGCATTTTGCATGCCCAAATTGGTGCAGGGATGTAAATGCCTTGACACCTCAAGATCTGTAGACCTCACAGGATCATTTCAAGATCTGTGGACCCCACAGGATCCCCATCTTCCCTCCTCATAATCCTAGTTTTTTCTTTCCACATCTTCTTTTTCATCTATTCCCTCTTCTTTTGCTCGAGGGCGAGCAACATTCTAAGTTTGGTGTGGTAAAACAATTATGTGAAGGATCTATAGCTCAGTGGTAGAACATGTGGCTGCAAATCAAGGGATACCTCAGGGGATGCACTTCCCTCCACATAATTATTGGAAGCAACTGAGGATAGAAATACCAAAAATCACTAGGAATCAAGCCACAAAGGCAAGGAAGAGACATAAAAGAGCTCAAGAACATCATTGGTGCCTCAAGAAGGAAATGCCATCATCACTAAGGTGGACTCGTTCCTTGTTCTTACTTTCTCTGTTTTTCGTTTTCTCTATGTTAAGTGCTTATCTATGTTTGTGTCTTCATTACATGATCATTAGTAGTAATTAGTATCTAGTTTGATTTTATCCCCAATTAAGTTATAGTCTAGTTTTCTCATCATCAGCAAACATGAATAAAATAGTAGATCTTTTGAATAAGAGGCAATAAAATTTCGAGTTGTTAATAAGAAAAATTCTAATTAGTAACATGTGGTGGCAACGCTTTCTGTCTTCTGAATGAATGCTTGAACAGTGCATATGTCTTTTGAATTTGTTGTTTAAGACTGTTAAATATGTTGGCTCTTGAAAGAATGATGAACATGAGACATGTTATTGATAATCTGAAAAATCATAAAAATGATTCTTGAAGTAAGAAAAAGCAGCAAAGAACAAAGCTTGCAAAAAAAAAAAAATTAATTTAGAAAGAAAAAGAAAAAGCAAGCAGAAAAAGCCAAAAGCTCTTAAAACCAAGAGGCAAGAGCAAACAGCCAATAACCCTTAAAACCAAAAGGCAAGGGCAAATAAAAAGGATCCCAAGGCTTTAAGCATCAGTGGATAGGAGGGCCTAAAGGAATAAAATCCTGGTCTAAGCGGCTAAACCAAGCTGTCCCTAACCATGTGCTTGTGGCGTGAAGGTGTCAAGTGAAAACTTGAGACTGAGCGGTTAAAGTCAAGGTCCAAAGCAAAAAGAAGAGTGTGCTTAAGAACTCTGGACACCTCTAATTGGGGACTTTAGCAAAGCTGAGTCACAATCTGAAAAGGTTCACCCAGTTATGTGTCTGTGGCATTTATGTATCCGGTGGTAATACTGGAAAACAAAGTGCTTAGGGCCACAGCCAAGACTCATAAAGAAGCTGTGTTCAAGAATCATCACACTGAACTAGGAGAATCAATAGCACTATCTAAATTCTGAGTTCCTATACATGCCAATCACTCTGAGCTTTAATGGATAAAGTGAGATGCCAAAACTGTTCGGAAGCAAAAAGCTACTAGCCCCGCTCATCTAATTAGAATCTGAGCTTCATGCAAAAAAAAAACTCTGAGATATTATTGCTTCTCAACCTATTAGTCTTCTATTTTATTTGTCTAGTTGCTTGAGGACAAGCAACAGTTTAAGTTTGGTGTTGTGATGAGCGGATATTTTATACGCTTTTTGGGGATAATTTCATATAGTTTTGAGTATGTTTTAGTTAGTTTTTAGTCTATTTTTATTAGTTTTTAGGAAAAATTCATATTTCTGGACTTTACTATGAGTTGTGTATTTTTCTGTAATTTCAGGTATTTTTCTGGCTGAAATTGAAGGAGCTGAGCAAAAATCTGATTTAGGCTGAAAAAGGACTGCTGATGCTGTTGGATTCTGACCTCCCTGCACTCAAAGTGGATTTTCTGGAGTTACAGAACTCGAAATGGCATGCTTCCAATTGCGTTGGAAAGTAGACATCCAGGGCTTTCCAGCAATATATAATAGTCCATACTTTGCACAAGGATAGATGACGTAAACTGGCGTTCAACGCCAGTTCTCTGCCCAATTCTGGCGTCCAGCGCCAGAAAAGGATCAAAAGCTGGAGTTGAACGCCCAAACTGGCATAAAAACTGGCGTTCAACTCCACAAATGGCCTCTGCACGTGAATTGCTTAAGTCTCAGCCCAGCACACACCAAGTGGGCCCCAGAAGTGGATCTCTGCATCATCCATCATAGTCTACTCATATTTTGTAACCCTAGGCTACTAGTTTAGTATTTAAACAACTTTTAGAGACTTATTTTGTATCTCATGACATTTTTAGATCTAAACTTTGTATTCTCTGACGGCATGAGTCTCTAAACCCCATTGTTGGGGGTGAGGAGCTCTGCTGTGTCTCGATGAATTAATGCAAGTATTTCTGTTTTCCATTCAAACACGCTTGTTCCTAGCTAAGATGTTCATTCGCGCTTAACTGTGATAAAGGTGATGATCTGTGACATTCATCACCCTCCTCAAACCACGAACGTGTGCCTGACAACCACCTCCGTTCTATATCCGATTGAATGAGTATCTCTTAGATTCCTTAATCAGAATCTTCGTGGTATAAGCTAGAACTGATGGCGGCATTCATGAGAATCCGGAAAGTCTAAACCTTGTCTGTGGTATTCCGAGTAGGATTCAAGGATTGAATGACTGTGACGAGCTTCAAACTCCTGAAGGCTGGGCGTTAGTGACAGACGCAAAAGGATAGTAAATCCTATTCCAACCGGATCGAGAACCAACCGGTGATTAGCCGTGCTGTGACAGAGCGCGTGAGCATAGTTTTCACTGGAAGGATGGAAGGTAGCCATTGACAACGGTGATCCACCAACACACAGCTTGCCATAGGAGGACGTGCGTGCGTGAACAAGAAGACAGAGGAAAGCAGAGATTCAGAAAATAAAGCATCTCCAAAACTCCAACATATTCTCCATTACTGCACAACAAGTAACCTTTAATTTATGCTCTCTTGGTTATTCGCAATTCAACTGATAAACATAATTGACTTCCTGACTAAGATTTACAAGATAACCATAGATTGCTTCAAACCAACAATCTCCGTGGGATTTGACCCTTACTCACGTGAGGTATTACTTGGACGACCCAGTGCACTTGCTGGTTAGTGGTACGCATTGTGAAAAGTGTGATTCACAATTCGTGCACCAATGAACAAGGGAGGTTCAACTTCCCAAGTATCAATGCCAAATAATTTGGCATTCAGCTTCATGATTGCACCAAGAAACTTGGCAGTTTGCTCTTTAGTAACATCCTCATTCTCTTCAGAAGAGGAATACTCATCAGAGCTCATGAAGGGCATAAGGAGGTTCAATGGAATCTCTATGGTCTCTAGATGAGCCTCAGAGTCCTTTGGTTCCTCAGGGGGAAGCTCCTTATTTATCACTGGACGTCCCAGGAGGTCTTCCTCCTTGGGATTCACGTCCTCTCCTCTCCTCACAGGTTCGGCCATGGCGCTTATGTCAATGGCCTTGCACTCTCCTTTTGGATTCTCTTCTGTATTGCTTGGGAGAGTACTAGGAGGGATTTCAGTGATCCTCTTACTCAGCTGGCCTACTTGTGCTTCCAAATTTCTAATGGAAGACCTTGTTTCATTCATGAAACTTACAGTGGCCTTGGATAGATCAGAGACTAAGTTTGCCAAATTAGAAGTATTTTGTTCAGAGTTCTCTGTCTGTTGCTGAGTGGATGATGGAAAAGGTTTATTATTGTTAAACCTATTTCTTCCACCATTATTAAAGCCTTGTTGAGGCTTTTGATCCTTCCATGAGAAATTTGGATGATTTCTCCATGATGAGTTATAGGTGTTTCCATAAGGTTCACCTAAGTAATTCACCTCTGCTATTGCAGGGTTCTCAGGATCATAAGCTTCTTCTTCATAAGAAGCCTCTTGAGTACTGTTGGATGCAGCTTGCACTCCATTCAGACTCTGAGAAATCATATTGACTTGCTGAGTCAATATTTTATTCTGAGCCAATATGGCATTTAGAGTATCAACTTCAAGAACTCCCTTCTTCATAGGCGTCCCATTACTCACAGGATTCCTTTCAGAAGTATACATGAACTGGTTATTAGCAACCATGTCAATGAGTTCTTGAGCTTCTGCAGGCGTTTTCTTTAGGTGAATGGATCCACCTGCAGAGGTATCCAATGACATCTTTGATAACTCAGATAAACCGTCATAGAATATATCCAGGATGGTCCATTCTGAAAGCATGTCAGAAGGACACTTTTTGGTCAACTGTTTGTATCTTTCCCAAGCTTCATAGAGGGATTCACCTTCTTTCTGTCTGAAGGTTTGAACATCTGCTCTAAGCTTGCTCAGCTTTTGAGGAGGAAAGTACTTGGCTAAGAAAGCCGTGACCAGCTTATCCCAAGAGTTCAGGCTGTCTTTGGGTTGAGAATCCAACCATAATCTAGCTCTGTCTCTTACAGCAAAAGGGAAAAGCATGAGCCTGTAGACTTCAGGATCTACTCCGTTAGTCTTAACAGTATCACATATCTGCAAGAATTCAGTTAAGAACTAAAAAGGATCTTCAGATGGAAGTCCATGAAACTTGCAGTTCTGCTGCATCAGAGAAACTAACTGAGGTTTCAGCTCAAAGTTGTTTGCTCCAATGGCAGGAATGGAGATGCTTCTTCCATGTAAATTGGAATTAGGTGCAGTAAAGTCACCAAGCATTCTCCTTGCATTGTTGTTGGGTTCGGCTGCCATTTCCTTTACTTGTTCGAAATTTTCAATCAAGTTGTCTCTGGATTGTTGTAATTTAGCTTCTCTTAGTTTCCTTTTCAGAGTCCCTTCAGGTTCTGGATTAGCTTCAACAAGAATGCCTTTTTCTCTGTCCCTGCTCATAAGAAAGAGAAGAGAACAAGAAAAGAAGAGGAATCCTCTATGTCACAGTAAAGAGGTTCCTTATTGTTAGTAGAAGAAAAGAAGAAGAAATTCGAACATAGATAGAAGAGGGGGTTCGAATTTGGTGATGATGTGAGGAAGAGATGTTAGTTAATGAATGAATAAATAGAATAAGATGAGAGAGAAGGAGGGAATTTTCGAAAATAATTTTTGAAAAAGAGTTAGTGATTTTTTTGAAAATGGTTTTTGAAAAAATGTTAGTAATTTTCGAAAATTCAAATTTAAAAATTAAAATAATTAATAAATTAAAAAGAAATTTTGAAAAAAGGGAGAAGATATTTTCGAAAATGAGAGAGAGAGAGTTAGTTAGGTAGTTTTGAAAAAGTTAAGAAACAAACAAAAAGTTAGTTAGTTAGTTGAAACAAATTTTGAAAGGATAAGAAGTTAGGAAGTTAGAAAAGATATTTTGAAAAGATATTTTTGAAAAAGATAAGATAAGAAGATATTTTTGAAAAGATATGATTGAAATTAGTTTTGAAAAATATTTGATTTTTAAAATCTCAATTAATGACTTGATTCATAAGAAATCACAAGATATGATTCTAGAACTTAAAGTTTGAATCTTTCTTAACAAGCAAGTAACAAACTTGAAATTTTTGAATCAAAACATTAATTGATTATGTTATTTTCGAAAATTTGATATAAAAATAAGAAAAAGATTTTTGAAAAATATTTTTGGAATTTTCGAAAATAACTAAGAATTTTGAAAAAGATTTGATTTTTGAAAAAGATTTTAAAAAAGATAAGATTTTCAAATTGAAAATTTGATTTGACTCATAAGAAACAACTTGATTTTAAAAATTTTTGAAAAAGTCAACTCAAATTTTCGAATTTGATGAGAGAAAAAGGGAAAGATATTTTTTTGATTTTTGAATTTTTATGATGCAAGAGGAAAACACTAAAAAGATGCAATGCATGAAATTTTTAGATAAAAATATGTGATGCATGCAAGAATGCTATGAATGTCAAGATGAACACCAAGAACACTATGAAGATTATGATGAACATCAAGAACACATTTTTAAAAAATTTTTAATGCAAAGAAAACATGCAAGACACCAAACTTAGAATTCTTTAATGCTTAGACATTAAGAATTCAAGAATGCATATGAAAAACATGAAAAGACACAAAACAAAAAATCATCAAGATCAAACAAGAAGGCTTACCAAGAACAACTTGAAGATCATGAAGAACACTATGAATGCATGATATTTTCGAAAAATGCAAGATGCATATGCAATTGACACCAAACTTATGATATGATGCAAGACTTAAACAAGAACACACAAACAATATTTTTGATTTTTATGATTTTCTAAATTTTTTTGGATTTTTCGAAAATTATATGAAAAAAAAAAAATAAGGATTCCAAAATTTTTAATATGAATTCCAGGAATCTTGCATTCTTAGTCTAAAGCTTCAGTCCAGGAATTAGATATGGCTCACTAGCCAGCCAAGCTTTCAAAGAAAGCTCCAGTCCAAAACACTAGACATGGCCAATGGCCAGCCAAGCTTCAGCATTTAACACCAGAGTATATTGCTCTTGATAACAAATTGCTGCTCATCATTTATCAAGTATGTAACTTACCTCTGATGGTTTGGAAGCCTCAGTCCAAAAGAATTTAGACATGGCTTTACAGCCAGCCAGGCTTCACATGCTTCATGAAACACTAGAATTCATTCTTAAAAATCTTGAATAAAATTTTTGAAAACATTTTTATTTTTTTCGAAAACAGATGAGAGATTTTTGAAAATATTTTTGAAATTTTTTTTTTGAAAACAAAACGAAAAGAAAATTACCTAATCTGAGCAACAAGATGAGTCGTCAGTTGTCCAAACTCGAACAATCCCCGGCAACGGCGCCAAAAACTTGGTGCACGAAATTGTGATGTACAGGCTCAAACTATTCCTGGCACGTGAGCAACTTGGTACGCGTAATCGTGATTACACATTCATAATTTGTCACAACTTCGATACAACTAACCAGCAAGTGCACTGGGTCGTCCAAGTAATACCTTACGTGAGTAAGGGTCGAATCCCACGGAGATTGTCGGTATGAAGCAAGCTATGGTCACCTTGCAAATCTCAGTCAGGCGGATATAAAGTGATAATGGAGTTTTCGAATATTATATAATAGAATAGGGATAGAGATACTTATGTAATTCATTGGTAGGAATTTCAGATAAGCGAATGGAGATGCTTTCGTTCCTCTGAACCTCTGCTTTCCTGCTATCTTCATCCAATCAGTCTTACTCCTTTCCATGGCTGGCTTTATGTGATACATCACCACTGTCAATGGCTACTTTCGGTCATCTCTCGGGAAAATGATCCAATGCCCTGTCACGGCACGGCTAATCGTCTGGAGGCATCACCCTTGTCAATGGCTTCATCTTATCCTCTCAGTGAATAATATGCTCACGCACCCTGTCACGGCACGGCTATTCATCTGTCGGTTCTCGATCATGCTGGAATAGGATTTACTATCCTTTTGCGTCTGTCACTAACGCCCTGCAATCGCGAGTTAGGAGCTCGTCACAGTCATTCAATCATTGAATCCTACTCGGAATACCACAGACAAGGTTTAGACTTTCCGGATTCTCTTGAATGCCGCCATCATTCTAGCTTACGCCACGAAGATTCTGGTTAGGAGATCTAAGAGATATTCATTCTAGCTTATTTCATGTAGAACGGAAGTGTTTGTCAGGCACGCGTTCATAAGGGAGAAGGATGATGAGCGTCACACATAATCATCACCTTCATCACGTTCTTGGGTGCGAATGGATATCTTAGAAGCGAAATAAGAAGAATTGAATAGAAAACAGTAGTACTTTGCATTAATCTTTGAGGAACAGCAGAGCTCCACACCTTAATCTATGGAGTGTAGAAACTCTACCGTTAAAAATACATAAGTGAAGGTCCAGGCATGGCCGAGATGGCCAGCCCCCCTAAAATGTGATCAAAGGATCATAAGGTAATCCAAGGATGTCTAATACAATAGTAAGAGGTCCTATTTATAATAAACTAGCTACTAGGGTTTACATGAGTAAGTAATTGATGCATAAATCCACTTCCTGGGCCCACTTGGTGTGTGTTTGGGCTGAGCCTGAGTGTTACACGTGCAGAGGCCATTTGTGGAGTTGAACGCCAGTTCTTGTGCCAGTTTGGGCGTTCAACTCTGGTTTTGGATCCTTATCTGGCGCTGGACGCCAGATTTGGGCAGAAAGCTGACGTTGAACGCCAGTTTACGTCGTCTATTCTTGGCCAAAGTATAGACTATTATATATTGCTGGAAAGCCCTGGATGTCTACTTTCCAACGCAATTGGAAGCGCGCCATTTCGAGTTCTGTAGCTCCAGAAAATCCACTTTGAGTGCAGGGAGGTCAGAATCCAACAGCATCAGCAGTCCTTCTTCAACCTCTGAATCTGATTTTTGCTCAAGTCCCTCAATTTCAGCCAGAAAATACCTGAAATCACAGAAAAACACACAAACTCATAGTAAAGTCCAGAAATTTGAATTTAACATAAAAACTAATGAAAACATCCCTAAAATAACTAGATCCTACTAAAAACATACTAAAAACAATGCCAAAAAGCGTATAAATTATCCGCTCATCAACGCCCAGTTAAGCCGGGAGTAGGCGCAACACGCAATGGCGTGGCAACAAGGATAATGCAGCACCTGAAAGTGGCCACAGTCGCATCGGTGATCTTTAAGGGAAACTCTATAGCTGCCCAGGGAGAAGTTGCCAGTTGGTGTTGTCTCCGCGACGGTGTACTCGGACTGCTGCCTGTCATATAATGTCACAGTGAAGCACCTCGAGTCTCTTAGGTTCCGATCAATAGACTTTACCAAGGCCTGACAGAATTCATGCCCAGATCCGAGTTGTGCCTCTGCTGTCTGTCCCCGTACCACAAATAGCTGAGCAAGCCTCCCGTAGGTTGACTTAACCAAAGATGTGACCGGCAAGTTGCGAGTTCCCTTTAGCACGGAGTTCACACATTCACTGATGTTTGTGGTCATGTGCCCGAACCGTCGACCAGCATCCTCATGTTGGGTCCATTTGTCATACTCCATCCGGTTGGCCCAGTCACACATTGCTGGATTCTCAGTCCGCATGATGTCAAACCAGTAGTAAAACTCAGCCTCAGTCTTTGCGTAGGCAGCATTCACCAACAGCCTCCTGGAGTCCTTACCTTTGAACGTTAGGGCGAAATTCGCAGCCACATGCCTAATACAGTAGGCCCGGAACGCCCGAGGAGGTAGCCACCCAGTCTCAGGTGCCTCAAGCGCTGCCTTGATCCCATTATGCCTGTCAGAGATAACAAGGATACCCTCCTGAGGAGTCACATGCTCTCGGAGATTGGACAAGAAGAATGACCACGACTCTGCATTTTCGCCCTCCACAAGGGCAAATGCTATCGGGAGGATGTTCGAGTTCCCGTCCTGAGCTATCGCCAACAGCAGCGTCCCTCCATACTTCCCATACAAGTGGGTACCATCAATACTGACGAGGGGCTTGCAATGCCGGAATGCCTCGATACAGGGTGGAAATGTCCAGAATAGCCGGTGAAAGTACTCGGTCAACCCCACCACCAATCCGAACAGGAGACGTCTTCAGCACCGTGATTGTTCCCGGCATTGTCGCCTGGATCCCTAGCATCAAACGTGGCAACTCCGCGTAAGACTCTTCCCAATCTCCATATATTTCTGCCACTGCCTTCTGCTTAGCCATCCAAACCTTCCTGTAACTAGGCCTGAAACCGTAATCAGCTTCTGTCGCTTGTTGAAGTACCTTTACCGTAACCGCAACATCTGCCCTAACCATAGGAAGAATCCTCGCACAGATAACGTGGTAATCCAGCTGACGGTGATCACTTGAAATAGAAGTTGCGAGACATGTGTGTGGCCCGTTGTACCTCCTAACCTCCCAAGTCCCCTTTCGTGCACGAAGCGCTACACGAATCAACCAACTACAACCCTTGCCGAATTCCTTGCATTTTCCATGATACTTCAAATGATCCGATTCGATGACTCTGTACTCAACACCTCGCCGGATGCTATAGTCCTTTACACTCAGCACAGCTTCATCTTTACTCTGGAATGATTGCCCAATCTGAAATTCTGCAGAAGATCCCCCCACTCTGTTACCACTATCTTCCTGTTGACCAAGAGCTTCCAAGTTTAGTGTCGAGAAGTGTGGAGGGTAGTGATGAGAACCAGAACTTGCTGGCCTATGCTGCGCATGTGGATCGCCACGTGTGTCATCGTCGCTGTCACCATCGATATCAACAGGCTCCTGGTCAGACTCATCGTCACGCATTGCATTCTCTACTTGATCAGGTCCACCAAAGTTTTCGATATAAGGTACGAGGCCACCACCGGTGCCCACAACGTGCGGAGGCTCAATGACTGCTGCATTCTCCAAAGGTATAGAACCAACAACCTCCGTTCGGTCTAAATCAGCCGCAAACGAAGGTGATTGAACCGGCGGAAGATACGGTCTGACCGCAGGCATCGAACTAGATGCACCACCCGCGGCAACTGGGCAGGGAACTGGCGCAGATGTGCCCCAGAACTATCGACACCAACCTCTAACTTCGTGAATAACTCATGGATTCTGATCTCCGGAAAACTCCATACACAGTAGAACAGAACCCTAATATCTTCATCAGCCTTAACCGCAAAGGTTTCATACTGAACACCGGTCGATACAACCGCCATGGGAATCTTGTAGAATAGTTTCTTCATCCACTTGCTACCCAACACGCCAAGCTTCTCCAAGATGCTGTTCTTCAGATCTGACAAAGTCATCGACGACCTGATAAAAATACTTAGTGGTTCTCTGTTGGTAAACTTCACACCTTTGCTTTTGCTTTTTTTTTTTTTTATTTTCCAGAGCAATGCACTAGGGCAAGAAAACTCTCTTCCTCACTAGCCATTGTGAGAATGATCTCTTATGGAGCTTGAATCACCAACATATATATAGACTTCCTGTCATCATAAACCGTGGTGACCCACAGGGTTTTATGTGCAAACAACTTTCTTCATAAACCGTGGTGACTCTCCACGGTTTATGCACGCAATTTCTCCTTAGTAAACCGTGGTGACCTACCACGGTTTACACTCTATTTTTTTCAACCTTAATCCGCTGTGGGTCTCCACGGTTTACGCACGTTTTGAAACCGTGGTGGGTTGCCACGGTTTACATAGAAATGGCTTTTTGCACATGCAGGTAACAAGAACCAGTTTTGCACATTCAGGTAAACGTTTTCTCTAATCTATTTATTTAAGTAACTTGCCCTTATAAAAAGGTATAGCATTAATATTTAGTACAACTTTCAAAATCAAATTGCAATTTTCTGTACTTATGGAGAAGTTAAAAAAATGACTTCTTTCAAATAAAAAAGTTTTTTTATCATTCTTCTCTTAAAATAAGCACTTTTAAAACTAAAAATCCAAATACAAAATAATTTATTTATAAGTTATTTTTAATATAAACATTTATTGTTTAAGCTATTTTTTTCAAAAGCAACTTAATTAAGTTGTTTATTTAAATTGGGCCTAACAATATTTGGCTATTTACACATTTAAATTAGTGTCTTGTGTGTGGTTATTAAACATTTGATTTGTGGTTCCGGTTAGAGTTAACTAATTAAAAAATAGGAGTTATGTTATAAAAAATAAAAAATAATTTTTTATTATCCTAAATTTTTGAATTTTAAAATTAAAAATACAAAAAATTAGTTTGAATTATATTTGACTCTTTAAATTTTTTTTATAAAATTAACGGTCTTAACTCTTAAGGGAAAAAAACACAGCCCTAATAATGGTCATCAGACCGCGAGTGGCGTCCCACCGTATGTTGAATGAGAAAAGACAAATTAGGCATACTCTCTATTCTTATTTTGATAGCTCTAGCCCAAATGTTGATAGCTCTAGCCCAAATGAATATGAAAATGTTCCTGCAGCAGTAAAGGAATTGGAGGTTAGGCCAACGGAAGCTGAACCCATTGCTCCTAGGACCAGAAACAAGCCCACTTGGATGAAGAATTTTGTGCTTAACTGATGAGAAGAGAAGGACGTAAAAATGGCATCACCGTGACACCTTGGTAAGTTAGTTAGAGAGACATATATTAGAAAGAACGTGATGAGAGTTCAGTAGAGAATTTAGTGGATTCGGTTGTAAATTGGAGTGAGCACCTAACTCGAATAGGGGCACATTCTCCTTACCATTCTTCCTTCGTTTATATTTTCTCATTTATCAAAGACAAGTTTCCTATTCCCACTATTGAAGAGATACTATATGAGTTGTTTGGTGCAGAATTTTTCTCTAAAATTGACTTAAGATCAAGATACCACCAGATTCATATAAGTGAGGATGCTATTCCTATGACGGCTTTTCGGACACACCAAGGGCATTATGAGTTTGTGGTCATGCCATTTGGATTAACTAATGCCCCGTCGATATTCCAAGCCACTATGAACAAGATATTTCAGTCATATCTCTGAAAGTTCATTGTTGTTTTTTTTTTACGACATCCTAGTGTACAGCAAGACGTGGGAGGAACATTTACAACACCTAGAGCTAACTTTGAATGTCCTTGCTCAATATTGACTATTTGCTAAACGCTCAAAGTGTACGTTTGGATAGCAACAAGTCGATTATTTGGGACACATTATATGTGTGGCGGTGTAAAGGTTAATTCGGCAAAGATTGAGGCCATTCAGACGTGGCCATTACCGAACACACTCAAACAACTAAGAGGATTCCTCGGCCTGACAGGATACTATAGGAAATTTGTGGCTAGCTATGCTACTATTGCTTTTACAGAGTTGTTAAAGAAGAGTAACTTCTCTTGGGGTGCGGAGGCTGAATGGGCCTTCTTGACCTCAAAGCTGCCATGGTTCACACTCCGGTGCTTGTCCTACTAGATTTTAGTAAACAATTCACTGTGGAGACTGATGCCACACAGGAATTGGGGCAGTACTTACCCAAGATGGCCACCCCTTGCCTATTTTACCAAGAAGATGAACCGCAAGATGATGCTAGCCTCAGCTTATGTTTGAGAGCTTTATGCGATTACCCAGGCAGTTGCAAAATGGCAACACTACCTTTTAGGGAGGCAATTTACTATTAAGACAGATCACCAGGGCTTGAAGGAGATGCTAACTCAAGTCATCCTACCTCCAGATCAGCAATATTACCTAGCTAAGTTGCTTGGCTATGATTTTGTGATTGAGTATAGACCTGGAAAACTAAATCAGGTGGCAGATGCCCTCTCCCGTCACCCAAACTCAGTTCTCCAACCAGAATTCCAAGTCTTGTCTATGGTACAGAACTCGTTGTTGCAATCCTTAAGGGATGCTAACCAGCAGTGCAAAGATCTGCACATTTGGGTTCCAGATTTTCAAGGGCTGCGAGAATTGCTCCTAAGTGAATTCCACCCATCTTTGCGACCGGGGGGGGGGGGGGGAGGGGGGGAAGGGGGCGACATAGAGGAGTGCTTAAGACTTACAAGGATCTTAGTGATACTTTTTCTGGCTAGGGATGCGTGCCGATATGCACAAGTTCATTGCGCATTGTTTAGATTCTCAAGTTATTAAGTACGTGCTAGTTAAGACTCAAGGTTTACTACAGCCTCTCCTTATCCCTACTAGACCGTGGGAGGCAGTTTCTTTGGACTTCATTGTCTAATGACCCAAATCAGCTGGGCATAGTGCTATTATGGTCATGGTTGATCGTTTCAGTAAAAAGGGTCATTTCTCAGCGTTGAATCCGGGCTTTATGACGTAGCCACATCTTTCATTCATACAATTGTGCGTTTCCACAGGTTCCCTACTACCATGGTTTCGGATCCCGATCCTATTTTTCTAAGCAAGTTTTGGCAAAACTTGTTTGAGTTCAGCGGTACCAAACTACATTACAATACTGCTTATCACCCTCAGAGCGACGGTCAAACTGAGGTGGTGAACAAGACAGTGGAACAATATTTACGGGTTTTCACTCACTCCTTTCCATACAAGTGGGTCTTCTACCTTGTCTGGGCTGAGTTTTGTTACAATGGATCTTTTCATTCAGCAATCAATATGTCTCCTCATGAGGCTTTGTATGGCTTCCCTATGCCCACTATACCTGGTTATACCCCTGGCTCTACTACTGTGTGGGAGGTTGATGACATGTTGTGTCTGAGAGCCGCTCTCGATCGCGAGTTACGCTACTCGCTGCAACAGGCTTAGGACAAGATGCAAACCCAGGGTAATAAACATAGAAGGGAGAAACAATTTGAGGTGGGACAATGTGTTTTGTTAAAAATCAGAGCCTACAAACAACGTTCTCTCACAGGGGGAAAATTCAACAAATTCCATAAACGCTACTATGGTCCATATCAGATAGTTCAAAAGGTTGGATTGGTGGCTTACCGTTTGAAGCTACCTGATGCGTGTGCCTTGCATCCCGTGTTTCATGTGTCTATGTTGAAGGAGTACCACGGCGACCCGACTACGGCGGTGTCTTCGATTCTGGCCCGCCGCTTTGCCAACAGCCCAGACGGACCACGATCTTAGGTTCTCATGGATTGGGAAGGTCTTCCTCGTGATGAGACAACCTGGGAGGATGAAGCCACGATTCGCATATTGTTTCCCGACATTGACCTTGAGGACAAGGTCCTTGTGGAGGGCGGGATTATTGATAGCTCTAGCCTAAATGTTGATAGCTCTAGCCCAAATGAATATGAAAATGTTCCTGCAGCAGTAAAGTAATTGGAGGTTAGGCCACTTGGATGAAGAATTTTGTGCTCAACTGATGAGAAGAGAAGGGCATGAAAATGGCATCACCGTGGCACCTTGGAAAGTTAGTTAGAGAGGAATATATTAGAAAAAACATGATGAGAGTTCAGTAGAGAATTTAGTGGATTCGGTTGTAAATTGGAGTGTGCACCCAACTCGAATAGGGGCACATTCTCCTTATTGTTCTTCCTTCGTTTATCTTTTCTCATTTATCAATACAAATTTTCTCTAATTCCATTACATTATTTTTACAATTCTTAATCTAACATATTCCTACAGCAACAAATTTGAACACAAGTTCTACCCCTCAGTGCTCTAACAAATTGCCTGCTCGTTTCTCTTAATTTTGCAATTTTCTGCATCTTACTTCATACTTCATACTAACTAAACTAGTAAGAATTGATAGAGCATATTTTATGATAAAAAATACGAACTGGATATAAAAAATTAGTTATTATATATTTTTATACAAGAATATTATTTGTATATTAAAATAAGTCACCAAAATTAATTATCATATTTTTATATATATTCAAATACAGCTTATATAAACTATTCTAACAATTATTCATGCGTTGAAACATAACACTCTTAAAGAGCAGCATTAATGCCACTAGCACCAACAACACAACGTTCAACACCGACACTACCAAGCATCAATAATGCAATGCTTGAGCGAGTAAAATCAGAAGATTTTCTTCTCTTCTCTTTGCAGATCATCATCCTTCACTCTCCTCTTCATTTTCAGTGCGCTTCATTCTTCTCTTTTCAGCGCTTTTGATTCTCTTTAAAATCCAAAAACAATGATAATTGCTTTGTTATCACTGATGGAGAATGGAGTAGTGAAGCTTAGATATAATGGCTCTGGAGATGATTTCAAAAAGCAGCAAGCTTTGTTATATAGAAAAAGGAATAAGGAAATATAATCTTATTAGCTTTGTGGCTAAGGGTGTAAACAGAGATTTGCTCTTAGAGACATTGTTCACATTTAAAGATTTGTCTTATACTATTGATTTTGACTTTTAAAGTTGATATAAGAGTTCTCATTATTTTCTTCTTCTCTCCCATGTGAGATATAATAACTCAAAGAGAAAAGGACAATAGGTCATTGACCTTTTGATCTGCAGACATTTAAATTTTTGAGGATTTAAAAATATATTATTTAATTTCTTGACCTTTCCAAAATCTGGACATACCGATCCCTCATGTTCACTTGGGTCTGTCAGACTCAGCGGAAAAATCAAACGTGACTCCCGTTATATTGACCTGGTTGATACGGATGCACACATGAGAGAGTTTTTAAAATTGGACAAATTAAACTCATGGATCGATATATCCAGATTTTGAAGAGGTCAGAGACTTAAATGTATTTTTAGATTCTGAGAAACTTAAATGTTCACAGACCAAAAAGTCAGAGATCAATTTATCTTTTTCTCTAACTTGAACAAACATAAGATGAATTTGATTTATATTCAAGTAAATAATCAATATTATAAATTTGTCCCTAAAAAAATTTATTATCGGATTCCATAATCCATCCCTAATTTCAACAATAAAAAGAGATACGAAAATTTATTTCATAAGCGCCAATTTTTCAGTCGAATTTGCCGTCAAAATTTTTTTACGGTAATATGAATTAGTGAAACGTAATGTTTTGGACAACAACCAGCACTTTGTTGTCAGATTTATCCACTGGTAAATCTGACGATAAAATTGAATGAAATTTGAATTCAGAAATCCTCTCCCTCACTTTTGCAACTTCTCCGCCCTCTCCTCTTTTCTTCTCTCTCACCATTCTCTCCCTCTTCTCTCCCTCTCTAAACCTTATCGTCGCTGCTGCCTCGGGTTCCATCGTCGTCGCTGCTGCCTCGGGTTCCATCGTTGTCGCTACTGCCTCATGAGTCGCCGTTGCTGCCAGGTTCCAAACATTGTCGTATCTCCCTCGGGTTTCATTGTGAATCGTTGTTGTTGCCTCGCGGGTTGCCGTCACTGACAGGTTCCAGACGTTGCTGTCGCTATCTCAGGTTCCTCTTCTAGATCAGTGTGAATCCTCCACATTCTTCAATTGTCAATTTTTATTTTGAAATTCATAACATTAATCCATTAATCACCGTGAGCGCCACTATTGCACCTTCACCGCAACTCAACAATCAGGTTTAGTTTTTTTTTTTATGTAATTTTATATGCATGTTGTTAACTTTGTATTTGGTTTTTGTTATAAAATGTAAGTCGTTTGAAATATTAATTTTTTAAAAAAATTTTGTTTTAAAATTTGTGTTTAAATTCTATTTGTTTTTAATTTACTGATTAGGGAATATAGTTTAAACTAATTATTAGAGTATGTAATTAAAGAGTATATATATAAAGAGTATTTGAATTATTGAAAGATATTATTTGAATTTAGTGAATGAGTTTTTTTCAATTGCATTGAATTTATATCATTTATTTTGTTATATCTGTTGTTAATTTGGTTAAATTAGAATTAGATTTAATTGTAATGTTGAGTTTTTCTTATTCCTTTTAAATTAGCTTTTGAATTAGTTTCACCTTATGAATTTAATAAGTTGCCTTTTTTTATTAGGACGCTATAATTTTTTTTTAGATAAATTAGAGTTCACTTCTTTCGTAGTTTGTGCAGTCATATTTCAGGTTAGTTTTCTATCTCTGAATATAATGAATTGTTTAAGTTTTATGCCGGACTTACTTTTTTTAGGATAGAATTTTAGAACAGAAGTGGGAGAAGGTTGTCTAGTGGCGCCTTCTCGAAATCCTTGTTTGCTGAAAAATTACAGAGTAATAAGGGGTTTGCACTAGAACAGCTAGGAATTGATGTTTTCTTGAATGCGTGCTTGTTTTAATTAATGCTTGCAACTGTTTTCTATGTGAAAATTTGATAATTTTTTTGGTTGAGGTATTTGAATTAAGGAAAAACTCTATCGAATTTTTGTTAAAACCGTTATTTGGTTTGTAAAAAAATGAAAATTATATTTGTATTAATAGTTTTAAATAAATAATATATGTAAAAAAAATAATTTTAATTTGTGTTATCTATAAATTCTTAAAATCTCTGAAATAATCTTGTATCGATTACTTAAAACTCATCTCTCATTCTCTGTTTGTCTCTCTCTCCCTCTCCTCCCCCTTCTCTCTCTCTCTCTCTCTCTCTCTCTCTCTTTTTCTAGACATGTCGACAAACAGAGGTGTTACAAATCGACCTTGTAGTTAGGGTAGAGAGAAGGTATCTATTGGCACCCCTAGAACTTCTCAGTTATCACCCTTTACCTTGGCTACTCCTGGGACATCACAAGCACTGGGTGCACAGAATCAGCCATTCATCATGGCCCCTAATCCAACTACGTGGGTCCTTATACTGTGTCACCCTTGCCACTAGGAAGTCGTCTGGTTACTTCACTAAAGTGGACTCCTCCACCATTTTCACCCGCTCAGCAGCCCACTACTTCGATGATGATGCCACCTCTAGGGACAGACACCGCAGTGCCAGAATCCTCTCATGGATCCTAGTCAAATGCCCTTCCACCACTGTCCGTCGTAAAATGATGATTTGGCCTGATGGTTTAACAGCATGAGTACTATTTTAATATTTTTTAAATGCAATTTATTTTGATATTCTTATTCAACATATGTGTTTGCTAATCTTAAGTTTTCTATTGATATGTTTGTGCCAAATAACAATGTATGTATAGAGAAGTGTATCAATGTCATTAAGCTAAAGTACGACAATCCATGACCGAGTTACAAAAAGATTCCTATTAAGATCAGAGAGCGATAGTTTCAGAAGTAGGCAGTAGAAGCTCAACATGTTCAAAATTTAGCTAGTTTATATTTTCTATTTTGTTTAACTATGTATTTAATTTCAATTAACTAGTACTAAATATTTCTTTGTGCGGAAAAAATTATATGGGAGAAGACTCACAATGCCATAATGAGGAAGATCTTCGACCATCGGATGTCTAGGTGGCTTTAGCAGATGCTGCAAGACGTACGTGAGAGGTATGACCACCTCACTCAGTGGCTCCCACTACAAGAAAAATACCGAATACCGTCAAACATTAGTAGTGGATTTACCGACGGATTTACTGGCAGATTTGGCAATAAAGTCGTCAGATAAAAAGATTACCGTTGGATTCAATTTTCTGACGGTAATAATTAGAGGAAAAAAAAAGAAAAAATGACATGATCATTATCGTCGAATTTACTTTATCCGCCAGTAATCCGAAATAGTGCAACACTGCATTTTGGTCATTCGCAAAGCATTACCGTCGGATTTATCCACGATAATCTTTTCCTAAATTCAAACTGTGAACCCTCTTCCCTCTCATTTTCAAACTACTCTCTCTCTTTCTCTTTCTCTCTCTCTCTCTAACCTTCTCCCTCCCTCTCTCTCTCTCTCTCTCTCTCTCTCTCTTTCTCTCTCTCTCTCTCTCCCCCACAAACCACCTCCGATAGCCCCTGCACCAACATCGGCCACCACCAACAATGTTCAAAGACTGTGTGGACTCCTTGCGTCACGTTGGTCACTCCCGCCATTGTTGCTGCTACCACTGCTGCACCACTGTTGGCGCTGCTCCCTGTGTCACCGGAACTGCCTCTTTCCTCCTTCCAGGTATTGTCCTCCTCCTTATTATTATTATTTTTTAATTTATTTTAAAAAATCCTAATAATTCAATCCTGTTGGTTGGTCATCACCGTCATCACTTTGTTGTCTGTGCTGCCATCACTTCATCAGAGCTGCCTTCTTCCTCCCTCCAGGTATGTTGTGTTCCTCCTCCTTCTTCTTATTTTTTTTAGATTTAGTTCATGTATTAGTTTAGATTTAGGGTTTTTTAATTTTATTTTAATTTAAGAATTTTTAATTCTGTTTTGATGATTTTTTATTTAAAATTTTGTTTATAATTCTAATTTTGAATTTTGTTTTGATGGTTATGTGTTTATTGTTATAATTTTTGTTTATTGTTCTGATATCATGAAGAATGAAGGTGTTTGTTTCTCTATTGTTAAGGGTTTATTATTTAAGAGGTTATTACTTGAGAATTCTAACTAGGATTGAGGTTGGTGTGGTTGGTTTCTTTGTGTAATTGAATTTTCAGTTTGAACATTATGAGGATCATATCAGGAAGAGTAGAAATGCTATTAGTTATTAGTATTCCTTTAGTTTTAAAATTTAGGTAGTGTTTTTTGGTTATTATTGTCAATCCAATATTTGTTGTCCAAATTCATATTTGTTAGTTGTCAATCCAAATCTTAGTATGTGTTTCATGAATATATTTTATTTCAAAGCCATGTCTAATATATATGAAATTGATAATTTCATTATTTTCTATTGTACTGCCACTAAATAATATTATGTGGTTAGAAACTATAAACACTAGGAAGTTTTGCCTAAGTATTGTTAGAAGGAATCAAAGCCCTTCACAGAGATGGTGCATGCCTCGAAGTAATGAAGCTTTGCCAAAATTGACCCTAATATTAAAAACAAGAGACTAAACTGGAGAAAAAATTTGTATATTATTGAGTGTATTCAAGTTATTTGGAATGATACAATATAAAAAGGTATTTATAGGTGTTAGGAGAATCGTAATAATAAAGACGTAATATTTCTATAATAAATATTCAGATATGCTAAATAATTCTAATGAATGCTAATTGATCCTAATATATTTTGACATCCCCCCCTAAACTCAAGTGACAACTTGAGTTTGAAACTTATTTAAAACAACGAAATAAAAAAAATGCATAAACTAATAGAACGGGTGCAGACGGAACTGCCGGAAGGAAGTGTAGATGAAATTGCCGCTGTCTGAAGGAAGCGCAGATGGAACTGCCATAAAGAAAAGTAGATGAAACCGTCAAAAGAGAATGCAGACGGAATTGCCAAAAAAGTTGCTGAAAAGATGGAAAACTGCCGAAAACTGCTAAATAAGTGACAAAGTGTAAAGAGATGGCAAACTACCCAAAAAACTGCCGAAAAGTGGTAAACTACGAAGAGATGGTAAAATGTCAGAGGATGACGAACTGCCAGAAGGTGACAAAAAAATGATTTCCCCATGGGAATAGATAAACAGCGGATGACAGTGGTGTTTGATTCATTAGACTCGAAAAGACACAAGACAAAGAAGATAGGCTAATCGGTAAGGTGAAAAAGCATCAAAGGAGTAACAAAAGACAAGAGGATCAAGAGGATCATGATGAAGATGATGATTATTTGGATTGGATCAATTTGGATTTTCTTGTTGGTTTTGTTTTTCTTTTTTTCCTTTTATTTGTTTATATTCCTGGGTTGAATTTTTTATTATGCAGTGGATAGACTGGTGCGCAAATTTGTGACTCACACAACAAAAGCGGCAACTGCACCGGGTCGCCCAAGTAATACCTCAGGTGAATGAGGGTCAAATCCCATGAGGATTGCCGGATTGAGCAAGTTGTGGTTATCTTGCAGATCTTAATCAGGCGAATAAAAAGATAGTTGATGATTGTTGTAGGCGCACAGACAAGCAATAACAAAAGCGATAAAGAGTTAATGTAAAGATAGTAATGATAGATTAGTTAAGGCTTCGGAGATGCTTCTTCTTCTGGATTAACACGTCATGCTCACTACTCTAATGATGAGTGATTCCTTCAATGGCAAGGTTGTAAGTGATTAAGCCATTAGTCGTGGTCATTAATCTCCTTAGGTCCAAACCAAACATCCGAATGGACTAGATCAATCTGGGAGAGGGTGAAGCACACGCAATTCAATCTATTGATGATCCTACTCAAAACGCCACAGACAAGGTCGGATCTTCCAGATTAGAGAATGATGCTCTTATGATTCTAGCCCTTGGAGCCACAGAAACCTCAATTACCCCTGACTAATGTAACAGCCCAGACCACCTGCTAGCACGATATTGTCTGCTTTGGCACACAAGGCCTCACGGTTTTGCCTTTGACGATAGGGATGCTAGCCGAAGCCCTCCCACACTCACTCATCAAAACGCGTTATGCTAGGGAGAGGTATCCACACCCTTATAAGGCATGCTTCGTTCCCCTCCCCAACCGATTTGGGACCTTACAATCTACCCCCCCTAAGGGAGAGCGCCCTCGCTGGCACATCGATCCGGGCTCCGGCTCTGATACCATCTGTAACAGCCCAGGCCACCCGCTAGCACGATATTATCCGCTTTGACACACAAGGCATCACGGTTTTGCCTTTGATGATAGGGATGCTAGCCGAAGCCCCTCCACACTCACTCGTCAAAACGCGTCATGCTAGGGAGATGTATCCACACCCAGTGACGGACCCAGAAAAATTTAGTTGTGGGGGCAAAAAAATAATAAAATTTAGGTATAGATATATTTTGTTTGGTTTTTCAAAATATCCAATAAGTTAAGAATTAATCTATTATGACTTTGAGTTTCATTTAAGAGGCCAATGAGTTGCTACATATACGAAATGAAATTCGAACTCCTAACACTTGTTTAATTGGACAATTAAGCTAATTACTCGACCAACCCAAATTTATTTAGACATATTTAAAATTTTAAATTAGAACTATCTATACATATTGATAAGAATTAGAAACATACACACAATTAATTATTATAATATTTAAAATAATAAAAAGGTGATATCACTCAGTATAATATTTAAAATAATAAAAAATAATTTATAATGATTTTTTTTATTTTTAATACGACTAAATATTATTTTTTATATATGTTTTTAAACAATTATTTTATTTTTTATTATCTCATATTTAATTATAAAATCTACTTATTATAATTTTTATGGTATAAATAAATCTTTTATCTAAAATAATTACTATAATCAAGACCATTTTAATAATAAATATTAATAGAGTATATTAATATATAAATAATATATTTTTTTATGTTAAATATTTTTTTAAAAATTACTAATAATTTAAGTTGTATTTAATTAGAAAACTAAGTTTCAATTTAGTTATCAACTAATTAACTAATATAATAAAATTAATTATCACTATTTTTTGAATTTATTTATTTTTTATTTTTATACTAAATCAAATTTAACAATATAATTATTATTAAATGTTAAGTTTAACAAAATATTTTTTTAACATAAAATACAAAAAAAATTATTTATATTTTATTTTGGATATATATATATATATATATATATATATATAGGTATTAGTTTTTTCTGTAAAATTCTGTGGGGCAGATGCCCCCTCTTCCTTCAATGTAGATCCGTCCCTGTCCACACCCTTATAAGGCATGCTTCGTTCTCCTCCCCAACCGATGTGGGACCTTACAACTAATGAGATTTTATGTCACATACCCTAATTAGCTCAGATAACTTGTTGGAACCCGTGATACATTCTCAAGCTGTAGCTTAATACTATCTGGGTCAGGACTTGTAAGGAACTCATGTAGAATTGAGATTCATAAGGATGAAGAACGACAATGCATCATAGAATAGAATCAAACATATATTGAAGTAGAAAATTAATTGCATTAATCTATAGGAATCAACAGAGCTCCTAACCTTAACCTAGGAGGTTTATTTGCTTATACTGTACAAAAAATAAAATGAGTAGTTCGAATGTGGGGGGGGGGGAGAAGATCCTAAACAATGGTGGTCTCTCTTTATTTATACTAATGACTAGACTTAAAAATAAATTAATAATACTAGAAATTACAATAATGAAAGAAACTAAGCTAAAAGGTGCGAAAATTCACTTCTGGTTCCACTTGGTGAGTGTTTGGGTTGAGCTTGGCATCCAACATGAGTGAGTGGGCTTTGAACGCCCACTTGGGGGTGAGTGTGATGCCTTGCTCTCTTTGTGGCATTGAACGCCAGTTTTGGATTTTCAACGCTGGGCTCTGTCCTCTTGGGGCGTTGAACGCTAGAAATGGGGTAGTTTGGGCGTTCAACGCCTGTTTTGGGCCTTCACTTTCAAAGCAAAGTATAAACCATTATATATTGCTAGAAAGCTCTAGATGTTAGCTTTCCAACTTCATTGAGAAAGATTCGTTTGGACCTTTGTACCTCAAGAAATGCTCATTTAAATGCACGGAGGTCAGGATTTGACAAAATCTGTTGTCCTTTCTTTGCCTCTGAATCAGACTTTGCCAAAACTTACCAAATTCACCCAAAATTCACCTAAAATCATAATAAAAACATAAGAGCTCAAAGTAGTATCCAAAAAGTTAATTTTGCATTAAAACCTACTAAAACATAATAAAATATACTAAAAACACTAAGAAAATAATATCAAAAAGCGTATAAAATATCTGCTCATCAGAACACTAAACTTAAACTGTTGCTTGTCCTCAAGCAACCAAAACAAGTAGGACTAAAAATAAGAGAAAGATATAATAAGTTTCAGAGTTTTTCAATGAAGCTCAGTTCCAAGTATTGAATGGGGCTAATAGCTCTTTACTTTTGAACATGTTTGGCATCTCACTTTTCCTTGAAGTTTAGAAATATTGACAACTCTTGGAACTAGAATCTGGATGATATTGTTGATTCTCTTAGTTAGCTCTTCTTGATTCTTGAACGCAGTCTGTTTTGGTGCTTTGCACCTTTTTTAGTCTAGTCGTGACTCTAAGCGTTTTGTCTTCCCGTATTACCACCGGATACATAAAGGCCACAGGCACTTAACTGGGGGAACCTCTTGGATTCGAATTTAGCTTTGTTTAAATTTCTAGACAGTGGTGCCCAGAGTTCTTAAGCGTACTCTTTTACTTTGGATCACGACTTTAACTGCTCAGTCTCAAGCTTTTTACTTGACACCTTTACACCACAAGCATATAGTTAGGGATAGCAACTCATTTGAGGTTTTTAGATTGATTTTTAACCCTCCTAACCATTGATTCTCAAAGCCTTGGATCCTTGCTCTTTTGATTTTTCTTTTATGAGCATATTTTTTTCTTTTTCTTTTTCTTTTTCTGCTGCTTTTTCTTGCTTCAAGAATCAGTATTTTTTATTTTTCAGAGAGTCAATAATACTTCTCTAAATTCATCATTCTTCAAGAGCCAACATTCTCAACTTCAACATCAATTTGCACTATTAATTCATACATTCAAAAAAAGAAAATGCAAGGCCACTACATCAAAATAATTGGAATAACTCATGATATAGCTCAAAACTTAGGTATCTCACTATTTCTTTTTCAAATAATTTTTTTAAGTATGGTGAGGATACAGAGGATATCTTATAACAAAAATAAAACAAGAAAATAAACTAGAAAATAACAAACTACTAAACATGATCATGAACTTAGAAAAGAAGACAGACAATAAACAAAAGTACAGTAAAAATAGAAATAGGACAGGTAGAGGAATAATGGAACTCAACAACCTCAGTGATGGCAGCTGCTGCTTCCCCTGGAGAATCTAATGGAGCGTTTGATCTCCTCTATGTCTCGCCCTTGCCTCAGCTGTTCTTCCATCAACCTTCTCTAATCTTCTCGCATCTCATGGAGAATGGTGGCATGCTCAGTGTGCTCCACCCTCAGCTGTTCCACATTTGAGCTCAACTCCCCTATTGAGGTATTTAGTTGATCCTAATAGTCTCGGGGAGGAAAATATATCCCTTGAGACATCTCAGAAATTTCTGGAGGAGGCGGCTGCATAGGCTCTTATTGGGGTCCTTGTGCCGGCTCTCTGACATTCTCCATCCTCATTTTTGTGATGGGCTTATCCTTCTCAATGAGGGCATCACCTGGGATGTTAATTCCAACTGAATTGCACATGCGGTAGATGAGGTGTGCGAAGGCTAGCCTTGCCTTGGTGGAGGCTTTTGTGGCTACCTTGTATATTTCTTGAGGGATTACCTCGTGCACCTCTACCTCATTTTCGAGCATCATGTAATGCACCATTATTGCTCATTTAATAGTAACTTCAGACTAGTTACTAGTAGAAATGATGTAGCGTTGCACAAGCTCCAACTATCCTCTCGCCACTGGCTTGAGGTCAAGCCTACTCAGTTGGTAGGGCTTGCCGTATGCATCTAGCCTTTAGTGGGCTCCCTCCGCATAGATGTCTGCGAGCACTTGCTCCAATCACTGATCAGAGTTGACCCTTTTTGTGTATGAGTGCGGGTTACCTTGCAATTGAGGCAATTGCAACGCCAACATCACACTTTCCGGGCTGAAGTCCAAGAGTTTCTCTTGAACCATGGTGCGGAAGTTCTTGGGTTGTGGGTTCACACTAGTGCAATGCCTCTTTGTGACCCAAGCGTTGGCGTAGAATTCTTGCACCATTAGTGTGCCAACGGCTGAGATAGGATGGGCTAGAATTTCCCAGTCCATTCTCCAGATTTCTTCAAGGATTTTCGGATACTCATCCTCTTTGAGCCTAAAGAGGACCTCAGAAATCACCCTTTTGTGGCTCACTACAGCATAGAAGTGATCTTGGTAGGCTCTAGTGAGGAATCTCCATGATTCCTTTGGTTCGGAAGAGGAAGCAGGAGCCTTTCCTTTTCTCTTCCTTGAAGCTTCACTAACCTTTGGTGCCACAATTAGGGATGGTAGAAGTCAAAAAGAAAAGCTTTTGCAATATCAAACTTAAGAACTTTGCTCGTCCTCGAGCAAATATTAACAAAAAAAAAGAAGGGAGTAAATGGAAGAAGAAATATAGAGGGGAAAGGGAGAGAACCCTTCGACCAAGTGGGGGATGAGGAAGGGGAAGAGTGTGTAAAGTGTATAGGGTAAGAGGGAGAGAGTGTGTAGAAGGTGTGAATATGAAGAGAGGTATGAGGGGGTCTTTATAGGGGAGGGAAGAATAGGTGCGAATGGTTTGAATTTAAAGTGGGTGGGGTTGGTGAAAATTGAATGATGAGGATTATGATGGGTGTTGGGATGAGGAAAATGTGATGTAGATGTGATTAGTGAGGTTGTATGGGGAAGAGGGAAAATAGGGTGTGGGTTTCAAGGTTTAGAAAGTAGGAGAGAGAAGAAGGTGGGGGTAGGTGGAGATTCTGTGGGACCCACTATCCTGAGAGGCTAGGAATTTTGAATTCCCTGTCCCCTACCTGGCGTTCAACGCCAGGAATGGGCGTTGAATGCCCATAGGGGACCAAATAGTTGGTCCTGGCAGCCTTCTTTATCGCGTTGAACGCCCAGCTTTGCTCCCTGGCTGGCGCTCAACGCTAATGCATGCTCCCTCTTGGGCGTTGAACGCCAGCTCCATACTCCCCTTGGGGCATTGAACGCCCAGGGTGGTCCTTCTCTGGCGTTCAACGCCAGCTTTCCTCTCCTGTTTGGGTGTTAAACGCCTAACTTCTTCCTTGTTTGGCATTCAATGCCAGTAAGGAACTCTCTCCAAGGTGTTCTGTTTTCAGTTCTGAGTGTTTCTATCACTGTTCTAAGTGTTGTAGATGATCACAAACGTCAAAAAGCAAGAGAAAAACTAAAATATGAATTCAGACTAAAGTAAATGAATAGAAAATACTATGCTAATAGTTGGGTTGCCTCCCAACAAGCGCTTCTTTACTGTCATTAACTTGACGGACAGCTCCATTACGGAGGTAGGTAGGGGCTCAGATCTTCACCCCTAACAGTGAACTTTCTTCCTGTGCTCTCATGAGTGAGCTCCACATGCTCTAGAGACAGGATCCTATTCACTCTGTGTGGAACGACTGTATTTTTAGTAAAGACAACTCTCATTCCAGGTGAGAGGCCTTCAGTGGGAATTTTCTTGTCCCTCCATCCTTTAGGTACCTTCTGTTTAGTACCTTCCTTCCCAGTGCTTGATGAGGGTTGCCCAACACCAAATTTAGAGTTGGTATTTGGGGGCTCTATAAAGCTCTGCATTGAGAGAGAAGGTTGAAACATAATGTGCTGCACTATGGTACCTTCTTTGTCAGAGGGAGACTGAGGGTTGGGGATCTTAAATAAGATACAATCCTCATGTAGTCTCAAGACTAGCTCTCCTCTTTCCACATCAATAATGGCCTTAGCAGTGGGTAGAAAATGCCTTCCAAGGATGATGGATTCATTTCTGTCCTTCCCAGTGTCTAGAATCACAAAGTCTACAGGGATGTAAAGGTCCTTAACCTTTACTAGGACATCCTCCACCATACCATACGCCCCTTTTAGGATCTTGTCTGCCATCTCCAATGATATTGTGGCACGTTGCACCTCTAGAATTTCTAGCCTCTTCATTACAGATAGAGGCATCAGATTGATGCTTGAGCCAAGGTCACATAGTACCTTCTCAAAGGTGATGGTCCCTATAGTATAGGGAATTAGGGAGCTTCCGGTAGCTTTTGAGGAAGCTTCTGCTGAACCAGTTGCACTCATTGGCCAGTACCACATGCTCTTCTTCCTCTTTTAATGTCTCTGTATGAGAGGCATTGACCTTCAGTTTCCAGAGGATGGCCAAGTACGGAGCAGTTTGCTCTTCCTTGGACTCCTCATCCTCTTCTGAAGAAGAGTATTCTTCAGGTTCCTCTCTCAGCAAAGAGGTGACATTATCAGTCTCCTCATGAGCTCTGATTTCCTTGAGCTCCTCAACAACAGGCTTCTCTTTGGGTTCGGTCACAACCTCCACCATGAGGGCCTTGCACTCTTCCTTTGGATTCACTTCTGTGTTGCTTGGAAGAGTATTGGAAGGGATCTCTGGGATCCTCTTGCTCAGATGACCAACCTGTATCTCCAAGTTTTGAATGGAAGATCTAGTTTCAGCCATGAAACTGTGAGTGATCTTGGAGAGGTTAGAGACTATAGCAGCCAAGTCAGAGATGCTCTGCCTGGGTGTCTCCATCTGTTGCTGAGATGTTTCATAGGGTCTACTACTGAACCTATTCTGGTTTATTCCACCCTGATTGTTACTGAAGCCTTGTTGAGGCTTCTGTTGATCTTTCCATCCAAAATTTGAGTGGTTCTTCTATCCCTGATTGAAATTATTCGAATAGGGATTGTTGTTAGAGGTTCTGGAGGAGTTTCTGATGTAGTTCACCTCCTCCATGGTAGTCCAGGAGTTATCACCTACGTCTAACTCATAGGCTATCTCTGGACAGTAAGCCTCAGAGCTCTGTGTCCCATTCAAGTGCTGAGTGATCATGTTGATCTGCTGGGACATGAGCTTGTTTTAAGCTAAGATGGCATCTAAGGTGCCTACTTCTAGGACGCCTCTCTTCTGTGTAGCCCCATTGTTCACAGGGTTCCTTTCAGAAGTGTACATATACTGGTTGTTGTCAACTATGTCAATGAGCTCCTGCGCCTCTTCAGGCGTCTTCTTCAAATGGAGAGATCCACCTGCAGAGTGGTCCAATGCCATCTTGGACATCTCAGATAGGCTATGATAGAAAATATCTAACGTGGTCCAATCTGAGATCATGTCAGGAGGACATCTCCTGATCAGTTGCTTGTATCTTTCCCAAGCTTCATAGAGGGATTCACTCTCTTTCTACCTGAAGTTTGTACTTCCACCTTAACCTTGCTCAGCTTTTGAAGTGGAAAGAACTTGGTCAAAAATCCATTGACCACTTTCTTCCATGTGTCTAGGCTTTCTTTAGGTTGAGAATCTAGCCATAGCCTTGCTCTATCTCTTACAGAAAAAGGGAAGAGCATGAGCTTGTACACTTTTGGATTTACTCCATTAGTCTTGATAGTGTCACATATCTGTAGAAAGTCAGATATGAACTTATTTGGATCTTCCTGTGAAAGTCTATGAAACTGACAGTTCTGTTGTGCCAGAGTAATCAGTTGAGGCTTCAACTCAAAGTTGCTTGCCCCAATGGCAGGAATAGAGATGCTGCGCCCATAGAAGTCAGAGTTGGGTGCAGTGTAAGATCCTAGGACCTTTCTTGCATCACCCCCATTGTCTGGATTAGTTGCCATTGTTGTTTCTTCTTCTTCTTGTTCTAAAGCTCCTTTGAGATTCCTTACGGCCCTGTTAGCTTGAGCTTGTTGCAAACATCTTCTTAGAGTCCTTTCAGGTTCAGGATCCGGATCAAAAGAGGTTCTTTATCTCTACTCCTGTTAATAAACAAGAAGAAAGAAACTAAGAAGAGAAGAAGAAAGAATTCTCTATGTTAGAGTATAGAGGTCCTTGTGAGAGAGTTAGAAGAGGAGATAAGAAAAGAAAGATGTCTTTTAATTTTAAAATAATTTTTTTTTCAAAAATAGAGAGGGGAATAAGAAGAATATTTTCAAAAATAAGAGAGAGAAAAGAAGAATAAGATTTTCGAAAAAAGAGAGAGAGAAAGGAGTTAGAATTTTCAAAAAATAGAAGAGAGAGAAGAATTAGAAAGAATCAGACTTTTAAAATTAAAATGAAGCAACAAGTAACTAATTAAGAAAGATTTGAAAATAAAATAAAATAAAAGATTTGAAAGAGATTTGATTTTTGAAAATATTTGAAATTTTAAAAAGTAAGAAGTTGGAAAAGAATCTTTGAAATTTAAAAATTAAAAAGAGAAAGTTAAAAGAGAGAAACAAGATAAGATAAGATTTTTAAAATTTAAGGCAAAAGATTTGATTTTAAAAAGTTTTGAAATTAAAAGAAAGTCAAAGAAGGATTTTTAAAAATTTAAAGATTTAAAAATTCAAAATTAAAAGAAAGAAAAACAAACAAAATACTAAACTTTTAAAATTGAATTTAAAAAGAAAGATAAGATAACAAAATTTTGAAAATCAAAGAAAGAAAAGATATGATAAAGATTTGAAATAGAAGATAAACAAGAAATTTAAACAAAAACAAAAAGATAACTAACAAGACACCAAACTTAAATATTTTGAAATTAAATGACACAAGTTTCGAAAATTTAAAAGGAAAAACACCAAAGGACACCAAACTTGAAATTTTTAAAATCAAACAAGAAAAATAGCAAGAACGGTTCGAACACTAAGGAAAGAAAACAAGAACAATTTTTAAAGACTCAAGAAAAGAAATGAAAATCAAAGTGACACCAAACTTAAATATTGACACAAGACTCAAACAAAGGAAAAACAATGATAACTAAAAACGAAAATAAAGTTTTTTTTTTGAAAAAGATTTTAAAACGAAAATAAGAAACAAATAAAAGAAAAAAGTACCTAATCTAAGGAGCAAGACAACCGTTAGTTTGTCAATCACAAACAATCCCCGGCAACGGCACCAAAAACTTGGTGTGCGAATTTGTGACTCGCACAACTGAACCGGAAAGTGCACCGTGTCGTCCAAGAAATACCTCAGGTGAGTGAGGTTCGAATCCCACGAGGATTGCTGGATTGAGCAAGCTAGTTATCCTGCAGATCTTAGTCAGGTGAATAAAAAGATAGTTGTTGTTTGTTGTAGGCGCATAGACAAGCAATAACAAAAGTGATAAAGAGTTGATGTAAAGACAGTAATGATAGATTAGTTAAGGCTTCGGAGATACTTCTTCTTCTGGATTAACACGTCATGCTCACTACTCCAATGATGAGTGATTCCTTCAATGGCAAGACTGTAAGTGATTAAGCCATTGGTCATGGTCATTAATCTCCTCAGGTCCAAACCAAACTTCTGAATGGACTAGATCAATCTGGGAGAGGGTGAAGTACACACAATTCAATCTCTTGATGATCCTACTCAAAACGCCACAGACAAGGTCAGATCTTTCGGATCAGAGAATGATGCTCTTATGATTCTAGCCCTTAGAGTCACAGGAACCTCAATTACCTCTGACTAACGAGGTTTTATGTCACATACCCCAATTAGCCCAGATAACTTGTTGGAACCCGTGATGCATTCTCAAGTTGTAGCTCAATACTATCCGGGTCAGGACTCGTAAGGAACTCATGTAGAATCGAGATTCATAAGGATGAAGAACGACAATGCATCATAGAATATAATCAAACATAGATTGAAGTAGAAAAGTAATTGCATTATAGGAATCAGTAGAGCTCCTAACCTTAATCTAGGAGGTTTAATTGCTCATACTGCACAGAAAATAAAATGTGTAGTTCGAATGTGGGGGGAAGAAGATCATAAACAATGGTGATCTCTCTTTATTTATACTAATGACTAGACTTAAAAAGAAATTAATAATAATTAGAAATTACAATAATGAAAGAAACTAAGCTAAAAGGTGCGAAAATATACTTTTGGGCCCACTTGGTGAGTGTTTGGGTTGAGCTTGACAGCCAACTTGAGTGAGTGGGCGTTGAACGCCACTAGGGGTGTGAGTGTGCTGCCTTGCTCCCTTTATGGCGTTGAACGCCAGTTTTGGGCGTTCAACGCTGGGCTCTGTCCTCTTGGGGCGTTGAATGCCGGAAAGGAGGTAGTTTGGGTGTTTTATGAAAGCACAACAGATTGTTTAAAAAACATAAAAGTAAAGGATCATGTACTTCAATTATGAGTCTTCAAAATGTTCCTAACATAAAATAATAGACTTATTATTATTCTACTCTATTTCATCATCATCATCATCATCATCATCATCATCATCATCATCATCATCATCATCATCATCATCATCATCATCATCATCATCATCATCATCAGGAACCCACCAAACTCTCACATTTCTATCAAGGCTTTCCACTATAGAGCAAAAACCCTCCACCAATTTTATTAGAACATGAAGCTTGCAAACACTTCTCTGGACTTTCATGGCCACTAATCACACCAACTTTACAAAGCTTACCAAAAGCTTCTCTTTTTTCAAATACCAATGTTTTTATTTGCAGAACCACTGCACAAAAACTCACCTACAGCTAAAATCAGCAATCTATAGCTTATCGTATGCAAAACAAATCTCCATATTCTGTTAACAATTTATAGATCACCTAGCGATTATTGCAATTCAAGAAATAACTTTAATAAAGTATAGAGGAATGTGATTAATGAAAAATAAATTAATAATACAACATAAATTGATTAGTGAAATAATGACTAATATCACTAGAGATTGTTGCTATTTTGAATATATATAAATTAAAAAAATATATAATAAATCAGAACTTGATGAAATTTGATTGCAAATGAGAATGACTAGATAGTAGTTAAATAATATTGTTCAACCTAACCAATTATTTCATTCTACTTTCTGAGTATGTATGCAGGGCTGCTACTACATGTTTAAAGGCGAAAAATGACTCCAGTCCGTATATGTATTTCTTGTACGGCGTTGAGGCGGTCTCGTTCCAAACTGCATCGGGATCGATGAATGAAGTGGAGCCATCGGCGACGTCCTCTCCACTTTGTTGAGATTGCTAAGTCGCAACATCTAATCTCTGCATGTAACACTCCTGTGTAACACATGTTATTGTGATTAGTAAGACAGCTATATAATTAATCTCTAATAATCTTATACCAGAAGATAATCAGATGTATGTTTACTCATATAATAGTCCTGAGACCGCTGATCAGCAAATCTCTCTTTGTTCTCCTTTAGCGTGTGGGTGTACTTGAACGTTTTCGCCAATATCGCCTCGCGATCCTACGACTTTGACTACACATGTTGCATTGAAACAATACGATTAGGATACCTAGTAATGATATGTAAAAGAATATAACTAAGTTAATAACAAAATTAAAGACATTACATACCAGCTTGGCTTTGGTCTTCATGAAGGTCCCTGAGCCGCCGATATACTTGGACGACCTGGCCGATGCCCTGTTAGCTCTGTTGGTGAGATGTTGATGCCTGAACCTCTCATCAGTCTCCCAATGAACTAACAGAGCCTTCTTTATTTCCATTCAGAGCCAGCTCGTTAGGTGGTCCCATCCCTGACGAACATCATCTAGCATCTGCTGGAGCTGCCAACCCATTCTATGGTCGAATATCTTCTTGATGGTAGGATTGTACTCAACTTCCCATATAAAGTGCAGTTGCACAAAGAAATAACAAAAACAATTACTGAAAATAGAGAGTATAATTAAACTAGTTAAAAAGCTTTGAAACTTAAAAAAAAAATAATTACCACCCATTTCTCAAACCATCCCTGTCTGGTCTCAGCAGGGATCTTCTTATAGCTAGGCCAGGGGTGATCATACATTAGCTTGATAACATTGGTTATCTAGTGAGTACATGCGTTATTCGGCGCGAACCTATCAACAATCCACAGACAAACCATAATATATAGAGATTTTAACAGAAATTTTAGCAGAGTTTCATCTATATAACTGGAATGAACCACAATCAATAAAATAGGAAACACATTCAGGCAACGAAACCTAAATCCACTAAACAAGAATCAATAACCAGGAACTGAACTTTCAGCAATTCCACAATCAATGAAATAGGAAACACATTCAGGAAATGAAACATAAATCCACTAAACAAGAATCAATAACTAGGAATTGAACTTTCAGTAATAACAATAATAAGGAAATATATAAGACTCAAAGAGATACTTACCTCGTACCACCATCAGGCCAAATTCTCAACTGTATGATGGGAGGTGGTGGAGGGACATCAGCTGTCTCACTTCCGTGAGAAGACTTTGGGGCCGCAGCTTTCGTCGCTAGAGGCAGTGTCATCGTGGCAGCATATTCAGCATATTCAACACAAAATCAGCAGCATTATCCATCAATTCAGTCATTTCCAACACTTTCAGCAATATAACACAAACTAATAATCCTAAAACTAACATATCTTAACCACCTAAAATCAATATACTTGGCAAAATTTATGTGTGTATAAATTATAAAAATATTAGCAAATAACTAACAAACAGATGCGAAAGGCAAACTAGTAAAACCCTATTGCATGACCAACCAAAGGCATAAGCACATGCTTATCAACGCATCAATATTTTAACGACCTAATTTTCAGTACGCCTAGGACATACCCGAAACTGAGTGCTACCAATTTGTCATCCTATATATTATCTATTATTTATTATATGAGCATGATTCGTTGTTAATAGCGTAGTTAGTTAGTGAGGTACTTTTTTTTTTTTTGAAAACATTTGGATTAATAGACGAATTCATTCATAATCAACTCACAGCTGATAACAGATAAAACAGTTATAAGCAACCACACATAAATATATCACAAGTAGCTAGCAACATTCAGTTATTCAGCCTTTATTAGAGTATAGACCTTTAGTTAGAACACCCCTAGGTATAGCTAGATAATAACTATATACATATACATACATACAACATCCCAGGTCCTGAACTGTTCAAGAGGTCCCTAAGCTGGCACCTAGGCTAGCCTAGACTCTATACTCACCTAGTCCCTCTAAACTACTAAAGCGAGGGAAAGTACGTTCTAAGTCTTCACAACTCAAGTCAGGTGGAACGTCATCAAAAGATAGAACATCATCTGCTACTCCTCTGCACGATCAGACTTTTCCACAGGACGTCTCTCTGGTACCTCATGAAGTATCCACAAAATAGGAATCTCGTACACAGGATTTAGGTTAAAGTGCGCATACAAAGGGGTGAAAACGTTGGCTGGTCTCACAGTATTTACATATAATCAGAGAACGATATTCACCCTAGACTCAGAAGACTATCTAGAGCAGAATCCTCTTCTTGCAAACGGTCATCAACGAACTATGGTAAGGTACTCTTACTTCCATCTGAAGGGGGAAGGGAGAGAGAAGGGGTAAGAACTGGGGAGTTCTTAGTAGGGTCGGGGTTATTAGTTACGTTCATTAATTCTAAGTTGTTTAGCAGACTATTAGCAGAATACAAGGAAGCAGTAATTAGAAAACACAGATAAGTAGAGAAGATAGAGAAAACAGATAGCAGAACACAAACAGAAGAATACAAGAAAATATCACAAGCACAGAGAATGGAATACAAACAAGGAAAACATACATTCATACCACAAACATAACAAAGGAAATGCGCAACCAAGTATGATGCATGTCTAGCCCTAGTGCAGGTAATGAGCTCATCTGTCGGTTACTAACCCGCTCCCGACGTTATCCAGCAACCTCTGTCTGGATAAGGCTTTCCTATTGGCTATACCCCTGTGTACAGGAAATAACCCCTCTGCCACCACAGGGTCCACTGCACGCAGGAAATAACACATCTGCCACTGCAGGGATGTACGCCGACACACCTTCTGTATACAGGAAATAACCCCTCTGCCACTACAGAAATGGAACAGGTGGTCACAGTACTTCTGTAGCAGGAAATAACCCCTCTGCCTTACAGAAATAAAATATGGATCTGTACCGTAGGAAAGCGTTCTCAGTGATCACACCATTATCTATCTGACTGCCTCACTGCAGCAGATGATCATACAAGTATATCTGGAGTTGCCTTAACGCAACAAATGAATAAACACATCTCTTGGGTTGCCTCAAGCAACAAATCATCACATAATCATTCTCATTATCATCATTCATCATCATTCTCATTATTCATCATCATTTTCACATTTTATGCAGTACCTCTTTCTTTCTCTGTTCAATCATACTGTACAAACTTTACATCTTTCACTTTTACAACATCTTAATTCAAACCATTTCTCTTTATCACATTACTCTTTTCTCTTTGTCTTTTTACTTTGCTCTTATTACTCTTTTCTCTGTATCCCTTTATTCTGCTCTGGTTACTCTGTTTTCTGTGTTTCTTTACTCTGCTCTGATTTTTCTGTTTAACGTATGTATTTAAAGCTTATGTAAATTTCGGTATGAATAGTTAGTCTGTCCCAAGTATAGGTTCATTAAGTCTATACTGAAACAATTTAACTTTTCATATAATACCTAACCATATTCGCAATTCAAGGACTAACTATGTTGCCCTAGTTCGTTCACTAGTCTCTGTATGTTTTTCAGTCATTAAAACTTTACAGACTTTTTCTTCGATTTTTATCTTTTCTTCAAATTTTTATCTTTTATTTATCTTTGCCTCACTAATATGTTTTTACCACTCCCTAAGTGTTTTATGAAAGTAATTATGAGATTCTGTGCTTAAAGTTGTCTTTCTAAAGCTTTTACAAAAAACTGCCTTTTCTGCATTATTTTATTATTTTTATTAAAATATTATTTTTAATTAAATATTATTATTTAATATTTTATTATTTTTTATTATTTTATCATTAAATTTTCGAAAATTAACTTACTTTTACTTTTAACCTTTAAAATTCACTTTTTACCACCCGTAACTTTTAATATTTCTACTTTTACCACCCTAACATTCAGAAATTACTAAATAACCCCCCAAACACCAAATTAATTACTTCCTTGCCCTTTTATGAATCAAAAAGGTGTTCTTCATTGTTCTTCATCACACTCAAAGTGTTCTTCATGTTCTTCATAAATTCTTCAGATTCCTTCTCTGTTTTTACCCGTTTTTCAGTCTTTTCAGCAACCGATTTTTACTATAATTCATAATAAATTAGCAGCCACTAAAACCCCATCTTTTCTACATGATTTCAACACAAATTGAACCTCAATTTAAGCTTAGTGTTTCGTTTTTCCAGCTGCCCCAAGAACATGAACTTTAAAGCTTGAATTTCATCAAATTTCATCAAAATTTCACCAAATTTTCACCAAGAATCAATCATATATGCAACCAATTTTTAGCACATCCAATTTATACAACATTCACACAACTCAAACACAAATAATCAAGATTAATTTCGTGACACCCTACCTGGTTTTGCTGCTCCTAATTCGGTTAAACTTTCAGGTGGTCCTTAAGCACTTTTTCCTCCTAAATCACATCAAGAACAACTTTAAATCCAAAAACTCTCAACTGACCAAATCTCACTCAGTATGTTAAGAAGAGATATCTCACCTTAGACTTGCTGGAAATTCACGTTTCTTGGCCCTCAAGTCAAGTTAAGCATGATTCCTAAGGAAGAACATCAAGAAAATACATGTTTTGCATGGTTTTCCTTGAAAACCGAATTGAAATGGGAGGGAGACAGCCATCTCACCTTATTTCCATCCTTGATAAGTTACATGGTTATGTAGAGGAAGAAGAGAGGATCATTTTGGTGAAATCGGAGTTTTGATTTGAGTTTTAGTTCAGAAGAAATCAAGCTTTGAAGATTAAGTGTTCATGAAAGTTTCTCTCTTTTCTCTCTTGTTATTTTCGGCCAAAATGATGAAATGAGACAGCCTTGGAGGTCTTGGGGGTGTAAGGTGAGTTGTGATTGGTTGGCTTGGAGGTGGATTAAAATAATATTAAAATATCTCTGGTGTACAACTACTAAAACTAGGTGTATCAGAACACTCGTAAAAACATCTCTAAAAATTATTTTCTGAGCTACTAGCATAAATGACACTAGTAACATATTTATTATGAGAATAGTACATGTATAATGAGGCCTTAGCATTGCTAAATTTATCAGAGAGTGTTGGTGCTAAGCTGCACCAGTAAACCGTAAATCCGGTTAAACCGATTTTCTGTTTTTAACTAAAACTGACCAGGTAACCTTATAATATTATTCAAGAAGATTCTAATACTAATATAATGATAATATCATCCTATTATCTCTCTTCTCTCATAAATCGAGTCCGGTTCGTCAAACTGAGACTATTTACAAAAAACCAAATCAAAACTTCTAACCGATACGGTTCAAAAACCAGGTTCTTCGTGACCGCGTTATCGAGCTTGTCTCGGAAAAGGTTCTAACTTAAAGATGACATAATGACAATGAGGATTGAGATACTTGATGATATATCAAAGGTTTTCCCCTTACTGATCTTCCAGAGAAATCCGTACTTTCAGAAAAGATTTCGCGTTCTCGAAAATCGGGGTTGTTACATTCTACCCTCCTAAAAGAAAATTTTGCCCTCAAAATTTCGTTACCTGAGAATAGATGCGAGTAATCAGCTCTCATCTTATCTTCCAATTTCCAAGTGTGCTCTTCTTCTCCTCTTGGTTCCCATGCTACTTTGACTAAGCGAACAGTCTTGCCTCTTAGCTGCTTATCACTTCTTTCTACGATCTGAACTGGTGATGCTTGATATGTCAAATCATTTTATAACTGTACTGTTTCTGGTTGTAAAACGTGACTATCATCGGGAACATATTTTCTTAAGTTGCGAGACATAAAAAAAAACATTATGAAGGTTTGATAAATAAGGAGGAAGGGCTATTTGATAAGCTACTAGACCGACTCTTTTAAGTATTTGGAAAGGTTCTATGTATCGTGGGTTAAGCTTCTTAGTCTTAAGGGCTCTACCTATTCTAGTAATTGAAGTTACTTCTAGAAAGACATGATCTCCCTCACTAAACTCTAAGGGTCTACGTCTATTATCGGCATAGCTCTTTTGACGGCTCTGTGCGGTCTGGATCTTCTGGCGAATCCCCTTTATCTTCTCAGTAGTTTCTTGCACTAAGTCTGGACCTAAGACACTAGCTTCTCCGTCATCATTCCAACACAATGGTGTCTGACATCTCCTTCCGTAGAGAGCTTCATATGGTGCCATCCCGATACTTTGTTGGTAACTATTGTTGTAGACGAACTCGACCAATGGCAAATACCTATCCCAACTGCCCTGGTTATCCATCACACAAGATCTTAACATGTCTTCCAATGTCTGGATTGTTCGCTCTGATTGTCCGTCTATCTGAGCATGGTATGCTGTACTCATATGCAATTCTGTTCCTAAAGCTTTCTGGAAAGCTCCCCAGAATCTGGAAGTAAACCTCGGATCTCGATCTGAAACAACTAACGAAGGTATCCCGTGCAATTGTACGATTTCTTGAATATATAGCCGTGCTAGCCTTTCTAAAGTATAGTCAACTCGAATCGGAAGAAAATGTGTTGATTCTGTTAACCTGTCCACAATCACCCAAATAGCATCGTGTCCTGTTGAGGTCCTTGGCAATCCCGTGACAAAATCCATAGTGATCTGCTCTTATTTCCATTATGGTATTTCCAAGGGTTGCAGTGTTCCTGACGGTTTCTGGTGTTCCACCTTCACCTTCTGGCAGGTTAAACATTTTGAGACATAATCAACTACCTCTTTCTTCAAGCCCGGCTACCAGAACATTTGTTTCAAATCCTTGATACATCTTTGTTACTCCAGGATGCATAGAAAATATACTTTGATGAGCTTCTGCAAGAATCCTTTGCCGCAAATCTCCAGAGCTAGGCACACAAATTCTGTTCTTATATCTCCAGAGGCTGGTACGATCTAGTTTTACAGCTTCTGGTTCCTCTACTTTCATCCGTCTCAGCATCATCTTCATTTCTGAATCCTGTGCTTGTGCTTGCTGAATCCTAATCTTAAAATCTGGTGTTATATGCAATTGGGCCAAACGGACTCCACTTGATGTCTCGGTCATAGCCAACTTAAGGTCCTCAAATTCCGCTAGTAACTTTTCTTCCTTTATCATCATCCAAGAGATATTCAAATTCTTCCTTCTCAAAGCGTCTACCACCACGTTCGCTTTTCCTGGGTGATAACTTAACTTAAAATCATAGTCCTTCAGGAACTCCATCCACCTTCGCTGTCGCATATTAAGATCCTTCTGGTCAAAGATATACTTTAAACTTTTGTGGTCAGAGAAAACTTCTAGTTGAGCGCCATACAAATAGTGTCTCCAGATCTTCAGAGCAAACACTACTGCAGCCAACTCCAAGTCATGCGTCGGATAATTTCGTTCATGAGGTCTCAGCTGCCGGGAAGCATAAGCCACCACATTTTTGTCTTGGATCAGCACACATCCAAGTCCTTTATGAGAGGCGTCACAGTATACTTCAAAAGATTTCTGTGGGTCGGGTAGTACTAATACAGGTGCAGTTGTTAACTTCTCCTTAAGCATCTTGAAACTTCTATCACACTCAGCCGTCCAAACGAACGGAACTTCCTTTCGTGTAAGGTAAGTCAGAGGTAAGGCTATCTGTGAAAACCCTTTAATAAACCTCCGGTAATATCCAGCAAGTCCGAGAAAACTCCGAACTTCTGTAACGGTCGTAGGTGGTTCCCATTGCACTACTGCTTCAATTTTTGAAGGATCCACTGCAATTCCTCCCTGTGATATAACATGTCCCAAAAATGCCACCTTCTCTGTCCAGAAATCGCACTTTGATAGTTTAGCATATAACTTCCGAGTCCTTAGTATCTGCAATACAGTCCTTAGATGCTCTTCATGCTCTCTTTCTGTCTTTGAATAGATGAGAATATCGTCTATGAAAACTACTACAAACTGATCAAGGTATGGACGGAAAATATGATTCATGTAATCCATGAAAATCGCAGAAGCATTAGTTAGTCCAAACGACATAACCGTATACTCATAGTGACCATATCGAGTTCTAAATACAGTCTTCGGTATATCTGATTCTTTCACTCGAATCTAGTGATAGCTCGATCGCAAATCAATCTTCGAGAACACAATTGCACCTTCCAACTGATCCATCAAATTATCTATCCGTTGAAGTGGATACTTGTTCTTGATAGTGTCTTTATTTAGCTGTCGGTAATCTACGCAAAGTCTGATTCCACCGTCCTTCTTCTTTACTAGCAATACTGGAGCTCCCCAAGATGATGCACTAGGACGAATAAATTCCTTTCCAAGTAGCTCATCCAACTACTTCTTCAACTTTGCAAGTTCCAGTGGTGACATCCGGCACGGTGCTATGGAAATCGATCCGGTTCCAGGTACTAGTTTAATGCTGAATTCTATCTCTCACTAAGGAGAAAACTCAGGTATGTCGTCCGGGAAAACATCAGGAAATTCCTTCACCACTCGGATTCGTTTTAAGCTTAGTTCACTGTCATTCGAGCTAGCCACTAACAGAACGTACCCCTCATAATCACTCCCGCCTAAGGTAACTTTTACAGAATTTAGATATAAGGTGTGGGACAGAAATGGTTTAGTACATAGACTATCAGATGGAATAACAACAGTTCTTTTAAAATAATCAAGGAAAACATGATACTTAGATAACAAAATCTAATCCTAAAATAACTTCTAAACCACATAGAGGCAAACAGATTAGATCATGTATAAAAGTTCTGTTCCTAATAGTGAATGGTACTTGCAGGCACACTAAACTAGTCAAAGCATTTTGGGATGCAGGTGTATGGACAATCAGATCAAAGTTCAACTCAGAGAAATCTAGTCCCAACTCACGAGCAACAGTTAAAGAAACAAAGGAATGCGATGCACCCGAGTCATACAGTACAGTTAGAAATCGATCTTTGACAATACACTGACCTTGGATCAGGGCGTCTGATTGCATAGCATCATCAGCAGTCATGGCAAACACTCGACCTTGTTGCTGGGTTCGCACTAGATTCCGAAAAAACTTTCTTGGGTACATCCTAGCTGTGTGTCCAGATTCCTCACAAGTAAAATAAGTGTTCGTTCCTTACAGCATCCAAATATAACATAACCATAACCATGGAGATCATAACAGCTATGAGGATAGCTGTGCCTCGCATCGATTCGTCATTCGAAACTCGATTAAACTATGTCTATTCGCAGTCATTAAGGTCCTATCCGCACCAAACAATCAACATTAAGGTGATCAGTCTTAATATTTCAAGTAAGGCACAAACATTCCCAAAATGAGCACTCATAGACATTCATGCCAAATGTATCTTAAAGATACCCTAATGGCATGAGACACACAAGCAGAGTATGCAATGAAGCATAGTCAGTCCACTCCCCAGGCTCTACTGGGAACGAACTGCTCTGATACCAAATTGTAACAACCCAATTTTCAGTACGCCTAGGACATACCAGAAACTGAGTGCTACCAATTTGTCATCCTATATATTATCTATTATTTATTATATGAGCCTGATTCGTTGTTAATAGCGTAGTTAGTTAGCGAGGTACTTTTTTTTTGAAAACATTTGGATTAATAGACGGATTCATTCATAATCAACTCACAGCTGATAACAGATAAAACAGTTATAAGCAACCACACATAAATACATCACAAGTAGCTAGCAACATTCAGTTATTCAGCCTTTATTAGAGTATAGACCTTTAGTCAGAACACCCCTAGGTATAGCTAGATAATAACTATATACATATACATACATACAACATCCCAGGTCCTGACCTGTTCAAGAGGTCCCTAAGTTGGCACCTAGGCTAGCCTAGACTCTATACTCACCTAGTCCCTCTAAACTACTAAAGCGAGGGAAAGTACGTTCTAAGTCTTCACAACTTAAGTCAGGTGGAACGTCATCAAAAGATAGAACATCATCTGCTACTCCTCTGCACGATCAGACTTTTTCACAGGACGTGTCTCTGGTACCTCATGAAGTATCCACAAAATAGGAATCTCGTACACAGGATTTAGGTTAAAGTGCTCATACGAAGGGGTGCAGACGTTGGCTGGTCTCACACTATTTACATATAATCAGAGAACGATATTCACCCTAGACTCAGAAGACTATCTAGAGCAGAATCCTCTTCTTGCGAACGGTCATCAGCGAACTATGGTAAGGTACTCTTACTTCCATCTGAAGGGGGAAGGGAGAGAGAAGGGGTAAGAACTGGAGAGTTCTTAGTAGGGTTGGGGTTATTAGTTACGTTCATTAATTCTATGTTGTTTAGCAGACTATTAGCAGAATACAAGGAAGCAGTAATTAGAAAACACAGATAAGTAGAGAAGATAGAGAAAACAGATAGCAGAACACAAATAGAAGAATACAAGAAAATATCACAAGCGCAGAGAATAGAATACAAACAAGGAAAGCATACATTCATACCACAAACATAACAAAGGAAATGCGCAACCAAGTATGATGCATGTCTAGCCCTAGTGCAGGTAATGAGCTCATCTGTCGGTTACTAACCCGCTCCCGACGTTATCCAGCAACCTCTGTCTGGATAAGGCTTTCCTATTGGCTATACCCCTGTGTACAGGAAATAACCCCTCTGCCACCACAGGGTCCACTGTACGCAGGAAATAACACATCTGCCACTGCAGGGATGTACGCCGACACACATTCTGTATACAGGAAATAACCCCTCTGCCACTACAGAAATGGAACAGGTGGTCACGGTACTTCTGTAGCAGGAAATAACCCCTCTGCCTTACAGAAATAAAATATGGATCTGTACCGTAGGAAAGCGTTCTCAGTGATCACACCATTATCTATCTGACTGCCTCACTGCAGTAGATGATCATACAAGTATATCTGGAGTTGCCTTAACGCAACAAATGAATAAACACATCTCTTGGGTTGCCTCAAGCAATAAATAAATATCTCTTGGGTTGCCTCAAGCAACAAATCATCACATAATCATTCTCATTATCATCATTCATCATCATTCTCATTATTCATCAACATTTTCACATTTTATGCAGTACCTCTTTCTTTCTCTGTTCAATCATACTGTACAAACTTTACATCTTTCACTTTTACAACATCTTAATTCAAACCATTTCTCTTTATCACATTACTCTTTTCTCTTTGTCTTTTTACTTTGCTCTTATTACTCTTTTCTCTGTATCCCTTTATTCTGCTCTGGTTACTCTGTTCTCTGTGTTTCTTTACTCTGCTCTGATTTCACTGTTTAACGTATGTATTTAAAGCTTATGTAAATTTCGGTATGAATAGTTAGTCTGTCCCAAGTATAGGTTCATTAAGTCTATACTGAAATAGTTTAACTTTTCATATAATACCTAACCCTATTCGCAATTCAAGGACTAACTATGTTGCCCTAGTTCGTTCACTAGTCTCTGTCTGTTTTTCAGTCATTAAAACTTTACAGACTTTTTCTTCAATTTTTATCTTTTCTTCAACTTTTTATCTTTTATTTATCTTTGCCTCACTAATATGTTTTTACCACTCCCTAAGTGTTTTATGAAAGTAATTATGAGATTCTGTGCTTAAAGTTGTCTTTCTAAAGCTTTTATAGAAAAATGCCTTTTCTGCATTATTTTATTATTTTTATTAAAATATTATTTTTAATTAAATATTATTATTTAATATTTTATTATTTTTTATTATTTTATCATTAAATTTTCGAAAATTAACTTACTTTTACTTTTAACCTTTAAAATTCACTTTTTACCACCCGTAACTTTTAATATTTCTACTTTTAACACCCTAACTTTCAGAAATTACTAAATAACCCCCCAAACACCAAATTAATTACTTCCTTGCCCTTTTATGAATCAAAAAGGTGTTCTTCATTGTTCTTCATCACACTCAAAGTGTTCTTCATGTTCTTCATAAATTCTTCAGATTCCTTCTCTGTTTTTACCCGTTTTTCAGTCTTTTCAGCAACCGATTTTTACTATAATTCATAATAAATTAGCAGCCACTAAAACCCCATCTTTTCTACATGATTTCAACACAAATTGAACCTCAATTTAAGCTTAGTGTTTCGTTTTTCCAGCTGCCCCAAGAACATGAACTTTAAAGCTTGAATTTCATCAAATTTCATCAAAATTTCACCAAATTTTCACCAAGAATCAATCATATATGCAACCAATTTTTAGCACAGCCAATTTATACAACATTCACACAACTCAAACACAAATAATCAAGATTAATTTCGTGACACCCTACCTGGTTTTGCTGCTCCTAATTCGGTTAAACTTTCAGGTGGTCCTTAAGCACTTTTTCCTCCTAAATCACATCAAGAACAACTTTAAATCCAAAAACTCTCAACTGACCAAATCTCACTCAGTATGTTAGGAAGAGATATCTCACCTTAGACTTGCTGGAAATTCACGTTTCTTGGCCCTCAAGTCAAGTTAAGCATGATTCCTAAGGAAGAACATCAAGAAAACACATGTTTTGCATGGTTTTCCTTGAAAACCGAATTGAAATGGGAGGGAGACAGCCATCTCACCTTATTTCCATCCTTGATAAGTTACATGGTTATGTAGAGGAAGAAGAGAGGATCATTTTGGTGAAATCGGAGTTTTGATTTGAGTTTTAGTTCAGAAGAAATCAAGCTTTGAAGATTAAGTGTTCATGAAAGTTTCTCTCTTTTCTCTCTTGTTATTTTCGGCCAAAATGATGAAATGAGACAGCCTTGGAGGTCTTGGGGGTGTAAGGTGAGTTGTGATTGGTTGGCTTGGAGGTGGATTAAAATAATATTAAAATATCTCTGGTGTACAACTACTAAAACTAGGTGTATCGAAACACTTGTAAAAACATCTCTAAAAATTATTTTCTGAGCTACTAGCATAAATGACACTAGTAACATATTTATTATGAGAATAGTACATGTATAATGAGGCCTTAGCATTGCTAAATTCATCAGAGAGTGTTGGTGTTAAGCTACACCAGTAAACCGTAAACCCGGTTAAACCGATTTTCTGTTTTTAACTAAAACTGACCAGGTAACCTTATAATATTATTCAAGAAGCTTCTAATACTAATATAATGATAATATCATCCTATTATCTCTCTTCTCTCATAAATCGAGTCCGGTTCGTCAAACTGAGACTATTTACAAAAAACTAAATCAAAACTTTTAACCGATACGGTTCAAAAACCAGGTTCTTCGTGACCGCATTATCGAGCTTGTCTTGGAAAAGGTTCTAACTTAAAGATGACATAATGACAATGAGGATTGAGATACTTGATGATATATCAAAGGTTTTCCCCTTACTGATCTTCCGGAGAAATCCGTACTTTCAGAAAAGATTTCGCGTTCTCGAAAACCGGGGTTGTTACAAATATCATCATCACAAAAGCTATACACCCATCCTAAATTTTAAATTCAACGATAAATTCAATATACTTGGCAAAACAACAAAAGATTAACAGCAACAAAAGATTTAGCTATGTGATTTTTTAAGCAATACAGCAACAAATTCAACCAAATTTCATCAATTGTTGAACAAAACAAATAGTCTTTTAACATCAATTCACACAAATTCAGCATATTCAACACAAAATCAGCAACATTATCCATCAATTCAGTCAATTTTCAACACTTTCAACAATATAATACAAATTAATCATCTTAAAACTAACTTATCTTATCCACCTAAAATCCATTAAAATAAAAAAAATTAACTCTAACTAAATTAACTAACTAAAATTAGAATAATGAAACAACCTAACCAAAACATAATTTGAATAAGAAAGAAAAAGAGTTTAAAGAATCCTGGAATGCAGAACTAAGAGAGAACTGAGAAGAGGAGCAGATGCAGTGACACTATGACGTTGCTAGAGCTAGAGGAAGCGGAAGGGTGGTCACCAAAGGCTGGTAGACAATGGTCGCGCGATGATGGTGGTTTAACAACACAAGGAGAAAGGAGAAGAGGTGAAGAAGGAGAAGAAGGGAGGTATCGGCTGTGGGTTGACGACGACGGAGAGGAAGTTGTGACGATAGTGGTCTTGGTGGTGAGTGAAAGAGTGGCGGAAGTGAGAGAGGGGATGAATCTGAAATGACGGAGAAGAGGGTTCGTGGTTTGAATTTACGCCCTCTTACCGTCGGATTTATTGTCAGAAAAATCCAAGGGTAAACTATCGTGGGTTACCAAAACGCAGCATTTCACTAATTGGGGTTACCGTAGAAAAAATTTGACAGTATATCTGACAGTAAACGACGCACCAATTTATTTTTTTCCTCGAATATTACCGGAAGATTTACCATTGGAAACTAAAATCTGACGGTAATTACTTAACCTTATGAATTCGACGTATTTACTGATGATAAATCCGATGGTAAATCCGCTGCTACTCTGCGACGCTAAATCTGACGATACTTAGCATTTTTCTTGTAGTGTAAACAATGACGCTTCTTAAATGTTAAATACAAAAACCGTAGCTTATAATTGGAATCGAATCACAACTAGAACAACAAATCCAAAACAAAATCACGGATTGAAAGAAAATGCATTGGAGGCGCAAGCGAAAATGACATTTGATTTCGATACATACATTGCGAAAGATCTCTTCGGCGGCAACGACAGCGGCCTTGTTAAGATCGAAGAGAAAGGAGAAGGACGAAATTCCCCATCCTCCAGTGTGGGAAATGGTAGCGGTAAGTATGTTATGTTGGTTTTGTTTTGGATTGGGATCGAAGGATGAAGGAAGAAGGCATACTATGTCGCTTTCAAGTGTTTCACGTATGGGGAAAGCCATGCACCAAGCGACGGATGAAGACCACGCCACGGACAACGACACCAAAACACGATGGTGGAAAAACACGGTTAGACGGGAGCCCCAAGAAGAACTTAGGGTTAGGGTTATCTGACTTTGGGATAAAATGTCAAGGGTTCTTTTGGTATTTTGGAAATATGAAGGTGTCTTCAATTAGGTATTTCACCTTAATGGTGAGAATATTTCCTTTTCTAAATAAAATATTCTGTCAAACGTTTTTGTCACAGCAAGGACTAAATTGAAAAAAAATTACATTATAGAGACTCAATTGAAAAAAAAGTATAAAGACCTAATTAAAAATTCGATAAAATTATAAGAACTTGCAAAATAATTAAATCTTGTAGTATAAATATTACAATACAGGCAATTGTATGTTATATATGTAAACTAATTCAATTTATTTATGTACCCGTAGAAGTTTTATTTCTCTTTTCAAAAAGTTGTAAGAATAAGTGCATTCTATTATTATTATTATTATTATTATTATTATTATTATTAGAGTAATTCTCCACATATAAGTGATTTTCAATACAAGTCATACAAGTCATTTATATTCACGCCGTTTCACGTTTTTTTTGTGCCTCTTTTTCTTCTTCTTCTTTCTCCGTGCTTCCTCCTCCTCCTCCTCCTCCTCCTCCTGCTTCTTCTTCTTTCTCCGTGTCTCTTTTTCTTCTTTTTCGTAATTTTTCTCTCGTTATCATCGTCATCAACACTACCTCTTCCTCCCTCTTTTTTTTTATTGAAATTTCTTCTCCTTTTTTCGTTTTCTCTTTCTCCTTCATCAAAATCACCAGAAAAAATGAAGAAACATTATTCAAGGTACTATTTTACTGTTCTTCTAGATTTTTTTTCTAGATTGTCTCTGTTATGTGCCTAATCCTTAACCAGCAAACATTAAAAGATTTCAAGAAGAAATATACTGTCTCCCCCCTATATTGGGTGTATTTCTTAAATCCTTTGGGTGTATTTCTGTAATCGTTTGGTTTATTTCTGTAATTGTTTGGGTGTATTTTTGTAATCATTTGGATGTATTTCTGTAATCATTTGGGTGTATTTTTGTAATCGTTCGGGTGTGTTTCTGAAGTTCCATCATCTTCAAAACAATTTCAAAGGTTGATTTCAGAAACCATGAAAATAAAAAAAAAACAGAAAGAGATCGAAGGCAAAGAGAGAACGCTTTTCCATACAAATCATACAAGTCATTTATATTCATGCCGTTTTCACGTTTTTTTGTGTGCCTCTTTTTCTTCTTCTTCTTTCTCCGTGCTTCCTCTTCCTCTTCTTCTTCTTCTTCTTCTTCTTCTTCTTCTTCTTCTTCTTCTTCTTCTTCTTCTTTTTTCTCTGTGTCTCTTCTTCTTCTTTTTCGTAAAAAAGGAAACGAAGATGAAACACGCGAAGATGGCTCAGTAACGCGCGCGTTAGGCCCAACTTGTAAAACTTGTAAACAAAAATGACTTGTATGTGTAGCACTCCTTTTATTATTATTATTATTATTATTATGTTTAACGTTAACCATTATTTAAGTTGATTAATTTTAAAAAAAAATCTACTTTTTTATACATGATTGACTTTTTTAAGTGTGATTACCTCAAACAAAAGTTATTCAGTATCATCCCTAAAGATCGTTACTAACATTTTGATAATATTGCTTCGATAATGATATTCTGAACACAGTTATTTTACATATGTAGCTCAACATATTTATATATGAGAGTACGAAAATGTTAAAATCTACTCTAAATTCAAATCTTAACTCTTAAAATTTAAAATTTAAAATTCTAAAATGAAATATTAAATTTTAATTTTAAATTTCAATTCTTATATTTTACCTAATATAAATATTAATATTAAATTTAACTAGCAATTAGCATATTCATATATGGGAATAAAGGGGTGTCCATATCTATTTTTATATAATTATTAATTATTTGTTATACAAACTATAGATAATAATAATAAATAATTTTGTTAAATAATACGTCGAGCATTAATCTATTATTTATTATCATATTTATGTTAACAATTGTTTTTCTTACATCATAGATTATAGATTATATGTTCTCCAAAATTTAGAATGAAGGCTTTATATCGAGTTAATGCTTAAATTTGTTTTTGAAAGATAATTTATTCTCTAATTTGGTTATCAAATGATATTGTTACTCATATAAGTCACTGAAAAATACAACTTTAAGTCAAATCGATTTTTTTGTTAATTAGACGATGATATTTGATATTAAGTGTCACAAAATGTAAAATAATTTATTGATGTGTCATATTTTCAACCAATTATGTTTTGACATGTGACATTAACTTATCATGTCATCATGTTATATTACACTTGATACTATTATATCTAACTACGAAAAGATTAATTTGGCTTACGATCATATTTTTCAAGGACTAATTTGAAAAAAATATAATTTTTTAGTATTAACCCGTTTTATGGTAGGCCAATACAGAAACTTGGCTTCGGTTTAGGGCAATAAGTGTCCTTTTTCATCTTTTTGACCATTCAGAAACAACATATAGCAATCGACACATTTCATTTTTTGGGGTGGTTTGCAGTATATTAGTAGAGTGAATTAAAATTGAGTTTGTTAATATTTTGTATTGGGCCAACTACTTTTAGAAAAATATTTTTTACCTCGTTTCCAAAATGTGGATCAACAGTGATTGAAGGGAGCAAGGACCCACAAAACCCGTTGGAACCTTATTACCCTTAAAAAGCTTATGCTTATCAAGCCTGTTATAGTCTCTCTTGTGTTCTTCCACTGTTTTTGCCCATTCTGAACCACTGCTATAAAGGGCGATTTTGTCCGAGGAGGACACTCTCGCTCACATGAGCCACCTAGAGCTCCTGGAGAAGATAATGTGAGAGCAGCCAGAAAAGTGAGGAAGGTAGGTGAAGACCAAAGCTTTTCGGGAGAGTCTCTTCTCAAAGCAAGGGAGGAAGAATGGATGGTCGAAGAAGGGATAGGAAGATAAGCCGGAGGTGAAGCTAGAAAGTCCTTCAGTGAGATGGTGAAAGGAGGTAGAACTCCAGTAACAATAACTAACGCCAGAAAATCAGGAGGATATGATGGAGGAGGATGGCAGAGATAAAAGAGAAGAATCACAACCACAAAACAAGAACATTCCAAAGATAAGGGTGGAGAAGGTTAATGGGATCTTTAATTTTGTTTTGAATGAAACTGCTATGAAGAACCTCACACACCCTTGGTGGGATACACTGATTGTGAAGTTGATGGGCAGGAAAATATCATTACCAGTCCTCACCCGCAGGTTAGAGAGTATGTGGGGGAAGCAGGGAAGTGTTGAGGTGATCGACATTGGCAGCGAGTTCTTCATTGTAAAGTTCTACTCACAAGGGGATCTAGACTATGCACTAACAGAGGGACCGTGGAGGATCTTTGACTATTATTTATCAATCAAATTCTGGACGCCGGATTTCAATCATATGGAGGCAACAATTGATACAATGGCAGTGCGAGTGAGGTTACCAGGTCTGGCCATTGAGTACTATGACAAAGAGATGCTAGAGAGAATAGGTAAGAAACCTCTCAAAGGGATTGAAGGAATGGAACAGAGATGTTTTCGGTCATATTGGAAAGCAAAAACAGAAGCTGCTCAATCGAATAAGGGGAATCCAGAGGGTGCAAGCTAGGGGTCACAACCCTTTTCTTGAGAGGTTGGAAAAAGAGCTCGCAGCAGAGTGTGAAAATATTTTGGAGAAGGATGACCTAATGTGCTACAGAAGTCAAGAGAGAGATGGGTGGTTAAAGGCTATCGCAGTACAAAGTACTACCATACCAAGACCATTATAAGAAGGAGAAAGAACAAAATCTTAAAGTTGCATAATGAGAATGGGGAGTGAATGGAAGAAGAAGAGACCATTGCCATTACAAAAAAAGGCTATAATATAGGAATTTGTTAACGGAGGTTTCAAAAAAATCCTTCAAATTTAAATTTGAAAATAAAATATTTTCTTTTATTTTATTAAAAAATTTATTAACGGGAGTTTTAATTTTAAATAGTAGGATTTTTAACAACCCCCTTCAATTAAAAACAATTTGCCAACACAATCTGGGTGGCGCAAAATTCTCTTCTTTCCGCGAAACCCAATTTCCCTCCTCCCACCCTTTTCAGCTCCCACTCTCCTAACATTGTAACTGCTTCGTTCTTCACATTTCCCTTATTGATTTCTGATGTTCGTCATTGTGCCTCGCGTTCCTGTTGCTGTTGTTGTTAGCATTTGCATGTTGCTGTTGTTGCTCCTGTTCGCGTTCGGGGTTGGGTTCATGTTGCTGCTACTGTTCACGTTCCATTACTGATGCTGTCCGTGTTCATTGTAACATCCTACCACATAGAGTCTTATGCTTAATTCATAAAGCTGAGGTGGCAAGGTATTACAACCTCTAAAAGTAAAAATATATATATAATAATAGTTGAAAGGAATTTTAACTAGAAGCATGTGAAAAAAAGTTAAGCAAAGCGTTAAACAGAAAATCCCATCACTCGCGTAAGAGATAAATATGAGAGAAGAATTCCAAAGATATATATATATAGCAAGGCTTCTGACTCGGCTCGCGAAGCTAGAACTGGTCAAAGCAAATATATACATATACATATAAATAACCCAAAAGAGTAACACCAAATATATGACAAAACACATGTTTCTCCAAGTCAACCTCTAGGAGGGACAAAATACAAAATAAAAGGGTGGAGAATCTATATACATATATACAAAGCATAAAACAAAATACAGTAATCCCAGGATAACCAACTTCGCTTGTAGAGGGAACTCCAGACGCTCACCGAGGTGCATCTCGACCTGCATCTGAAAAACAACAATATCGTATGGGATGAGAACTGGGGGTTCTCAGTATGGTTAAGGTGCCCACATATACAATAAATAAGGTCTTGGAAAAGCCAGAGGCAATCCTAGAACTCCGACACTTAGATTATAAATCTTAAGGGACTAAAACAGAAACCATAAGCAGGGGTAGATATCTAAGGTTCTTAAGGTTCTAACTCAATTCTAACTTAATCTCTCAAATAACAATCCACTCACTGTTTCATGAAACTCTAAGTCTACAGTTCACCTTCTACCTCCTCCAACCCTCCAGATTCACTAGTGCACAGACAAAAAATACAAGCGAAGACAAACACATTTAGAATACAATTACAGCAGGTAGTAAATATAGCAGGTAAGCATAGATTATCAATTAGGCAATCCCAAGAAATGCAAACTCAAGCAAAACAGACAAATGCATATGATGAATGCCTGTCCTATGGCTGATGATATCATCTGTCAGTTATATAGCCAACCCAACATGTCCTGGTAGCTCAACCAAAGCCAGTGGAATAACCACTACTACCGCTACTATCCAGGCGGATGTTTAGAAGCTCAACCTGGAGCAAGTGGAATAGTCCACTACTGCTGCTACTACCCAGGCGTCATAATCACTGACCTGGAGCAAGCGGAACGAACCACCATCCTTGCTACTGCCCAGGATCTCAAACATACATTAATTCAGTTTAAATCAATCATCATTGTTACTAAACACTACAACATTTTTGGCCTAAGGTAACCCTTATATTCGAAGCAACATTTAACAAAAGTTGCCTTAGATAGGCAAAGACAACATTTTTGACGAGTTACCTTTGAATAAGGCTAAGATAACCAAATTTTTGGCCACCCACAAAAATTGTTGTCTTTGATATCTAAAACAACACTCAAAAAATGTTACAATATAAAACATTTAAGGCAACATTTTTAAATAAAAATACAATATTTTATAAAAGTTATAAAAAAATTGAATAAATAACATTTAAAAAAAATTGCCTAAAATTATTCACAGTTACAAATTTTAAAGGGAAACTTTTCATATTCCCACCAATTATTTTCCAATCAAATAACTTAGAAAAAAAGAAAGAAAAGACACAATTGCTTCATCAGTTCATCACTTCCTTCATCACTTAGCTTCATCACAGCATAACCCTAACATTTGAAACGAACCACATAGACGGCCACATACCCTCCACCGATCGCGGCTCTCAAAAGCAGTGTTGTCCACTCCAAACAGCACGGTGCGGTGCTCCCTTTCATGGTCGTCGGCACGTTGCTCTCCTCCACGGGCTTCTGCGTGGTGCTCTCCTCCACGGGCGTCGGCGCGGTGCTCTCTTCCACGCACGCTGCTCTATGACTCCTCCTCTTCCTGTCTTGGCTCCACGTATAGGGTCTTCCTCGAGAAACCCCTCTCCTTCTCCCGCTTCCACTTCTTCCCCTGTCTCGCCTTCTCCTCTTCGCAAGGTCTCACAATACTACACGTAGCTGTAACCCCCCTCCTCCTCCTCTGCTTATTGGTAAGAAAGCTTCTAAATTTTACTATGGAATGAAATTTCTGAATGCATTGATTGTGAATGAAGATTGGGAATGTTCTGAATTTTAGTATGAAAATGAAATTTCTGAATGCATTGAATCTTAATTTTTTGGGCTTCTCAATAATTCTGCTTTTAGGGATTTTATTTCAATTTTTCTGGAGTTTTCATGGTTCTGATCGTTGCTTCTTAGGATTTTCTGAATTTTTCTGCATTTTGATTATGAATTTCTGAATGCATTGAATCTTAATTTTTGGGGCTTCTTAATAATTCTAATTTTAGGGGTTTTATTTCAATTTTTTTGAAGTTTTCAAGGTTCAGATTGTTGCTTCTTAGGTTTTTTTGAATTTTTCTGCATTTTGATTATGAATTTCTGAATGAATTGAATCTTAATTTTTGGGGCTTCTTAATAATTCTGGTTTTAGGGTTTTTATTTCAATTTTTCTGATGTTTTCATGGTTCTGAGTGTTGCTTCTTAGGGTTTTCTGAATTTTATTGGAACAATGGGAAGGAATAGTGATTTTATTACCTTGATGTACACTAATTGGAAAGCCGTGCCTAAGCAAATCAAAAAGCGCATTTAGAAGTATATTAATGTAAGCTCCATTTATCTTTATATTTATGCCATATGTTAATAATCTTTTTATTCATATGATATGATGAAATTGATATGTTTGTAGTCAAAGTTCATTCTTCCAAAATCTTCAAAGTTATGGGTGATGACTAGTGTTCAAGGAGCATGGAAGCGTTACAAAACAAGAATAAAAAAGAAGCATTTTGAACTATATTCTGGAAATATTGAGGATATGTTGGTGAATCGTCCTTTGGAAATTCCAGAAATACAATTTCGAAAGCTAATTGCATATTGGAGTATTCCAACTGTCAAAGTGAGCTAGAGGATTTTAATTATTATTATTTGATATGATCAAGTATAATTCTTTCAATTTTTATATTTTTTTCATCATTGTTTATTTTAAACACAGGCCATGTGTGTTATAAATTTTGAAAATCGCAAGAAGCAACAATGGAGGCATAAAATGGGACCAATTAATTTAGCAAGAGTGCGTGTTGATTTGGTAAGGTCACATTTGAGTTAAAATTCTCTACTTGTTACTTCTCCCTAATTTTAGTATGTTATAACTTTGTAATTGTTATCTTGGATTGTAGCGTGAGAAAAAAGAGAACAAAGAGGAACCAAATCAAGCTGAAATATTTGTTGCAACTCGGAATGGACTAAAAGGAAAAACACTTGATGTAGAAACACAAGCTGTTATTGTAAGTTACTCTATGATTTTCTTGTTTTAGTTGCTGTTTTATGGCTGTCATGGATGCTATTTTTTTTTGCTATTTTATGGCTATCGTGATTGTTGTTATGGTATCTATTTTGTGGCTGTTTCATGGCTGTTTCATGGCTGATTTAGTTGCTGTTTTATGACTATTTTATGGATGTCATGGCAGCTATTTTATGGCTATTTTATGGCTGTCATGGATTGTTATTTTAATTGCTATTTTATGGCTGTTTAATGGCTATCGTGGTTGTTATTTTAGTATCTACTTTATGGCTGTTTTGTGGTTGTCATGGTTGCTGACTTGCTGTTTTCTTTTTTATGGCTGATTTAATTGATGTTCTGTGGCTATTTTATGTCTGTTTTATGGCTATCGTGGTTGTTGTTTTAGTATCTACTTATGGCTATTTTATGGCTGTCATGGCTGCTATTTTATGGCTATTTCATGGCTGTTTTATGGATGATTTATATGCTGTTCTATGGCTATTTTATGCCTGTTTTATGGCTATCATGGACTACTATTTTATGGTTATTTCATGGTTTTTTTATGGCTGATTTAATTGCTGTTCTATGACTATTTTATGCCTGTTTTATGGCTCTTTTGTGGCTATTTTGGATTGCTATCCCTATTAGTTATCAATAGATTTTTGGATTCTTTCATTGAATTTTTATCACTAAAAATAGACATATCATATATTTGTGTGTATAGGATAAACTTGATGATCTCTAAGAAGCTGGAGAAACTCCTACTAATGCATTTCAAAAAGTTTTTGGTAAAGAGAATCCAGGAAGAGTTTGATGTTATGGAAGAACTGTTACAAAAACTTCTCTTAAGAAAAACAAAGAAATAGATGAAATCAAAAAACAAAGTGAAGAGAAGGTAACAGCTTTAAAAACTGAATTAGACGACCATAAGCAACGACTGCAAGGATTGGAAGATATTGTGAAACTTATGTTGCAACAAACTTCTCCTGGTATGAATGTTGATGAAGCGCTTTCTCTCTTGCGATCTAAGCAATCGTCTGCAAAATTCCCGTACCACAATCGTCTGCAAAATTTTCTGAAAAACCCGGAACACCTCAAGCGTTCCCGTACCACAAGTTTCCAAAATTCCAAAACCTTACCAATGAAACACAGCCTCCAAAACTTGACCTCAAGCCTTCAATTCCTCAAATTGCCTCCAATCCACAACCAATTTCAATCTAACATTATAATATTCACTATAATCAACATAGAGTTCACTAATTCAACATTTCACAAAGGAATTGAGGGTGCTTACCTGACCCACAATTCCAATGAGCTAAACCCGACAATACACGTGAGTTAATTCGAACCTAAACACCGAATTCAAGCAAAATCCAACATGATTACACATTGAATTCAAAATTAGGGAAGAGAAAATTGAAAAGGAAAACGTGGCTTCCTTAACAAATTAACTACTGGGCTTTGTAGAGCTTGATGCTGCGGTCGCGTGGCCGTAAACGGTGCGGCGATCAGAGCTCTGGATCAAAAGTTATAAGGATTTGAATCACCACCAAAGGTTTTGGAATTTCACATGCTCTCCCCCTTCCTCCAATGCATGCAGCATGTTTTTGTGTTGAAAATGGGGGAGGAAGGGCTGTTGCCCTTCATTAAAACCTCATTGGTTTGGGCCTTGGGCCTAGTTCGCCCGATTCGGCCCGTTCAGTTCAATCTTGGGCCAAATTCTTTAAAATTAGAGTCTAATTTCATATTTTAATTTGTTGTACCTCACTAAATCATAAAATTCTATTTTCTAATTTATTTGATTAATAATTAATTTATTAACTAATTATTCACTAATTACTCAGGGTTTACATTCATAGTGGCAACTGTACTTCTATACAAAGGTAACAATTTGATAGCATATACAGATGGGAACTATTAGGGTTCATACACTCATTTTTGAATTGCATGTGTGATAGAAAATAAAAGAGGGATTTGTTGTGATGGTTATACAGAGCTTTGTTTATTTAGGTTATTCTGTCCTCCATTTAATGAATTGTTGCTTGAGTCTCTCTTCAATGCTGACTCCTGATCTTGTACTGCTTCATTGTTCTGTTTTTGCTTTTTTTCTAAATTTCATATTAAATCGATGGAAGAAAAATAGAAATAAAGAATTTGAATACAGAAGGAAAAAAAATAAATGATAGACAAGAAAAGTGAATTCACCAAAAAATAAGAATTTGTAATATGTGTGGACAATAATATCTTCGATGTACATTATATGTCCGTTTTTAGGTTCATGGTGCTTTCAATGTTCATTAAATGTATTTGTTGCCAATACGGGGTGCTTTCTTATTGGATCGGAGCACACATATCCAGCACTTAGCTTGTTGCATAAGATATAAGTGATTTTCAATAATAACTCCATCACTTTTGATGGAGATCACAAATAATCATGTGTGGATAAGGTTATCTTTGAAAAATTGAGAGATTTCATACCATATTTATGTTCTCAGACAACTTAGTCACTTGCAAGTTGCAAGTGTATTGTTTATTAAATGTTATTTTACGCAAGAATTTTATATTACCAATTGCTTAAACTTTTCCCATGAATTAGTGGTTGCTAATATATCAGTACTTGTTTTGGATGAATCCTATATGGGACACAGCCTTTGAATATTTGTCCCCTGTTCTCCACTTCCCACAATGATCCCTCCATTTCTGCAATTTTTCAATCTCTTTCTGAATACAAACAGAGATATTGATTAATTAAAAGCATAAAATAGTTTAGTTAATTTAATTTGGTTATCTAGCTATAGTTGCTGCCAGTTCTTGTTGAATAAATTATTGTGGCTGAACAATTTGGACCAGAGTTGGTTATTTCTTCCCATAGAAAATATAAAATATATTCACTACTTTTCTTATCCAACTCAGTGTCTTCTCACTTCTCAAACTACCATCACTAATATAATCACCACTAATAAGCAAGAGATTTAATTTCATTAGGTCTTAATCTATTTGACTCCTAAGTCCATGTTACCATGATAAAACGTTATCTATACTATCTATTATTATACTACTAGGTTCCAAAAAGAAGACAACATCTTAAGATTCTTAATTAAATTATTGGCTGACTACTATATATGGTGTATTAATAGTTTTGGTTCCTACCAAAGTACTTCTACTATGTAGGATTATTTAATGGAAAATTGAAGGACTATAAACTAGTAATACAAGAGTACTTCTACTATGTAGGCTTATTTGATAGTTTTGATTCCTATCAGAGTACTTCTTAGCATAAGCCTTCAATTGATATTTGGCTATAGGCATTGATGAGATCAATAATTTTTAGAATTCTGTGGGTGGGGATTGAAGATAATATCTTAGTAATTTATTAGGTGTTATTGATTTTTTCTAATTTGATATTTGACTTGTTGAAAGATGAAATGATATTTAAAGATTCCAAGCTTATTTGAAATAGAGAATGCTTCATGCTTCATAAACTTGGACCTTCCTCATTTCTCAATTAAAATATGCTGAGAAAATTTGAAGCAAATCTAATCTTGAAAAATTTAAAGCTTTCAATTTTTATAAATAACTTTTTTTTTGTTTTTCTCTCCTATACCTAGCATGATGTTCTAGACTGAGAGAAATTATTTTTCTTACTTTTGTTATACCAAGAGCTGAATTTTTTCATAACCTGTCAGGTAGAATTCGGTGTTGCAAATTTCATTTGTGGGAATTGATTAAGGAAAATTAAGTGCTAAATTTGTAAAGAGAATGAGAAAATCTAGATGATTAAATTGTGAATATGAAAAATAGATAGTCAGTTTTAACTTATTTTGACAAGTCCATATGATGGAACTTTTCTTAAAAGTTCCATGGAATACTTTGCCATCTATATATACGACTCAGTGCCATAACCACTCAGTGGTTATTATTAGTGGTATGAATCATATTATCATGTACTACTAATTAATAACAAAACATTAGTTACATGCTTAAGATGCAATCTTTTTTATTTGACTAATACGCATATTGTAACGATCATAATAGCGACCCTTGAGATTTTATTTATCTTGTGATGCTTAAGTTGTAACGTTTGTCTCGTTGTGTCAATTTTGTATTCAAATTGAGTTCTTCCCCTCTTAATTGAAGTTAAAATAAAGGGAAACATTTTTGTTTTTGATAATTGAGTTTTTTGTTGCATTTTGTTATTCAAAATTAAAGTTTTCATTTGCTGATGCTTATACTAAAGTATTTTTATCCTTTTTTTTTTTGAAAATTATTCTTGTAGTATCTGAATAGTTGATTAGGAATATTTGTTGCTCCCATTTCACGAATACATTCGGTTCTAATCCAAATTATTCTGTCGAATCTTTTTATAAGGTAATTCTCTGACTCAATAAAGTAGTTACATGTTCTTTATTCTGAATAAAATAGTTATAGTTGTTAAATTCTATGTATCTCATTTTCGAATTTTTATTTTTTAAATACCTATCCTCCCTTATAGGTTCTAGTAATTTTTTTATTTTTCTAGTTTTTGGTTTATTTAATTGATTGGAAATGATGGAGCTTCAAAAATATTTCTTAACGGCTAAAATTTGAACATAAAAAATACATAGTAACATTTACATGTAAACAAAATTTATAAAATATAACTCTTTTTAGAGTTTCTTACCGACATGAAAATAAATTATCAACTGTATAGATAAATATTTTAAAATACTTTAGAATAGTATTCTTCGAGTTTTGAAGAGTTTAAAATATCCAATAATTAAATTAAAAGTTAACTTTTTATAGTTAGAATGCTTGACATAAAAACATATAATATTTATTGAATATTGAAAATACTTTTTGACAAAAAAATTTGATTAAAAAACTAACCAAGTATAAATTAATACCAAATTAATTACATATAAAATAAGTATTCAAGTCCTTAAAGGTGATATGAAAAAATATATTTACTTAGAATTTAGTTTAAAAGATTAAAACTTAAAAATTTGTAAGTTGTTAAAATTCTCTATTAGTCTATATCAATAAAACGACACCAATACTTAAAGAATATTAAAATATTTTTGTGTAAAAAAATTAAAGAAAAACAATGAGACATAAAGTAGAATTAAAAAAATAAATTACTTATTATGATGGTTATGATGACGAGTTTTAATGTATTAATTACTTTACAAAAATAAATTACTTATTCCATTTCTATGTTACAACTTAGTTTACTTTTTGGTTGCATAAATTAGTTACAAATGGATGGAACTTGGATTGAAAAACCTCGAACAACAAAAGAATACAAAGACGGCATAATTGGATTCCTTTGTTTTGCTTTTGCGAGAGCGGCCATTTCGGATAGAATATGTTGTCCATGTCCACTATGTGCATTTGGAAAATGGCATAAAAGAGACACATTTCAGGTTCACTTGCTCTTAAAGCCGTTTTGCAAAAACTATGTTGTTTGGAATCATCATGGTGAGATACAACCTGCTGAGCCAAGTAGTATAGAAGTGGAAGCGACACCTTATCAAGAGAATCCGTTAAAACACGTTAATGAATGATGTATTCGGCCACCATGGGATGAAGGTATAACGAGAGTGAATGATGCAGTTATACACAATGGAGGCGAAGACATCGCAGATGAAAGATTACATGGAGCCACTTTTGATGATGGTGGTGAGTTCAATGAATTTGTAAGAGACGGAAATAAAAAGTTGCACGAGGGCAGTAAATGCACAAAGTTGGAAGTTTATAATCAAATTGTATCATATAAAGGTCTTGTGTAGAATAAGCGATAAGGCCATGAATATGATATTGAATTTGTTGAGAGATACATTTGATGGAACACAGTTTCCTTCTAGTTTTTATAAGGCCAAGCAAGTGATTTGCAAACTTGGCCTAGAATATACTAAGATAGATGATTACCCAAATGATTGTATGTTATATCTAGATGACAATCCAGATAACGTTCAAGATACATGCAAGTATTGCGGTATATCTAGATAGATCCCTATGAAAAAAAAAAAGAAAAAGCAAGCTGCAAAACTTTTGCAATACTTTCCACTGAAGCCAAGGTTGAAAAGATTATATATGTGTAGCAAGACGGCTGAGCACATGCAATGGCATAATTCTGCACCTGCAAGAGATGGATTACTGAGACATCCAAGGGACGGTGAAGCATGGAAGAATTTTAATGTGACGCACACTCTGTTTGCCGAAGAGCCACGAAATGTTCGCCTAGGTCTTGCAACTGATGGTTTTAATCCCTTCGGAGCCTCGAGTTCTACTAATAGCGTTTGGCCTGTGTTCTTGATTTCATACAATCTTCTGCATTGGATGTATATGAATCACACTTCTTTCATCTTATCAATGGTTATTCCAGGAAAGAAGTCTCCGGGAAATAAGATAGATGTGCACTTATAGCTCCTTATAGATGAATTGAAAGATTTATGGGTTAGGTATGCTATCTGGTTGGAACACACACACCGGTTTAGCTTGTCCCACTTGTAACTTTGATTCTTTTTCTTGTTATCTCCATCATAGTTCTAAATGGTGCTTCATGGGTCATAGACGTTTTTTGGGAAGAAATCATAGATTTTGACTGAATTGTGTTCGTTTTGACGGAATCACAAAGGAGCGTGGTCCACCTAAGAAGTTATCAGGTTTTGACATTCTTGAATAACAACAGGATGTTAAAACACTTGATCAGCAACAAGAAGAATCTCATAGTGGTGGGAAAAGACCTTAACGAGAAGTTAAGCAGTGGAACAAGCGAAGCATTTTCTTTGATCTTCCGTATTGGAAAACCAATTTGTTGCATCATAATCTGGACTTTATGCACATTGAGAAGAATGTGTGTGATAATATTTTGTACACTTTGCTTAATGACAAAGCAAAATCAAAGGACAATCTCAAGGCATGGAAAGATTTGAAAGAAATGGGCATAAGGCGTGATCTCTAGCCAAGTGACAATGGATCGTAGCATTTATCTTTATTTTTACTAACCCGTGACACCAAGAAGCTATTTCTTTCGGCATTGAAGAATGTTGTGCTACCAGATGGATACTCAAGTAATATTTCGAGATGTGTGGATGAAGGACAGAAAAAAAATTGAATTGAAAAGTCATGACTGCCATATTCTTTTGGAGGAATTGTTACCAATAGCAGATCGTCATTTGCTGCCAGATCATGTTACCACGGTATTGGTTGAGTTTGGCTCATTCTTTAAGATCCTTTGTGGGAAAAGATTAGGTAATTCTGAACTTGACAAGCTCCAACAACACATAGTGGTTGTCCTTTGCCAGTTGGAAATGTTATTCCATCCATCATTCTTTACTGTCATGGTTCACCTGATAGTCCATCTAGTAGAGGATGCAAAGCTTGGAGGTCCAGTGCATTATCGATACATGTATCCAATTGAGAGGTAAAATGTTTTATACGATGAACCAAAGATCATTAGAATTGCATCTCTTGTCATGTCATTTTTACTTGATTTTGTGATATTATTTTAGGGAGTTAGGCCATCTAAAATCCCATGTGCGGAATAGAGCACAAGCAGAAGCATCTATATCCGAATGATATTTAGCTGAGGAATGTCTCACCTTTTGTTCTCTCTATTTTGAGGATATAGAGATAAGTTTCAATAGACCTAGATGTGTATGTGATGACCCACTTGACAAGGGTTGCTCAGAATCTTGTCTCTTTCCACCGATGGGTAAAGCATGGAGTTCTGGTACAATTTTTATGTTGAGTGAAAAGCAAAAGCTACAAGCCCATAGATATGTGTTCCTAAATTGTCAAGCATTCAAGGATTATGTGAAGTGAGTAAAGATAGAGGTTATTTGCAGTAATATATTCAAAATCTATATTCATGAGTGACATACTCTGAATCCAATTTAATTCCTCATGCTGTGAATTTAGAGAATACATAACAAGAAGATCAAAGAGAAGGAGACCAAACCTCACATACATAGAGAAGAGAATATTTAAAGATTTTGTTTCGTGGTTTGAAAAACGAGTAAGTTACTTAATTATTAGAGTTTATGAAATAGGAAGGGTGTTAAGATATAAACATTTTAAACCTCATAACTTATCCCAATTTCAGATAATGAATCTGGATTCCATAGAACAGTTGTCTACTGACATAAAATTTTTAGCACGAGGCCCCTTATCAAATGCAACGAGATATAGTGCTTATAAAATTAATGGTTGCACCTTTCGAACTGTTGCTCGTGAAGAAGGTTTCAGGACACAGAATAGTGGAATATATTTAACCTCTAGCACACCATGTGTTGCAAGTCGAGTTGACAGAAATTTGAGACAAGGTGATGTACCCTATTATGGCAAGTTGGAGGATATAATTGAGGTTAGCTATTATGGGCAATTCACTATTGTTCTCTTCAAATGTAAATGGGCTAATTCCACTTGACATAGAGAATATAGAAGAGATCAATGGCATTTTCATTGTGTTAACTTTGATAGACCAATTCATACCAGTGAACATGAAGAAGATGAGCCTTATATTCTAGCATCACAAGCATCAATGGTATACTATGTAGATGATGTCATTAACAAAGGATGGAGTATTGTTGTTCATTTAAAACCAAGAGATTTGTATGAAATGGGTGATGAAATTGAAGAGGCTGCAGATGAGGACAAGCCACATCAAGAGCATGCTCTTGATCAATTTTTTGGTAACAGTGATGAATACATTCAATTGACAACAAACACTTGATCGATGACGTAGTTGACTCACAATGAGAAATCTAAGGTTTAAGCTTATTTATATATTTGTTAATTTTAAGGTTATGGTTAATCCGTTGACTTGTTCATACAGTTTATCTTTAGCCTAATTTTGTGTGAAATATAACATGCTTTTGGAGTTATTTTCTCTAACTTTTTGTTGTTAAATTCATCTACAGCAATGCCGAAGTGTAAACGCTTTACTATCCCCTAAGATCAACTCCTCAACCTAAAAATGGTTTTGATCAGTCTAATGACGAGGTAGTTCACAATTCACCTACGAAAACTCCCCTGAAAATGGTTTTGATCAGCTCCTCAACCTGTAAACTCTTGTAATTTATTGCAGGACACCTAACTGCATCATTTTACTAAACCGCCATTGCGCAACTTGTGGAGGTTAAAAATCCCCGCAAAACCAGAAAAAACTCCCGGAAATTAGCACTTTTTGTAGTGTGCCCAACATGCTATTAACTTCTTTAAGGTGCTGTATAAGGAAGAGGAAAATAACAATCCAGCTCAGTTAGCTATCAATAAGTACCCCCCACTAGATGAAGAGATCAGGAGGGATACGGATGCACTTCCAACCCTAGAGGAAATTAATGGAGCTTTTTTAGAATTGGTTATCTTAAAGCATCGGGGAGGACGGCTTCCCGGCTAGTTTTTATAAGGATAATTGGAACTGTATTAAATCTAATATTCTCTCCATGGTGGATGTCTGTTGGAAAGATATGGCTTGTATTAGGGAGATGAATAACACTCATCCCAAATACCCCCACACCAGAGTTCATAACCCAGTTTAGACCCATTTTCCTCTGTAATGTCAATTATAAAGGGCTATCTAAAATAATAGTTGACAGAGTTAAACCTAGGCTGGCAAGCAAAATTTCTCCGCAGTAATCCAGGTTAAAATATTCATGATAATATATTGATAGCCAAAGAGATAACTCATATCATGAAAAGAATGAGAGGTAAGAAAGGCTTCATGGCGATCAAATTCGACTTTGAGAAATCCTATTATAGAGTGAGGTGGTCTTTTCTTAACCAATGTTTGGAGGAGTTCGGGGTGACAAGTAAGATAAGAGAGATTATCATGACATGTGTGTCATCCATTTCTTACAGTTTGTTGTGGAATGGAGGAAAAACAGAGTTTTTCAGCCCCACAAGGGGTTTGAGGCAAAGTGACCATCTATCACCTTATCTTTTTGTGATTGTGATGGATAAATTATCCCATATGATATAAGAGTATATGAAATATAATCGCTAGAAGCCAATCACAGTTGGAAGAAGGGGACCGACAATCTCCCACATTCTCTTTGCGGAACGATCTCCTAGTGTTTGCGGAAGCAACTGTGGAGCAAATTGCTATTATTATAGATGCGATGAAGGAATTTTTTGAGGTGTCTGAGTTGAAAGTCATTGTTTCCAAAATAGCCATAACATTCTCTAATAATGTGAAGGAAGAGGAGAGATAGAACATAAAGGGAATCTGTCAGTTCCAGCAAAATCAAAGCTTGGGCAAGTATCAATAAAGAGGGAAGGAGAAATTTAAACATGTACTACCATGAGTGCTTAACAAGTTAAAGGGATGGAAAATACAGTGTCTATCTCTAGCAGGGAGAGTAACATTTGCAAAGGCGGTGCTGAACCCTTTAGCATACTATGACATGCAAGACACTAGACTCCCAAAAGGGATTTGTAGAGAGATAGAAAAAGCTATTCAAAGTTTCATTTGAGGGGATAACCAAACCCCAAAAAAAGTTCATCACATTGGATGGCAGATGCTGTGCCAACCAAAACAACAAGGAGGGCTAAGTTTTCGCGAGCTATATGAGATGAATGAAGCCTTTATTATGAAAATTCTATGGAGACTATTAACGGAACAGGGAACTCTATGGACGCAAGTGGTTACTCACGATAAGCAGGGAGTGTTGGAGGGGCTGGAGAATATAAACAATAGTAATAAAAGCTCTTCCTTTTGGAGGGAACTACAAAGAGCCTGGGCTAGGATGAACCAGCATTGCAAGTAGATCGTAGGTCATGGAAAAACAATTCGATTCTGGGATGACATTTTTGTCTATCAGGAGAGGAACCTCTCATAGTAAATATTTTACAAGACATACCAAGAGAGTGGGATCAGTACACAATTAGAGACTTTGTAAACATAGATAATCAATGGCAACTCAATATATTAGAACCTTTTCTCCCACAGAATCTAATAGAAGAAATAAGGAGGACAGAGCCACCACAGCCTTATAAAGGAAAAGACACTATAGGGTGAAAATTTACTGCAAATGGAATTTTTTTTCTATTGCAACTACAAACAAGAGCGTAACTAGCCAGCAAGGTGAAAACAACAAATTTTGGAAAGCAATAAGGAAATGGAAAGGCCCAGAAAGAGTGCATACCTTTTTGTGTCTCATGAATCATGGAGGGTTGATGACAGCAGATAGAAAAGCCAGAATGATGGGAACATCCCCCTACTGTCATAGTTGTCCTCAAGTGAATGAATCGATCCTCCACGCACTGCGAGACTGTCCTAGCGCATCTAGCATCTGGGCCAGAATAGTACACCCTAATGCTATTGCTCTCTTTTTCACAATACCTCTAGAGTTATGGATACAGACAAACTTTAGCAATGACATAGGCAAAATCTCTGAGCATAATTGGATGGGCAAATTTGTGCTAACCTGCTATTGGCTTTGGAAATGGTGAATAAAGAGGTTCATAATACAAGTTTTCTCCGCCCAGTGAATCCTATTTCAATCATAAGGGAGAAAGAGAAGGAGTATAAGAGAGCACATTAGAAAGAAAAGCTTCTATCTATTGAAACAACTTAAAGTAGGAAAAACTTACATTGGATCCCACCCAAAAGAAGGTGGGTTAAATTGAAGACAGATGGCACATCACAAGAAAGATCAATCAAGGCTGGGTGTGGAGGTCTTCTTCGAACCCATAATGGAGAGTGGATTGGGGGTTTTTGGGCGAATATGGGAAGATATCAACCAATGCAAGCTAAGTTGTGGGGCGTCCTCCATGGACTTCACATGGCGGTAGACCTGGGAATGAAAAGAGTGGAAGTGAAAGTAGATGCAAAAGAGGTCTTTGAGGTTTTGAAGGAGTACAAGATAGAAACATTATGCTATAATAAAGTGCTCAAGGAGATTTACAAAATCCTTCAAAGACCTTGAGAAATTGCTTTTATACATATTGGAAGAGAAGCCAATCAGTCTGCACACTGGCTAGCGCACAACAGCATCACATTTAGGGAGATTTTTTACTTTCTGGATGATCCCCATTAGATTTAGTTAAGTTAATGAGTGATGATGTAGAAGGGGTTCTTTTGCCCTGGGAATCTTTAGTTTTGTAGTTTGTTTTTTGTGGGCCTACTGCCCCTTACCCTTACCAAAAAAAAAGGTTAATCTGTAATATGAGTAATGTATGTAATTACTACTATTTAACCAAACCAAAATCTATCCAACCCCACCATATATTTTCAGTGTTTTATTAATGCTTTCATGAAAAAATATACGATAAGAAATATTGAAATAATTTTGAGAAAACAAAAGAATTGTTGAAAGTAAATATAAGTTTAAACAAATCTTATTTTAGTGAATAAATTATTTATTGAAATGCTATTAAATATAAATTCTTTTATCTACTTTACGGTTGATTATTTTTGACAATTTTCGTCTCAAGTATTAGTTAAGAGAATTGATCGATTTGCAAAAATTGTTGCAATGTGTGATATGTGAACCAAACATAGGATGTAGATGCAAATATCAATGTGATTTCATAAACCTATCAAAAGTAAAAGCAATTTGCAATTATATATTTGACGAATTTGTTTTTGGTCAAGGATGGTGAAAGGATGTTCATCAATAACACTATAAATTAGGGTAAGATCTGTAAGAAAATTCATTCTCCTTTCATAAACTTAATGGATATTTCCTAACTCATTTTTCTTAATTAATGCATTAATACAAAATTTTAAAAAATTATTCCATATTTGTTCTTTTTTAATATATTAAAAATGGTTAAAAGCTAAACTTTAATTTGTTAACTAATCATACTATAAGAACAATAATTCAAAAGATGAAAACTCACGTACACTTATTTTTATGTGAAGTTAATAGTTGAAAAATGTTAGATGATTTGACATATTTGACTAAATTGATATCTAACAATTTTTACCTATCAATTTTACATAAAAATAACTACATATGAGTTTTTACCATTTTAAAAATGCATTTGTATACTAAAATCAACTATCAAAATCAGACATCATATACTTATGTACAAATCAAATACATGTTTAACTCATTTTCAATAAGTATTTTGTATTCCAACATGTAGTTTATACTAATAGTTGATTTTGGTGTACACCTATCATGGTTGATAATGAGACCCATTCATATTTAGACCAGAAAAGATGAGTGTAGGAGAGAGCATATATGACAGCAGGGACGAGGGCACGAGGGTGAAACACGATAAAAAAGCCGACAAGCCTGGAGAAAGAGATAAAGGGGAGAGTGGGAATGGGTTTGTGCATGGTGTCAAGGAAGGGGGTTTATAGTTGAGTGGGGCACCGGTAAGAGTGAGAGCTCTCGGGCTCGTATGTCATTTCGTGATAAAGTAACTAGTCAAAAAGCCAATGATTTAGTGATTTTGGAGAGTGATCTCAATGGAGAGAGGCTGGCAAAGATGTGTGGTAAGCAAGGGGATGTGCCACTGCGTGTGATCTTCTCGGATGAAGGAAGAGCAACCCTTGTGGAGCCATATAAGGAAGCTATTGTTATCAAAGTACTGGTAAAACAGTTGAGTTACATAGCGATCAAGCGCAAACTCTAGTTTGGAGGTTGAAGGGAGAGTATGATGTTCTGGATGTTGAATTTGATTATTTCTTGATCAAATTCGAATTAGCTGACGGATAGGGAGAAGGTGCTATTAAGAGGAATGTGGATGATAGCGGCGAACTATGTGGCGGTGAAACTATGGACAACGGGTTTTTCTCCATGCAAGAAAACCTTTGGATCAACAATGGTGTTGATTACGATTCAGGGCCTTAGCATATAATATCATCATGAAAAAGCAATGATGCGAATTGCTATGTTGAGACTCCGATCAAGGTTGATCTTGCCATTAACTCGTACGGTTGAAGTGAATCGACATCCTTGTGAAATTGAGTATGAAAGTTTGTGAACTGGTCAAACCTGGATCACTTCGACCCGTGCTGACTTCCAAAACGGGATGTCCAAAGTTTGAACTAAGGATCTTAGTAATACAAAGTTACTCCTTTACTAATGGACTACATTGCTTGTTATTAATATAAGTGATATATATATATATATATATATATATATATATATATATATATATATTAAAAACTTTTTTATTAAATTTAATTTTAATTATATATAATTATTAATATAAATATAATTTTTTATAAGTTTATAAATTAAAAAATAAATAAATAATACTTTTATTATTCACAATCTATTTTTTATTATATCATGTATACTAATGTTATGTTTTCAATAAATAATTGTAGTATCTGATAATATAATAGGTATAAACTAATTAATAAATTATTAAAATTTATAAATAATAATTATATTATTATAAAAATAATAAAAAATTTTATTTATTATAAAAAATTAAAATTTTATATAATTATTTAATTATAACCCAGCTAACGATTCAACCAGTAACTTGACGGTTCAACTAGTGACTTAATATTTTGACCGAGTTAATTGCCGATTTGATCATGATAACTATGATTCTGAGTTACTGTGAAAATAAGGAAGAGGCTAGACAAAGCAGAGGCGTATGAATATTATTGAAATTCATGGGACTGACTTACGAATAAGGATATCTTTGAGCAAAATGTTTGACATTTGCATGGACTTTTACTAAGTTTTTCTAGAGAATTTGAGATTGGAGATTCTGAGCTATGCATTGGGTTATGACATTGGTCCAGATTCGGGATGGGATGCAGTGGGTCAGGTCAAAATGGTTACACTGACAAAAGTGCGCACTCGTGGTTACTAGAAAAAGACTACACATAGGATCGAAAATCATAGATGACCATGCTGAGAAACCTCTAATTCAGCAAGGTTGAATTTGTTTATAAGGACATGGCATTAAGACACGAACACAAAGACAAAAAATCATGTTTATTAGGTAAGACAGACAGAGATATTATGTATTTTGTGTCATTCTTAAAGGCAGGATACAAAAATATTAGACAGACACAATTTATTTTTTTATTTTTTTTTTATTATCACTATCAAATTTTTGTAATTATATTTTTTATTATTTTATTTTTTATTCTAAATTTTTTTTGAAGAAAAAAATGAAGGTAAATCAAACTTTTTATTGCTTGTTCTATCATATATTCAATTTATCACCAAACAAAATATAAAAATACTAATTTTTATGTCTCTCTATCTTTAGTGTCCTGTTCTCAAAACCAAACGAAGCCTAAGTGTTTGAGTTGACGCAACAAAGAGAATGAGAGGTTCGGTTTGTGTTGATCCAAAGAGAAGCTAACATGATCATTGATTGGTTAGTCAAAAAAAGTGCCCAGGGTAATGCAAGTGTAGTGGAATGGCAGCGTTCTAGTAGAGTATTCAACACCTGGCCTGATCCAAACCCGAGATATTTTATCAGGTTTGGGTTTATCATTTTTACTCGTGTTGCTTTTGGATTGGGTTTGAGTCATGCTTCGGGCAATCCGACCAAACAAAAATTATATTTTATAGTTAAAATGCATACTTCTTAGTGAAATTAGTAATAAAATATTATATTTTTATATTTGAATTCATATTTTTTATATTATATGGTATTATTTTTATTTAAAATAATTTATTTTGGTATAAATATTATATAACATTTGTTAAGTTTAATTTTAAAAGTAAAGTTTTATTAATTTATTATATAAAATTTACAAATTTGTATATACTAATTTCATGCCGAATCAACCCGATTTAACCCTATTTATTTCAGGTCTATTTAGAGTCGGGTCAAAATAGACTTGATAAAATATTAGGGTCAGGTGCGGGTATAAATAAACCCGGCCCGGTTCAGTTCATGTACACCCCCTATCATCTGCCTTGTAGTTAGGGATGGAAGTGAGTTAAGTCAATTTGTGAACTTGTAAACTGATTGAGCCAGAATTTGAGCTTGTATATTAAACGAGATGAGCTTGCGCTTGAATAAGTTCAGCGGCTCATGTATATATTACTTATTACAATTATTTATATTAATACATATATTGTGTATTTTATACTTTTAAATTACGATAAAATTGTAATCTTAAACACATATAGTTATAAAATTTATTATTTTTTGTCATCACTTTTAGCCATCAATCCAAATTCCTTTAATTTAGTACAATATATTTTATTTAAATATTGATAGCTAATTGATGGTTAAAAATAATAAATCATGTTGGCCTTTTAGCATTCTTCTAGTTTTAAACCACCATTGATATCTGCCCTTGATCACCCTCATAGTCGCGTGCTGTGAATTCTGTTAGTGCTGGTCTTTGATTCAGTAAGATTTGTGAAATAGATTAAGTAAAAGAAAGATTAAGATGAGAGATTAAGGGTAAGTAAACTTATGAGAAAAATACTTTTATTAATAGCAAATAAGCAACACAAGAACTAAAGATGAGAAATGGAGATAGAAAACAAGTGTAGAGACCTTTGCTAATGTCATAAGAAGGTGAATGAGCTCTTTTAAAGTGAGTAAGGATTCACTGTCGGGGTGTTCTAGTGGAACACCCGAATGCTTATTTTTTTTAATTCTGTGAACAAAGTGAAAAACAATAGAAGAATTAGAGCAAAGGATAGATATGTGATCTCTCAAGTTTCAAAGAAAATAAATTCTCCAAGAAAAGTGGGTTGAGGTCCTTTTATAGGCCCAACCCATTTTGAAAGAGGAGTACATTGTCCAATGATTACAATGTGATATTCAACCTACCCTTTTTATTCCATGGTTTGTTACTAAATAAGATAGTCGGCAGAAACTAAAGTATTTTTGGATGTTTTTAGCATTTCAAGTCTTTTTAACTAAAATAAGTGTAAGGAGGAAGTTGATCCCCACAAATTAAATTAAAGTTTTTACACTATTCTGAGTGTTCTATTCTCAAAACCAAATGCAGTCTAACCGTTTGAGTTGAAGCAACAAAGAGAATGAAAGGTTCGGTTTATGTTGATCCAAAGAGGAGCTAACATGATTGCTGATTGGTTGGTCAAAAAAGGTGCCCTGGATAATGCAAGTGTAGTGGCATGGCAACCTTTTAGTAGGGTGTTCAACACCTAGTTTGATCTAGATCTTAGATATTTTGTCGGGTTCGTGTTTATCATTTTTACCCGTGTTGTTTTTGGGTCGGGTTTGGGTCAAGTTTCGAATGACCACCAGTCAGAAATTATATTTTATAATTAAAATGTATATTTTTGAGTGAAATTAGTAATAAAATATTATATTTTTATACTTTAATTAATATTTTTTATATTATATGATATTATTTTTATTTAAAATAATTTATTTTGGTATAAATATTATATAACATTTGTTAAGTTTAATTTTAAAAGCAAAATTTTATTAACTTATTATATAAAATTTACAAATTTATTTATACTAATTTTATATCAAATCGACCTGATTTAATCATATTTGTTTCAAGTCTATTTAGAGTCGGGTCAAAATAGACACGATAAAATATTTGGGTTAAGCCCGCGTATAAATAAATCCGACCCGGTTCAGTCTATGTACACCCTATCATCCATCTTGTAGTTAAAGATGGAAGTGAGTTAAGTCAGTTTGTGAGCTTGTAAGCTAAATTTGAGCCAGAATTGAAGCTTGTATATTAAATTACCCAAGCTTGCGCTAGTGTATATATTATTTATTACAATTATTTATATTAATACATATATTATGCATTTTATACATTTAAATTACAATAAACATTTTAATCTTAAACACAGTTAGAAAATTCATGTTTGTTAAATATATGATGATTTTTTATTGTCATTTCTAAATTGTAGTATTTTTGTTTATATTATTGGAAATTGAAAGGATTCAACTAAAATATGATAAATTAATTAAATTATTTATTATAGACGAGAACATATTTATATATTAATCATTTTAACCATGTTAGGTATATTTTAAAATTAACTATTAAAATTAACTATTAAAATTAACTACCAGTATAAAATACATATTGAAATATAAAATACACATTAAAAATGAATTAAATAACTCGTGTGTTTGTATACAAATATATAGTGACTAATTTTGGAAATAAATTTTGGTATACAAATAGCATTTGTAATGTTTTTTATACAAAATTTCATAGTAGATCTTTTTTACGTATGATTTTGTTAACGACAATATATATATAAAAGAAAAATGTTCGAAAACTATCAGAATTTATTGATTTTAGCCATCACTTTTAGCCATCAATCCAAATTCTTAGTTTAGTACAATATGCTTTATCCCACACTTTTAAATATTAATGGCTAAAAACGATAAATTCTGATGGCCTTTTAGCATTCCTCTAGTTATAAACCACAATTGATATATTGGTCTTATTCTGTCCTTGATCGCCCTCATGGTTGCGTGCTGTAGATTCTGTTAGTGTTGGTCTTTAATTTGGGTGAGTTTCGTGAAATAGATTAAGTAAAAGAAAGTTTTAGATGTAAGATTAAGAGTAAGTAAACTTGTGAGTAAAACACTTCTATTAATAGCAAACAAGCAACACAAGAACTAAAGATGAAAAATGGAGGTGAAGAACAAGTGTAGAGACCTTCACTAATGTCATGAGATTGTGAATGAGCTCTTTTAAAATGGACAAGGATTCACTGTCGGGTATTCTAGTGGAACAACCGAATGCTTATTTTATGAATTCTATGAACAAAATGAAGAATAATAAGAAGAATTGGAGCAAAGGATGGATATGTGATCTCTCAAGTTTCAGAGAAAAAAAGTCCCTCAATCAAAGTGGGCTGAAGTCTTTTTATAGACACAAGCCATTTTGAAGGAAGAGTATATTGTCCAATAGTTACAATGTTATATTCAACTTACCCTTTTTTATCCCAAGGTTTGTTACTAAATAGGATAGTTGACAGATAGTGTTTTTGGGTGTTCCCATCATTTCCAGTCTTTTTAACTAAAAATTGGTATAAAGAGGAAGTTGATTCCCACAAGTTAAGTTAAAGTTCTGACAGTGTTACAGGTGTCCATGGCAAGGAGGTGTCCAAGTAAAAAGGTGCTTATGATATGTGACATTAGTGATGTGACATCTAATTTGGTTTATTTCTAACTAAATGTTACTCTCTAGACTTCAAATCCAACCAATCTACTTCTACCAATTTAGTTTCCATTAAAAAAGAAACTCAACTCTTCAAGGTGTTCTTTTTGGGTTTCACCTTTTTAACCCAACACCTCTAGAAGAAACTTTACTCTTTTTTGGCCATATTTTGGGCTATTTTAAAATTATTCATACACAAAATTCATATTTATGCCGTTGATATTCATGTATTCTTAATATTCACCCCGTTTTATTATTATCGCTGTTTTTTCTTTTTCTTTAGGACTTGTTCCTATGTTGTCATGCCTCGTATGAAACTCACTACCAATATAATGGATAGTGACCTAGAGGACTCTGATAGTAGTTTGGACATGGACACTTCTATGAATGATATGGACGATGTTCTCGAAGAGTATGCTATCGAATTTTCTGAATCTGTCCCCCAATCTTGGATTAAACCATCAGACAATAGGACAACTTTTATAGATCCTCCTCTTATTTAAAAGCCTTTTCTAGAACCTCCTTCCTCTGGCTTGTTATTAAGCATAGATAAAACCATTAAACCTGACTTTGATTCTTTAGACGGTAGAATTTTTAGGTGAATTTATTGAAAAATCTTCATATCAAGTGGGTCGTGCTCTTCTTCGTTCTCGGATGAAGCGCCAAGAATTTTCATGGACATATTTCATGTCTAAAGCAGCTATTCACGTGAATAAGCTTTAGCATAAGTGGGTATTCATAGTATTATTTAAGGAAGGTGGTGATTTTGTGAGGAGATTGGAGTTTTCTAGTGTTGCTAAGACTATCCGCACATTCGCAGGTTGGTTGTTCTCTACGATATGTTATCATAATTGATTCTTATCACTTCTTTATTTTGTTACTATATATTGAAGAAGGATTAACTGATTTCTTCATGGCAGGCTTGGGTGTTTAACGGGATGAATATGACATGAGTTTACTTTCACAGCGGTGATGTTCTCAGACTCACTTTTCTAACTTCTTGGGGTGAGTTTTCGACCACTTTAGAAGATATTGTGGTTCTACTTCAATTGCTTGTGTTTAGTCATGTGGATCTCACTTTTCTTCGCCCAGACTCTTATCTACTTAAGCTTGCAAGATATCTTCAAAGGAGTTTAAGTGATACTTACCGTTATGCAAAAGAGTTGTCTAAAAGTAGCCATGTTGAGAAGTCTTTTTCCAAGGATAAGCATCCAATGACTTGTAGGTCCTCCAAGGGCAAAGAGGTAGTTTGTGAGAAACAAGATTCCAAGAGGAAGAAGATTACTGTTAAGTACTCTTACTCTAATTGGTCTCGTTATTATTTTTTTTTTTTTGTGATTTTCTCTATGGTGAGTTTGTCTTTGCTCTTGATGTTTATTCAAATCTTAGGAAAGCTACTTTCATAGCTTATTGGTTAAGTAGATATGTGTTTTTGGGTCCGGCAGATGAGTATGAGCCATGGCGTCTTTCTCTTAGCTTCCTTGATCGTTCAAGGAGAACGTCTTTCACTAGCTTTTCTCTATCTAGATAGTTTATATACGCGAGTTGATCAATTTTCTGAGCAACTCAAAATTTTTTATGGTCACTTTTCGGTATTAGCTTTCATTGATAAAATATTTCAACTCTTTCTTTTTGAGTGGTTCTCTTGATTTGCTCCCATTCACAAGCCTCCTACAATTTTTTTCAAAAAAGGAGGCAAGTCCTCGTGCTTGGATTTGGAATTCAGTTTATCCTTCTAAATCTTTGGAGGATATTATTGATTTGGAGGAGAATTTTTGTTTCCACCCATACATAACTTCTTACTACCCTGGTGCATTAGTTTTTCATCATATATATTCCACTGATCTTAAACAAGACCGCAATGAGACTTTTGGCTTCTGTGCACTTTTCCTACCCTTCTTCCTGGTTTGATTATTATGGATAGGGACTTTTCTTATGGGGATTTAATATATCCTATGATCTATCGTCCTAATAAGGTAAGTCACTTGGGTGGTCGATTCTGCCCAGAATTATTGTTTCTAGACTTAGCCATTACGTTGAAGTGTTCCTCCCCAGTAGAGTCGCCAAATGATTCGGGTGAGTTTTGTAAAATAGATTAAACAGAAAAAAATTAAGATAAGATATTAAGATAATTAAACTTGTGAGAAAAACACTTCTATTGATAGCAAATAAACAACACAAGAACTAAAGATAAAAAATGGATGTGGAGAACAAGTGTAAAGACCTTTACTAATGTCATAATAGGGTGAATGAGCTCTTCTAAGGTGGGCAAAGATTTGCTGTCGGGTGTTCTATAATGCTTATATTTTTGAATTCTTTGAACAAAGTGAAGAACAATAAGAAGAATTAGAACAAAGGATGGATATGTGATCTCTCAAGTTTCAAAGAAAAAGGTCTCCAAGAGAAGTGGATTGAGGTCCTTTTATAGGCCCAAGCTATTTTGAAGGAGAAGTACATTATTCAATGGTTACAATGTGATATTCAGCCTATCCTTTTTATATCCCTTTTATCCCAAGGTTTTACTGAATATGGTAGTTGCCAGAAAGTGTATTTGGGTATTCTTCCTATCATTTCAAATCTTTTTAACTAAAAATGGGTGTAATGAAGAAGTTGATCCCCACAAGTTAAAGTTTTGACATTATTCTAGATGTCCATGACAAGGTGTTCGAGTAAAAAGGTGCTCATGACATATAATATTAGTGCTAGAACATCTAGTTTGGTTTATTTCTAACTAGATGTCATTCTCTACACTTCAAATCCAACCAATTCACTTCTACCAATTTAGTGTCTACTAAAATAGAAACTCAACTCCTCAAGGTGTTCATTTTAGATTTCACCCTTTTAACTCAACACCTCTAGAAAGAACTTTATTCTTTTTTGACCATGTTTTTGAGTCATCTTAAAACAATTCATATATAAAAAAATCATATTTTTGGTATACAATCAGGCTTCTAACTTTTTCTTTTGAATTTATTTAATTAGTTTCTAGAGTTGTACATGTTAAATGGATTCATGTAATATGTGATGTATCCTTAAGATCTTGGTTTCAAACGCTTAAATTATTTGCTTATGATCAGAATGTATCGGTGGGATTTTTATTTTCTTGGATAATCACTGTGTAATAATTCTTCATTTGTTCTTTGGTTTCAATAAAGTACTTGACCTAACAGAATATACGCGCGCAATATGCAGACACATGACAACATGGCGTTCCCTATTAACTCAATTTTTCCACCCACCAATTCTGCTTAGTTGCAAAACTGTCCCTAAACCTTTTGTGCCTGTATACCCGCAATCCTTTGGGGTATCTATCCTTAAAGCCAACACTTCTCAACAAAGCCAATTTAGTTGCTGATCAAATAACTAAAATCAAATTCGACACATCTTATATATCTGCAATGATGATACAAAATTTTACAAATCTGTGCTCTATGCATCTTCCACATGGTGAAAAGGTGAATAATAATAATCATTGTTCATCTAAGACAGACAGGTTAAATATAGGAAATGATTTATGTATAAATAAGTTTAACACAAATTTGTTAACTTTATTTTCTGTTCTGTTGTCCTTATATAACTATGAAACTAATGATCATATTTAAGACTTGTGTGCGTTTTTATTACAAGTGGCATGCGTTCGCCAAGAAAAAAATGAGATTGCATGCTATGATATGGGACATGGTCAATTCCAAGGACCAAGGCCAGGGTCGAAGACATGGTCACGAATTGAGGTTAGTTTGTATGTTTTTTATAAGCATGTGTTTTTTGTCTTGTTTTATAACAAGCGTTTGATTAAGGATATGAAAGGAAACACAAAGAACAAATAGAAGAAAATGATTGTATCAATGTTTGGGATACAAGAACCAGAGTTAATCCTATCCTTATTATAAATAACATGTCTTCATGTTATAACATTGATTTAGTGGAAGACGATAAGGTTAGGGGCTTTATGTAAGATTTTATTAGTTTTGTCAAATTAAAGGAAAATATTAATATACTCCACCCAACTAGACAATCTATGTTGTCGAGACTGATGTCATTTTACATGCATGGGATATTCGTCAAGTTGTGTAATTGCTGTTCTTTCAATTTTCTTAGTTTTGATGCAATTAAGTTGAAAATATTGGTTTTATTTTTTGTATGTAATTAATATGCTAATGAAAATTTGATAGCAGTATGAATTTGAGGACATCAATCAACTATTTCATTATTTCTATCAATTCTATCTTAGTCATGAATTATTTTATTTATTAGAAACCTGTAACTATAGAGACTTAAAAGAGTTGGTGAGAACATTTCTTAATTGGAAGGTAGCTATCATTCTTGCTCCAATATATATTACTTGAATAATCAAAACTTCATTCATATTTTACCTAATCCTGCATAAAAATGGGTAATTTCACTGTTGCACCCCTTTTAAAAATATTTTCGCATTCAGGATTGAAAGCGTATGAACTGAATTTAAAAGAGAGATAATTTGAATACGAGAGAAGGACGAATATGTTAGAATTTGTGAAAATAATTTCACTACGGATTTCAGTTATTTATAAAAAGTATAACTCAACTCACTTCTACATCAAGTAATCTAACTAGCTAACTCAGCCTTAACTAACTTTAATAATTGGCTGTATTAGTTACAATTAATTATAATAGTTTAAGCACTCCTACTCTTCAATCAGGGATCTAACGTAATATTTTTTAAAAAATATATTGTAAATCTTCATTTTAATAGATGATTTCAAATCCCTTTGTGCTAGCGGCGAGTTCATATACACTGCTGATGGCTTTAAAATTTTGCATTTGTTCTTAAAATAGTTCAGCTTAATATTCTGTAGTATCGTATCGTCATTGATTATGCAATAATTATGCTTTATTCTTAAACTTCATTATTGTTTGGCAGTCTTCTGTTATCTAATGCAAAGGTATCAATTATAGCAAACTCACTCGTGTCCACTTCATTAGTTTCAACCCTTCATGTCATTAACAACTAGCATTTCATCTAGAACAAAAATGGTAGATTTCCCAAATGAAGGTCTTTGTCAGCTTAATTTACTATTAAAGAGTGTTGAGTGCATCCAAAATAGTTATTTTTTTTTCTTTTTATTATTATTCTTTTAAAATTATATGCCAACAATAGATATTTTACCTAAATATATTACTTCAAATTATATGCATTTTCTCCCAACACTTCTCTCTAGGTCTATGTTTAAAGAGACAAAGTTACACATCTTCATTTTTCTCCATGCCCGCCCAACTTTAAGTAAGTTCATTAAGAATGACTTTATTCATTACTTTGCAAAATGATTTTCCAAACTAAGTTTAATCATTTTTCTTCTTTTTACTTTTTACTAGGGGTATTAATTTCTCTATGAATAGAAACTTTTGTGATGTTAGAAAATCCACGTGATTATCCATGTCTTTAGTAGGTTATTTTTAATAAATTAGAAGCACTCATCGCATCTGCTCTTAGTGCTTTTTTGTCTTTTTTTTCATAAACTTTATGTAGAACATGTATATATATAATGTTAGACTTGTCATTGCTCCTATTCACTTTTGAATTCAATTGTGAAATATTTATTTCCGTTGAATATTCAAGTGTAAAAGATCTATATGACTGTGTCACCTATTTTTTCTTCATTCATCTAATGGGATTTTTATCCTAACACCAATTCCCCATGTCATATTTCTCTAGAACTAAGTAAGATCGCCTAATTCTTCGAATTCTCTTTACAAATAGTTTATTTATAATTTTTGTATATTTTAATTCCAGACGACCCGGAATGGACTACCAGCAAATTTATACCTTTATCTTCGGGGAGGAAGTTTATTCTTATTCCCATTTTATGTGCCTGTCATCCATCATGTGACATGTTGGTCGTTGAATCGAAGGTTAATAAATTTCTTTTTTGTCTTGAAATTTATTAACATTCTATCCAATGTACATGTAATATGATAGATGACAGACACATGAAATGAGATGAGAATAAACCTTTTCGTAGAAGATAAAGGTATAAATTTACTAACATTCTTCACTCTAGGTCCTCTAGAATTAAAATACATACAAATTAAATAAACTACTTGTAAAGAGAATCTAGTGGGTTAGGTAGCCTTACTTGGTGCCAGGAGAAAAATCCTAATAACTTCAGGAATTGGTGTTGAAATAAAAATCCATTGGATGAATGTCGCGTAAAACAAGTGATGCAGTCATATAGATCTACACTTGAATATACAATAGAAATAAATATTTTCCATTTGAATTCAAGAGTGAATAGAAACAATGATATGCCTAACATTATATATACACGTTTCCCATGAAAATTTTATTTTAAAAATAAAACCAAAAAGAGTATGAACACCAAGAACAGATGCAATGAGTACTTCTAATTTATTAAAAAATAATTGACGGAAGGCATAGATAACCATGTCGGTTTTCTAACATCATAAAAGCTCCTATTTACAGAGAAATTACGAAGTGAAAAGAAAAAAACTATTAGATTTAGTATGTAAAATCATTTCCCAAAGTAACGAATAAAAACACTCTTAGCTTATAATTTAATTAGATAAACTTACTTAAATTTTGCGGACATGAGAAGAAAATGAAGATGTGTAACTTTGTCCCTTTCAACATCGAAAATGCTCTACAGAGAAATGTTGGGAGAAGATGCAACATATTTGAAATAACATATCTAGGTAAAACATCTTATATTGGCATGTAATCTTAAAAGAATAATAATAAGAAAAAATAACTATTTCGGATATGCCCAGTCTCATTAATGCTAGTCGGTAATGGCATGAAGGGTTGAAACTAATACAGTGAATACTAATGCGTTTGCTATCCTGGGAACTTTTACGTTGGATAACAGAACGCTAAAAAACAATAAAAATGCTCAAGCATAAGGCATAATTATTACTTAATCAATGGCGACGACACAATACTATATCAGAATATCAAACTGAAATGTTTCAAGAACACCACTTGTATAATTCGTGTATATGAACACATTGATTGTCGCTAACAGAAGAATTTGAAATCATCTATTAAAATAAATATTTACAATATCTTTTTAAGAAAAATATTATGTTAGATCTCCAAAGAGTAAAAGTGATTAAGTTAGAAGAAACAGTTAAAGTCTGTTTGTTATAATTAATTGTAAAAATTATCAAAATTAGTTAAAACTGAGCTAGTTAGTTAGATTACTTGATGTAAAAGTTAAATTGAGCTATGATTTCTATAAATAGCTGAAATTGTAACTAAACTCTGTAATGAAATTATTTCCACAAATTCTAACATATCTATCCCTTTTCTCTCATTCTCAAATTTTCACTCCTCTAAACTCAGTTCATATGCTTTTTAATTAATCCTAAGATGAGAATATTTTCAAAATGGATCAGGGATGATAGTGAAATTACTCAAGTCCTCATGTAGCATTAGGTAAGATATGAATAAATCTTTAATTATTTAAGTAATATATATAGTAGAACAGAAACGATAGTTACTTTCCAACTGAGAAATACTCTTAGCAACTCTTTCAAGTCTTTAGTAGTTTTCCAAACTTCTGATAAACAAAATAATTCATGACCATGATAAAATTGACAGAAATAATAAAATATAGTGGATTAAAATCTTCAAGTTCATATTGCTACCAAATTTTTATTAACATATTAATTACATACAAAACAAAACCAATTCTTTCAACTTAATTGTATCAAAATTAAATAATTGAAAGCAAAGTACTTACACCAACCTCACGAATATCTCATGCACGCAAAACAGCATCAGTCCCTGTCTGGTTAAATGGAGTATATTAATATTTCTCTTTAATTGAACAGAACTAATAAAATCTTACATAAAGCTCCTAACCTTATCGTCTGTCACTAAATCAATGCTGTTATAACATGAAGACATGTTATTTATAGTAAGGATAGGATTAGCTCTTATTCTTATATACCATGATACAATAATTTCTATCGCAAGCAATCATCCTGTCATTTCAACCAGATAGCCATTACCATTTTGAGTATCTGAAGTGACATTGCCAAATAAAAGACCGCTTACTAACGACAAACTTGCTCATTCGGGTTGGGTGATGTAAAAGCAACATCAGTGGGAAACCATAAGAATTGATTCTTTAGCGTGAAAACCTGTATTACAAAAATCAATGGTATACACAAATTATTATAATTAGTTAACAGTGCATTTTGTTAAGGGAACTAAAAATAGTAATATTTTATATTTTTCATGCATTCAATACATTTCAAGTGGATTGAAAATATAATAAGTATTTTTTTAATGAAAACTTTCTATTTTGTAGCAAATCTATTGAGGAGCACCGAATTCATTTGAGGAAAGTGTTGGCGCTATTAAAGGAGAACAATCTATATGTGAATAAAAGTGAGCAACCATGAATTGAGTATTCAATACATTTCAAGTGGATTGAAAATATAATAAGTATTTTTTTTAATGAAAACTTTCTATTTTGTAGCAAATCTATTGAGGAGCACCGAATTCATTTGAGGAAAGTGTTGGCGCTATTAAAGGAGAACAATCTATATGTGAATAAAAGTGAGCAACCATGAATTGAGTCCTTGGGCCACATTATCTCAGCCAAGGGAGTAGCAGCAGATCCTCAAAAGATTAAGGCACTGACATCATGGCCTATACCAACAGATTTGCGAGGGTTGCGAGGCTTCCTCAGGTTGACTGGGTACTACGGAAGGTTTGTGAAAGGGTATGGGAAGATAGCATTTCCTCTAACTAACACAACTACTAAAAAAGGATAAGTTCCAGTAGAATGCAGAGGTTCAGTTGGCATTTGATAGCTTGAAAAGAGCTTTAACAACCTCAGGTTCTTGCTGTCCCCTGATTTGAAAAATACTTCGTGATTGAGACAAATGCTTCTAGCAAGGGGTTAGCGGTTGTACTGATGCAAGAGGGCAAGCCGATTGCTTATTTAAGCCACACACTCTTGGATAGGGCCCAACAGAAATCAGCATATGAAAGAGAACTTATGGCAACAGTGCTGGCTGTTCAGAAGTGTAGGCTTCGATTTTGAGATAAAATACAAGGCGGGGACAGACAATTGAGTGGCTGATGCACTCTTGCGCAAGTTGAATTTTCTTCAATTTCTGCAGTAACATTTCATAACTGGGAAAGCCTTAGAGCTAAGGTTTAATAAGACAAAATTACGAAAAATTTAGCAAGCACTGTTGACAGGAGAGACTGCCTCTCCAGGCTTCGAAGTAAAGGGAGTACAGTTGTATTGCAAGAATCGGCTTGTGTTACCCACGGATTCACCAAAGATACTTCTTATTTTACAGCTTTAGGGGGTCATTCTGGATTCTTTAGAACTTATAAGAGGGCACACACTTTGCTTTGGTGAGAAGGGATGAAGCATAGTATCCAGAACTACATTCAGCGGTGTGATGTTTGCACTGGCACAAATATGAGACTCTTTCCCCTGGTGGGTTGTTACAGCCCCTGCCAGTACTTTCTGGTTGTGGCACGTGTGGGAAGATGTGACATGGACTTCATTGGGGAGTTGCCAAAGGATTATGGTATGGATATCATTATGGTGGTGGTGGATAGGTTCTCCAAATATAGTCATTTCATTGGGTTATCTCATTCCTTCACTGCTTACATGGTTTTCCCTCTAAGATTGTCACTGATCAAGACAAGGTGTTTTTGAGTATGTGCTGGTCAAAGATGTTTAAACAAGTTGGAACTAAGCTCAAATCTAGCGCAGCTTATCACCCTCAGTCGGATAGACAAACAAAAGTAGTCAATAGATGCTTAGAAACTTACCTTTGATGTTTTGTGGGTAATACACCAAAACAGTGGCCGAAATGGTTAATTTGGGCAGAACTTTGGTTCAACACTACCTACCATGCCTCTGCCAACACTACACCATTCAAACTCCTCTATGGAAGAGATACTCCCACTCTTCTCAAAGGGGACAGACCTCCTCCAACGGTAGAGGAGGTGAATCAGTTGGTGAACGAAAGGGATACTATGTTAGATGAGCTTAAGTGGCAGTTGCAAAAGGCCCAGAATCACATGAAGTCGTAAGCCAACAAAAAAAGGAGGGAAGTTCAATTTGAGGAAGGGGTCATAGTTTACTTGAAGTTGCAGCCATATAGGTTGAAATCCCTTACCAACAGGTTGAATCAGAAATTAAGCCCAAGAAATGCATGGCAGAAAACATCATGTTCAATTTTCCAAACTTCAAACTTGAGGACAAGATGGTAGTTCATGAGGGAGGGGGTATTGTTAAGGACAAAGCTCCTAATGGAATTTAAGTTTACAAAAGGAAGGGGTTCAAGGGTATTTCGGGTAAAGTTAGGAATATGACTAAGGCCCAGTTTGGGTAAACAACTTAATTAAGCTCCTTTTGACAAAATAACTTAAACAATAAATGATTATATTAAAAGTAGCTTATAAATAAGTTATTTTGTGTTTGGATTTTTAGCTTTAAAAGTGCTTATTTTATAGAAATGTGATAAAAAGTAGTAGTATTATGAGAGAAGTAATTTTTTTAAACTTCTCTATAAGCTCCTAAATAGCTTCTTAGAAAGCTGCAATTTGGTTTTGAAAATTACACCAGACATTAATACTACTATTTTTCATAAGTCAAAAGCTCAAAAAAGTTACTTTTGAAACTTCCCAAACGGGCCCTTAAAGCAATGATGGCTGAGGGGGTCTCTAACTGATTGCTACGCTAGCCATTAGGTGTGTGAGGAATGCGACTATTGCATGTGAAGCGTAAAACCGTTAGAGGAGTAGGGGGATATTTATAATGATGTGAGATTATAGGAGGGGGAGTTGAATATTGACTAGGAATTAGGAGAATAGAGCTGCTCCATAGTGCTCTGCATTTCCTTTCTTGTTGCCTTCTTTTCATAAATTTTCTTCCAAATTACTCTTCACTGATTCTTTAATATCAGTGTAAGAGATAGTGATAGATACCACTATCATTTTTTATTATTTGTTCTTAGTTTCCTATCTTATCCTTAATCAAACCCTTGTTATAAAACAATACCAAAAACATGTGCTTATGAAAAACCTACAAACTAACCTCAACTCCTGACCATGTCTTCAACCCTGGCCTTGGCAATTTCATTTTTTCCTTGATGAACACATGCCACCTGTAATGAGAACGCACACAAAATCCAAAATCTGATCATTGGTTTCATAATTAAATAGGGACAATAGAAAATAAAGTTAACAACAAATTTGTGTTAAACCTATTTATACATAAATCACTACCTATAATTAACTGTCATCTCAGATGAACAACAACAGTTATTATTCACCTTTTCACCATGTGGAAGATGCATAGTGCACAGATTTGTAAAATTTTGTATCATCATTGCAGATATACAAGATATGTGTTGGATTTGATTTTGGTCATTTGAGCAGCAACTAAATTGGCTTTGTTGAGAAGTGTTAGCTTTAAAGATAGATACCCCCAAAGGACTGCAGGTACATAGGCACAAAAGGTGTAGGGACAGTTTTGCAATTAAGCAGAATCAGGGAGTGGAAAAATTGAGTGAATAGGAAATGCCATGCTGGCATGTGGGTGTCTACAGTGCACGTGTATATTCTGTTAGGGGAAAGAGGGACATAAACGGTAGCGAGTGAGGAAAGAGGGCCAGGTTAAATCTGGGAAATTGGCTTGGGAAGTGGGGTTGCTATAGTGCCCTGTTTCTCCTTGCTTGTTGCGCATTTTTCTTCTATTTTCTCTTCAACGGTGAGCTGAGATCTAGACTCACCAGTGTGAATAATACACTCCTACTTCCTCTAGCCCGTGTTTGTGGTTTCTTGCAAGAAACTGCTTGTGTCTTGAGACGTGCAACAAAAAATTAAAGGTGCTACTCTACTTAAATTCCTCAAGGAAAAAGAAAAAATTCTAACTGATGTTATCAGATCCATTTTTGTGTTTAACATATTTATACTTAAATAACTGCCTACAATTTACTGTCACATATCACTTCTTATACTATTTATGCTAATCCTACTCTATACTGTTAGTCTTACATTAACTTTTTGTTTCACATTGCCAATTTCAATGATGGATAAACAAGGAAGGTTGTACTAGACCATATGCAACACAAGTAAAATCAAATTTCATAACTAAGGACAAAAATGCCAAATCATACAAATGCACTTCAAATCACCTCTCACTCTTTACAAGGATTCCATTTGACAGCAACAAAAAGATTAGGATTTTGACTATGATTGTGGTGTCACAGTAACTTGTTTTCTTGTTGTTCTTGTTCTTCATTTGTGCCTTTCAACACCATCAACAAAGAACCAAATTTAAAATTTATAGCATAGAGCTCATACATAATGGCAAACTTTAAACAGACCTGCTTTTTTGCAATTTAGAAGTTAAATATAAACTAAAATTGAATGCCTAACTCACCAATTTTCAGACTATATGATAGACAGAATCAAACTTGTAAATCTTGATGCAACCAGCCCTAGTGACATAAGCCAAATGTTTTCCTTAAAACATGGAATAAATAGCATTTAGAATTTATCTACCTCCTTATCAAAATTCTAAACCTTTAAGAAACCATCCCTAGTATATTATTTAAAACATATAGCAGTTAGAATTATAAACTGATACCAAAGAAATATAAACTCTTCTAAGAGACAACAGACAAGGAAAAACTTGCACTCACACATGAAAAATGGAGAATTACAAGTTGTAGTGCTGTGAATTGAAAATATTGGAGAAAATGCTAACCAGTTAGAATCGCTAAGACATGACCAACTATCCCGAAGATTATATCTCTGTGAAATAACAAATGCAAACATATATCATCAAACTAAATCACAGATCCAGAAAAATTAAATTCTATTGTTCAACTCACATGTGTGACACAGATCCCCGTAATCCGTACTTATGGGGAAGACATCGAACTTGGGAATGCGAGAATGAACTATGTAGCAGATTGAGCATATACCTTTAATTGCAATAAACACAAATGCCAAAATCATTCACAAATTAAAAAGGAAAAGGAGAATAACATCAGTGCTTGCAAATGACACATAGGCAGTGGGAGTAGCTCCCTCTCAATCAAATTCAAAAACAAAATTATAAGAAAAATCAAAATCAAAAACTGTTACGGATTGCCACAGTCCAGCCCGCCTACCCGACGGGTCAGACCACCACCACCGACCCAAGCTCCGAACCAGCCCCAACAGAGGCAACCTGATGAGTCGGTCCACCACACCCAACCCAAAGCACGTGCGACTTGCCATAGCGGCTCAAGTCACCACGCCTAGCAACCGGTCGGATCGGTACCCTTGAGGCTGCACCCGAGACCCCCGACCCGGAAGCTAGAACGACTTGACCTCCACATAGACTAGGACAGCTCATAGAAGCTTCCTGGCCAGTGGGCTAGGTCACCTATGGGCCCACCCAGCACAGTATATAAGGGGAGAGGTCAGCTCTCCCCCTAAGGTATGTGACATCTTACCAAACCTGGCTATCGCCCCATACGGACACTGACTTGATCGTCGGAGTGTCCTTGTAGGTGGCCACCCCCTCCCCCCCCCCCCCGGTCCACGCTGTCTCCGACATCACCATCTTCCAGCTGACACCTCTACTCCCGCTCCAAAACCGCTCATTCTCTCCGCACCACCCGACCCGTCGAGCACCCAAGGTCCCTTAGGTAATGACAAACCCCATTTGTAGGGTTTATCTTGTATTGATTTTTGGGGATTTTATCAACTTTTACCCACATTTATTCAATGAAATAGCATGGTTTTATAACTTCTCCCTTAATTGTGCTTAAGAGTGAAAACATGCTTTTTAGGACTTAAAATAGCTAAATTTAATTCACCTTGATTCTATTAGATGCCTTGATATGTTTGTTAAGTGATTTCAGATTTAGGAGGCAAAGATTGGATCAAGGGAATGAAGAAAGAAAGCATGAAAAGTTGGAGAACTCATGAAGAAATGAAAGAACCGGAAAGCTGTCAAGCCGACCTCTTTGCACCTTAACGACCATAACTTGAGCTACAGAGGTCCAATTGATACGGTTCTAGTTGGGTTGGAAATCTAACATCCGGGGCTTCGAAACGATATAAGATTTGCCATAGTTGCATTGCGCATAGGGGCGCGCACGCGCACGGTACGCGGACGCGCCGATGGTGGCACATGACCCACTTAATGCAAATGTGGCCAGCGATTTTAGAAGCCTTGTGGGCCCAATCCAACTCATTTATGATGCTATTTAAGCCAAGGATTGAAGGGGAATCAACATACTTTTCATACTTTTATATACTTTAATCATTAGTCATAGTTTAGTTTTAGAAGTAGTTAGAGTTAGAGAGAGAAGCTCTCCCTTCTCTCTAGAATTAGGATTAGGAATTAGGGTTAGATTAGGATCTCATAGTTCTAGGTTTAATTCAAGTCTCCTTCTACTTCTACCTTCAATTGATGATTGCTACACTTTGGTTCTTCTCTCTATCCCTATTCTCTTGTTGTAATTTCTCTTATTTTGTTTCTAGGTTTTGTAATTGAGATACTCTTGTTCTCTTTATTTTCTTTCAATAATGCAATTTGAGGTAATTCATGATAATTGTGATTTCCTTGATTGTTGTTGTTAATTCTTTAATTCAATTGTAGTTAGAATTCATTCTTGTTGTGATTGACTATACTTTTCTTTTGTGCCTTCCAAGTGTTTGATTAAATGCTTGGAAGAATGTTAGACTAGAATTTTATGTTCTTGGCTTGAGAAGGTAACTTAGGATTTTTTGAGTCACTAGTGTCCAATTGATTGATAGTTGATAGCCATTAACTCTAGCCTTCATTAATCCAATTAGTGGAAAGCTAGGACTTATGGACTAGGATTGATATAACTCACTTGACTTTCCTTTGTTAATCGATTTAAGGATGACTAAGTGGGATTAATCCTTGCAACTACCATACTTGTGGCTAGTGATAATGATGAAGACCCTTGACAACCAAACCTTGCCAAGACCATTTTGTGAATAAAGTTTTCCTACCATTTACTATTCACATTCCTCATCCAAAACCCCAAAATAAACAAGTCCATAACCAATAATAAGAACACTACCCTGCAAGTCCTTTGAGAGACGACCCGAGGTTTAAATACTTCGGTTTATAGATTTTAGGGGTTTGTACTTGTGACAAACAAATTTTTGCATGAAAGGATTATTGTTGGTTTAGAGACTATACTTCAACGAGATTTCATTTGTGAAATTCTAAACCGTCAAAAATCCGTTCATCAGGTAACGAACATTGGCGCTGTCTGTTGGACCTCACCACCAAGCCCGTCTGGACCATGCAGGAAATTCAAAGCATGGCTAAAGAATACATCAACGGTGAGAAGGTAAGCCAGGTCGTGGCAGCCAATAAACGGCAGCCCTCGAACCCCTCAGCACGGCAGGCCCCTCCGATTGACAGGTACAAGGAAGCTCTCAGGGACGGAACCTTGGCAAAACAATCAAAACAACTCCCACGAGTAGGGAGGTTCACAAACTACACACCACTCACGACGCCTATAGTGGAAGTCTACCAGCAGATCGCGGATAAGGGAATCCTGTCCAGACCCAAACCATTGAAAGAGAGAACAGAAGAAAACAAAAGCCTTTACTATGATTACCATAAGGGGTTCGGTCACAAAACCCAAGACTGCTTCGATCTCAAAGACGCTTTAGAGCAAGCCATCAGGGAAGGAAAGTTGAGCGAATTCTCCCGTCTCATCCGAGAACCAAGGAGACGAGAGCGAGAATGCTCCGAGGAGGACCGCAGCCGGACTGTCAAACCAAGACAAGAACCTACAGGGAACACCGATAACCCCCCAACTTTCGTGGTCAACATCGTGGTCGGGCGTAATAACCCCCCAAGTCCAGATTGGCAGCAAAAAAGGATACCCAGGTCCTATCCATCTCGACGGGAGGTCCCGCCGTCCCAAACAGAGGAACTCCCATGATATCTTTCGGTCCAGAAGACCAATGGTTTCACGATATCCCCGAAAACCCCCCATAGTAATCACAGCAATGGTCGGGACGGGGTTAGTCAAGCGAATCCTCGTCGACACCGGGTCCGACTCCAATATCCTATTCAGGAATGTATTCGACGCCATGGGACTCAAAGAATCTGACCTCAAGAGCCACCAGCATGCGGTCATGGGACTAGGCGATAACTATATAAAACCCGATGGGACAATCTCCCTCCCAATCTGCCTAGGAACCGGAGATACCAGGAGGTCGGTTATGGAGGACTTCGTAGTCCTTAGAGACTCCACAGCCTACAACATCATCTTGGGGAGAAAAACCATCAACGAGTTCTCAGCAGTACTATGCACCAAATTCTTAACAATGAAGTTCATAACGGACAAGGGAGCCGTTGGCTCTATTAGGGGAGGCTTAGAAGCGGCGGTCGCCTGCGACAACGTCAGTCTCTCCCTGAGAAAAGAGTCAAAGAAAGCAGCCGGCGTGTTCCTGGCAAACCTGGACGTAAGGATGGAGGACAAGCCAAGGCCGGAACCAGAAGGAGACATGGAAAAGCTCCAAATAGGAAACTCGGCAGAGTAGTTTACCTTTGTAAATAGGAACCTTCCTCACGAGCTCAAGAGCCCCCTCATAGAGGTCGTCAAGGCGAACAATGACCTCTTCACATGGACGCCGTCAGACATGCCGGGGTTGGATCCCGAAGTTATGTCCCACCGACTATCCATCAAATCAGACGCCAAACCAGTAGCCCAACGGCGAAGAAAGATGTCTCAGGAAAGGGCCAATAAAGTGGCCAAGCAAACAGCCGGGCTATTAGAAGCCGGATTCATCAAAGAGCTCGAGTACTTGACATAGCTGTCCAACGTCGTCCTCGTTAAAAAAGCCAGCGGGAGGTGAAGAATGGGTGTCAACTATTCCGATCTGAACAAAGCATGCCCTAAAGACTCTTTCCCCCTCCCCAACATCGACACCTTGGTGGACTCGGCGGTAGGGTATCGCTTCCTTAGCTTCATGGACGCATACTCTGGTTATAACCAGATCCCGATGCACCGACCTGACGAAGACAAAATGGCATTCATAACACCAGCAGGCACCTACTGCTACAAGGTGATGCCATTCGGATTGAAGAACGCAGGAGCCACCTACCAAAGGCTGATGAGCAAGGTCTTCCACGACCTCATCGGCAAAATAGTAGAAGTGTACGTCGACGACATCCTGGTGAAAACAATAGAACCGAGCAGTCTTATTGACGACCTCCAAGCCGTCTTCGAGGCACTAAGGAAATTCAAGATGAGGCTCAACCCACTCAATGCGCATTTGCCATGGAAGCTTGGAAATTCCTAGGCTTCATGATGACACAAAGGGGGTAGAGGCCAACCCAGACAAGTGCGAAGTCGTCCTCAAAATGACGAGCCCAGGATGCGTCAAAGATGTGCAGCGGCTCGCCGGGAAACTTATGGCTTTGTCCCGGTTCCTCGGAGCCTCGGCAGAGAAGGCCATCCCATTCTCCAATCTAATGAAGAAAGAGATCGCCTTCGAATGGACTCCGGCGTGTGAAGAAGCATTCAACCATTTCAAAAAGGTACTATCGGAACCTCCCGTGCTCAGCAAGCCCAGAGAAGGAGAATCGTTGTACCTATATCTGGCGGTGACCACACAAGCCACGCGGCAGTCCTCGTCCGAGAAGAAGACAAGACTCAACACCCAATATACTTCATCAGCAAAGTACTCCAAGGGGAGGAGTTGAAGTACACCAAGCTGGAAAAATTGGCCTACGCCCTACTAACCTCGTCTAGAAGGCTAAAACAATACTTCCAGGGGCACGTGATCATCGACCAGGCCATACAGCAAGTCCTTCAAAAACCCGACCTTGCGGGGAGAATGATGGCATGGGCAGTAGAGCTGTCTCAATACGACCTGCAATACAAGCCCAGGCAGGCAATCAAAGCCCAAGCAATGGCGAATTTTCTGGTAGAAATCACAGGGGAGGCACCCGACACACCGAGCGCACGGTGGAAGCTCCACGTTGACGGAGCATCCAACTAAACGTTCTGATGGGCCAGAATCATCCTGGAAAACTCGGCAGGGGTAGCTTACGAACAGTCGATCAAGTTCGACTTCCCAGTCTCCAACAACCAGGCAGAATACGAAGCCCTGATAGGAGGGTTAATCCTAGCCAAAGAAATCGGAGCATCAAGAATAGAAGTCAGCAGTGACTCCCATATCGTCACCTCCCAGATAAACAGCAGCTACCAGGCCAGGGACACACTGCTACAAAAATACCTGGAGAAAGTAAAAGCTATGCAAAGGCTTTGGGGAAGTTGTGGTTCAACATGTCCCCAGAGAAAGAAACACCCGAGCAGACCTCTTCTCCAAGTTAACAAGCACCAAACCCGGAATGGAATACACGTCTCTAATCCAGGGGCTGGCAACTGAACCGGCAGTCATCTTGTGCGCAACCCAGACGCCGAGCCCCCCTCATGGATAGACCCCATCCTCTGATAATTGGAGCACGGCGAAACCCCCAAGAATGAGAAGGAAGCACAAGCTACCATGAGGGAAGCCCCCAAGTATGTGATCATACAAGGGCAGTTATACAAACGAGGGCTCCACCAACCCCTATTCAAATGCCTACGCCCCGACCAAACGGACTACGTCCTAAGTGAAGCATGAGGGGTGTTGTGGTCACCATATCGGAGGGTCGTTAGCAAGAAAGCTTATCAGGACAGGGTATTATTGGCTCACAATGATATCGGACGCTCGGGAGTTCGTCAAAAAATGCAAAAAATGCCAAGAAAACGCCAACTTCTACAAAGCTCCACCTGAAGAACTCAGTCTGATGATAGCACCACGACCTTTCGCCCAATGGGGAGTCGACCTCTTAGGGTCATTCCCACCCGAGCCAGGACAAGTAAAATACTTAATAATAGCCATAGACTACTACACCAAATGGATAGAAGTCGAACCACTGGCCAGCATATCTTCAGCTAATTGTCAAAAATTCATGTGGAGGCAAGTAGTCACCAGATTCGGAATCCAGGAATCTGTCATATCGGATAATGGGACGCAGTTCAACGACAAGAAGTTCAAAGAGTTCCTATCAGGACTAGGAATCAAGCAAAAGTTCTCCTCAGTCGAGCACCCCCAGAGCAACAGCCAGGTACAAGCAGCCAACAAAGTCATCTTAAAAGGACTAAAGAAACGACTTGTAGGGAAGAAGGGCTCATGGACAGACAAACTAGCCTCGGTCTTATGGTCTTACAGAATCTCTCCCCAATCATCTGCCGACGAAACCCCCTTCCGACTCATATACGGGGTCGACGCAGTCATCCCAGTCGAGATCGGGGAGCCGAGTCCGAGGTTACTCCTCAGAGGGGGAAACGAGGCGGTCGAAAAAGGCCTGGTCGACGAAACAAGGCAGATGGCACACCTGACAGAAACAACAATCAAGCAAAGGATAGCACTAAGGTACAACAACAAAGTGCTGAAGAGAAACCTCGGGGAAGGCGACCTGGTCTTACACCGCAACGACATAGGACCACCAACCCCGGGAGAAGGCAAGTTGGCCGCGAACTGGGAAGGACCTTACAGGGTAAGGGAAGTCCTCGGCAAGGGCGCCTACAAGCTAGAGAGGCTAGACGGAAGCAAGGTGCCAAGGACCTGGAATATGGCAAACCTAAAAAGATTTTATTCATAAAGAAGAAGCGACCACATGACCTGACGGTCCTACACTTTAAATTTCTTTCCATTTCTTTATCCCTCTGTCACTTAATTACACGTTACATTATTCCTTTGTTTTAAATTCTATACATGCATGCGTAATTGCCTCGTTTCTGTAAGATTTACATCAACACACCATAACGACGCGATAATAAGACAAAACGGCGAGTGGTCGACCTAACGGAAACCCGGGATTGATCACCCCGGGAGCCAAAGGGACCCAAAGTCAAAACAAATGCGCAACAAAAAGGAAAAGCAACAAAATGGTTAATACCAGAAAAATGGTAAACCAAACACCAAAAAGCCACGACGGCCCGGATAAGTAAAGTAATAAATAAACAAAGCCACGACGGCCTGATCAAGCAAAAACACAAACGGTCTAATTAAAGTAAAGCGTCGAAAGTATCCATTACAACCAAAGGCACCACAAACAGGCCCAAAAGTAATGTTCAGAAACACTAAGATAAAAGGAAAAAGAAGGAAGGAGAAGTCTCAATCTCAAGGCATGAGGATATCCACAATCTTCCCATCCTTAACTGTCTTTAAGGCCCCAATTTGAGAAAGGTCGAGGTTGGGAGCCAACACGGCCACATGAGCCTTAATCCCCTCCTCAGTAAGCTTCACGGCCTCCCGGGCCCCCTTCGCAATCTCCTTGTTCTTTTTCTTCAAAGAAGACACCTCCTGGCGAGCAGCTGCAGCCGAGCTTCTCGCCAAAGCAAGCTTCTCCTCCAAATCCTTGACCTTCTTTCCAGCAGCAGCAGTTTCACCACGAGAGGCATTCAAAGAATTCATCAGAGAGAGGTCACGCTCCAACATGTTAATCTCCTGAGCATCCTCCTCTGACTTCAACTTCAGAGACTCCTCCCGAGATCTCGAATCTGTTAGATCCTTCTGGGAGCTCCGAAGTTTTCCCTCCAAAACATGAACACTTTCCAAGACGGGTTCTACCTTCTCGGCAATTGCGGCAGCTCGGAGAAGGCTACGATAAATCCACCTCGCCTGGGTTAGTATAAGGGTGCATGGGGGTGGTTCAGGAAATTGTAGCTTGTTTTTACTATTTTTAGGGTTCCCGACCTTCCGTGCTGACTGAGTGGTGCCCTCATTATAGGTATGGCCGAGCGTCCTGTGGTTCTGAACATGGCTCAACAGCCGTTAGCCGGTTTGGTCGACCACTATGCCTGGGTTACTTCCGACGTGAAGGATACCCCGTCCAGGGTTACTCGCGAGAGCCTCCAAGAGCTTCGTCAGGCTGAGCTCTTGTGAGGAAGAGGTCCCGAGGAGGCGCTCTATCAGGTTTATGTCCTTACTGACCGGGAACGTGTTTGACAAAAAAACTTGGCATTTTCGCGCGTGGTTGATTGGTTGTGGGTTTATAGACCCATGTTTACTTCCCTGGGAGTTCGTCTCCATTTTTCTCCTTTTGTAATGGGTTTGCTGAACCGGTGCGACGTTGCTCCGTCGCAGCTGCACCCGAATAGTTGGGCCGCTATTCGTTGTTTTGAGATGGCCTGCGAGTTCCTAGAGATCCCGGTCTCCGTGAATGTTTTTCTTTACTTCTTCCTTCTTACCAACCCTTCTCGGGAGGAGAAAACGAAGAAAGGGTATATGTCCTTTAGGGCTCCACAAGGTCGTAGGATCTTTGGCCTTTTTTAGGACTCTTTTCATGGCTTCAAATCAACTTTCTTTAAAGTCAGACCGATTGAGGTCCATCAACCTTTCTGGCTTACTGCGGAAGGAAAAAGACGGATCCCGACCTGTTGGAGTTTTGGGGCGGGGTCCGATTACTTGATTAAAATTTCCTATGATTGGTTGAGCTTGGAAGAGCGTAATATTGCCAACGTCCTGTTGGCTATTTTTGGCGAGAAAAATCTTAACCCTTATATGGTTTTGGGGGATCGGGAAACCGGTCGGTCTTATGTTGGTGAGTCCTTTGTTTTACTTGTATTTTTGCTTAGTGTTTTGCTTTTCCTTGCTCACGTCTTGTTTTTTATTGCAGTTTCCATGGCTGGTGGGAAAACTACTATGGCTGAGTTGATGAACCTTCTTGAGGGGAGTGGCGAGGACTCCTCGACAACTCCCTCAGCGGATCATGGTCAGGAGGGCGCCGGAGAAGGTAAAGGTCAGGTCGCCAGGGCTGATCAACCGAAGTATTCAAATCTCGGGTCGTCTCTCAAGGAATTGCAGGGAAGTGTAGTTTATTATTGGTTGTGGAAAATTATCTTTTTGGATTTTTGAAATAAGGAACAAGGAAATAAAATGGCAAGAAATTAAATTAATAACTAAGAGAACTCTTGGCAAGGTATGAAAATTAGAAGTCCTATCCTAGTTATCCTTATCAATTGTGATGAGAATTGTCCATTGCTCCCACTAAGTTAACCTCTAACTATGAAAGAAAGTCAAGTGGATAAATCAATTTGATTCCTCAAGTCCTAGTCAACTAGCAAATTTCAATTATTAGTCAACAAAAGAGTTTGATAACTCAAGAGTCTCCAATTACTCAACCAAAGTCAAAAGGAGAGAAATCTACACTAAGATCCAACCAAGCATTTTATCAAACACTTGGAAGGCACAACATAAAAGCATAGAAAAACAATAAGAGATAATAAAATCCAAACCAATTGAAAGCATCAATAACATAAATTGAAGAAAGCAATCATAAATATAAAATACCTCAAATTACATTAAATAGAAAATCAAATCTAACATGAGAATTCATAAACTAAAGTAGCAACACAAAGTAATCAATAAGGTAAATAAATAAACTAGAATGCTAAGATAAATAAAAGTAGAAGAGAAACTAAATTAAACTAAGATAGAAATCTGAAATTGAAAAGGAATAAAACTAAGAATCCTAAACCTAGAGAGAGGAGAGCCTCTCCTCTCTCTCTAGAAAACTACATCTAAAACCTAAAATTATGTAAATGAATGTTGTATGAAAGAATGAATGATTGATTATCCCACTCTGCAGCCTCTATTCTGTGTTCTCGGGCTTGGAACTGGGCCAAAAGGAGCCCAGAAATCGCCCCCAGCGCTTTCTGCAATTTCTGCATGTGACGCATATCACGCGTACGCGTAGGTCACACGTACGCGTCGCTGCCAGCTTCTCAAAACACCATTTTCTTGCGTTCTTTCAACTTTTGCATGCTTCCTTTCCATCCTCTAAGCCATTCCTACCCTATAAAGTCTGAAAATACTTAACACACAGATCACGGCATCGAATGGTAATAAAAATTGACAGTTTAAAGGCCCAGGAGACATGTTTTCAACTATATCACAGAATTAGGAAGGAAAATGTAAAACACGCAATTTATATGCATAAGTGCGAGAATAATGGATAAAATCTACTAAATTAAGCACAAGATAAACTCTAAAAATGGGGTTTATCAATCTCCCCACACTTACACATTAGCATGTCCTCATACTAAGCTCAAGAGAACCAAAAGAGTGAAGGCAAAAGGGTAGAACTTATGCAATGCAACCTATCTAGATGCAAGCTACCTACATGCATCATGCTATTCTAAGTACTGTATATATATGTGTGTGTGTGTAAAGTGAGTTAAATTTTCAAGAAATCATATATGCACAATCAAGGACTAAATCAATCATATCAAAGCGCATTCACAATTGAGTTGAGTTAATCAAAAGAGTTCACAAACTTGCAAGACAAGCAATGATCAAATATGGACATATGGAAATGAGCAATTGAACCCTCACTGGATTTGTATATGCACTCTAATCACTCAAGTGTTTGGGGTTAAACCACTCAAATCTCCTCTAGTCATACTTTCTAGAACTTTGTTCTTCATCTAACCAATCAACAATTATCAAGTGTACAAATGCAAATATCATGAGAGATTTTCAAGGTTGTAATGGGGCTAAGGTAAGAATGAGGGTATATATATATATATATATATATGGCCAAGTGAGCTATCATATGAATCTTTGACTAACTTAAGTTCTCACCTAACACATACACATATTCTATACAATTCTAAAATTAAGCTTAGCTACCCAAAATCTTACTTTTACATATTTTCACACACTCATGTATCAATTTTTAATTTCATCACATATGCATTAATCTTTTTATTGAACTTAACATTGGGATAATTTTATTCCCCTGTTCATTTATTCCCCTTTTTTTATTTTTTTTATAATATACCAATGCATATGTTTCTCTAATTTTACATGAATAGGCACCCAATTCCCAATATTTGTCAATATAAGCAAAAACACATTCTCATTAACCATAGGTCCCACATTTTCCCACACTTAGTTGACACACAATCTCTATCTTAAGCTAACCAAAGATTCAAATAGGGTAATTAATTATTTTCCTGCTTAAGGCTAGTGATGTTGTAATATAAAAAACAAATAGGGATTAAAAGGCTCAAAGTGGCAAATAAGGGTAATTGAAACAGTAAGCTATTTGGGATAAGTGAGCTAATATCAAATGATGGCCTCAATCACATATAAACATGAACATACACTAAATAATGGACATATAGAATGGAACAAACTCAAGCTTACAATCATGGAGAAGAAAACACAAAAGAATAAAAATCATGGTTAAATAATGTAACCATGCAATTAAGCTCAAAAACTCACGGGTCGTATGTTCTTAGCTCAAAAACCATATTCTAATTATATATATATTGTGCAAGTTACAAAAAGTTTTAACTGAAATCAATGTGAATCTTAAATGCCTTTTCTAAGAAAAAAATACATTCCTTGCAAATTTCATCAATTGACCAACATTTATTATTATATGTATATACTAAATGAGATGTGATTATGAAAAGCTAAAAGTTTTTAGTTTATCCCTATTTTCAATCAAATCAATTTCTTATATGCCAAAAGGGTAAACTAAACTTAATAATCCATGTTTTTTCACAGCACAACTAATAAACTAAAAGTGCAATTCAAACTAAGGGTGTGTTTGGGGTTCACGTTGGAGAAGAAAGAAGCCCGTTTGAGTGTCTTGAACGTCCCACTTTTATGTTTGGCAATTTGTTAGAACTCTAAACTCAGAAGTGCTTTCACCTCTGAACGTACGTTCACGTGAAGCTAAAATTTCTTGCTTCTGCGTTCACGTTGAGAAAGTTGATTACCGTTGGAGGAATTAAGTGAAAAATTTATTCCTTTTCTACCAATCTTATCCTCTATTCTCTTCTATAAAAAGGATGCAAGTAACCATAACTTTCACAGTAGTTCTTCGTTCATTTGTTGTGTATGTTCTTTGTTCTGAATTTTTTTTTCTATTAAAATTTTTCAGATCTGTTTCGATCACTACCAAGATAAAAAATTTAATTATTTTTTATTATTTTTAGTACTCTCTTTCATATTTTGATTTTTATTGTATTTTTTTAATTATACGATAAATATTTTTTATATTATTTTTTTAGTATTTTGATGTTATTTTTTAGTGCTTTATTATATTTTTATTGTATTTTTTTATTCATATGACAACTATTGTTGATATAAATTCTTATTTTTATTAATTTTTATTATTTTTTGTTTATATAAATTTTTTTTTCTATCTTTTATTGTACTATATTTATGTTGTGTATAAAATTTTTTTTTATTTTATTTTATTCATATCAATTTTATTTACTTCTTATTATAATTTTTTTGTTCATATGATACATATTGTTAGTTGTAATTATTATATACTATGTTTGATATGAAATTTTTTTTTTCTTTTTGTTTTTATTGTATTTTTTATTGTGTTTTATTTTATTTTTTATTATATACTAAATATAAGTAACAAAAAAGTCATAAATAATAAAAATGTATATTCTAAAATGATATAAATTAAAGAGTAATAAAATACTAAAAAGATTATAGAACATTTTTTTTTGTTTGACATTATAGAATGTATAGTACGTACTCTCTTTTATAATTTTATTTTTTATTGTATTTTTTTCTCAAAAGATAAATATTATTTTATTATTATAAAATAATAATATTTATTTATATAATAAATATTTTTATTATAAAATGAATTACTAAGATCTATTCAAATATCTAAAGTAAAATAATAGGATAATATAAAATATTATTTAAATTGATGTCTCTTTTAGTAATTTTTTCTCTAAAAGTGATTTTGAGTAACAAAATCCAAACAACATTTATTTTACTATAATCCATTTTAATATAAAGATTGCCAAACATAAATTACGTTAACACAAACTTACTTTTCATCAAAATCAAGTTTGCAAAATCAATTCTATGCAAACTCTCGTTTACAAACTGTAATCCAAACACACACTAAATATCCAAGATATATGCAAGCCCAAAGTGCAAAATGCAACAAAGTAAAAATAAACAGAAATACAATAAAATAGAAATGTGCAAGTACTAAAAGAAAAATAAAATAAAATAAAGTAAAATACAAAATAAAGCAAAATAGAACAAAAGTCTGAAATGGTTCACCAAAATATAATCCGCCGGAGACGGCGACCTCCCCACACTTAAAGCTAGGGGTGGCAAACGGGCTTAAACCCGCCGAGTCGGCCCGCGTAACCCGCCAAAAAAGGCGGGCTGGGCTAAAAAATTAGGACCGCCAAATAGCAAAAGCCCGCTTAACCCGCACCGCTTAAACCGCGGGCTTTGGCAGGCTTTGGCGGGGCAGGGTGGGCTTCCCCGCTGGGCTTAGTATTTTTTTTGTATGGGGTATTTTTACAATTTTTTTTCCAAATCCCCAACCCAACTAACAAGAGAATGAAGATGAAAATTGAGTATTTTGGATTATGTTTATTTTGTTTTAGAGACAATATTTATAATTATGTTTTGGATTATATTTATTTTACTTTAGGAACAATATTCATAATTATGTTTTGCATAAAAACTTGGTTTATAATTATGTTTATTTAGATATTTATAATTACAAAGACTTTAATGTTTGTGAATATAAAAATTATAATTTGTTTATACTTTTAAAAATTATAATAGTTAAAAGTAAAAAAATAAAAGATTTTTTTATGCCTTTATATCTATTATTTAATAGTTAAAAATTAAAAAAAAAAAGATATTTGGCGGGCTTAGTCCGCCGGCCCACCAGCCCGCCGTTAAGCGGGGCGGGCTAAGGTTTTGGGACCGCCTCACTAAGCGGGGCGGGGCGGGCCAGCCCGCCAATGGGCAGGCTTCTGGCGGGGCAGGCTTTCCCGCTTGCCACCCCTACTTAAAGCACAGCATCGTCCTCGATGCTCTCAGTCAAGCTGGGTGTGAAGGATCATCGCCAACATCTTTATCGTCTCCTGTCGAAGGATGTGTCGCTGGCTCTGTAGGGTGCTCAGGCTGAGTCGCCTCCTACTCATCCTCCTCAGAGTGCTCCGAGGGTGTGTCAGGCTCAGAGGGGATGTCAGTACGCCCCGACGTCACAATCATCTTCAGATGTGAATACCGTTGCTTATTGCGACGCTCAGACTGCTCATAACGCCACTGATTACGGCGCTCCATTTGTTCAAGGCGCTCAAAAAGGCGGTGCACAACATGGTAGACTGGATGAGAAGCGGATGATGGTGCTGCGGAGGCAGGTGGTGCTGCGGAGGCAGGTGGTGCTGCGGAGGCAGGTGGTGCTGAGGTGCTGAAGATGCTGCTGAGGATGTGGCTGCATCAGTAGAGATAGTAGTAGTAGTAGGTGGTCTGTGGCCTAGAGGTTCGAACCGCTTGCCATAAGGACTAACCTTCTTGCAGTCGGCAATCGGTGGTCTCTCATCCTCTAGCTCTTAAGGCACCTCAGCTCGACGAGCCATCTAGGTGATCAAATAAGGAAATGGCAGGGTCCTTCTGACATGAACTCTAGACATGTACTTTCTGATGAGCCTTGGAAGGTATAGGTCCTTTCCTTCCATGACGCACCCAATAAGAATGATCATGGCAACGGGCACTTCTGACTAGTACTAGGCATAACATAATTACTCAATATCTGTTGCCACAGCCTAGCCTCATCATTGAGATAAATAATCTTTATACCCCGTGGAGTTACCTTTGACTTTCCCATAACCCACATAACATCAGGATCAATGGCTATGGTATACCAGACAGCATCCCAATCAAAACTCATGAATCTAATAGACTCCTTGGCCTTCTGAAAACTACCTGTATCATCTGTTTTAGGATGGAAGTGGAGAATATCCTCTAACGCCTCCTCTGTGACTAAGATCTGCTTTCCCCTAAGCTACACTGCATCAAGGGTCGTCCTATAATAGTTAGAATAGAACTCACAGACCCATGATGCATTTACCTCTGTCAGATCTCTATCCAGAAACACCTAACTTCTCTGTTTGATCTGATGTTTAGTGTACTTCCTTAATTCGGTTGGTATTTTGAGCGTCCTTTTCAAGTAGAGGTGTCGTTTTTTCCGCAAAGACCGAAAACTTGAGTCCACAGTAAATATTGGCAAATTTGACTGGGTCTTTAACAGGCACAAGTTGATTAGCTTTTTCTTGATCAGTAAAGTTCTTTTCATGCCAAGATTCATCCGATAGAACATCTGACAGAGCGACGGATGACTGTCCTCTCTTCCTCTTACCAGAGCTGGCCTTAGCCTTGCCTTTTCCTTTCTTGTCAGACATCTTGAAAAACAAAATTCCCAGGATACAGATTATCAAATTAAAGCAAAGAAACAAAAAGGCAAACAATATGCAAGCATTACGAGCAGTAGATAGGCAAAAAAGGAGTTGAAGCTAACACATGAAGTGAGTCAGAAAGAGATAAATCCTTGGAATGAAAAAAATGTAGGATTCAAAGAAATCAATCAGAAATCACAATCCAAGAATTTATACAATGAAATCTAGAATGCTTGTTTGTTTAGAAACAAGTATCATGCCTTGAAAGGAATTAAAAGAGTTACTTTGAAAAAGAGTTAAAACGAAAAAGAAAAGTGAAAAAGTCAATTTAGTTAAAAGTTAGGAACTACATTACCATGCCACTAATTCTAACATACTTCTCCAACTTTTAACTAAATTGACTTTCTCACTTTTCTTTTTCGTTTTCACTCTTTTTCAAACTAACTCTTTTAATTCCTTTCAAGGCATGATACTTGTTGTTTCTTAACAAACAAGCATTCTAGATTTCATTGTATAAATTCTTGGATTGTGATTTCTGATTGATTTCTTTGATTCCTACCTTTCTTTCATTCCAAGGATTTATCTCTTTCTGACTCACTTCATGTGTTAGCTTCAACTCCTCTTTTGCCTGCTCGTAATGCTTGCATATTATTTGCCTTTTTGTTTCTCTGCTTTAATTTGATAATCTGTATCCTGAAAATTCTGTTTTTTAGGATGTCTGACAGGAAAGGAAAAGGCAAGGCTAAGGCCAACTCCGATAAGAGAAAAAGAGGACAGTCATCCGTCGCTCTGTCGGATGTTCTATCGGATGAATCCTGGCGTGAAAAGAACTTTACTGATCAAGAAAAAACTAATCAACTTGTGCCTACTAATGACCCAATCAAATTTGTCATTTACTGTGAACTCAAGTTTCCGGTCTTTGCGGAAAAACGGCACCTCTACTTGGAAAGGACGCTCAAAATACCAACCGAATTAAGGAAGTACACTGAACATCAGATCAAACAGAGGTTGGGTGTTTCTGGATAGAGATCTGACAGAAGTAAACGCATCATGGGTCCGTGAGTTCTATTCTAACTATTATAAGACGACCCTTGATGCATTGCAGCTTAGGGGAAAGCAGATCTTAGTCACAGAGGAGGCGATAGAGGATATCCTCCACTTCCAGCCTAAAACAGATGATACAGATGGTTTTCAGAAGGCCGAGGAGTCTATTAGATTCATGAGTTTTGATTGGGATGCTGTCCGGCGTACCATAGCCATTGATCCTAATGTTCCGTGGGCTATGGGAAAGTCAAAGGTAAACACTAATACTTTCATTAATTCATGAAGAACAGCAGAGCTCCGCACCTTAATCTATGAGATGTAGAAACTCCACCGTAGAAAATACATAAGAGAAAAATGTCTTGGCATGGCCGTGTGGCCAGCCTCCAAATGTGAAAAATGACATAAGATCCGAATATAATAATAAAAAGTGTTATTTATACTAAACTAGTTACTAAGGATTACAGAAAATAAGTAAGTACTGATAGTGCAGAAACCCACTTCTGGAGCCCACTTTGCGTGTGCTTGGGCTGAGTATTGAGCTTTACACGTGTATAGGTCTTTTCTAGAGTTAAACGCCAGCTTGGATGCCAGTTCCGGCGTTTTACGCCAGAAAAGAGTCTCTGGCTAGCGTTTAACGCCAGTTTGGGCCATCAAATCTCGGACAAAGTATGAACTATTATACATTGCTGGAAAGCTCAAGATGTTAACTTTCCATCCCAATTGAGAACGCGCCAATTGAACTTCTGTAGCTCCAGAAAATCGCGTTTGAGTGCAAGGAAGTCAGAATCCAACAGTATCTGCAGTCCTTTCTTAGCCTCTGAATTAGATTTTTGCTCAGGACCCTCAATTTCATCAAAAAAATACCTGAAATTACAAAAAAACACACAAACTCATAGTAAAGTCCAGAAATGTGATTTTTACATAAAAATGTAATATAAAGTAACTAAAACATACTAAAAACTACCTAAAAATAATGTCAAAAAAGCGTATAAATTATCCGCCCATCACAACACCAAACTTAAATTGTTGCTTGTTCTCAAGCAACCAAAAACAAAATAAGATAAAAAGAAGAGAAAATACAATAAATTTCAAAAATATCAATGAAAATTAGTTTTAATTAGATGAGTGGGACTAGTAGCTTTTTGCCTCTGAATAATTTTGGCATTTTTCTATCCATTGAAATTCAGAATTGTTGGCCTCTTTAGGAACTCAGAAATACAGATGTTATTGATTTTCCTAGTTAAGTTCTTTTTTATTCTTGAACACAGCTACTTTATGAGTCTTGGCCATGATCCTTAGCATTTTGTTTTCCAGTATTACCAACGGATACATAAATGCCACGGACACATAACTGGGTGAACCTTTTCAGATTTTGACTCAGCTTTGCTAGAGTCCCCAGTTAGAGGTGCCTAGAGTTCTTAAGCACACTCTTTTACTTTGGATCACGACTTTAACCACTCAGTCCCAAGCTTTTCACTTGAACCTTCATGACACAAGCACATGGTTAGAGACAGCTTGATTTAACCACTTAGGACAAAATTTTATTCCTTTGGGCCCTCCCATCCATTGATGCTCAAAGCCTTGGATTCATTTTACCCTTGCCTTTTAGTTTAAAGGGTTATTGGCTTTTCGCTCTTGCCTTTTGGTTTAAAGAGCTATTGGCTTTTCCTACTTGTTTTTTCTTTTTTTTTTTTTTTTTTTGCAAGCTTTTGTTTTTCACTGCTTTTTCTTGTTTCAAGAATTAATTTTATGATTTTTCAAATTACCGATAACATGTCTCTTTTTTCATTATTCTTTCAAAAGCCAACTTTTCTTAATTCCAACTTCAAATATGCACTGTTTATGCATACATTCAGAAAACAGAAAGTAGTGCCACCACATCAAAATAATTAAACTAATTTCAAGATAAAATTTGAAATTCATATACTTTTTGTTCTTTTTCAAATAAAAGCATTTTTTTTCATTTAAGAGAGGTGAGCGATTCATGGAATCATTCATAACTTTAAGACATAGACATAGACACTAATGATCATGTAATAAAGACACAAATATAGACAAAACATAAAGCATAGAAACGAAAAAAAGAAAAATAAGAACAAGAAAATTAAAGAACGGGTCCACCTTAGTGACGGCGGCTAGTTCTTCCTCTTGAAGATCCTATGGAGTGCTTGAGCTCCTCAATATCTCTTCTTTGCCTTTGTTGCTCTTCCCTCATGGCTCTTTGGTCCTCTCTGATTTCATGGAGGATAATAGAGTGCTCTTGGTGCTCCATCCTTAATTGCTCCATGTTGGAACTCAAATCTCCTAAAGAGGTATTGAGTTGCTCCCAATAGCTTTGTGGAGGAAAGTGTATCCCTTGAGGCATCTCAGAAATTTCTTGATGAGAAATTTTCTCGTGCTCTTGTTGAGTTCCATGAGCGGGCTCTCTTGTTTGCTCCATCCTCTTTTTAGTGACGGACTTGTCCTCTTCAATTAGGATGTCTTCCTCTATGACAATTCCCGCTGAATTGCATAGGTGACAGATGAGATGAGGAAAGACTAACCTTGCCAAAGTGGAGGACTTATCAGCCACCTTGTAGAGTTCTAGAGGTATGATCTCATGAACTTCCACTTCCACTCCAATCATGATACTATGGATCATGATAGCCCGATCCACAATTACTTCGGACCGGTTGCTAGTAGGAATGATAGAGCGTTGAATGAACTCCAACCATCCTCTAGCCACGAGTTTGAGGTCAAGCCTTCTCAATTAAACCGACTTGCCTTTTGAGTCTCTTCCATTGTGCTCCTTCCACACAAATATCTGTGAGGACTTGGTCCAACCTTTGATCAAAGTTGACCCTTCTAGTGAAAGGATGAGGATCTCCTTGCATCATTGGCAAGTTGAATGCCAACCTCACGATTTTCGGACTGAAATCCAAGTATTTTCCTCAAATCATTGTGAGCCAATTCTTTGGATTCGGGTTCATACTTTGATTATGATTCTTAGTGATACATGCATTAGCATAGAACTCTTGAACCATTAAGATTCCAACTTGTTGGATGGGGTTGGTAAGAGCTTCCCAACCTCTTCTCCGAACCTCACGTCGAATCTCCGAATATTCACTCTTTTTTAGCATGAAGGATACCTCGTGGATCACCCTTTTCTTGGCCACAACTTCATAGAAGTGGTCTTGATGAACCTTTGAGATAAATCTCTCCATCTCCCATAACTCGAAGGTGGAAGCAACTGCCTTCCCTTTCCTCTTTCTAGAAGTTTCTCTGGCCTTAGATGCCATTAATGGTTATGAAAAAATAAAAAGCAGAGCTTTTTCCCACACCAAACTTAAAAGGTTTGCTCGTCCTCGAACAAAAGAAGAAAGAAAGGAGGAGAAGAAGAATAAATGGAGGAGATAGAGGGGTGTTTTGAATTCGGCCAAAGGGGGTTTAAGTGTTTATGATGTGTGAAATTGAAGGTGGTAAAGAGGGGTATTTATAGGGTAAGAGAGAGGAAATTCGTGTAAGAAGGGGTTGGGTTTGGGAAGGAAATGTTTTGAATTTGAATGGTGAGGTAGGTGAAATTTTATGATGGATTTTTGGAAAATAGTGGATGGATGTGAGTGGTGAAGAGATTATGGAAAATAGGGTAGGACTTGATAGGTGAATAGTGTTTGGAAAATAGGTATTGATGTGATTAGTCAAGGGTATTTGGGGAAGAGTGTTATGAAAAAGTATGAAGAGGAGAGAAAGTGAATTGGAGTAGGTGGGGATCCTGTGGGGTCCACAGATCCTGAGATGTCAAGGAATTTTGGTCCCTGCACCTTTCTGGCATTTAAACGCCCCTGGACAGCCCTTTCTGGCATTTAAACGCCAATCTGCTGCCTTTCCTGGCGTTAAACGCCAAGCTGATGCCCTTTTCTGGCGTTAAACGCCAGTCTGTCTGCCAATTCTGGCGTTTAACGCCCAGAATGGCTTCTGTTGATCCTTCCATGAGAAATTTAGATGATTTCTCCATGAAGGATTATAGGTGTTTCCATGGGATTCTCCCATGTAATTCACCTCAACGATTCTCAGGGTCATAAGCTTCTCCTCCTTTTTCTTCTTTTGTTCGAAGACGAGCAAACCTTTTAAGTTTGGAGTGAAAAAAAGCTCTGCTTTTTATTTTTCCATAACCATTAATGGCACCTAAGGTTGGAGAAACCTCTAGAAAGTGGAAAGGAAAAGCAGTTGCTTCCACCTCCGAGTCATGGGAGATGGATAGATTCATCTCAAAGGTCCATCAAGACCACTTCTATGAAGTAGCCAAGAAAAAGGTGATCCTCGAGGTCCCCTTCATGCTCAAAAAGAGTGAATATCCAAAGATCCGACGTGAGGTTCGGAGAAGAGGTTGGGAAGCTCTCACCAACCCCATCTAACAAGTCAGAATCTTAATGGTTCAAGAGTTCTATGCTAATGCATGGATCACTAAGAACCATAATCAAAGTATGAACCCGAACCCAAAGAATTGGCTCACAATGATTCGAGAAAAATACTTGGATTTCAGTCAAAAAACCGTGAGGTTGGCATTCAACTTGTCAATGATGCAAGAAAATCCTCATCCTTTCACTAGAAGGGTCAACTTTGATCAAAGGTTGGACCAAGTCCTCACAGACATTTGTGTGAAAAGAGCACAATCGAAGAGAGACACAAAAGGCAAGCCGGTTCAATTGAGAAGGCCTGACCTCAAACCCGTGGCTAGAAGATGGTTGGAGTTCATCCAACGCTCTATCATTCCTACTAGCAACCGGTCCGAAGTAACTGTGGATCGGGCTATCATGATCCATAGTATCATGATTGGAAAGGAAATGAAAGTTCATGAGATCATACCTCTAGAACTCTACAAGGTGGCTGACAAGCCCTCCACTTTGACAAGGTTAGCATTTCCTCATCTCATCTGTCACCTATGCAATTCAGCGGGAATTGTCATAGAGGAAGACATCCTCATTAAAGAGGACAAACCCATCCCTAAAAAGAGGATGGAGCAAACAAGAGAGTCCGCTCATGGACCTCGGAAGCAACTGCCTTCCCTTTATACGCTTTTTTTACGAAAACTTGGTGCACGAAATTGTGATCACACTTTTCACAACTCCGGTACAACTAACCAACAAGTGCACTGGATCGTCCAAGTAATAAAACCTTACGCGAGTAAGGGGTCGATCCCACGGAGATTGCCGGCTTAAAGCAAGCTATGATCATCCTGTAAATCTTAGTCAGGCGGATTCAATTGATTATGAGTTTTGATAATTGAAAGATAAATAAAACATAAATTAAAATAAAGATACTTATGTAATTCATTGGTAGGAATTTCAGATAAGCGTTTGGAAATGCTTTGTTGCTTTTGAACATCTGCTTTCCTATTGTCTTCATCCAATCATGCGTGCTCCCTTCCATGGCAAGCTGTATGTTGGTGGATCATCGTTGTCAATGGCTATCATCCGTCCTCTCAGTGAAAATGGTCCAGGCACGGCTTCTATACGGCTAATCATCTGTCGGATCTCTCGTCTCGGATGAAGAATACCAGGCACAGCTACCGCACGGCTAATCATCTGTTGGTTCTCACTTGTGTCGGAATAGGATCTCTCTATCTTTTTGCACACTGTCACTGCGACCAACATTCGTGAATATGAAGCTCATTTGTTCTAGCCTTTACCATAAAGGTTCTGATCTCTGTGAGTTCGACTGCTCTGTTGTCAGGAGATGCAAGTCAAAGTCACGAACCAGAGGCCTAAGAGATTATACTCCAGCTGTCGTCCAATGACTACGTTGAACATCATATAGACTGCTTGTGGTTGTCAGGCACGCAGATCTTGGCTAAGTGAGTAATGAAGATAGTAGATGATTGTCACGGGTCACCCCTTCATTCTGACTTAACTGATTGTCACGGGATATAAAGATTATTTATCTCAATGATGAGGCTAGGCTGTGGCAACAGATACTGAGTAATTATGTTAGGCCTAGTACTCACGAGTCAGAAGTGTCCGTTGCCATGATCATCCTTATTTGGTGCGTCATGGAAGGAAAGGACCTGTACTTTTCAAGGCTCATCAGAAAGTACATGTCTAGAGTTTATGTCAGAGGCACCTTGCCATTTCTTTATTTGATCACCCAGATAGCTCGTCGAGCTGAGGTGCCTTGCGAGCTAGAGGATGAGAGACCACCGATTGCCGACTGCAAGAAGGTTATTCCGCACGGCAAGCGATTCGGACCTCTAGGCCACAGACCACCTACTATTACTACTTCTATTGATGCAGCCACATCCTCAGCAGCACCTGCAGCACTACCTGCTTCCGCAACACCATCATCTGCTTCTCAGTCAGTCTACCATCTTGTGCACTGCCTTTTTGAGTGCCTTGATCAAATGAAGCGCTGCAATGAGCGACATTATGAGCAGTCTGAGCGTCGCAATAAGCGACGATATTCACATCTGAAGCTGATTGTGACGTCGAGGCGTACTGACATCTCCTCTGAGCCTGACACACCCTCGGAGCACTCTGAGGAGGAGGAGGAGGATGAGGAAGAGGCGACTCAGCCTGAGCACCCTATAGAGCCACAGGCACCTGCACAGCCACAGCCGACAGAGCCAGCGGCACATCCTTTGACAGGAGACGATAGAGATGCAAGCGATGATCCTTCACACCCAGTTTGACTGAGAGCATCGAGGACGATGCTGTGCTTTAAGTGTTGGAAGGTCACCGTCTCTGGCGGATTATATTTTAGTGAACCATTTCAGACTTTGTTCTATTTTGCTTTATTTTGTATTTTGCTTTATTTTATTTTTCTTTTAGTACTTGCACATTTCTATTTTATTGTACTTCTGTTTACTTTTACTTTGTTGCATTTTGCACTTTGGACTTGTATATATCTTGGATATTTAGCTTGAATTGCACTTTTAGTTTATTAGTTGTGATGTGAAAAAATATGGATTATTAAGTTTAGTTTACCCTTTTGGCATATGAGAAATTGATTTTATTGAAAATAGAGATAAACTAAAAACTTTTAGCTTTTCATAATCATAACATCTCATATATATATATATAATAAATGTTGGTCAATTGATGAAATTTGCAAGGAATGTATTTTTTCTTAGAAAAGGCATTTAAGATTCACATTGATTTGAGTTAAAACTTTTTGTAACTTGCATTATATATATGATTGGAATATGATTTTTGAGCTAAGAACACACAACCCGTGAGTTTTTTAGCTTAATTACATGGTTACATTATTTAACCATGATTTTTATTCTTGTGTGTTTTCTTCTCCATGATTGCAAGCTTGAGTTTGTTCCATTCTATATGTCAATTATTTAGTGTATGTTCATGCTTATATGTGATTGAGGCCATCATTTAATATTAGCTCACTTATCCCAAATAGCCTATCATTTCAACTACCCTTGTTTGCTACTTTAAACATTTTAATCCCCATTTGTTCTTTATATTACCACATCACTAGCCTTAAGCGAAAAAATAAATAATTACCCTATTTGAATCTTTGGTTAGCTTAAGATAGAGATTGTGTGTCAACTAAGTGTGAAAAAATGTGGGACCTATGGTTAATGAGAATATGTTTTTACTTATATTGACAAATATTAAAATTTTAGGTGTCTACTCATGTGAAAGCAGAAAAACATATGCATTGGTATATTATTAAAAAAATTAAAAAAAAAAAGAGAGAATAAATGAATAGGAAAATAAAATTATCCCGATGTTAAGTTCAATAAAAAGATCAATGCATATGTAATGAAATTAAAAATTGATACATGAGTGTGTGAAAATATGTAAAAGTAAGATTTTGGGTAGCTAAGCTTAATTTTAAAATTGTATAGTTTGTATGTGTTAGGTGAGAACTTAAGTTAGTCAAAGATTCATATGATAGCTCACTTGGCCACATATATACCCTCGTTCTTACTTTAGCCCCATTACAACCTTGAAAAGCTCTCATGATATTTGCATTTGTACACTTGATAATTGTTGATTGATTACATGAAGAACGAAGTTCTAGAAAGCATGACTAGAGGAGATTTGAGTGGTTTAATCCCAAACACTTGAGTGATTAGAGTGCATATACAAATTCAGGGAGGGTTCAATTGCTCATTTTCATATGTCCATATTTGATCATTGCTTGTCTTGCAAGTTTGTCCACTTGTGAACTCTTTTGATTAACTCAACTCAATTATGAATGCGCTTTGATATGATTGATTTAGTCCTTGATTGTGCATATATGATTTCTTAGAAATTTAACTCACTTTAACCATATATATATATATATATATATATATATAGTACTTAGAATAGCATAATGCATGTAGATAGCTTGCATCTAGATAGGTTGCATTGCATAAGTTCTACCATTTTGCCTTCACTCTTTTGGTTCTCTTAAACTTAACATGAGGACATGCTAATGTGTAAATGTGAGGAGATTGATAAACCCCATTTTTAGGGTTTATCTTGTACTTATATTAGTAGATTTTATCCATTATTCTCGTACTTATGCATATAAATTGCGTGTTACATTTTCCTTCCTAATTCAGTGATATAGTTGAAAACATGTTTTCTGGGCCTTAAAACTGTCAATTTTAATTACCTTTATTACCATTCGATGCCGTGATCTATGCGTTAAGTGTTTTCAGGCTTTATAGGACAAGAATGGCTTAGAAGATGGAAAGGAAGCAAGCATAAGTGGAAGAAACGCAAGAAAATAGTGTTTTGAGATGCTGACATGGCGCGGAAGGCATGCGACGCGTACACGACTGAAGCGTACGCGTGACAAGAATTTTTTGCCAAACGACGCGTACGCGTGACGCGCCACGTGCAGAAATTGCAGAAAGCGCCGGGGACGATTTCTGGGCTTCTTTTGTCCCAGTTCCAAACCCAAGAACACAGAATAGAGGCTGCAGAGTAGGAAAATCAATCATTCATTCCTTCATACAACATTCATTCGGATAATTTTAGGTTTTAAATGTAGTTTTCTAGAGAGAAAGAGGCTAGGTTTAGGATTCTTATTTTCATTCCTTTTCAATTTCAGATTTCTATCTTAGTTTAATTTAGTTTCTCTTCTACTTTTATTTGTCTTAGCATTCTAGTTTATTTATTTACCTTATTGATTACTTTGTGTTGTTACTTTAGTTTATAAATTCTCATGTTAGATTTGATTTTCTATTTAATGTAATTTGAGGTATTTCATATTTATGATTGTTTTCTTCAATTTATCTTATTAATGCTTTCAATTGGTTGTTTGAATTTTATTATCTCTTATTGCTTTTCTATGCTTTTATGTTGTACCTTCCAAGTGTGATATAAAATGCTTGGTTGAATCTTAGTGTAGATTTCTCTCATTTGGGTTTTGGTTGAGTAATTGGAGACTCTTGAGTTATCAAACTCTTTTGTTGACTGATAATTGAAATTTGCTAGTTGATTTTGATCCCTCTAAAACTAGTCTTTCCTTAGGAGTTGACTAGGACTTGAGAAATCAAATTAATTTATCCTTTTAACTTTCCTTCATAGTTAGAGGTTAACTAAGTGAGAGCAATGGACAATTTTCATCACAATTGATAAGGATAACTAGGATAGGACTTCTAATTTTCATACCTTGCCAAGAGTTCTTAGTTATTAATTTAATTTCTTGCCATTTTATTTCCTTGTTCCTTATTTCAAAAATCCAAAAAGATAATTTTCCACAACCAATAATAAACTACACTTCCCTGCAATTCCTTGAGAGACGATCCGAGGTTTGAATACTTCGGTTGATCAGCCCTGGCGACCTGACCTCTACCCTCTCCGGCGCCCTCCTGACCATGATCCACCAAGGGAGTCGCCGAGGAGTCCTTGCCACTCCCTTCAAAAAGGTTCATCAGCTCGGTCATAATAGTTTTCCCACCAGCCATGAAAACTGTAAGCAAAAACAAGACGTGAGCAAGGGAAAGGAAAACACTAAACAAAAATACAAGTAGAAACAAAGGACTCACCAACATAAGACTGACCAGTTTTCCGATCCCCATAACTATATAAGTGTTAAGATTTTTCTCGCCAAAAATAGCCAACAGGACATCGGCAATATTACGCTCTTCCAAGTTCAACCAATCATAGGAAATTTTGATCAAGTAATCGGACCCCGCCCCAAAACTCCACTAGGTCGGGATCCGTCTTTCCCCTTCCGCAATAAGCCAGAAAGGTTGATGGCCCTCAACCGGTCTGACTTTAAAGAAAGTTGATTTGAAGCCATGAAAAGAGTCCTCAAAAAGGCCAAAGATCCTACGACCTTGTTGAGCCCTAAAAGACATATACCCATTCTTCTTTTTCCCCTCCCGAGAAGGGTTGGTAAGAAGGAAGAAGTAAAGAAAAACATTCACGGAGACAGGATCTCCAAGAACTCGCAGGCCATCTCAAAACAACGAATAGCGGCCCAACTATTCGGGTGCAGCTGCGACAGAACAACGTCGCACCGGTTCAGCAAACCCATTACAAAAGGAGAAAAAGGAAGACGAACTCCCAGGGAAGTAAACATGGGTCTATAAACCCACAACCAATCAACCACGCACGGAGATGCCAAGTTTTTTTGGCGAACACATTCTCGGTCAGCAGGGACATAAACCTGATAGAGCGCCTCCTCGGGACCCCCTCCGCACAAGAGCCCAACCTGACAAAGCTCTTGGAGGCTCTCGCGGGTAACCCTGGACAGGGTATCCTTCACCTCGGAAGTAACCCAGGCATAGTGGTCGACCAGATCAGCTAACGGCCGCTGAGCCATGTTCAAAACCACAGGACGCTCGGACATACCTACAATGGGGGCACCACTCAGTCAGCACGGGAGGTCGGAAACTCTAAAAACAATTTAAAAAAAAAGCTACAATTCCCTGAACCACCCCCATGCACCCTTATACTAACCCAAAACTTAATCAAAAGCTAAAATAAAACACCCAGTGGCACCCCCTCTAAAAGAAGACGCAGCCAAAAACAAACAAAACCCAAGCATGCACAAAGAAAAACGCACAAGGGAAAGCCAAAGGAAAACAAAAAGCAGGGAAAGCTGTAAAAACAACATACCAGAAAAATGCAGGAAGAGTCCACAGAAAATCAAAACAGGAATTCGAAGATCGAAGCAGCAGATTGAAACAACAGCAAGAATACTGAAGCAACAGCAAAAAAAAAAGGAGAAGAATGGAAGCAACAGTGATAAGAGAAAACAGAAGAAGAAAAGAAAAGTAAAGAAGAAGTTATAAAATAAAAAGGGCAGGCCCAAAGACATAAACCGTCGAGAGGAGCGCCGAAAGACAGGGGCACAACCGTCATTTCACGCAACTTTCAATTCATGAAATAATGGCCATTTAATGCCCAGCACAGAAGCTAAGGAGACAGTCCCAAGGGAAAAACAAGCCAGCCACGCGTGAACACAGACGTTATCAACAAACTCCGGGAAAAGAAGACACGTCCTGATGCAGTGAGTAAATCAAACACGCCCAGCCCCGAGCTCCAAACCTCGAGGCCGACACGTTGGGGGCACTGTTACGGACTGCCACAGTCCAGCCCGCCTACCCGACGGGTCAGACCACCACCACCGACCCAAGCTCCGAACCAGCCCCAACAGAGGCAACCTGACGGGTTGGTCCACCACACCCGACCCAAAGCACGCACAACTTGCCACAGCAGCTCAAGTCACCACGCCTAGCAACCGGTCGGGTCGGTACCCTTGAGGCAGCACCCGAGACCCCTGACCCGGAAGCTAGAACGACCTGACCTCCACATGGACTAGGACAACTCATAGAAGCTTCCTGGCCAGTGGGCTAGGTCACCTATGAGCCCACCCAACACAGTATATAAGGGGAGAGGTCAGCTCTCCCCCCAAAGTATGTGACATCTTATCTAATATGGCTATTGCCTCGTATGGACACTGACTTGATCGTCGGAGTGTCCTTGTAGGTGGCCACCCCCTCCTCCCGTCCACGCTGTCTCCGACGTCACTATCTTCCAGCTGACACCTCTACTCCCGCTCCAAATCCACTCAAGGCCTCACCCGCTCATTCTCTCCGCACCACCCGACCCATTGAGCACCCAAGATCCCTTAGGTAATAAGGAACAGAAGAAAATGTCTAATGTGTCCTAAATTTCAGCAGAATAATGTAACCTTTTTCCCATGGTAGAGCTGTTGTTCGGTTTGATTGGAGCATCAAAATTTGGGTTGTGCTAGCCTACATGATAGACTAGGTTAGCTTTTTTAACTTTTCAAGAGAAGGCATCAAAAATCAAAGCAGCAGACTAGCAGGGGTTAAGTGCTTGTTTGGACGTTATTAAATCGATAGAAAAATAACTTTTTCAATGAGAAAAGATCTTTTTTTACTTTTTAGTATTTGGCGAATTCCTAATAGTAAAAGTAAAAGTACTAGAAAAATAAAAAAAATACTTTTGAGAAACTACAATTTACATATTTTTTTAAAAGATCTTTTTTTAAAAAATATATATTTTTACATAATAAATAAACAAAAAGTACTTTTATCTTATTGTACCCAAACATAATTAATAGATAAAAAGATCGTTTTACATGAGATATCCAAACATAAAATTACTTTTACTTTTCTAAATGATCTTTTTAAAAAAAATAATTCGAAAAAATATATTTTCTTAGAAACTCACCCAAACAAACCCTTAAATCTGTTTGTTATCAAAGAATCAAAAAATCAAAGTAACAAAATATGACTTTCCAAAGTACAAGTGACAGTATAAAAAGAATTTAAAAGTATGGTTTAAGATAAATACCTTGCATATTACTATTTGTCAAGACGATCCTATAACCAAATCTTACAAATTCTGTACACAGAAAAGTAGCAGGGTTAAATGTGTTTTTTATCAATTTGTTATTTGCATTGGTTAAGTGTGTTTTCTTGAATTATTAAATCTAATTTTGCTAAGTGCTTAAGGTGATTGATCAAACAAAACAAAACAAATTGATATAGAAAACGAAATATTCAAACAAAAGAAACTTTGAGCACACAATAACACAATAAGAAATCAATACTCTATTATTGTTAGGCCGGAAAGAATGATTACCCCTGCATGAATGTGCTTTTGAAAAACCATTTCTAATTATATCTAAAGGCATTTTCGTTGCAAAGGTAATTGATTCACGGTTTCTTCGAATTTATTGACAAAATAAAAAATCAATATCATATATTTAACAAACATGAATTTTATAAATGTGTTTAAGATTACAATTTTTATCGTAATTTAAAAGTATAAAATACATAATATATCTATTAATGTAAATAATTGTAATAAGTAATATATACACGAGCCGCTAAACTTACTCAAGCACAAGCTTAGCTCATTTAATATACAAGCTCAAATTCTGGCTCAAACTCGCTTACAAGCTCACAAACTGACTTAACTCACTTCCATCCCTAACTACAAGGCAGATGATAGAGGTGTACATGGACTGAATCGAGCTCGGTTTTTTTATACCCAGACCTAACCCAAACATTTTATCGAGTATATTTTGACCCGACTCTAAATAGACCTGAAACAAATAGGGTTAAATCGGGTCTATTCGATATAAAATTAGTATATACAAATTTGTAAATTTTATATAGTAAGTTAATAAAACTTTACTTTTAAAATTAAACTTAACAAATGTTATATAATATTTATACCAAAATAAATTATTTTAAATAAAAAACAATACCATATAATATAAAAAATATTAATTTAAGTATAAAAATATAATATTTCATTACTAATTTCACTCAAATATACATTTTAATTATAAAATATAATTTCTGACTGGCCGGGTCGCTGAAGCATGACCCAAACCCGACCCAAAAGTAACAAGTTGAAAATGACAAACCCGAACCCGAAAACTATCTGGGTTCCGGATCAGGCCAGGTGTTGAACACCCCTACTAGAAGATTGCCATGCCACTACACTTGCATTACCCTGGGCACTTTTTTTGACCAACCAATCAGCAATCATGTTAGCTTCTCTTTGGATCAACACAAACCGGACCTCTCATTCTCTTTGTTGCTTCAACTCAAACACTTAGGCTACATTTGGTTTTAAGAACAGGACACAAAAGACAGAGACACAAAAATTGGTGTTTTTATATTTTGTTTGGTGATAAATTGAATATATGATGGAACAAACAATAAAAAGTCCCAATGTCAAACGTGCTAAACTTTTTACAGCTGCACTAATCATATGTGAAGTTTCTCCACCAAGACCCCCAGCAATCTGAGCTCATGAAAATCTCACAAAATCATTACCCAATGAGGGAGAAATATAAAAAAAAAGTGTTCAAGACTAAAGAGTGATGAGTTAATACTAATACTGTACATCACATCAAATAGAGTATGCGCAGGTGATATTGATTATTAAAAAACTAATGAAGATGTAAAAGCACAAGTTAGATATTTACCTTGTCAAAAAACTCGTGGATTATTTTTTCTCTGTTCCCACCTCTTTCCTCATCTCCAAGTACATGGCCTATTTGGACAATTATTTCACAAGCCCTGTTTCTGGTTTTTTTATTAGCCTGCAAAGATACTATTCCAAATTTAGCACCACAGCAGCCTTATGAAGGTGAATTAAGAAACCATTTTTCGGGTGAATCTCGTATCTGTTCCAAACAACATTCCCGAGTGCTCCATATTGAAAAACACGTTGAAGAATAATCCCCTACTGCTCATTGACACGATCAACCCAAGAACAGAGACAACATACTATAAAAACAACAGTGGGACCGACTAGGTAGTACTGAATTTGACGGGTGCAAAGACCAAAAAGAAGAAATAATATAAATACACTGACAGAACAAATATTTTATTCAAAAACCAATGTCCACAACATTTGTATTGATAGAAAAAGACCAAATACACATTCATGAATAATATTTATCAATGCACTGTTGCAATGGCTCACATTTGGTATGCAAATAAAACACAACACACGTGAATAATGTTGCTTATACCTACATAAACTGGAGGAGGGGAATGTCAGTTGAAGACATTGCATGCCAACTCATTTTGCTACATTCTAGAATTAACACATTACCTCTTTAACAGCAATGATTATTTCGACAAGGAAAACTTCAACATCTTTTCTCCACAATTCCTCCAAACTATCCTGCAGGAAATGCATGCTTTTACATTATTTATGCTCACACAGTCCTGCCAGGTGATGCAACAAACTCTACAGCTTATCAGATGCATCATGAGAAAAATAACTCAAGGTAACAAACAAAGAAGCAAAAGCACATCTTTTAATACCTTTGACTGAAGCATGAATTATTAAGAAGTAAAGGCAATCAAGTCTGTGACGCTTGGCAGAAAAATGGCATGAATGAAGAATTTCAACCATCAGCTCAAACAGTTCCTTCGACTTTGAAGAAACAAAACTATCTGAACTCTGTCCAGAACAACACAAAGCAGAAAGTTTAAGCCAAATTAAATTAGTAACTAACACTATATCAAAGAAAATATCTTCACAAAATGGAAATAGCCCAGCAGTAAAAACACCAACTAAAGTTAGTTTGCCGTGCTCCAAGAAAGAAAACATATAGTGGTGAAATATCTAAGAAATACTCCAACTTAACCATTAGAGAGGTAACCTATCTTTCAACAATATTATGCATCCCCATAAATAACAACACTAATTGAAGCATTGTAGCTAGAGTAATACAGCATCAATACCTTTTATGAATATGCTTTAATCACATCAACCCACACTTTTTAGGTTAACCAGGAAACCAAATAAAATGTGTATAGACTACCTTGAGAATGATTGAAAGTGCTTTATATGCCTTCTTCTGCATGAGACCTTCGGCGTCCTGCAATTAATAAAAACTATAATACTTCTAACTTCAAATGTGAAAGGGGGTTGCAGGTACTACTATAATAGAATGAAGTTAAATACACCATGAGTCTTAGTCAGACCATTAATGCTGCCTTTATTGCATGATACAATGCATGAATCCCTTCAGCTGTTAAACCAGGCAACAGGGAAACTACAAAATCAACATACTGTTGCCCTGGGATAGAAAGAAATATGTTACAACTTTACGAAGTACATCCATATATACACAATTAAAGAAATAGATGACTATGTGTACTTGATAACTAATGCAGAATTCTCAGAGTTGTCTACTCTGCCGGCCTCTTCAAGGCGTCGTTCAATCCCACTCATTCTGCGGATGAGTAAATTCCACACAACTGTCTTGTCTGCCATGGAAGCAATATCACCAATAGTACGCTGCAAATGGACAAAAATCCATCTCTATAAACTCGTTGCATGAGCTAAATGTAACAAATAAATTATATATTCAATTCAAAGACAATGAAGAAGCTCAAGACAAGTCCACTTAGTATAATCATTAAATGGTACAGCATACAGTGAAATAGGAAAACCAAACTACTTATTTCTAGAAAGACTAAACGATTAAATATCAGTATACAAAACGCATGCTTTCATTTTCACACTGGTGGAGGGAGATTTTTTTGCACTGACATGTGATGGGTTTAGTAGAGTTTCTGCTTTTCAAAAGTTGTTTTTTTTTTTTTTCTTGTTTTTTCAAGTATGGCTTATCAAAGGTTGTAGCAAATATTTTTGTAAAACAAAATGTAACAACTAGTATCTGAGGTAGTGAAGTTGAGAAAACAAAACAGCAAGACAAAATAAAAGAGTGAAGCAAGATGATCTCACTCAATTTGCTGATATAGAAGAAAGAAATACAAGAAAGAAAAGATAATGGCTGTGATGTTAAGAGCCAGCCTCACTCTCCTAGCCTAGCCTTAATTCTTTCCAAAAGTCTGTCCCCCCCTTTCCCTATTTTGCTACTACTTATATTCTCCTCACTCCAATCATGAAAATCCATTAGAATCATCCCTACTGACCCTCTTTTACATTTTTCCCACTAACACTCATGATTCTCTTCCCTAGTCTTTCCTATTCTATCCTGCACTCCTTTCCTTCTAGTGTAATGTAAGGGCAGTGGAGAAATTTGCTTCCCTTTATGATTGGAAGCTTCTATTCCTAATATTTCATTCTTGCTTGGGTACGTAACACAAAATAAAATTGGCCTTCAATAAGTACAAGCTATAATAATAGTGTTTAGTAAAATTGCTTTGAAATTTAAAATGAATTTAATAAACAACAAATATAATGAGTTAGAATAAATCCAGATATTCATTAACATATAAAGTCATACTAGACTTTTTTATTTTGAAAAGTATGTCATAGGTCATTTCAAAAGAACTCCTAATTTTTAAAGATTGAAAGCACAAGCACGAGCACATGAACTTGTTTTTACTAAACAGTGTTAACTAATGCTTTTGAAAAGCTCAAATATTTCTCCAATAAACATACAGTCTCTGTTGCTCCTATCAAAGTGATTGTAGAGAAACCAAATTACACAAAATAAGTATTCCCCTATGAGCATTACATGGCAAACAAAGCATCGAAATATTCTAGAACAAATAAATTATGAAAATGATGAATATCACATGTAGCCAGCAGAGTAGAGGGAACTATCACAGACCCATTACATAAAACAGAATGTCTAATGTCTAATTATAAATTATCTTCTATGTTGCAATACACCCCTCATTTATGGATGCATAACTACTGCAAAAACGGCTTAACACTTAAGAAACAATTCCCAATTTATCAGTACCTGCAAACAACCACCGTCATCTTTTGAAGGCTTCAGGAATACATCTGCCAGAGCAACTAGCAAGTGCCTCGCAGATGACTTCAGCACATTCCAATTGTCCTTGGCAACCTGTTGCGAATAACAGACATGACCTTGTTTGTCCATATCTTGCCCATTAAAATCTGTGCTATTTGCTTTCACATCATTCTTGTTTTGCTGAATCAGTAGCTGCAAGCTATTGCATATTATTCCACAAACACCAGGTTCCTCTTTTATCTCTGAATAAATGCCCTTGTAGATTCACAAAACATTCAGCAGTGTCCACAGGATAGTTGCAAAATGATGGCAGCAAAGACCACAAAGAGTATGCAAGAGGATCTCCATTCCTTGATGAAATCTCTAGATCCTCAAGCTGCAAAACAGAGAAAGTAAGTAACGAAAATCTCTGCAGGAGACTAATACTGCAACTCATAATAAATAATAAATCGTTTCCCACCCTTTGAGCCGCCATCTCCCTTGTACGTTCAATCATGGGCAAAATTTCTTCTTTAAAATAATTTAATCGTGCACCAATATACTGTTTCAGAAAAGGAAACAGCCAGATATTTGCATCCAACAAGTCTTCAGCTTCCAAATTCAGAGGTATAAGGGACAACAGTCGTTCAGGTCCCATTGCAACAAGAGCTGATCCAAAGCATTCATGCAGCTACAAGATGTAGAATGTACTATACTTCAGTAATCAGTTGCCAAAGAAAATTATAATATAAAATATAGTTCCAGATTCTTGTCAACAACATACTAATGGGTGAATAGGCTACAAAAGGAACCGAGACAAAAAGGTTTGCTATCAATTCTTGAACAATCATAATAAGCATAGAAATCAACAGAAGTTTGTAGCACAGAGCCGCTATTCTGTTATTTGCTAAGGATGCAATCAGCAGCCATTGGCAGCACCAAATATCCCTAATAATATTAATTGCATGGGCAAACGAAGATTTCTAACCTAGAAACAAAATGGTTGCAAAAACCAACCCAGTCACTGTAAAGTTTCAAACCTTCAAAGATCATAATAGACTACAAAATATATCCAACTTTTTCCTGGTCAACACTAATGGAAAACCGTTAAAACTAAGATATAAGAGAATGTTGCAATAGTAACATAGCATACCTGCTTCTTAAAGAGAAAATCTTCTTCATGCAGCTTTTGCACATCTACCAAGTTTTTGAGTATTCCTCTCATAAAATAATGAGAACTTCTTCCTGTAATGATGATAGCAAAGTCCGAAATATAAGTAATTTGTGGTATATACATTATTTTAAGAACATGATTACAAAAAGTGACTCAAAACCAAACGTGGGACAAATATCAACAAATTAACCACACCATCCATGATTTAGACAAATTAAGTCATAATCATAATTGTTACATTAGAAATAATACTCCCTGGCCTCTCTTAGTCTAATCACCAACAAACAAAAGGTTTTCAGTGCAAGAAAGTGTGAGATCTGATAGCAAACAAAATACCTAATTTGTTAACATAGCTGAAACAACTTGTATTACTCTGTCCCAGACAGCAGTATAGTGATAATCAAGTAAGCTCTCAATAGTTGCACAGATTTTTTCAAAAATGGTTGGTCCTGAATTCCTAGGTTCTCTGTCATCACTGCAAGAGATCTGATCCACTCCCTGCTTAATCAAGCTTGCATCAATACAAGAATTAATCATGCTCTTAAAGGCATCAGTGGCTGCATATATTGCCTCTTCATGTTTAGATCCCAAAATATCTGCATATTCAAAGGAAAAAACAATACTTGAGGAGTACCTTCCGAAAAAGGTAAGCACATATGAACACACATGCATGCAGAAGTCATGGAACATGTGCACACAGAGAGCATTAAGAAGTACTGTGCAACATAATTAAATCAGTCAAAATGGAAAAGTGGATATGATATCTTAATTCTTACCTCTGAGAGCATAAAAAACAAGAGGGAGCTTAACCACACATATTTGCCTGTTGAGCAAATAAACTTTATTCATTTCAGTAGCCATCAAGGGAGCAATTAATGCCATTCCATCCCCAGATGTCTGATTTATGAGATAGAATGAGCAAGCGAGCATAACAACTCGAGAAATGGGTCGGGCAAAACTTCTGATGTTGGGTAAAGACAAAAGGAACTCAAGCCATCTGTTATGCGCCTTGTGATAAAGGTTGCTGCAAATCCAAGAGAGTTTTGTAGCACTTGAGAACGCTGGTCTTGTATTTCAGTGACACAAAGGGAAGGCTTTCTTTCAAAGCATCAAGAATATACAGAACCTGCTGGGCTCTCGTAGTTCCTTCACTTTCTTTCAAAGCATCAAGAATGTACAGAACCTGCTGGGCTCTTGCAGTTCCTTCACTGGCATTAGCATCTTCTCCACCAGTCAGCAGAAGTTTTGTGACTCCCTCACGTGCGGAGGCCAAGAGAGAAGATTTTTGCCTTTTTGGAAGTTTAGCAAGACGTCACGAAGCCACAAATAAGCTTGCCTTCTAACCTGTTAAAAGATTTAATTAGCAGACATAAGATCCAACAATGCACCGCAGTTTAGCAAGCGTTCAGTATCCTTATAATCAAAGAACAAAAGCAGAAATCTAAAAGCAGAACAGAAGCTATATGCAAGACCCAATCATAGGTAATGTACAATTCTTATTAGAACAGGTTCAACTAAGAACAAAAGTTGTAGGAACTTGGGGATATCGCCCACAACAATATCCTCATAAATATGAAACCTTTATCGTGGTATCCCTATCACTCCCATATCCATTGATTTTCACAAACTGAAAATTCGGTTTTTGGATTCACAGAGAAGCTAATATACCTTAGGTCGTGAATCGGTAAGGAATTCCAACGACACACTGTCCCTTCTAATCAACAAATGCGAAAGGAACTTCAATCCTGAAACCATGACACTCTCTGATAACACCAACGACCGAAGAACTCGCTCCACCAGCTCCAACAAGAACTCCCTCTTCTTCAGCACCGCAGCGGGCACTCTCGGAATGAGGAGGATATAACCGTGAGAAGGGCACCGGTGACGTGGCTGGGAGGGTTGGGTTCCACTGATATGCGGTCCAAGGAGGAGCATGCAGCGCCAAGTAAGCGACAGGTGAGGAGGGGAGATTTTGGTCCTTGAGCTCCTGACATGGCACCGATTACGGCGCAGAGGTGCAAGTGGCTTTCCTTGGGGGAACCGGAGAAGCGAGATAGGATTGTATCGCAGAAGTCACCGTTTGAACCTTCCCCAGAGAAGTACAGTGCATCCGTTTCGAAGTCGTCCATGTAGGATGATGCAATCTGATTAGTCGCCAGAAAGTGCAGTAAAACCCTAGCTCCGGTGGCAGCAGAGGTTTAGGGTTGGTGAGGTAAACCCACAGATGCGTTTTGCCTTTTGGTAAATTAAGAAGACTAGAAGCCTTTTCTGTAAATCAAAAAGAAGCACTCAAACAACCTCCTCTCTTTTAGGTGAATCCCAAACACACCCTATATTTAGAAGAGCTAAATTTTAAAGTGGTGCTGAATTTTTATTTAGAGTAATTACCCAAATCAGTCTCCGAGGATTTTAGAACCGGACATTTTAATCCCCAAGGAAAATTAATACACAGATCAATCCCTAAGGTTTTACTCCGGCAGACAAATCAATCCCCAGTTCATTTTTCGGCAGAGTAATTACCCAGATCAGTCCCCAAAGATTTTAAAAATAGACATTTTAGTCCCCAAGAAAAACTAATGTACAAATCAATCCCCAACGTTTCTCTCTGTTAGACATAATAGTCCCCCGTCCAAAAATAAAATAAAATAAAATAATTATTATTATTAATTGCACAATAATATTGTACTATATTTTTTGTATTTTTTAGACAAAAATAATGATAAATTTATTCATTAAATTCTTATAATATATATATATATATATATATATATATAGTCACTCAATAATAATAATAATAATAATAATAATAAAATTATTAGATATTATTTTTCAAGAAATTTAAAGTTAAAATCATTTGATATTTTTGTATTTAATATAATCAAAAGATGTCCTATGTAAAAAAAATTATATATGTTTATATTAAAAAATATGTATTAAAAAAATATTTTAATTTGAATTTATATTAAATACATATTTTTTTAATACAAACATATTTTTTTAAAATAGTACATCTTTTGATTATATTAAATACAAAAATATCAAATGATTTTAACCTTAAATTTCTTATAAAATAATCTCTAATAATTTTAATAATAATAATAATAAATAAAATTATTAGAAATTATTTTACAAAAAAATCAAGGTTAAAATCATTTGATATTTTTGTATTTAATATAATCAAAAGATGTACTATTTTAAAAAATATGTTTGTGTTAAAAAAATATGTATTTAATATAAATTCAAATTAAAATATTTTGTTTTAATACATATTTTTTAATATAAACATATATAATTTTTTTTACATAGGACATCTTTTGATTATATTAGATACAAAAATATCAAATGATTTTAATTTTAAATTTTTTGTAAAATAATTTCTAATAATTTATTATTATTATTATTATTATTATTATTATTATTATTATTATTATTATTATTATTATTATTATTATTATTATTATTATTATTATTGAGTGACTATATATATATATATATATATATAAGAATCTAATGAATAAATTTATCATTATTTTTATCTGAAAAATATAAAAAATATAGTACAATATTATTGTGCAATTAATAATAATAATTATTTTATTTTATTTTATTTTTGGACGGGGGACTATTATGTCTAATAGAGAGAAAAGTTGGGGATTGATTTGTACATTAGTTTTTCTTGGGGACTAAAATGTCCGTTTTTAAAATCTTTGGGGACTGATTTGGGTAATTACTCTGCCGAAAAATGAATTGGGGACTGATTTGTCTGCCGGAGTAAAATATTAGGGACTGATCTGTGTATTAATTTTCCTTGGAGACTAAAATGTCCGATTCTAAAATCCTCGGGGACTGATTTGGGTAATTACTCTTTTATTTAAGTCTTAAAGTCATTTCTTAATTTGAAGTGCCTCATGTTTATCTTTAAATTTAGGTTGAGTTCGGGTAAACCGCTTCATTAAATTCTTTTTTAAAAAATAAGTTAAATAATAAATAATTATATTAAAATTAACTTATAAATAAGTTATTTTGTATTTAAATTTTTAATTTTAAAAATATTTATTTTATAGAAATATAATAAAAAAATAGTAATATTATGAGAAAAAAAAATTTTTATTGAAAAAAGACGTTTTTTATTTTTTTAATATTTTTACTTTTACTACTAGAAATTTGTCAAATACGTTAAAAAATAAAAAAGATTTTTTTTATATCTTTTTTATCAAAATAATAGCGTCCAATAAGCACTACATCTTTTTTTAAAAGATCTTTTTTCTTAAAAAAATATGTTTTTCATGTAATAAATAAAAAAAAATACGTTATACCCAAACATAATTGATAGATAAAAAGATCTTTTTGCATGAGATACCCAAACATAAAATTACTTTTACTTTTCCATAAGATCTTTTAAAAAAATAACTCGAAAAAAGATTTTTTTTAGAAGTTCACCCAAACAAGCTCTATAAGCTTTTTTTTTTTTAAGGAAAGAGCTCAACACAACAAGGTGGAGCAACTAAACAAAACAAATAAACAAAAAATAAATGTTAATCAAACAAACAGACATCCCTCCATAGTCACATCTAGCAATGTCGTCAACAACTTAAAGATCAAACTCAATCTACTCTTGTAGCTCCTAATTAATTTGTTGAAAAATTTCGCAACACCTGAGAAATCTTCTAGCCCCCACCAGTCCTCTATTATCATTTTGAGAAACCCTCATGAGTGATCCAAGAATTTAAACTCATAGCAATCTACTATTCTCCACAATCAAAGGACAATGATCAGATAAACCTCTTTGCCCGCCTTTTAGCATCGTCTCAGAAAACTCTTCAATCCATCCCACGCTAACCAATACCCGATCAAAGCGACTGCACGATTGACCCCGGAACCACGTAAACTTCCGATCATTCAGCTCTAGAACCACCAGCTCCATATCTTGTATCCATGTTTTAAAAACTACTGCTGATACTGTAAACATACTAGCTCATTTCTTTTCTTCCACTTGCACAACCTCATTAAAGTCATCAATGTAGCAAATAGGGATTTGACACAAACCATAGATAAAACTCAACCAGCAGAACACAAAATTAAAATTCTTGTTCGTCAACACCCCTTCCACACACAACCATCTATCCCCTTTGTAGCAGTTACGCAAGTCAAATATCAGTACGTCCCACAGCAACAAAAACCCTCTAAAAGCACCGTTCGGAACTCATAAGAACCCAACCCACTGCATCATTTTTCCAAAATTACACTGCATCAACTTTGTATCCACCTGCTTTTTCGTCTCTATTAATCCTAACATGTTCAAACTATATTTTGTTTTATATTTGTCACCATACCCAAGCTTCCAACACCCCCTAAGCCCCTCACATTCAAAAACTAATATCATTTAAAAATTGTATTACACACCTTATTCCGATTTTTAGGACGACTCCTTCTTGCTTTCTCTTTTTGTTTTGCTTGCTTCCTTTTCTGTGCAATAAGTTCATTCTGAGTTTGAAGAGCAACCATAATATCATCTTCTTCATCATAAGGAACAGCTCCTGATTCCATCGCCAAATCCCAAGCTACTCTATTTTTCTCCAAGTCTGTAACCTAATTACCACCTTGCTCTACTTGGTACAGCTCACAGTCAATGTCATTATTCGAATATCCCGACTTCTCCAAGTCCCTTATAGCCCCTTCTTCTTGGACACAAATTTCCTCCAACAAAATAGTTTCACCCCCTGAATCTAATTCCTCTGCTTCACCATCCCTCATTGAGCTAGCTCCAGTGTTCCTTTTGTTAGTCACATTCACCCTATTTGCTCTGGCACAGGATCCATTCAACTCCCCCAACTCATTCCTAGATACTGTTTTTCCTACCTCTCCTGCGCTTACAGCGTCACCCTCTGCACCAGCCTCATATCTCTTCTTTGTCAGTTCCTCATCAGAATATGCCATCAACCCAACACCATTTACTTTGTTGGCTAAGCAGTTCTCCGCCAGACTCGCCTTTTGCCCTGCACCACCGATCGACTCCTTCCCGGCGCCGGTCAACTCAGTAGTGGCTCTACAAGCTCCTCGCAGTTTAATACTATCCACGTCATCTTCCTCTGCCTGACGGTCATCACAACCGCCGCCACCAACAACCAGCCGTCCAGCTTCCTGCCTTTTCGTTCCCCCACCATTCTCCTCGTCGCTGTTGGGCCTCACAAGCTCTATAAACTTCAAAATAACTTCTTAGAAAGCTGCAATTTGATTTTAAAAACTACACCAGATATTAATACTACTACTTCTCATAAGTTAAAAGCTCCAAAAAGTTACTTTTAAAACTTTCCAAACGGATCCTTAGTAATGTTGGCTCGCGATAGTTCCAGAAGTACTTTTCAGTGACAAAAAGATGACGTGGTTAAACAAAAACTACGTTAGACTACTAAGGGTGTATTTGGCAAACGAAAGAAGCATGTTTAGGCTTCTTGAAAGCTTCAACTTTTAGTTTGGCAAATTTTTTTTATGAACGCATAAGTGATTTTGTTACCAAAACCACGTTTACAAGAAGCAACTATTTTTAAGTTTTGTGTTTTCTTAACGAGCTTTTAGCTATGGATACTAGTACTAGGGGTGGCAAAACGGGTCGAGCCCGTCGGGCCGATCCGCTAAACCCGCTAAAAAAGGCGGGTCGGGCTAGGATTTGGAGCCCGCCAAATTAAAAAAAACCCGCCAAACCCGCACCGCCAAATTGACGGGTTTTGGCGGGGCGGGGCGGGCCGGTCCGCTGGGTCGAAGATTTTTATTTTTTTATTTTTTATTTTTATTCTTCTTTTAGTTATTAACTTTATTTATTTTATTTTACAATTTCGTATATATGCTCAAATTATATGACTTATTTTTTAAAATAAAGATGATTCTATTGACAAATATTATTTTGAACAATTTTATTGAAGTTAAAAATTTTAAAAAAAATAGTAAAAGAATTATATTATAATTTGACTATTTTTTATTTCTATTTGATTTTTTAATTATTATTTTTTGGTTAATTTTAATAAGTTTTATTTTAAAAAAAAAAGAAGCGGGCTAGCCCGCCAATCTGCCATAAAGCGGGGCGGGCTAGCATTTTGAACCCATTTTAGTTGGCGGGACGGGCCGGTCCGCCCCGTTTATGGGGCGGGCCTAGGCGGGGCGGGGCGGGTTGGGGCGGACCGGCCCACTTTGCCACCCCTAGATACTACACATTTATTTACATTTTACCAACTTTATTCTTTATATATGTTATTGTATTATTTATAGAATTATTGTTATTTCTATTTATATGAGCTCTATTTTTCTATTATTTATTATTTTTATTTTTTTGTCAACTATTTGTTTGACTTTATACACTTTTTTTAATTGTGATTTTTGTGTATTATGTTTGTTATTATTTTTTTATAATATGATTTATTGATCCTATTAAGTAAAGTAAATTAAATAAAAAATTAATCATAAATATTTAATTTTTTTATTATTTTTAGTACTCGCTTTTATAATTATAATTCTCGTATACTATATTTTAGTGTAATTTTTTATAATATAGATTATGATTTCATTAAAAAAGATAAATTAAATAAAAAATTAATCATAGATAATAATAAAATCATAAACCTTGGATTCCAAATTAATATTAAGAATAAGATTATTAAGAGTACTAGAATAAGAGTACAATATAAAAAAAATGCTAAATTAACATTCTCATGTTAATACTTAAAAAATTTAACATATTCGATTAAATATTCTTTTATATATATAAAATTTATATTTTTTATTTTTATTTAAAAATATATTTTTTCTATTTTTATATGTTATTTTTATTTTAGTAAGTAAATATTAATTTCATTATAAAATTAACTAATAAGATTTATTTAAATATTTAAATTAAAATGATAGGATAATATAAAAAAATTATTTAAGTTGATGTCTATTTTAGTAATTTTTTATCTAAAGGTGATTTTGAATAGTATAAGCCAAACAACATTTATTTTATCATAATCTATTTTGATATAAAAATTACCAAACATAAATCACTTTAACACAAACTTACTTTTTATCAAAATCAAGTTTACAAAATCAATTTTATGCAAACTCCCGTTTGTAAACTATAATCCAAACACACACTAAAATGATGTCGTTTTATTTTTGGTGTCCAAATAGAATAGAAATGACGTTGTTTAGTGTATATGGGGGGAGATTTAATATACTGAGTGATTATTCCTCTCTCAGTCTAACGAAGTCTCTTCTTTTTCTTCCTATTTTCTTCAATAGCGCCACTTTGAGAGAAATTTTTTCTGGTGTTCTCTGTGAAGGAAAGCAACCACACTGTAATTGTCTCATCTCTGTCACACATGTAGTGATTGGTTGTTAGAAGTAACAAAAACAGAAAGAAAAAACTAAATAGCCACTGCCTACTCTTCTGCTTTTCTTGATCATGGCTTTTTTCTTCTTTTTTTCTAAATTGTTAAGTCGATATCTGTAAAACCCGCGAAATTAATAAATAATCAGTCAATACATTAATTATTATTTAAAGAAATTAGAAAGAACCTAACTACATATACATATACAAAACACAAAGTATAAAATTCCAAGGATAGATCTTCGCGTCCCAAAAGTCTATAGCAAGCTCAACGTGGTGTATCACACCCTGCATCTGAAAACAATAATATATGTATGGAATGAGAACTGAGAGTTCTCATCATGGTAAAAGTGCCCGTATAGTTAATATAAAAGGTCTCGAAAAAGGCAGAGGCATTCCTAAAACTTCGACATTCAGAAAATCAAACTTAAAATCAATACTAAGCTATAGAGTTTGCTACTCTACCCAATGGATTCCCATTTCGAAATTAACTCTTCACCTCTTGTCTCTTTCTAAACTAACTCTTCATCTCCTGCCTTCCCAGACCTCCTAATCATCGGTGGAACTACCCTCAACTTCACCTCTGCAAGCGTGAGAAATTTCTCAGTTGCAAACACATATAATACAACCAAGAAAAACATAATTATGGCTAGCAAGTACAGCAGGTAGGACATGTAGCAATTAATTACAATTAAACAATCAAGCAAGCTAAAATAAAGCATACTCAAATGAATCACACAAATGCACATGATGCGTGTTTGCCCTATGGCCGATGAGTCTCATCTGTCGGTTATATAGCCAAACCCGACATGTCCGGTAGCTAACTCTGGACAGAACACTAAATACGGAACAAGTGAGACCAAACTGCAACCCTTGCATCTTACTCGCGTACCCGGAGTAAGGGGACAAGCTCACCCTTGCATTTTACCTAAACGGTGTTACAATTCTCAACTTGGAGCAAGCGGCGACAAAACTCAACCCTTGCCTCTTACCCGGAGCCTCGAACTCTTACCCAGAGAAAGTGGATAACACCACTGCATCTTACCCGGCATCTCAACTCTTACCTAGAACCAAGGTTCTGAAAACCGAACCGATCATCAAACCGCTTTAGCTACTGGTTCACTGGTTTATTGGTCCAACCGATTCAACCGAAAAAACTATTTTATAATAAAAAATAAATTATAAATAACCACCATAAAACATAAATATAATCTATATAAAGTATAAACCTTAAAATGTCTTTCAAATTAAAAGCATTGTATGAATATCATCAACCAGAGTATTATAATCTTATCAAAATATAAACTCAAAAGTTAAATAACAACAGAAAAATATGCTAATTTACAAAGATAAATATGATAATAATCACATATCCTAGAGAGATGCCCACCAACATACAGAAGAATTAATTTACAAAGAATAAATATGCTAATAATCACATTCTATTTGATCTACACAATTTCATGTATGCAAGTGTTTTGCAGTAAGAAGGCAATAATAATCCATCATATGTAAGTCCAAACAAGCAGCAAATCAAAAGAGTAAATAAATGAAAGAAATATAAAAGCAAGTATATATACCTCAAAAAACCCCTCATGTAAACAATGGAACCATGTTTATTTACGATGAGTTGCTTGCAAGAAATTAAAATGTGCATATACATAGATAGAGTAGGTAGAAAGAGATATAGAGAGTAGACTAAAAAAAGTCTAATTTGGTGATTAAACTGCAGCATTCAACAAAGTAGCAAGACCTATTCTGCAATTAAACTCAACCTAATCACTGAGCCAAACCTTCTCAAAACATAACAATTATCAAAATTTATCACAATCTAAAATCATATCTAACAAACAACTCAAAATTTCAGGCCATCAACAACAAAGGCAACAAAGATTAAACAAATCATCAAATTGCTGTGTGTAATAATAACAATGCATGTTGCAATTGCTCAGATACATTCTTTTAACTTTAACAAAAACTTCATTCAACCCAAGAGAGGGATAATAAATCTTGAATCTTCCTTAGCAAATCCAAATCAGCCATAATATTAAATTGTACCTTCTGATTTGGCAACTACTAAAATATAATAGAGAAATAAAATCTGAAAAAACCAGAATTAAAGAAATAAATCAGCAACAGTACAAATAAATTAGAAAAAATTCATTGAATGAGTCAAAAGCATAGAATCAATCCTAAACCAGAATTAATAAAAAAAAAAAAGCAGAACAAAAAATTCAAAGTAAAACCAAAGAATCAAGAACAACCCAGCCAAAGAACACATCAGAATCAATAATGGGGAGGACTACGGAAGAATAAAATTAAATCAGAATCAAACCAACAATCAGAATAAAAAAGTTCAGAATAAAAACAAATCAGAATCAAGCTGAGGCTCCATTACAGTTTCAAATGCAAGGAAGGATGACGGCTGGAAACAGAGAGATGGCAACAGAGGCAGGAACAGACATGGCGCCGGCGACGGTGGAACAGAGCTTCGCGACGGAGGCAGAAGGCAAGCCCGTGACTATGCTTCCACTACTGAGAGTTTGAGACGTTAGCTAAGTGAGGGACCGAGTGAGCTTCGAAGCTCCAACCGGCGACGGCGTTAGGAGCAGTCTGGCGGTGGAACGAAAGGGAGAGACTGAGCTCGCTGGTGTTGAGAGGAACGGCCAGCTCGAGGGTGATGGGAGGGACGAGGGAAAGTGTGCTGCTGCGCTTTGGAGAGTTAGAGTGAGTTAGGGTTGGTAACTGGTAAGGGTTGGGGGGTGGGGTTACTGTAAGGTCCCACGTCGGTTGGGGAGGAAAACGAAGCATGCCTTATAAGGGTGTGGATATCTCTCCCTAGCATGACGCATTTTGACGAGTGAGTGTGGGGGGAGGGGCCTTCGGCTATCATCCTTATCGTCAAAGGCAAAACCGTAAGGCCTTGTGTGCCAAAGCGGACAATATCGTGCTAGCGGGTGGCCTGGGCTGTTACAGATGGTATTAGAGCCGGAGCTCAGATCGATGTGCCAGTGAGGGCGCTGGGCTCTCTTAGGGGGGTGGATTGTAAGGTCCCACATCGGATGGGGAGGGGAACGAAGCATGCCTTATAAGGGTGTGGATACCTCTCCCAAGCATGACGCGTTTTGACGAGTGAGTGTGGGGGGGCTTCGGCTATCATCCTTATCGTCAAAGGCAAAATTGTGAGGCCTTGTGTGCCAAAGCGGACAATATCGTGCTAGCGGGTGGCCTGGGCTGTTACAGTTACTGAATACTAAACGGCTGCGTTTTCAGCATTTTTGGGCAAAGTAAAAAATCGGCCGGATCCTGGTTCGGTTCGACTGACCGGTTACCGGCCGGTTTAGCGGTTCAAAAACGATTTTCATTTTTTCGGTTTTGGCATATAATCGAACCGTATTTCTCATCGATTCACGGTTCAACTGGTTTGACCAGCCAATTCGAACCGGTTTTTAGAACATTGCCTGGAACAAGTGGATAACACCACTGCATCTTACCGGAAGCAAGTGGATAACACCATTAGATTTTACCCGGAATCTCAAACCTTACCCAAATTAGGTGGAGAACGCTACTGCCTCTTATCTCGGGTCTCTTTCTCAATCAGATTCAATCTCATATCACATCCAATATTTTCGCACCTCATTTATTGATCTCTTCTCTTCACAGACCTCCTTCCACTTCAATTTAACTTTCTCAATAATTTTACTCTTCTTCCGTAATTTAAAAACTAGATTTCGGGCCTTAAATAGTAATTACCGAGATTTGAAAAGTTAGAGGGATGGTTTTAAAACTAACTCAAAAAGCACAATTTTCAGTCAAAACAGGGTTCCGCGTATGCATGCCTTCCGCGTACGCGGAAGTGTTAAATCTTCCATTGTCGCATACGCAACCCTTGTCCACGTACGCGGGATGTCTAGACAAAGCCCAGGATCCGTGTCGCATACATGTCCGTGTATGCATGGGCTGCAGAATTGGCAAAAAGCTGCTAAGTTCATAAAATCAAATATTTTACACCCAATTTTGAATGCGCATAACTTTTTTGTTAAAAATTATTTTTAGTTCGTTCTTCGGACGTCATGAGCTTTACGGGCCCAATTTTCATTCGAGACAAGCTTTACAAAGTTTGGGAATCCGAGAGCCAAGTTATGACCCACCAAAGTTGGTCAAAATTCAACTTTTACCAAAAAGTACCAAACCTCTAATTTTCCAAAGTTCTCAATTTTCAACCAAAGTTTCATAATCAAAACAGCACCAAAACTCAACTCAACACCTTCCATTCATTTCAAAACATATTAACATCCAAAATCCTTAATCTATTCAACAATTTTCATACATATCTTCCATAATTCCTCAACCAAATCAACACCAATCATATTCACATACATCACATTCATGCCTCAACATGCCAACATACAAATTCATCTAATCCAAATACAAACCACACCAATCTTAATTCATTATACTTATCCGGACTTATCGGTCACGGCCTTGGGCCCAAATCTCACTAATACTCATCATCACAATCATCATACATCACATTTTATATCATCAACAATCATCACACACACACACACACACACACACACACACACACACACACAACCAATAACTTAACCCTCATTCCAACACATATCCTCTTCAATTTACATCATCATGCTCATCATACATTATATACATATACACATTTAACCCAGCAAACTCAACAATTCAAAGCATTCAAACCTATCTTATGGGTGCCTATATTTTCACGCGACATTATATATTAACTATGAGAAACCAAAATGATACTTTGGCCGATTTCTCCCAAGACTAAAACACCACAAAACCCCTCTTTGCAAGCTTTCTGACCTCCAAACCAAATTTAACGAGTCTTGCCCATACTACAACATTTTGGGTCTATGGCCACGGTTTTTTTGGTCACGGTAAAAAAACGTGACCATAGACCCTCTATGGTCACGATTTTTTAGGATGACAAAAAAAGTTATGGCCACGGTTTTTTAAAAAAGGGTGGCCTAAAAGGGTCTATGGTCACGATTTTGAGGGGTGACCTAAAGGGGTCTATGGTCACGGTTTTTTACAGTGACCAAAAAAGGTCTATGATCAGGGTTTTTCAAAAAAAGGTGGCCTAAAAGGGTCTATGATCACGGTTTTGGAGGATGACCTAAAGGGATCTATGGTCACAGTTTTGGGGGTGGCCTAAAAGGATCTATGGTCACGGTTTTTCAAAAAAAGGTGATCTAAAAGGGTCTATGATCACAGTTTTTGGGGGTGACCTAAAGGGGTCTATGGTCATGGTTTTGGGGTGGCCTAAAAGGGTCTATGGTCACAGTTTTGGGGGTGACCTAAAGTTGTCTATGGTCACGATTTTTTACAGTGACCAAAAAGGGGTCTATGGTCACGGTTTTTCGAAAGGGTGACCTAAAAGAGTCTATGGTCACAGTTTTCGGGGGTGACCTAAAGGAGTCTATGGTCACGATTTTGGGGGGTGACCTAAAGGGATCTATGGTCACGGTTTTGGGGGGTGACCTAAAGAAATCTATAGTCACAGTTTTTGGAAGTGACCTAAAAGGGTCTATGGTCACAGTTTTAATCATTTGAGTTTTAATTAATTAAGATTTTTATGTTTTTTTATAATTTTAAATATTTTATCTTTTTAAAATTTAAAAATTTTAATAATTAAAAAATAATAATAATTTTATATAATTTACTTTAAATATTAAAATTTAAATCTAATTTTATAAATAAAAAATTAAGTTGAATACTATTAATTTTAAATTAAAAAATGATTTAGAACTTAATAATATAAAAAATAATTTAATAACTTAATAACGGATGAAAAACTAACCCATCATCAGTGACCACTTATAATGCCAAATTTGTTTTAATTATAGTTTAAGTTTTAGCCATGGTACATTATAAGATAATTGGAACAAAATAAAAATTAATTTTGTACACTAAACGGCGCCATTTCATTCACTAAGGTAACCCAGTAACTCTAATCCCATAGTTATCAAATCCGGCTTGACCTGGCCGGTTCGATCGGAAATCCGGTCACTCAGTCACCTGACCGGGCCGAGCTACCAGTTGAACCGTTCATGCAACATGTAACATCCGCATTTTTGAAAATCTACATATAAATAAATTGTGATTTTATCTTATTAAGTTTAAACTTTATAATTTTAGAAATTATTCTATTAGAAATAATTAAATAGATTCAGAGATAATTTCATTTTAAATCAAATAAGATTCTTGAGTAATTTTATTATAATTGAAATATTTTGTATAATTTTAGTAATTGAAAAATAAGAAAGTATTGTACAATTTAATTTAAGTAACTTTTATTATGAAAAGTTATGAGTTATTATTAGTTTGAACTCTTTATTTTATAAACTAATCTATTAAGAGTAATTAAATTAGTTTTACTAATGTTTGGAATTAATTCAATTAATATTCTTGTGTAAATTTTATAGTTGGTTATTTTATATAATTTGAAATTAAAGTTATGATGGAAATATAATGAAAGGTCATATAATTTGATTTAGGTAATTGATATTTCGAGTTCAACTGTATTTTATATAATGTGATTAGTATGTTTACTTTATAATTTAAATTAGAAACACTTATTTGAGTTCATTAATAAATTGATAGATAAAATCTTGTCCATATTAAAAGTAATTTTTATAATATTATATTTGAATCTTAAATTGTTATTCTATCTCAAATATTTTGTAAAACTTGTTATATTACTCATATATATTTTACCTTAACCCTAAATTCCTAATTAAAAACCTAATTTTGCCCTAAATTGAGAAAACACACGCGCAAAACACATTCAAAACGGGAAAGAAAGGAAACAGGGAAAGCTCGAAGGGGATGAGGGAGAAAGAAAGAGAGGGAGGAGGAAAGAACGGCGCCGGTTGAGACCTCGCCGCCGTCGTCGTTGCCATCGTTGCACGAGAGAAGGGAGAGGCTTGCAGTGGAGGAGTCGAGAGAGAACCTGATGCGAAGAGAGGACGACGCATGAGAGGGAGACAGAGGTCGCGATGGAGCTGTCCCGCTGCCTACGCCGTGCCCTACCACCGTTGCCGAGCTTCCATAGCTGCCGCATTTCACCGCCGTTGAGGGTGTCTCCACCACCGAACCTTGGTCGATGCTACTGCCACTGTACGCGAGAGGAAGAGGAGCGATGAGACAGATACACGACTAAGGGAGAGAAGTGGGTTGTCGTCGCCGCCAGAATTCTTGGGCGCCGCCGTCGTTCTTGGTGAGTTAATCGTTCCTAGCTACCACAATCACCACCTCTGAACCTTATTTGCTTTGTAACCACCCTCTGTTTATTTCTGATGTTCCTGGCTCTACTGTATTTGTTGGAATTGTCATTTTTCCATCAGAGAAAGCAAGCTGCCGCCGCCATATTTCAACTTGGCCAGCATCATCCTCCTTGTTCTGATTCTAATTTCCCCAATTTTAAAACCGTAACACTCTCATCCTTGCTCAGATTCTATTTCATTCCTCCACCATGTACTTGTTCTAATCATGGTAGTCTATGTCTTTATTTTATCTCAGCCCTTTTGGCTCCCATTTTCTGCTACAATTAGGTCAAGTATTTACGTTGGTGCTGCCTTGGGGCTGTTGAAGCTACGGCTGGTTCTGTAGTAGGTTGTTGCTGCCACCAATGCTGGTTTAGGTAGAATGATGAGGCTGCAATGTTGAGGGTGCAGTCCAGCCTGCTGTCTCACCATAATTCTGCCTTCGGTTTCTTTTAATTGCGACATCGAGGTAGGGGGTTTAACTTAAACGGTTTTAATTTAAGAATGCCCACAAAGTTTATTGAATAATTGCAAATAGGTTTAATTATTGTGAATAATTGATTGGCTATATGGATGTTGAATATGATTGAGCTTGTTGATTTTATGAAATTGATTGGTTATGTGTGAATTATGAATTGTTGATAAATGATTGCTGAGAGTGTTGAATCTTGATGTTATTGGTTGATTGCTGTTGAGCTGGTTATTAGATATATTATAATGGTGGTGGGCTTAGTTGGTGTTTGTTTGAAATTGATTTTGAGAGGAATTGAAGGTTGAATTTTGAAATATTAAATTTTTGTAGGAAGCCTGATTTTTTTTAGATAAACGGCAATTTTGAAAAGCAAACCAGTAATTTGATAATGATCAAAATAATGAGATTAAAGGTTAAAGTGAATTACAATGAGTATAGTTGCTAAGATTGAAATTTTGAAGGTTTCGTATTAACTAGAGAAGTAGTTATGATTTTTCTAAGTTGTATTGTAAAATCAGATTTTCTGCATTACTTTTAAACGAAGTCAGAAACTTTAAAAAGCTATAACTAATTCTGTGATGATCGGAATTGCGCGGGACCAAGTCTGGATTAAACTTGGGAATGTATAGAGTTGGACTAAAAAATTTGAGGTATTTTCGTTAAATACACAATTTATGGCGAATTTTTAAAGTTAGGTCGATAAATCTGCCCTGCAGCAGAAAAGTTCAAACAGGGCAGCAACTTGTTTGTCTTGCTGCGATTCCTACAAGATGAGTTTTGGGGCAAAACTAATTTTGTTTTAAAATTTGATTAACTCGGTTCATTGCTCTATAACTTCAGAATTTTAGGAGTTAAGGATTGGGAGTTGTGAATTTTTGAAAGTTAATGATTAAAGTTGGAGAGAATAGCAAGTTATGCATCAACTTCCAATGCTTATAACTCTTAGAATTGAAATGTAATTGGGTTGCAACCAAGACAGCATCTGCTCCCTCGGGTGGTGGTGTAAGACCCAAGACTTTTGAGAAGTCCTATTTTGAACTAATCTCAAATCATATATTTATTTATATTTTTAATTTCATAAATTATCTTATTGAAGGTAATTAAAGGTAGTTTTGATTAATTGGATTTGAAATAAATTAAGGTTTTTATCCAAACTCTATGCTTATGGAGTATTTCTCTATTTACAACTTAAAGTTCTAGAAATCTAAAAATAATGAGTTTGGGTTATTTAAATTAAGATTTTATCTAATTTTATAATTATTGAGTTATTTTATATATTTAAATTGTAAAGTTTGTAGTTGTGAAATAATAAGGATTTTTATATGATTTGGACTAAATAATTAATATTTTAAAATATTGATACTACTGTTTTGGAAAAACAAAGGATTTAAGTATATTATCTCTAATTATTTTGATTTGGGCATTTTACGGAAAATAATTTGTGAAATTGATGAGCAAATAGTATTTTCTATATATAATTAGTGTTGGATATAATTTGGGTTTCAATTACTATGTTGTCCACAATTTTATCAGAAATTACTAAAATGCCCCTAGCCCTAATTTTCTCAAAACCCTAACCCATGACCTGGTTCCCTTCTCACTCAACCTAGCAGCAGCAGCACATGATTTTCCTTTTTCCCTTTCCATGAAAGAAAGGAACGAAAAAGCAGAAAGAGAGAGAGAGAGAGAGAGGCTGAGTTGCTGCAGAGGAGAGTAAGGAAGTCGCCGCTCAGCTGGTCACCGCCGCTCATCCTCACTGCCGCCAGCTGCGTGTCCCACCAAGCCGCCGAACCTGCCACGCATCACCGCCACCAATCTCGCGCCGCCGCGGTCCCGTCGAGCTTCAGCCAACACCACACGAAACAAAGAGAGAGACCGATGGAGAAGAGGGCTGCGGAGGGGGAAAGAGCCGGCGATTGCAGTCGCCGTTGGGTCCTTGTTCCTCGCCGTTGAAGGAGCTGCTCCCAGCCACGGTGGTTGCCGATGTTCGCGCCGTTGCTGTCGGAGAACCCGAGGAGAGAGAAACGACACGACGGGAGAGAGAGGGAGTCGCCGTGGAGCCACAAGCTGCGCCGGTCGCCGCCGCGTCACGTCAGAGAGGAAGGCTGAGACTGAGCACCGCTGGGAGAGAGGAAGACGCGGGCTGAGGGGGCTTCATCCAGTCACCGCTGTCACCGGAGTTCTGAGGCCACCAGGACCACCGCCAGAGTTGCTGGAGGCTGCCGCCGCTCTGCCTAGTTTTGTGTTGAGTCACGCCGCCGTGCCTGGCCACCGGAAAACCCCGCTGCTGTCGCCGGAAAACTCTGCCGGTAAGGGTTTTTGAATTTGGTTTTCATTCGTTTAAAATTCTGGAAACTTTATCGTTTGCGTATGTGGGTTTTAGCTACCATTGCCGAAGTCCGGGTCGCCGCTGCCATTTGAGGTGGCTGCCGGGCTGCCGCCAAGCCGGTTCGGAGACCGTCGATATTTCGGTTCAGCCCTTCCTTCTTCGTTTGGTAAGCGTCTCGATCTGAAAGCCCTCTAGTTACTGCTTCATTATACGTTGAGGTGTTGTAGCATTCGTTGTTATGAGAGTTAATCTCGGCTATTATATGTTGCGATTAGAGTGGTTGTGGTTGCTGAGAAAGCGGGTTGGAGCTGAGGTTTTGACTGCAGTCGATTCGGGTCAATACGAAAGGAGTCAGTTAGCGAGTTTGGGTTGTGATTTCAACGTATCGAGGTAGGGGCTTTTTATACAAACTGATTCATTTTAAAGTGGAAGTTGTTATAAATAGATATGCTGTATAAAATGTATTTCTGGTGGTTATGTGAGTCTTATGAATTGTCTGGTTTTATCTTGAATGAATATGGGTGCTTGTTTGATTGTAACAATGTCTGATTTTGATAAATTGGAGATTTCTGGATTGGTTGATTTGAATGATTTTTGATAATTTGAAAGTTGAGTTTTGTTTTATTGGAAACTGATTTAGTCTTGAACCTGTCAGAAAGGATTGATGATTGATTTTGTTGGGACCCGAAAAAGGGTGGCAAAGTCCAAGTTTTAGGGGAGATGCTGCCGAAATTTCTAGAAAATCTGAGATTTTGATTGGAATTGTTATTTTGGAAAAGAATGAATTATGCTTTGACTTAAATATTTGAGAAATAAATTATGTTTGAACTTGCCTTAGTAGGAAAATCTCTATATCTTGGATGTAATTATTAAGAAAGGAATTATGCCTTAAAAATCAATTTAAATATGAAATTTTTATGTTTTGGAAATTAATTTACGTAAACAGATTTTGGAGGGGGTTTTAATGGGTTTAAAATAAACGTGGTTTTCAATTAATCTATTTCACTTTACGACATTTAGGAAGAGCTTGAAGTATTTTCTGGAACTTTGATTTATTAAAATTGAAACACTTCCCGAGCCCTTGGAAACAGATTTAAGAATGAAACTGAAATTGGTTTTCGGTTTAAAAATGATTTGGTTTTGGCTTAAGTTTGGTTGGTTTTGAAATTGGTTCGGAATAATTGGAAACACGATTTGGTTTTGGGTTTAAACCCTATTCTATTTATTCAACTCAAGAAGTTAAAGTTTCGGAGGTTTTCAAGGAATTTAAGAAATGAGTTAGGTTATTCTCCCCTGAAGTCTTGAGACTCCGCTGAGGAATCTTACGACCAAATCTTGATTTAGAAATGAATGATTTTGAGTCTTTCAAAGAGATTTTGAACTTGGCATGGTTTTGAGATCTTTGGAAGTGTTGGAAAGATGTGGAAAGTGGCTCCGTTTTGAAAAGTGATTCTTGGCTAGCTGTGATTTGACTACGTTTGTTACTTAAAAGTAAATGGGCCAAGAATGATTTTGAATTAAGATTTTGAGCCTGATTGATTGTAGATATCATCAAGATTGATGAGTTATTGTTTGGTAGGCGTAAGGGCCGGGTTCGTCCCGCTTATGCTGAGAGATTTGATAATTGACGAGATTGTTGATAAGTCGTTTGCGCCTGGCAAGGACGGTGGTTAATCCCGCTTGTCGAGGTTGCGGCGCCCGCGTAAGGACGGTGGTTAATCCCGCTTACGTGTAGATGTGAGGTCGGAGGCAAAGTATCCCGCTCACATCCTTTGGGATCACAGGAGTGTGCAGGCACTAACATCCTGGACCGTGTGGCGGGCACGTTATCCCAGAGGGTTCTCATTTATACGTGACCGAAGGGCAACATTCCCATGGGAATGTGTCGGGTTGGCAATTGAACCGACAATGTGATATCACAGCCAGTAGGACAGGCATTCATCATTTGCATCTATGTGATATTGTTTGGGTGTGCATATTGTATTTGGTTTGCCTATGTGAATACTTATGTTAACTGCTAACTGTTATACTTGTTGTAATTGCTCTTGATTGTGCTTGAACCACATTAATTGTGATTGTGTTTGAATTGATTGGTTTGTGATGAGTTGGTTGCTGATTGAGCTGTTTGGGCCGGGGGCCGTGTTGGAATGGATGGGCTTGAGGCCGTGATTGGTATATTGAGTCCTAGTTCTGTATAAAGTATCTGATCGGTTCAGTATAGACTTAATGAACCTATGCTTGGAACAGGATGATCATTTATACCGCGTAGGTAACTGCTTTCATGGTTGCGGTCTAGGAAAAACTTTTCAGACATTTTCTTTAAGAAAGGAAAAAAGGTTTTGTTTTACAATATTTGAGAAATTTAGCAAGTTTTCAAAAAGGAATTTTCTGGATTACGAATGTGAACCTATGGTTTTTAGAAAGACTCATAAGACGAGCAATAATCACTGAACTCTAAGAATGATTTTATCTTTACGTATCTTGTTATAGCAATTTCTGTAATCCTATAGTGAGAACAAGCGAGGATGACGTTCTCACTCCCCTACAGGTTATTCCTTTTCAGAATATGGAAGACGAAGCTTCAGGAGAGTTATGTTTATTTTCTGTTTATTCGGTCCTTTTGTATTACCATAGCTATTGTTTTCCCTCGCCTTTATCTTTATTATGTTTGTAAGAGGGATAGGAAATTATGATATGTATATTTGTAAATTAGTGTGTGTGTGTGTGTGTGTGTGTGTGTGTGTGTGTCTATATATATATATATCTTAAAGTTGTATCTGATTTTGCATGTACATGTATGTTTAGGTTTTCACAAAAAAAGAGTTACGAAAGGTTATGCGGTTTTAAGTTTTAAACAAGCTCATATTTTAGTCTTAAATATTATAAGAGTCATGGTAATACTCGAGCTATCAGAGTGGCGCAGCCGGAAGCGTGACATTTTGATAGTTAGGGTGTTACAGGTGGTGGTCGTCATCTTCTCAACTAGGTGAGCTCCAGTTTTCAACCCTGTTTTTTCTCTAGTTCAATGTTGATTTCGGTGAATTTGGTGGTTGTTGAATGTGGTTGTTACTGTTTCATTTAGTTTTTGGAGTTGTTGTTGGCTTGTTGCTGTTATTTCTCTGCTTCGATGTTAATTTTGGTGAACCTGAGCAAATTTTAGAGTTGTTGCTGTTCTTTCTATTTGTTTGTTGAATGTTGATTTTTTAGAGTTGTTGTTGCTGTTCTTTCTCTGGATCGATGTTAATTTCGGTGAATCTAAGCAAATTTTAGATGTGTAATGTTAAATACTTGTCTAAACTTTCAAAAGTTTTTAATTTTTAGTATATGTGTAATGTATATATGTTTTGATGATATGTTTTTTTTCTTAAGTTGAAGAAAAATAAATGTAAGTGTTTATGTCTAATGTGACTTTGCTTTGCATGTTAATGAAGCAGGTGCTAAGCTTTCATATGGTAAAGTGGTTGAAACAAAAGTTTCTGAGTGTTGAGAAGGAAGAATAGCAATACTAGAAAAATCTATCAACGCCCAATATGGGCAGGCTCCTTCGAAGAAAAGTATAGACCATTATATATTTCTAAAAAGCTCTGAAAGTTAGCTTTCCAACGCCGTTGAGAGCGCGTCATTTGGACCTCGGGATCTCCAGAAATGCTCGTTATAGTGCATAGAGATCAGAATCTGACAGCATCTGCTACGCTTTCCTTGCCTCTGAATTGGACTTTGCCAAAACTCCTTAATTTCAGCTAGAAATTACATGAACTCATCAGAAAACACAAGTCAAAGTAGAATCTAATAATGTAAATTTTACACTAAAACCTACGAAAATATGATAAAACTTAAACAAAACATAACTAAAACACTATGAAAATAATGCCAAAAAATGTATAAAATATCTGCTCATCACATGATCCGAGCTCGACCCAACATTGGGAGCAAGTAAGAGCCCCCTATTTCTGGTATCAATGCTAAAAGAGGATAACTGCTTACTTGGCAGTGACCTCCCATATAGTGGGGCATATATAATGACCAACTGCTAGCAGGAGATTAACTCTATTATGCTGTGTTTGGTTTATGTATGGGTGAAGACATAGACACAAATACACAAATATTGAAGACATATACATAAGGAGACACAAAATTTTTACTTTGTTTGATAACTATGCACAAGACAGAACATAAATTGCAAATAATATTATTCTTATCTCCCAAAAAAAATCACCACAATCACTACTATTAAGGATAAAAGTGGAAAAACTTGTATCTTAACCTTTGTGTCTTAGTATCTCGATAAAATGGCAGTACACAAATTTTATGTATTTGTGTACTAGTGTGTACCACCGTGTCTTTACTTATTTTGTATATTTAAAAACCAAACATGAAACATGGGTGTGAGTGTGTCACCGTATCTCAAAATTTGGTAGACACACCCATTAAACAAACGATACTTTAGTGACTGAGTCATTTTTCAACTCTATAAATACCATCCTATTTTAGATATTATTCATCTAAGTGACACACACCTTATTAAAACTCTTGTTGACTTAGATATCAAAATTTTTTGCAGATACCTTCCATCATCGTCTAGGTGAGAATAATCGTGTGACTCGGCTTAATAAATCTATCAGCATTTCAAGTAAACTTTGAAATACTTAATATTGGTACTGCACTTTTTATGATTAGAAAATCATTTACCTTTACTATTTGAGCCAAATCTCTTAGTTAGATCTCATACAATTTTAACTATATTTTTCTTTTAAAAGAAACTTTATTAGATCCTAGAATGTGAGTATAAGCGTAAGTTTAATGTAGCAAAGATGGAAATATTTAAATAGAAGAGTAACCAAAGTCGGAATAATATTTATTGTTGAAAAGCTAGTAAATTATTGTTTTTGGTGGTTTGAAAATATGGAAAGAAAATTAATACATTATTCAGTTAAAAAGGTGATCAGATGAATGATAGACAAATAGTAAAAAGTAGAAGTAAATTAAAGAAAACTAATTTATATATAAAATTATCACTATAAAAATGATAATAATAGTGGATAATAATATTGTTTCATTCATGAAACTAACCTCGTCTTAGGATAAAGTTTTTTTTTTGTTAGTTAAAAAAAATCTAATTTTAAGTGTGTACTATACTATGTGTTAACAATGCCTTTAAGTCACTTTAAGGCTCCGTTTGAATTATGTCTAATATAGAAATACGAAGGCAAAAATAAAAAAGTGAAGATAAAAATATGTTTGGAAGCAGGGTTGGAGACAAAATATAAAAATTGTCTTTGTCTTTATTCAAATTATATATTATATATGTATTTCTGTTCTCTCTAAAAGCACGGACGCAGGAATGATGCATTGAGGATAAATCATTTAATAAAAATTTTTCCTACCTTATCCTCATTAAAATTTAATTATTTCAAAATTATCCTTGTTATTTGTATCATTTTGTTTGTCCTAATTATTTTTCTTTCTCGTGACTCCATCATCATCATTGCAATTCTCTTTAAACTGGGAATTACTCAAATTATATCTTATTCTCGTTATGTTTCATAATTCCACTTCTCGCACTTTCATATTTATCCTTCCTTGAGATTAGTCTCTCTTTTCTACTCTTCCTATTCTTTATTCTTTTGCATAGTTACCACCATAACGATGATCAAACACATAAGTGACAATAATTAGGGCTGACAATTCATACTCTATTCGCAGGTATTCAATCTGATCCAACTCATTCGAATAAGGTAGGTTATCCAACCCGTTGCGAATAGGATAGGATAGGTATGCATGCGGATAGAGTAGGGTACGGGTGTAAAATCCAAATTTTATTTTGAAAATATCTTATTAAAAGAAATTAAATAATTAAATTAAAATTTTATTTAATTTCATAATTATTGAATAATTTTTTATATTTAAATTATACAATTTAACAGTTGTAAAAAAAAATAAGAATTTTATATGATTTAGTTTTAAATAATTAAAATTTTAGAATTTAATACTTTAATTTTATAAACAAATAAAATAAATTATATTATCTTTAATTTCAAATTAGAATACTTGAATTAAAAGCTAAATTAGCAAATTGATAAGTAATATTTTTTTAAAGTAATTTTAAGGAATTAAATTATATTTTAAATTTATACATTATAGCGATAATTTTATTAAAATTACCTAAATTACCCAAAAATTCTCAAATTGAACCCACTAACACTAATCTTACCTCACCGCCACTCACCCTACCCTCTCTTAACACATACAACCGTATCAAAATCCTGCATCTAAGCCATTCCAATTTGCAATTCCATTTCATTCATAGATTCCATTATTAAATGATGTCATGAGATGACTTAGTCAATGTCCCATACCCAACAATCCCTAAAGCCTCTCGAACTCACCACTCCATTGATTCCTGCATCTTCCAACTCCGTACGTGGAAGCCCTTCACTAACAAACACCCTTATTTCTCCGAAGGCAAAACCCCTTCTGTTCCGATTGACCTTTCCAAGCTTTCTCTTCTCGACGATGATTCCACTCCTAAACCCGTCAATTCATCATCCTGCCATCACTACTACCATGAAGCCACCGAACAGAGCTGAGGAAGAGAGAGGGACGAACTCGCGAGGGAGAATGATAGGAGGTTGTGCCGCCGCCGCTACCAAGGTCCATCACCGTCGCCAAAGTTCGCAACGCCGTCGGGAAGCCCAGCCGCGGTGAGATAGAGAGCGCTCATGAGGGTTAGAGCCACGAGGAGTTGTGAACCGCCGCTGTTGACGGAGAAGAGGAGAGATACGAGAGAAGGATAGGAAGAGAAGCTGCGCCGCCTCCTCGCGCCAGTCACCGTCGCTGTTGGTGACGAAAATCGTCACCGCCATCCGTGCTTCTGTCGCCGTCAGAACCGTACGCCGCCGTTAGAAGGACCTTCATCGCTGTTGTTAACGCGAACGAGAGAGAAGGAAGACCGAGGAAAGAAGGGGTTATTCCCTTCGTTGCCGAGCCACAGCCACCGTCGTCACTGTCGAGCCACCACCGGAGGAGGTCTGTGCTACTAGAGCTCAACGGAAGTCACTTGGGTTTGCTGTCACTCCTCCTAGTTCTGTTTGAATCGCGTCACCGCATCTCTGGATGCCAGGAACGGCGCCATAGCTGCCGGAATCACTGCTTGAGTTGCTGCTTTTCAGTTCAGTGTTTCTTCTTAGTTGCGGTAGGCGTTTTCATTCCTGAAATTCTTTTGGTCACTGTTCTGTTATCTTAGATGAGGTTTTACGGTGTTATTTGTTATATGATTAAGTTTCGGTTATTATATATTGTGAATAGAGTTACTGTGGTTGCTGCGGAAGTGGGTTAGAGTTGAGGTTGTGGCTATCGAGGTTACAAGCCGAGAAGAAGACGCACTGTATAGCTTTTGAGTTTTGACGAGTTGAGGTAGGGGTTTTCTTAAAATCTATTTTATATTACAGAGTTGTGATAAATAGATATTGATGCAAAGAGATTTACTTCTGTGATTATATTTGTCTTATGGATGTGATGGTTTGTTGGACTAAATTACTGGGTGCTTGATTGCGTGAATGGTGTGTGGTTGTGGATAAAAACCGTTTTGGAATGTCATTTACTTGATTATTAAAAAAGGTGGATTTTCTTGGTTTTAGAGTTTACTTAGTAATATAAATGAAATGATTTTGGAAATAATTTGAGATATGAAAACAAATTGATTCTGGAAGCGGTTTGATTGTGAGTTGGTTTGATTTTTTGAATGATTTAATATTTGAGCTGATTCAATTTTAAAGAGTTTTATTGTTAGAATTGGTTGATTTGAAAATGATTTGACATTGGAACTGGTTCAATTCTGGAAAATGTTTGAGATTCGGAAATGGTTGAGAAAAAGTTTGAGAAATGTTTGGATGGGAACTGAAAAGGGTGGCAGTGTCCGAGTTTTAGAGGAAACGCTGTCGAAATTTTATAAAATTAAAAGTTTTATTTAAAGTAATTAATTAAAAAAAATTGTTTTTAAGCATTATACGTTTTAAGATTGATCTGGCTATCAAAGAAAGAATTTTGTTTTGGAATTGAGATTGTTAACGAACAGAATGAAAAAGAGGATGATGAGGATTTTATTTGAAATATGGTTTTGAAATGAACTTGGAAATGAGATTTGGATTTGATGAATGATTATGATGTTGAGAATGTTGAGATGTGAACTTGAATTATTCACATGGCTTATGAATTTGAAATATCTGAGATACGAGGTTTCCTGGATTAAGTGCCGTGGCTTGCCACCACGTGTACCAGGTTGAAAACTCGATACTCTGTTGACCCTACGACGTAAGTGTGTGACCGGGCACTATATAAATTCCCGGGAATGTTACCCCCATTGAGTAATATTGATTATTTGAGAAAAAGCTATGCATAGACTCTTGGGGATGCACGTCGAGAGACAGTCTAAGTACAATTCAGACTTGTCGGGTTGGTTGGATAACCGACATATGAGCCTCATCAGCCATAGGACAGGCATGCATCATATGTATTTGTATGCTTTGCTTGAGTTTGAACTTGTTTTGGTTTGCCTAATTGTTAAACTGTTCGTAACTGCTACTTGAACTATTTGCTGTAACTGCTGCCTACTTGTGCTTTCCTTGTCTGCCTTGCCTGTGTTTGTCCTGGCGTGCTACATTTGAGATCGCACTTTGGTGCTGAATTAATGATTGTGTTGTTTGATTGCGTGGTTGGTTTCTGATTGAGATTTTCTTATAAGAAAGGAAAGGTTTCAGATTTCTGAAAGATTAAATATTGTTTCTTTGAAAAGGTTTTGAACGATTACCTATTGGTTTTTTTAAAAAATTCATAAGGCAATAATAATCACTGAGCTTGAAAACAGTTTTCCTATTAAATATCTTCTTATGACAACTTTGAAACTCCATGGTGAGACCGTGTGGTTAAGTTCTCACCCTCCTACAGCTTTACTTTTCAGGAACCGAATGAAGAAGCACTAAGAAGAGTTATACATTCCCTCGTCTTTGTTATTACAATTTTGTAAGAGGGATAGGAGTTGTATGTTTTATATATATATATATATATAAGAAGTCCTGTATATGGATCTATGCCTGCTTGTTTATTTTAGATGAAGTATGTATTTCCGGTTTATAAAGTGATTAGCGATACGGTGTTGAGTCACAGGCTCCTATTTTAATATTTAGTATGTAAAGTAGTCATAATACTTCTTGCTATCAGAGTAGCGCAGCCGGAAGCGTGACTTCTGATAGTGAGGGTGTTACAACGGGTTTAGGGTGTACCTTTTCCTATTCTGCCCACACCTCATATATAACACATAGTTTATAAAAATTAGGTATATAGTGAAGGAAGTAAGAGTTGAACCCCAACCTCCCTTATGTAATGACTTACAATAAGTGAACAACCACTAAACTAGTTAGTTAATTTAGTAATTTAGAGCATTAGTTTTTTATTTTTTATGTTATTAATATGTATAAAATTTGAAATGATTGAATTTTATATTTACTTTGAAAAATTTGATATTTCTGCGGACAGGGTAGGGTTTAGAACTTTAGGGTGCGGGTAGGATTAGGGTTGAGAGATTCTCAACCCGCGGGTAGGGTAAGGTAAAGTATTAATAAAATTTTCAACCCGCGGGTAGGATTAGGGTAGAGTCCAAACCCTACCCTACCCTACCCATTACCAGCCCTAGCCACAACTGTCAACTTGTATCTAATGGCGACGACTGGTGGTTGAGGGCTTGAGGCTAGACTGGTGACACGAATTCTAGTTTCATTCGCCAGTAGTAACAACAAGAAAATACAAAGTGTTATTTGTTCTTTATTTGAAAAATCTTTTTAATGATGTTTAATTGTTTGGATCTTATTTGCTTTTTGTTGAATTATTTTATTTTGAAGGTTAGAGTGTTTTTGTAAGAATGATTTTTTATTATTATAGAACAATGAAGAAGGAATTTGATAGTAGGGTAAGATAAGAAAAAAAATGAATAATTATTACTTTTTTGTATTTGTATTATTATTAAACATAATACAAAGATTTTTTTTGTGTTTTTTTCTCTTTGTATTTCTCTCTTCTAATAATTTTGTCTCTGTCTCTACATTTGTATTTCAAGACACAATCCAAACAAAATTTAAGTTACACTTTTTGATCATAGCTATTTTCAAAATTACTATTCAAAAGATTAGATACTTACTATGATTTTGTAATATATTTTCAAAGAAGGTTTCTGTATATTTCTATGATATGAGCACATCAGTTCTTAATAACCTTAGAAATAATTATTAATTTGATATTCAAAAGATTTAGATGCTAACAAAAAAAATTCTAAAAGATGTTATTGACAAAAAAAATCCTAAAAGAGAATTAATTTTGATAAAAGTGACCAATCGTCAATTAAATTACCTGATGTTAAGGTTAAACGCTGACTATCAGTTAATAATTATTATAATTACAAAAGTTATTCATACTTTTAATTTTTAAAATTTTAAAAACACCTCATTTCAATTTTTCAAAAAACTTAATCTCATTTCCCCCCTAAAACTCTCCTCCTCCTCCTCCTCCTCCTCCTCCTCCTCCTCCTCCTCCTCCTCGTTGTCAATGTTTTCTTCTTTTTTCCCAATATCCTCAATATGTATTTCAAATTTAATATATATTTTGTTTTCTCTAAGTTTATTCACTTACATGTATGGTGCACGAAATTGTGATCTCAGGCAACGGCGCCAGAAACTCTGTACGCACGTCTTAATAAATCGTTTTTCATTCACAACTTCGATACAACTAACCAGCAAGTGCACTGGGTCGTCCAAGTAAAAAACCTTACGTGAGTAAGGGTCGATTCCACGGAGATTGTTGGTATGAAGCAAGCTATGGTCACCTTGTAAATCTCAGTCAGGCGGATATAAAATAGTTATGGAGTTTTCGAACATAAATAATAAATAGATAGAAAATAAGGATAGAAACACTTATGTATATCATTGGTGAGAATTTCAGATAAGTGTATAGAGATGCTTTCGTTCCTCTGAACCTCTGATTTCCTGCTGTCTTCATCCAATCAGTCTTACTCCTTTCCATGGCTAGCTTTATGTAAGGACATCACCGTTGTTAATGGCTACTTTTTATCCTCTCTGGAAAATGGTCCGATGCGCTGTCACTGCATGGCTAATCGTCTGGAGGCATCACCCTTGTCAATGGCTGCATCCCATCCACTTGTGAAAATGGTCCAAATGCTCTGTCACAGCACGGCTAATCATCTGAGGTTCTCGATCATACTGGAATAGGATTCACCCTCCTTTTGCGTCTGTCACTACGCCCAGCACTCGCGAGTTTGAAGTTCGTCACAGTCATTCAATCCCAGAGTCCTACTCGGAATACCACAGACAAGGTTTAGACTTTCCGGACTCTCATGAATGCCGCCATCAATCTAGCTTATACCACGAAGATTCTGATTAAGAGATCTAAGAGATACTCATTCAATCTAAGGTAGAACGGAAGTGGTTGTCAGGCACGCGTTCATAGGGAATGATGATGATTGTCACGTTCATCACATTCAGGTTGAAGTGCGAATGAATATCTTAGAAGCGGAATAAGTTGAATTGAATAGAAAAACAGTAGTACTTTGCATTAATCTTTGAGGAACAGCAGAGCTCCACACCTTAATCTATGGAGTGTAGAAACTCTACCGTTTGAAAATACATAAGTGAAAGGTTCAGGCATGGCCGAATGGCCAGCCCCCATGATCTAAGAACTAGGCGTCCAAAGATGTTCCAAAGATGTCTAATACAATAGTAAAAAGTCCTATTTATACTAAACTAGTTACTAGGGTTTACAGAAGTAAGTAATTGATGCATAAATCTACTTTCGGGGCCCACTTGGTGTGTGCTTGGGCTGAGCTTGAATGTTACACGTGTAGAGGTCAATCTTGGAGTTGAACGCCAGTTTGTAACGTATTTCTGGCATTCAACTCTGGCTTGTGACGTGTTTCTGGCATTTAACTCCAGACAGCAGCATAAAACTGGCGTTCAACGCCCTTTTACGTCGTCTAAACTCGGCCAAAGTATGGACTATTATATATTGCTGGAAAGCCCTAGATGTCTACTTTCCAACGCAATTGAAAGCGCGCCATTTTGAGTTCTGTAGCTCCAGAAGATCCACTTTGAGTGCAGGAAGGTCAGAATCCAACAGCATCAGCAGTCCTTCTTCAACCTCTAAATCTGATTCTTGCTCAAGTCCCTCAATTTCAGCCAGAAAATACCTGAAATCACAGAAAAACACAAAAACTCATAGTAAAGTCCAAAAATGTGAATTTAACATAAAAACTAATGAAAACATCCCTAAAAGTAACCAGATTCTACTAAAAACATACTAAAAACAATGCCAAAAAGTGTATAAATTATCCGCTCATCACAACACCAAACTTAAATTGTTGCTTGTCCCTAAGCAACTGAAAATCAAATAGGATAAAAAGAAGAGAATATACTATAAATTCCAAACTATCAATGAAACATAGCTCCAATCAGATGAGCAGGACTTGTAGCTTTTTGCCTCTTAAATAGTTTTGGCATCTCACTTTATCCATTGAGGTTCAGAATGATTGGCATCTATAGGAACTCAGAGTTCAGATAGTGTTATTGATTCTCCTAGTTCAGTATGTTGATTCTTGAACACAGCTACTTTATGAGTCTTGGCCGTGGCCCTAAGCACTTTGTTTTCCAGTATTACCGCCGGATACATAAATGTCACAGACACATAATTGGGTGAATCTTTTCAGATTGTGACTCAGCTTTGCTAAAGTCCCCAATTAGAGGTGTCCAGGGTTCTTAAGCACACTCTTTTTTTTTTTTGCTTTGGACCTTGACTTTAACCGCTCAGTCTCAAGTTTTCACTTGACACCTTCACGCCACAAGCATATGGTTAGGGACAACTTGGTTTAGCCGCTTAGGCCAGGATTTTATTCCTTTAGGCCCTCCTATCCACTGATGCTCAAAGCCTTGGGATCCTTTTTATTTACCCTTGCCTTTTAGTTTTAAGGGCTATTGGCTTTTTGCTCTTGCCTTTTGGTTTTAAGAGCTTTTGGCTTTTTCTGCTTGCTTTTTCTTTTTCTTTCTATTTTTTTCGCCAATTTTTTTTTCTGTAAGCTTTGTTCTTTGCTGCTTTTTCTTGCTTCAAGAATAATTTTTATGATTTTTCAGATTATCAAATAACATGTCTCCTTGTCATCATTCTTTCAAGAGCCAACATATTTAACATTCTTAAACAACAACTTCAAAAGACATATGCACTGTTCAAGCATTCATTCAGAAAACAAGAAGCATTGTCACCACTTCAATATAATTAAACTAAGTTGAAGGATAAATTCGAAACTCATGTACTTTTTGTTCTTTTGAATTAAAACAGTTTTCATTTAAGAGAGGTGATGGATTCATAGGACATTCATAACTTTAAGACAAAGTTACTAAATACTAATGATCATGTAATGAAGACACAAACATGGATAAGCACTTAACATAGAGAAAACGAAAAACAGAGAATGTAAGAACAAGGAATGATTCCACCTTAGTGATGGTGGCGTTTCCTTCTTGAGGAACCAATGATGTCCTTGAGCTCTTCTATGTCTCTTCCTTGTCTTTGTTGCTCCTCTCTCATTGATTTTTGATCTTCTCTTATTTCATGAAGGATGATGGAGTGCTCTTGATGTTCCACCCTTAATTGTCCCATGTTGGAACTTAATTCTCCTAGGGAGGTGTTGATTTGCTCCCAATAGTTTTGTGGAGGAAAATGCATTTGAGGCATCTCCGGGATCTCATGGTGATGAGCTTCATGCGTCTCTTGAGATCCATGAATGGGCTCTCTTGCTTGCTCCATCCTTTTCTTAGTGATGGGCTTCTCTTCCTCAATGGGAATGTCTCCTTCTATGAAAGCTCCAGCTGAGTAACATAGATGGCAAATAAGATGAGGAAAAGCTATCCTTGCCCAAGGAGAGGGCTTTTCGGCTATTTTGTAGAGTTCAAGGGAGATGACTTCATGAACTTCTACTTCTTCTCCAATCATGATGCTATGGATCATGATGGCCCGATCCACAGTAACTTCAGATCGGTTGCTAGTGGGGATGATGGAGCGTTGGATGAACTCCAACCATCCTCTAGCCACAGGCTTGAGGTCCAGTCTTCTTAATTGAACCGGCTTGCCTTTGGAGTCAATCTTCCATTGAGCTCCTTCCACACATATGTCCATGAGGACTTGGTCCAACCTTTGATTAAAGTTGACCCTTCTAGTGTAGGGGCGTGCATCTCCTTGCATCATAGGCAAGTTAAACGCCAACCTCACATTTTCCGGACTAAAATCTAAGTATTTCCCCCGAACCATGGTGAGATAATTCTTTGGGTTCGGGTTCTTACTTTGATCATGGTTCCTTGTGATCCATGCATTGGCATAGAACTCTTGAACCATTAGGATGCCGACTTGTTGGATAGGGTTTGTTAGAACTTCCCAACCTCTTCTTTGGATTTCATGTCGGATCTCCGGATACTCATTTCTCTTGAGCTTGAAAGGGACCTCGGGGATCACCTTCTTCTTGGCCACAACATCATAGAAGTGGTCTTGATGGGATTTGGAGATGAATCTTTCCATCTCCCATTACTCGGAGGTGGAAGCTTTTGTCTTCCCTTTCCCTTTTCTAGAGGATTCTCCGGTCTTGGGTGCAATCAATGGTAATGGAAAAACAAAAAGCTTATGCTTTTACCACACCAAACTTAGAATATTGCTCGCCCTCGAGCAAGAGAAGAAAGAATAGATGAAGAAGAAGAAGAAATGGAGAAGAGGGAGAGAGAGAGGTGTTTCGGCCAAGAAGGGGAAGAGAGGGTTGTGTTGTGTGAATTTGAAGAAGAATGGAGGGCTTTATATAGGGAAGGGTGGGGGGGGGGGTAAGGTTCGGCCATAAGGGTGGGTTTTGGGTGAGAAATTGATTTTGAATTTTGAAGGTAGGTGGGGTTTATGAGGTAGGTTTATGGGGAAGAGTGGATGAATGTGAGTGGTGAAGTGGTGATAGGGAAGAGAGATTGAGGTGATTGGTGAAGAGTTTTGGGGAAGAGTGTTTATGGGATTGTGTGAAAGAGGGGTGAGAAGAAGTGAGTGGAGGTAGGTGGGGATCCTGTGGAGTCCACAGATCCTGAGGTGATCCTGTGGGGTCCACAGATCCTGAGGTGTTCAAGGATTTACAACCTTGCACCAAATTAGGCATGCAAAATGCCCTTGCACACAACTCTGGGCGTTCAGCGCCAGATTGGTGCTTGTTCTGGGCGTTGAACGCCCATTTGTTGCCCATTTCTGGCGTTGAACGCCAGAACCATGCTTGTTCTGGGCGTTCAGCGCCAACTCTTCTCCAGGGTGCAATTCTAGCGTTCAAATGCCCAGATGCTGCCCATTTTGGGTGTTCAGCGCCAGAACCATGCTCTGTTCTGGCGTTGAACGCCAGCCAGATGCTTCTTACTGGCGTTTAAACGCCAGTAAGGTCTTCCTCCAGGGTGTGATTTTTTTTTCTGCTGTTTTTTATTCCGTTTTCAATTTTTATATTTATTTTGTGACTCCACATGATCATGAACCTAATAAAACATGAAAGAACAAGAAAAATAAAATTAGATAAATAAAAATTGGGTTGCCTCCCAACAAGCGCTTCTTTAATGTCAATAGCTTGACAGTGGGCTCTCATGGAGCCTCACAGATGTTCAGAGCATTGTTGAGACTTCCCAACACCAAACTTAGAGTTTGGATATGGGAGTTCAACACCAAACTTAGAGTTTGGTTGTGGCCTCCCAACACCAAACTTAGAGCTTGATTGTGGGGGCTCTGGTTGACTCTGTTTTGAGAGAAGCTTTTTATGCTTCCTCTTCATGTTTACAGAAGGATGACCTCGAGTGTTAAACACAAGGGAGTCCTCATTCAATTGAAGGACTAGTTCACCTCTGTCAACATCAATCACAGCTCTTGCTGTGGCTAGGAAGGGCCTTCCAAGGATGATGGATTCATCCTCATCCTTCCCAGTATCTAGGACTATGAAATCAGCATGGATGTAAAGGCCTTCAACCTTTACTAACACATCCTCTACTTGTCCATAAGCCTGTTTTCTTGAATTGTCTACCATCTCTAATGAGATTTTAGTAGCTTGCACCCCAAAGATTCCCAGTTTCTCTATTACAGAGAGGGGCATGAGGTTTATCCCTAAACCAAGGTCACACAGAGCCTTTTCAAAGATCATGTTGCCTATGGTACAAGGTATTACGAACTTTCCAGGATCCTGTTTCTTCTAAGGCAATGTCAGTTGGTCCAGATCACTTAGTTCATTGGTGACCAAGGGAGGTTCATCTTCCCAAGTCTCAATACCAAATAATTTGGCATTCAGCTTCATGATTGCACCAAGGTACTTGGTAACTTACTCTTCAGTAACATCCTCATTCTCTTCAGAAGATGAATACTCGTCAGAGCTCATGAAGGGCATAAGGAGGTTCAATGGAATCTCTATGGTCTCTAGATGAGTCTCAGATTCCTTTGGTTCCTCAAAGGGAAACTCCTTATTGATCACTGGACATCCCAGGAGGTCTTCCTCACTGGGATTTACGTCCTCCCCTTCCTCTCCAGGTTCGGCCGTGTTGACTATGTCAATGGCCTTGCACTCTCCTTTTGGATTTTCTTCTGTATTGCTTGGGAGAGTACTAGGAGGGATTTCAATGATCCTTTTACTCAGCTGGCCCACTTGTGCCTCCAAATTTCTAATGGAGGACCTTGTTTCATTCATGAAATTTACAGTGGCCTTAGATAGATCAGAGACTAAGTTTGCTAAATTAGAGGTATTTTGTTCAGAGTTCTCTGTCTGTTGCTGAGTGGATGATGGAAAAGGTTTACTATTGTTAAACCTATATCTTCCACCATTATTAAAGCCTTGTTGAGGCCTTTGTTGATCCTTCTATGAGAGATTTGGGTGATTTTTCCATGAGGGGTTATAGGTGTTTCCATAAGGTTCACCCATGTAATTCACCTCTGCTATTGCAGGGATTTCAGGATCATAAGTTTCTTCTTCAGAAGATGCCTCTTGAGTACTGTTGGATGCAGCTTGCATTCCATTCAGACTCTGAGAAATCATATTGACTTGCTGAGTCAATATTTTATTCTGAGCCAATATGGCATTCAGAGTATCAATTTCAAGAACTCCCTTCTTCTGAGGCGTCCCATTATTCACAGGATTCCTCTCAGAAGTGTACATGAACTGGTTGTTAGCAACCATGTCAATGAGTTCTTGAGCTTCTGCAGGCATTTTCTTTAGGTGAATGGATCCACCTGCAGAAGTATCCAATGACATCTTAGCCAATTCAGATAGACCATCATAGAATATATCCAGGATGGTCCATTCTGAAAGCATGTCAGAAGGACACTTTTTGGTCAGTTCTTTGTATCTCTCCCAAGCTTCATAGAGGGATTCACCTTCTTTCTGTCTGAAGGTTTGAACATCCACTCTAAGCTTACTCAGCTTTTGAGGAGGAAAGAACTTGGCTAAGAAAGCCTTGACCAGCTTATCCCAAGAGTTCAGGCTATCCTTAGGTTGAGAGTCCAACCATATTCTAGCTCTGTCTCTTACAGCAAAAGGGAAAAGCATGAGCCTGTAGACTTCAAGATCTACTCCATTAGTCTTAACAGTATCACATATCTGCAAGAATTCAGTTAAGAACTGAAAAGGATCTTCAGATGGAAGTCCATGAAACTTGCAGTTCTGCTGCATCAGAGAAACTAATTGAGGCTTCAGCTCAAAATTGTTTGCTCCAATGGCAGGAATGGAGATGCTTCTTCCATGTAAATTGGAATTAGGTGCAGTAAAGTCACCAAGCATCCTCCTTGCATTATTATTATTTTTGGCTGCCATCTCCTCTTCCTGTTCGAAAATTCCTGACAGGTGCTTGTTGGATAGTTGTAATTTAGCTTCTCTTAGTTTCCTCTTCAGAGTCTTTTCAGGTTCTGGATCTGCTTCAACAAGAATATTCTTGTCCTTGCTCCTGCTCATATGAAAAAGAGGAAACAGAAAAATAATAATAATAGGGATCTTTTTTGCCCAAGTATAGAGGTTTCCTTAGGTGAGTGGAAGAAAGGAAGAGTAGAAGAAAAGAATGTAAAGAAAGAAACACAAGGGTGAGGAGAGCAGAGATGTGAGATGAAGAGAAGTGTTAGTAGATGAATAAACACATAGAAGGAGATGAAAGAGAAGGATTTTCGAAAATTATTTTTGAAAAAGGGTTAGTGATTTTCGAAAATGATTTTTTTGATAAAGGTTAGTAATTTTCAAAAATTAGGAATAAAATTAAAATCAAGAAATAATTAGTTAATTAAAAAGAATTTTTTGAAAAAGAGGGAGATATTTTCGAAAATTAGAGAAAGAGAGAGTTAGTTAGGTAGTTTTGAAAAAGATAAGAAACAAACAAAAAGTTAGTTAGTTAGTTGAAACAAATTTTGAAAATCAATTTTTGAAAAGATAAGAAGATAAGAAGTTAGAAAAGATATTTTAAAATCAAATTTTGAAAAAGATATGATTTTGAAAAAGATAAGATAAAAAGATATTTTTGAAAAGATATGATTGAAATTAGTTTTGAAAAAGATTTGATTTTTAAAATCACAATTAATGACTTGATTCACAAGAAATCACAAGATATGATTCTAGAACTTAAAGTTTGAATCTTTCTTAACAAGTAAGTAACAAACTTGAAATTTTTGAATCAAAACATTAATTGATGAAGATATTTTCGAAAATTTGATGTAAAATTAAGAAAAAGATTTTTGAAAAATATTTTTAAAATTTTCGAAAATAAATAAGAAAAGTGAAAAAGATATGATTTTTGAAAAAAATTTTGAAAAAGATAAGATTTTCAAATTGAAAATTTGATTTGACTCATAAGAAACAACTAGATTTTAAAAATTTTTTTGAAAAAGTCAACTCAAATTTTCGAATTTTATGAGAGAAAAAGGGGAAGATATTTTTTTGATTTTTGAATTTTTAATGATGAGAGAGAAGAACATGAAAATGATGCAATGCATGAAGATTTTTAGATCAAAACAATGAATGCATGCAAGAATGGTATGAATGTCAAGATGAACACCAAGAACACTTTGAAGATCATGATGAACATCAAGAACATATTTTTGAAAATTTTTATATGCAAAGAAAACATGCAAGACACCAAACTTAGAAATCTTTCATGTTCAGACACTATGAATGCAAAAATGCACATGAAAAACAAGAAAAGACACAAAACAAGAAAGCATCAAGATCAAACAAGAAGACTTACCGAGAACAACTTGAAGATCATGAAGAACACTATGAATGCATGAATTTTCGAAAAATGCAAGATGAACATGCAATTGACACCAAACTTATAACATGACACATGACTCAAACAAGAAACACAAAAATATTTTTTTGATTTTTTTTATTTTCTAATTTTTTTGGTATTTTTCGAAAATTAATGTGAAAAAGAAAAATAAGGATTTCAAAATTTTTAATATGAATTCCAGGAATCTTTCACTCTTAGCCTAAAGCTCCAATCTGAGGGTTAGGCATGGCTTAATAGCCAGCCAAGCTTTAGTATGGAATTACATGCATTGAAGTGATTAGTTGAAGCCTCAGTCCAAACGAATTTAGACATGGCTTTACATCCAGCCAGGATTCAACAAATCATCATGAAACACTAGAATGCATTCTTAAAAACTCTGAAGAAAAATATATTTTTGAAAACATTTTTTTTCGAAAATTTATTTGAAGAAAAACGAAAACAAAGAAAAATTTTTGAAAATTTTTTGAAAATAAAACAGAAAGAAAGTTACCTAATCTGAGCAACAAGATGAACTGTCAGTTGTCCAAACTCGAACAATCCCCGGCAACGGCGCCAAAAACTTGGTGCACGGAATTGTGATCTCAGGCAACGGCACCAGAAACTCTGTACGCACGTCTTAATAAATCGTTTTTCATTCACAACTTCGATACAACTAACCAGCAAGTGCACTGGGTCGTCCAAGTAATAAACCTTACGTGAGTAAAGGTCGATCCCACGGAGATTGTTGGTATGAAGCAAGCTATGGTCACCTTGTAAATCTCAGTCAGGCGGATATAAAATAGTTATGGAGTTTTCGAACATAAATAATAAATAGATAGAAAATAAGGATAGAAACACTTATGTATATCATTGGTGAGAATTTCAGATAAGTGTATAGAGATGCTTTCGTTCCTCTGAACCTCTGCTTTCCTGCTGTCTTCATCCAATCAGTCTTACTCCTTTCCATGGCTAGCTTTATGTAAGGACATCACCGTTGTTAATGGCTACTTTTTATCCTCTCTGGAAAATGGTCCGATGCGCTGTCACTGCATGGCTAATCGTCTGGAGGCATCACCCTTGTCAATGGCTGCATCCCATCCTCTTGTGAAAATGGTCCAAATGCTCTGTCACAGCACGGCTAATCATCTGAGGTTCTCGATCATACTGGAATAGGATTCACCCTCCTTTTGCGTCTGTCACTACGCCCAGCACTCGCGAGTTTGAAGTTCGTCACAGTCATTCAATCCCAGAGTCCTACTCGGAATACCATAGACAAGGTTTAGACTTTCCGGACTCTCATGAATGCCGCCATTAATCTAGCTTATACCACGAAGATTCTGATTAAGAGATCTAAGAGATACTCATTCAATCTAAGGTAGAACGGAAGTGGTTGTCAGGCACGCATTCATAGGGAATGATGATGATTGTCACGTTCATCACATTCAGGTTGAAGTGCGAATGAATATCTTAGAAGCGGAATAAGTTGAATTGAATAGAAAAACAATAGTACTTTGCATTAATCTTTGAGGAACAGCAGAGCTCCACACCTTAATCTATGGAGTGTAGAAACTCTACCGTTTGAAAATACATAAGTGAAAGGTTCAGGCATGGCCGAATGGCCAGCCCCCATGATCTAAGAACTAGGCGTCCAAAGATGTTCCAAAGATGTCTAATACAATAGTAAAAAGTCCTATTTATACTAAACTAGTTACTAGGGTTTACAGAAGTAAGTAATTGATGCATAAATCCACTTCCGGGGCCCACTTGGTGTGTGCTTGGGCTGAGTTTGAATGTTACACGTGTAGAGGTCAATCTTGGAGTTGAACGCCAGTTTGTAACGTATTTCTGGCGTTCAACTCTGGCTTGTGATGTGTTTCTGGCGTTTAACTCCAGACAGCAGCGTAGAATTGGCGTTCAACGCCCTTTTACGTTGTCTAAACTCGGTCAAAGTATGGACTATTATATATTGCTGGAAAGCCCTGAATGTCTACCTTCCAACGCAATTAAAAGCGCGCCATTTTGAGTTCTGTAGCTCCAGAAAATCCACTTTGAGTGCAGGGAGGTCAGAATCCAACAGCATTAGCAGTCCTTCTTCAACCTCTGAATCTGATTCTTGCTCAAGTCCCTTAATTTCAGCCAGAAAATACCTGAAATCACAGAAAAACACAAAAACTCATAGTAAAGTCCAGAAATGTGAATTTAACATAAAAACTAATGAAAACATCCCTAAAAGTAACCAGATTCTACTAAAAACATACTAAAAACAATGCCAAAAAGCGTATAAATTATCCGCTCATCAATGTAGCAACCAACAAACTCCTTGATAAGGACTTTGACAAGTGTACCAAATCGATTCAAGTAATATTATGGTGAGTATATATCGTTCCCACAAGAATTAAAGGATTGAGTAAACAATGTCTAATTGAAACCCTAATTAGATTAATGAACTTTTGTAAAAGGAAGAATTGAACTTAAAATAATATAAAAAAAAACGGATGAATGATGAGATGGATTGACAGTAGATAAAGATGTTAGGGGTTTATAGATGTTTAATTCTCAAGAAGGATATATTCATGTTTACTTCCTTGACTCATGCATAGATATTTTCACGACAAATCGTATGTAATCAAACCACAATTTCTTGATGATTTAATTTCTCTTATCTTAACTAATAGCCAGTTCCTTGGTCAATTAGTTAGTATTAAGAGGATTAACGTGCAATTCTGATTCAATGTCATATAACATTTAAAACTATTACTAGTCAATTGAAAAGTTACGAGAATGAATTTCAAAATAATCCCAAAAATAACTTTCCTAAAATAATTAAGGAATTCAAGACAGACTAGAGATATTTTTCAATACCTTTAATCATTTAGAATAAAATGAAATCCAAGTTCTTAAAAAGTATCAATGCATTAATCAAGATAAAAGAATAATCATTATCAATCTATAAAACTAAACAGAGCTCGTAACCCTAACATAAAAGAATTAGTGACTCATGGAAATAAACGAAAACAAAAGATAAAATATGCTAACGAATGCTAGATACCGAAATTGCTCATCTCCAACTTATTTATAATCTAATCCTAACCTAAATTTTAAATTTAAACTAAACCTAATCTCATCATTCCTAAAAAATATCAACTAAATGTAATCTTTCAAATTTAAATTAACTGAGATCTAATCTTGGTGAATTCTTGGAGTGAACCATGTCAAATATCCATGTTGTTGAGTGAAGATTGGGCCTGAGTGCATGGGCGCTGGGCGCCAGCCCATGGCGCTAGGTGCTAGGAAGTTGTTGCTTTGTTTTTCTTCGAAGGCGTTAGGCGCCAGGGTTGGGCGCTTGGCGCCAGGGCCTTGGGTGTAAGAAAATCTTGAGCACTAAGAGTTGGTGTTGGGTGCCAGGAATTGGGTGCCCGAGTGCCCCACCATGTTTTCTTCATGAGCGCCCTTCTTCATTGTTCCATGGGCGTGGGCGCCCTACCTTTGTTGCTTCATGGGCTTAAATTTTCTTGAAAATATCATCAGCACACAACAACTCTCAAAAAACTTGATGCATGGCAGAAGTTAACCAATTTAGAGATTTCAATTAAGAGACAGCGTTGCATGTATAGCTCTTAACCAGCTAAGATCTGCCTCACCAATTTAAAAAGGGTTGTCACAAAATTTTAGAAATAAAATACTGGGAGTATGAGTCCCAGGTCGTCTCCCAACGAGTTGCAGAAAAGAGTGCTAATTTATTAATCAGAAAATTCCCAGAAAGTTGAGTTTGATAATGAGCAATTAAAATAATTGTAAATTAAGGCAATAAAAATAAACTAAGAATAATTATTGATACTCTGAATAAAAGGCCTTGACTGGGGGAATAACTAAGTGAAACTTCTATCATTGTTGGGATCTTCTCAAGTGTGGTGTAAAAGGGTTGTTGTTCTCACTCGATTTTCCCTTACTAAATAAGGAAGGGTATGGTGATTGAACTAACTCTCACCCTCAGATCCTAGCCCTCTCCCTTGGGGAGGTCTAGTGTTAGAAGGTATGAAATTAGCCAACAACGTCCAGTTTAACCAAGCACTTGAGCATTCCAACTCAAGTATCACCTCTTAATCAACCTCCATGTCAAGTAGAAATTCTACTCCATTAACATGAAATTAATAATCATAAAAATATGAGAAGACATAATTAATTAAAATAAAATAGAGAATTAAAATTAATTAAAATAAAAATAACTTCATATATTAATAAATTCAAAATGTAACATAATTAATTGAATAGAGTCAATGAGTAACTAATTAAAATAAAGGAATAAGGAAACAAACTAAAGTAATGTCTTCAACGGAGGTAATAACTTTTAGCATCCAAAAATCCAAGCAAAAGCATAAACTATCAATGTAATGCAAATCGAAAAACTCATATCTGAAACTAAGAGCAATCCTAATGTGTGAATCTCAATGTGTGTGGATGCCTGTTGAGTCTCTGCATGTTCCCTAGGTTTAATCTGTGTTTCTGGGCCAAAAATTGGGTCAAAAAGTGGCCCGAAATCTCCCCCAGCATATTCTGTTATTTTTGTAGATCGCGCAGGTCACGCGTACGTGTCGTCCACGCGTTCGGGTCAGTCAGCGATTTTCCTTGTCACGCGTTCGCGTGGTTCACGCGTTCGCGTCACTCGTGCAGACTCCAATCCACGCGTTTGCGTCAGGCACGCGTCTGCATCATTGCGAATTCTTCACTTCACGCGTTCTCGTGGGCCATGCGCTCGCGTCATTGCTCGTTGGTCATCTCCTTAGTTTCTTGTGTTCCTTCCATTTTTGCAAGCCTCCTCTCCAATTTCCAAGCCATTCATGCCCTATGAAGCCTGAAACACTTAACACACGGATCACGACATCGAATGGAATAAAGGAGAATTAAAATACATAATTAAAAGTCTCTGAGAAGCAAGTTTTCAACCATGGAGTGATTTTGGGAAGGAATCGTAAATACATGCTTATCATATGAATAAGTGGGTAAAGAATTGATAAAACCACACAATTAAACACAATATAAATCATAAAATAATGGTTTATCAAAACTCCAAATGAAATAGATTAGCTGTGAAAACCTCAATCAACCTGAGAAAAACTACTAATATTTATTAAAATAAATACTAAAAAATTACTAAAGATTCTAAGGCATCACTCCTTCTTATTTTTCTTCGTCGCGACCTCTACCTTCTTCCTCATTCTTCCTCCGATCAACCTCTATCTCTACCTCACTTCAATGGCGTTGCCCTCCTCCTTCCTCCTTCTTCTCTCTCTTCTAAAAATAGATAGGTAAAAGAATGCGTGAGAATTCTGGCGGATTCCAAATAATAAAACTGTTGTTGGTGGAACTATTCTAAGAAATGATGTCGTCGGTGGAGAAATCGTCAACCATGTCATACGTCTTCAACAAGAACGGTGTCAGTCCACCTCTTTCTCCTACTTCGGTGGACTGTGGCACTCCTCCCTCCATTCTATATCCTATTAGAAAATCTTCTCCTTCTCGAAATAATTTTAGAGAGAGAAAATAGAAAAGAAAGAAGACTTGCAATTCTGATTCTAATCGGAATAAAAATGAGACTGTTTAGAGAGAGAGAAGGGGATATTTGAATGCACTGTTATTTGTGTGGCATGTTGATGGTTGTTGGCTTGGTGAAAAAATATTTCATTATCAGAAGGACCTTATAAATAATGAGTATTATGAATTCGAAATACATATTTGAGGAGATTAGGGAAGAAGAAGAGATTGATGGATACTAATAAAGAAGAGATGAGAGTTAAAAAAATTAGAGTTAAAAAAAGTTGAAATTGAAATATTTTTAAAATTATAAAAATTATAAGTATGGGTAATTTTTGTAATTATAATAATTATTAACTAACACGTTAGCGTTTAATCTTAACTCCAGATAACTCAATTGAGAATCAGTTATTTTTGTCAAAATTAATTCTATTTTAATTTTCTTTTTACAATAACATCTTTTAAGATCATTTTTGTGATCTTTTGATACTAAATTTGCATTTACCTCATAACCTTATTATTCTCTACATAACCCAGTAAAGAGGATATAATGAGTGTTTTAATGATCCTAACTGATACGTACGTCATACCTTGCCCAAAGTTGAAATAAATTCGGACACGAAAGCCATGACTTATGTAACAAACTAAATCAAGGTAACAATAGAATCACAAAATTGACACAGCAAGAAAGGCGGAACCTACTGAGAATATCGACAGTGTTCGAATCAAGCATAATAGGCTTACTCTTTATAAGAAGGGAGAAACAACGTGAAAGGGGTAGCTCCAGAAAAGAATCATACATTCACACCTTCTTATTTACTTGTAATTTGCTTCTTTATTAAGATTATTCCACTAACTTGAGCGTCGGAGTACCTTTTGCAGGTATCCCCGCTCGTTGTGTTCTGGTTGAACCCGATGAGTAGTTCTTCCAACGGATCAACCCGCTACTCTAAGGAGGTGCTATAACTCGGCGGAACCTTCACGGATAGAACATTTGGAGCCTATCGTGGGGCCATAGACTAACCCCACCATATTTGTTTCCTTTAATTGTGCACTCTTTTGACAGGGACTTTGATCATGGTCGACAATGGGATCCCACAACTGTCGCAATCCGAGTTGTTGGTGCAAAATTGACAACACAAACACAAATGCAAGATCAGCCGAGCTTGATATTGCAGAAGAAGATAGTGAGGTCACCATCCTCAGACAAAGGGCAATGCAACAATTGAATGAACGAAAGTATAACAGTAGAGTAGTTCCCGAGTTTTTCAAAAAGGTGATCTTGTTATTCGGCGAACAGAAGAAGCAAGGAGACCACCAGGATATGGCAAGCTAGCTGCAACTTGGGAAGGCTCCTATCGAATCGCAAAAGTGCTCGGCATGAGGGCTTATTTGTTACAAATGTTGAAGGGAGACCCAATTTTTGGTTCATGGAGTGTTTCATCACTTAAATTATATCAGGCATAATTCTAATGTTCACGGTGAATGAAGGTACTCTTTTTCACACTCATGAGTTTTTTTTTTTCACATTGGGTTTTGCTCAGAGAGGGTTTTAATGAGGCCAGACGTCCATCAAACTTATGTATTTTTCAAATATAATAAAGAAAGTCAACAATACGATTTTCTTTGCCTATTTTCAAAAGACAATTTGACATTTACTGGCAAATCATTCAAACTGCTGATAAACCAGCTAAAGTACCAGCCGAGCTTCATACTCGGATAATGTCAAAAAAACAATACAAAGTAAATCGATCTTATAAATCAGCAATAACAAATTGACAATTCAAAATAAACAAGTCCATACAAGCTAAATAAGCTATTACAAAGCCAAATCAACCCTCCTTCTCACCAATACTTGAGCTCTCACCTCTCCCTTTGCCCATAGCATCGTCATCAACCAACTTTTCGTTCACGACCACTTTTGTCACATCCAACTTCTTCACATCTGTTTCAGAAAATAAAACTCTAACCTGAGACACTGCTTGGTCAAACCCTTGAGTAAAAGCTTCATAAACCTCAGTCTCCAACTCTTTCACTCGAGCAACAAGCTGCTCCTTCTCAACCTTCAACTCCTTCAATTCATGCTCCATTGACTGCTGATGACCTTTAATACTGCTCAACTCTGAATCCTTTAGTTTCAGAGATGAGGTAGTTTGATAACTTTCCTTTCCTTATCATCTACAACCTTAGTCAACTCCTCGATTGACACAGCATCCCTCTTTTCCTTTTCAAAAGCAAGCTCTTGTGTCTGACTAACTGACACAAGGCGAGCTCCAATAACCTGAAAAAGACATCAGTCAAACAAAGCCAAATTGAAAATCACTATGAATAAAAGTGATATACTTGCAGAAAGTGGCTAGCACCTATATGACCAACTTCATTGATCATTCTAACATTGGTAGGAAACTAACTGAATTGATCAGCAAGGGCCATAAAAAGAAACAATTTAGACCAAAGAGATTTCACATAGTCATCTTTCAAATACTCATGTAACTTTTTTGTGACTCATAAGCAGTCTCCACCAATCCAAGATTCACGTCATTCTTGTCCTTCAGATTGATCATCTCGGCCGTCTTCTCCTTAATAGTCGGCTGTCCCCTTTTTTGCTTACCTTTCAGTTGCAGCTCGAATTGCACATCACCTGCACCAGCTTCCTTATCCACATTCGTAATCGACCCCTCTTTTTCATTTTTCTTCATCTATTTGAAAAATTATTTTAGACCAACCGTTGTTATGGTCGACGCTTTTTCTCTTACACCATCACCAAAACAATATTACGTTTGTATACAAACAATGATACCAATGTATCCTAGTGAACCTACAGTTACTTATATAGTCCAGTACCGCCTGCTTATCTGTGTCCTGTTTCAACAATTAGCAACATATAACAACTCCTTAGATTCCATTTCAAAAATTAAAAACTCCTTTACTAAATTATCATTGGTACACCTATCTTTAACATCTAAGATCTGCATAGGCTCAGGAGACCAAGAAAGGGAAAATATCTCCTCTAAAAATTCGTTCAAATGAAACGAAAATTCATCCAAGGCACTCCTAATTTTCACAAACATTACACCACATTGAAAGTTAGAAAAAAGAAGCCTAACACCAAGTTTCGTAAGCAAACAACTATACAAATAAAAATAAGGCCAATCGCGCAACTTCTCACATACGCAATCACTCTCCTTACATGGCAACACTTCTATCTTAATCTGACTCCCCTTTCTGACCCACACGCCAAGAATAAAAAACATTCACAGAATTAATATCGTCAAACCGGAAAACCTAACTCTTCACACTCTCGCCCACCCAACAGCAAAGATCACTCTCATATACTTTAACTTTTTCTTACCCATCTTTCTCGCACAAAGTCAAACACAAGAGAACTAAAGAAGAAGGCAAAATGAAAAAGCAAAACTAATCTTTTTTACTCATTTGCAGAGAATGGGGGATTAAACTCTTTTCCTTCAAAACTTCAACACAAAATTAACTTCGGGAAAGGAACAAATTTTAAGACAACAGTGGGTTACTAAACGGTGCATCCTCCATCTCCCTTTGTTTTTAATCCAAACCATTCATAAAAAATTATTCAAGGAGTTATTTGATCAAACGCACAGGGATACATCAAGTCTCGCGTCGCATGTCATATCTATTAAGTCATAAGGGGCACGTGGAAGTTGGTGTCATGTTCATACATAAAAAAAATATACAAAAGTAGATTTTTCAAATTCACCAAAGGAACCAGTTCGAGCTTGGGTGCTGGGGACCTCCAACACGCACCACATCAAATGGCCGAGATATACAAATAAAAGCTCAGCCTACTTCTTTCCCTTTAGGATAGGTCAAGCTTGGGGGCTATGATACGTATGTTATACCTCGGCCACAAATTGCTATAAACTCGAACATAAAAGCCACAACTCACGTAATTAACCAAATTGAGATAACAATAGAATCACAAAATTGATACGGCAAGAAACGCGAAACCTATCGAGAATATCGACAGAGTTCGAGTCAAGCATAACGGGCTCTAACTATTTATAAGGAGCAAGGTTGCGAGAGCCGGATCGGTCAATAAACCGGTAAGGTTACTGGTTTACTAGTTTACTAGTTTGACCGGAGTTCAATCGGTTTAATTAAATATTAAATAAAATTATTAAAAAACCTATATATAATTTCAAATATATAAATTCAACCTATAATCTTTCAACAATGGAGCTGAAATGCTCGAGTTTCATGCTTTCTAAGACCAAAAGAAATAACTTAATAAGAGAATTTTTGGCAGAAATCCTTTAAAAAATTGGCCGGTTTTGCGCGGTTCAGTGGTTAACCACCAGTTCGATCGGTTTTTTGCCAACGGTTTATGAGGCTAATCGAACTGGTCTGGTAATCAGTTTCCGATTAATCGGGTTGAACCGGCCAATCCGGTTTAGTTTCAAAACTATGATAAAGAGGAAGAAACAACCTGAAAGGGATAATTCCAAAAAAGAATCATACATTCACACCTTCTTATTTATTTATTCACTTGTAATTCGCTTCTTTATTAAGATCATTCCATTAATTTGAGTGTCAGAATACTTTTTGTAGATATTTCTATCCGCTGCGTTCTACTTAAAATAGACAAATAATTTTGCTAACAGATCAATCCGCCACTCTAAGAAGGTGCAATAACTCGGTGGAACCTTCACGGACAAACCACTAACCATCTCAACTTGGAATTGGAATTGAAATATGTAAGCTTCCTATGATGCATGGATATTGACACGGACATAGGACACGACACAACACGGAATACGTCGACACGCAAATTTTAAAATCTTACATGACACGGGAACACGCATACATACAAAATATAAAGTATTTTTTAGATAAATCGTAATGATATTTAATATTTATTGATATTAAAATATAAATTAACTTTTTTGAATTATTTTTAATGTCTTATTTTAATTATATCAAGTATTTAAAATATTTTTTTGTTTTAATAAATAACAATATATACTGTATCTAAATTTATTTTAAGAATATATGTTAAAAATAAGATTGAACACGCTGACACGTGATTGTATTTATGTGTTGCGTGTCCGAAAAAATTTTTTTTATTTTTTATTAAGACACGATTAGATACAGTATACACGCATGTTGAATGAATATTGGTGAGTGTCGTGTCCGATATACAGACACGACAACTCAGCAAGTGTCCGTGCTCCATTGTGATCGTGAGCTCAACAACATCCGACCCGACCCCGCATTCGATCCATCGCCATAAAGTGGGGTGCTTCGCTGTTTCTTACTTTATTTGCAAAGCCGGTTGAGAAGCACAACCGGAAGTCCTATTACCCAAATTCCAAAATCTGAATTGGAAATTGGGATCGCAGCACCCTGGCTTCCGATATCTGGAAACGGCTGTTCCCGGCACGGAGCAGAACAGCAGGACTTGGAGGTGCAGCAGCAGTAAGGTTTCCAATCCCGAAGATCATTACCTCAATTGCTCGTCGAATGGATCACATCAACTTGTTCAAGCTCTGCTCTGCTCTCCGCGTTCTCGGTTACTTCATGATCCTCCTCTTCGCCGCCATCGTCGCCCTCTCCTACTACGCCGTTGTTATCATCGCCTGGGGCCCTCTCTTGTTCCACTCCCATTCCCCACTCGCCTTCCTCATTCTCTTCCTTTTTCACATCCTTGTCAGTTTTCCCTCCTATCTCTCTCTCTCAAAGATTTAACCTTTTTTCTCTTGTTCAATCTTCAATGCTCGTAGTTGTTGCTTGCTTGCAGCTTATACTGTTGACATGGTCCTACTTCATGGTGGTTCTGAATGACCCTGGTTCTGTCCCCCATAATTGGAGGCCTTTGCCCATCTCTCAGCACCACGATTTAGAAGCTGTCACTACTCCTATATCACTCTACTCTCAAGTTGCACCTGAGTCCGAGGCTGCAGCTGAGGCTTCTTCTTCCTCTTCTTCCACTGGCTATTGTACTCGATGCCAGAATGCCAAGCCACCCCGTTGCCATCACTGCTCTGTCTGTATGTCTCTTCCAATATTTTCTCTATTTTCTATGAATCATTTTATACATGACCATGCACAAGCATGCCTCACCTTGTCTTGAGGTTTATATTTGTCTCCTTGATGTATTTTGCAGGCCAAAGATGCGTTCTTAAGATGGATCATCATTGTATTTGGGTGGTGAATTGCGTTGGAGCACGTAACTACAAGTATTTTCTGCTCTTCTTGGTAATTCCATGTCTCCATAGTTGCTACTTTCTTTGTGCTCTACATATTCTTGAGAAGGTTTTGGGATTCTTCCTCTGCATATCGCTTGGAAGGTTTTGACATTTTTTATTACATGATAACACTGAACTTGTCAATTACATATCGGTTGCATCTGCATCAAATCATTCAATGAAATGATTGTTGGCCCACATTTCTGGTAGTTAATTGATAAAACTGAATTAATCAATTCAATGAAATAATTAGAGAAACATCTATCCCTCTTGAGTCTTGTCGATTTGCAGTTGCTGCTCTATCATTAAGAAGATCTAGTGAAGTGATAAAATTTAAGTTTTCCATTTAATAATCCTTTGCTTCTGTATCAAATTATCGAATGGAATATGTGCTTTAACTGCTTTCTCAACATGAATGGGAAAAGTGTTGCTACCTTGTTAGAATGAACAGAAAACACATGCCTAGTACTTTTATTCTAAAGGAAAGCAAATTATAAATTATTGAAGTGCATACTGTTAGAAGAAAACAGGAGGGGTCAGGTGGTGGAGTTGGAAAAGGGATGAATGTCATACTACTCTTTCTGGTATTTGTTTTGCCTAATTTATTTCTCTGTCCCCCTCCTATTAATAGCTATATACATTTCTTGAGACAACACTGGATTGCTTAGCTCTGGTCCCCAGTTTGATCAGATTCTTCAGTGGAGCTAGAAATCATTCATTATCTCCTGGGGGATTTGCTGTAATCTTTTTGGCTTCTAGTAAGTATAAATGTTATACTTATATTAGTCAAGTTAATCTGGGTAGCTTTTATTGAATCCTCATAGCTATTAATGTTTCTTACAGACTGTATGCCTTGATGCAGTTCTCAATTTGGCCTTTGCACTGAGTCTTCTCTGTTTCGTAGTCATGCATATATCTCTTCTCTTAAGCAACACAACTTCGGTAGAGGTAAATTGTTAATCATTTATGAATAAATATTATTTTCTCTTTAACCTTTTTGAAATGGTATGCAATAATGCTATTGGTCAGACATACATTAGAGTTTTGTTAATTCTGAAACCCAGCATGATTCTGTTCACTGAACATGGGAAATATCAAATATGTCAGGCTTTATCAAGCTGTGACAACAGATGATGATATTCATTAATTCAGCTTTGATTGTTGAACATGGTTGTGTACCTCTAAGGCTCTAACTATGATGAAGGCCTGGTACACTGAGTAGTCACCAGATAATTTTGAGAATAACTAAGGTTCTTTTATCTAAAGTGGCTGTTTGGTAAATGATGTTTCAGGTTTATGAAAAGAAAAAAGCAGTCAGGTGGAGGTATGACTTGGGAAGGAAGAAGAATTTTGAGCAGGTAACATTAAATATCAAGTAGTAAAACATCACAAAATAATTGGAAATTGTGAAGTTGATGTTAAATATCTGATTCATGAAGTGCTTTGTTCGGATGAGGAGCGAAAAGGGGAAGAAAGAAAATGGAAGAAATGAAAATAGAAAGAATAGGAAACGAGAGGAAAGGAAGTAAAAGTTGCGTAAAATAATAAGAATTAGCAATTGCTCCTTTTAACGAACAAAGCATTGTTTGATTAGTTTCAATAATCTGATGATTTAACAATGTAACATGAAATGCCGTAATATTAGTAAATCCTGTAATTGTAGTGTGTGATCTCTACCTGGATTAATATCTTGTGAATTTGAGTCACCCTTATCAGATGTTTTCATATGTTCTACCCCTTGTTTTCCAAGGTTTTCGGCACAAACAAGGCGCTATGGTTGTTGCCATTGTTTTCAAAAGAGGATATAGACAACATACCTGCACTAAGGGGGATTGAGTTCCCAACACGTCCGGATCTTGATGTATGAGGCATGGTGACTTGAGCTTTTGTAGTTGAATAAGCGATGCCATCGTCTGCTTTTTCCATTAAGTTTCAGCATGGACATGAAAATATTGCCATTTTTCTTTGAATGTAGCTGTCTAGATGTATATATGTAATCTTGCATTTGATTATTCTTATAAGCAGTTTAGCAACCTGACATCTAAAGGTAATACACTGTACATTTACCTTCGAAATTCAGTCCTAGTGTACTTCTTGACCTGTCTATTATTGCATCATTTTATAAGAGATATTGTCGTACGTTACTAGTGTTCTATGTGGAATTGGTTGAGCTTGAATCATAGTGCGTTATTCGGATTTACATCTTTTGGTATAATCCTATATATACATTGTTTTTGTTTTTTATATAAATATTGAAACAGGAAAAGAAAAGAAAAAATCAGACAGACAATTATAGCCACTTACTAATTGAAGGCATATCATGATAAATTGATAATAATGAAAGTTGGGGGAATTATCTTCGCTCAGCCGCCCACTTTTTCATCATGAAAGTATAACGAGATAACTATACCGAAGTTCTCTTGGATATAAAAAATAGTGTGTATATATTTATAGCGCAAAGTAAATTGAGTTGGTGGTGCGACTCCTTAAAGACAAATAATGTATGGACGTGCAATTTTATTCGATTGTCTTCCTTGTGGGGTAAGATCTCTTCCAACCGTATTAACATGCTCAGGCTAGATTATGGACGTTCGTGTTCTCCACTTTGCTGTATGGTTTTGAGTGACACAAGTTGCTCTATTATTTAAAAGAATTCAATTAGAGAGCTAATTTTTTTCAGGTAATTTTTAAATTTTTTTCTTTTAAATTTTAAATTCTAAACTTCGAAAACTTTTTAAATAAGTAAAAAAAATTTACAATTAAAAATTAACTATTCTTTTTTGTTTTCTACAATATCCTCTATTCTGATAGTAAAAAAAACTAATCCATTGTGAATATGACTTTCGTTTAAGTTTTGTGACCCATGGACTACTGCATACACAAGGCGGAATTTGAACCCCTGAGACTTGTTTAAGCGAACGAGAGAGGTGACTACTCGACCAACCCAAGTTAGTTATAAAAAATCAACTAATGTTAACTAATTAAAAATCTATTTCCTATGCTTATTCTTATTTAAAATGGCTACACAAAGACAATGCATTGTGGAGTTGATTTCCAATTTGCCGAAGGCTGAGTCAACGGCAACGTCCACTTTGTTGTCCTACTGATCATGGATTATTATTATTCCTATTGCTGAAAAGGATTATTCAATCACGTGATTTGTTCAATTTTAGACCCATATTTCAACTCTATTTAGTTAGGTCTAAACTTTCAAAACATAGACAAACACTTATTTTTTCATGACATGCTTATATTATTTGAAACTAAAGCAGAGTATTAAGGGGACGGTTGGAGTTGGAGAAATACTTAAATCTTGAAAGCTGCATTCATTTACAAAGACTTAGCAAGCAGCAATCACCATACGTGGCTAATCAATTCCAATTGGATTGCAGGATCTGGGGAGGGGAACATCTGTGAATATGACTTGCCCCTACCCTACCCTTGCACCCCTTCTTAAGCTTCCACGTCATATATCCCATTTTTCTACATCATATAAAACTGAAGAATTTGGCCCAGATACCAACTACCCCTGTCATGTTCTAACATATCTAATATATTTAATTACAAACCAAAAAAAAACAAGGAACAAAGAAAACAAAAAATGCTGAGAATTGATGGAAGCGTATGTGCTTCGTTAATTGAGAAGAACCATCAAAGATATTACAGAAATCCATTTGACTTGAATTGTACAAAACTGGCAGATGCTAAGGAACTTCCCTTAATTCAAAAGAACTTAAGAATCAAGCTAATCTCTTTGGAACTGGATGATGAAAGGAGGACGTTGCATCCACTGGATCGGTTTTGGCAGTGCAAAAGTCGGGAAGTATAAGAAAGAGACAGCAAATGATTGGTGTGAGGAAGAGAACGAAGCCAAAGGGAACCATCCATAGCTGCTTATTTTTTGGGTGGTATTTGTATAGCCACCAACCAAGAACAAAACCTCCTGCTACGCTTATCACCAAACACAGTAATGAAACAACCAAGTATGCCCTCCTAATTCTTCTGTTCTCTCCATTTTCCTCTCCTTCATTTGATCCCATCTAGCCCTGAAGTTGAAAGTTCGCAGAAACAAACGCATTTTTTTATGATTGGAGACACTAGACACCAACTAACAATAATATCAGCATAAGAAAATATGAAAGCAAGAAAAGAAAACTTGCCTGGCCTCCTGTGGAATATGACGAGAAGGAGAGAGGTTTGTGGGTACGATGGGGATGTGAAAGAAGAAGAGGGGACAAGAGCGGCAACTAAGACATTGGTGCAGGGAAGCTAAGAGGGCAAGAGGACCATGATGTGGGATTCTGTTTCTGCTTTTCAGGGTTATATCCAAGGAAGTTCTTACTTCATTTTCGGACATACTATATACTATAGGGTACTTTCCTTTTTAATAATCAAAGTTGTTAGTAATAGTGGTATAATAGATTAAGAATGCTAGAGGACAGTAAAATTTATTGTTTTAACAATAATTAATGAGCAATGTTCAAAAATATAAATTAAAAATATATTATTAAATTATTACAGTAAAATATTTGATTAATAATAAAAAATAATAAATTTTGTTAATATATATATATATATATATATATATATATATATATATATATATATATATATATATATATCAGAAAATGATTATGGCAATTTCGATGGGAGCTTATCTGAGGTAGATGTAGGTTGCAATCGGTACATCACACACATATGACTTGTAAACTTGTATAAAAAAAATAGATTGATAACATTATTTTAACTAACAATTAAATTAGATAATATATTTTTATTATTCTTAATTTTTTTTAAAAGAAAGAACTTAACACTTGAAATGGAACAAATAACCTATAATTACAAAACATAAAATATAAACAAAAATAATTCTTATGTCATTTTTAGTATAGTCATCAACAACATGAATTAACTACCACATCATTTCCTAACACAACAGAATGATCGAGCAACATAATTAACCACGTCTGTTATCTTGTTTTAAAAAATGACATCATTTTTACATAACTAAATATTCTGTATAATTGAGAGAACCTAATTAACTAACACTTGTGTAACTCTTTTGTCAAAGACATACTCCGCTAACTCTCAAAATGATCTTTTAAGGTATTTGGAATAGTCCACTTCCATTCAAACTCCTTGATCCATGCACACTACACCTGCTAAGAGTACTCACAAGTAACAAAAATGTGTTGTACAGTTTTAACATCCTTCTTACACAAAACGCACAAATTATCATTCCATTCAATGATTCCGAATCTACTTAGCCGCTCCTTTGTGTTGACCCGACCTACTAATACAAATCAGGTGAACAACTCAACTCTAGGCGGAACTAATCCTTTCCAAATTTCTTATGTGAATCTGTAGCTCAGAATATCATTGGCCATAGTCTCTTCTTGTAAAATATGAACAAATGAGTTAGTAGAATAAATGCCTTCCTTGACACATTTTCACACCACTTTATCTTGTACTTCTGCTATCAATCTAACAGATTGCAAGACATGAAGCAACTGATCCAAGGTATCTACCTTCCAATGTCGGAGTTTTCTCTTCCATTGAAATTTTCAAATCCACTCTATACCATCCCAAAACCCACAATCTCTAATTAATGATCCTTTTTGGTTTAAAATCAAGAATTTCGGAAAGGAGTCTTTTAGCTTTCCCACTTGGAGCCAAGTATCCTCCCAAAATCTGGTGGATCTACCATCCCCTACCTCCATAACAAGGTCATCAATCATCCTCTGTCGGACCTGTTAGTCCTTTATATGCAGTTGACATATGTCTCTCTATGGGCCTCCTTTCACTGGTAGTGTCTGAGTTGACAGCAACTGATCAGGGTTTAAGCTATTACAGGAGCACACAATTTTCTTCCATAATGGACAATCTTCCTTTGAGAAATGCCACCGCCATTTAAACAGTAGAGCAGTATTACGAATCACCATATCTCCCACCCCCAACTCTCCTAGCTTTTTTGATGCTTGGACCATCTCTCATTTAACAGGAGCCAGACCAGGTTGTCCATCTTCCTTCCCCCAAAAGAATCTCTTCTGTAATGGGATTATTCTTCGTGCAACCGCATTTGACATCTTATATAAGCTCAAGTAATAAATAGGTAGGCTATTTATTACTGACTTTATGAGTACCAGCTTTTCGGCCTTACTAAGGACCTTTGATTTCCACAAGCTAAGTTTTTCTTCCACCTTATCTATGACTGGCTTCCAAGTTTTTACTAGCCGGGAATTTGCTCCTAGACTAATACCAAGATACCTCATCAGTAGAGATGTCTGCTGGCATCTGAGAAGAAGTCACATCCGACTCACCCACTGCTGACTGCAATTCACTAGGATCAAATTAGACTTGTCAAAATTAATACTCAACTCAGACATCATTTCAAAGCACCTCAAAAGTCTTTGATAATTTCTCACTGTCTCCTCCTCCGGCGGACAGAACAATATAGTGTCATCGGCAAATTATAAATGTGATAATTTTATATTATCCCTACCGACTAAAAGTGGAGAGATTCGCCTATTCCTTATTGCCTCTCCGATCATCCTGTTAAGCAATCCACCACCAGAACAAACAAAAATGGAGATAATGGATCACCTTGACAAAGCCCCCTCTCCATCTTGAATAGTTTTGATGGTGACCTATTAATCAGAATAGAGATAGATGCCGATCTAATACACTCTCTGATCCATGCCCTCCATGTACTACCGAATCCTGTCTTTTCTAATACAGTATCAACAAAGCACCATTTAACTCTATCATATGCCTTTTGAAAATCCAGTTTGATTATCGCTGACGCCTTCTTCTTTAGTTTCAACTATTGCATAATTTTACATGCAATTGAAGCTCCATCATGTATCTTCTTTTTCTTCACAAAGTTACTTTGTAATTTTTCAACTAAAAATGGTATTGCACTCTTCATTCTTCTTGTCAACAATTTAGATATAACTTTATAGACATATCCAACCATATTTATAGGTCTGAGATCTTTTATTTTCTTAGTCCCAGCAAATTTCGGAGCCAACGCTACCCACGTGATATTAGACTCTATTGGTAGCCTTGCCGACTCAAAAAAGTTTATCACAACTGCAGTGAAATCTGTTCCAATATCATGCTAATACTTTTTTTATGAAATTCATATTGTACCCATCATTTTCTGGAGCCTTAGTTGATTCATAGTCCCAAACTGTCTCTTTCACTTCCTCCACTGATGGCATCACCTCAAGGACTTCAGCTTTCTCCCTTTCTAACGATTAACTAAACCATCTCTAAAGCTCAAACTTAGAGAAGCTTTCTAATGGTACAAACATTTATAAAAATCTTTAGTTGAAACTTTTATTCTTGCATGATTCCTCACTAGTCTCCCATTAATCACCAATGATTCAATCCGGCTATTCCTTATTTTTGGCAAAGCAATATTGTGAAAATACCTTGTGTTCCTATCCATCTCCTCAGCATGCTGAGATTTAGACATTTGCTTCTAGTGAATATCCTGCCTAACATACCACTTCTTACAGCAACTCACTGACGTCCTTCTCCTTGCCTCCATTGTACCATCATAAAGTCCACTGCTAACTATATTATCCATCTTCTTTATCTCTTTCTCAAAATGCTTTATCTTCTCAGTTATATCTCTAAAATGCTGCTTATGCCATCTATCCAGTGGTATTGACAACGCTTTCATCTTGTCTAAGAACTGTCTATCTCTTAATTCCCTCCATTCTTCCTTCACCATTCTCAAGAACCCTTCGTTTACTACTTTGTTCCTTAATTGTTGGTTCAATAAGGTTGCGTTTGCAAAATAAATTAAAACTGAGACACAAAGATTGAGAGATTGAAATTAAATTAAATTTTTGTATTATATTTGATTTAAGTGTGTATAACTGAGTTATGTCTTATATCTATTTGGTTCAAGATAAATATAAAGATGAAATAAGAATATTTACTAAAATATATTTAGTTATTAACAAAAATATTATTAAAATTTCAGTCTCTATCGTTAGAAATTTCAGTCCCATGTATCCAATCCTTAGTTCTTCACTTTCTGAAAATATTGAAGAAATTGAGATTTCGAGACTAAAATTTTAGTTTTAATCTCTCGCCACCAAATACACTATTAAATCTCAGTCTCCTAATCGCAAATTTAGTCTTTAAAAGTTAGTTTCTTAGTGTTTTTTTTTAAAAGTTGTTATCTTTGGATTAAATATAAATAACAATTGTGTTTTAAGTAAAATTATAAAGACAAATTCTGTGGTATTTATAATTTTAGTGCCGAAATTATTGAATTTATCTTTTATGGTAAGTTTTAAATATTAAAAAATTTTTACTTTTATATTTTTTAATTTAAATATTAATTTTTATCTCTTTTTAGTAAATTAGGCAAATATATATAGACACCATAGCATGTACCAATTATAAATTTTCAAAGAATCTAGATCACACCTTATAAAATTACAAGATCCAAATACTCTTATGCACGTCGTGTGTAGTTTAGAAAATGGCAACATTACTCATTAATTCATTTTTACAAAAATATAAAAATAAAAATAAAAAACTTGAAAATGAATCTTATACCATTGATTAGATCAAGTAGATTGGCACTTTCATATAAAGAAATGGTATAACAAAAAATGAAATAAAATAAAAATAAGAAATAGTAATTTAAAGTTACTTTATACAATATAATCTATTAAATTTAAATTAATATAACTTGATATAAATTATTTTTCATATTATGATCAAGTAATAAAAAATAAAATTATTTATATCTAATTATTAAAATATTTTTAAAAATATAGTTTAGCATTATATTAAAATAATTTAAATTAGACTAACATGTACTCTAAAAAGTAAAAACACATATATATTAAGATTATTTTTTTCAAAGATATAAATTTTTATTAATATAAAAGAAAGTACAGCTGTCTATTACTACTAGGACCGGATAAAAAAAAGTAGGGTCATAACCCAAACAAAGTCTTCAGTAAGTGAAAGTAAGGGATAGCGTTTCTTAAACAAAAAAGAGAGAACAATATTATCAAAATTGGGTATGAAGAAAGTTTGGAAGTTGCAGCATTTTATCGTGGAGCTTGCGAACTGAAGAGAGAATTTCAGCAGGAAATCTTCGTTTGTACTCAAAAATCCATGAATTTCGTTCCTTCTACAAGAACTAGAGAAGAATAGCAAAAAATTGGGAATGGGTCTATCAGGTGGGGTTGGATTTGAGGACTTCCATTGATGATATTCACCATTGGGTAAAGGTACCAAAAGGGTAGGTTGCTAGCAGGTATGCTAATGGACTTTAATTCCACACTTCTTTAGTATATTTGCATGTCACAAAGCAGTAGAGTACTGTTTTCTCTGTTTCCTCTTCTTCTGAGCAGCACGGACAAATTCTAGATGTTGATGGGAAGCGATGGTGAAGGAGGTGGTAGACCAGGAGACGTTGGTGAATGCTCTTCCATAGGAAAATCTTGATTTTGTGAGGGAGAGCCAGCTTCCACAGGGTAACCCATACATCCCTCTGTCTCATCAATTGGGGAAAAAAACTCAATTAGATCGTGATTGAATTGGTATGCCACCAATTTGTCAGATGCAGTGTCATACCTTCCACTCTTGTTCAATACCCACTGAAGTTCATTAGCTCCAGGTTCACTTTTCAAAGTCAATTTTTTGTTAGCAATATCTGCAAGAAAACTTTCATGGATCAATATCTGATTTTACTATTGGTTCTCTGTGAACAGGTCTTTAACCCAGAAAATAGGTTGTCCCAAGTTTGGGTGTTGCAGGCCGCGCATGATAGTAAACGGATACGGAGGAGGTAGCCAAAGGTCTTCATAGATACTCAGCAGGGAGGCCGAGCCAATCTGTCAAGTTATCCCTTTTTCAACTACAGAGTGTCCCTCTAAAAGGCTTCTCCAGCCCATGAAGGTGAGCTTCGTATCTCTGCCTTTAGTGCATCAGTATATTTGTAGTACTTTCCTTTGAGTATTCTGGCTATAAGAGAATTAGGTTGTGTTAGGATCATCCAAAATTGCTTCCCCAGTAAGACTAAATTTTGTGCTTTAAGATCTTTAAAATTCAGTCCTCCTTCCCGCTTCGGTCTTGTCATTGTATTCTAATTTATCCAAGCCATACATCTTTGACTCCTTTTTTGTCACCACCAAAATTGTGTGAGAATGCTGTAGATATATGAGATTAGACTATTTAGAAGTCCGAAGCAAGATAGAGTATAAATTGAAATGGCTTCTCCCACTGTCTTTAGTAGGACTGGTCTTCTCCCTACCGAGAGGAGGCTGCGCTTCCACCCTTGAACCTTGTTACAGACTTTTTAAGATTATTGTTAATAACATTTTAAAATTTTTAATAAATATAAAATAAATATATTAAAAACTTAAAAGTTTTATATATTTTCTATAATAGGTTTTCTAAATTTGTAACATGTAGTTTTACAAACGGTTCAATTTTTTTTTTATTTTTTTAATTTTTTTTTTGTGTTTTGGGATTAACAAATCATGGGGCTTTTAGGCCTTCCCAATTTATACATGAAGTTGTTGGGAAACCCAATAAAATTAGAACGTATTGGGAAGACCAAAATAAGTTGGATATCAAGTTTCTGTCCAATATATACACATATATATCCCTTTCCAGAACCTTAAAAAAAAATATCCCTACATAAAAATTACAAAACGAACACAAAAATAAATAAAAAGAGAAATGCATATATCCTCAGCTTACGGCAGAAATCAATATATCATGCAGGAGAGATTGGACCCAAGAGCTTTAGGATTTAAAATTAAAATTGTTTTATAATTGGCAATTCATATCATCACTTTATTTTTTTATATAATCAATTTATGATAGTTACTTTATAATTTGATATTTTAATTGAAAAATACGCTGACAATATAAATTTTTATATAATAAAAGTAACAAAAAAATAAAATTATTATGTATACTATTTAATAATTAGATAAATTTACCAAATCATAAAAAAATGTTTATAAACCATTTTTCATAATAAAATTGTAAACTTTAAATTATAATTTATTTTAAATTTTTACCGAATATGTTTGATTATAAGAAGGTTAAATTATTTTAATAGTTTCTATAATTTTATCAAATTTTTAATTAGATTATTTTTAAAAAGTTGTAATTAGATATATATTAGATAAAAAAATCTGAGTAACTGTTAACTTTAAAAAAAATTACTATAACGTTAGAACTTTTGCTTCTAGAGAATGTTATAATTTATCCTACAATAATGTAAAACGAATAATTTAAGAATAATTCTTTTTTCTTTTAACAAAAAATAATGAGTAATGATTTATTAAAATTATTTTATCTAATGCAAAGAGTTAATTACAAAGTTTAAAAAATAAAAATTAACTGAAAATTTTTGTAAAACGATCGAGTAATTAAATTCTATAAGAAACAACTTTTCCTTTATTTTTTTATGATATGTTTACTTGAATTGATTGTTTGGATAAAATTTTTGAGATAGAAATATCAAAATAGGAATTCAAAAAACATAAAATAAATGAATTTTATCATCTCTTAAATTAAAAAAAAATTGTATCTCAATTTCTATATTTATAACTAAATAAATTTATATATCCATTATTATTAATGTATTTTCGTAAAATAAAAATAAAATAAAATATTTAAATAAAGCTTTAAGAAGGTTGTTTGGGAAATTTTTCTTATCGTACGCGTATGCAATGTGATTTTATATAGGGTGTTTGTTATGATGTTAAAAATAGTGTCTAATTGTTTAAAAATTTAAAAAATTAATATTTAATTTAAAAATTACTTAATAATTTTAAATATTTAAAATTTATTATATAAATAAATTAAATATAAATTAGGCACAAAATGATATAGACTTTAGAATTAGCCTGTTGATTTTTACTTACTTATATTGTCAACTTGCAGAATCAAAGTTAAAGGGTCTCTCTCCTTATCAAAGATAATTACTACTCATTTATTTAAGAAAAATGTCAAGAGGTAAATATCAAATCGGTACGAAAAAGATTCTAGCGCTAATAAAATAGTACATGATTTTTGTTATTGACAAAATAGTTTCTGCAATAACTTAAAATTTGACAAGCATATCCCTGAGCTCGCCGAAGCACAACTTCAACGAAAATGTTGTTGAGTTGGCCATCGTATTTTGTTGAGATGGCGGCCATATATATATATATATATATACCTAGTTGGAATTTTTAATTAAACAACCTAATCCAACCTTAAAAAACAAAACACCAAACCCCCCTTTCTAGAACCCTAATCCCCTCCCTCCCTAACACACTCTTTTGACTATGAGTTATCCCAAACCTGAAAAATCTCCCCTGAACCCTAATCCAGCGAAGGATCCCCCTCCCCAACGCACTTTTTCAGAACCATACTGATAAACATAAACATAGCAATATCAAAATTCATATTCAAATCTAAATTCATTTAAGCAATCAATCTTAGAATTAAAACCACAACATTCATTAAAAAATCAAAAAAAGAGAATGAAAAATAGAGAAAGACAGATTGATTCTCTAAGAGAATGAATGAAAATAGATGATGAAAATTTACGAATTGGACATCACAATAGATCTCGAAGAAGAAGACGGCGAAGATGATGGCTAGACAAAGGCGGCGAAGTCCGAGGAGAAGGCAGATTGATTCAGTGAGAGAGACAGAGTCATGGAGACAAATCGACAGCGCCAAAGAGATAGACCCGCAAAGATGAACTCGAGGTGGCAGAGAGACGGCACACAGAAGCATAGGCAGAGGGAGAGAAGGCAAGCCACAGGGAGCCAAAACGGCAGCTTCAACACAGACAGAGGAGGCATAGAGACGAGGTGCTAGGATGACGCGACGTAGACAGAGGCAACAGACGAAGCAGGAGCTAGTGGATGCAGAGGACCCAGTGATAAGACGGCGACAGTGCAGTGTTGGTGACAGAGAGTGAGAAGGTTGAGGCGCTGTTTCCAAGTGAGAGAGCAAGAGAGTGTGTTGGAAAAAAAGGGAGAAATTAGGGTTAGGGAAATTTTTCAGGGTAGATTGGGTTAATTAATTAAAAATTTCACCTAGGTATTATACATTAATAAAGTTATCATATCATCAAAATACGGTAGCCACCTTAGCATCATTCTCATCGGAGATGTGCTTTGCAAGCTTAAGGGCACGCTTGTCAAAGTTTAAAATTATCAGGGACTATTTTGTCAATAACAAAGGTTCAATATTATTTTGTCAGCGTTAGAATCTTTCGGGTGCTGATTTGGTATTTATCTCAAAGTAACTTATAAAGGTGACACTACAAAAATTATATAGTTGAAATAAATAATTTCAAAATATATAAATTTTTGTGTTTGTACATGTATTTTTTTAAATAATTATTTAAATATCTTAAAAAATTTTAATTCAATACACAAATAATTTGTTAAATATAAAAATTATTTATTATTTATAAAAATAATATAATTTTTTATTTTTGTCACTTTAAAATATTTATAACATTTGTTTATCACTTATATTTTTTAAAATTATTTTTGTCAATTATATAAAATTTAGAATATCATTCTATTATTTTAACCCTTTAATTTGCACACAATTTACTATCTACCATGGGGGATCATTTTTTTTATATGAGGATTATATGTGTATTATGCTTGGTTACGGAGGTAGGAGTGTATTATACAGTGATGTAATGGCTGCATTTTTTTAAATTATGGAGGAAAAATTAGACCATCCGATTTTTTATTGAAGATAGATACAAATCGGACAGTCCGATTTGTTTGGAGGAAGAAAGTTTGAAAATTTGAAGTACGCAAATCAGTTGGTCCGATTTCTATATTTTAAAATTTTTTTATTTTGATAAAAATCAAATCGGACCGTCCGATTTGTATGATTAAAAAAAATTTAAATACTTACATGCAAGTCGGACCATCCGATTTGTAGGCTTATATATATCCTGCTACTAACCCACTTGGTAGAACTCTCTTCTTCCTCTTCTTCGCCCCTCAGTCCTCCAAAACTCTCCTCCTCTCGTCATGCTCTCTTCCCGTGTTTCAAAAAATTATAATGAGGCTTGTAAAGTCAAAACATAAAATGAATGATATAGTTATGTTAAAAGTATATTATCATGGTCAGATTTTACTACAAACATCTAAAGGAGTAAAATTTGTATGTGAGAATCCATTAGATATTGTTATTCCATTCACACTCTCGTTTGAAGAACTAAAAGATGTGATTTGTGAGAAGATAGATTCTCAAATATCAAGGAGAGTGTCATGTATTTTGTACAGGTATCCTATATCAGTGTTTGGTGGATTCATTCAATTTCAAACTAAATATATAACCAATGAAGGGACATGTAAGAGATGTTTTCAATGTACATTGAAACTCACTCCCAGATGTCGTTCATCGAGTTGTATATTGAGTTTGAATAATCTGAAGTCGACCAAAATATTGAATGAAAAAATTACAATAGTGATAGTGAGAAGGAATTTGAAAGTATCTATAAGGTCGGTGATCTGGGTGAAGATGAAGATCAAGCAGACGACACTATAGAGGCATATGTGGCGGAAGTGGCAAATGTCCTAGCAAACCAGCATCCGTTTGAGGAGCCATCCTTTATGCGCGTATAGGGGTGAATATGGATCGGATCAGATTCACGAAATTTTATTCGAATCCAATCCAAAAACTACAGATAAGATCCGATCTGCAGAGCCATCAGATCAGATTTGATCCGATCCACATACTAAAGGATCGGATAGCGGATCAGAGATGGATACCCATGGATCCAATTCGCATATCCACAATAAATAAATAAATGAATAAATAAATAATATATATAGTTAAATATAACCTAGCCCTAATTTACTTCTTCATTTCAGCGCTCACCAGTCACTACTAAATTACCTAGCCCTAAATCCCAATCTCATCTCACTCCCTCTCCAAGTCTGTCTCACCGTCACCAAACACCAATATTATTCTCATTCATGCTCTGTGCCGCCACACTGGAGGTTGCTCGCCACCAACGTTCCTCAGTTGCACTTTTCTCTTCCTTGTTGCTCTCGTTTCTTCCTTAGTCACAGTCCACGCTTTCTATTGCTCGCCTCCTCCCCATTCCACCAATCTTCTCCTCACCTCTATTCATCATCTCTATTCCAGTGTTCCTCGAGGTTCATTGTCATCGATCTGGACTCTGCTACTACTTGGACTACTTCTATTCCAGTGTTCTTCTATTTGCCTGGTTTTTTCTTTTGCTTCGGTCTTTTCTTCTAGCTTCTGCTTCTATTACTAATTCTTCTCTAGCTTCTCGTTTGCTGGTTCAACTGGCTTCTAGTTCTTCTTTGTCTGGGCTTTAATTTCTTCTGTTTAAGCTCTGGAAGTTTAATTTTTTTACTATTAAATTTAGAAACTATTAGATTAGATTGAATTTTATTGGTACTATTAGAAGATTTTGGTTCTTCAATCTTCTATACTATTATTTGAATTATGGTTTTGTTTGTTGGTATGGAAGAAGATAACTTGTTTGATCTTATTCTTAATTTTGGTATGATTCTGTTGTTCCGTTTAATTTTTTTATGTTTTTCTTAACTTTTGAATTTTTGGGATTTTTTCTTAATTTTTGGTTGGTTCTATTTGAACTTTTGATTTTTTTATTATTTTTTTAATCGGATATATCCAAAATCCAATCTGACCCATAAATTTGCGGATCGGATCGGATCCGAGCATAAAAAATGCGGGTGTGAGATTCGATGAGTTTACGAATCAGATTGAAATTTTGGTGATATCCGATTTGATTCGATCCGTGTGCAGCTCTATGCGCGTATTGGATTTAGGGACCATGCATGCGTCAGAATTTTCTGATTATATAAATGCAGGTATATAATAAAAATATTTGTATGATAGATTAATATTGTAGATTCAGTGAAATTTGAGGTATTATAAGAAGGACTAAAAATTTGTCATTATATATATGGTAGATTGATTAGAAACTATGTGATCTGGGGAACATAATTTATTAAATAGTATTTGATTAGTTATTCATTTAGTTAAATTATAGGATAATCACTTGACTAGGTTTAGATAATCTTTTACTTAAATTTAGATAATTACTTGATTAGGGATAAATATATCTTTATATTTATATTAACTTATTATATATACATTTATATTTATACTAATTTATTAAATATATATTTATATTTATGTTAGTTTATTAAATATTTATTTATAATTTATAGATAGATTTCAATTTTAGAAAATATATTTAATAGTTATTTATTAAATATATATTTCATGGTGTTATTGTAGTAGAGCCTCATTTTTTGGGGGACGATGAAGTCACTGTGGAAATGGAATTCAATTCCAGGAAGGCTACCATTGCGGCGATGAAAGATTATACCATTTGCAAAGGTGTGGACTATCAGGTATATGAGTCGGAACCGATAACATTCTATGCCAAATGTACATAATACGGTACAAGTTGTGATTGACTTATCAGGGTTATCCAAATGCACAAGAAGTACTGTTGGGAGATTAGAAAGTACAATGGTAGTCACACTTGTACCAGAGCCACAATTTCTCAATAGGGACGTTCACGGGTCGGATTGGTTCGGGTTTGGGGTAAAATGAGAACTGAACTAATTAAATTGTAATTGGTTCGATTTTATATTTTTTGTGTGTATACCCGAACCAAACCAAACTAATTAAGAATGGATTGGTTTGGTTCGGATAATTAGATACAATAAAATAGAAATTAAAATAAAATTGAAAAAATGAGATTTTTTTTAGAAAAATAATATAAATATGGTAAATATGTAATATCAACTAACAAGTTAATAATATTTTAACAATAAAAAATACCCATAAATTTACAATTATAATAGAGTTTGGTTAATTATATATATATATATATATATATATATATATATATATATATATATATATATATATAATTAGAATTTATATTTTTTTATTTAATAAAAGGGTAATTGGGTCTGCGAGATGGTTCAGATTTTGCTTATCCAAAACCAATACTCGAACCAATTAAGATCGGGTATTATCAGGTCGAGTCCAATTATACTCGACTACCCATTGGTTCCAGAACCAATTGAATTGGTTCAGTTCGGGTTCAGACGGGTAATCGGGTTACCCAAACCCGTAAACACCTCTATTTCTCAGGACCATTCGAAGCTGGATTCTAACACAATTGCAGAAGTAATAAAGCCGTTGGTAGAGGCAGATCCCTCTATAAAGGTAAAATCAGTCATTCCGGAAGTTCAATCAAAGTTTAATTACACCATAAGTTATCGTAAAGCATGGTTAGCAAAGGAAAAAGCATTGAAAAATTTTTGGAGGTTGGGAAGCTTCGTCTGAAGTTTTGCCCATATGGTTTGAGGCTATGTGTCATAAGGAGCCATCAATAGCCGTCCATTTTAAAATAATGCCTGCGTACTAGGGGGATGACTTGGTTCCTAGTAACCGGGTATTACATTGAGTCTTCTGGAGTTATTACCCTTACATTAAAGCATTCATACGTTACTAACCGTTAGTGCAGGTGATGGGACTCATTTGTATGAAAAATACAAGAGTTGTCTGTTGGTTGCAGTTTCATAGGATAGTAACAATAATATTGTGCTTATTGCGTTTACGATAGTTGAGGGAGAGATTTCTGATGCGTGACACTTTTTCCTGGGTAACTTGCGACAACATGTGGTGACACGGGATGGTGTGGGAATTATCTTTGATCGACATGACTCCATTAGTTCAGCTATTGCTCGTAGTAACGGAGCTTGGTCACCTCCTAGAGCTTTTCACAAGTTTTGCATCAACAGTATAAAGTCAAACTTTTTGAGAAAATTCAAGGTACCGTACCTGCAAAAGCTTATCGTCAACATAAAAGTTTGTTATTATTACAGTTACCATTATTATGATTTATGAATGTTATTTATGCTTGGCATTTGCACTTTTTTTTATTGCAGGATATTTGAGGACGGCTCGCAAACGGGATGAAACTTACACTAACTGGATGGATCGGATTCCACGTGAACAGTATGCTTTGGGATTTGATGGTGGATACCTATGGGGTCATATGACCACGAATCTAGTAGAATACATCAATTCGGTCTTGAAGGGGGCGCACAATCTCCTAGTCATTGCACTTGTCAAGGCAACATTTTACCGGCTTAATGAGTTGTTTACTAGGACAAGAGCCAAAGTTGAGGCTCGCATTAGTGCTTGACAAGTTTTTTCTAAACTTGTGACCTCCAAATTACATGTAAATCACACTACAAGAAAAATATGAGTATTATTAGATTTACCATCGAATTTATCGTCGTATGTTAGTGTCAGATTTTCTGACGAATTTACCAGCAGATTTGGCAACAAATTCATCAGGTAAAAAAAATTACTGTCGGATTCTAATTTCCGACGATAAATTTGCCGGTAATATTTGGAGGACAAAATGATTTATTGGTGCAAGCATTACCGATAGATTTACAAGCGGATAAATTCGACAGTAACCTTGATTAGTGAAATGTTGCGTTTTGGAGCACCCGAGAAGCTTTATTGTTGGATAAATCTGTCGTTAAATCCGACGGTAATCATACCCTAAATTCGAACTCCGAACCATCTTCCTCTCATTTCGAATCTCTCTCTCTCTCTCCTCATCCTCTCACTTCCCACTATCTCTCTGACCCTCTAATCTTATCTCTCCCTCAAAATTCTCTATGGCAACCCCCTTCGACGGCCCCCTCTTGTCATCCACCGATTCATCTCTCTGGTCTCTCTCTTTCTCTCTCTCTCTCTCTGTCTTTCTCTCCCACGCCGCCACCAACCACCTCTGCTAGCCGCTCCCATAGCCCTATCTTCTTAATTATACTCTATTCATTCTTTTTTAAGGTGAGCCGTAAAGACAAGGAGACGGCAGAGGAGGAGGACGCCGAGGATGGAGATACCGATCCTACATTGGACTTGACAAATTTTCAGCAGCCCAAGCCCCACATCCGCCAGCTGAAGGTGGAGTGCTTTAGAGTCATTCTTCCCGGATTGTGTTCGTGTACCGAGGACCGTGCAACGCTTAAGTGTAGGGGAGGATTCGTGATTTTTGGGGCATAAATTTCTTTTCCGAACACTTTGCACTTTATTTTTGTTTGTTTATTATATTTCTTGTAGATATTTGGAGTACTTTTGACTATTGCATTGTACCTTCTTTTGGTATATATATCTTAGCTTATTCATAGTTTATTTCTAGCTATTGCATATTGCATTTTTACTTTGCATGGTATATAGTTATAGATATTAGTTGTGATTGGATATTGTGAATAGTATAGTGCCTATTTCAATTTTATCCTAAATGTTCATGATGATTTTTGGATAATGAAAATTAGGAAAAGAACTAGAAACTTTTGAAATTGCATCCATTACAACATACATGCATACATAGAAAATAAGTTTGGTGAAAAACAATAAAAAATTTCATGAATTCTCTTTTAGGGCATACCATTGATTTGATTCGAAAAAAATTGTTTTTGAACTTGCTTTGAATGATTTTTGTGGAACATAGTTTTAGAGTTAAGAACATACGACCTGTGAGTTTTTGAGCCTAATTGTATGGTTACATCATTTGACCATAATTTTGATTCTTGTGTGTTGTTTTCTTCTTTATGATTGCAATATTTAGTTTGTTTAATTCTATATGTCCATTATTTAGTGTGTATATATGCATTTACGTGATTGAGGCCTTCATTTTAATTAGCTCACTTACCCTATATACCCTACCATTTCATCTACCTTTGCTAGCCCACTTTGAGCCTTTTTAATCCCCTTTTGTTCTTTATATTGCCACATCACTAACCTTAAGCGAAAAATAATTAATCTTCCTATTTGAATCTTTGATTAGCTTAGGATAGTGAGCGTGTGTGTCATTTAAGTGTGGGAAAATTTGGGAACTTTGGTTGATGAAAATGTGGTTTATGTCTCTTTTGAAAATCTTGGAAATTTGGGGTACATACTCATGTATGAATTAGGTGAACCATATGCATTCTCCTTTGGTATATACTATGTTATTGTTGATAAAAAAGAAAATAGAATTGAAAAAAAAGAGGAAAAAATAAAAAGGAGATAAATTGCCCCAAAGATGAGTAATAATAACAATGCATATGTGTTGTGATTGAAAAGAATGCATGAGTACATGCAAAAGTGAGATTATGGATAGCTAGGTATTGTGTTGGAATTACATAGGTTTTTATATGTTAGGTGAGAGCTTAAGTTGATTAAAGATTCAAATTCTAGCTCACTTAGCCATATATATACGATTACCTTGACCCTAGCCCCATTACAACCCTATGAAAAGTCCTCATGATAAATGTGTTTATGCATTGAATATTTGTTGATTGGTTAGATAAAGAACAAACTTTAGAAAACATTATTAGAGGAGAATTGAGTGAATTGACCCTAAACACCCGAGCGATTAGAGTGTATACACATCCGGTGAGGGGTTCGATTGCTCAATTCTATGTCTCCACATTTCTTATTGTGTATTTTCTTGCAAGTTGCTTCATTTTGAAACTCGAATCAATTCTTTGGACTTTGATTGCATTGAAATATTTCTTTGTTTAGCCCTATATGTCCTTTTACTTACTTGAAAATTTGATTGTTTGTTTTAACCAAATCAATAGGACACTCTAGTATAGATGGATATAGATAGTATTTAGTATACTTGCATTCATATAGATAGTGCATTTAGTAAGTTGTTTACCCTTTGATCATTCTCCTTGTTTGTGTTTAGCATGAGGACATGCTATTGTTTAAGTGTGGGAAAATTGATGATTCCATATTTGATGATAATTTTTGGCTTGAATTGGATGGATTTCATCACATAAACTCACACTTATTCACCAAAATAGCATACTTTTGTGATTTCTCTCTAATTTGAACCTAAATGTGAAAAAATGAATTTTTGTGCTTAAATTGATAATTTTAATTCCATTTTTATTCCATTTGATGTCGTGATATGTTTTGTTAAGTGATTTCAGGTCAATTAGGCAAGAATGGCTAGGCAAAAGTGGAAGAAAGCATGCAAAATGGGAGATTTCATGAAGAAAACAAAGGAGAAACACACAGTTAAGTGTGCGTACGCATAACCTCCTGTGCGTACTGGTGCACGAAAATTACTTCACACTATGTAATTCCGCACAACTAACCAGCAAGTGCACTGGGTCGTCCAAGTAATACCTTACGTGAGTAAGGGTCGAATCCCACGGAGATTGTTGGCTTGAAGCAAGCTATGGTTATCTTGTAACTCTTAGTCAGGATATAATATCAATAATAATTCTTAGTTTTAATTGTAAAAGTCAAGGGGCATAAAATAAATACTTGTTACTCAATAATGGAGAATATGTTGGGGTTTTGGAGATGCTTTGTCCTCTTTATTTCAGCTTTTCTCTTGTACTCCTCTCCACACACGCAAGGCTCCTTCCATGGCAAGCTGTATGTAAGGTGTCACCGTTGTCAATGGCTACTTCCCGTCCTCTCAGTGAAAATGGTCCAAATGCTCTGTCACAGCACGGCTAATCATCTGTTGGTTCTCGATCATGTCGGAATAGAATCCCTTGATTCTTTTGCGTCTGTCACTACGCCCAACAATCGCGAATTTGAAGTTCGTCACAGCCATTCAATCCTTGAATCTAGACTTTCTGGATTCTCATGAATGCCACCATCAATTCTAGCTTATACCACGAAGATTCTGATTAAAAAATCTAAGAGATACTCATTCAATCTGATGTAGAACGGAGGTGGTTGTCAGGCACACGTTCATGGATTGAGGAAAGGTGATGAGTGTCACGGATCATCACCTTCTTCATAGTGAAGCGCGAATGAACATCTTAGATAGGAACAAGCGTGTTTAAATGGAAAATAGAGATAATTACATTAATTCATCAAGACGCTGCAGAGCTCCTCACCCCCAACAATGGAGTTTAGAGACTCATGCCGTCAAAAGGTATAAAGTTCAGATCTAAAATGTCATGAGGTACAAAATAAATCTCTAAAAGTTGTTTAAATACTAAACTAGTAACCTAGGTTTACAGAAAATGAATAAACTAAGATAGATGGTGCAGAAATCCACTTCTGGAGCCCACTTGGTGTGTGCTGGGGCTGAGACTTAAGCTTTACACGTGCCTGGGCTGTTTCTGGAGTTAAACGCCAGGTTGTAACCTGTTTTGGGCGTTCAACTCCAACTTGTAACCTGTTTCTGGCGTTTAACGCCAGACTGCAACATGAAACTGGCATTAAACGCCAGTTTACGTCGTCTATCCTTGAGCAAAGTATGGACTATTATATATTGCTGGAAAGCCCTGGATGTCTACTTTCCAACGCAATTGAGCGTGCGCCAATTGGATTTCTGTAGCTCCAGAAAATCCATTCCGAGTGCAGGGAGGTCAGAATCCAACTACATCAGCAGTCATTTTTCAGCCTGAATCAGATTTTTGCTCAGCTCCCTCAATTTCAGCCAAAAATTACCTGAAATCACAGAAAAACACACAAACTCATAGTAAAGTCCAGAAATGTGATTTTTATTTAAAAACTAATAAAAATATAATAAAAAGTGACTAAAACACATTAAAAACTACCTAAAAACAATGCCAAAAAGCGTATAAATTATCCGCTCATCACAACACCAAACTTAAATTGTTGCTTGTCCCCGAGCAACTAAAAATAAAGTAGGATAAAAAAAAGAGAATATACAATGAATTCCAAAAACATCTATGAAGATCAGTCTTAATTAGATGAGCGGGGCTATTAGCTTTTTGCTTCTGAACAGTTTTGGTATCTCACTTTATCCTTTGAAGTTCAGAATGATTGGTATCTATAGGAACTCAGAATTCAGATAGTGTTATTGATTCTCCTAGTTCAGTATGTTGATTCTTGAACACAACTACTTTATGAGTCTTGGCCGTGGCCCTAAGCACTCTGTTTTCTAGTATTACCACCGGATACATACATGCCACAGACACATAACTGGGTGAACCTTTTCAGATTGTGACTCAGCTTTGCTAAAGTCCCCAATTAGAGGTGTCCAGGGTTCTTAAGCACACTCTGTTTTTTTCTTTGGACCTCGACTTTAACCGCCCAGTCTCAAGTTTTCACTTGACACCTTCACGCCACAAGCACATGGTTAGGGACAGCTTGGTTTAGCTGCTAAGGCTAGGATTTTATTCCTTTAGGCCTTCCTATCCACTGATGCTCAAAGCCTTGGATCCTTTTTATTAGCCTTGCCTTTTGGTTTTAAGGGCTATTGGCTTTTTGCTCTTGCCTTTTGGTTTAAAGAGCTTTTGGCTTTTTCTGCTTGCTTTTTCTTTTTCTTGCTCTTTTTTTTCGCATTTTTTTTCTCTGCAAGCTTTGTTCTTCACTGCTTTTTCTTGCTTCAAGAATCATTTTTATGATTTTTCAGATTATCAAATAACATTTCTCCTTTTTCATCATTCTTTCAAGAGACAACAATTTTAACATTCATAAACAACAAATTCAAAAGACATATGCACTGTTCAAGCATTCATTCAGAAAACAAAAAGTATTGCCACCACATCAAAATAATTAAACTATTTTAAAATTCGAAATTCATGTACTTCTTTTTCTTTTTCAGAAAACAATTTTCATTTAAGAAAGGTGATGGATTCATAGGACATTCATATCTTTAAGACATAGACACTTAGATACTAGTGATCATATAGTAAAGACACAAACATAATTAAACATGAAGCATAGTAAACGAAAAACAGGAAAATAAGAACAACGAGATTAAGGAATGGGTCCACCTTAATGAGGGTGGCGTCTTCCTCTTCTTGAAGAACCAATGGTGCTCTTGAGCTCCTCTATGTCTCTTCCTTGCCTTTGTTGCTCTTTCCTCATAGCTCTTTGATCTGCAGTCAATTGCTCTACCACTAAATTATGGAAAAACAAAAGCAATGCTTTTACCACACCAAACTTAAAAGGTTTGCTCGTCCTCGAGCAAAAGAAGAAAGAAGTGGAGAAGATGGAGGAGATGGAAGTGTGTGAATGGGTGGGTTTGGGAGGGAAATAGTTTGAATTTGAATGGTGAGGTAGGTGGGAATCCTGTGGGGTCCACAGATCCAGTGGGGTTAAGGATTTAGCATCCCTGCTCCAATTAGGCGTACAAAATGCCCTTACTGTGCAATCCTGGCGTTTAACGCCAGACTGCTGCCTGTTTCTGGCGTTAAACGCCCAAATGTAGCCTATTTCTGGCGTTTAACGCCAGACTGATGCTTGTTTCTGGCGTTAAACACCAGCTTGGTGCTTGTTTCTGGCGTTAAACGCCAGACAGATGCTTGTTTCTGGCGTTTAAACGCCAGAATGATCTTCCTCCAGGGTGTGCTATTTTTCATGCTGTTTTTGATTTTCCATTTATTTTTGTGACTTCACATGATCATCAACCTAAAGAAAACATAAAATAGCAATGGAAAATAAATAGATATAATTAAATAACACTGGGTTGCCTCCCAATAAGCGCTTCTTTAATGTCAATAGCTTGACAGTGAGCTCTCATGGAGCCTCACAGATAATTAGAGCAAGGTTGGGACCTCCCAACACTAAACTTAGAGTTTGAATGTGGGGGTTCAACACCAAACTTAGAGTTTGGTTGTGGCCTCCCAACACCAAACTTAGAGTTTGACTGTGGGGGGCTTTGGTTGACTCTGCAGTGAGAGAAGCTTTTCATGCTTCCTCTCCATGGTTACAGAAGGAGAACCTTGTGTCTTATAGTTTGCAATGTCTGCAAACCACAGAGCTTCCTGAATAGCAAACAATTACTCATTCAGAAAGGTTTCAGAGATCTCAGTAGGAGGGAAGGATGCTCCTACTACTAGTTCTATCCGGGACATGTGATCAGCTACTTGATTCTCTGTCCCTTTTCTGTCTCTTATTTCTATATCAAACTCTTGCAGAAGCAACACCCATCTTATGAGCCTGGGCTTTGAATCCTGCTTTGTGAGTAGATATTTAAGAGCAGCATGGTCAGTGTACACAATCACTTTTGATCCTACTAAGTAGGATCTAACCTTGTCAATGGCATAAACCACTGCAAGTAATTCTTTTTCTGTAGTTGTGTAATTTTTCTGGGCATCATTTAAAACACTGCTAGCATAATAAATGACATGCAGAAGCTTGTTATGCCTCTGTCCCAATACTGCACCAATGGTATGGTCACTGGCATCATACATTAGTTCGAATGGTAATGTCTAGTCTGGTGCAGAAATAACTGGTGTTGTGACTAGCTTAACTTTCAGGGTCTCAAACGCCTGCAGACACTTTGTGTCAAAGACAAATGGCGTGTCAGCAGCTAGCAGATTGCTCAGAGGTTTTGAAATTTTTGAAAAATCCTTTATAAACCTCCTATAGAATCCTGCATGCCCCAGAAAGCTTCTGATTGCCTTAACATTGGCAGGTGGTGGTAATTTTTCAATTACTTCAACTTTAGCTTGATCCACCTCTATTCCCTTGTTTGAAATTTTATGCCCAAGGACAATCCCTTCAGTCACCATAAAGTGACATTTTTCCTAGTTTAAAACTAGGTTGGTCTCTTGGCATCTTTTCAGAACAAGTGCTAAATGGTTAAGGCAGGAGCTGAATGAGTCTCCAAATACTGAAAAGTCATCCATGAAGACTTCCAAAAACTTCTCTACCATATCAGAGAAGATAGAGAGCATGCACCTCTGAAAGGTTGCAGGTGCATTACACAGACCAAAAGGCATCCTTCTGTAGGCAAACACTCCAGAAGGACATGTGAATGCTGTTTTCTCTTGGTCCTGAGGATCTACTGCAATTTGGTTGTAACCTGAATAGCCATCCAAAAAGCAGTAATATTCATGACTTGCTAGTCTCTCTAGCATCTGGTCTATGAATGGTAAAGGAAAATGATCCTTCCTGGTGGCTGTATTGAGCCTTTTGTAGTCAATACACATACGCCACCCTGTAACTGTTCTTGTAGGAACCAGTTCATTCTTTTCATTATGAACCACTGTTATTCCTCCCTTCTTAGGGACAACATGGACAGGGCTCACCCAGGGGCTATCAGAAATAGGATAGATAATTCCAGCCTCTAGTAACTTAGTGACCTCTTTCTGCACTACCTCCTTCATGGCGGGATTTAGCCGCCTCTGTCGTTGAACCACTGGCTTAGCATCATCCTCCAATAGGATCTTGTGTATGCATCTGGCTGTGCTAATGCCCTTAAGATCACTTATGGACCACCCAAGAGCTGTCTTGTGTGTCCTTAGCACCTGAATTAGTGCTTTCTCTTCCTGTGGCCCTAAAGCAGAGCTTATGATTACAGGAAAAGTGTCACCTTCTCCCAGAAATGCATATTTCAGGGATGGTGGTAGTGGTTTGAGCTCGGGTTTAGGAGGTTTCTTCTCTTCCTGAGGAGTTTTCAGAGGTTCTTTTATTTCCTCTGGTTCCTCTAGATCAGGCTGAACATCTTTAAAAATGTCCTCTAGCTCTGATTCGAGACTCTCAGTCATATTAACCTTTTCCACCAGGGAGTCAATAATATCAACGCCCAGGCAGTCGTCTGATGTGTCTGGATGTTGCATAGCTTTGACAACATTCAACTTAAACTCATCCTCATTGACTCTCAGGGTTATCTTCCCTTTTTGGACGTCAATGAGGGTTCGTCCAGTTGCTAGGAATGGTCTTCCTAGAATGAGAGTTGCACTCTTGTGCTCCTCCATTTCCAGCACTACAAAGTCAGTAGGGAAGGCAAATGGCCCAACCTTGACAATCATGTCCTCAATTATGCCTGATGGGTATTTAATGGAGCCATCAGCAAGTTGAAGACAGATCCGGGTTGGTTTGACCTCTTCAGTCAAGCCAAGCTTTCTGATAGTGGATGCAGGGATTAGGTTGATGCTTGCCCCAAGATCACATAGAGCTGTCTTGGTGCAGTTACCCTCTAATATGCATGGTATCATAAAGCTCCCGGGATCTTTAAGCTTTTCTGGGAAGCTTTTCAGAATGACTGCACTGCATTCTTCAGTGAGAAGAACTCTTTCAGTTTCTCTCCAATCCTTCTTATGACTCAAGATATCTTTCATGAACTTGGCATAAGAGGGTATTTGCTTAAGTGCCTCTGCAAACGGAATCTTTATTTCAAGAGTCCTGAGATAGTTTGCAAAGCGGGCAAATTGCTTATCCTGCTCCTCTTTGCGGAGTTTTTGAGGATAAGGCATCTTGGCTTTGTATTCCTCAACCTTAGTTGCTGCAGGTTTATTTCCTACATAGGTAGGTTGAGAAGCCTTCTTGAGGGATTTATTATCAGCACTTGCAGGTGTCTGATCCCTCACTGGCATTTGAAAGCCAGGGTTGGAAGCTGGAGTGGCGTTGGACGCCAACTCCTTACTTGTTCCTGGCATTTGAACGCCAGAACTGAGCTTCCATTGGGCGTTTGACGCCAACTCCTTGCCTGTTTCTAGCGTTTGAACGCCAGAGTTATTCCTCTCTGGGCTCTTACTATCCTCAGAGAGATTTTGGATAGCCGGTTGTTCATTTCTTGGCTTCCTGCTGCCTTGAAGTGAGGTATTTAATGTTTTCCTACTTCTTAATTGAACTGCTTGGCACTCTTCTGTTATTTGTTTTGATAACTGCTGTTCTATTTGCTTCAACTGTACTTCCATATTCAGATTAGCCATTCTTGTGTCTTGTAGTATCTCCTTGAATTCGGTCAGCTGTTTTGTTAGAAAATCTAATTGCTGATTGAATTCTGTAATTTGTTCTGCAGGACTGAGTTCAGCAGTTACTGTTTTAGCCTCTTCTTTCATGGAAGATTCACTGCTTAGGTACAGATGCTGATTTTTGGCAACTGTATCAATGAGCTCTTGAGCTTCTTCAATTGTTTTTCTCATATGTATAGATCCACCAGCTGAGTGGTCTAGAGAAATCTGAGCTTTCTCTATAAGCCCATAATAGAAGATGTCTAACTGCACCCATTCTGAAAATATTTCAGAGGGGCATTTTCTTAGCATCTCTCTGTATCTCTCCCAGGCATCATAAAGAGATTCATTATCTCCTTGTTTAAAGCCTTGGATGTCCAGCCTTAGCCGTGTCATCCGTTTTGGAGGGAAGTATTGATTCAGAAATTTTTCTGTCAACTGTTTCCATGTCCTTATGCTAGCTTTAGGTTGGTTATTTAACCACCTCTTAGCTTGATCTTTTACAGCAAATGGAAACAGTAATAATCTGTAGACATCTTGATCTACTTCCTTATCATGTACTGTGTCAGCAATTTGTAAAAATTGTGCCAGAAACTCTATAGGTTCTTCCTGTGGAAGACCAGAATACTGGCAACTCTGCTGCACCATGATAATGAGCTGAGGATTCAACTCAAAGCTACTGACTCCGATGGAGGGTATACAGATACTACTTCCATATGAAGCAGTAGTGGAGTTAGCATATGACCCCAGAGTCCTTCTGGACTGTTCATTTCCACTTTTGTCCATGATGGAGAAAGGGAGATGATGTGGATTGTAAATTTTTTTTTTGAAAACCAAAATTAAAATAAAATAAATAAAATAAAATTAATGAAGAATTGACTAAAATTTCAAAAATTTGAAGAAAAAGAAATAAAAGAAACTTGAAAACTAAATTAATTAATTAAAAAGATTTGAAAAAGATGTGGGTGAGGATTTTCGAAAAAAATGAAGAGAGAGAAATTGGTTAGGAAGTTTTGAAAAAGATACGTCTTAAAATTAAAGATACTTGTAAGAAAATAAAATAAAAAAAGAAAAGATATGAAAAAGATTTGATTTTAGGATTTGAGATTAGAGAGGATAAGATAAGCTAGGTAAGAGAAGATAAGGAATTTAAATTAAAAAGTTTTGAAATTTAAATTTTAAATTTGAAAATTAAATTTTGAAAATTGAAATTTGAAATTTAAAATTTGAAATTTTGAATTTTGAATTTTGAATTTTGGTAGTTGAAATTTGAAATTTGAATTTGAAATAAAATAAGATAAGATTTTTTTGAAAAAGATTTGAATTTTGAAATTTTAAAACTAAGATAAGATAAAATAAAATTTTTAAAATGAAATCTGAATTTTTAAAAGAAAAATTCTAAAAATCACTTAAAATAAAGGAAAAAGATATTTTTGAATTCAATAAGGAAAGAGAAAAACAATAAAAAGACACAAAACTTAAAATTTTTAGATCTAATGCTCCTTATTTTCGAAAATTTTGGAGGGAAACACCAAGGAACACCAAACTTAAAAATTTTAAGATCAAAACACAAGGAAGACTTAAGAACACTTTGAAGACTCACAAGAACAACAAGAACATGAAGATAGAACACCAAACTTTAAAATTTTTAGAAAATCAAAACAAAATTTTCGAAAACTAAAGAAAAATCAACAAGAAAACACCAAACTTAAAGTTTGGCACACGATTTATTCAAAGAAAAGTTAATTTTGAAGAAGTTTTTTAAAATAGAAGATAGCCAATTACCAAGAACATAAGCACCACGCTCTAGCCAATTGAGCTATAAATTTAAAGTGTTTTAACAAGGTATAAATAATTTTTTTTAGATGCTAATAATTCGAAAATGCACAAGAAAAAAAAGAAAAATCACAAAACAAGAAAAACTAAAGATCAAACAAGGAAAATAAACAAGAACAACTTGAAGATTAAGAAAGAATAAAGAACATGCAATTCGAAAATTTAAAGGGAAATAAAAACATGCAGTTGACACCAAACTTAAAACATGACACTAAACTCAAACAGAAAAACTCAATTACTAGTTAAAAAAAAAATTTCGAAAAATTTAAAAAGAGAAAATAAGGATTTAAAAAAATAATTTCAACCAAAAACAATAATAGAAGACTCTAAACCAAAAAGAAAAATTTTTCCTAATCTAAGCAACAAAATAAACCGTCAATTGTCCAAACTCGAACAATCCCCGGCAACGGCGCCAAAAACTTGGTGCACAAAAATTACTTCACACTATGTAATTCCGCACAACTAACCAGCAAGTGCACTGGGTCGTCCAAGTAATACCTTACGTGAGTAAGGGTCGAATCCCACGGAGATTGTTGGCTTGAAGCAAGCTATGGTTATCTTGTAACTCTTAGTCAGGATATAATATCAATAATAATTCTTAGTTTTAATTGTAAGAGTCAAGGGGCATAAAATAAATACTTGTTACTCAATAATGGAGAATATGTTGGGGTTTTGGAGATGCTTTGTCCTCTTTATTTCAGCTTTTCTCTTGTACTCCTCTCCACACACGCAAGGCTCCTTCCATGGCAAGCTGTATGTAAGGTGTCACCGTTGTCAATGGCTACTTCCCGTCCTCTCAGTGAAAATGGTCCAAATGCTCTGTCACAGCACGGCTAATCATCTGTTGGTTCTCGATCATGTCGGAATAGAATCCCTTGATTCTTTTGCGTCTGTCACTACGCCCAACAATCGCGAGTTTGAAGCTCGTCACAGCCATTCAATCCTTGAATCCTACTCGGAATACCACAGACAAGGTTTAGACTTTCCAAATTCTCATGAATGCCGCCATCAATTCTAGCTTATACCACGAAGATTCTGATTAAAAAAATCTAAGAGATACTCATTCAATCTGATGTAGAACGGAGGTGGTTGTCAGGCACACGTTCATGGATTGAGGAAGGTGATGAGTGTCACGGATCATCACCTTCTTTATAGTGAAGCACGAATGAACATCTTAGATAGGAACAAGCGTGTTTGAATGTAAAACAGAGATAATTGCATTAATTCATCAAGACGCTGCAGAGCTCCTCACCCCCAACAATGGAGTTTAGAGACTCATGCCGTCAAAAGGTATAAAGTTCAGATCTAAAATGTCATGAGGTACAAAATAAATCTCTAAAAGTTGTTTAAATACTAAACTAGTAACCTAGGTTTACAGAAAATGAATAAACTAAGATAGATGGTGCAGAAATCCACTTCTGGGGCCCACTTGGTGTGTGCTGGGGCTGAGACTTAAGCTTTACACGTGCCTGGGCTGTTTCTGGAGTTAAACGTCAGGTTGTAACCTGTTTTGGGCGTTCAACTCCAACTTGTATCCTGTTTCTGGCGTTTAACGCCAGACTGCAACATGGAACTGGCGTTAAACGCCAGTTTACGTTGTCTATCCTTGAGAAAAGTATGGACTATTATATATTGCTGAAAAGCCCTGGATGTCTACTTTCCAACGCAATTGAGATCGTGCCAATTGGACTCTTGTAGCTCCAGAAAATCCATTCCGAGTACAGGGAGGTCAGAATCCAACAACATCAGCAGTCCTTTTTCAGCCTGAATCAGATTTTTGCTCAACTCCCTCAATTTCAGCCAAAAATTACCTAAAATCACAGAAAAACACACAAACTCATAGTAAAGTCCAGAAATGTGATTTTTATTTAAAAACTAATAAAAATATAATAAAAAGTGACTAAAACACATTAAAAACTACCTAAAAACAATGGCAAAAAGCGTATAAATTATCCGCTCATCACGTATGCACAAGTGGAGAAATCAACAAGTGTGCATACGCACACGTCTGTGCATATGCATAAGTCCCAGTGCGTGACTTCATTAATGAAGCATGTGGCTCGCGATTTTGGGGACCTCTTGGCCCAATTTTTGGTATTTATAAAGCTGATTGGGTGCTATATCAAGGGGACTTCATTCCATATCAAAAGAGAGCTCACTTAGATATTAGAACAACATTATTTAGAGTAGGAGTAGTGTATAGTAGATTTCTCCAATTTCTCTCCTAGGGTTTTAATTAGGGTTTTGGTAGAAATTTTCATTCCTAATTTTGGTCTTGGATTTTGCTTATCTCAGTGTAAGTACTCTTTAATTTCCTCTTTAATTTCACTACTCTTGTTACATTTCCTTATGGTTCAAGTTATTTTGTTAATATATGCAATTTTGATTTTTTGAATCTTTTGTTATGAATTTGGTCTTTTATGAATTATATATGCTTGATTGAGTTTCTATTGTTGATATTGTGAATATTTTGGTTATAGTTTTCATTTTCCTTTGCAATTTCTTATGTTTTGTTTTTATGACCACTAAGTGTTTGTGAAAATGCCACTTGAGAATTTTGAGTAGATTTTCACACCTTGGCTTGGAAAATGAGTTCCTAGGATACCAGAGTCATAGTGTCTAACATTTAGTGGTAATTCTTGGGTTGTTAGTTGACTTTTGTTTTCATTGACGCTAGCTTTTTACCAAGTTAATTAGTAAGTTAGCTAGGACTTATGAATTAAGGTCAATTATGCTTGCTTGACATACTCCTCGATGTTAGGGGTTGACGAGGTGAGATTAACTCATCATAGTTGCCATAGTTGTGGTTATAACGATGATAGGATTCCTTAATTCTCATTCCCAAGTCAAGGCTCTTTTACGCAATTATAGCATTATCACTAAGTTTTGATCTTATCTTCTTTTTAATTGAATTAATTTCATTTTTGATCATTTGTTAGTTCTTTTATTCCTTAGTTCTTTTAATCTTCCGTTTCATGCTTACAAACCCCTCATGATTTCACAACCAAAAGTGGACACCTAATTTACATGGTCCAAGGGAGACGACCCGGAATTTCAAACTCCCGGTTATTTGTTTTGGATTGTGACAATTTATATATTTAAACTTTGATTGATGGTTGTGTGTGGGTTTGGACTATGCTTGCAAAGAAACGCTTAATTTCTATTTTGTGAAATTTCTGAACCCACTATCGGCTACTTGTCAAGTTTTTGGTGCCGTTGTTGGGGACTATGCAATTGGTGTCGTATTTTTTGTTGTTATGAATATGTTAATAGTGTAAATAGCTTACTTTTTGGTTATTTAGTTGTTTTTGTTAATACTTAGGTGTTTGTTTTTCTTATTTATTGATGTCTTTTGCTTTTATTTTCTACTTTCTCTATGAGATATCACCCTTGTTGCTTGGAGTTTAGTTGTGATTATATTGTAGGGTGTGATAAATTCAAATTTGGATTGCATCATGGAATGGGAGAATCAATTGAGGGAGGAACCGTATGCGTATGAGCAACACTCATGACAACCACCTCTCCCATGTTACAATGAGACAAACCCTCCCCAATGTTCATACCAAACCCAAAGATATGAACGGTACCCCCTACACAACCCTCAACCACCAAATCTTCAAGCACCATACCATCCATCTCTATGGAATTCGAATGTTTATATACCTTGCCACCAACCATATGAACCATCACCTCCTTACACACCACCTCAATACCCTCACCCACATAACACACCTTCCAATTATACAACCTTTCTCCTAACCATTGAACCTTCCTTTTCACCTAAATGTTAAGTTCTCCAACCCTTACCCCAAGAACAACAAGACCTTCAAGCTTTTCTCCAAGAGCAAGAAGAATTTCAGAAGAAGCAAGGGAAATTGATGGCTATCATAGCCGAAGCGGTGAACCGTTTAGCCCTACTATGCTCAAGCAATCAAGACATCCCCCATGAGGAATGTGGAGAATCAACTAAGAAAGTGTAGTAAGGAGGAGAACATGGAGTCTAAAATAGAAGAAGTGGAGTTAAGGCTTGAGTCACAAAAAGAGAAAGGTAAAAAAATTGCACTGGAAGAAGTAAATGGAGAATTGAGAGAACTTGATCAAGAAGTGGATTCTATCAATAATGATTTTTTGTCCACCTTGGTCAATTCCCTCAATGATCTTGATGAACCTTTCTCCTTTGAGTTTGAGAGAGATATGGAAGTAGACCTCACACAACCTCATAAATATGGATTGAATAATAGTAGAAAAAACTTAGAGGAGGTTGGTAAGGAAGAACTAGAAAAGGGTGGTAAGGAAGAGGTAAACACCCAAGAAGTGAAAGCATTCATGCAAGAGTCCATTAGAATGACTCCAATCTAAGAGCAAATTGAGTGGGTAACAATATCCTCAACGAATTTTATAGGCCCACATCAATTTGCTATCTTGGGAACGGATCACCAACTTAAGATCCTTCTTGAAGTGTTCAACAATGAAGAAATGGGTGTTGGTTGCTGATGACAAGTCATCTTAGCCTAGTTTCACTAGCCTTTTTCTTTTGTTTTCAATTGAATTATGCACTTTCTTGAGCCAAAAGCAAGCCAATTGGGTAGATTTTCATGTTTCCTTTGATTGAATCAACCATGTATGAATTCATGCTATTTCATGAGGTTTTATGCTATAATTATCACATATTATGATAAAATGAATATCTCATGATTTTAAGCATAGCTTTGATGTGTTTGGTTGATTAATGATAGGTGAAGAAAGCTTGGAGAAAGGTTGAAGCAAGAAGGAATGGCTAGGAGTAAAGAGAGGACAATGGAATAAGTGAAAATGAACCAGGAAGCAAAAAGCTGGACCAAAAGTTAGCCTCAAACTTTTGCACAAACTTTTGGGTGAAAAGTTAGCCCCAACGTTAGCCCCTAACTTTTGGGCTAACGTTGGCACATGAAAGTTACTCCCTGGGCACCAAAAGTTTGCGCCAACGTTAGCCCTTAACTTTGTGGCTAACGTTGGCATGAGAAAAACACCCCCTGGGCACCAAAAGTTTGCGCCAACGTTAGCTCCTAACTTTGTGGCTAACGTTGGCATGAGAAAAACACCCCCTGGCCACCAAAAGTTTGCGCCAACGTTAGCCTCTAACTTTTGGGCTAACGTTGGCACATGAACAATACAAAGGGGGAGCAAAAGTTTGTGCCAACGTTAGCCTCTAACTTTTGGGCTAACGTTGGCGCCATAAGTACACATAAGGAGGCCAACGTTGGAGCAAAAGTTAGACCCCTAACTTTTGCCCCAACGTGGATAGCAGCAAAGCATGGAGGCTGATAGTAAAAGTTAGAGTAAAAGTTAGCCTCAAACTTTTACTCAAACTTTTACTCAAACTTTTGCAAAACTCCAACCCGGTTCAATTGGTTCACTTTGGTTCCTCTCCAAACTCCAAGAGCAATCAACCAAGGCCTCTCTCAACCCAATTCCACCAAGAGCAAAGGCCCAACTCAAGGCTTGAAGATCATTTGAAGAAAGTGTATAAATAGGATAGAATTCAAGTTTTTCGGGGGCTTCCCTTTTAGTTTTTCAGAATAGCTTTCTTTTAAATTTTGCTTAGAGTTCACTTTTACATTTCTTAGCATTATTGTTTTAATTCAAGAGAATTTGGGAGGAGAATTGATCTCTCTTCTTCCTTGTTCTTGCCCAGCATTCTTTACATTTATTGCCTTGGATCTTGGGTGGAGAATTGAAGAAATTCTGTTTCAATCTCACCTTGGGATCTTGTTTAATTTTCTGCTTAATTGAATTTCAGTTTCAGTCACTTGCTTCTTCATCTACTTTCTTTGCAAATCTACAATCTCTTTTGCATTTGTTCTTGTTGGATCTGGGAAGGCACTGAGATCTAGACTTGGTTTTCTAGTCTCTTGGGTCCTGAGATTCGGATTTCCCATTTCCCACTCCCTGTTTACTGTTTTCATGCTTATTTACATTTCTATTTTGATATCCGGTTTGATTCAAGACATCCTTTACTTCTCTGTTTGTTGCAATTTACTTTTCCTTGTTTAATTCCTGCAAATCCAACTCCCAATTCCCTTTACAATTCAAGCCATTTACATTTCTTGCACTTTAAGATTTTGCAATTTACATTTCTTGCGTTCTAAGTTTCTGCCATTTAATTTCTTGCTCTTTAAGATTCAGCACTTTAAATTCCAGTTCTCTTTAATTTCATGCCAATTACTCATTCCCTTTTACTTTCTATGCGATTTAAATTCTGCAAATCACAAATCTCTCAACCAAATCTTGATTCGCTTGACTAAATCAATCACTAAACTAAAATTGCTCAATCCTTCAATCCCTGTGGGATCGACCTCACTCCCGTGAGTTATTATTACTTGATGCGACCCGGTGCACTTGCCGGTTAGATTTGGGTGTTTTGGAGAAATTCGTTTCTTCGCAAAAATATCCCATCAGTTGCCAAAGGAGTTTCAAAGCTCACCAAGGAAGCCAAATCAAGAAGTAGAATTCGAAAGTGGTGCAAGGCTCAATTAGAAGGATTCCAAGATTTATTTGGGTGCTTCAAAGGTGATTTGGGAGGTTTTTCATCTAAGTGTAAAAATGAAGATCAACAAGCGGATGACAGGAAAACTAGAGTATGGCATCCCAAAGGATTTGGAAGAACAAACATGGGTGGCAACTCAAGGATGAGTGGAAGCATAAGCCACCTTGACATAAGTTTCACTCAAAATGTCCAACTTAAGGACTTTAGACCAAAGTGCTAGGTGGGAGACACCCTACCATAGTAACATCATTCTAACTCATCTCTTCTTTTAGTTTTTACTTATTGAATTTTGTTTCTTTTGGTTAGCATAATTTAATTTGATCCTAGGCTTAGTTTAGTTGCATTTTAGTTTTGATCATGTGTTTTTGATGAATAATATGTTTTGGGGTTGGAAACCTTTGATTGATATCATGTTTGGTGCCTTAGAGCTCTAAAATTTTTTGGAAAAACAGAGCATTATGCGTACGCACAGACCTGTGCGTACGCACACCTACCCCAAATTCTGCGATTTGTGCGTACGCACACTAGTTTACATCCTCCCTATTGGGAGCGCTCACACACACTTGTGCGTCGCCCCCTGTCTTCTACCCTCTCTGTGTGTACACACACATGATCCTTTTACTCTATTAAAAAAAAAGAAGAAAAAAGGGAAGCTTTCTGTGCACGCGCACCCTCCTGTGCGTACGCACAACCATTAACACCCTTCCTGCCGGGAGCGTTCGCATACCACTATGCGTATGAACACCCCTAATTTTTGCCTAGTGTGCGTACGTACAAAAAGCGTTTTAAGCGTGGGTTTGAAACAGAACCCCATCTTCTTCTTCTTCTTCTTTTCACCGGTGTGCTTCCCTGTTCTTCCTCAGGCCGCCGGGATCTTCTCCAGCTAAGCTCTGCCACCGTGAGCCTCGCAGTGGCTGTCACAAGTGCCACTGTTACACCATCTTCTTCTCTTTCATTCTTCGACTTTTCAATTTTCAGGTTTTAATCTTCTTTGTTTTGTTTATTTTCCTGCTTAAATTTCATTTTTTTATTTAATTTTGGTAATCTAGGTTAGGTTTCGATAACTTAAGTGGTTGCTGTTGAATTGCAAGTGTTCAATTTTTTATTTATGGGTTGTTGATGCTTGAATTTTGGCTTGAAATTGTTGAATTTGTGCATTGCATATCATGTGTTTGATGTAATGCCCAAATGAACTTTTAGTTTAATGCAAGTGTTGTAGCTACCATATGTGTTGGATTATATCCTTGTTTGGCATTCTAATAAAGAATTGTGCAATTTTTGAATGATTATGATGTTATTTTGGAGTGAAATTTCAATAATGTGCTTGTTTATTGCCTTGAGTTGCTAGCACCAAATTGATCTGGAAATTGACATTTGATTTTTTATTTGGTGAAATTTTTAACAAGTGCATATTGAATTTAGTAAATTGAATTAAATTGCTTGTTCATCATGATTTTCAAATTAATATAATCACATAACAATGGACTTGTTTCTTATCAATGCTTTGCATTTATTTGAGTTGACTTGACTTGATTCTTATCAAGCTTGTCACTTTTTGTAACAAGCACCCTATCCATGTGATCATTTCATTATTCTTGAGGATGAATAAGTAGTTTTCTTTTCATCATTGAATTGGTTGTTGTGTGTTGTGCTAATTTTTACTAATCTTGCACTTTCACTTGCAGAATTTCAATATCCAATATGTCCTAAATTCAATTCACACTTGTTGTAATTGCCTAAGCTTGCTTGTCTTTAATTGATGCTCATCCATTGCTTGCATCTTAGGCCGTTTAATTGAGGAACTCATGCTTACTTTTTGATTGTGTGGATGCCGTTTTAACTGGCCGTTGTGTGTGCTCTAACCGCGCGCATAATTGGAATATGCACCTGGCTTATTTTCATCATACCACACCACTGTGCAAACTTCCTCAATTAAATGCTTGTTTGTTTTCTTTTGGCTCCAAGTATACGCTGTATTTGCTTCCTCCTTTGCCTTTTTATGCTGCTTACCCTATGATTCTTAATTATACTCTATTTATTCTTTTTGAGGGTGAGCTGTAAAGACAAGGAGCCGGCAGAGGAGGAGGACGCCGAGGATGGAGATACCGATCCTACATTGAACTTGGGCAATTTTTCAGTAGCCCGAGCCCCTTATCCGCCAGCTGAAGGTGGAGTGCTTTAGAGCCATTCTCCCCGGATTGTGTTCGTGCACAGAGGACAGTGCAACGCTTAAGTGTGGGGGAGGATTCGCGATTTTTGGGGGGTAAATCTCATTTCCGAACACTTTGCACTTTATTTTTGTTTTTTTATTATGTTTCTTGTAGATATTTGGAGTACTTTTGACTATCGCATTGCACCTTCTTTTGGTATATATATCCTAGCTTATTTATAGTTTATTTCTAGCTATTGCATATTGCATTTTTGCTTTGCATGGTATATAGTTATAGATATTAGTTGTGATTGGATGTTGTGAATAGTATAGTGCCTAGTTCAATTTTGTCCTAAATGTTCATGATGATTTTTGGATAATGAAAATTAGGAAAAGAACTAAGAATTTTTGAAATTGCATCCATCACAACATACATGCATACATAGGAAATAATTTTGGTAAAAAAACAACAAAAATTTTCAAGAATTCTCTTTTAAGGCATACCATTGATTTGATTCAAAAAAAAAATTGTTTTTGAACTTGCTTTGAATGATTTTTGTGGAACATAGTTTTAGAGTTAAGAACACACGACCTGTGAAGTTTTTGAGCTTATTTGTATGGTTACATCATTTGACCATAATTTTGATTCTTGTGTGTTATTTTCTTCTCTATGATTGCAATCTTTAGTTTGTTTAATTCTATGTGTCTATTATTTAGTGTATATATATGCATTTATGTGATCACTACAACAAATAAGGGTTTTCGCAACGGTCAAAAACCGTTGTCATAGATCGGAAAACCATTCCTAAAACTTTAGGCAACGCTTTGGCAACGGTTTTTTACCTGTGGTATATGCGGCCGTTACCAATGCTCAAAAGCAACGGTTTTTCATCTAAGGCAACGGCAACAAAAAAACCGTTGCCAAAGTTACTAGCATAGGCAACGGTTTTGGCAACAATTTTTAAAGAACGGTTAAGAACCGTTACTGAATAGGCAACAGTTTAAAACCATTTTCTTTTATGACGTAACGGTTTAAAACCATAACTGGATAAGCAACGGTTTTAAGCTGTTGTAGTTTTGTTATTCACAAAGACAACGGTTTAAACGCGTTGCCTTAAGTGTTTTTTTTTTGCAACGGTTTTAATACCATTGCTATTTTGTAGTTGTCTTTGACAACGGTTTTAATGCCATTGTCTTTTGTGACTTTCACCACGGTTTTTTATAATTATATAATTCTTTATTTACAGTAGTTTTCTCATGTTGCACTGAAATTAGTTCCAACTATTTTAATTTAGTGTCGATAAATAAGCTTAACTATTTGAATCAAATCACTTAAAAAAACTAATTGAACATTTACCATTAAATTTGATTTACAGAAATCTTCGTGTCATTGAAGTTTGATTAAAGAAAAATATACATAACAAAAAAAAGTAGTACTCATTGCTTTGCATCATTTTACAACTTAAAATGCACCAAACTAAATTCAAATCCAAATTAGAATCAATTAATTCATTGTTTGCACACTCAAAAAACTTTAAAATTTAAAATCTATACACATTGACACTAGCCAAGCCATTTCCGACTAAGAACCTGCTGCAGTAAGTAGCATTCTCAATCAACATGTAACTGCTAAAGTAATTAAAAGAACATTGATTAGCATCAAACAAAATGCAAACTACAAGAAGCATAGAAGAGAAACATGCAACACAAAGCATACCAAAACTTTGATCTTTAGCAACATTGTTTGCTCTCTCTTTATCCGTTGAGGAACTCCTAAGGACTTGGCTCTCAGAAGAGTCACAGAATTTGTTTCCAAGGCTGCCACTGAGAATGTCTTCAGCCGAGTCATCAAACAAATTTTGTCCCTAAATATTACCATAATTTAAATACTCATTTTTTGAAATATTAAGACATCTATTGAGAGAATCAACTCGGAATTTCCAGCCACTTTACATGCTAACAAAATAAACCAACTAGCAATTAAGAAACAACCATTAACATTAACATTATGCTCAATAAAACAACTTAGCTTAATTTCAAACTAAATTGAATTAAAACAAAACTTCTATGCTTAACTTTTTACACAGAGAGAACATGTTCAGCTAAATGACTCTTTTAATTTCAAACTAAATTGAATTAAAACAAAAGTTCTATGCTTAACTTTTTACACAAAGAGAACATATTCAGCTAAATGACTCTTTGATTTATAACAGAAAATAAGCTTAATCCAAACACACACTGTAACCGAACCTCAACAGACCAAGTAGGGGACATCGCAGTGAATGCAAGCGGAGAGGAGAGCACAGAACAGCAGCGGATGACAGAGTATGAATCGATGATGATGCAGAACTATTTTCTCCTAACATTGCTCAAAACAAAATCTCATTAAAGAAAAAAATCAATCAACAAAGTAACTAATGGCAAAACAAGCTCTACCTGTTTTGTTCTCAATTGAAAATGACATGATTTAACATACCTAACCTAACCCAACCCTCTTTTCATGGATTGAAAGAGATGTTGGAGACTTGGGAGTACATAATGGTTTTAATATCACATCCAGATGAATAGGTACATAGGAATTCTACAGCCATTGTAGTTCATATCAAAGACACAGGCAAACTAAAGCAAAAGAAAGCATTACCTCAGCCACATGCTATATTCATGTATCTTATTTTCATGTAGCCATCAACATTTGACTAGAGCAGAGAAAGCATTACCTCAGCCACAAAAGTAACTTTTGTCATAGGTGAGCATAACTCCAAAGGGTCATCTTTTGATGCACGGGCCTTTGCTTTTTGAACATCAATTAATCTCCGCAAGACCTATTAGTACACGCAAATCCATATCAAAATGCCATATATCTACATGAAAGATTTAACATGATAGACTATTAAATTATCAAGTAAATGTTTCTGATTTACAACATTTACTAACTATGTACTTGGGAGTATCAAAACAATACCTGCTCTAATTTGAAGTTTGAAACAGTAGCACATTCAAAAAATTATCAAAATAATTCCTTTATAATCAGTTAAGATAAAATCAAGTAACTAGAAAAGCTAAATGATATCCTTAAAAAGAATCGTGCATTTGGTTCCAAACTGCAGTAAAAAGCTTTTAAGAGTAAACTACAAACCAGCTTAACTTTATCAAGACGAAGCACATCCCTTTCATACTCTTTCATCATATCTTTCTTTGACTCTTTAATTACTGTAAAATCATAGAAAATGAGGCACTTGAGTTACCTAAACAGAGGTTGAGCCGCAATGAGGAGGCAGAGAACTAGTGGCAGGGCACGATTCAGAAGCAGCGACACATAGCAGCAGGACGCGACGGCGAAGGCAGCAGCAGCGAAGCAGAAGCAGAACAAGGAAAAAGCAAGGAGGCCGCGGAGAACGGAGAAGCAGTGATGCCTTGGAGAGGGGAGAAGCAATGATGCCTTGAAGAGGGGAGAAGCAGCGACGCCGCGAAGAGGAGAGACTCAGCGACGCCGCGAAGAGCACTGCGGTGCGATGATGGCTCTGAGTCTGATGGCCTGGGTTGGTGTGGGTTAGGGTTGATGGTAGAGGGAGGAAGAACGCGCTCTGATGGTTTGTATTGAAGAGATCAGAGACATTGGTTATGTTAGGGTTTATCTTAGTGTGAAACAGAGAGTTACGCGAACACATGGCTGCCCTCGCGCCATTCGCTTAAATCAAGTCACGCGACCGCGTGACCCACGCGTCTGCGTCACTTGACAAAAATCACACACCATGCAATCGCGTGACCCATGCGTCTGCGTCATATGCGACGCACAACTTATCCAGATCAGCCAAGATATCTTATCTTTTCTTCCCCAAATCCTAATTTATTTCTTCTTCTTTCTTCTTTCTTTCTTTTCTTCTCCCCCTCTACTCTTCTATCCCTTTAATTTAATGCATTTATTTGTTCTTTTTTCTCTCAATTTCATCTTAGCTTAATTCTTTTTGGTTTCTTTTTCAATTCTTTTTCATGCATTTTTATGTTGGTGTTGGAGTTTTATTTGGATAGTACCTTATTTTATTTGAGTATGTGGCTATTCTGAGGAGAGATTTGACAATTGACATTTACTTTTGGCTCTCATATACATTTGGATTACATTATTTTCATTCCTATTTTAACTTGCACACCCAGTGTTTGTGAAAAAGCTTTTATGGCATTTTGAATCTTATTTTATTTTACTCTTTCACTTGCATACCTCTTTTTCACAACACTTGTGCTCCACATGTATTTGGGATTATCATTCACAATTGTCATCATTACACATGCTCTTTAATTTGGCACATTTATTACTTGATGCTTGAGCTATGCTTCTCATGCCTATTATTTGCATGTTTTTACCCTCTTGCATCTAATTATTTTGAATTGCCCTTTTTGATCTTTATTGTTGTCTTCCCTACATGTTGTAGCTACCATGTAGTTGGGCTATCATCTTTCCTTTGGCATTCCTTATCACTTGGAATTTCCTCCCTTCTGGTCTTAGTTTTCTATATTTCACACTCTTCCTTTTTCTTCTTCCTTAGGCATGGGTACCAAGAAAGGAAAAGAGAAGGCCACTGACAAGACACCAGCACGGAGAGGAACCAAGAGACCTCCAGCTAAGGCACCTCTATCTACAAGCGTCAGTTGTAGCAACCCGTCCACTTGTACACCTCAGCATGCACCGAGGACGGTGTAATTTTTAAGTGTGGGGAGGTCGATAGCGATCTCCGTGGGTTAGTACCTTCCTGTCTCAACACCAATATTTTATTTTCTTTGTTTGTTCATTATTGCATTTACATGTTTGATTGCATGTTTATTTGATTTTGTGCATATTTTACCACTTGGTTGAAATAATATTTTTTTTTCAAGAAATTTTTATAGTATTTCACTAATTTAAATTAAAAACTTTTGTGTTAAATTTGTTTGAAGTTGTATTTGGAACATAGTTTAAAAAGCTAAGAACACACAACCTGTGAAAATTTGAGCCTAATTACATGGTTAGATTATTTAACCATAAATTTTTATTCTTGTATGTTTTCTTCCCTATGATTGCAATCTTTGCTTTGTTCCATTCTATATGTCCACTATTTAGTGTATTTACATGCTTGCATATGATTGAGGCCATTACTTGTTTAGCTTACTTATCCCAAATAAGCCTACCCTTTCAATCACCTTTGTTAGCCACTTTGAGCCTTTTAAATTCCATTTGTTCTATATTTTACCACATCACTACTCTTAAGCGGAAAAACAAGTAAATTCCCAAATTGAATCTTTGGTTAGCTTAAGATAGAAAGTGTGTATCAATTAAGTGTGGGAAAACTGTGGGAACATGGGTTAATAAGGGAATGTGTTATGTTTTTACTTTGATAAAATATTGGGAATTTGGGTGCCTACTCATGTGGGACTATAAAAATTAAAAATCCATGTGCATTGATAAGTTATGTTTATTTTTCTATTTAAAAATATAAAAAAAAGAAAAAAAAAGAGAAAAAAAAGGAAAAAAAAGAGAGAGAAAAAAAAGAGAAAAAATCCAAAAATATTCAATAAATAAGTAAATAAATAAGGGGACAAAATTACCCCAATGCTAAGTTAAGTTAAGGAAAAGATCAATGCATATGTGATAAAAATTAAAAGTTGATACATGAGTATGTGATGCAAAAGTGGAAATTATGGGTAGCTAAGCATGATTTTAGAGTTACATAGAGAGAGTATGTGTGTGTGTTAGGTGAAGAGCTTAGGTTAATTAAAGATTCATATTAAAGCTCACTTGGCCATACATATATCCTCACCCTTACCTTAGCCCCATTACAACCTTGAAAAGACCTCATGATGTTTGCATTGGTATATTAAATATTGTTGATTGGTTAGGTGAAGAACAAAGTTTAGAAAGCATGATTAGAGAAGAGTAGAGTGATTACCCTATACACTAGAGTGACTAGAGTGTATACACCATCAGTGAGGGTTCAATGCTTGATTCTATGTTCCCTGCTTTTATGAGCTATCTTCTTACAAGTTTACTTATCTTTTATTATATGATTTGAATTAGTGGAATTTGAATTATTTTTGTCTTGGAGAACTTATTTGCTTTTAACCAAATAGACAGAATCATCATAGCATATAGTTGCATTCATAGGTTGCATCTCATGAGTCTTACTTTTCCCATTCATCCTTTATAGCTTCTCTTGAGCTTAGCATGAGGACATGCTAATGTTTAAGTGTGGGGAGGTTGATAAACCACTATTTTATTGTTTATCTTGTGCTCAATTGAGTGGCTTTTATCAATCTTTCATACACTTGTTCATACAAAATGCATGTTTTACATTCTCCTTCCTGATTTTGTGCTATGATTGAAAACCTGCTTCTTTGGCCTTATATTTGCTAATATTAATCTTCTCTTATTACCATTCGATGTCTTGATATGTGTGTTAAGTTATTTTAGAGATTACATGCCAGGAATGGCTTAGAGGATGGAAAGGAAGAATGCAAAAGTGGAAGGAATACAAGAAGTTGAAGAAATTGCTAAGCTGTCTAGCCTGACCCTCTCGCACTAAAACGATCATAACTTGAGCTACAAAGATCCAAATGACGCGGTTCCAGTTGTAATGAAAAGCTAACATCCGGGGCTTCGATTTGATATATAATTTGTCATAGTGGCCGTACAGCTAGATGACGCAAATGTATGCTCCACGCGGACGCATCGCAGTGACAAAAATCAGCGTGGCAGATTTCGCCCCCAGCAATTTCTGGGCTGTTTCTGGCCCAGTTTTTGGCCCAGAAAACACAGGTTAGAGGCTATAAAGTGGGAGAATCCATTCATTCATCAAGAAAGCTTTAATATACACATTCACAATTATTAGGATTTAATTGAAGTTTTAGAGAGAGAGAGGCTCTCTCCTCTCTCTTAGGATTTAGGATTTAGAGTTTTAGAATTAGGATTCCTCTCAGTTTATGGTTATTTCTCAATTTCAGGTTCAATGTTCCTTTTATTTATTTTCCCAATTTAATTTATAAATTTTCATGTTAGATTTGATTTCTTTTTATTAATGCAATTTGAGGTATTTCAGATTTATGATTTTTATTTAGCTTTTTATATTCTTGGTTTTAATTAATGAATTGATAAATTGGAGACACTTGAGTTATCAAACTCCTTGTTGATTGAAAATTAGAATTCTTTGCTGATTGATTTGAACTCCAATAACTCTAGTCTTTTCTTAGGAATTGACTAGGACCTGAGGAATCAAATTGATTCATCCACTTAACTTACCTTCATAGTTAGAGGTTAATTAAAGTAGGAGCAGAATCCAATTCTCATCACACCTGATAAGGATAACTAGGATAGGACTCCAATTTCTCATACCTTGCCAAGAGATTTTATTATTATTAATTTATTTTTCTTACCATTTAAATTACTTGTTCCATAATTCAAAAACCCAAAAATACACTTTTACTCATAACCAATAATAATTCATACCTCCCTGCAATTCCTTAAGAAGACGACCCGAGGTTTAAATACTTCGGTTATAAATTTATTTGGGTTTCGTTACTTGTGACAACCAAACTTTTGTACGAAAGGATTCTCTGTTGGTTTAGAAACTATACTTACAACGTGATTATATTTTTATAAAATTTCTTTACCGATAGAAAGTCAGTTTGTCAACGGACATTGTGGGAAGGATGCTACAGTGGGCTGTGAAACTGTCCGAATTCTACTTAACATATGAAACTCGAACAACAGTTAAATTCTAGTATCTATCCGACTTTGTGGAAGAATACACTAAAGGCCAGGAAAATCTGTCAACTTGAAATATGTATGTAGATGGATCATCCAACAAAGCCAGAAGTGGAGCAGAAATTATCCTGGAAAATGAAAAAGGAACTTGGATTGAACTATCACTAAAGTTCGAGTTTTCTGCTTCTAACAACAAAGCAGAATATGAAGCCGTGCTTGATGGCTTGAAGCTGGCTAAAGAAGTAGGGGCAGAAAGATTGATAGTATTTAGTGACTCTCAAGTGATAATTTCCCAAGTTAATGGAACTTATCAAGCTAAAGATCCCAACATAAAGAGGTACCTGGAAGAAGCATGAGAATAATTAGCACAGTTCTCAGAAAGAAAGGTCCGGCATATAGCTCGGAAATCCAATGCCCGAGCAGATGCCCTCTTTAAATTAGCCAGCACCAAGTCAAGGGGCAACAACAGAAACCTGATCTAAGAAACTCTCCACGCACCATCAGTATTAAAGGAAGAAGACAAGCCGGACACGATGCCTATATCCAACCAAAGCCTAGGGTGGATGACTCCTATAGTCGAATATCTTAAATTCGATATCACCCTGGAAGATGAAAAGGAGGCAAGGAGGCTCATAAGGGAAGTACAAAACTATACCTTGGTCTACAATGTTCTCTACAAAAGAGGAGTATCCACACCACTATTAAAGTATGTCCCGACCTCCAAGACTAAAGAAGTCTTGAAAGAAGTTCATAACGGCATATGTAAAAATCACCTTGGAGCACGATCACAAGCTAAGAAAGTGACCCTAACTGGCTTCTTTTGGCCAACCTTGCAAAGGGAAGCGGCTGAATTCGTCAAAAAGTGTCCACCTTGTTGAAAGCATGCCAATTTTCATGCAGCACCTCCAGAGGAACTTATCAGTGTCACCTCACCTTGGTTATTCACAAAATGGGGCCTTGACCTTCTCAGTCTGTTTCCACAAGCTCCTGGACAAGTAAAGTACCTCATAGTGGGTATTGATTATTTTAGTAAGTGGATTGAGGCAAAACCTTTGGCAACCATCACAGCTCAAAGAAGTAAAAATTTTTTCTATAAGAACATTGTCACTCGATTTGGAGTTCCACACTCCATCACCATGGATAGTGGAACTCAGTTTACTAACTCAACCTTTAGGAAATTTGTGGCCAGCTTCAAGATTAAGCACCAATTCACATTGGTAGAACACCCTCAGGCCAATGGACAGGCTGAAGCTGCAAATAAAGTCGCATTGGCTGGGTTGAAATGCCAACTACAAGATGAAAAGGGAGCATGGGTAGAAGAGCTTCCTCAAGTCTTGTGGGCATATCAGACAACTCTCTACTCAACAACTGAAGAGTCACCTTTCTGATTTGCTTATGGCTTAGAGGCCATGATTCTTGTAGAAATCGCTGAAGAATCTCTAAGAGTTAGATTCTATGATGAAGTGATCAATGTCCAAACACAAAAAGAAGAGTTTGACCTCTTCCTAGAAGTCTGAGAACAAGCTCGGATAAAAGAGGAAGCATTGAAACAAAGGATGGCCTTAAGGTACAACAAGAAAGTCATCAGGAGGAACTTCACCACAAACAACCTCATACTGATCTGGAATGACATTGGAGTTCAGAAGTCGGGCAAAGAAAAGCTGGCTGCAAACTGGAAGGGACCTTACAAGGTCGTCAAAGTCTTAGGGAAAGGTTACTATAAGGTGTCTAACCTAAAAAGAAACGAGCTCTCAAGGTCGTGGCACGTATGTAATTTAAAGAGGTGCTATAGTTAGAAGAGCGTACCTTGCTCCCTAGTGTACTCTTTTTCCCGACTTCATTATTTTTTCCCGAAAAGGGTTTTCCAGAAGAGGGTTTTAACGAAGTATCATAGCTAGAGCTAGGGATTACAAGAAAAATCCTTAGTAGAAAATTTTTTTATGTAGATCCATTTTATTAATAGTAAGGTATTTTTCTACCAGTTTCCCATTTCAAACGCATTAATTTAAGCTCGAAAAATCGTAAAAATTATTGTCTGACCTACTTGGTCGGCAAGATGAAGCGACGAGGTACAAATTAGTGCAAGAAGTTATATAAGCAATTCGTGGTCCGACCTTAAAATAAGTCAGACCTAAAACGACATATAAGAGTAACTCGATAAATCTTGACTATGTAAAGTGGGAGTTCATATAAACCAAGGGAAGATAATACTCATATATGAAAGGTGCAAAAAGGACTGATCTACTTTGCCGACGTCTTTAAATGAAAGTTGTCGAAACAATAAAATTCATATTCAACTAATAGATATACCAACTAAAATATTCAAAGTCATTTAACCATTCATGTAACAACCACTAACCGATTAGTGGAAAAAGTTTCTTGAAATAGCAAAATAGAAATTGTTCAAACTACAATTATTATAAAATAGAATTGTTTATGAAGACCCACAAATCAGGCCAATTAAAAGCAAATAATTACAAAGGGTGGAGCTATTTTCCAGTGACAGCATCTTCAGGTTGAGCGAGAGAGGTCGAAGCATATTCAAAAACTGGCACCGCAGGGATTGAGAGAGTTTTAGAAGGAAGGGGCTCACCACCCAATTGAGGATCGGAAACTTGAGAAGCCTGTCTGATCTGCACCCCTGAGGTCTTTGGACCAGGAACAGGAGTGTCCTCCTCATCATCTAGGGCAATAACAATCTTGTCGTCCACTATAATGTTGTTGGGACTGACGAGGGAGAGGTTCACCTCAGGAGCAACAACTCGGAATTGAGGCATCAGGTTCGCCACCATTTCGTCCATACCTTTGGCTATAGTCTCCTCAAGCACCACATATTTGTCTCGGGATTTAGTGACCTCGTTCACCAAGTTGAGCTTCTCCCCGAAGACCTTGGTGTAACTTCCCTCGCCTTCTTCTTTAACCCCTCCGACATGGCTAAAGCGACCTCCGCCAGCTTTACTTTGGCCCAAGCTTTGCCAAGGTCGGAGAGCAGAGACTCCCTGATAAACCAATATTTTATGGTATATTTTAGATTGAATTAAGTGGATTTTGTCAATTATTCTCCCACTTATTCATGTAAATTGCATGTTTTTAAGTTTCCTTCCTAATTTTGTGCTATGATTGAAAACATGCTTTCTAGGCCTTAAAATCGCTAATTTTTAATCCTCTTTTATTACCATTCGATGTCGTGATTTGTGCGTTAAGTGATTACAGGATTTATAGAGCAGAAATGGCATAGAGGATGAAGAGGAAGTATGCTAAAGTGGAAGAAACACAAGAATTTGAAGATTTGAGAAGCTGGAAGCGACGCGCACGCATGGCTGAAGTGCACGCGTCATCAAGCAATCTTCCAAGCGACGCATATGCGTGACTGATGCGTACGCGTGACTAGGAGCGTTGTCCACTGACACACGTACGCGTGACAAGCGTCACGTGCCTCAGTAAAGGGAAAATGCTAGGGGTGATTTATGGGCTGCTTTTGACCCAGATTCAGGCCCGAAAATGAAGACAAGAGGCTGAGGATAGAGCTGGGACATTCATTAACCATTCATTCATTCACACACTTGAGGTTTTAGATGGAGAATTCTAGAGAGGGAGGCTCTCTCCTCTCTCTAGGTATTAGGGTTTCTTTTTTCAATTTCTCCTTAGGTTTAGGTTTCAGTTTTATTTTAATTTAGCTTTCTCTTACTTTTATTTGTTCTAGCACTTTAGTTCACCAACTCCTCTTGTTAATTTCTGTATTTTGTAATTTTAGTTTATGAGTCCTTTTGTTACTCTCAATTTCTTTTCAATGCAATTTTATGTTTTCATGTCTCTTGATATTTGCCTTAGTTACTATTATTGATTTCTTGTTTATGTTAGTCAAAGCCTTTACTACTTCTTGCATTTTGTGATGTTTACTTTTATTGCATGCTATGTGTTTGATGAAATGTTTCTTTTAGCTATAGAGTAGATTTTTCAATTTTTGGCTTGGGTTGGTAACTTGGGTGACCTTGAGTTACAAATGTCCAAGTGATTGATGATCGATGTCCATTGACACTAGCTTTCACTAGTTCGATTAGTGAGTAGCTAGGACTTATGGATTGGGATTGATGAAGCTCATTTGACTATCCTTCAATTGTTAGATGATGACTAAATGAAATTGATCCCCACAACTATCAAATTGTGGTTAGTGAAAAGGATAGAGATCCTTAATCATTAACCCTTGCCAAGATCTTTTTACCATTTGAGTTTTCTTTACCTTCTTGCTATTTACATTTCTTTTTTCTTATTTCAAAACCCCAAAAAGAAGTACATCATAACCAATAATAAACACACTTTCCTGCAATTCCTTGAGAGACGACCCGAGGTTTGAATACTTCGGTTTATTTTTATTGGGGTTTGTACTTGTGACAACCTAATTAAATGTTGATTGATGTTTAATTGTCGGTTTAGATCTATACTTGCAACGCAATTTTATTGAGAAATTTTTTACCGACATTTATCCTCCGTCAAGTTTTTGGCGCTGTTGCCAGGGAATTGAAAATGTGTGGCTTATTATTGGTTATTATGAATATTGTGAATATGTTTGCCTTTTACTTCCTTGTTAGTTGTTGCTAGTTTTAGGAGTTTAATTTCATTATTTCTTGTTTGTTTTTGTTTTTATTTTCTCTTGATACTATGAATTCTCACCCCTTTGGCTATGAGTGTGATTACAACTATGTTGTAGGAAATTGGAACTATAATGAGAACATGCATCAAGGATAGGACAATCAAAGGTGGGAGGAGTCTCAAGCATATTATTAGTCTTCATGGAAACAACCCTCTCCGATGCACTATGAGCAAGAACCACCCCTTGATGTATACCCATCTAATGGCTATAGTGGACCTCCTTGTGATTATCAATCACAACCACTATATGCCTATGAACCTCCTCCACAACAGCCCTCAACCATACTCACAAGCCTCATACCACCAAACACCTTCATATGATCCTAATGCTTACCCACTACACTAACCACCATATGACCCATACTTAGAATCACCCACATTCCAATACAATTATTCCCAAGAACCACCATTCTTACATATACCACCTCAATATACACCATCTCCATACCCTTATCAAGATGAACCACCTTCCTATCATGAATCTTTCTTTCCAAGCAATAAACCCTCATATCCACTCCAATCTCCAATGGATAACACCCTTGGTCTTCTTCTTCAAGGGCAAGGAGAGATGTAAAGGACAACACTGGAATTCGTGATTGTCTTGACCGAGGTAGTAAATAATTTAGCCTCCCTACGCTTCGACACTCAAAGTACCCCCATGGCCTCATGCGGAGAATCTAATGAGGATCGTAGCATGAAGGAGAGATTAGAAACTTCGGTGGACAATGAGGAATGTGACATTGTATTGGAACAATTGGAGGAAGCCATAATTATTGAAGAGGAAGAAGTGGTTGAAGACTTAGGAGATGCTGAACCTCCATGGGAATCTAGAGTTGTAGAGTATTCCTCCAAGAAGCTTGAAATTGATGTTGAGGAGGATAGTGCACAACCTCCAAGGCATGTTCCCCATGAAGAATTGGACGGAATAGAGCAAGAAATAAGTTCCTTTGGTGATGAAGATCCCATATCACATCCTCCTAGTGATGAACTTGCATCCGTAATTGAACCCCTTGTATTTGAAGAACCTTCTCCGAGTGAATTTGAAAGTGATGTTGAAGTAGACTTTTATCAAACTCCAACTTATGACTTAAGTGATGGGGAAGAATTAGAAGAACTTGATAAGGAAGAGGTTGCAGTGAAGGAAACATGTCAAGAAGTGGAAGTTATCAAGGAAGAGCACAAGGGAATGGAGCTTGCAACATCATTGGAAACACCTCTCCCCAAGCCATCACCATCCAACATAACATTCAAGTTGGTAAAATTCTTACCCTTAAGCTTTAATTTCTCGCTTGAATATGGTCTGCTTAAGACGAATGGACAACTTAGAGCTCTTTGTGGCTTTAAGAGCAAAAGGGAGATGGTAAGTGGTTGGAATTGCCATTCAAAGTTAATTATGGTTGCATGTTCAAAATCTAAATGCAAAGGTTAGTGTAGAGCTAGATTTCTTGGGTCTAGGAAGTTGTTTGAGTGCTTGAAGGAGAATTTGGATTGTGAACCACCCAATTGGAATTATGATGATCAACTTGAAGAAAGAGTGATGACAAACAAGGTTTGGGACCCCGGAATACACCTCAACCATCATCAATCTTGGGGCCTTGTCACTTGTTCAAATTCGCTTGGAAGCTTGATGCGCTTAGTTTGGGATCCCGGAGGCTATTGGATATGCAAACATTGGTGGGGATTCAAGGAAGAGTTCAAGAATAAGCCACCCTAGCAAGGACCCCACAAAAATATCCAACTTAAGGACAATAACTAAAAGTGCTAGGTGAGAGACAACCCACCATGGTATGATCTTCCTTTTCTATAGTTTCTTTTATTTATTTATTTATTTATCTTTGCTTCATTAGATGTGTGTGATCCTTTTCAATTATGCATATTTGCCTTTGTTCTTATATAAAAAAAGTTTTGATGCTGCTGCTCTCTGGTACAAAAACCAGAGAGTTGTGTTGAAACCATGCGAGTGGGGTGCCAGGGCGCATAAACCACCCCACGCGTACGCCTCGCTGACGTGTACGCGTCAACCGCAAATTATCCTTGTCCATGCGTGCGCTTCACTGACGCGTACGCATCATTTGAATTTTCGGTCTTCCGCGCGTGGGCGTGACCGACGCGCACGCGTCGTCTCTTCTTGTTGCCTCTGGTACAAAAACCAGAGAGTTGTGATGGAACCGTGTGAGTGTTGTGCGAGGAGCACGAAAAGCCTCCATGCGTACGCGTGACTGACGCACACGCGCCACCTTTCCTTTTCTGCTTCCCATGCATACGCGTGACTGATGCGTACGCATCGCCTCCTCATTCTACTATCCACGCGTGCGCGTAGACGACGCTTACGCGTCGCTTCTCTTCTCCCATTTCTTTATTGCTTTCTTCTCTCCTTCTTCTTTCTTTCTACCTTTCTTCTTCTTCATTCCTTTAAGTTCCCATCTTTATTATATTTCATTCTCTTTTGCTTATTGCATTTGCATACTTTTATTCATTGTATTTTTACTTTGCTTTTGTAGCTTGTTCTTATTTTCTTTTCTCAGTTCGCTACTTTTCCGTTAGTGTTAAATGTTCTTACTCAACTGTTGAATATTTCTTGCATTATTTTTGTGCGTCTTGACTTGTTTGATATTGATTGGGTAATGAAATTTTTAGGTCAATGCTTCTTCTTTGATGACTCTTGCATTCTTTGTGCATTGATATGAACTTATATTGTCTTTCATAACCCATTCTTTCTTAGTCACTATTTACAATTTTTGCCCCACACACAAGATTAGTACTTTAGTCCTTTCTAACTCATTATTCTTTGTTTTTGTGCTTCACTATCACTGAGTTCGGATGGGACCGAATTCCCTCCTGCTCATGACTAATCTTGTTTGTATAAATTCTTGTTTGAACTTGATGCTTCCGATTGCTCTCTTCATGCTATTTACTTATGCTTAAACTTTAATCTTGCATCAAGTTTTAGTTGATATGCCATTCGCTTATAATGCTTTCTCACTTACATGTTGTAGCCACCATGTAGTTGAGAGCCCCACTCTTATTTGGCATTAGCCCACCTATATTTTATTTATTTTTATATATTTGTTTGTGGGCTATTCTTCTTCCTTTTTCTCAACTTTCAGGCTGGCCCCCAAGAAAAGAATGGAAAAGCTTCTAAATGGGGGCAATAAACAAGTTCCTCTGCACAATCTTTTGAAGAAACTCATCAGTTGCAGCAACCTACCTGATCCACATTCCTCTTCTTTGCATGCACCGAGGACGGTGCAATCTTTAAGTGTGGGGAGATCGATGACCGACTTCCATGGGTAACAATTTCTCTTTCCAACACCAATTCTTAATTTTCTTTTTGTATTTATTTGTTGCATTGTATTATAGTTAGAGTTTGCACATATTTTACCACTTCTTTCATGCTAGGACTACTTGGTTGAAGTAATAATTTCTTTTTCAAGAATCTGTTTTAGGGCATTTCACTAATATGAACTAAAATTTTTGTTGCACTTGTTTGAAGAAATTTAATTTGGAACATGGTTTTAGAGCTAGAACACACAAGCTTGGTGAGATTTTTGAACCAATATTGATTGGTTGCATCTTATCAACCAATATTTTATTTTTGTGTGTGTTGTTCTCTCTAAGATTGTGATCTTTGTCTTGCTTGATTCTATATTTCCATTGTTTGATGTATGAATGCATTTTTGAATCCATATGGCCTTACCTTTTTATCATCTTTTGCAAACCGATTTGAGCCTATTTTATCCCATTTGTTCTTTATTTTAGCAATGAATGTCCTTAATTTGAATCCTTGGCTAGCTTAGACTAGTGAGAGTGTACATGAATCAAATGTGGGAAAATTGGATTTGAAAACATTTGGTTTGGAAATTGGGTACTGTATATTTTTGTGAAAATGTGAAAAAAGATAGTTGAGCACATGTTCATGCATTCAATACCTTAATCATATGCATTGATCTCTCGTATATATATAATCCACCACATATATAAAAAAGAATAAAAAGAAAAAAGTAAAAAAGAAGAAAACGGGAAAAAAAAGGAAAGCAATAAAAGGGGACAAAATGCGCCAACGTAAGTGGTGTTGGCAATGCATATGTATTGTACTCAAATTTAGGATGCATGAATATGTGCAAAAGATAGTTAATGGGTAGTTAGGTTTTTCATTGTAATTACATGGATTGTCTTAAATTAGGTGGAAAGTTTAGGTTAATCAAGGATTCAGATTTTAGTCCACTTGACCAAATACAATTCTACCTTGACCCTAACCCCATTACAACCCTTGAAAAGACCTCTTGATATGTGTGTTCATGCATTAAATTTGTATTGATTGGTATAAGAAGCGCAAGCCTTAGAAAGCAGGATTAATAGAGAATAGAGAGAATCGACCCTTAAACACTTGAGCGACTACAGTGCAAACACTTCCAGTGAGGGTTTGATGCTCAATTTCTTTGTTCCCGACTTTCACGAGCTTTCTTCTTGCAAGTCTATCTGTACTTCATTTTGAGATTTGAATTAGTGGAATTCAGTTCATATTTGCTCTTGGAAGATTTATTTATTTTTAACCAAGCAGGTAGAAGAATTTAGCATTTAGTTGCATTCATATAGATAGGTTACATTTAATAAATCCTACCATCCCTCTTCACCCCTTTATGGCTTCCCTTGAACTTAGCATGAGGACATGCTAATGTTTAAGTGTGGGGAGATTGATAAACCACTATTTTATGGTATATTTTATATTGAATTGAGTGAATTTTGTCAATTATTCTCCCACTTATTCATGTAAATTGCATGTTTTTAAGTTTACTTCCTAATTTTGTGCTATGATTGAAAACATGCTTTTTAGGCCTTAAAATCACTAATTTTTAATGATCTTTTATTACCATTCGATGCCATGATATGTGCGTTAAGTGATTACAGGATTTATAGAGCAGGAATGGCATAGAGGATGAAGAGGAAGCATGCTAAAGTGGAAGGAACACAAGAATTTGAAGATTTGACAAGCTGGACACGACACGCGCGCATGGTTGAAGCGCATGCGTGATCAAGCAATCTTCCAAGTGACGTATCCGTGACTGATGCGTACGCGTGACCAGGAGCATCATCCACTGACACGCGTACGCGTGACGAGCGTCACGTGCCTCAGTAAAGGGAAAATGATGGGGGTGATTTCTGGGATGTTTTTGACCCAGTTTCAGGCCCGAAAATGAAAACAAAAGGCTGGGGATGGAGCTGGGACATTCATTAACCATTCATTTGTTCACACAGTTGAGGTTTTAGATGGAGAATTATAGAGAGAGAGAGGCTCTCTCCTCTCTCTAGATTTTAGGGTTTCTTCTTTTAATTTCTCCTTAGATTTAGGTTTCAGTTTTATTTTAATTTAGCTTTCTCTTACTTTTATTTGTTCTAGCACTTTAGTTCACCAACTCCTCTTGTTAATTTCTGTATTTTGTAATTTTAGTTTATGAGTGCTTTTGTTACTCTTAATTTCCTTTCAATGCAATTTTATGTTTTCATGTCTCTTGATATTTGCCTTAGTTACTATTATTGATTTCTTGTTTATGTTAGTCAAAGCCTTTACTACTTCTTGCATTTTGTGATGTTTACTTTTATTGCATGTATGTGTTTGATGAAATGTTTCTTTTAGCTATAGAGTAGATTTTTCAATTCTTGGCTTGGGTTGGTAACTTGGGTGACCTTGAGTTACTAATGTCCAAGTGATTGATGATCGATGTCCATTGACACTAGCTTTCACTAGTTCGATTAGTGAGTGGCTAGGACTTATGGATTGGGATTGATGAAGCTCATTTGACTATCCTTCAATTGTTAGAGGATGACTAAATGAGATTGATCCCCACAACTATCATATTGTGGTTAGTGACAAGGATACAAATCCTTAACCATTAACCCTTTGAAAGAGCGGAAGATTGACGGTTTAGAATTCAGAATAAATCCTCGTTGCAAGTATAGTTTCTAAACCGAGCAATCAACCTTTCTTACAAGCGTTTTGGTTGTCACAAGTAACAAACTCCTAAATAAATTGGTAACCGAAGTATTTAAACATCGGGTCGTCTTCTCAAGGAACTGCAGGGAGGTATGTTCTTATTATTGGTTATGAGTTTTGTAAATTGAGATTTTGAAAATAAGGAACAAGTAATTTAAATGACAAATAAAATAAATAAATAACTGTAAAATAAACTGTCGGCAAGGTATGAGGATTTGGAAGTCCTATCCTAGTTATCCTTATCAATGGTGATGAGAATTGAATTTTAATCCCACTTAGTTAACCTTTACTAAAGCAAAGGAAAGTCAAGTGACTAATTAGTTAGATCCTCAGGCCCTAGTTAATTCCTAAGAAAGGACTGGAGTTATTGAGGTTCAATTCAATTAGCAAAGATAACAATTATCAATCACGTTTGAGTTTGATAACTAAAGAGTTACCAATTAATCAACCCAAGCCAAAAGGGGAAAAATAAACTTACTCGAATAAAAATATCTTCAGATTGGAAGCAACAGTAGCATGAATAAAAGAAAGCAATCATAAACTGAAATACCTCAGATAACATTAATCAAGAGAATCATATGTAACATGGAAGAATTCATAAATTAATTTATCAAAGTAATTAAAAAGGAAACGTTGAACCTGATAAAGAGATGGGATATTAACTTGAAATAATAAATAGAAATCCTAATCCTAAAACCTAAGAGAGAGGAGAGAACCTCTCTCTCTAAAAACTACATCTAAACTATGAAAAGTGAATAAATTGGAGATCTCTCTTTTAATGGATGCATTCTCCCACTTCATAACCTCTAATATGTGCCTTCTGGACTTGGATATGGGCCAAAAAGGGCTTCAGAAATCGCTGGGAGCATTTTCTGTAATTTCTGGTGCATGGCGTCTGTCACGCGTCCGCGTGGGTCACGCGATCGCGTCATCTGGAGTTTTCTTTATCACGCGTTCGCTTCGGTCACGCGTCTGCGTCATCTGTGTCTGCTTAAGGCGCGCGTTCGCGTCAGTCACGCGTTCGCGTCGCTTCCTTTTCGCACTGGTCATGCGGCCGCGTCGTCCATGCGTTCGCTTCGCTGCCAGTTTCCTTAAAAACTCCATTTTGTGCTTTCCTTCCATTTTTGTATGTTTCCTTTCCATCCTTTATGTCATTCCTGCCTTAGGAGATCTGAAACTACTTAACACACAAATCACGGCATCGAATGGTAATAAAGGATAATTAAAATAATTATTTTTAAAGCATAGGAAACATGTATTTCACATATATCAGATAATGAGGAAGGGAAAGTAAAACCATGCAATTTACATGAATAAGTGAGTGAAGGATTGAATAAATCTCTTGAATTGAGCACAATATATATCATAAAATATGGGTTTATCAACCTCCCCACATTTAAACAATAGCATGTCCTCATGCTAAGTCCAAAATAAAGAGTAAGGTAAGGTTAAAGTGGTGGAATCTCATGCAATGCAATCTATCCTAAATGCAACTACCTAAATGAGTCATGCAATTCTATTTGTTATTCACTTGTATATAAAACTTATATGTAGTTAAATTAATTCACATTCTCAAGGAATCATATATGCATAGCCAACTTTAGATAATGTTAAGGCACTTTACAATTGATATGGGCAAAAAAATATTTTTCAAACTTGCGAGACAATTAACAATTTAAGCAGAGATATATGGTGATGAGCTATTGAACCCTCACTGGATTTTGTGTTTACTCTCTAGTCACTCAGTGTTTATTGGGTTAATCTCTCTATTCTTCTTTTTATCCTTACTTTCTATAATTTTGTTCTTCATCTAACCAATCAACAATTATAGAATACAGACATACAAAAATCATGAGGTCTTTCTCAAGGTTGTAATGGGGCCAAGGTAAAGGTAAGGGTATATGTATAAGGCTAAGTGAGCTAATAAGTGAATCCTTGATTAGTTTAAGATCTCACCTAACATACATATTTTGTAATTCCAAGTTTTGTAACCTATTTGCCCAACTTTTCTCACTTTGTATGGCAAGCTCATGCATTTAAATTTTATCCCATGTGCATTGGTTCTTTTTATTTTTGCAATTGGGGAGTTTTTTGTGTATCCCCTTATTTAAATACTGAAAATAAACTCTTTTTTTTTAATGCACATGGTAATTCAATTGATTTCACATGAGCATGTTTCCCAAAATTTTATTTTGAATATTTTTATTCTTTTTTTAACTTTCTACCTTTGCTTCTATCATCCATGTTCCCATGAAGTTCCCTACACTTAAATAATACACAATTTCTATCTTAAGCTAACCAAGGATTCAACTTGAGATTTTTTTTTCTGCTTAAGGTTAGTAATGTGGTTTATAGAACAAGAGGGGATTAAAAAGCTCAAGGGGGCTAACAAGGGTGATGTAATAGGTAGGCTTATTTGGGATAAGTGAGGGAAAGTTCAAATGATGGCCTCAATCACTTTCTTGGTATGTGTCTATATTCTATAATCGGACATATAGATTAAAACAAAGCAAAGAACATCAGAATAAAAAGAAGGACAAAACACACAGGAATAAAAATTATGGTTTGAATGTAACCATACAATTAAGCTCAAAAATCACAGGCAGCTGTGTGTTCTATGGCTCAAACAGCATATATCAGCTATACATGTCATGCAAGTAGAAATTAAGAGTTTCCATTATTCTCAATGTAAAATTTTATTGGGTGGCTTTAAAGTTTTAGTGTTCCTCCTTGATGAAATGTTGTTAACTAACTAACATGTTATGTTCTATATACAAGGTGTGGATTGTTTTTATTCTATTAAAGTCTCTAGTTTACTTCCTTTTATTTTCAATTTAAACCAAACTATCATATGCTAAAAGGGTAAACTATACTAATTAATCCACATATTCTATAACTAATAAGTTAGAATTGCAAACTAAACTAAATGGCTAATGGTATAAACTAAAGTGCAAAATGCAGAAAATAGAGTAAAAACACATAGAAAGAACAATGTATAAGTACTGAAAAATAAAAATAAAGATAAGAATACAGAAAAATAACCAAAATAAAATAAAAAAGTCTGTAGTGGTTCACCAAAAAAATGCGCCAGAGATGGCGACCTCCCCACACTTAAAATAAAGCATCGTCCCCGATGCTCACTCAAGCAGGGTGTGAAGGAGTGTCATCACTGGAAGGATGGGCTGCTGGGGTCTCGGTGGTGGTCTGAGGAACTGCAGACTGGATGAGGGTAGGAGGGTCTGTCTGCTGGAGAGGAGGCTCCGACTGGATAGGAATCTCTGAATCTGCGGCCTGAATCTGCTGTGGCTCCCCCTGCTGTGGCGCAGCCTGCTCCGGTCCTGTCTGTGCAGCCTGGGTGGGTGTCTCCCCCTCGTGAACGTCATCCTCCACCTCAGATGTATCAGAAGGGGTGTCAGACTCGGAGGGGATGTCGCCGCCGGAACGGATCATCAACTTGACGTGCTCATAGCATCGCTTGTTGCGACGCTCCATACGATCCAAGCGGGCGAAGAGTCGATGCACCAAATGGTAAATAGGCTCAAGAGCAGCTAGAGGTGCAGTGGGTGGGGCAGGTGCAGCAGTGGAAGAAGAGGGGGCAGCTGAAGGTGTGGCAGTCTCATCAGAAGTAGGAAGGAATGTAGGTCTGTAGCCTAAAGCCAGAAAGTTCCTGCTGTGAGGAATGATCTTCTTGTAGTCCACAACAGGTGGCTTCTCATTAGCATCCTCCCAAGGCACGTCAGCTCGACGGTCTAGCTGTGTAACCAGGTAATGGAAAGGGAGGGTGCCTCTGACAGGGACCCTGGCCATATAGTGCCGGATGAATCGTGGCAGGTACAGGTCCTTACCCTCCATCACACACCAGGGGAGGGTAATCATAGCAGCAGGCAGCTCCGTCTCATGAGTGCTCGGCATAATAAAGTTACTCAGGATCTGGTGCCAGAGCCGAGCCTCATCATTCAGGTATATCCGCTTGATTCCTTTAGGCATGGTGGTGTTCTTACCCATGACCCATGGGACAGTAGGGTCAAGGGCTATCCTCTCCTTGACAGCATCCCAGTCGAATCTCAGAAACCTCATATCCTCTTCAGCCTTTTGGTAACCGTCAGGCTGATCTGACTTAGGCTAAAGGCGCAGAATATCCTCAATGGCCTCTTCAGTGACCAGTATCTGCTTCCCTCTGAGGTGCACTGCATCCAGGAAAGTCTTGAAATAATTGCAGTAAAACTCTCTTACCCAGGAAGCATTGACCTCAGTCAAATTCCTCTCCAAGAAGAACCAGCCTCTTTGTTTGATATGATCGGTGGTGTACTGCTGTAGTTCTTCTGGAATTTTCAAAGTCCTCTCCAGATACAGATTTCTGGAGGTAGCAAACACTGGATACTTCAGCTCACAGTAGCAGTTTGCAAACTTAATTGGATCATTGGCAGGGATGAGCTGGTCAGCCTTCTCCTGCGGGGTAAAGTGTTTTTCCCGCCAGGAGTCATCATGCATAAGCTCCAGGAGAGACATAGAGGATTCACCTCTTTTCCGTTTGCCAGTTGCTGCCTTTCCTTTTCCTTTTCTTTGAGTGTCAGACATCCTGAAATACAGAAATCTAGGATATAATAAAAGCGGGAAAACAAGTAGCCAATTTACAAGATAATCACATAGTGGCAAAGGAGCAGTAGAATAATGAAATGAGGTGAATAATTATGCATTTTGGAGTGTTTTGGAGTTAAAAAGCTGAGATGAGAAATTTCAATCCAAAATGTAATATAAATAGAATTCATGTTAATTAGGGAAAACCATAATCATGCCTTGAGTTAGAAAGGTTAAAGAAAATAGTGAAAAACCAAGAAGAGATGTTTTGAAAGTTAGGTTGGTTAGGATTGAAAAAGAGGTTAGAGAGTTGATGAGCGGATAATTTATACGCTTTTTGGCATTATTTTTAGTATGTTTTTAGTAGGATCTAGTTACTTTTAGAGATGTTTTCATTAGTTTTTATGTTAAATTCACATTTCTGGACTTCACTATGAGTTTGTGTGTTTTTCTGTGATTTCAGGTATTTTCTGGCTGAAATTGAGAGACTTGAGCAAAAATCAGATTCAGAGGTTGAAGAAGGACTGCTGATGCTGTTGGATTCTGACCTCCCTGCACTCAAAGTGGATTTTCTGAAGCTACAGAACTCAAAATGGCGCGCTTCCAATTGCGTTGGAAAGTAGACATCTAGGGCTTTCCAGTAATATTTAATAGTTCATACTTTGGCCGAGTTTAGATGACGTAAAAGGGCGTTGAACGCTAGTTCTACGCTGCTGTCTGGAGTTAAACGCCAGAAACACGTCACAAACTAGAGTTGAACGCCAGAAACACGTTACAACCTGGCGTTCAACACCAGAAAGAGCCTCTGTAACATTCAAGCTCAGCCCAAGCACACACCAAGTGGGCCCCAGAAGTGGATTTATGCATCAATTACTTACTTCTGTAAACCCTAGTAGCTAGTTTATTATAAATAGAACTTTTTACTATTGTATTAGACATCTTTTGATCATTTTTAGATCTCTAGACCTCCATGGGAGGCTGGCCACTCGGCCATGCTTACCCTATGTTCACTTATGTATTTCTCAACGGTAGAGTTTCTGCACTCCATAGATTAAGGTGTGGAGCTCTGCTGTTCCTCAAAGATTAATGCAAAGTACTACTGTTTTTCTATTCAATTCAACTTATTCCGCTTCTAAGATATTCATTCGCACTTCAACCTGAATGTGATGAACGTGACAATCATCATCATTCCCTATGAACGCGTGCCTGACAACCACTTCCGTTCTACCTTAGATTGAATGAGTATCTCTTGGATCTCTTAATCAGAATGTTCGTGGTATAAGCTAGATTGATGGCGGCATTCATGAGAGTCTGGAAAGTCTAAACCTTGTCTGTGGTATTCCGAGTAGGACTCTGGGATTGAATGACTGTGACGAACTTCAAACTCGCGAGTGCTGGGCGTAGTGACAGACGCAAAAGGAGGGTGAATCCTATTCCAGTATGATCGAGAACCTCAGATGATTAGCCGTGCTGTGACAGAGCATTTGGACCATTTTCACAAGAGGATGGGATGCAGCCATTGACAAGGGTGATGCCTCCAGACGATTAGCCATGCAGTGACAGCGCATCGGACCATTTTCCAGAGAGGATTAAAAGTAGCCATTGACAACGGTGATGTCCTTACATAAAGCCAGCCATGGAAAGGAGTAAGATTGATTGGATGAAGACAGCAGGAAAGCAGAGGTTCAGAGGAACAAATGCATCTCTATACGCTTATCTGAAATTCTAACCAATGATATACATAAGTATTTATATCCTTATTTTATGTTTACTTATTATTTAATTTCGAAAACTCCATAACCTTTTGATATCCGCCTGACTGAGATTTACAAGGTGACCATAGCTTGCTTCATACCAACAATCTCCGTGGGATCGACCCTTACTCACGTAAGGTTTATTACTTGGACGACCTAGTGCACTTGCTGGTTAGTTGTATCGAAGTTGTGAATGAAAAACGATTTATTAAGACGTGCGTACAGAGTTTCTAGCGCCGTTGCCTGAGATCACAATTTCGTGTACCAAGTTTTTGGTGCCGTTGCCAGGGATTGTTCGAGTTTGAACAACTGACGGTTCATCTTGTTGCTCAGATTAGGTAATTTTCTTTTTGTTTTATTTTCAAAAATTTTTCAAAAATCTTTCAAAAATTTCTCCTTTGTTTTCGAAAAAAATAAAAATAAAAAAAATCATAAAAATAAAAAATATTTCATGTTTCTTGTTTGAGTCTTGAGTCAAGTTGAAAGTTTGGTGTCAAGTGCATATTCATCTTGCATTTTTCGAAAAATTCATGCATTCATAGTGTTCTTCATGATCTTCAAGTTGTTTTTGGTAAGTCTTCTTGTTTGATCTTGATGTTTTCATGTTTTGTGTCTTTTCTTGTTTTTCATATACATTCTTGTATTCATAGTGTCTATACATGTAAAATTTTTAAGTTTGGTGTCTTGCATGTTTTCTTTGCATTAAAAATTTTTCAAAAATATGTTCTTAATGTTCATCATGATCTTCAAAATGTTCTTGGTGTTCATCTTGACATTCATAGTATTCTTGCATGCATTCATTGTTTTGATCCAAAATTTTCATGCATTGCATCATTTTCATGTTTTTTCTCTTTCATCATTAAAAATTCAAAAATAAAAAAAAATATCTTTCCTTTTTTCACTCATAAATTTCGAAAATTTGAGTTGACTTTTTCAAAACTTTTTAAAATCTAGTTATTTTTATGAGTCAAATCAAATTTTCAATTTAAAAATCTTATCTTTTTCAAAAATCAAATCTTTTTCATTTTTCTTATTTATTTTCGAAAATTTTAAAAATATTTTTCAAAAATCTTTTTCTTATCTTTATCTCATAATCTTCGAAAATAACATCATCAATTAATGCACTACAAGAAAAAAGGCCTATGGCCACGCTTTTTTCTTGCCACGCTTCAAAAGCGTGGCCAAAAGTGATCAATGGCCATGCTTTTATGAGGGTGGCGATTGAATATAGATTTGGCCACGTTTTTTCTTGCCACACTTCAAAAACGTGCGAAAAGGGTCAACGGCCACGCTTTTGGAAGGGTGGCAATTGATTAGAGAAACAGCTACGTTTTTCCTGCCACGCTTCAAAAGTGTGGCCATAGAGAGAAACAGGGACGTTTTAAAAGCGTGGTGAGAGGGTTTCATTACGGCCACGCTTACAAAACGTGGCCATATCCTGGTACCATGTTTTTTTTCTGCCACGCTTTAAAAGCGTGGCCATAGAGAGAAACAGGGACGTTTTAAAAGCGTGGCGACAGGGTTTCATTACGGCCACGCTTACAAAACGTGGCCATATCCTGGTACCACTTTTGGCACGCTAAAAAAGCGTGGCCAAAAGCTTTTTAAAAAAAAACCCTAAGACCCGGCCCCAACCCGGTCCCCAATCCAATTGACGCTCTTTCAACTCGGTCCCCAACCCTAATCTAGCTACCCTAATCCAGCGCACATCCCCTAGTCACTCTTCCACCAGCACCAACCCTAATCGAGCTACCCTGGAAGAGCTTAGAAGCACGCCGTCACCAGCACCACCCTCGTTGCGTCGTTAGCCTCTGCTCCCTCTCTGCCTCGTCTCCTCGTCGCCGTTACCAGCATCCTTACCGTCAGCGTCAGCGCCACCTCGTCATCGGCATCGCTTGCACTCTCTCATCTGCCGGCGCTCCCTCCGTCGTCTCCCCTAACCCGTCTTTGCTGGCGTTCGCACTCCCTTGGCGCTCATTACTCACCGCGTCGGTCAGCCAACGGAGGTCGCCTTTCCTTCCTCCGCACCGCCAGTCTCTGCCCTCCTTCCTCTTCTGCTCTACTGCCTTCTCAGCCAATGGGAACGGTAGAAGTTTTGATTCGGTGAACAAGGACCTTCTCCAGAACATTTTGGCGAGGCTCCCGGCTCGTTGGTTCACTTCCGCTGCTTGCGTCAGCAAATCATGGAGCTCTGTCTGCAATCGAATCCTTACTCGTCCAAAGTTCTCTTCTGCCCTTTCTCTCAATCCTTCACTTTCCGTGAGTTTCACCTATTTCCCCCAAATCAAAACATTTCTTAAAGGCTAGGGTTAATTGAAAATGGAAATGGAGCTTCGTGGTTCTATCAGCTTGTTTTTGGAGTAAAATTTTCAAATTTATACTCAAAATGATACATGTTATGTTCTGATAAACTTGATTAGTTCTGATTCCTAGTCAGATTGTGTTCAACTTTTCAGGTTACACTGAAACACTTGACCGGAAATCTGATATTGTGGTTCCTGAAGATGATCTCGGCCTCTATGCAATTGATATTCTAGATCCATCCTTGGTAATTTATTGAATTGTTAATTGATTAAACCAATAATCAACAGTTCAACATAGCCTGTTTTATTTTTTGTTATTTTTGGAAATTTTAATTAAGTGATTTGATTTGATTTTCTGCTGTTATGTGAAATGTTGTTGCAGTTTACGAAATGTATACATTCGACTGAGGTGTATCATTTCCAAGATATGATTGCATGCTTGTTGGGTGTAGCTACAAGAACCACATTGCTTGGTTATGGTTATGACTTCAGGCAAAGCAATAGGTAAATTGCTCGGCCCCTTCAGCATAATATCAAGTTTAATCAGTGATTTATTTATTTGTTGAAACTGTTGTAGCTCATGATGTCATTGGCCGCTTGATGATTCAATGTTCCCGGCAGCCTGGTCTTGCACAGGTCATAGTCTACTACTTTCATGATAAAATTTTAGTTATATGATGCATATGGTTAATCTAGTTTGTTTTTTGCTTAGTTTTTTTTGTTAAAATCTTTTTAATAGGAAAAAAAAATTGTTTGCAAGCCTATGATTAGTTTATAGACCTGATTGGAAAAACTATTATGATGATTTGTTATCCTTATTTGGTTCTGATTTTAATTGTGCAAATTTTGATCTATTTTAGAGATTTATTTGTTCTTTATCAAATTATGGATTTGGACGGTTTTGATTTGGTGTAACATGATCAGCTTTACCGCTTCCTTTGAGGAGGACCGGCAGCAATTTCAATGTCGTGATACTGAAGGGCAAGGTTTGTTTTTTCCTCTCTTATCTTTCTCAGTGGTAAGATAGGAATTCTTTCGAGTTTTGAGTACTTATACTCTCCACTGGCTCTCTTTGGTAAGAAGAAGGCAGCACCACCTCCTCCTTCAAAGAAAGCTGCTACTGCTATCACTCCTGCCAATGATGAACTCGCCAAGTGGTATGGTACGTGGTTGCCCCTATCTTCACATCCTTTCTTTTTTTGTTCTTTACCATATCCCAGTAAGCACCCACTTCTCCATGCTTCTAAATTCCAATTACTTGAACTAAATGCATCATTGTTTGATTACTTAGATTTAATTTTCATGTTTTGCGTCCTTCTAAATCTGAATCTGTTCTTGAATGGGAAACGAAAATAAAGGGCATGTATGCAGGGACAAGTAGAGGAATCAAGAATTCACAATGCAGTTTCTTAAGTTTATTGTCTGAGACAGGTACTCTTATGGTTGAAACAATGGGACTCTGCTGTTTTTGGATCTGAAATTCGAAGTACATCGGATGATGTTTTGTTTGCTTTGAAGTATTATTAGGCATTGGATATATATCTTGCATGCAGCTTTTGAGTTTTTTTTAATATATATATATATATATATATATATATCTTGCATTACAGGCTCAACCAGTGAATGTTCCAACTAGTTTTAAGCAGAGGGCAATGCTGGTGGATGAGAAAATATTAACTGGGTTCAATTGTCCATTCTCTCAAACTCTCCTTATTTTCTTGAACTGAGCCTGTCATAGTAGCCAATTTTCTCATGGCAATGAATTTGAGTAGTATCTTGATAAAGTATGTAATCAGGGGGAAAATAATGGAATTTATTCTTTTATGCCCCACCCCACCTCACTGCATCAATATAGTATCTTATATTTAGATGGATAACAAGCTATTTGTGGCTCTGATGTGGTGTGCTAACAAGTGAAGACATTTCTTAATACATCTTTCGTTTGTTTCTTGTTAGGCTTCCATGATACATGGGCCATCCTGGATGTTCGAGTGAAGGATGCTTTTGATCTAAAGAAAACCATTCAAGAGGTAATTCTGATTCTGTCCGTCGAGTTTTGGAACCTTCTCGTATTAACATGACGAGTATACCTAATTTCTGCTTAAATTGTTTCCTGAAATTTGATCTCTACTTACTTGCATTGCATCCTGCATTGCCAATTGGTTAGATTCCTTTCTCCCTTTTGCATGGTAATTCAATGGTTCCTTTTTCCTTTTTTTTTTTATTTCTTTTTTGCAAAAGGAAAAAAAGCACTGAGCTTGCTTGCCAATGGGGTTATTCCTTGTTTCTTCATTGTTATGTCTTTGGTCGGTGATTGTCAGCATTTTCATTATTATGTTCTGTGAAAAGGAAATAAAATCATTTTGTTGATGTTGGTGTTATTTTTTTCAGCTCCACCAAACATTGCTGGAAATCATTCTGAGAGGGGGATATTGAGCTCGGTTATGTACTTGTTGGGCACAAGGTTGTAAGAAAAATATAAAATACAGAAAATGAGGGACCTTGACGTGATCTTGAGACCCCAGAACTGCTATTAATTTTTCATTGCTTTTGTAATTATACATGCATTTTGCTTAGTTAATGAATTTCGGCTGGATAGGAGGATGAAGGGTTTTTTGTTACTGAAAAAACTTGGAAAGTTTTGTATAAGGATTAATGTATAAAATAATTATACCAAAAATTGTCACTAATTACTGTTTAATTTATCTTGTAATAAAAATTGAATACTATATTTATAGGTTTGGTATAAAAAAGGATTGAAAATAAAAAAAAGATTTTTTTTTTTAAATTTGACAAGGCTATCGCCACGCTTTTAAAGCGTGGCTGTATCTCTCTATCGCCACGCTTTAAAAGCGTGGCCGTATCTCCCGCTATCGCCACGCTTTAAAAGCGTGGGCGTATCTCCCGCTATCGCCACGCTTTAAAAGCGTGGCCGTATCTCCTGCTATGGCCACGCTTTTAAAGCGTGGCCGTATCTCTCTATGGCCATGCTTTAAAAGCGTGGCTGTATCTCTCGCATATGGCCACGCTTTTTAAGCGGGGCAATCTGCAAAAGCGAGGCAAAAAATAAAACGTGGCGATAGGTCACTAAAAGCGTGGCAATAGAGCAACCGCCACCCTTTGATAGGCCACCCTTTCCAAAGCGTGGCGGTAGCTCAAAAAGCGTGGCGAAAAGCTATCGCCACGCCTTTTTAGCTTTTCGCCACGCTTTAAAAGCGTGGCAATAGAGCTATTTTCTTGTAGTGATGCTTTGATTCAAAAAAATTTCAAGTTTGTTACTTGCTTGTTAAGAAAGATTCAAACTTTGAGTTCTAGAATCATATCTTGTGATTTCTTGTGAATCAAGTCATTAATTGTGATTTTAAAAATCAAATCTTTTTCAAAACTAATTTCAATCATATCTTTTCAAAAATATCTCTTTATCTTATCTTTTTCAAAATTTGATTTTAAAATATCCTTTCTAACTTCTTATCTTCTTATCTTTTCAAAAATTGATTTTCAAATTTGTTTCAACTAACTAACTAACTTTTTGTTTGTTTCTTATCTTTTTCAAAACTACCTAACTAACTCTCTCTCTCTCTAATTTTCGAAAATATCTTCCCTCTTTTTCAAAATTTCTTTTTAATTAACTAATTATTTTAATTTTTGATTTTAATTTTCGAAAAATTACTAACCTTTTTCAAAAACTATTTTCGAAAATCACTAACTCTTTTTCAAAAAATTATTTTTGAAAATTCTCTCCCTCTCTTATCTCCTTCTATTTATTTATTCATCTACTAACACTTTATCTCACCCAAATTCGAACCCCCTCTTCTATCTGTGTTCAAATTTTTTCTTCTTCTTTTCTTCTACTCACACAGGGACCTCTATACTGTGGTAAAAAGGACCCCTATTATTATTATTTTTCTGTCCCTCTTTTTCATATGAGCAGGAGCAAAGACAAGAACATTCTTGTTGAAGCAGATCCAGAACCTGAAAGGACTCTGAAGAGGAAACTAAGAGAAGCTAAATTACAACAATCCAGCAAGCACCTTTCAGAAATTTTCGAACAAGAAAAGGAGATGGCAGCCGAAAATAATAATAATGGAAGGAGGATGCTTGGTGACTTTACTGCACCTAATTCCAATTTACATGGAAGAAGCATCTCCATTCCTGCCATTGGAGCAAACAATTTTGAGCTGAAACCTCAATTAGTTTCTCTGATGCAGCAAAACTGCAAGTTTTATGGACTTCCATCTGAAGATCCTTTTCAGTTCTTAACTGAATTCTTGTAGATATGTGATACTATTAAGACTAATGGAGTAGATTCTGAAGTCTACAGGCTCATGCTTTTCCCTTTTGCTGTGAGAGACAGAGCTAGAATATGGTTGGACTCTCAACCTAAGGATAGCCTGAACTCTTGGGATAAGATGGTCAAGGCTTTCTTAGCCAAGTTCTTTCCTCCTCAAAAGCTGAGTAAGCTTAGAGTGGATGTTCAGACCTTCAGACAAAAAGAAGATGAATCCCTCTATGAAGCTTGGGAGAGATACAAAGGACTAACCAAAAAGTGTCCTTTTGACATGCTTTCAGAATGGACCATCCTGGATATATTCTATGATGGTCTGTCTGAATTAGCTAAGATGTCATTGGATACTTCTGTAGGTGGATCCATTCACCTAAAGAAAACACCTGCAGAAGCTCAAGAACTCATTGACATGGTTGCTAATAACCAGTTCATGTACACTTCTGAGAGGAATCCTGTGAGTAATGGGACGCCTATGAAGAAGGGAGTTCTTGAAATTGATACTCTGAATGCCATACTGGTTCAGAATAAAATATTGACTCAGCAAGTCAATATGATTTCTCAAAGTCTGAATGGAGTGCAAGCTGCATCCAACAGTACTCAAGAGGCATCTTCTGAAGAAGAAGCTTATGATCCTGAGAACCCTACAATAGCAGAGGTAAATTACATGGGTGAACCATATGGAAGCACCTATAATCCATCATGGAGAAATCACCCAAATCTCTCATGGAAGGATCAAAGGCCTCAACAAGGCTATAATAATGGTGGAAGAAATAGGTTTAACAATAGTAAACCTTTTCCATCATCCACTCAGCAACAGACAGAGAACTCTGAACAAAATACCTCTAATTTAACAAACTTAGTCTCTGATCTATCTAAGGCCACTGTAAGTTTCATGAATGAAACAAGGTCCTCCATTAGAAATTTGGAGGCACAAGTGGGCCAGATGAGTAAAAGGATCACTGAAATCCCTCCTAGTACTCTCCCAAGCAATACAGAAGAAAATCCAAAAGGAGAGTGCAAGGCCATTGACATAGTCAACACGGCCGAACCTAGAGAAGAAGGGGAGGACGTAAATCCCAGTGAGGAAGACCTCCTGGGACGTCCAGTGATCAATAAGGAGTTTCCCTTTGAGGAACCAAAGGAATCTGAGACTCATCTAGAGACCATAGAGATTCCATTGAACCTCCTTATGCCCTTCATGAGCTCTGACGAGTATTCATCTTCTGAAGAGAATGAGGATGTTACTAAAGAGCAAGTTACCAAGTACCTTGGTGTAATCATGAAGCTGAATGCCAAATTATTTGGTATTGAGACTTGGGAAGATGAACCTCCCTTGTTCACCAATGAACTAAGTGATCTGGATCAACTGACATTGCCTCAGAAGAAACAGGATCCTGGAAAGTTCATAATACCTTGTACCATAGGCAACATGATCTTTGAAAAGGCTCTGTGTGACCTTGGTTCAGGGATAAACCTCATGCCCCTCTCTATAATAGAGAAACTGGGAATCTTTGGGGTGCAAGCTACTAAAATCTCATTAGAGATGGCAGACAATTCAAGAAAACAGGCTTATGGACAAGTAGAGGACGTGTTAGTAAAGGTTGAAGGCCTTTACATCTCTGCTGATTTCATAATCCTTGATACTGGGAAGGATGAGGATGAATCCATCATCCTTGGAAGACCTTTCCTAGCCATAGCAAGAGCTGTGATTGATGTTGACAGAGGTGAATTAGTCCTTCAATTGAATGAGGACTCCCTTGTGTTTACAACTCAAGGTTACCCTTCTGTAAACATGGAAAAGAGGCACAGTAAGCTTCTTTCAAAACAGAGTCAACCAGAGCCCCCACAGTCAAACTCTAAGTTTGGTGTTGGGAAGTCTCAACAATGCTCTGAACATCTGTGAGGCTCCATGAGAGCCCACTGTCAAGCTATTGACATTAAAGAAGCGCTTGTTGGAAGGCAACCCAATTTTTATTTATCTAATTTTATTTTTCTTGTTCTTTCATGTTTTATTAGGTTCATGATCATGTGAAGTCACAAAATAAATATAAAAATTGAAAACGGAATCAAAAACAGCAGAAGAAAAATCACACCCTGGAGGAAGACCTTACTGGCATTTAAACGCCAGTAAGAAGCATCTGGCTGGCGTTCAACGCCAAAACAGAGCATGGTTCTGGCGCTGAACACCCAAAATGGGCAGCATCTGGGCATTTGAACGCCAGAATTGCACCCTGGAGAAGAGCTGGCGCTGAACGCCCAAAACAAGCATAGTTCTGGCGTTCAACGCTAGAAATGGGCAACAAATGGGCGTTCAACGCCTAGAACAAGCACCAATCTGGCGCTGAACACCCAGAGTTGTGTGCAAGGGCATTTTACATGCCTAATGGGTGCAAGGTTGTAAATCCTTGAACACCTCAGGATCTGTGGACCCCACAGGATCACCTCAGGATCTGTGGACCCCATAGGATCCCCACCTACCTCCACTCACTTCTTCTCACCCCTCTTTCACACAATCCCATAAATACTCTTCCCCAAAACTCTTCACCAATCACCTCAATCTCTCTTCCCTATCACCACTTCACCACTCACATCCATCCACTCTTCCCCATAAACCTACCTCATAAACCCCACCTACCTTCAAAATTCAAAATCAATTTCCCACCCAAAAACCACCCTTATGGCCGAACCTTACCCCCCTCCCTTCCCTATATAAAGCCCTCCATTCTTCTTCATTTTCACACAACACAACCCTCTCTTCCCCTTCTTGGTCGAATACACCCCTCCCCCCTCTCCTCCATATTTTCTTCTTCTTCTTCATCTATTATTTCTTCTCTTGCTCGAGGGCGAGCAATATTCTAAGTTTGGTGTGGCAAAAGCATAAGCTTTTTTGTTTTTCCATTACCATTGATGGCACCCAAGACCGGAGAATCCTCTAGAAAAGGGAAAGGGAAGACAAAAGCTTCCACCTCCGAGTCATGGGAGATGGAAAGATTCATCTCCAAAGCTCATCAAGACCACTTCTATGATGTTGTGGTCAAGAAGAATGTGATCCCTGAGGTCCCTTTCAAGCTCAAGAATAATGAGTATCCGGAGATCCGACATGAAATCCAAAGAAGAGGTTGGGAAGTTCTAACAAACCCCATCCAACAAGCCGGTATCCTAATGGTTCAAGAGTTCTATACCAATGCATGGATCACTAGGAACCATGATCAAAGTAAGAACCCAAACCCAAAGAATTATATTACAATGGTTCGGGGGAAATACTTAGATTTTAGTCCGGAAAATGTGAGGTTGGCGTTTAACTTGCCTATGATGCAAGGAGATGCACGCCCCTACACTAGAAGGGTCAACTTTAATCAAAGGTTGGACCGAGTCCTCATGGACATATGTGTGGAAGGAGCTCAATGGAAGATTGACTCCAAAGGCAAGCCGGTTCAATTAAGAAGACTGGACCTCAAGCCTGTGGCTAGAGGATGGTTGGAGTTCATCCAACGCTCCATCATCCCCACTAGCAACCGATCTGAAGTTACTGTGGATCGGGCCATCATGATCCATAGCATCATGATTGGAGAAGAAGTAGAAGTTCATGAAGTCATCTCCCTTGAACTCTACAAAATAGCCGAAAAGCCCTCTCCTTGGGCAAGGATAGCTTTTCCTCATCTTATTTGCCATCTATGTTACTCAGCTGGAGCTTTCATAGAAGGAGACATTCCCATTGAGGAAGAGAAGCCCATCACTAAGAAAAGGATGGAGCAAGCAAGAGAGCCCATTCATGGATCTCAAGAGACGCATGAAGCTCATCACCATGAGATCCCGGAGATGCCTCAAATGTATTTTCCTCCACAAAACTGTTGGGAGCAAATCAACACCTCCTTAGGAGAATTAAGTTCCAACATGGGACAACTAAGGGTGGAACATCAAGAGCACTCCATCATCCTTCATGAAATAAGAGAAGATCAAAAAGCAATGAGGGAGGAGCAACAAAGACAAGGAAGAGACATAGAAGAGCTCAAGGACATCATTGGTTCCTCAAGAAGGAAACGCCACCATCACTAAGGTGGACTCATTCCTTGTTCTTACATTCTCTGTTTTTCATTTTCTCTATGTTAAGTGCTTATCCATGTTTGTGTCTTCATTACATGATCATTAGTATCTAGTAACTTTGTCTTAAAGTTATGAATGTCCTATGAATCCATCACCTCTCTTAAATGAAAACTGTTTTAATTCAAAAGAACAAGAAGTACATGAGTTTCGAATTTATCCTTGAACTTAGTTTAATTATATTGATGTGGTGACAATGCTTCTTGTTTTCTGAATGAATGCTTGAACAGTGCATATATCTTTTGAAGTTATTGTTTAAGAATGTTAAATATGTTGGCTCTTGAAAGAATGATGATAAGGAGACATGTTATTTGATAATCTGAAAAATCATAAAAATGATTCTTGAAGCAAGAAAAAGTAGCAAAGAACAAAGCTTGCAGAAAAAAAAAAGAGAAAAAGCAAGCAGAAAAAGCCAAAAGCTCTTAAAACCAAAAGGCAAGAGCAAAAAGCCAATAGCCCTTAAAACCAAAAGGCAAGGGTAATAAAAAGGATCCCAAGGCTTTGAGCATCAGTGGATAGGAGGGCCTAAAGGAATAAAATCCTGGCCTAAGCGGCTAAACCAAGCTGTCCCTAACCATGTGCTTGTGGCGTGAAGGTGTCAAGTGAAAACTTGAGACTGAGCGGTTAAAGTCAAGGTCCAAAGTAAAAACAGAGTGTGCTTAAGAACCCTGGACACCTCTAATTAGGGACTTTAGCAAAGCTGAGTCACAATCTGAAAAGGTTCACCCAATTATGTGTCTGTGGCATTTATGTATCCGGTGGTAATACTGGAAAACAAAGTGCTTAGGGCCACGGCCAAGACTCATAAAATAGCTGTGTTCAAGAATCATCATACTGAACTAGGAGAATCAATAACACAATCTGAACTCTGATTTCCTATAGATGCTAATCATTCTGAACTTCAATGGATAAAGTGAGATGCCAAAACTATTCAAGAGGCAAAAAGCTACAAGTCCCGCTCATCTGATTGGAGATATGTTTCATTGATAGTTTGGAATTTATAGTATATTCTCTTCTTTTTATCCTATTTGATTTTCAGTTGCTTGGGGACAAGCAACAATTTAAGTTTGGTGTTGTGATGAGCGGATAATTTATACGCTTTTTGGCATTGTTTTTAGTATGTTTTTAGTAGGATCTAGTTACTTTTAGGGATGTTTTCATTAGTTTTTATGTTAAATTCACATTTCTGGACTTCACTATGAGTTTGTGTGTTTTTCTGTGATTTCAGGTATTTTCTGGCTGAAATTGAAGGACTTGAGCAAAAATTAGATTCAGAGGTTGAAGAAGGACTGCTAATGCTATTGGATTCTGACCTCCCTGCACTCAAAGTGGATTTTCTGGAGCTACAAAACTCAAAATGGCACGCTTCCAATTGCGTTGGAAAGTAGACATCCAGGGCTTTCCAGCAATATATAATAGTCCATACTTTGGCCGAGTTTAGACGACGTAAAAGGGCGTTGAACACCAGTTCTACGCTGCTGTCTGGAGTTAAACGCTAGAAACACGTCACAAACCAGAGTTGAACGCCAGAAACACGTTACAACCTGGCGTTCAACTCTAGAAAGAGCCTCTGCACGTGTAACATTCAAGCTCAGCTCAAGCACACACCAAATGGGTCCCGGAAGTGGATTTATGCATCAATTACTTACTTCTGTAAACCCTAGTAGCTAGTTTATTATAAATAGAACTTTTTACTATTGTATTAGACATCTTTTGATCATTTTTAGATCTCTAGACCTCCATGGGAGGCTGGCCACTCGGCCATGCTTACCCTATGTTCACTTATGTATTTCTCAACGGTAGAGTTTCTGCACTCCATAGATTAAGGTGTGGAGCTCTGCTGTTCCTCAAAGATTAATGCAAAGTACTACTGTTTTTCTATTCAATTCAACTTATTCCGCTTCTAAGATATTCATTCGCACTTCAACCTGAATGTGATGAATGTGACAATCATCATCATTCCCTATGAACACGTGCCTGACAACCACTTCCGTTCTACCTTAGATTGAATGAGTATCTCTTGGATCTCTTAATCAGAATCTTTGTGGTATAAGCTAGATTGATGGCGGCATTCATGAGAGTCTGGAAAGTCTAAACCTTGTCTGTGGTATTCCGAGTAGGACTCTGGGATTGAATGACTGTGACAAACTTCAAACTCGCGAGTGCTGGGCGTAGTGACAGACGCAAAAGGAGGGTGAATCCTATTCCAGTATGATCGAGAACCTCAGATGATTAGTCGTGCTGTGACAGAGCATTTGGACCATTTTCACAAGAGGATGGGATGCAGCCATTGACAAGGGTGATGCCTCCAGACGATTAGCCTTGCAGTGACAGCGCATCGGACCATTTTCCAGAGAGGATTAAAAGTAGCCATTGACAACGGTGATATCCTTACATAAAGCCAGCCATGGAAAGGAGTAAGATTGATTGGATGAAGACAGCAGGAAAGCAGAGGTTCAGAGGAACAAATGCATCTCTATACGCTTATCTGAAATTCTAACCAATGATATACATAAGTATTTATATCCTTATTTTATGTTTACTTATTATTTAATTTCGAAAACTCCATAACCTTTTGATATCCGCCTGACTGAGATTTACAAGGTGACCATAGCTTGCCTCATACCAACAATCTCCGTGGGATCGACCCTTACTCACGTAAGGTTTATTACTTGGACGACCTAGTGCACTTGCTGGTTAGTTGTATCGAAGTTGTGAATGAAAAACAATTTATTAAGACGTGCGTACAGAGTTTCTGGCGCCGTTGCCTGAGATCACAATTTCGTGCACCAAGAGTTGAAAGAAGTGAGTTAGTAAAAAGAAAGTCAGAGTAAGTGGCATGATGATAGGTTTCTAAGTAACAAGAATTCACAATTATAAGATACATTCAACTCATATTCAAACAAGGAAATCAGGTTGATGATGATTCATATAGATATGGAAATAGCAAAAATTGGAAGCGAATCATCAAAAATGCAATTTATTAACCAGGAAATCGAAAAGAATAAGAAAGCTTGCCCGTGCATTCATGAATTGGTTCGGTAAAAGCTGAGTAAAGCAGAATTCAAATTGCCAAACCAAAACATGAATGAAAATCAAAATAGTTTACAGAAATTTGGACAGTATTTCGGTTAAAATTTGATGTTTCCGGGTAATAAACAGCAAGCAGAACAGTTCATATGAATTAAAATACAGCTGCAATTACATATACGGAATATGAACATGAAAAAGCAGTGTAAAAAGCAGCATGAAACAGGAAAGAACAGCATATGAACAGCAACAACATCAGAATTGCAAAATGGATAAAACAAAAGGCACGAACAGCGCAATTAGCAGGCCTAAATCCACTAACCACATCCTAGGCTACCTAACCACCTAGAATCCACTACAAACATGCATATCTAACTAGCTTAATTTTGAACGTAAATGGAAAAATATGCAACTAATTATGAATTGAAAGAAGAATGGCGTCTGGCGGAACCTGGTAGGCGTATGAACGAAAGTAGGGCAGAGAGATGGCTGGGGGTGGTGGTGGTGGTGGCTGACGTGGCGGTTGAAGGTGGATGGCACGGCGGTAGGCGGCTGTCCGGTGGTAGGGGTATCGGGTAGGGATAATGGGAGGAGTAAGGGTTAAGGGAGAAGAAGAAGGAGGGGGGAAGGAAGAAGGAGGGGTAGTTTTCGGCGATGGGGTGTGGTGGTGGGGCGGTGCGGTGGTCGGTGGTGGTGGCTGGAAGTGTTGGTGGTTGGGTGGTGGAGGAAGGAGGGTTGCAGAGAAGAGAGGAAGAAGAAAGGTATTGGGGGCGCGATGGGGTAGGGTTTCGCGTCACTGGGGGTTAATGAATTTGAATCCACGCAGACGCGTGGGGCACGCGGTCGCGTGGCTGGGGCGGAATGGGGGTTGATGCGATCGCGTGAGTCATGCGATCGCATGGAATGGGTAAAGGGATGAATGATGCGGTCGCGTGAGGCATGCGACCGCGTTGCTGGAAATTGTGCTAAACGCACAATTCCAGCGTCGTTTCAGCGCAATTCTCTGTCTCCACTGGGATGGGTGTTGTGCAAGCGACGCGTTCGCGTCAGAGACGCGACCGCGAGGGTCGTTTTGTGCTAAACGCACAATAGCCACATGATTCCAGCCCAACTTTCTGGGCGTTGGATCTTTACGCCGATTTCCAGATCACGCGGCCGCGTGAATGACGCGGACGCATGGGAGGTGGTTTTCGCATCTAACGCGATCGCGTAAATGATGCGGTTGCGTCGCACGCCCCTTTTTTTATATATATGCAATTATGCAGTTATGCAGTATGTAATGCCAATGCAAATGCTTACGAATACTATCCAGGTTCAATAAAAATAAAACAATATAAAAATAAACAAAACGAAATAAAATGGAAACAGGAACGATCATACCATGGTGGGTTGTCTCCCACCTAGCACTTTTAGTTAAAGTCCTTAAGTTGGACATTAGATGAGCTTCTTGTTATGGTGGCTTGTGCTTAAATTCATCCAAAAATCTCCACCAATGTTTGGAATGCCAACAGCCTCCGGGGTCCCAAACTAGGCATGTAAAGCTTCTGAGCAGCTTCAAATAGATTCTCAGGCTCCTGGGGTGACGAATGTCAGAATAGATTCCAGGATCCCAAACTTTGCTTTTAAATCCGCCTTCGTCTTGATCTATATTTTTCCGTCTGGGCGGTTTAGAAATTAGATTCTCACCAAGAAGACCAACCATTTTCCGAGATCCATTCGATTGAACATGATACCAATCCGTGCACTTCGAGTTGAAGCGTGGAACCTTATTGAACTTTGTACACCAGCTCTGAGTACGAGCCATTTTCCTCTTACTCTTAAAGCCGCAGAGAGCTCTAAGCTGGCCATCTGTTTCAAGCAAACCATATTCAAGTGGAAAAATAAAGTTAAAGGTTAAGGATTGTACCCACTTGAAGCTTGTATTGGGTGGTAATGGCCTTGGGATAGGTGTTTCCAGTGGTTCTGTAAGTTCTACTCCCTTGTAATCTTCTGTGAATTTCTCCACTTCTTTGCAAAATTCTTCAAATGCATCCGTGTCTTGATCAAAGTCTTCTATGTCTTCCTCATCACTTAAGTCATAAATTGGAGGTTGAGAGAAATCTACCTCTGCATCATCTTCGTATTCACTTGGACAAGGTTCTTCAATCTCAGAGAATTCACTTGCGGATGCAAGTTCATTACTAGGAGAACTTGATTTGAGATTGTCATCATCAAGGAAACGTGCGTCTTGGGTTATTCCGTCTAGTTCTTCATGAACTACCTGTGTTGGGGGTTGTGCACTACCCTCCTTAGCATCAATTGTAACGTCCTTGACGGAATTTTTCACAACTCTGGATTCCCATGGAGGTTCAGCATCTCCTAAATCTTCAATCAGTACTTCTTCTTCTTGGATAATTAGAGCTTCCGCCAATTGTTCCAGAACAAAGTTGTGCTCATTACTGTTCTCTGGGGTTTCTATTGTCTCCTTCATGCTATGTTCGTCATTAGATTCTCCACATAAAGCTATTGGAGTTCCTTGAGGGTTTGAACGTCTGGAAGATAATTGATGTATTGCTTGCTCCAGCTGATGAAGGGTTGTATGAAGTTGATCTACTGTTTCCTTGAGACGAGTCTGTGATTCTCGAGGTGATGGATTTGGACATGGTACATAGGAAAGTGGTGGTGCTTGGGAGTAATTAGATTGGAATTAGGGTAAATAAGGATCATACGGTGGTGAATGGTGAAAAGGAGCTTGTGAGTGTGGTGGTTCAAAGTTATGTTGAGAGGATGGTCTATAGGCACAGGGTGGAGCTTGTTGGTAGTTACAAGGTTGTCCACCATATTTATTAGCTTGGTTTGCATTGTATAGTGGTCTTTGTGCATGATGTCTTGGAGGGTGTTGTTGCCTAAAGGGTTGATCAAATCCTCTTGGCTCCATCCATCTTTGATTGCTTAGACCTTGATGCATATTCCTGTTATAGCTTTCACTCCTTCCAACAATATTAGAACCAAACTCAAAGCGAGAGGGGTGAGAATTCATAGTAGCTAATGGAAATAAAAAGGGAAAAACAAAAATAAATAAACAATTAAAAGAAAATATTTACAATAACCAATAATAAGGCACACGATTGCAGTTCCCCGGCAACGGCGCCATTTTGAAAGAGCCGAAGATTGATGGTTTAGAATTCAGAATAAATCCTCGTTGCAAGTATAGTTTCTAAACCGAGCAATCAACCTTTCTTACAAATGTTTTGGTTGTCACAAGTAACAAACCCCTAAATAAATTGGTAACCGAAGTATTTAAACCTCGGGTCGTCTTCTCAAGGAACTGCAGGGAGGTATGTTCTTATTATTGGTTATGAGTTTTGTAAATTGGGGTTTTGAAAATAAGGAACAAGTAATTTAAATGACAAATAAAATAAATAAATAACTGTAAAATAAACTCTAGGCAAGGTATGATGATTTGGAAGTCCTATCCTAGTTATCCTTATCAATGGTGATGAGAATTGAGTTTTAATCCCACTTAGTTAACCTTTACTAAAGCAAAAGAAAGTCAAGTGACTAATTAGTTAGATCCTCGGGCCCTAGTTAATTCCTAAGAAAGGACTGGAGTTATTGAGGTTCAATTCAATTAGCAAAGACAACAATTATCAATCACGTTTGAGTTTGATAACTCAAGAGTTACCAATTAATCAACCCAAGCCAAAAGGGGAAAAATAAACTTACTCGAATAAAAATATCTTCAGATTGGAAGCAACAGTAGCATGAATAAAAGAAAGCAATCATAAACTGAAATATCTCAGATAACATTAATCAAGAGAATCATGTGTAACATGGAAGAATTCATAAATTAATTTATCAAAGTAATTAAAAAGGAAACGTTGAACCTGATAAAGAGATGGGATATTAACTTGAAATAATAAATAGAAATCCTAATCCTAAAACCTAAGAGAGAGGAAAGAACCTCTCTCTCTCTCTCTAAAAACTACATCTAAACTATGAAAAGTGAATAAATTGGAGATCTCTCTTTTAATGGATGCATTCTCCCACTTCATAACCTCTAATCTGTGCCTTCTGGACTTGGATCTGGGCCAAAAAGGACTTCAGAAATCGCTGGGAGCATTTTCTGTAATTTCTGGTGCATGGCGTCTGTCACGCGTCTGCGTGGGTCACGCGGTCGCGTCATCTGGAGTTTTCTTTATCACGCGTTCGCTTCGGTCACGCGTCCGCGTCATCTGTGTCTGCTTAAGGCACGCGTTCGCGTCGCTGCCAGTTTCCTTAAAAACTCCATTTTGTGCTTTCCTTCCATTTTTGTATGTTTCCTTTCCATCCTTTAAGTCATTCCTGCCTTAGGAGATCTGAAACTACTTAACGCACAAATCACGGCATCGAATGGTAATAAAGGGTAATTAAAATAATTATTTTTAAAGCATAGGAAACATGTATTTCACATATATCACATAATGAGGAAGGGAAAGTAAAACCATGCAATTTACATGAATAAGTGAGTGAAGGATTGAATGAATCTCTTGAATTGAGCACAATATATATCATAAAATATGGGTTTATCACCCTTGCCAAGATCTTTTTACCATTTGAGTTTTCTTTACCTTCTTGCTATTTACATTTCTTTTTCCTTATTTCAAAACCCCAAAAAGAAGTACATCATAACCAATAATAAACACACTTCCCTGCAATTCCTTGAGAGACGACCCGAGGTTTGAATACTTTGATTTATTTTTATTGGGGTCTGTACTTGTGACAACCTAATTAAATGTTGATTGAGGTTTAATTGTCGGTTTAGATCTACACTTGCAACGTGATTTTATTGAGAAATTCTTTACCGACATTTATCCTCTGTCATTCCCTCTCTTCCTCCCACTTCTACTTAGACTCCCTTAAGGATGCCACTTCAGCCTATAAGATAGTCAACGCGCTCTGGGTAGCACTAACGGGAGTCTTCCCCAATTCTCTAGCCAAGGTTGCGTATATACCGGCTGTTCGGACTCCACCTTGGGCAAGAAGCTGAAGGTGACTCTTTATGGCAACATCATCCATGCTGATAAAGTTATGGGAGAGGATGTTCTTTTCACTCCAAGAAAGGGCATCAAAGCCCTACAAAGAGGAGGACATGCTGTTAATTTAGCCGAGCTAGAAGGAGGAGGGGTCGGCCGAGGAGCCGGATCGGGAGTAATCTTTAAAGAGGTTGAGGTGCCCGAGTTTGACTTAGAGGGCAAGGAAAAGTCGGGCAACAACATTCTTCTTTGCAGTCTGAAGTGTTTTCATAGTAGCCAACTTGGGAGCTATCTTTTTCTACACGATACAAAAGTCAAATTACGTTAGTCACTGAAATCATTTTGATAAAATGACTATAAAATGGAAAAGAAGACTACCTAGCTCAGACTGAGGCTGACTCGGATTTCCTAAATATCTTTTAGTATCTAGATAAGGAGCTCGACCCCAAAACTCTTGGAACAACCTGACTACACTCTCCTCAATCTCATCTAAATCATCTAGGTTGTGCTTAACTATTACAGGTTTTTCCTCCCAATATAAAAGAAAAATAGGCTCATCCCCCTCACTAAGAAGGAAAGGTCATACACCTTCCACAGCACGAACCCTAAAAAAGTAATTCTTGAAATCATGAAAAGACTCATCAAATATGGCAAAAAAATTTCTAACCTGAATAGCTCGGAAAGAAATTCAACCTTTTTTTGGAGATATAGGGTTTGGTGAGGACAAAAAGATAAAAGAAGACCTTAAGAGAAGGTCCGACATCAAGTTTTTGACAAAAAAGTTGGTATATTTTCAAGAAACCCCGAGAATTGGGATGCAATTGGGTAGGAGCAACATTGCAGAATTTAAGGACATCAAACTCAAAATCAGAGAAAGGAAGAGCAACCCCTCATTTTGTAAAAAAAGCAATCATACACATATATGAAATGACGTTCCCACCTATCAAGCCGAGAAAAACAAACCCTCTCCTCAGGATCAGCCACTAAGATCTCATATCGATGCTCATCCTCTCGATTCTCACACAACCTATGGTGCCTACGAAAGATCTCGGCATACTCTCTATCAATAACAAGGATAAAAGTAAGAACAGATATATATACCCAGGTCAGGTCAGATAAAACTTTAGATGACATGTTATGAATAATTGACCGAGACATACAAGCTATACCTACAATACAACAAACAAGGAAAACGTCACAAGAAATCGGGAAGTCGGGTCGTCATCAAAAGATTACAGTTCTTACATTTTCTCATAAACACAAACTATCATCACATTATCAGATACAAAAATGGTATCTTTTAACATATAAAGTGGCACCATTTGGAGGCAACACAAGCATGAAAATCCCACTCACCAGTAACAAATAAAGACCAGGACCTATGCAAAATTTCCAAGGCTAAATCCCATTTTCAGAAATATTTGCCAATGCCGATAAAAAAAATGATGCCATTTAAGAAATCCAAGAACGAAAAAGCAAGAAAATTTTCAATCAACAAACACAAAAGTGGCAAAGCAGAACGTAAGAAACAGAGCAAGAAGAAGGGGGTAAAAAAATAACCTGGAAAGAAGTGCGAAATAGGAAAAGAGCACTTCAACAGCAAGAGAACGTACGATCCAAAGCCTCCAGTGAACGAATGAGAACACCTAAAATACAAGATAAAGAAATCTTGAAAGAAGAACAAAGGTTGCGAAAATAATGGAAGGAGACGAAGACGAAGCAATATGAAGAAAGCAAAAAAAGGAAGAAAGAAGAAAAATGAAGTATTTATAAGACATTAGGGGCAAAAAGTGTCATTTCGCACCCCTCATTAATGGCGTGTATGGTTACCAAGGTAACCAAAACCAAAGAAAGAACGTGCTTGACATTTCAAAAACATGTCGAGTGCCCGACTTACCCTAGAAAGGCGGTTTATCCAAGATAAAAGAGTAAATCCACCAATGCTTGAGCCCGACCTCATAAATGCTCGGACTCAAATAGGGACACTGTTCATACCCTGACCCAAAACCAGGCCCAATAAGAATAAAAGTCCACCAAAAAAGGTGGCTTCATCTACCTATCTGACCCATAGAGGTCAGATATGACAACGGTAGCTCAACCCTAATTATCTAAATGATTAACTAGAAGGAAGATATCATCAACTTCCCTAAAAAGAGAGAACAATTATCCACCAATAAAGGTGGAACTACTCTAAAAGATGGTTCAACGTTCTATTATAAATGCACTGACGCTCTCAGGTATATTTTAGACCCAATCTACTTAAAAACCTGTTTAAATCCTTGCTAACTTAGGCATCGGATTCCTTTGCAAGTATCACCCCCACCTCCTCACGAGGAACTCGGACGGTGGCACCTCGGCGATAAAAATAGTTGGACGCTGCCATAAAGGGAGCTTGGACCTCACGTCTTGACCCAATAGCAACCCAATTTTAGGTAACTCTCGGAACAATATATATTAATTACTCAACTAACGTTATTATAATGATAACAATATTATATCCAAAAGTTTAAAAACATTACGATACAATAAACATATATTTTAAATATCTAACAACAATTAACTAATTATTAAAATTTAAAAATATCTAATTTTCATTACACATAACTAATATATTTATTTTACAAAAATATTCAAAATTTATTTTATCAAAATAGCTTCTAATAATTAATAAAATTTAAATACGTTTAAAATATAATTTTAATAATTATTACTAAATACACTAAAAATATATTTTCTCGCTAGCATTTACTAACTAAATAAAAGAACATGTCTAACAATTCCACAGATCATATTATTAACAAATAATAACTATTATTCTCTAATATTGTCACTATTATTTTTACTAAATTAAAAAATTTAATAATAATAACTTACATAATTAAAATGATTGAGATAATTAACAATGCGAAACTCAGACCAATTAACCGCTTTTAGTTTGGGTCTTTTAGGCATTATTAATTTTTTTTGTTGTTGGATGATGAAGGAACAAGCTAAATTTGAAGTTGAAGAAGAAGGAAGAGAGGAGAGAATGGTGGGGCTTCAGGTTTTTGGTGTGTGGGTCACTAGGTTGTGCGAAAGGGATGGGTGAGAGAGAGAGAGAGAGCACACACTATATTACGGGTGGAGAGAGAGCTATATGCGCGACACATGGCAGAAGAACGCAAATCGGACAGTTTAGTTTGTATATCCTAATCGGACCGTTTGGTTACTCTCCCATCAAATCGGACGGTCTGATTTATTCTCCCTTTTCGTCACAACAGTGTAAAACACCCGAGGAGAAGGCATATGTGAGAGAGACAAGAGTTACGGAGACAAATTGATGCTGCCAGAGAGACAGAGCCGCAAAGACGGACTCGAGGTGGCAGAAAGACGGCACGCAAAAGCATAGGCGGAGGCAGAGAAGGCGAACCACGGCGGAGCCAAGACGGCAGCTTCAACGCAGACAAAGGAGGCATAGAGACGATGTGCATGGATGACGTTGAGGAGACATCAGCGAAGGTATAAGGATGACGCAACGTAGACGGAGGCAACAGACGGCATAGGAACTGGCGGACGCAGAGGACCTGGCGATGAGACGGCGACAATGCAGTGTCAGCGATAGAGGTTAGAAGATTGAGGCACCGTTTTAGAGTGAGAGCGAGAGAGTGTGTTGGGGAAAAAGGGGGATTAGGGTTAGGGGGATTTCCAGTGCGGATTAGGTTCATTTAAAATTCCACCTAGGTATTATACATTAACAAGGTTGTCATATCATCAAAATTCGAAGACCACCTCAGTATCGTTTTTATCAGAGATGTGCTCCGACGAGTTTAAGAGCATGCTTATCAAAATTTAAATCATTTATGGACTATTTTATTAATAATAAAAGTCGGTATCAGCGCTAGAATATTTTTGGTACCAATTTAATATTTATCTCAAAGATAAATTATAAAGGTGACACTACAAAATTTACATAGTTAAAAAAAATAATTCCGAAATATATAAATTTTTGTTTTTTACATTATTTTTTAAATAATTATTTAAATATCTTAAAAGTTTAAATTCAATACACAAATAATTTACTAAATATAAAAATTATTTATCATTTATAAAAAAGAATAATTTTTTATTTTTGTTACTTTTAAAATATTTATAAAATTTATTTGTCAATTATATAATTTTGAAATATCATTCTATTATTTCCGCCCTTTAGTTTGCACACAGTTTACTATCTACCACGGGGCCTCTCTTCCATTTGTAATATTTCCGTGGCCGCCATTCAATTCCATATATTCCATAATATTCTCATAACACATCATTACAAGACGTTTAAGTATAATTTATTTAAGACTTAATCACACGTGAAAGTGTATGAAAATATGAATTTGAATTTAACTTTTTTTTTTTATATATATATATTGTTGAGAATGCGGTGCGACAGAGAACATATTTGCTGTAGCCTGTAGGCGGTCAATGGACAACCAAGCAATGAGTGAAAAACAAGATGCAGATTTTACATTCTGTTGACCAATTAAGCTATGGATATAAAATTAAAGAATGCATTATTCTTCAAGTCCGTGGTCAACAGCATACAAAATGTGATATGATCAGTTGAATGAGGTAGTTGAGCTACCTGCCACATATATGTAAGTGTTCTGCTGATGGGTTGAAGCAAGTCGCTTGGACAGGATTTATAAACCATGATGCATACATGATGCCTGAATGCCATTCCTTATGTAACTTGATTCTAAACCTCTAAAAATGACCAACATCAACAAATTATATGCCACACAATAGATAAATAATTAAAAAAAAAAGAAAAATATAGATAGACAATATAAATATTAAACAATATAAATAATAGATATATCAAATATTTATTTTACTAGATATTATTTATATTATTTAAAAAAATCATTAATTACCTAAGATAACCCTAAAAATGTCACAAGCGAGCACATAAACATGGTATTGTTGGCTATTATCGGGATTCTGGAGGAATATAATCATAAAATACAATAAATCTGTACCATTGGGTTATGCCGTTTCAATTTGTTGGCCTAAATCATTTATTTCTCCACCAACCTAATAAGTAGAAGATACTAGAAATTTTTTTAAAATAAATATTTTAATTATTTTATTTATTAAAATAGATATTTTAGACTTTAAATTTATGTTTTTAGATCTCTTTATATATTTTATTTACAATAAACAAAATAATTATACATATATCTCATTTATACAAAATAGATAACAATTTTATTTAGCTATATCTCATTTACAAACGAGATATATATTTTTTAAAAAATATATAAATATTATGAGATATATTTATAATTATCTCATTTACACAAAAAACAAGATATACATATTATTATAAAAAAATTACAATTAAAATAATTCAAATTTTAAATACTTAAAAGAAAATATAAAAATTTTATTTAAATTTATTTTTAAATTTGTAATGAATACAAAGAATATTTAACTTCTAATTCTTTTAATTTGACATCTTTTTTATCACTTATTTAAATTTCTCATTTATTAGTTTTTCTTCCTGATTCCTATTATTTAGATTTGAAATCGCCTACTATTCGATTACAGTAACTGCACATTAAAAAAAATAAAATATTAGATTAATGTAGAGACTCTTTTAGATAATTGTTTTAAATTTTCGTATTCTCTTCTACTCCTGTTTTTCGCTCTTTTAAATCTTTTTTAGAGAATAGTGGATGATTTTAAATCTAATTAAATAATTAAAATAATTTTAAAAAAAAATAATGGTAGGATTTAAAATTTTGAATGGATGATAAAGAAGGAAGGCTGGTTGCTTAAATATTATAGAGAAGAAGGAGAGTTAGTTGACGCAAAACGTGAAAAATTGAAAAAACATGAAAAACTACACACATAGTGAGAGAGAATTTTGACCCAAATAAAACCAACGCAATTTTTATAACTGTTGCTATATTTGAAGTTTTTTTTTAATTTAACACGCAACTAAAACATTTATTAATATTTTATTCTATCTAAATAATAACAAAATTTATTTATTTTTATTTATTAAATTTATCCAAATTAAATTATTAATATTTTTATTATTTTAAAAAATTATATTTTTATATTTATAAATATTCATAATAAATCATTTATGTGTAAAGGAGATAAGTAATAGGATGTAAAAGCATAAATTGTATCCAAATTGGTAATTAAATAAAATATTTATTTAAAAAAAAATTCATGCATACTATGTCTCTACCATATACATATCACACAGATGAACCTGAGTTCAATCCAATTGCACATAACAAAAAAAGTCAAGTACGTAATTTCTTCTTATTTCCACCATCCACCACCAAACTAACTCACCTTTCTGAAGGTGCATCAGTAATTAGAGTGATTTAGATCAGCTACTTACAACTCGTTTTAGTGGCATGACTCTGCTGCCTAAATTAATTATTACATAACTGCATCGGGGTTGGCTGGCCACTATACTACTATACGTCTATACATAGGGTTCATACTTTTAATATCTCTTATCCATTTTGCGAATGATATTTCCCATTTTTTGTTATTATTTTAAATTTTAAATGCCATACGTCGAATAATACATATGGAAAAGGAGAAAATCTCACATCTCCAATCTTTGTATTAATTGTCTATTCATTCTTATCACGTTATATATGTATATATTATTAACACCATAAATTATAAAAAATCTATCTTCATACAATAGTGTGGTTTTCCAGAAGTAGTTGAGCGCCATCCATCCCTTTTTGAACTACTTTTATCAAAGTTAAATCATCGTTGTTTAATAAGCTAAATTATGTAACCTGATCGAATAGTAATAATTAGTAGCTTTGTTGCGGATGATATGAATTAATGAATATCTTCTGACGTGTGCAACCTCCCAGTAATGTAACCGACCTAAGATCTCGGCATCAATCACTCCTGGCTGAGTCAGCTTTATCCTCTAACCGAAACCCATCACAGCAAGATACGCTGAAAAGAAGCACGTGACGACTCCTCGGAACTGAAAAGATACTAACAAACAATCCCGGTCATTTGGTATCGCAACTAACTCACACCTCACTTATAAAAACAGAAACCACAGCCCTTGGGAGACACAGTATTCTCTTCTCTTATTTAATACTCTTTCTTCTTTGATAAATACAGATTCTGACTTAAGCATCGGAGTGCTTTTGCAGGTACTCCCACCACCGTGTTTCAGAGACATTCGAGGACCCTTGCCACGCTGATCCCAGCGGACGTGTAAGCTCGCCCGGACCAAACAAGCTCCCAAGGCCTAGCTTACTCCTCGAATTACTCGAACGGAACATTTGGCGCCCACCGTGGGGCCGATAACACTAACCCCACGATTCTCTATTATATTTCTATCTCTTGAGTTTCTCTTCGCAGGATAGCACGGGCCCCAGTCATGGCTGACAACGGAGTCCCTCAATTCACACAGGCCGAACTCATGGCCCAAATGGCGGAACTTCAAGCGGAAGTCAAAAGACTAGCCGAACTATCAGCACGAAATAGCGCCAACCAGATAGGCGAGGGAAGTTCCAAAAGATCTTCCCAGGGCGCACCTGACCTGCTGATCGCTGACCCACCGAAAGAGAGACTAACCTTGGACAACCCGTTTTCCGAAGAAATCACAAATTTTCAAATGCCAAAACATTTCACACTCCCCTCCTCACTTGAGCCGTATAAGGAGATTGGTGACCCCCGGGCTCACATTAAGAAATTTCAATCTATGATGTTTTTTAACGGTCCTAACAATGAACCTGTACTTTGCAGGGCATTCCCGACATATCTTGACGGAGCAGCTTTGCTTTGGTTCTCAAAACTGCCTGCAGGTTCAATCTCATCATTTGAAGAGCTGGCGAAGTCTTTCATTGATTACTTCGCCGCAGCAAGAATATACGTCCACGGATCAGATTACCTCGGCACGATCCGCCAAGGTCCGCAGGAGAGCCTAAAAGATTACCTGACCAGGTTTGCAGAGGCGACCATGGAAATACCCGACCTAGATCCGGCTGTCCATCTCCATGCGCTTAAGGCCGGCCTCCGACCTGGCAAATTCAGAGAAACGATCGCCATCACCAAACCGAAGACACTGGAGGAGTTCAGGGAAAGGGCAGCCGGACAAATGGAAATTGAAGAACTACGCGAGGCCAACAAAACGGAAAGGAAACCCATAAGGGAGGAGGAACGATCAATGAGATCGACCCACAACAGGGAGGTCGGCAAAACGTTCAAGCTCACTCCGAAGTTTGACAATTACACCAGATTCAACACAAGAAGGGAAAAGATAATCAAGGAAATACTCAATGCCAAGATTATAAAACCCCCAATAAGGGCAGGCAGTTACCAAGACCAGAGGTTTGTAGACAAAACCAAACATTGTGCTTTCCATAAAAAATACGGACACACCACCGACGAATGCATAATAGCCAAAGACCTTTTGGAAAGGCTTGCACGGCAAGGCCTATTGGACAAATACATTGAGGGGAGGAAGCATAAGGAAGACGACCGAGGCAGGGAGGAAAGGCAACCAACTTCAGTAAACAAGGAAAAGTGGCCAAACAACAACCTACCCAAGGCAGTCATAAACTGCATCTCCGGGGGATTCGCTGGAGGTGGCGAAACAACATCGGCCAGGAAACGGAGTTACCGAGCCATGCTAGCCATAGAAGGAGCCTCACCTCCAAACAAGAGCGACGCACCAGATTTAGAGATCACCTTCAATAAAGCGGATATGTGCTCGGCCGCCCCACACCTGGACGACCCGGTCGTAATTTCTATCCAGACAGGCGACCTACTGGTAAGAAAGGTCCTTTTGGACCCAGGTAGCAGCATAGACGTACTTTTTCATTCTACATTTTTAAAGATGAACTTATCTGAAAAACTCATACAACCCTCCTCCGGAGAACTGGTAGGATTCTCCGGAGAAAGGGTACCCATAAAAGGTTATATATGGCTTAAAACGACAATAGGTGCAAACGCATCATTCCGAACACTTGATATACAATACCTGATTGTCGATTGCAATAGTCCTTATAACATTATCCTCGGGAGACCTGCTCTGAACATGTTCAGAGCAGTAATATCAACTTTCCACCTATGTGTTAAGTTTCAGGCACAGGACGGAAAAATAGCAACGATCCATTCAGACCGCCAACAAGCTCGGCAGTGTTATAACTCTTGCTTGAAAAGGTCGGATAACAGAGGAAGACAACATGAGATCAAATCAGTACAAACCAGAGAGGAAGTCCTTTCCCTAGCCGAACTCGACCCCAGAGGAGACACACAAGAGAGACCACAACCAACTGACGAACTCCAAAAAATTCGACTAACGTCCAAACCAGAGCAAGTAACATACATAGGTCAAGCACTACAAGGGCAAGAAAGGTCGGATCTCGTAAAGCTGCTAAGAGCCAACGCAGACTTATTCGCCTGGACCCCAGCAGATATGCCGGGCATAAGTCCGGAGATCATCTGTCACAAACTCGCCACCAATCCTTCGAGCCGACCCATAGCCCAGAAGAAAAGAAACCTAGGAACAGAGAAATCAAAGGCAGCCCTGGAAGAGACCAGTAAACTCCTACAAGCCGACTTCATCAGAGAAATCCGCTTCTCCACATGGCTCTCGAATGTGGTAATGGTAAGAAAAAACTCAGGTAAATGGCGCATGTGCGTCGATTTTACAGATTTGAACAAAGCATGTCCTAAAGACGCCTACCCTTTACCATGCATTGATAAACTTGTAGACAACGCTTCAGGTTTCGAAAGCTTAAGCTTCATGGATGCATACTCAGGGTATAATCAAATACTAATGCATCCTGAAGATCAAAGCAAGACAGCATTCATAACCGAACATGGAAACTTTTGTTATCGTGTAATGCCATTTGGCTTAAAGAATGCAGGTGCGACCTATCAACGCTTGATGGACAAAGTCTTCCATCACCAAATAGGACGCAACATGGAGATATATGTGGACGACATGGTCGCGAAAACCAAGAGAGAAAAATCGCACTGTGAAGACCTCAAGGAAATATTTGGTCAACTACGAATTTACAATATGAGACTGAACCCCGAGAAGTGTGCCTTCGGAGTAAAGGGGGGAAAGTTTCTCGGATTCATGCTCACATCCCGAGGAATCGAGGCGAACCCTGAAAAATGTTCAGCAATACTCAACATGGAAAGCCCTAAAACGATAAAAGAGGTACAACAACTCGCAGGAAGGGTAGCTGCGCTATCCCGATTCCTCCCCGCTGCATCAAGCCGAGCATATCACCTCTTCCAAACGATATCAAAGAACAAAAAATTTCATTGGACAGAGGAAGGCGAGAAAGCATTTTCCGAGCTCAAAGCGATCTTAGCAACACCACCCGTTCTACAAAGACCAGAAATCGGTAACCCTTTATATTTATACTTATCTGTTTCAAACTATGCTATAAGCTCGACCCTCGTTCTCGAAACAGGAAAAACACAACAGCCAGTGTACTTCGTCAGCAGAGTCATGCAACCAACCGAGCAACGATATCCGAAGATAGAACAACTCGCCCTTGCACTGATAACAACAGCAAGGAGACTCAGACACTACTTCCAAAGCCACACAATAATAGTAAGGACGAATCATCCACTGAGACAAATATTGACAAAACCAGAACTGGCGGGACGGTTGACCAAATGGTCAATTGAACTCTCAGAGTTCGACATTCAGTTTCAGACAAGATCGGCCCTCAAGGCACAAGTTCTCACCGACTTCATCACAGAGATGACCCCACACGATCACATTGAAACATGGGAATTGCACGTAGACGGGGCGTCAAGTCGAGAAGGAAGCGGGGCTGGAATGATATTAAAGGAAGGAAATAAGGTGGTAGCCGAGCAAGCCCTCCAATTTCACTTCCCGGCAAGCAATAATCAGGCCGAGTATGAAGCCCTCATAGCGGGATTAAAGCTCGCCCTAAGCCACAAAGCAACGAACTTAACGGCACATTGCGATTCCCTTCTAGTGGTCCAACAAATCCGAGGAGAATTCCAGGTAAAAGATCCCTTGCTAGAACAATACTGGCTCATAGCAAAGGATCTAATTTCAAATTTCAGTTCGTTCACCATATTACACGTGCATAGAGAGCAAAACGTCAGGGCAGATATACTATCTAAACTCGCCGCCACCAGGGCGGACACACAAACATCAACATTATCACAGCACACACTCACAAAACCGAGCATTGAATTATTATGTATTGAAAACATTAACCACCTCCACGATTGGAGGAAACCCTTCCTTGAATACATATGTACAGGTGCATTACCCAGAGACGAGCTCCATCCTCAACAGTTCAAACGTAAGGCAAGCTTCTACACAAAAATATCAGGAGAGCTATACAGACGAGGTTTCTCACAACCACTACTAAGATGCCTAGACCAAAACCAGGCCAGAGAAGTAATGAATGAAGTCCATGAAGGAGTATGTGGGAACCACATAGGAGGACGAGCTCTCGCCGCAAAAATAATCCGAACAGGATATTATTGGCCGACCATAAAGAGAGATTGCATAGCTAAAGTCAAAACATGCGGCAAATGCCAGAAACATGAGGCGATCTCAACCAAGCCAGCCGAAGTACTGCACAGCATGGAGGTAAGCTGGCCTTTCTACAGATGGGGGCTTGACATCCTCGGCCCCTTCCCAACAGCACCAGGACAGGTAAAATTCCTTTTGGTATCCATAGATTACTTCTCAAAATGGATAGAAGCGCAACCCTTAGCAAAGATAAGAGCTGAAAAGGTACGATCTTTTATTTGGAGAAATATAATATGCCGCTTTGGGATACCAAAAGAAATAATATCAGACAATGGTAGACAATTTACAGACAGTAAGCTCGGATTATTTCTAAAAAATTTCAATATTCAACATCGTTTTAGCTCGGTAGAACACCCACAAACTAATGGGCAAGCCGAAGCTGCTAACCGAGTTGTGTTGCAGGCAATAAAGAAGAAACTCGACAACGCAAAAGGAGAATGGGCCGAGTTCATTCCCGAAGTACTCTGGGGCTACAACACCACAATACATAACACTACAGGCGAAACACCCTTCAAGTTGGTCTATGGCTCGGAAGCCCTGATCCCCATTGAGGTCGGATTACCCACGCTAAGAACCGAGCTGTACGATGAACAACAAAACCTAAAGGCCAGGAGCGCCGAGCTTGACTTAGCTGAAGAGGACAGGGAAATCGCCGCAATCAAACAAAGGGCCCAGAAGAAAATAATAGAAAGAAAATATAACAGGAAGGTGATTCCGAGAATATTCAACAAAGACGACCTTGTGCTCAGACGAACAGAGGAAGCCAGGAGACCTCCAGCTCATGGCAAGCTCGCCGCAAATTGGGAGGGCCCCTTCCGTGTCACCAAAGTGCTCGGCAAGGGAGCATATCAACTCCAAACATTACAAGGCAATGCCATTCCAGGAAACTGGAACATCTCATCACTCAAAATGTATATGTCCTAGTCTGTATAGAATGCGAATGAAGGTACTCTTTTTCCCCCTTAGAGCTTTTTCCCAACGAAAGGGTTTTGCCTAAGGAAGGGTTTTAACGAGGCCGGACGCCCCCCAAATCCAAATAAAAGCGTTAGATTCTTTTCAAATAAAGCCTAACGATGACAAAATACAACAAAAATACTTACTATAAATATATTATATTATATTATCAAACTGGCCTGAAACATCGGCCAAATACCACTACTTAATAATCAAACCGGCCCAACGTCGGCCAAACACCATACAAAGTCCAAAAAACTAACAGTCTAGAGCTCGGACAGTTAAAACAAAAGCCACAAATACAAAACAAACTAAGAAGGAGCATTCTCATCATGTTCCTCCACAGTACCATCTACAACTAACTTTCCACCTACAACTATCTTTGTAATATCGAGCTTATTACAATCAAAATCAGGAGCTAGCAGGGCAATCTGACTCACAGCACGATCAAAACCATCAGAGAACATCTCCATTCCAGCCTCCTCTAGCTCGTACACGCGAGAAGTAAGCCGACCTTTAGCCACGTCATGCTCCATGACTTCAGCTTGCAACAAGCGGATCTGATCTCTCAGACGAACCACCTCTTCCTCAGCCTCTTTCGCCCTAGCCACAGCACTAACAGCAACATCTTCTTTTTCCTTTACAACCTTCTCTAAATCAGCAATCCGAGCTGTATATGACTTCTCCATGGAAGAAACCTTGTTGACAGCTTCTTGCTGATCAGCACCAACACACTCAACAGTCCGACCAACGCAGAGTAAGCGAGAAGCAACCACCTGCCCAGCATCCGTAACATAAGAACAATACAAAAGATTGAAAGAATAAGAAACACAAACAAAAACATACCTGAACAAATTTACCAAGCGCTTCCATTCCAGCACACCGCGTCATAAGCATGTCCCCAGGGTATTGAGAGGCCCGATCAGAAAGCTCGGCAAAGTTGAACTGTTCGCTCCACAGAGAATGAGAGTTAGACCCCGCAATGAAGCCATGAAGTTTCTTCTGACGATCAAACACAGGGTCCCCCTCACCACGGACTTCCTGGTCAGCCTCAGAGATAACCTCCAAAGAAACATCATCCCTCTTCCTCTTAAACGAAGAGGCCGGACGACCAACAGAGGAAAAAGCCTGTTCGCCACCATCCTTATGCTCGGCCTGACCGACAACCTTGTCCTTTTTCTTATTTAAAAAAGTTTGCAACTTTAAAGGATTCAGCAAGGGAACTCGTCCTCCTACAACATACCCAACAGAAACAATAAACAAAATAGAAAAATAGTAGTACGGACGAGAAGTAAAAACAAAACCTTACCTATATACGTTTTCAAACCCTCAACATCACCCGAGTCATACAAACGCAATACATCAGAAATAGACATGCACTCCCCGGCAGCAACGCTCTCAACCAAAAAATCCAACACAAATTCCTCCTCTTCACTCCGCTCAGAGGCCTCAAGGATTTGACTAGGCTCAGAACACCAATAAAGGGGAAATCTTTCACAAAGCTCATCGTCCAAGTAAAACGGGTATTCGGACTCAATGGACCGGACTTTGACAAAAAGGGACTTGAAATTTTTAAAAGAAGACTTATAAAGAAGAAATATGGAACGACCAGGGAAACTGCTAAAGCAAACCCACAAACCTTTTCGAGTACCTTTCGCCTGAAAGAGCGAGAAGAACAATGGCAGGGAACAGGGAAAAGACAGATAATCCATCAGAATCTGGAAGGCGCGAAGGAACGCCCGGGAGTTAGGATGTAACTGCGAGGGAGCGCAGTTCAGTTGGGTAAGAACATCGCATTCGAAGGGCGAAAACGGAAAACGCACGCCAAGCTCAAGCATGCAGGGAGTGTACATGTAAAAGTACAACCAATCCCCTCTCCTCTCAAAAACCCTATCATCGCTAGAACAGGGAAGGAACTCTACACTAACCCCGGAACCCTTCCTCACGAAGTCCAACCCTTTCAACTCAGCAAGGGAGTCAACATTAGTAAAAGAAGACGACCGGGTCTTAACGTCCTCACTAACCCAGTGGTAAGGATCATCTTCCCTAACCTCCACAGCTTTTAGTTTCTCTTTCAATTTTTCCCCCATGAATGACAAAAAAACAGTAAAAGACAGAGAAAGAAAACACTAACCTTTCGAAGACATAGCAAGATAAGGTGGGAAGAAGAAGAAACGGCGAAGGCGTAAGTTCCGAAAGAAGTGATTATTGCAAAGCCCACTATTTTAGTGGGTAACTTAAACCCATACCCACTACGAAACATGGGGAACTAAAACGACACCAAATGCGCAATAAAAGCGACACGAATCACTAAACACACAAACCAAAAACCAAGCCCACCAAAACGATTATCGCACGCAAATAAAGACATGGACGATCGAAGCTCGGCCGATGTTCCTGAACACAACACCAGCCGAGCTTGGGGGCTATGACGTGTGCAACCTCCCAGTAATGTAACCGACCTAAGATCTCGGCATCAATCACTCCTGGCTGAGTCAGCTTTATCCTCTAACCGAAACCCATCACAGCAAGATACGCTGAAAAGAAGCACGTGACGACTCCTCGGAACTGAAAAGATACTAACAAACAATCCCGGTCATTTGGTATCGCAACTAACTCACACCTCACTTATAAAAACAGAAACCACAGCCCTTGGGAGACACAGTATTCTCTTCTCTTATTTAATACTCTTTCTTCTTTGATAAATACAGATTCTGACTTAAGCATCGGAGTGCTTTTGCAGGTACTCCCACCACCGTGTTTCAGAGACATTCGAGGACCCTTGCCACGCTGATCCCAGCGGACGTGTAAGCTCGCCCGGACCAAACAAGCTCCCAAGGCCTAGCTTACTCCTCGGATTACTCGAACGGAACATCTTCAATTCCTCATTCAGCACCATATGGTCAAATCCATCCTTATTTATTATACAGCGTGAATGCATGAAGGCCTTGCTTGTTTCCCGCTTTCGGATATTATTATCAGTTGCTACAAACGCAACTCCGGGGGTATACACAAATAAATTGGTGGCTGATTTTAGTAGTTGATTTATTTTGATGTATAAATAGTGTTCATACCCTAACTCAATGATTAGGCCCAGGTTTAAAGGAAAGGCCCAATCCAAAGGATTGAGCCTCATCCTACACCGACCTTCACCCCACGAAGTCAGTCCTTAACACGACTTGCTCTAAAGAAGTCGGGGACGAAGATTAGCTGGCGGATAAACACTCACTCAAATGAGTAACTGCCCCTAAAATCTCTTAACCCACTTCCAGGAGCCATATCCCAACTTCCCTAAGATAAAGGGACGGTTATCCACCTTAAAAGGTGAAACTACTTCAACGGTGGTTATTGGCTCACTGCTATAAATACACTGACACCCCTCAGGTATCTCTAAGTCCCAATACTCTCTAGACCTGCTCACGCCCTTGCTGACTTAGGCATCAGAGTGTCTTTGCAGGTACCACCCCCATTCACTCGTATTCACAAGTCGGACGGAGGCCCTGAAGACGCGAATCCGCCCGAAGGCTTCCCTCCATAGACGATTAGGCCAACCCAACGAGTCCAGCCCAATAATCTCCGGTTACCCATCGTAACATTGGCGCCGTTGCCGGGGACCCGAGAGATCAACCAGTAATGGCGGACAAATCACCGGAAGATGGTCATACAGCGTCCGATTCCGAGCAGGAAAACCTGGACACCGGACACAATGACGCGAACCCAACTCCTCACCAGGAGGCCAGCGATCAACATCGAGAAGGCACCTCTGGGTTTAAAAATCCAAAGGTAAACTCCTCGGATGGAAGAGAGTCAGGAAAGGAAGGGCCACCCCACGCAACCGAGCTAATGGGGTTGGTCCATGGCCACCAAGGTCGTTTGGAACAGTTGGAACAGGAGTGAGAACGACAACGAGAGGCGGAGCGAAATCTCAGGGAAGAGATAGAGCGACGAAAAGAGTTAGAGGAAAAACTCTTAAAACTAGAATCTTCCCTGAAAAGTCGGAACTCCCGTGGCGACCGAGAAGAGTCGCCCCTGGGAGGAGAAGATCCGTTTAGTGAGGACATCATGAGGGCAAAAGTTCCAAGAAACTTCAAAAGCCCTGATATGAACCTCTATGACGGAACCACAGATCCGAAGCATCACTTAAGCAATTTCAAAAGTCGGATGTATCTGGCTGATGCTTCTGATGCAACTCGCTGCAAAGCCTTTCCGACTACCTTGTCAAAAGCGGCGATGAAGTGGTTCGACAGCCTCCCACCAAGGTCGGTCACCAGCTTTGAGGACCTCTCGAGAAAATTCTTAATGAGGTTCTCCATCCAAAAGGATAAAGTAAAACATGCGCCGAGCCTCCTGGGAATAAAGCAGGAGGTCGGAGAACCTTTGCGGGACTATATGGAAAGGTTCAATAAAGCGTGTTTAGAGATTCAAGACCTGCCCACCGAAGCTGTCATCATGGGGTTAGTGAATGGACTTAGAGAAGGTCCCTTCTCACAGTCCATATCAAAAAGGCACCCCACTTCCCTGAGCGATGTACAGGAAAGAGCAGAAAAGTACATCAACATGGAGAAAAATGCCAGACTACGAGAGCCGAGTTGGCGACCTGGGCATTCCCACTCTGCAAAAGAGAAGGAAAGAGAGCCCAAGAAGAAAGAAGAACTCGGTCTCGACAGGCCAAGGAAATATCACTCTTATACTCCTCTAAAGGTTTTCATGGTGGATGTATACAGAGAGATCTGCAACACTGAAAGGCTGCCACCTCCCAGGCCTATTAAAAATAAAAAGGGAGGAAGTCGCGGCGATTACTATGAGTACCATAAGATCTATGGTCATTCAACAAATGATTGCTACGACCTTAAAAATGTGATAGAAAAGTTGGCCAGAGAGGGTCGGCTTGATAGATATCTCATGGAAAGGTCGGACAATTACGGGAAGAGAAAGCGAGAGGACGGGGACAGGAGAGACCCACCACCACAAACTCCCGAGAGACATATACATATGATCTCGGGAGGATTCGCGGGTGGAGGACTCACCAAGTCCTCTCGCAAGAGACACCTCAAGCGAGTTTACCAGGTTGGGAGTGAATCACCCGACCTTCCCACAATCTCATTCACAAAGGAGGATGGGCAAGGAATAATCCCTGGACATGATGATCCAATGGTGATAACCATGATCCTAGCCAACGCCCACCTCCACAGAACTCTAGTAGACCAAGGGAGTTCGGCAGATATCCTTTTCAAGCCCGCGTTCGACAAGCTAGGGCTGGATGAAAAGGAGTTAAGAGCCTACCCCGACACCTTATATGGATTAGGCGACACGCCAACAAAACCACTGAGATTTCTACCCCTCCACACGACCTTCGGAAGGGGGGAAAAGTCCAAAACTCTGAGCATAGACTTCATAGTCCTCAACGTGGGGTCAGCATATAATGCCTTGATTGGTAGAGCTACCCTAAATCGACTCGGAGCGGTGGTATCTACCCCTCACCTTTGCATGAAATTCCCGACATTTGCGGGGGTAGCAACGGTGCGAGGAGATCAGAAGCTGGCAAGAAAATACTACAATGAAAGCCTGAACCTGAGAGGGAAAGGCAAGGAAGTCCACACCATAGAGCTCGGTGGCACAAGAACCAAAGAAGAGCTGCGCCCACAAACAGAAGGAAAAACCGAAGAAATACAGGTCGGTGAAGAGGAAGGAAAAAATACCAACATAGGAGCCAACCTGGAAGAAAGCTTAAAACAAAAGTTGACAAAGCTCCTAAAAGAAAATTCCGACCTCTTCGCCTGGAAAGCTTCCGACATGCCAGGGATAGACCCCGAGCTCATGTCCCACAGGCTCTCTGTTCACCCAGGGTCTCGACCTGTACAGCAGCGAAGGCGTAAGCTCGGCCCAGAACGAGCTCAAGCGGTGGAAGAGCAGGTACAAGCACTCCTAGAGGCCGGCTTCATCAGAGAAGTTAAGTATCCAACATGGCTAGCAAATGTAGTGCTAGTCAAGAAACAAAACGGCAAGTGGAGGATGTGCGTCGACTATACCGACCTGAATAAGGCATGTCCCAAGGACCCATATCCGCTCCCAAGCATTGATACTCTAGTGGACTCCAGCTCAGGGTATCAATACTTGTCGTTTATAGATGCCTACTCGGGATATAACCAGATCCCGATGTACAAGCCAGACCAGGAAAAGACATCGTTCATCACATCTAGAGCAAATTATTGTTACGTGGTCATGCCTTTTGGATTAAAAAACGCAGGGGCCACGTACCAAAGGCTGATGAACAAGGTGTTCGCTCCCCACCTCGGGCACTTAATGGAGGTCTACGTAGATGACATGCTGGTAAAAACCCGGGAAGAGGCCGATCTTTTTACGGACCTCACGCAAGTTTTCAACACCATAAGGGCGCATGGGATGAGGCTAAATCTCGCAAAATGCACATTCGCGGTGGAGGCTGAAAAATTCCTAGGATTTATGCTAACCCAAAGAGGGATCGAGGCAAATCCTGACAAGTGCAAAGCTATCCTAGAAATGAAAAGCCCGACTTGCTTAAGAGAAATCCAACAACTAAATGGCCGACTCGCAGCCCTTTCCAGGTTCTTGGCAAGGTCAGCATTAAGGTCCCTTCCACTGTTCTCTCTGCTGAGAAAAGGATGCCAGTTCGAGTGGACTCCAGAATGCGAAGAGGCGTTCCAAGAGTTCAAAAAGTTCTTGAGCCAACCTCCAATCCTCACCCGACCTCTAGTAGGGGAAGAGCTTGTCCTATATTTGTCTGTAGCGGACAAAGCTGTCGCATCGGCCCTAATACGAGAGGATGAGGTTGGACAGCATCCAGTATACTTCATCAGCAAAGTTCTACAGGGTCCCGAACTAAGGTACCACAAACTAGAGAAGTTTGTGTACTCCTTAGTAATAGCATCGCGGAGGTTACGACCCTACTTCCAAGCCCACACAATAAGAGTCCGAACGAACCAACCCATGAAGCAAATCCTCCAAAAGACGGATGTTGCAGGGAGAATGGTTCAGTGGGCGATAGAGCTCTCCGAGTTCGACTTAAAGTACGAAACTCGGACAGCGGTAAAAGCCCAATGCCTCACCGACTTTATAGCGGAATATGCAGGAGATCAAGAGGAAAAGCCGACTACATGGGAACTATATGTAGATGGATCCTCAAACAAAACAGGAAGCGGTGCAGGCATAATACTAGCCAATGAAGGGGGAACACAGATAGAAGTCTCCCTCAAATTTGAATTTCCAGCTTCCAACAATCAGGCAGAATATGAAGCCCTGGTTGTAGGATTAAAGCTGGCAGAAGAGGTCGTGCAACCCAGGTGCTGATATTTAGCGATTCCCAAGTAGTGACCTCCCAAATAAATGGAGAGTATCAGGCTAAAGACCCGAATATGAAAAGATACTTGGAAAAAACTCTGGAGCATCTCGGACGCTTTGCAGAAACCGAGATCAGACACATAATTCGGGACCTGAATAGCAGAGCAGATGCCCTCTCCAAGTTAGCCAGTACCAAACCAGGGGGAATAATAGAAGCTTGATCTAGAAAACTCTCCAAGAACCCTTTGTGATGAAAACAGAGGACAAGCAGGAAGTCCTTGAAGTAACCGGGTTAAACCTCGGATGGATGAACCCCTTGGTCGAATACCTAAAATTCGACATCCTCCCCAAAAAGGAAAAAGAGGCCAAGAAAATCCGGAGGGAAGCACAATACTACACTTTGGTGAAAAATACCCTCTATAAAAGAGGAATATCAACACCATTGCTAAAGTGCGTACCGACCTCAAGGACAACTGAAGTACTAGAAGAGGTTCATAATGGGATCTGCGGAAACCACTTCGGAGCCAGGTCGCTAGCAAGAAAAGTAATCCGAGCTGGGTTCTATTGGCCGACTTTGCAGAAGGATGCCACATAATTTGTGAAAAGGTGCCAACCATGCCAGATGCACGCAAATTTCCATGTGGCTCCCCCCGAGGAGCTAATCAGTATAACTTCTCCATGGCCCTTTGCAAAATGGGGGATGGATCTGTTAGGACCTTTTCCCCAGGCCCCAAGACAAGTCAAATACTTAATTGTGGGAATAGACTACTTCACAAAGTGGATAGAAGTAGAACCATTGGCCCCTATCACTGCCCAGAGAAGTCGGAGGTTCCTCTACAAAAATATCATCACAAGGTATGAGATACCTCATTCCATTACCACAGATAATGGAACACATTTCACCGACTCTACCTTCAGAAGCCTAGTAGCCAGTATGAAAATAAAATATCAGTTCACCTCGGTGGAGCATCCACAAGCAAATGGACAAGCGGAGGTAGCTAACAAAATCATACTGGCGGGACTAAAGAAAAGACTACAAGATGCAAAAGGAGCTTGGGCTGATGAGCTCCCGCAAGTGCTATGGGCCTACCGGACGACGCCACAATCCGCCACAGGAGAAACACCCTTCCGACTTGTCTATGGTGTAGAAGCCATGATACCAGTAGAAATCAACGAACAAAGCCCAAGGGTGATCCTCCATAATGAGGTCAGAAATGTACAGGGGCACAAAGAGGAGCTTGAATTGCTCTCCGAAGTCCGAGAGCAAGCCCAGATAAGAGAAGCAGCATTGAAACAAAGGATGACTACCAGGTACAAAAAAGTCATTCGAAGGAGTTTCACCCCAAACGATTTGGTCTTGATCAAAAATGACATTGGAGTCAACAAATCGGGGGAAGGAAAGCTCGCTGCTAATTGGAAAGGACCATACAAAGTTAGCGAGGTCTTAGGAAAAGGGTATTATAAGGTGACCGACCTAAACGACACCGAGTTACCAAGGTCGTGGCATGCTTGTAACATGAAAAGGTACTATAGTTAAATGCGAACTCTACTCCCTGATGTACTCTTTTCCCAACTTCACGATTTTTTCCCAAAAATAAAAGGGTTTTTTCTGAAGAAGGGTTTTTAACGAGGCATCACAGTAGAGACTAAGGGAGAATGGACTATCAAAAACCCTTAGTAGCAGCGAAAGTACCTTTCCAAAATAAATAAAGATCTTTTACAATATCTCTTATAAATTCCTTCTCGTTTGTTTTTCTTTCTATGAAACGCGCTGACTTAAGCTCGACAAAGCGTGAAAATCTCATGAACCGACCTAGATGGTCGTTAGGATAAAACGACGAGGTATAAGTCGGTGTAAAGAGGTTATAAAAGTTTATCGTGAAAAACTCAGAAAAATTCCGACTCATAAGTCGAAGTGAAAAGCCGAGCAGCAAAGAAAATGCATCGCAAAAATAACCTAAGTCAGAGGAACTCAATAAATCAAAAAATTGAGTATAAGGAATACCAAAAAGAGACCGAAAAACCTAAAGGCTGTCCTAAGTCCTTAAAGTTAAAAGGCTCAAAAAGGACAAACAGCCAAGAAAAGGTTTTCAAAAAGATCAAAGGGATTTTTCAAAAACCAAAGTCAGAAAAGCATACACGCAAAAAGGTAACTTAAAACCTTATCCAAAAAGGGTATTTTTTGTTAACTTAAACCCTTATCCAAAAAAGGGTATTTCTAAGTATTTTTGTTTACGGCCTTAAAAGGCCAAGGAAAATGTCAACAAAGTTACCACCACTACAAAGAAAATAAAGAGTTTAAAAAAGAGGGGACCCACAGGCCGGGCCCCCATATAGCCACAATCATTTTTTCAAAGAGGATCACCACCAGAGTCAGGGAGAGTAGTCGGAGCGCCATCAGGACCAGGGAGAGAAGTATCCATAGGAGACGGAGAGGAGGTTCCGGGAGCTTTCGAGGAACTCGGGGCATCCTTTGGTCGGGGAGGAGACTCCATTATCCTCTGCCCCCGAGTCTTCAAATCTGACTCAGTGACATATTGGGGAGAGGGAGGAGAGACTATAGCCCCGTCAATGACGACCTTGTCCGAATCCAAAGGTGAGAGATCCAGGTCAGGAGCAAGGACACTGACCTGTTCCTTAAAGATCCTCCATGCTTCCTCGGCCCCGTCAGCAATAGAGTCCTCCAACTTGGTATAGTCACTCTGAGCTTTCAGCAAATCTTTCTTCACCACCACGAGGTCTTCAAACAAGCTCGCATAACTCTCCTGCGCCTTCAGCCTCAGGCCCTCCTCCATGTTGCACCGAGCTTGCAACTTCCGCTCACTCTCCTAAAGGCCATCCCTTTCCTCCTTCAATCTGGCGACCTCCTCCTTCAGCGCCCTCTCATACTCCTGATACATGAGAAGCCTCCCCTGTAACTCTTCAACCCTCGAGGTTGAACCCAGAGAGCTAAGAGGAGTCTTCTCAAATATATCAAGGAACTTTGTGTATACCCCCGCCGCCCTGATACTCTCCTGAGCCAGAATAGTGAGATGGTTCCGAATAGAAACATCATCCATACCTATGCAGGTATGGGGATAGATGTATTTCTGGACAAATTAAGGTGCATCCACCTTAGCCTTACCTTCAAAAGAAGAGCTAGACTCCAAGGTCTTGCGCTTCTTCTTTTCTGGCTCAAGGGAGGATCGGGGAGGAGGGGACGGCTGAGAAGAGGTTGAAGAAGAAATGACAATAGGTCGGTTCGGGGTCCCCAAATTGTGAGGAAGGGGGGGAGGAGAAGGAAGAGGAGCGTTAGTTACCCTGGCGCCACCAACCCTGGCACGAGACCTTGCCTTGGCCTCCTGGACTCTCTAGTGAGACTCCCTGGAATTCTTCTTCGCCATCTCTGTAAAAAACAATCAGTAGCCAAAGAGTTAGCAAAACAATTCGGTAAAAACAAGTCAGAAACAAAGTGGATAAATAAAGGCTACCTAGTTGTGTCTGGACAAAGGTCGGCGACCCTTGGAGAAATTTTTTGGTATCCAGATATGAGGCCCTCCCCCACACTTCTCGGAGGAACCCCACAATGGCTGCCTCCACCTCATCCAGATCATCCAAACCATATTTCTTACAGGGGGAGGCCTCTAGCCAGTACAGAGGAAAGCGAGGGGAAGAACTCTCGTCTAAGAAGAAGGGGTGGTGACCCTCTACAGCTTGAACTTTAAAAAAATAATTTTTGAAGTCATGGAAGGATTCATCAAAAAGGGTGAAGACTCTCCGACCTTGTATAGCTCGGAAAGACACCCATTGTTGCTTATTATTTTGCCCACTGAAGGACTTGGTCATGTGAAAGAGAAAAAAGAAATCCTCAGGGACGTCGGAAAGTCTAAAGCATGACTAATGAACTGGTAGATTTTCAGAAAACCCCAAGAGTTGGGGTGAAGCTGGGTAGGAGCAACTCGGCAGTGGCGTAGAACGGCAACCTGAAAATCAGAAAAAGGGAGAAAAACGCCCAGACGGGTAATCATACTCTCATACATATAAAAGAAATGAGGGGCTACTTCAGGAGCCCTCCCGAAACAAACCCGGTCTTCCGGACCCGGGACCACCAATTCATACTTCGGCTCATCCTCCTCAGAAGTACAGATTCTGTGGTGAGTGCGAAGGCTGGTGATAAATTCGGTATCGACCAAAGGTTCCTCTCCTAAGACCGTGACATCGACCCACTGAGCAAGAGTTTCTATGGAAGACATTTCTTTTCTTAAAAAGGGATTAGTGAGACCTACAAAGGAAAAAAAAGAAAAAGATCAAGAACAGGGTCTCTACGGGGCATGGAATCAAACAGAAGCCTACAGAGTCAACTCCTCTCTCTAAAAAAATAAAAGCATGCAAAGCAGAAGCATTTCATAAAAAAGAAGAGGAGAAAAGACTAACCTTTGTCTGGAAACAAGGTAGAGGAAGATGAAAGCCTTCAAACGAAGAATGCCCCACGAACAGATAAGAAGAAAATTTGAAAAGAACGCAGAAACGAAACAACGAAAGAGAGGGAAAGTATTTATAGACACGTTAGGGGCATAATGGTAAAAACGGAAAGTGGTCATTAATGAGTGCACCGTTACCAAGGCAATTAATCCCTACGTGAACCCCTAACGGACGCGACGTTTGATTAGACGTAACTGTGAAAATCAAAAGTCACGAAAGTCATGTCGGTTCCGAATAATCACGTCGGTTCCCTCACAAGTCGGCTACAACCCCGAGTAGAATACTCGAACCCAAGTCTTGAAAGAAATTGGGCTCGAGTAGGGGCACTGTTCATACCCTGGCCCAATGATTAGGCCCAGGTTCAAAGGAAAGGCCCAATCCAAAGGATTGAGCCTCATCCTACACCGACCTTCACCCCACGAAGTCGGTCCTTAACACGACTTGCTCTAAAGAAGTCGAGGACGAAGATTAGCTGGCGGATAAACACTCACTCAAATGAGTAACTGCCCCTAAAATCTCTCAACCCACTTCCAGGAGCCATATCCCAACTTCCCTAAGATAAAGGGACAGTTATCCACCTTAAAAGGTGAAACTACTTCAATGGTGGTTATTGGCTCACCGCTATAAATACACTGACACCCCTCAGGTATCTCTAAGTCCCAATACTCTCTAGACCTGCTCACGCCCTTGCTGACTTAGGCATCTGAGTGTCTTTGCAGGTACCACCCCCATTCACTCGTATTCACAAGTCGGACGGAGGCCCTGAAGACGCGAATCCGCCCGAAGGCTTCCCTCCATAGACGATTGGGCCAACCCAGTGAGTCCAGCCCAATAATCTCCGGTTACCCATCGTAACAAATAGTATTTTTTATTTTGAGTTATGCTAGTGTATACCAAAATCAGCTACTAAAATTAGCCACGAGTATAAAATACATATTGAAATACAAATATATTTTGAAAATAAATTAAATACACATATATTTATACACAAATATATTAGTGGCTAATTTTAGTGACTGGTTTTAGTATATAAATAGCATTTTTGACTTTTTTATATTTAAAAAAAATTACTATTAGTTTTATTTTTGCATTGCATGATTGTAAAAATATAAATTATAAAATTTTCCCAATAAATATCAACGAAAACAGTTAAGCATTTTTACACTGTAGCAAGCGAAAATGGGCTTCAATTTTTGGATTTGATGCCTGTGAAAATGGAATATTAGCATTCACAAAACTTGCTTATAAATACCTGAGCAACATAGCAAATTTAACATACATCTCTAATTTTTTATTTTGTATTTTTCATTTTTTTCTCTTAAATTTATCAGAAAAAGGTTACTATGAATGTATTAATGTTGTCATTTATCTGAATACAATAATTAGATGTAACGATAATGGTGCATCTTTTGAATACAATGATCGAATTACAATACAAACATGACAGTTGCAGTCGCTGATTGAACTAAAAAGTTTAATTCTGGTGAACATAAATTTATTAGGGAGAAAACACATAAGAAAAATATAATATCAATTTCTATTTGTCGATGAAGTCAAAGCGTGCGTTATAAAGTGTTTTGGCTTAAAGATGACGAGCATGTCGTGTTATGTTCGATGTGCATGAGAAGATTGTAGCGCAACTAGTGATGGAGCTTTATATTGAAGTCGTGAACACTAGCAAAAATTTTTCGTCTTCGTATTCAGGTATGTTGAGTTCTACAGCAGGACCGAGCCATAGTTGAGGAACCAACATTGGTGGTTCGAGGGAAGTATCATTTGTACCAGCAAATGCTGGGTTTTTAGAAGATTCAAAGACGGACGAGGATTGGGTTCAAATTGGTTCTGAGAACAATAGTGATGACGAGATAGAATCTGTTCTAGAAACACAAGATTCTCGATTTACACAATCACGATTTATCTTGCCACTTGATAAAGAAAAAAGATAAACAAAAAGACAATAATTCAAACTGAATAAAAAAATATATTGAAATTGAAATTGAAATAGAAAATAAAAGGGATAAATTAAAAATTGAATAAAAAAATCAGTTTATTTTTTATCCAATTTTTTGATACAATAAGAAAGGGACTGCTCAACTTAACTTGTCCACACCATAGTTTGGGAATTGAATCGAAGGGACTCAATCAACCTTCTACCTAATACCCTAATTTAACAAGAGAGAAACTCACTCAACCTCAATTGTCTGCACTATGGTTTCATCACAAAACCAAAAAGGAATTTTTCAAGCCTTTAAATCACTCAATATCATAACTACAATAGTTTAGGAGGTAGTTATCACCTCTTATTAGGTTAAAACAAAGAAAATCATAATCCTACAAATATAAAGAGTAATTTAGTAACTAAATAAATAGAACCAAAATACATTAAATTAAATTGAACATTCTAAAAATATAAACAAATAACTTTTAAATAATAGCTAAACTCTTAATATTATGAATATTTGAAGCACGTATCACCACCACTACTACCTCCTCTTCCCATTTGTTCACAAGTTCTAAGTCACTATTTTTCATTGGACCTTGATACTGTGAAGGTTGATTCGTTGCCTTTTGGCCCTGGGAGCCCTGATGAATACAATATAGACAAGTGTGTGGAGTTGCAACTTGGACGTAGATTCTATAATAGAGAGTTCGTGCATTTAGCCATAAAAAATTGCAGCATTTGGAGAAGCATCAAGTATCGAGGTATTAAGTCTAATTGGATGAAGTACCACTGTCGTTGCTAGCATTATGCAGCTAGTTGTAGATGGAACATTTAGGTCGCTTATCGATAGAACCTTAGATACCAGGAGGTTCGCAAGTACGAGGAACAAGATACATGTTTGGAAACAACTATATCTCAAGATCATGCACAAATGGATATCAACCTTATCTGCAAGGTAATCTTTCCATGATAGAATGTAATTCATCTATTCCGATAAGGGTACTTTAGGGCGCTGTAGAGGAAAGTTACAAGTTCAAGGTATTGTACAGAAAGGTTTGGATGACAAAACAAAAAGCAGTTGCTCAGATTTAGAGACTGAAAAGATTCATACAACCAACTTTCGAGGTTGTTGAGCGTGATAGAGCATTGTTTGACAGGTACGATGCACGATCTCTAACTTGTTCCATATTATAAAGGTAATCTTCAGGACTTTGACTTGATGCAATTCAATAAAGTGTTCTAGACATTTTCTCCTTGCATTGAAGTATTCAAACATTGAAAACCTCTTGTATCTATTGATAGAACTCATCTTTAGGAAAAATACAGAGAGGTTCTATTAATGATCATTGCACAAGATGGAAACTCAAAGATCCTTCCTATCAAATTTGCATTGGTTGAGTTAGAGACAATAGAATCTTGGTTTTTCCTTTTTTTTTTAAAAGTGTGCAAACACCTTCAAGTAGAAAGTGTGGTTGCAACACTGTGATTCGGGCAGACGGTATGAGCACATGACAATTAATATATCTGAATGCGTCATACTGTTTTGAAAGGGGTGCAAAACCTACCTATTGCAGCTATTGTCTGATCTACGTACCTATGATTACAAAACTTATTTGTGAAAAATGGAAGAGAAGCACATGCACAACTCAACGTTAGTAACAGGTTTTGACAATCTTTGATGAGTGCTATACAAAAGAACATGGAGACAATTAAGATGATGATAAATGAATGCAACCGTAGTCGTGCCATATTTGCTATGGAGGGGATTGAGTCATGCGATGGATGGACTCCTCGCTCATACTGGGTTTATCTGGAGGATCGCAGTTGTGATTGTGGATTATTTCAAGCTTTACATTATCCATGTCGTCATGCATTAGCGGCGTGTGCAGCTATGAGGATTGATTGAATTAGATATGTGAATCCAATTTATACTATAGAGTATGTGTTTAAGGTCTAAGAGATGGAGTTTCCACCTTTGCCAGATGAGCACCTTTGGGGTGAATGGAATGGACTGCACATTAGGCCCAACACACTCATAAGGCAATCATTGAAGGAAAGGCCAATGTCAACATAGATCCGCAACGAAATGGATGAGTTTGAGCCGGTATCAAAGCATCGGTATGGTTTGTGCAAGAAAGTTAGGCATACAAGACGGCAGTGTCTTACTTTAGTGTCAGGTTTGAGTAGTTAGATGTCAATAGTGAAATTTCAAGCATCTTTGTACTAGTTTGTCCTTGTTTGTACTACATTGACGTTATTTGTCATTGTTTGTACTAGTTGTACTTGCTTTTTGCTTTAAGTGTTATATTATCAAGTTTTATGAGTTATATTACTGAGTTTACAATAAGGGAAAGACAACAATGACATAGAGTTACAAAAGCAAAGTCTACATTAATGCTAGCATAAAACAAGTCAAATATTAAACGACTGGTCTAAAGTTAAATAAAGCAAAACAAGTTTACATTAATGTTGCTATAAAACAAGTCCAACGTAAAACTATAACCAATAAAGACCACTACATCAGTGTCGATAATAAACCAACCCTAAGTCCTATGGATAACTACTACCTGCCATGCCCTCTACCACGACCTCTGCCTTGACCTGCACTCTGTGGGTCAAACATCCAGGTGGCTGTGCCTTGTGCCTAAGCTATTGCTGGAGATCGTGCTGTGGTAGAACTAGTTGCAGGAGATCTTGCTATGACTATGGAATGAAAAGGCCAAATAAGTTTGCATCAATCGATCGAGGTGTCTGGAAGTCGAAGAATGAGACGAATCCTACACATGTGCCTCCTGGTGGTGATAGGAACAACGCTAGTGGAGTCCACTCCAACGTGAATGATAGGATCAAAGACTGTGTGAAAATCTGTTGAGTTGACCATGACTCCTGTCCCTGGTGATACTTAGTCGCTAGTCGTCGAAGCTCCTCATCGAAAATGCGAGCAACATCAAATATCTCATTCATATCGATGCCTATGTCATCATGATGCTGAGCTGCCGCTGAAGATGAACCAAACTAAAACACAGGGTGTCTCTGATGCTGAGACGAATGTGAGGTGCCTGCACAGTCTGTCCTTCCCTCGACTGGCTTATCCTGTCGATAGTATTCAGCAACTTCCTCTTGTTGTACATCAAGCGACACCCTACCCTATCTACGTCTCACACCAATGCATGCCTATATCTACTTGTGCCTACGATCAAGATAATCTTCCAGAAGGATCCGAGGCACACAAGGCAGTCCATGATCTAGGTAACCCTCAGAAAGAACATGTATCAACACTGCATCATGTCGGGACAAGAACCTACTACGATAAGCATGACCTACCAAGTGAAGTACCTAAATGATGGTCGAATATCCGTTGTTGGGATGACATCGCCTGACACTCAATTTCAAATCATGCTTTCCAAGCACCATACTAGTCTGCAAGCCTCGTTGGCCACCACCTATCCTCAAGTCTCACATTCACACGCAACAGATCGTTGATGTTTACTAGTGGCTTTGGTATATACTATTATCCTCTAAACTGACGTAACACTCGATTGGCATGATGAAACTCTACGTACTGAAAGCAGATAATAGGCATCACTTCCATCCAACTGAGCCTCTCACCCTCACTCCTAATCCAAGGCTGTGAATGACCTTGCAACTGTGATGAATCGTAAACAGACCACCGAAATTGCAATGACAAGTGTATAATTGAAAAGACAATAATGTATCAAAGAGTAATAAATGTTAAATTAAAAATAAATGACAAATTATAAACCCTGTCAAATGGGACAAAGTCCAACTACTGCTTCCATTGTAGCAATCTCTATCCCATCTCGTCTGTGTGGTGTTGTGGCAATCCACCCAACCCGAGGAAACAAAACCCATAAAAAAATTTTAACAATGATGTAAAAACATGAAAATTTATGATATACCAAACAACTTAAAATCAAATCCATACCTCGTAGCTAGGAAAAATGATGTGTCTCTATTTGGATGACACCAGTGTGAGAATCTATGATATATCCAAGATAGTAGAAAGGGGATACAACCAGCTAAGTCACCCACCTCACAATTGATAGCCATACACAAAGAGTGGTAAGTCCATGCAAGCACCATTGATCCCCATGAGTATGACTGACAACTCTCCAAATCAAAGAGTAAAGGGATCCACCTAATATGCATGGTGGCACTAGACTTGCTAGTCATCAGCATACCACTAATAAACCTAAGGATATAACGTCGTGCATACTGTCTAAAAAAGTTAGTAGTGCATCCAGTGGTATGTTTCTCAATTGATTCTTCAGCCATGTCATCTCGACGTTGTACGGCTCAAAATGTGCTTGACTCTCCTGAACCTGTTGCCACCGTGGAGGCATGGCCCCAAGTGCATCAGCCACCAACTCTCATAGATTGCGGCCATACCATCTCTAAAAATTTTGTACGCACCTTTCAACTGTCTCTTCATCCATACTTAAGACAAGATGATATGCAACATCTAGAACAGTGATTGTGCACTCCCCTTCCCACAACATATGAAAAGTGTGATGTTACATCTCCACAGAGTAAATAACAACGAGTTATCAAATGTGAAGTATGTGATACGTGCAACATCCAAAATACTTGCCTCTTTTAAGAAAGGGAGGAGTATGTCTGGTGGTCCCTTAACTAAATCCTTATTCTTCTCAGGAAATAGGACTCTACGACTCTGTTAAAAATTAAATAAATTATATAAATCTAAGCAAATAAATAATCCATAATTTAATAATATGTATAATCTAAAAAAATTAATGATAATATATACGCAGTCGTATTAAAATTTTTAAGTTTAAATCTATGATAAATAAATCTAAGCAAATAAATAAAAAATAAAAAAAAATATATAGAGATATATCTATTAATTTATTTTTCTATCTGCTAATCTGAGTAAATAAATTTTAAATTTTAATAAGTATAATCTTAACAACTAAAAGTTAATACTTGCATAATATTCTACAAGTTTATATTTCTACTCATTTAAATAAAAATAAATCTTAAATATTTTATTTTGATAACTGAAAAAATTAGAAAAAATTATGCAATGCTAACCTGCTCATTTAGATGTTCTGCAATATGTCTATCTTTATTCGGTCGATTAATATCATTACAGTGCAACATTTTCTTCCACTTGTCTCTATCAACGTCAATTATCTCTCTAACATAATTCTTTACCCACAAACTCACTTTTCTCTCTAAAAACTTTACAAATTAATTAATCTTGTAAACACTTGCAAGTAATATATTATTTATAAGTGCAAGTGCAACCCTCCCATTTTTTGCAGGCAAGGAAACCACAAATGATAGGCGTTTTCTTTCTAGTTTTCACACTCAGCAACGGTGCAAATAGGTTCATCTCTTCTTGATTTTCACAGTCATAAAGAGCAACAATGAGTTTCGGCTTCGTTTTCGATGTTTGTAGCAACGATAATAAAATAAAATATTTTTCCTTGTTTTCATAATCATGCCCTATAAAAACTATATAATTATTTTTTTTGCATTTTAAGCATGCAAAAATGGAACTGAATTTTCAAAATGGTAAATTTGTATACAATTTATATAAGTAAATAATAAATTTTTAATTTAAATAAGAATGAATACCGATTCTAACTCCCGATAATTTTTTGGAAGGGCCATGAGGTCCTCCATGAAAAAAAAAAGTAAAGTATTGTTTTTATCCTTAACATTTGGGGTAAGTCTCAAAGTTGTCCCTAACGTTTGAATCGTTCTATTTAAGTACCTAACGTTTCAAAATTGACTCAATATTGTCCTGCCATTAAGAATCTGTTAACGAAATTGACGACGGGACAAAATTGAGACGATTTTGAAACGTTAGAAACTTAAATATGACGAAAACATTGGGGACAAAAATGATACATAGAAATAAATTTTAATTTTATCCTTTACTAATATCAATCTTTTACAATACATAGTTATTCAATTATTTTTTAATCATATTTAAATAAAATATACTTAATCACATTACTTTGATTCTAAATAAATTTTCTTAAAGATTTTTACTCATCATGAAATGTTTGTAAAATGACTAGAATTACATTACTTTATTGTATATGTATCATTTTTTTCTCCACAAGTTTATGTACTAGTCGTTCTACAAACATTTTATGATGAGTAAAAATTTTTAAGAGTAAAATTATAAAAAAAATAAATTTATTTAGAATAAAATTAATGTGATTAAGTGTAATTTACTTAGATGTGATTGAAAAATAATTGAATAACTATGTACCTTAAAAATTTAATATTATTGAAAAATAAAATTAAAATTTATTTCTATGTATCGTTTTTGTCCCCAACGTGTTCGTCCTATTTAAGTCCCTAACGTTTCAAAATCGTCTCAATTTTGTCCCGCCGTCAATTCCGTTAACAGATTCCTAACAACAGGTGTAAGACCCGGTTAATTAACGGCTAATTAACCCATATATGAGAATTTATTCTAGAAAGCCAAAAATGATATTTTTATGGCTAAATGTGATAGAGGAATTTGAGACGAGAATTTCGGTACCAATTTTATAGAAATCGGACCAAGATTGGACCGAACGGGCCAAACCGGGCCAACCGGACCTAAAGTGGGCCCTTGGCCCAACTAAACTAAACCAAAACCCTAGTTTTCAGCACTCTCTCTCCTCACTTGACACACTCAAACACGCTGAAATTGGTATGGAGGGGGGAAGAACACTCTCTCAAGTTCTATCTCTCACTTGATCTTTAAACCACCATAACTTTTGATATAGAGCTCCGATTGCCGCACCGTTTGCGGCCACGCGTTCACCGCGGAGAGCTCTACAAAACCCATACAATCAATCTTGAGGTAAGCCACGTTTTTCTCTTCGAATTTCCAGCCTTGATTTCGAGTTTCATGAGCAAAAATGTTGAGATTTTGGGCTCTTTGATGTTATAGGACCCAACTCTCTTGAAGGAGAAGGTTAATCTTGTCTCCTTGGACCTTGGGTGTGGTAAGATTATCAACCCTAGTGTAATTTGTTGTTCTATGATGTTTGGGTATTGAGATGTTGTGTATGGATATGATGATTGTGGCTTAGGTTGTGTATATGTGAATATTGGAGCTTGATTGGTGATTTTGGAAAGCTTGGGAGAGGGTTTTGTGTGATAAAATCTATTCTTGGAGGTGTTGAGACCTTGAGAGCTTGTGGACAAGTGGTTTGGAAGTGCTCCGGTTGAGCGTGGGAAATCGGCTAAGGTATGGTTTCGGTTTCCCGTATCTAATATGTAATGTGGTAGGAAATACTTAGGCTAGAGGCCCTAAGATAGGCATTGAATTGTTGGTGTTGTTGAATGGTTGAGATATATGATGTGTTCATATATGTGATTATGAATATTGATGCCTTGATTGCGTGATATATGAGAAATGCATGTTGTGATATATGCTTGATGGATGATTGAGGTTGAATTGATGGGTGGTACCATGTTGATGGTGAGTATGATATTGATCATGTATAATGATGGTTGATTGGAAATGGTATTATTGGAAATTGGGATGAGGAAGGATGTATGACATGATATTGTGTTTGTCCTTTAGCCATTTGATTGAGAAGTGTTAAAATGGTTGGATGTGGTTTTGGAAATTTTGGTAAAGTGTCAATGTGTGAGTTGAGGATGGCTTGTTGTTGATTTTGGTACATTTTGAATGATTTCAAAGAAAAGGGTTGAAATTGGCATGTTTTGATTGATTTTGAAAAGAGTTGAAAGTGGCTTGTTTTGAAAATGGCACTTTGTGGTTTTGTATGAAAACATGGTTTTTGGGCATACTTTGACGGGACATAACCTGGACTACGGATCTCTGATTTGTGCCAAATTTATTTAGAAATGAAATTGGATCCGGGATGTCCATGCCGTTCGAAGAACGGGTAAAAAATGATTTAAAATGAGAGAGTTATGACCGTCGGAAGATTGGGGGTTGAATCTGTGAATTCTGCAGCTTTTAACTTAGAAAAATTTTAGCAGAATAACCCTCCGCGCGTAGGCGCACTTGGCGCGTGCACGCCATTCTTCCAGGAAGCACCATCCACGAGTGCGCGTGGTGTGCGCGGGAGCGTCGATGCGCTGCGCCATATGCCCAGCTATTTTCCAGAGAGTTGTGCCAGAATTGTGCCAGTTTTGTGCCTGGGCACAAGAGCACCCACGCGTACGCGTGGCTGACGCTTGCGCGCCGTTTGGATATTTTTCAACCCGCGCGTATGACGCTTGCGCGTCGATGAGTTTTTGGCCATCCGCGCGTGCGCGTGGAGTGCGCGTACACGTGGCCCTGTTTTCATCCCAAAGTTGATTTTTGAGTTTTAAAAACCAAATTTCATACTTCTAAGCCTCCGATCTCACCACTTATGTCTTGAATCATTATGATATGCCTAGCATGAGAAAAAGGGCTAGTGAATGTGGTAACTTGCGAGTGAAGCAAGGGAAAATGGATGATCATTGAGGATCAAAGATGATTATGTGAGATGCGGTGGAAGTGCTTGTTATGCCATGGGCCGAAGGGCCGTGATTGTTAATGAATTGGCTGGTTATGGATTTAACCGTGAGCCAGATGGCTAGATTATTGTCGTGTTATGGCAGAGCCATGATTATGGCTAAGTATAAATGCATATATGCTGTTGAATGAATTGTGAATGTTTGCACTTCCACCATCAGAGATGAGGGTTTCCCTGGGAGGAAGCAGTGGCTAGCCACCACGTGCTCCAGGTTGAGACTCGAAGCTCTTTTGACCCTATGTCGTAAGTGTGGCCGGGCACTGTGAAAGGCCCGGATGAGCTCGCCCCCGTAAATATTCACCAGTGAAGGTGATGGATATGGATCATGATTATGAACAAGTTTATGATGAGTATAACTCGAGTTGGGGATGCGCGACAGAGGGACAGTCCAATGGTTAGCTACCAGGACTTGTCGGGTTGGCTCTATAACCGACAGATGATATCATCAGCCACTAGGGACAGGCATGCATCATAAGCATACTACATGAATTGTTTGAGATTGCCTATTTGACTGCATATTACTTGCTAATTGTCTAAATGCCTTATCTGTTCCTATTTGTAAATCTCTTGTCTGATATAACTGTGTTTGCTATATTATACTCCTGCTGGTGGTTGGGAGGTCTGAAGGAATTGGAAAGGAAAGTATTAGTTAGACTGAAGAATCTTTAGTCAGTTGCTACTTACGGTTTAGCTTGTTTATAAGCTTTGATATTATCTGGAGGAAGTTCTAGGATTGCCTTCGGCTTTCCTCTATTATTATGTATTATATATGTGGAAGCTGTTACCGTGCTGGGGACCTCTGGTTCTCACCCATGCGGATTTTGTGGTTTTCAGATGCAGGACGCGAGGCTTCTCGTTAAGGCATGCTGGAGACTTCTGGATTAGCGAAGATCCTTTGTTCTTGGGACTCCGTCTTGGTTTATATATTTTGTTTAGATACTTTTATCTCCATTAAATAATACAAACTGTGATGACTCCTTCTAGAGGGGATTTTGGAGAATAGATTTCTGTATTTGTGTCCCTTTGGGTTTCCTTTGGGGTTTTCCTTATTTTATTATATGTATATATTGCTATGCTCGGACCGGTTATCTTCGCAGCCGGATTTTGAGTCTTGATATTCCCGTTTTTGACACTCTTTGTATATATATGATCTTGCGCTAGCTTATCCTTTGCTCGTTACGTTATCGATCGGAGTGTTGCGCTTTCGAGTTACGGTTTTTGTTTACCCCTTTTTCTACAAAGGCTCCTAGTTATAATCAATTATTCATACTACTATACGTACTAAATTTTTGTTTTAGAGGTCGTAATACCTTGCCATCTCTGAATTATGACTTAAGCATAAGACTCTGTATGGTAGGGTGTTACAACAGGACAATGTTGAGTCAATTTTGAAACGTTAAGGACTTAAATAGGACGATTCAAATGTTAGGGACAACTTTAAAACTTACCCCAAATGTTGGGGATAAAAATGATACTTTATTCAAACAAAAAATCCTTTTCAACTATTGATCTTTAGCTCTGTAAAACTGGTTATTCTCTCCGTGAATGATCTTTCTCTTGAGTTAATGGAACAAACTTACGTGGTATGTTGATAAATTTATCTGTTAAGTGCCAACTAAGATTGACAAATTTTTTTATTAAAAACTTGTTTTTTGGATAATTATCAAAAACGATTTAAGATTTTTTTTTCTATTTTTTGTTATCTTTTTTATATATATTAGCTAAATCTACTGTATAAGAATTAAAAAATATTCATAATTTTTTATTTTTTTATTTTGCTTATATAAATTGAATAGAGGATATACATATTAATAAGAATGATCGTTGTTAATCATCATTGTTATTAATTTTATCTATTTGTTATTAATAATCTCAAAATATTAAACTTTGGATCTTTGATGTTATATCTACTTGGTTAGTTGACATAAATATATTCTCATTTGTTATATCTATTTTAGATAAAATATTGTGCCAATTTTTTTATTATCTATTATAAAATAGAATATGTATTTTTAATAATAATAATAATAATAATAATAATAATAATAATAATAATAATAATGATTTTATATGAATTATAATGGTTAATTTAAATTGAATACACCTAAGAGTTAATATAGTCTTAATAATATAATATTTTAACAACTTTTTTAAGTAATAGTAAAAAAAACTAAAAAATATATCATCTATTTAATTTCTATAAATAGAAAAGAATTATTAATATTTTTTAATTTTGCACAATAAATTTAGTCAATAAATATAAAAAAGGTAATGAAAAATAGAGAAAAATCTTAAATATCATGATAATTATTTTTAAAAGACAACAAGACATCTAATAAAGAAAATTATCAATTTTAATTAGTACATAATAAATAAACTAATAGTTTAATGTATCAGATAAATTTGTTCTGTTAACTCAAATAATAATAATAATAATAATAATAATAATAATAATAATTGATCAATGTCATAAAAATAGATAAGAGCCGCAACAAAAAAAAATTATTGAAAACTTCATTATATTTCGGAGTAATTATTAATGATTGTTTAGACTTTTTTCTCCTTAAATAACAAAAATGTCCGCATCTCCGCCGTGGTCGATAGTCTACTACTCTAAAAGCTTAGTCAATTAGTCTAATGTGCCTTACAGTCCTTACTCTCGGTTGTAGTTTCATCTTTATCTCATCTCTTTTTTATAATGTCATTTACATATATTATGATAGGATTAGTATTGGACTAGGCTAATTAGAAAATTATACTATAAAGAGGAATATAATGTAATAATGTGAGATACGTATGATATAATTGAAAATTCTATTTTCTTTCTTTGGTCTTAATTCTAGAAATTTCTCTTCTATTCTCTCATTATCTCTAATTCTCTCTAGTTTTTGATACAAATTCGTATCATATTAATACATTAAAAATTAAGTATATCTAGATATAAATCGTACCTAAATTAATTATTTACATTCAGATTTAATAAATTTCTGAAACATTAATTTGTCTAAATAAATAGCGATTTAAAATTAGAGGGCAATTATAAACAAATGTATTTTTGTCCATACATTAAAGTGCCATTAATTAAATATGAGTTTGGTATTGTTTCTAGATATTTTCAAAAGTTGTTTATTTTCTTAATTTTTTAAAGACTGTTACCTTTAAAAAGTTGGAATAATTATATTTAAGTTTAATTTTGATATAAAAATTATTTTTTAAAAATTTCTATGTTTAATTTTAAAATCAAACGAAATACAAGAACATAAATACTTTAACAAAAATATTATGTATATATTAAAAATTAATCACTAATAAATTATTATTTATTTGTATAAAAATATATATTATTTAATTTATTTTTAATATATATTTTATATTTTAAAATTAATTTTTTAATAATAAATTTGAAATATCAACTAAAAACTTTTACAAAAGTAGAAACATTCCTCTAATAAGAATTAAATTGTCCTAGCCCATGCTAAAAATGCACATCGTACACATTTTTTTGAAATCGAAGAACTAACTATTTAATCATTTAAATATTTTTTATCTAAGTTTATCTAAGTAGGTCTAACACTAACAAAAATCACTCTCATTAAAAGAACATGATTACACGCGCATCTTCTTCTTCTTCTTCTCACACTCGTTTACGTATGGAGCGTTGATAATCGGATTTTTTGACGGTTTAGAATTTTACTAATGAAAGCTCGTTGCAAGTATAGTTTCTAAACTAACAATTATCCTTTCATACAAAAGATTGTTTGTCACAAGTACAAACCACTAAATTTATAAACCGAAGTATTGAACCTCGGGTCGTTCTCCCTAGGAATTGCAATAAAGTGTCTTGTTATTGGTTATATATGAGGTATGTTTTGGGGTTTTTGGGATAAGAGACATGAAATGTAAATGGCAAGGAAGTAAACTAATAGCTACAAAGGTCTTGGCAAAGTTTGGTGGTCAAGGATCTCTATCCCTATCACTAACCACAACATGAGAATTGACAAGGATCAATCCCACTAAGTCATCCCCTAACTAATAGTAAAGGAAAGTCAAGTGAACTATAACAATCCAAGTCCATAAGTCCTAGCTCTCCACCAATTCAATTAGTGAGACCTAGAGTTAATGGCTCCCAATCATCAATTACTTGGACATTAGTAACTCAAGAGTTCCTAAGTTACCTTCCCAAGCCAAGAGCATAAAATTCTACTCTAACATCCTTCCAAGCATTTCATCAAACACTTGGAAGGCATAAAAGGAAAGCATAGTAAAATTGCAAGGAAAGTAAATCTACACTACTCAATTTCAAGGAATTAAACAACAACAAATCAAATGAACAATAAAGGAACATGAAAATATAAATTGCATTAAAGAGAAATAGAAGAACAAAAGTGCATCAACATAAAAGTAGAGAATTACAAGAATTAAATGCTAAACTAGAGATAGGAGATGTAGAGGAAGAAGAAATTGCAAAGAAAAAGTAAATCAAAGCATGAAACTAACCTAGATCTAAGAAGTTCTAATCTAGATCTAACATAATCCTAATCCTAGAGAGAAGTGAGAGCTTCTCTCTCTAAAACTAACTTTTCCTCCAAAAACTAATCTAAACTAAACTAATAATGACTAGATGTCTCATTCATCTTCAATCCTTGGGTTAAACAGCATAAAAAATGAGTTGGATTGGGCCCAAAATGCACCAGAAATCGCTGGCCACGAGTTGCACTTTAGTGAGTCACGTGCAACATCGGCGCGTACACGTACAGTGTGCATGCGCATCTCTAAACGCGATGCAACTATGGAAAATTTTATATCATTTTGAAGCCCCGGATGTTAGATTTTCAACGCAACTGGAACTGCATCATTTGAACCTCTGTAGCTCAAGTTATGTTCGATTAAGTGCAAAGAGGTCGGGCTTGACAGCTTTGCGATCCTTCATTTCTTCATGAGTTCTCCATTTCTACATGCTTTTCCTTCATTCCCTCAACCCAATCCTGGCTTCTTAAATCTAAAATCACTTAACAAACATATCAAGGCATCTAATGGAATCAAGGTGAATTAAATTTAGCTATTTTAAGTCCTAAAAAGTATGTTTTCACTCTTAAGCACAATTAAAGGAGAATTTACAAAACCATGCTATTTCATTGGATACATGGGAGAAAAGTTGACAAAACCCCCTAAATTCAACACAAGATAAACCCTAAAAATGGGGTTTATCAACCTCCCCACACTTAAACCATAGCATGTCCTCATGCTAAACCAAGAAGGATAAGAGAAGGGGTATGGACATTTATTCAATGCAAATAACCTAAATGCATCTATCTATATGGATGCAACTAAATACAAAATGATTCTACCTACTTGGTTAAAATAAATCAATCCTCCAAGAGCATGTATAAACGGGTAGGGCTAAGGTCATATGACGACTCATGAATCCTACCAATTCAAGTATAAAAATAAAGTTCAAGTAGACTTGCAAGAAGAACGCTCATGAAAGCCGAGAATCAAGGAATTGAGCGTCGAACCCTCACCGGAAGTGTTTGCACTCTAGTCGCTCAAGTGTGTAAGGTCGATTCTCTCAATTCTCTCCTAATCATGCTTTCCAAGATTTATTTTTCATCTAACAATCAACATTTATTTCATGCATGCATACAACTATCATGAGGACTTTTCATAAGTTGTAATGGGGTTAGGGTCAAGGTAGGATGCATATTTGGTCAAGTGGACTTGAAATTTGAATCTTTGATTACCTTAAACTTCCCACCTAACCTATATAGCAACCTATACAATTCTAAACAAACCTAACTACCCATTCTTCACTTTTTCACATACTCATGCATTTTTTTCCTTGATCACAATACATATGCATTGATTATTATTGAGCTTCACTTGGGGCATTTTGTCCCCTTTTTATTACTTTTCTTTTCTTTTTCTTTTCTTTCTATTTTTTTTTCTTTTTCTTTTTCTTTTGTTTTTCTCATTTTTCTTTCTTTCCTTTTTGCTTTGCAATAAAATATATACAAAAGCATCAATGCATATGGTTTTACATTTATTACACATGAGCATGTACCCGATTCCCGATATTTACAACAAAAATACAAAACTACCTTTTATTCACCCAATGTCCCGAGTTTTCCCACACTTGAATGATACTCACACTCACTAGCCTAAGCTAATCAAAGATCCAAATAAATGACATTTATTGTTTTCCGCTTTAAGGCTTGTAATGTGCTAAATTAAGAACAAGTGAGTTAGTCGTAGGCTCAAATTGACTAACAATGGACGATAAGAGGTAAGGCTATTTGGGTAAGTGAGCTAATTGAAATGATGACCTCAATCATATAAGTGCATGAATACGCAAAATAATGGAAATAGAGAATCAAACAAATCAAAGATCACAATCATAGAAAGAGAATAATGCACACAAGAAGGAAAATAAGTGGTTATAAGATGTAACCACACAATTAGGCTCAAATCTCACATGCTTGTATTCTTAGCTCAAAAATCATGTTCCAAAATAAATTCTTTCAAGCAAGTTCAACCAAAAATTTTTTCTTTCAATTTGGTAGGGCGCCCTATAAACAGTTTCTTGAAAAAGGAATCATCACCCTAACCAAGTAGTCCTAATCATAAAAAGAAGTGGCAAGATATGTACAAATTCTAACTAGCATGCAACCTAACATGCAATGCAATAACTAATCTAACACTGGTGTTGAAAAAGGAAATTGTTACCCATGGAGATCGGTCAGACGACCTCCCCACACTTGAAGATTGTACCATCCTCGGTGCATGCAAAGGAGAGCAATGTGGATGGGTTGCTACAACTGATTAGCTTCTTCAAAAGGTTGTGAATATGAACTTGTTTGTTGCCCCATTTAGAAACTTTTCCTTTTTTCCCTTTTTGGTGGCCAACCTAAATGGAAAGAAAAGGAAAGAAAAATTAAGCCTATGATGAAGATATCAAAGGAAATAGAACATAGGCGGGGGCTAATGCCAAATAAGCGTATGGTTCTCTACTACATGGTAGCTACAACATGTAGATGAGAAAGCAATATAGGCAAAGGCATATCATTAAACTTGATGCAAGAGTAAAGTCAAAGCATGAATAGCATATTGAGCATCAAGGTCGAACAAGAAAGAGTGGGTCATGAGAGACAATATGAGGTCATATCAATCCACAAAGACACAAGTGTCATAAAAGATTGAGCATTGATTTAAAAGTTTCATTATCCAACAATATCAAACAAGTCAAGAGGAACCAAAATAATGCAAGAACTTCTCAACAATTGAGTAGGAATATGCAACACCATTATTAAAATGAGAAACTTAGAAAATAAAATGAAAACAAGCTATAAAAACAAAATTAAAATGTAAAGAATAGAAGTATACGAATGCAATAAACAAAAGAAAATGGAAGATGAGAAAAAAATTATTTTTTTTAAATCGACGCGGACGCGTCATGCACGCTCACGCGCCGATGCGCAGTTTGGCAGAAGGACGCGTACGCGCCAGGTGCGCGCACGCGTGGGTTAGGTTAGGCGCAGGGTACAGTGTCAGCTCAGGGTTGGCTCAACTCTCTGGAAAATGTACCAGGAGGGCAGGTGGCGCTATCGACGCGCGCGCGCACAGCGTGCATACGCGTGCATTGCGCATTTAGCTTTATGGACATGTATGCGCCAGGTGCGCGCACGCGTGGGTGGTGTTGGGCCTGGGGCTCAATGTTTGCGCAGTGCAGCGTAACTCTTGGGTTTTTGGCTGGGGGTGGAATTTTTGCATCCACGCGTGCGCGTGGATGGTGAAAAATGCTTGGGTCACGCGTACGCGCCAAGTGCGCGCACACGTGGGTTGGTGCTCTGTTTTTCAAAATTTTTCCAAGTTCTTGCACCAAACCAAGCCTTCCATACCTCCGAACAGCTACCAAAACACCCTAAAACCTTATTTAACATATTATACTACCAAATATACTCAACTAGCTAAACTAAACATAAAATCAAAACTATTCTACCAATATTTACAAAAGAGAAAAATGAAAAGAGTTTACCATGGTGGGGTGTCTCCCACCTAGCACTTTTGTTTATTGTCCTTAAGTTAGACTTATGGGGAGTTCCTCATCAAGGTGGCTTGCGCTTGAAGCTATCTTTGAACATCCATCAATGCTTGAATCTCCAATAAGCTCCATTCTTCAAATTCAATATCTTCAAGACTTTATGGAGTTCCGCACAAGCTACGAGCTCCCAAAGGCGATCCTCATGTATTCCCGGATCACATATCTTGTTTTCACACCCATCCTCGAATTGATCATCATTGGTCCATCCGGGTGGCAAGTAAGGTGAATTCTCAAGAAAGTGACCAACAATCCTCCTAGACCCATCTAGTTAAGCTCTATTCCAACCTTTATATTCCACCTTTGATATATCAACCAAAATGAGCCTTGATTTGCAACGCCAACCATAAAACCTCTTCCACTTACGCTTCATCCCACAAAGTTCCCTAAGTTGGTCATCCGTTTCAAGCAAACCATACTCAAGTGGGACAATAAAGCTAATAGAGATAAATTTTACCCACTCGAATGAATGAGTGGATGGCAACCTAGGCAAAGAGGCTTCTAAGGGTCTTGACAAAGCGTATTCCACTCCCATCCTTCTCTTTCTAAGGACTTCCACCTCTTCACGAGTTTTCTCAAATGTAATCCTTTGTTCAAAAATTCTATCTAAGCCTTTTCCCTTACTCAAATCATAAATAGGAGGATGAGAGAGATTTACCTCCACAACGCTTTCAAATCCATCGGGAGAAGGTTCTTCATGTTCAAAGGATTCTTCACCTCTAAGACTTGATGCTTGATCTTCATTGCCAAGGGAACTCAATTCTTACTCTATCCCATCCAATTCTTCATAAGGGATATGCCTTGGGGTTGTGCACATTCTTCTTTAGCATCAAGTTCAATCGTCTTGGAGGGGTTTTCTTCAATTCTATGTTCCCATGGAGGCTCCGCATCTCCTAAGTCTTCAACCACTTCTTCCTTGTCTTCAACAATTATAGCTTCCTCCAATTGTTCCAAAATAAAGCAACACCCTCATTCTCCACCAATCTCTCCTTCATGTTATGCTCTTCATTAGGTTCTCCACATGTAGCCATGGGAGTTCCTTGAGTGTTCAAGCATTGGGATGCTAACCGGTTTACCACCTCGTCCAAGGCGGCCGTGAATTGTTGCACATCCCTTTTCATCTCCTCTTGTCCTTGAACAAGAACATCAAGGATGTCATCAATTGGAGGTTGGGGTGGATGGAAAAGTTCATGATCTTGGGGGAAGGGGTCATAGTAGGAAGGTGGTTCTTCTTGGTAGAGTTGTGGTGGTTCAATAATTTTCACTCTTTCCACTCGTTGCACAGCACGCTCCATGGTCGCTTGAAGTTGATCCAATGTTTTCTTGAGACGATCCCTTGACTCTCCTCTTGGATATCATAAGTAGGATCATATGGCTCTTAGATCGATGGACATGAGTATTCTTCCATGGGAGGTTGTGGTGGGAAGTAGAGTTCATCTTGTGGTTGAAAATTTTCATACATTGGAGGTGGTTCATCTTGGTAATAATATGGAGGGGATGGTTCTTGAAAATATTGATGTTGGAATGGTGGTGGCTCTATATGTGGTTCATATGGCTCAAAAGGTTGTTGGAATGGTGGATATGGATTAGGGTCATATGAAGGTGGTTGGTAAAAAGGGGCTTGTGAGTATGGTTGAGGGTTATGTTGTGGATATAGTTCATAGGCATATGGTGGTGGTTCTTGAAAGTTACAAAGAGATTCACCATAGCCATTGGATTGATATGCATCATAGAATGGCTCTTGTTCATAGTGTATTGGTGGAGGTTGTTGCCATGAAGATTGATCATATGCATATGGCTCCTCCCACTTTTGATTGTCCCATCCTTGATACACATCCTCATTGAAGCTCTCATTTCCTACAACATAGTTAGAACCAAACTCATAGCCAAAGTGAGAATTCATAATGGAAAGAGAAAATAGAAACAAAAGCTAACAAGAAATAATGAAACAAAGTCCTAAAATTAGCAAAAACTTAACAAGCAATCCAAAAATCAAGCTATTCATAATATTCACATATATACAATTACCAATAACACAACACCATTGCAATTCCCCGGCAACGGCGCCATTTTGATGATCGGATTTTTTGACGGTTTAGAATTTTACTAATGAAAGCTCGTTGCAAGTATAGTTTCTAAACCAACAATTATCCTTTCATACAAAAGATTGTTTGTCACAAGTACAAACTCCTAAATTTATAAACCGAAGTATTGAATCTCGGGACGTTCTCCCTAGGAATTGCAATAAAGTGTCTTGTTATTGGTTATGAGGTATGTTTTGGGGTTTTTGGGATAAGAGACATGAAATGTAAATGGCAAGGAAGTAAACTAATAGCTACAAAGGTCTTGGCAAAGTTTGGTGGTCAAGGATCTCTATCCCTATCACTAACCACAACATGAGAATTGGCAAGGATCAATCCCACTAAGTCATCCCCTAACTAATAGTAAAGGAAAGTCAAATGAGCTATACCAATCTAAGTCCATAAGTCCTATCTCTCCACCAATTCAATTAGTGAGACCTAGAGTTAATGGCTCCCAATCATTAATTACTTGGACATTAGTAACTCAAGAATAAAAGAAAAGCATAAAAGAAAAGCATAGTAAAATTGTAAGGAAAGTAAATCTACACTACTCAATTGCAAGGAATTAAACAACAACAAATCAAATGAACAATAAAGGAACATGAAAACATAAATTGCATTAAAGAGAAATAGAAGAACAAAGGTGCATCAACATAAAAGCAGAGAATTACAAGAATTAAATGCTAAACTAGAGAGAGGAGATGTAAAAGAAGAACAAATTGCAAAGGAAAAGTAAATCAAAGCATGAAATTAACCTAGATCTAAGAAATTATAATCTAGATCTAACCTAATCCTAATCCTAGAGAGAAGTGAGAGCTTCTCTCTCTAAAACTAATTTTTCCTCCAAAAACTAATCTAAACTAAACTAATAATGACTAGATGTCTCATTCCTCCTCAATCCTTGGGTTAAATAGCATCAGAAATGAGTTGGATTGGGCCCAAAATGCACCAGAAATCGCTGGCCACGAGTTGCACTTTAGTGAGTCATGTGCAACATCGGCGCGTACGCGTACAGTGCGCGTGCGCATCCCTAAATGCAATGAAACTATGGCAAATTTTATATCATTTTGAATTCCCGGATGTTAGCTTTCCAACGCAACTAGGACCGCGTCATTTGAACCTCTGTAACTCAAGTTATGATCGATTAAGTGCAAAGAGGTCGGGCTTGACAGCTTTGCGATTCCTTCATTTCTTCATGAGTTCTCCATTTCTACATGCTTTTCCTTCATTCCCTCAACCCAATCCTTGCCTCCTAAATCTGAAATCACTTAACAAACATATCAAGGCATCTAATGGAATCAAGGTGAATTAAATTTAGCTATTTTTAAGTCCTAAAAAGCATGTTTTCACTCTTAAGCACAATTAAAGGAGAATTTACAAAACCATGCTATTTCATTGGATACATGGGAGAAAAGTTGACAAAACCCCCTAAATTCAACACAAGATAAACCCTAAAAATGGGTTTATTAAGCGTCTTCTTCTTCGCCTTCTTATTCACGTTCCTCCTCCTCCTCCTCCTCCTTTTCCTCCTTCTTTTTTGCGTTCCTTCTTCTTTCTTTTGTTGTTGTTACTGTTATATTTTTTTTCTTTCTTTTCCTCTTTGTCTCCCTGATGAAGAAATAGTAGAAGGTGAGGAAGAAGAGTTTTAAATTGTGCAGAACAGAAATGAACCGAAATTATATTCAGAATGAACCGAAATTATATTCAAAATGAACCGAAAGTTAAATTCAGAATATAAACTCGTTTCAAAACAAGCACAGACTAAATGCACTTTATTTAAATCCAGAAGAAATCAAAATTACTTAATGATTGTAACATACAAACTTAATTCAAAAACAAACAGAAAAACAAATTTGAATCATGAACAAAAACACATCCAAATCCATTAAGTGATTTTGCAAAACTATGTATTTCTTCTTCTTTATTTGATTCTATGAAAATAAGAAAAGAACATGATGAGAAGTTTTGAGGAACTTTTTCTTCTTGTTTCTTTTTTTTGTTTGATTTTTTTCTCTTTTTCTTGGTTTTATTATTCTCAAGATAGTGAAACAAGAAAAATCATAACAAAATAATTCACTCGGAAATGAATCAAAATTATATTCAGAATAAACATAAAATTAAATTTATAATGTAAACTCGTTTCAAAACAAGTATAGAACAAATGCACCTTATTTAAATCCAGAATAAACCGAAATTACTTAATGAATACGACACACAAACTTAATTCAAAAACAAACACACAAACAAAATTGAATTATGAACAAAAACACATCCAAATCCATCAAATGATTTTGCACCATTATGTGTTTCTTCTTCTTTGTTTGATTAGATGAACAAAACAAGAAAAAGAACATGATGTGAAGTTTTGAAGAATTTTTTTTCTTATTTCTTCTTTTTTTTATTTTTCTTCTCTTTTTCTTTGTTTTATTCCTCTCAAGAGTCAAGATAGTGAAACAAGAAGAATTATAACAAAATAATTCACTCAGAAATGAAACGAAATTATATTTAGAAATGAACCAAAAATTATATTCAAAATGTAAACTCGTTTTAAAATAAGTACAGACCAAGTGCATCTTATTTAAATTCAGGATGAATCGAAATTATTTAACGATTGCAACACACAAACTCAATTCGAAACAAGCACACGAACAAAAGTTGAATCATGAACAAAAAATGAGAAAAGAAGAAGAAAGAGGAGGAGAAAGAAGAGGAAGAGGAGGAAGGGGGTGGTGGTGACGACAATAACAAAAGTGAAAAATAATTAAAAAAAAAAAGAGGAAAAGAAGAATACGTAACTCTCAAAGGTGAAGAAGAAGAAGAATAGTGAAGAAGAAGAAGAAGAACGTATGCGTCAATTTAAAAGAAGATGCATGGGGAGAGGAAAAAACAACAAAATGAAGTGCGTGACTCTAAATTATTTGGATAAATTTGGGAGTTAAGCCTTCAAAGTGGTCTCTGAAGTTGCACTCGAGCCTTATAGTAGTCCCTAAACTTAAAAGTTACCCATATTCATCCCTAAAGTTGCACTCTGGGACTCATACTCGTCCTTCTGGCACATTCCGTCCATATGGCGCTACCGGAAAGCTGAGTTGGCCTACTTCGTGACACGTTGGCAAAGAAACGGCTAGCTGACATGGCAGAGTAAACTTTTTTTATTCAATTTGGTCCCTCAATTCAAGTTAAAAACCCTAATTCCTAATTTTGAAGAACCATCTCCACAGTGCTCACACTCTTCTCTTCTCTTCGATTTTCTTCTCTTTTCTTCTCCAACTTCAAAGCCAGACAGTTATGACCAGTGCGAGCAACGTAGCTGGGAGCTCGAACAACCCACGATGGACACTTCCATGCTTAATAGCTGCCTCATTCTCTCCAGTAGCGATGTATTAAGACAATCATTTAAAGAGGATGAGCATATCCGATCCTTACTACATTCAAGCAAGGTTTTACTAGGCCCAACGGAGTCCTTAGGGGCAAGCCTTCAGAGGGGACTACAGATAATTGACTCTCACCAGCGAAATTCCGCACTAAGCAAATCTTCAGCTTCATTCTCTTTTGAGTGTTTAACCCCTTGTCAAGAAATTGATAAGGGTAAGAGGTTTTCTATTGATGAAGGGTCTACAAATTTGCTTTGTGAATCTTGCCGTAGAAAAATATCCAATGTAGAATCCAAGGAAGCACATATTGACAAAGTTGAAGTAGACAAAGTTCAAAAAGTATGTCTGGACTTTAATACTTTTATAATGTTCTTCAATTAGTAGTCTTTTGAGCTCACTTATCTTTATTTCCTTTCTTCAAGGATCTGGAAAATGAAATGGCAAAAGCCACCATGAGGGAGAAGGAGCTAGAGAATGTTTACAAGGAGCAAGCAGCTAGGATTGAGGAACTAAATCAATTGGTATCTGGATAATTGACCCTTACCGAATAATTATTTATGTCATTTTGAGTTTACATCACTAATAATTGGAATATTTTCAGGTTGAGAAATTGAGATGAGAAAAAGGATTAAACTTCGTTATTGTGAATGGTCAAGATAGCATCAAGGAGACAGGAAAGGGAGAAGACTATAACTTGCTTGGAGGTGAAGACGAGGTATACTAGTGTAGTCTTGTAGTTTACAATATAAAGTTGGATAAATCCATTTCAAGAACCTTTTTTTATTTACATTTGTTCATCTTGTTTGTAGCTTCCAAGGAGCACTTCCCCAGACATCAATTTACCAGAAATTTTGGAGAAAAATGTGAAATCAAAGAAGTTCAAGTCCAGGAAGAATTAACTCAAAGAGACAGCTCTTTCGATGCTAATGAGAAAGAAGAACTTCTTAAGGAAATCTATAGCCTAAGAAGCAAGCTGCAATTAGGTAGTGACATAGCAGTTAAAAGGTCCACCGACAAACTGAGATCTTCATTGAAATCTATTCAACTGAGAAAATGTGGCATATTTTCTCAAGGTAGTGGTGGTGAAGCGCTGGAGAAGGAAAGAGAAAGATGGACTGAAATGGAAAGTGAATGGATTTGTCTTACAGATGAGCTAGGAGTTGATCTAGAGAAGAACCAATAGCGAGCAGAGAGAGTGGAGTTGGAACTGAGGTTAGAGAAGAAGTGTACCGAAGAATTAGATGATGTGCTAAAAAGATAAGTTCTTGGACATACTAGAATGCTAGAACATTATGTTGAGCTACAAGAGAAATATAATGATTTGGTTGCAAAGCACAATACTATAATGGAAGGCATAACCAAGGTGAAGAAGGCTACAGCAAAGACTAGAAAGAAGGGTCATGCTCGCTTCGCCGAGTCTCTTGCAGCTGAACTTTCTGCATTGAGGGTGGAGCGAGAAAGGGAAGCTAAATTCTTGAAAAAGGAGAATATGAGTCTCAAGATTCAACTTCGAGACACTGCAGAAGCTGTTCATGCAGCTGGAGAACTACTTGTTAGACTCAGAGAAGCCGAGCATGCAGCCTCTATTGCTGAGGTAAGAATAATATGAACACTACATAGCATAGGATAAGTAATTTAAGGATATGAACACAACATAGCATAGGACTTTTGGAATCGTTTCATATGATTATTTCAAGAGGCAGCTATTAAGCATGGGGGTGTCCATCGTGGGTTGTTCGAGCTCCCAACTACGATGCTTGCGCTGGTCATAACCGTCTGGTTTTGAAGTTGGAGAAGACAAGAGAAGAAAACCGAAGAGAAGAGAAGAGAAGAGTGTGAGCACTGTGGAGATGGTTCTTTAAAATTGGGGAATAGGGTTTTTAACTTGAATTGAGAGACCAAATTGAATCAGAAAAGTTTACTCTGCCACGTCAACTAGCAATTTCTTTACCAACGTGTCACGAAGGAGGCCAACTCAGCTTTTTGGTAGCGCCAGATGGACGGAATGTGCCGGAAGGACGAATCTGAGTCCCGAAATGCAAGTTCAGAGATGAATATGGGTAACTTTTAAGTTTAGAGACTATTATGACGCTCGAGTGCAATTTTAGGGACCACTTTAAAGTTTAACTCAAAATTTGGATGTTAAAATTGTTTGAATGTGAAGAATAATTCGTATTTAATTCGAAAGAGTATTATATTAGAGGTTAAGAAATAAATAAGATTATTAAAAGAAGCGAAGAATTAATCTCTCTTTGACTGCTAGTCTGCTATATAAAGCAACCTAAACCCACAATCTAAATTCAGAAGCAGAGCAGGTAGCACCCTCAGGAGAAGAAACATACCCTCTACCTTGCAGCGGTAGCATAAGCAAATATATCTTACAAGAAGAAACACAAACAAACACAAAAAGAAAGCAATACAGTAAGCTGAATGGCTGCAGCTGGTAATAGCATAGACATGGATAAGGAGAGATTAACGGCTGAGATGGACTTCAGGGACTCTTCCTCCGCCGTCATCAGAATCCGTCGCCGGTTACCGGATTTCCTACAATCGGTGAAGCTCAAATACGTCAAATTGGGGTACGGCTACTCATGCAACCCCGCCACCCTCCTCATCTTTGCTCTCATCCTCCCACTCCTCCTCTCACTCATCGGCCTCAACCTCCACGACCTCCGCCTCGACACCCACGCGCTCACGCGCCTCGCCTTCTCCGCGGCCCTCCTCTTCCTCTTCGGCCTCTACTACGCCACGCGCCCACCTCCTGTCTACCTCGTCGACTTCTCCTGCTACAAGCCCAGCAAGGAACGCAAAATCTCCGTGGAATCGTTCCTCAAGATGACGGAGGAGAACGGCGCGTTCGACGAAAACGCCATCCAGTTCCAGCGGCGGATCTCCACCAAATCCGGCCTCGGCGACGAGACCTACCTGCCGAGCGGGATCACTTCCCGCCCTCCGAACCTGTCCATGGAAGAAGCGCGCCTCGAAGCAGAAGCCGTTATGTTCGGAGCACTGGACGCTCTGTTCGCCAAAACAGGGTTGAATCCCAGAGACATTGACATCTTGATCGTGAATTGCAGCCTCTTCAACCCTACCCCTTCTCTCTCCGCCATGATCGTCAACCACTACAAGCTCAGGACCAACATCAAGAGCTACAACCTGAGCGGCATGGGATGCAGCGCCGGATTAATCTCCATCGACCTCGCCAAGGATCTCCTCAAAGCGAACCCCAACTCCTACGCGGTGGTGGTGAGCACGGAGAACATAACTCTGAACTGGTACTTCGGGAACGAGCGGTCCATGCTCCTCTGCAACTGCATTTTCAGGATGGGCGGCGCCGCCGTGCTTCTGTCGAACAAGCGGCGGGACAGGGCGCGATCCAAGTACGAGCTGGTTCACACGGTGAGGACGCACAAGGGCGCGGACGACAAGAACTACAACTGCGTGTACCAGAGAGAAGACGAGACGGGGAAAATTGGAGTGTGCCTAGCGAGGGAGCTGATGGAGGTGGCCGGAGACGCACTGAAAACAAACATAACGACTTTGGGGCCGTTGGTGCTGCCGCTTTCGGAGCAGTTGATGTTCTTCGTGTCGTTGGTGAGGAGGAAAGTGATGAAGGGGAGGAACAGGGTGAAGCCTTACATACCGGACTTCAAGCTGGCGTTCGAGCACTTCTGCATCCACGCGGGTGGGAGGGCGGTTCTTGATGCGTTGCAGAAGAACCTGGGGCTGAGCGAGTGGCACATGGAACCTTCCAGAATGACGCTGCACCGCTTCGGGAACACTTCGAGTAGTTCCCTCTGGTACGAGCTGGCATACACAGAGGCGAAGGGGAGGGTCAAGAAAGGCGACAGGGTTTGGCAGATTGGATTCGGCTCCGGCTTCAAGTGCAACAGCGCAGTCTGGAAGGCCCTCCGTGGACTCCCCGTACTCCATGACTGGCGTGGCAACCCCTGGGACGATTCCATTCACACCTATCCTCGTCACCCATCCCCATAGTTACCTTCTACCTCTCTTTAATTGCTTATTTTAATTTAATTCTCTACTGCGGGCCCAACGTCGTTGCATATTTGCATCTCTTCAGCTTAATTTACCAAACCGTTACCTAATTTAGCTCCCTCCCTCGTCTCTTCTTTTGCTAGAAACCGGGAACGCGTGCATTAATATTCTATACCATGCATGGAAACGCTCAAACAGACATTCATAAGAAAAATTTATTTTTTACCCTAAAACAAAGTAAAAAATCAGAGTCCTCTGTATACATTTCAAGGCGGTGCACAATTCTAATACTTGTTTAATATTACCTCATAAGTTGATCTTTCCTACTACAGTATGAAACAGAATTTTCGATCAATTTCACTACAAAAATAGAACAGTATCGTCTCATATGTCGTGATAAAATGATGGCATGTGAGATAATGGAGGTAGTCATTCAAGGAAAATTTATTCAAAAATATTTTTCCTAATAATACAAATTTTTATTATTTAATAATTCATTTTTTGTTATATTACCACATATTTTTACCATACAATAACACATTTTTATTCATTAATAAACAAAAATCATAATTTTATTTTAAAAGTCACACATACTATTGGAATAGTGATATTATTATTGGAACGAATGTAGACCACAGAATTTCGATGGGCAAGTGCCAAGACAAGACAGTGAAGAATGAAGATAGAAATTGACAAATCATTCATTGAGACCCAAAAGAGTTAAGAGAGCGAGTCCACAAACGACATAGGGCACGTGACGTTTTGTATTGCACTGCTCTGTGGATATCATTTGGACTAAAAAATCAAATAAACGGGGAGAAATTAAAATCCATTCTACAAAAGCCCACCAAGCTAGAATAATTGAAAGAAAAAAAGAGAGTAGAAATTGAAAATGTGAGGAAGAGTGTAGAAGAGGAAAGTGGGAAACAAAGATGCGGTGTTTCTGGCTAGCTCCGGCTCCAGCAATCCCCAAACACGCCACGCCAAGCTACAGTGTTGGTGTTCCTTCCTCCGCCCCTCAGCCACGGCAGCGCTGCCGTGCAATAGCTCAAACAAAACAAGGGCCAAAGAAGGACGTGGAGATCAGTGGATCAGATATACTGCGGGCACTGCAGAGAGCAAGTGCCAGTAAGAGTAAGAGTAAAAATAGGAACAAGAAGAGGGTCTCATCCTCTTCCTCTGTGGAGCCTCCCACGGAACAAACACAAACTGCTGCGGACTGCACCAGTGTTCGCCCACTCTGCATAAAACCTCACTGGCCTGCCAAATTAGATGACTTGGATAAACGTCTTCGTGAGCTTTCTGAAACCATTTAATTTCTGCCACTCCTCAATGCTAAATTATTTATTTTTTCTTTCTTTGTGTCTTGTCGACTCGTGCTTTTGCCATCGCTAAAATTGGAGTTGAAATGGATTTTGCTTTCAGTTTTGAAACAAGAGCTAGTATTATTTAATTATTTTATTAGTATATCATTTTATATATCTTTGTGTTTTAGTAATACTGATTTCAAGGAAACGAGGAAATCGTGCTTTGCAGGACTATCACAGAGTCCGGTCAGGGATTTCTATGTTGAGTTAAACATGTTATTAATTTATTATAGTGGTTTCATTTTCAAATCTTATGCATGCCATGTTCGGTGTTCCCATTATACTCTAGTGATTTTGAACTAGGATTTACCTAACCAAAACTTATTTCTGCTTAGAAAGCAACGAGTCAACGACCCCTGCACAAGGATTTTATTAACACTTAATGCAGCGGGGTCACAATTATGTTATGCAATCTGTTGCAAGATATGGTGGGTCACAGAATTCCAAACATGTTAACCACTTCACATCACACTGTGTAAGATCCTAAGGAAGCACTCTTGCAGATGAGGGAGGTTCAACTCGGATACACCCAATATTCATTATTATTTTCTTACTCTAATTTGTTCACTGTAACCTCAACCACTGTAGGTTAAATCATATAATAGACTACTACTATATAGTCATTTTAGACAAAAAATAATATGGAAAAACAGAAACATAAATTGGAGTGAGGTAAATAATCACAAGCGCATGAAACCAGTGCTATAAATATAGCAACAAATTATTCATTTGGTGTTCTCAATCGATAATTGCTCCACAAATCGCTAATAAGAGCCATTGAGAAGAAAATGGAAAATGAGTAAAAAGAATGACGCTATTGTAGGTAAAACCAAATCAGACATCATTTTTGCTGATTATCAATAAAGATGCAAGGCATTACCAAGCAGAAAACATGAACAGTTACTCGGCTGTGGCTCACCCAACAATAAACAATAGCTTTCATAGTTAATATAATTTCTCTGGTCCTAACCCTAAACCTTTTCTTTGATCTCCCCCCACCCCCCAAAAACACACAAAAAAAACAAAAAAAAAAATAAAAAAACCATTGCATCTATCTGCATTCTACCACTAATAGGGTCGGTACCTTCTATTACGGTTGCTTTCTTCGCTGCCACCACCTCCTGCTCGGCCCGGTTGACCACTTGGACCATTGTTCCGATCAGTTCTGCGAGGTCGGGCCGGTGGTGCCTGTACACCAGGCTGTTGACTGCAGCATGTCCCAATATGAAATTAAGGTATCATATTAGATAACTCAAAAAGAAATTGTAAATAGGCTGTAACAACTTACAGGACATAGCCGATTTGACCGTCTGGTAATACCATTGGAACCATCTGCATTCCTGCCGGCATTGGACCTCTCCCATAAATCATTGGCTGTTTGAATGTCCATAGGAAACCCACATTGTGCAAACGTATTAGAGCTAATGACAAAAAGCGAAAAAGCACGGAAATAGATAATGTTATAAGAAATTAAATACCTGTTGATAACCTGTAGCAACACCATATCCTGCAGCTAAAGAGCCGTAAAGGTTTCCAGAAAAACTACCATATCCGGGATGTATAAGATGGCTTGGATGAAGTACAGGATTGTAGGCATAACTAACTTCAGCTTTTCTATCAGTTTGAGGCTTGGCAAGAACAACTTCAAGCACTTGGCCTGTAGTTCAAGTCCGTTAAACATAGTCAGGTAAACATTCAGAATGCACTCAAAGTTCTCTCCATTATTTGGATCAGAATTCTGTTTTATCTTAAAATAAAGCATCCAATGAGAAGTATTTTTAACAGATGAGACTTCTTAAACATTTATGTAAGGAAAGTTTCAACCTATTGTTATTGTTTTGCATAGAATTCCACGAATCAAGTAAGTACGAAGCAAAACACAATACATCTTTAATTCATATTTCATTGGAAATGTACCATTAATTTCATATTTTTCTGTATCTTTGACAGCTTTCAATACACTTGACCGCTCTGCATAATGAATGAAACCAAAATCACGTTTCCCTCCAGCTTTACCAGGTGGCATGACCACTTTTGTCACTTCTCCATGTCGCCGGAATAGTTCTTTTAGTTGTTCAGTAGTAACATTCTCAGGTATGTTTTTAACATATAGAGCTTTAACCTGTGAACACCAAAAAAGTTCAAAACCAAACCATCAGTAAAGTAATTATTCCTTATACAGAATACATAGGTAAGAACATCACATCTACACGTCCATAACACTTTTAAATTCAACAACAATCAACAGCAATCCCTTTCTTAAGCAAAACTAATAATCTTTATGGCATGGTTGGGCCAACAAGAGCTACCATTGAGGGTTGGCTCAGGTAGTAGGATAAAATTACATTTACAAAATTATCTATCGTTTGAGCTCAGCGGAAAAATCAATTTGTTCAAACTGACAGCTTGTAAGTGGCTCAAGAAATCATGCCGCCTAAATTGCAATAAATTTCTCATACACGAGCGAGTTTTCATATTTACTGAGCTCCATATCAAAGGCAGAAAGAAAATCATATATACCCACACTCTTGGGTGGCTCTGCTGAGAGAAGAAAAAGGCTATACAGAAAGAGAAACATTGCAGTAAAAGAGAAGAAACAATTACGACCATAAGTATCTAATTAATCACTTGATGTAATGATAGGTAAAAAGCAATTTAAAATCACTTTTCGCATCTAAGTTCACTTACCTGTGAAGATGAAGAATGATCAGGTGAGATCTTTGGATCTGCCCATGTGACATTTGGGGTATTACCACCCAGCTTAAAACTTGCAATTGACATCTTTTGCCGCGAATAGTCAGCACATGCATTATTGTAATACAAAACAAAAGCAAACCCACGATTCCTAGTGGGGTTTTGGGGGTCCTATAATAAAAAGAAATAGAGTGGTAAGAGCAAGATAGGGCTTTTAACAGTTTACTGTGACCTTGTAGTGCATTGCACCTTGATGAGCTCGATGTTTTCAACACCCGGACCAACAGCCTCGACATGTTTCCTGAACTCATCCTCCGTCCAAGTCTTTGGAATGTTACTAATGAACAATCTGTGTTTTGTTTCAGACAGTGAACACCTCAAGGTTTTGCCCTGAGAACATGAAGAATGTTTAATTAGTTAAAACTAATCTACAAAAGAAGATTTTCTTATAATAATATTACTACACCAATACCAAAGGTCTCAAGGTTTTTCCCTGAGAAATTGAAAAAGGGGCTCAATGTTGCAAAGATGACGATGTTGCATTGGATGAATTGAGTAAATACACTGGACTATTGGGAAAGAATGCATTAGATAAAAGAGTTGGTTTACCACCCATTGTGCAAAAAAAAATAGTAGAATAATATGGAGGGAGACCAAGAAAAAGTATAGGCAAAGTCTGAGAGTTTGAGAAAGCATCAATACCTTAAATTCCTTGTTGTGTATGTCTTCAATGGCCTTTTGTGCTACCTCCTTTGTTTTAAAAGCCACAAAAGCATAACCCCTGTTTTCGCCGGTGTCCTTGTCTTTCATTAGTCGCACCTGAAAAGTAAAGAGAAATTAAATTCTTTGCTGGTCCCAGTCAGTTATAAAGCGATTAGTTTCAAATACAACATTTGCAATCCTCTGTCTAACCTCTAGAACGTCACCCATTGGCTCGCACAGTGCCTTCAAATCATCTTCATGCGCATCGCGAGGAAGCCCACCAATGAAGACTTCAGAACCATGAGGAGGAAGGGCAAGAAGTTCATCATGCTTTTCCTTCTCCTCATCTTCATTGACAGAAGATGGTTTCTGCCCATCTTGGAGAATTTCAGCAGCAGTGTCACTTCTTTCTTGTTCTTGTTCAGGCAACTGATCTTTAGCAGCAGCCTCAGCAGGTGACCCCTTGTGTTCATGTGGAGGTTCAGGTGCTTCTTGTCCATGGTCATCTATCTGTTCTTCAACATCATCATCAATCTCTTCCATATAATTCTCCTCATCAATGTCGACACGCTCATTGACCTCCGCACCCTCGGACATTGCATTCACAGCAGAATAGCCGCACCTGCAGATTGAGACAATCATAAAAAGAAAAAAAGTGTATGGAACAGTAGGTGACTGCATTGCTGAGGCACAAACATTAGGAGCAGTTAGAAGAGTTTTAAGGCCATGGGTAATTTAAGATAATTACTTTTCCCAAAGAAAAGGCGTAGGGTTTAAGGTGGCGATGCATGTTGCTTGCAAGTAAAAGAGATTGAGGCTACATTGATAAATAAAAACTGGGCAAGTGAATGGGAACCCTAAGGCATTACCGAAACAGAGGAAACTCAATTGTTTATACCACAAAAAATGGAGGGAGGGGGAAATTGACATAATAATATCAATACGAGAGACATGTAATGGCAGTGCATACCATTAGCCATAAAAATACATGACGATATTGATGAGTTTTCAGATTCGCTTCTGAGTGAGTTGGTCTCTTTGGTTGTTGTTCTAATTTGTAACCCTAGATACATAGAAACACAGAGGCAGTGAGTTTTACGTGAAATGTGTAGCGGTGGTGACTATCTATGTATCCGCCAGAGTGAGGAAGGACGGAAGGAAGGAAGGAAGGTAAGAAGGGAGGGAGCAAGGAATAATATTACATTTACTACCTCCTCATTTCTTTCCAGATGAGCGACTCTCACTCTCACTTTTCTCTTCTCTTTCGCTTTTCACCGCACATTTATTAAAATCGTACTAATTAGCAATGGTCACAGAAACTTTGCTCGTAAATATTTTTGTTATTAAGTTGTCAGAAAAAAATTAATATTTAATGTGATAAAATTTTTTAATTAAAAATAAAAATATTAAAAAAAATAATATCTTTTAAAAAATTATATTTATCAATTTTTAAAATATATTTATTTTAAAAAATTAAATATAAATGTTCATTCAAACAAACTCTTTAAACATTTATTAAAATTTCTTTTTTTTTGTCTTATTGAAATTTATCTTTTGTTAAAAACAGTAATTAAACCGTACTACAATAATAAGACATTAAGAATTCAAAAGTAAAACTTAATCTATTTATGTCTTTATTTTATCAAATAATTAAAAATATAGAGAAAATGACATTTTCAGATTTTAAATGATAATTTCTTCTCTTTATTAATAAAATGTGCATTCACTTTTTTGAAAAATTAAAATAACATGTATTTTAGTTTATTTGACCAAAATACTTATCAATATTCATTATAATTAGGGTTAAGTACTAAAATCGTTCCTAAGGTAAGGGGCGAAAATCAAAATCGTCCCCGACCTTTTTTCTTTATTAAAATCATCCTCAATGTTCAAAAACGCTTTAAAATCATTTTTTTTACCAATTTTAATTTTTTTATTATCAAACTACCCTCTCATTAAAATAATTATAAAATAAAATAAATAAAAAAGAAAGGAAAGAAAGGGATATAGAGAGAAACGGCTTCAGGAAACAAAAAGAAAGAAAGAAAGAAACGGTGAGGGCTTGAGGGAGAGAGTGACAGAGAGCTAAGAAGGGAAGAGAGGGAGGCCGTGTCCAGCGCCGCTGCCGACATGCCCAGCTGCCTTGCTTGTCATCGTCGCCATCAAAAGGGAAGAGGGAGAGAGAGTGCCGTCGCGAATCAGAGTTGAGCCGAGAAGAGAGACAGCGCGAGAGAAGGAGTGAGCCACCGAGGGGAGCGTCACCACCGCTAAGGCCGCCGTTGAGGGGGGTGGGGGAGGGGGAGGAAAGGGAAGCCGCACTGCCGCACCGCTATACCGCCACTCCGTCGCACCGCCGCACCGCCGTCCTGCCGTCTGTGATCTGCCACTGTTGTAGAATTTATGAATTTTTAGTGAAATTTGTTATGGAATATCTATAATTTAATTTTTTGTGATTTGGCTTAAATTTGGAATATTGTTGTTGCTGAATTTGTTGATTATTGTTCAAAGTGAATTTGTTGATTATTCTGAGTTATGATTTTCTGAGGTGGGGGTGGTGGTGGGTTCTGGTGTTGATGATGATGGTGGGGCTGGTGGTGGGGTGAGGAAGGTGAAGAGGAGAATGATGAGGCTTCTGTTATATATGAATGGTGATGATGTCTGTTCTTGATGTTGCGTTGTTTGGTAGCAACTTGAATTCTGATTTGATCACCAAGACTACATTACTTGATCTTTCTGAAGTGAAGAAGCTCAAGGTTATTTTTGGTGGCAGTAGATAATAGCTTCGTTAGTGAGATCATGTTGGTTAACTCAAAATTAATCCGTTGCTTCTATTTTGTGATGTGAGATATTGCAATTTTGAGTTCTTGTTCCCAGTTTCTTCGCGTTGTTCTCTTTCTCTCTTCTTCTTTTTTTTTTTTTTTGAAGAACATATGAGTTCTTCTTTTTAAAATTTTTTAATTTATGTTGTTGCTAATTTTGGATCTGAAATTATAGTTGATGATTGCTGAATTGTTTAATTTGAAATTTTTGTTGATTTATTTTTTATTGTTGCTGTTGGTGTTGCTGGATTGTTGGTGGTTATGGTGTAGCGATGGTGATGGTGATGATAATGCATAGGGTAGTGGTGAAGGTGGAGAGACTTTTTAATTTTTGTTTAAGGACAAAATTGTCCAAAAAATTTTATTTATGGACAAAAGGACGATTTTATAACGTTTTGTAACGTTGGGGATGATTTTAATAACAAAAAAAGGTCGGAGACGATTTTGATTTTCACCCCAGACCTTAGGGACGATTTCAGTACTTAACCCTTATAATTACATATAAAAATAAATAATAATTATTTGGTTGATTCAAATAATAATAATATAATTATACATTTATTACTATGATAAATATTATTCATTTTTAATATTGTATAACATAATATAAAATATTTTATCTCATTAAAAATATTTAATTAAAAATTTGTTATATTTCTTGATTATTAATGTAATAATTTTATTTATTACTAATATAATAAATTTTATTTATTACTAATATTTTATTATTAATCAAAACTATATATATATATATAAAAAGTTTTAAATCAAATATTTTTGTAACAAATTAAAATATTCTATATTATGTAATAAATATAAAAATGAATAAATTTATTATTATTTAAATTAACCAAATAATTATTATCGATAAATATTTTAGTCAAATTGACTAATAATATGTTATTTTACTCTTATAAAAGTAAAAATATATATTTTATAAATAAAAAATATAATTTGAACATCTCGAAAATGTCATTTTTTCAAAATTATATTCATAAAATATATGAAAAAGGATAAGTAGTAAGAATATATTAGGGTTAGTATTAGGCCTATAACTCACTTTGAGAATTATGTTATAAATAGGAGTATGATATAATTAGAAATTCTGATTTTTTTTTTTGCTCTAGTCTTAAGTCTCTCTTATTATCTCTCATTCTCTGTATCTCTTGATACAATATCGTATCAAATGACGATTTCATTAAACACTATGCCAGTAATGATCACTGCTTTCATGGTAGTTCGGATTTCAGTCACATTTCTTTGCATGATTTTCCAATGTTCGATGGTGAGAAAGGCTATTGGTGGATCCTTTGAGCTTGGAAGCTGTGGAGCACTAAAAGAATATTGGAGGCACAACATTTTCGGGAGGTTGTTGGAAGACTAGTCGGCCGCGATCTGACGTGGTTGCAGCTCTGACGACAGCACAATCCGATGGCAGATTGGCCAACCTTCGAGATAGCATTCCTGCATCGTTACCAACCAGATTTTCAATCAATATTATCAAAAATTTCTCAAACAACATTTCAAATTGAGAAATAAATTTAGAAAAAGCAATGTCCAAATTCAGATATCAACTACACAGTCATTCAACAACAGCAGGATGTAGATTTGAAGCTTCAATTTTAGAGATTTCAACCACAACAAATAGAGCACTTTCAGAAGCAAGCGATGATAGTGAAGTTCCAAAAATTACGAACAAGAACGATGAGAAAGTTATAAACAAACCTGGTGATAGCGATACCATGCAGACCAAAGGAGATCGACAGTGGCCTGCATCTGTAATGGCGGACTGAAGGAGATTGACAGTGGCCCGCATCTGTGATAAAGAACAGAGGAGATTTAAAGACAGATCGCAATGAAAGAAAGGAGGGAGAGAAGCAGAATGACAGAGTTTCCATCAGAATTAAGGACAGTGCCTCTGTGACAGAGAGGGATGAGTATGACCGAGATTTAAGGCGATTCTGCGACGGTAGCAAAGCTAGGAACAACGCCGAGGTTGATGCTTCCACGATAGGAAGGCGGGCAATTACGATGGCAAAAGGCAGAACAACGTCAATTACAATGGAAGGAAAAACAACGAAGATGAACAGTACAGTGGAGATTCATTCTGTTTTATCCCTCTATTAGTAGCCAAGCCACTACCACTCATAGTGGCTATCTTCTCATAGGATCGCGGTGGAGGACGAAACAACGACGGCTGCCAGTGGCGAGCGGCGGCTTCAGCAGGAGGTTGAGCGAACGCCATAGAGAACAGCAGAGAAAGAAGACAAAGAAGGAGGGACGGGAGCAGGACGGCGGTACCAAGCGACCGAAGGAGGACTGAAAGCGGCGTGGATCACCAATTCATCCTTGTGAGCTTGCAATGACCCGCGAAGTACTACTTGGAGCTGCAGTGGCTATTCCTGCCCTATCTTCACCTTCAAGAACGAAAAAGGAGGGGAACGTATTGTCCCTTCCTCACAGGTTGGGCCTCTCATTTGGTGTGCTCAGCCTAACTTCAATTTTTACATGGTTAGTTAACCATTAGGCCAATGTCTAAAGAGAATTATTTTGATATTTTAATGGGCCTATTTTTTTTTAAAACAATGGAATTCAAGTGGTAATTTTTTTTTTATTCTAAGCTGTAGCATAGAAAATATTATTTACGAATAATTTTTTTTTATTAATTATAATTTATGTTTACAATTTTAATTAGGATTTATATATATTTTTTTTATTTGCTACCTTGAAGACAAGTTGTTTTAAAAGGGAGGATAATGTTAATTAATATTGAGCCTATGGCTCACTTAGAGAATTATGTTATTAATAGGACTATAAGAATATAATGTAATAGTGTGGATATACATGAAGTAATTAAAAACTTTAATTTTTTTTCTTTGGTTCTAGTTTTAGAGATTTCTATCTAATTCTCTTTTATTATCTCTCATCTCTATATCTCTTGATACAATATTGAATCAAAATATCCTATTAGTCTAGTGAAAGGTTCATATCAAAATGAGGCAATATTTCTTTCTTGGGTGTGAACATATTCAATTTTTTTTTTATTGAGTAATTTTTTTTATATGTTGACTAATGCATGTTTGTAGACTTTTTTTTTATATTGTACTTTTAAGAGTGATTTATTTAATATTATAATATTTTGTGTAATATATTGATATAAGATACTTAGGGTCAGAAGAAATTATTAGTAACAATTTCATAACGTTATTTAAAACCTGTAACTAGCGATTTTTTTTTTTAATTTTGATGAAAATTAAATAAAAAATTGTTACTAAACGATTTGTAAATAGAAAATTTTAAATATTATAAAAGCGTTGATCACGATTTATAAGTGCTAATAGTAATAGCCCTTCGTGATGCCTATTGCCTAACATTAAGAACAATAAAAATATTAGTATGATAACAAAAATATATATCATATTATTCTAAAATAAGATATATCATATTCTATAATAATTACTAATAATAATATCTAAAATATGCAAATAATAATAATAAAAATAATAACAATTAAAATAATTTTTAATAATAATAACAATACCATCACACCCATAAACAATAACAACAACAATAATAATAATAATTGTTCTTGGCCCAATAAATCTTCTAAGATCATATAGTTCATCCTTATAGAGTAGGTCTAAAACTTTTTTAAGGAGCGAAGTATATGATAAATTCATATTTTATTATAAATTTTGGATTGAAATGAGTGAAATTTATCAATTTAACTTACACTTATTTTTTCTAAGTGTATACTTTTGTAAATTTTTTCTTTGTTGAGCTTAATGGATGAAAACATGTTTTTCCGACCTCTAAAACCGTCAAATTAATTTCACTTTTATTCCATTTGATGTCTTGAAATGTTTGTTCAATTTATTTAGAGATTAGGAGGCAAGAATAGTTTGGGAAGATGAAAAAAAAGTATGCAGAAGGGGAGATTTCGCAAAGAAACAAAAGATGAAACAATTTTGTGCGATGCGCACGCACCCACCTGTACCCCACGCACCCACCGGTGCACACACACATGGTTGGAAATTTCTGCTTGGGTGTGTGCGCACGCATCTATCTGATCGCGTACCTCATTTAAAATGGTATGTGACTCGTGATTTGGGGCCATTTTAGCTCATTTCATACCACTTTGGAGCCAATATGAAGCAAGACTTGAAGGAGGTGGAGACACAACCTATCATATACTCATTTTTTTTCTTTCTTTTCTAACTTCTCTCTAGATTTCAAGAGCTTCTTATGAACTTTTCTCTACTTCTAGATTTTAGTTTTGTTTAATTATAATTTTTAGTTTATATTTTTTTTGTTTGGCTACTCTAAGTTTCTTAGAATTTCTTGTTTCAAACTAAAAACTATAATTAAACAAAACTAAAATCTATTACTAGAGAAATATTCATAAGAAATTCTTAAATTGTAGAAAGAAGTTGGAGTTTCTCTATCTAGAATTCAAGAACTAAAAGCCCTAAAAAAAATGAGTGTATGATAAGTTGTGTCTGCACCCCCTTTAAGTCTTGCTTCATATTGGCTCCAAAGCGGTCTAAAATGGGCCAAATGGCCCCAAATCACGAGTCACGTGCCATTTTAAATGAGGCACACAATCAGACGAGTGCGTGTGTGTGCACTAGTGGCGTGTGCGCACTGCACATAATTGCTTTCTCGTTCATTTTTTCGCAAAATCTCCACTTTCACATGCTTTTCTTCCATCTTCCCAAACTATTCTTGCTTCCTAGACCCTAAATAACTTGAATAAGTATTTCAAGGCAACAAATAGAATAAAAGTGAAATTAATTTGACAATCTTAGAAGTTGAAAAAACATGTTTTCATCCATTAAGCTCAACAAGAGAAAATTCACAAATGCATGCAATTAGAAGGAATAAGTACAAGTTAAATTGATAAATTTCACTATTTTCAATCCAAAAACTATAGTAAAATATGGATTTATTAGTATACGTATACTTTGGGAGACCAAGCGGCAGTAGATACCTGCAAAGGTACTTCGACGCTCAAGTAAGAAAGAGTCTATATTGAGTAATTGAATCTCAAAATAAGTCACGTACATCTTTTCTTTATCCAGGTTCCTACTAGAATAGGAAGCAAGGGTTCCAAACGTGCCCTTGTGTTTAGTTATTTGTTTGACTTGATCTTTGTAAGTTTGCTATAGTTGTTATTCAAAAAGGTCGCCTATTACCTCTTTTTGCTAACCGAATCATATATGTTTGTATTTTGAACTCTTCTAGTGAAATCAACTAAGTGGCTGATTTATAGCGTGTGACTTATAAAGTATAATGGATGGATCACATCCTCCCAAGCTTGACCTTGACTGTTTTTCAATAAGATAGGTTGAACTTATATGTTGTTGTATAAATCGGCGCTTGCTAGAATAGAGGTTAGCTTCCTAAGCTCAATCTGACATAATTAAGCAAAAATTCAACTAACTGTTAGAAAATAGTATGTAAATAAATAAAAAAAATAAAAAGAAAATTTTTTGTCCAGGGTGATGTGAAAGAGAGAGAATTTTAGTAATAAACAACAATTACTTTTTGCAGTTACCAAGATCATGCTTGACGCACTTATAGGCATAGTGGATTTCACGTAATAGGCTTTACTAATTGACGATGATTGTCATCTGGTAACCATAAAGTCTCACAATCTAGGGCATTGGTTTGAGAACTCATTGAGATATCTTCTTTTATTGGCAAAAAAAGAGTTGGAAGTTTTGCTCTTTAGTGTATTCTTCGTAAGTGTATATCAAGTTTTCAAAGAAGGAAAAATAATGAGTAACAGAGGTTAATGATTTTTTGTTTTTGCTACATTTTTCTTCTACTTGATGCTTTTGAATTTTTGCAAAAAATGGTGAAAAGAAAGATGAAGGGGAAGGGAGGTGAATTATAGGAGGAAATAGAGTTTATTATAGACATAGTGAATCCATACTCGTGGGTTGATAAGAGTGTCCTTCTCGGGTATCTCTTTTTAAAGATAAATAGAGTATAGAGCAATTAGGGACTTCAAGTTGGGTCAAGGAAGGTGAGAGTTTGAATATGGAGTTCCTTCCATGTAGTTCTTCAGATCGGGTGTGTTATAAGAGAGAGGGATTTGAATACTTTTATATGTAGTCATGTGTGTTTGTAGAACTAAGGGTGAGATTTTCTTTTACCCGTTTTGAGTATGAGGTATTAGCGTAGTTAAGGTGTGCTCCAACTCAACTAATTCCAAACTCTTGGGCATTGGTTTTGAAGTTTTAATGGAGTTTCTAGAGCAAGAGCTTTTTCTTGAGGTGTTCTTTGCGTTATTCCAAGCTAAATGAGTGAACAAAAGTAGGTGGATCAACTTAAGTAGCACTCCGAGCTGAGGTATTTTTAGTCTACATAAATCTTCATTTAAAGGTTTCAAAGAAATGTTTGTAAGGTAAGATAATGTAAAGATGAGTACCCGTTTTACTTAGACGGGTTTGTTACTGAGAATATTGTTTTGTTCTGGCTGAGCAAGAGGTTGCTATTGTTGAATTTTTAATGAATAATATATTTGGCCGAGGATATTACAACTTGTTTTTGTATATGACTAATGTGTTTTTGTATTGTGGCAGGTGAAAGATTGACGGAGAAAAATTATCGGTAAAGAATTTCTCAAAATAACTTCGTTGTAAGTATAGTTCTAAGCCAACAAATTATCCTTGGTCAATGTTTAATTTGTTTGTCACTTAAGCAAACCCAATAAAATTAACCGAAGTATTTAAACCTCGGGTCGTCTCTCAAGGAATTGCAGGGAAGTGTGTAAATTATTGGTTATGATGTACTTCTTTTTGGGTTTTGAAATAGGGAACAAGAAATGTAAATAGCGCGAAGAAAATAAAATAATAACTAAGAAAGGTCCTAGCAAGGGTTGAGAATTGGAATTCTTATCCTCATTATCGTCGTCAATTGTGATAGTAAATGTAAATTGCCTTCACTTAGTTAACCTCTAACCAATGAAGGAAAGTCAAGTGCATACAATCAACTTGAGTTCACAAGTCCTAGTCAACTCATAGTGAGAGACTAGATTTAGTGAACTTCAAGCTAACCGACAATCTTCAATTACCAATCAACAAGAGACTTTGACAATTCAAGAGTCTCCAAATCATCAACCCAAGCCAAGAACACAAAAATCTAATTCAAAATCTAACCAAGCATTTTATCAAATACTTGGAAGGCAAAAATAAAAACATAGAAAATTAACAAGGAATAATAAAACCTAAGACTAACAATTGCAAGAGATTAATAACCAACAATTAAAGAAAGAAGCCATAAACATGAAACATAAAATTGCATTAAAAAGGAAATTGAAAGTAACACAAGAGTTCATAAACTAAATGGGCAAAATAAAAGAATCAATAAAAGAAGTAGATAACTCAAGTGCTAGAACAAATAAAAGTAGAAGAAAGCTAAATTAAAATAAAATTGAAACCTAAGCCTAAGGAGAAATTGAAAGAAGAAACCCTAAATCTAGAGAGCCTCTCTCTCTAAAATTCTACATCTAAAACCTAAAGTGTGTGAATAAATGAAAAGTGAATCGTCTGAATTGAATCTGCTCCACTCCCCAGCCTCTAACCTGTATTTTCGAGCCTGAAACTGGGTCAAAAGCAGCCTAGAAATCGCCCCCAACGAATTTTGTTAATTGCAGCACATGACGCTCATTATGCGTATGCGTCAGCCACGCGTACACGTCGCTGGGACTCTGCACTGACCACGCGTAGGCGTCAGCCATGTGTGCGCGTCATTTAGTTATGACTTGGTCACGCGTACGCGTCAGCTATGCGTACGCGTGGACACCAGCTTCTCAAAACTTTAATTTTTGTGTTCCTTCCATTTTTGCATGCTTCCTTTCCATCCTCTAAGCTATTCCTGCCCTATAAACTCTGAAAACATGTAACACACATATCACGGCATCGAATGATAATAAGAGAGGATTAAAAATTAGTGATTTTAAGGCCAAAGAAGCAAAATTAGGAAGGAAACTTAAAAACATGCAATTTACATGAATAAGTGTAAGAATAATTGATAAAATCCACTCAATTCAATACAAAATAAACCATAAAATTGTAGTTTATCAATCTCCCCGCACTTAAACAGTAGCATGTCCTCATGCTAAATTCAAGAAAGACAAAAAGGGGTAATGAATTTATTCAAATACAACCTATATAAATGCAAGCTACCTACATGTGTCTAGTTATTCTAATTACTATCTATCTATATATATATATAAGCATATGTGTGTTCAAAGTGAGTCAAAGTTCCAAGAAATTATATATGCACAATCAAGGGCTAAATCAATCATATCAAAGCACATTCACAATTGAATTGAGTTATTCAAAAGAGTTCACAACTTGCAAGATAAGCAATGATCAAAGATGGACATATGGAATTGAACAATTGAACCCTCACCGGATGTGTATATGCACTCTAATCGCTCAAGTATTTAGGGTTAATCCACTTAAATCTCCTCTAATCATGCTTTCTAAAACTTTGTTCTTCATCTAACCAATCAACAAATATTTAGTGTACAAATGCAAATATCATGAAGGCTTTTCAAGGTTGTAATGGGGCTAAAGTAAGGGTAAAGATATATGTATGGCCAAGTGAGCTATCATTTGAATCTTTGACTAACCTGAGTTCTCACCTAACACATGCACACTCTCTATACAATTCTAAAATCAAGCCTAGCCACCCACGATATCACTTTTACACATATACATACACTCATGTATCAATTCCAATTCCATCACATATGCATTAATCTTTTTATTGAACTTAACATTGGAGTAATTTTATCCCCTATTCATTTATTTCTTCTTTTTTTCTTTTTTTTTTTATATATGAAAACATAATATATACAAAGGACATCAATGCATACGGTTTCTATAATTTCACACGAGTACACACTCAAATTCTCAATATTTGTCAATAAAAAAATACATTCTCATCAACCAAAGTTCTCACATTTTCCCACACTTAGTTGACACACACTCACTATCTTAAGCTAGCCAAAGATTCAAATAGGACAATTAATTATTTTTCCGTTTAAGGCTAGTGATGTAGTAATATAAGGAACAAAAGGGAATTAAACAGGCTCAAAGTGGCAAACAAGGGCAAATAAAATGGTAGGCTATTTGGAATAAGTAAGCTATAATCAAATGATGGCATGAATCACATAATTGCATGAATATACACTAAATAATGTACATATAGAATGGAACAAACCAAAGATTGCAATCATAGAGAAGAAAATACACAAGAATCAAAATCATGGTTAAATAATGTAACCATATAATTAGGCTAAAAAACTCACGGGCTATATGTTCTTAGCTCAAAAACCATATTCCAAGCTATATATATACATCATGCAAGTTTCAAAAAGTTACAACTCAAATCAATTTGAATCTTCATGCCCTTTTTAAGAAAAAGAAACATTCCTTGAAAATTTTATCAAATTGACCAACATTTATTATATATATACTAAATGATATGATGTGATTGTGAAAAGTTAAAAATTCCTAGTTTAATCCTATTTTCAACCAAATCAATTTCTCATATGCAACGGAATAAACTAAGCTCAATTATGCGCATTTTTCCAATCACAACTAATAAACTAAAATACTATATATATATCAAACTAAAAAGTGCAAATCAAACTAAAAATCTAAGGTATATACAAGCAAAAGTGCAAAATGCAAAAAACTAAAAGGTATTCAAAACAACTAATATATACAAGAATCCAAAAGTGCAATAAAGTAAAAATGCAAATACTGAAAAGTAAAACAAAATAAAAGCAGAAGTGTCTGGAATGGTTCACCAAAATATAACTCTGTCGATGACAGCGGCCTCCCCACACTTAAATGACAACATCGTCCTCGATGCTTCTCAGGTCAAGTCGGGTGAGAGGGGTCAACACTTGCATCTCTGCCGTTGCCTATGGGTGGATACGGCTCTGGCTCTGTCGGCTGTGGCTGTGCAGGTGCCTGTGGCTCTGTAGGGATCTCATGTTGAGTCTCTTCCTACTGGGCATCCTCCTGCTGGGCATCCTCCTCCTCCTCAGACTGGTTGGATGGAGTGTCAGACTCAGAGGGAATATCCGTGCGGCCAGAAGTCACAATCAACTTCAAGTGTGCATAACGTCGCTTGTTGCGACGCTCAGACTGCTCATAACGTTGCAACAAATGCCGCTCCATTCAATCCATGCGCTCAAAGAGGCGCTACACAAGACGGTAGACCAGCTGTGATGTAGATGATGGTGCTGATCGAGATGGTGCAGATGGTACGGATGGTCCTGCTGCAGCTGAAGAAGTAGCCGGCTCAGTAGCTGCTGCTATGGCCGCTCGGTCTCGGCGCCGAGCTACTGGGCGGTCACTAAACCAGTCACCCTAAGGGGTAACCATCTCCTTACCGTGAACTGCTGGTGCCTCATCGCCCTACTCCCAAGGTACCTCAGCCCGGTGAGCTAGCTATGTAACCAAACAAGGGAATGGCAGGTTACCCCTGATGTGGGCCCGATACATGAATTGTCTGATGAGTCACGAAAGGTACAACTCCTTCCCCTCTAGGACACACCAGATCAACACTAGCATATCTACCGAGACCTCTGTGAAGTGAGTGCTAGGCATGACATATGTGGACAGAATCAGCTGCCACACCTTAGCCTCCTTCGTCAGGTAGTCAAACTTCATGCCCTTGGGAGTCACTTTAGAGGAACCCATCTCCCAAGGTGCACCTGGCTGGGCAACTATACTATGCAGTGCATCCCAATCAAAGCTCATGTAGTGCATCTCCTTCTCAGCCTTGTGGAAGGCATCCTTATCATTGATCTTAGGCTAAAAGTGGACGATGTCCTCAATATCTGCCTCTGTGATCATAACCTGTTTGTCTCGGAGGTGAACTGCGTCAAGGGTTGCTCTGTAGAAATTTCAGTAGAACTCTCGGACCCAAGACTCATTCACCTTCACTAGCTCTCTGTCCAAAAAGACCCAACCCCGCTCCTCAATCTGATGCTCAGTATACTACTTCAGATCAGAGGGTACAGCTAGTTTCTTCTCCACAATGAGGTTCCACTTATCAAAGTGCAAAAATCTAAGCTCACAGTATAGGTTGGCAAACTTAACTGAGTTGGTAGAAGGCGTAGCTTGGTCAGCCTTCTCCTTCTCATTAAGCTTTTGCTCAGATAAGCCTAAGGTCACCGGCTCAGTGAATGGTTGCGACCTTTTCCTCTTACTGGAGGTGGCCTTGGCTTTGCCTTTCCCTCTTTCAGACATCATGAAAAACAGAATTCACAGGATACAGAATATTAAACAAAGCCGAGGAAAGAAAAGAAAACCGCATATAATCAAACAAATAGAAATCAGAAAACAGAAGGGCATTGAAACAAAATCATGAAGTGAGTATAAAGATGTAAATTCTTGGAATGAAAGAAAAATGGAAGTCAAAAATCAATCAGAAATCACAATCCAAGAATTTATACAATAATGCCTAGAATACTTGTTCGTGAAGAAACCAAAATTATCATGCCGTAAAAGAATTCAAAAGAGTTAAACTAGAAAAGGGAAAAACTAAGAAGAAAAGTTAGAAAGTTAATTAAATCAAAAGTTAGAAAAGCAGGTCAAAAATTAGCGGCATGACAAGTATTGAACTTAACCAAGAGAAGTTCAAAAGTTTAGGAAACAATCATACTCACATTCATGAATTGTAATACAAGTCATTGATGATGAAATATGTAATGCAACATAAGCACACAAAGTTCACAAAATTGTAAAAATTGGTGTGAAAAATATTGAGCATGCACTTAATGTAACCTAAAGTTGATTGAAAACTGAAACTTTATCAAACGGTTACAAAAGTGAAACCGCACCAATATTTACAACTACAAAAGAACCTCAAACAAAGATGAACAAGATTAGGTCAAATAGGAAATTTATGAAAGTCACTTCAATGGTCAAGAAAAAAATTTGAATTGAAAAGGACCAATGAAGAAGAAAAATTTTTGACCTAACTTGAAAAATTAAAAACACCAAAGAGGTTCAAAATGACTTAGTCAATCAAGGTTCTATTTGACATAGAAATCCATCAGATAGTTCCTTGATGTCCTCAATTATGTAATAAAACATACGGGAAGCAAAGAGAGCGGAGATGCTAGCCGACCAAATCATGAATTGAGTTTGGTAATAACCAATGAACCCAAAGTCAAAATATACCAAACTCAAATCACGAATTGGAAATTAATAGCATAAAGATTTCAGAAAAATTGGCAGCATTCTGACAGTAAATTGAGTGTTCCCAGAATACAAACAAGCAGCAAACTCAAATCATATAAGTGTAAGACAAATGTAAACCAGAACAGAAATTATAACTCATATGATTCTGCCATTATCAAGCAAAATAGCACCAAACAGCAGCAAGCATAATGGCATGCAGTAGCCAGCAGTAAACAAATGAAAACCAGGCAGCAGCATCAATAACAGATATACAAGAAAATAGCATTAAACAACATCAAACAAAACAACTCAGCAACATGCATAAAAACATGATCAAGCAGCATAATAATCAAGCAAACCTATATCCACTATCCAGCCAGATTCGCTAACCACCTAATAACTAACATGCAATTCTAACTAACGAATTAACAAAAAATTAAACTAATTGCTAAAAGTAAAAGTAAAACTGGCCAACAAAAAATTGAAGAACAGAGGTGGAAACAGTAAAAGAACTGAAACTGGGAAGGGTGGAAACAGAAACAGACTCTGGATAGGGAGATAGAAGGGAATGGAATGCAGCACAAGGTCAGCCCAGCGGTGGCTGAGGCAGAACCGGCACCAGAAGCTAAGATAGGGGCTGAGCTCCGGGGTTACGGTAGTGATGAATTGAGAAGAAGGAAAGGGGAAAAGAACTGAATGTAGAAGAAGAAAAAGAAGGGGAGTGGTTGTGGTTGTGGTTGGAGGTCACCGGCGGCAATAGGAGGCCGCAGTGGTGCTTGGTGGCATGGGAGAAGGTGAATGGAATGGGCAAAGAGGGAGAGAGAGAGAGAGAGAGAGAGAGAGAGAGAGAGAGAGAGAGAGAAAGAAAAGGGAAACGAGAGGGGTGGCCGGCGGCGGTTAGGGGTCGCCGAAACTGAGGCTATGTTGGAGACTGGGTGGTAGGTATGGAAGTTCAGTTTGGGGAAGAGGAAAAGAGAAAGAGACGTTAGAGGGAGGGTAAAGGAGGCTACACGAATGAGCTAGGGCACTCGCGTCAGGGGTTATCATATTTGAATCCACACGTAGGCGTGGCTGACGCGTGAGCGTCGGTGGAGCAAACGGGGCCTCGACGCATATGCGTCAATCATGCGTGGGCGTGAGAGGAGAGAAGAGGGTATGATGCATATGCGTGGACGACGTGCACGCGTGGGGGAAATTTGTGCTAGACGCACGAAACCAGCACAGTTCCATCACAACTCTCTAGTTTTTGTACCAGAGGCAGCATTTAGGTACGATGCGTACGCGTCAGCGAGGTTTTTGCGTGGGTTGGGTTGTGCGCCTAGCACCCCACCCGCATAGTTTTAGCATAACTCTCTGGTTCTTGTACCAGAGAGCAGCAGCAGCAAATTTTTTTTTTTAGAAAAACTACCGAAGTAATGCCAAATATTATTAAACAAGCTAAATCACAACTTAAACTAAATAAACCTAACTAAAAATGAAAATTCATCTTATTACCAATAAAAACTAAAAGGAAAAATGGGAAGAGTTTACCATGGTGGAGGTGTCTCCCACCTAGCACTTTTAGTTAAAGTCCTTAAGTTTGACATTTAGTGAGCTCCTTGTCATGGTGGCTTGTGCTTGAACTCATCTTGAAACTTCCACCAATGCTTGGACTTGCAATAATCTCCAAAGTTCAACGTTAATAGATCCAAGCCTTGATGAAGTTCCACACAAGCTAAGGGCTCCCAAAATTGATCCTCATATATTCCCGGATCCCAAATCTGATTTCTACACCCGTCTTTAAGTTGATCATCATTGTTCCAATGGGGTGGCAAGCAATCCAAATTCTCTTTGAAATACCAAACTTTTCTCTTAGATCCAACCAAATGATCACTAGTCTAACCCTTGCATCTAGCTCTTGAAATCTCAACCTTAATGAGTCTTGATTTGCAACTCTAACCACTAAACATCCTTCTCTTACGCTTCATTCCACAAAGCCTCCTAAGTTGGCCATCCATTTCAAGCTTACCATACTCAAGTGGGACAATAAAGCTAAGAGAGATAAGTTTTACCCACTCAAATGAAGGATTAGATGGCAATCTAGGTAGAGAAGTCTCCAATGATCTTAACAAAGCATATTCAACTCCCGTCCATCTTTTTTGAAGGACTTCCATCTCCACATCATTTTCTAACTCAATCAGAGAAGGTTCTTCAAACTCAAGGAGTTCATTTGTGGATGCAAATTCATCACTAGGAGGACTTGATTCATGATCATCACCACCAAGGGAACTTGCCTCTTGATCTATTCTGTCCAATTCTTCATAGGAAACATGCCTTGGAAGTCGTGCACCTTCTTTCTTAACCTCTTTTTTAAGTCTAATGGGGAAGGATTCAATTGTAAATAGAAATTCATCAATTATTGAATGCATCTCTTGATCAACCTCCTCAAAGTCTTCCACCATGACATGCTTTGGAGGTTGTACACCCTCCTCAACATCAAATTCAAACTTCTTGGAAGGAGGCTCTATGACTTACGATTCCCATGGAGGTTTCGCATCTCCCAAGTCTTCAACCACTTCTTCCTCTTCAATAATTTTGGCTTCTTCCACTTGCTCTAGTACAAAGTCACATGCCTTATTTTCCACTGGAGTCTCTAGTCTCTCCTTCATGCTACGCTCCTCATTAGATTCTCCACATGTGGCCATGGGGGTACTTTTAGTGTCGAAGCATAGGGTTACTAAATTATTTACTACCTCAGTCAAGGTAGCCATGAATTCTAGTGTCTTCCTTTGAGTTTCACGTTGCTCATGAAGTAATGAAGCGAGAGAATCATCTATTGGGGATTGGGGTGGATAGGAGGGTTCATTGGTTGGGAGAAAGAGCTCATAATAGGAAGGTGGTTCATCTTGATAAGGATATGGAGATGGTGTATATGGATGTGGTGGTTCTTGGGAGTAATTGTGTTGGAATTGGGGAGGTTCTATGTATGGTTCATATGGCTCATAAGGTGGTTGGTATAGTGGATATAGGTTAGGGTCATACAGAAGTATTTGATTGTAAAGGGCTTGTGAGTATGGTAGTTCAAAACTATGTTGAAGAGAGGGTTCATAGGCATATGATGGTAGTTGTTGGTAGTCACAAGGAGGTCCACTATATCCATTATTGTCTTGGTATGCATCATGGAATGGCTCTTTCTCGTAGTACATTGGAGAGGGTTGTTGCCATGGAATTAATAACCAAGGGAATTAAAACATAAAATTGCATTAAAAAAGGAATTGAAAGTAACACAAGAGTTCATAAACTAAATGGACAAAATAAAAGAATCAATAAGAGAAGTAGATAACTCAAGTGTTAGAACAAATAAAAGTAGAAGAAAGCTAAATTAAAATAAAACTGAAACCTAAGTCTAAGGAGAAATTGAAAGAAGAAACCCTAAATCTAGAAAGAGGAGACAGCCTCTCTCTCTAGAATTCTACATCTAAAACCTAAAGTGTGTGAATGAATGAAAAGTGAATCGTCTGAATTGAATCTGCTCCACTCGCCAGCCTCTAATCTGTATTGTCAGGCCTGAAACTGGTCAAAAACATCCCAGAAATCGCCCCCAGCGAATTCTGTTAATTGCAGCACGTGACGCTCGTCACGCGTACGTGTCACTGGGACACTGCACTGACCACGTGTAGGTGACAGCCACGCGTGCGCATCATTTAGTTATGGCTTGGTCACGCGTACGCGTCAGCCATGCATAAGCGTGGACACCAGCTTCTCAAAACTTCAATTTCTTGTGTTCCTTCCTACCCTATAAATTCTGAAAACACTTAACACATATATCATGGCATCGAATGGTAATAAGAGAGGATTAAAAATTAGCGATTTTAAGGCAAAAAAGCATGTTTTCAATCATAGCATAAAATTAGGAAGGAAACTTAAAAACATGCAATTTACATGATAAGAGTGAAAATAATTGATAAAATCCACTCAATTCAATACAAAATAAACTATAAAATTGTGGTTTATCAAAGATCCCCGAGGATCACTACTACAGGGTTAAGATCACACTTCAAGGGAAAGAATGCCAAAAAGGAGGTTTCACTGTCTAATACGAAAGTTGAAGCCAAAGAGCTGGGGTTTATCAACTAGGAGGTCGAAAAAAGTTCATTAGGATTAAAAGGAGAAAAGTGGAGATTAAATAGGGTAAGAGAAAGGTAGTAGACTTAATAGAGGCCAAATTTGCTGAGAGTGAAGTGGATCTTGCTGAAGTGGAAGGTTTTACTAGGAATCCGAAAGAATTAACTTTACAAAGGTAATGAGGATCTTACCTCAATGTGGAGTGAATACTTCCTATTCATGTTAATGATCGATGAACATGCCCAGTGTCCTACTAATGTGAAGTTGGTGGAGAGTATTGGTGATGTTGGCATAAGCCAATACCTTCAAGCAAAAAGTGAAGTAATTTTGATTTTTAAAGTGGTACTTATTGCAAGTAGAGTGATTCGCTAAACTATAATTGTTATTTTCTGGAATAAATGATGGGAGCTCGGCTCATTTCAATAGGCCAAACCTAGGAATTGAAGTACTCTAAGGAATGATTTGACAGGGAGAGCATAGAAAAACTTATGCGAGAGAATGCTGAAAAAAGAGAGAAGCTACGAGATGTGCTAAAAAGCTTACTGGTAAGGATGAAGAGATTAAGGGTTTAAAGGAAAAACTAGCTACAGATGAAAAGACAGAGAGGAAATTAGAAAATGATAAGATGGATCTTGAAATGAGAATCGCTGAGCTAGGTATAAAGAAGAATGTGTTGGAGAGTGATAAAGGATCACAAGGGCTAGAGATGTTTCCAGCGAGATTTGATAGGGATGTGGACTAAGCGAGGATTTTGGCTATATTGGACCCTTGTAATGTAGTTATCAACGAAAAGTTAGTTGATGATGACCAAGCCCAAGAGGGTGGTGATGACAATATGGCTATGCCATGAGGTCTTTGTAATGTTATGTTTGACATATTTTATGATCAGTTGTTGAACTTGTTTTGGTATTTTGATATTATGTTGCTTATGGTTGAAATCGATTGTTTAGGTCGAATCAAATTAAAAATTTGCTATTTGTATTGAACAATATTTGCTAACAAAGGCATGTGTCCAATTTGTTAGGTTTGTTTGAGTATGATTTGAGTAGTGATTTGCCATCATATAAGCAAAATTTGGTCGGTAGATTATTGATTGTACCGACTTATATGTCAGTTTGCTTAAGTGAGCCAAAGTAATAGGTTTTGCTCTTAGTGCACGTTATTGTAGCATCTAAGTATATGAAGATTAGCATTGAGCTATACTTCGGAACTATAACCATTCAAAATATCAAACTAAAGATAACTAACAACAATATGGAAAAAATAATTATTTTAGAATTAACAAATAGGTTAGATATTGATGATAGATTTTGCCTCGTTAAAACCTCTCCTGGAAAAACTCAAGTTGGGATAAAATCCTGGTAGTAGAAAAAAGAGTACATCACATTGTCCTAGCTTATAACTTACTTGTAGTACATCTTGAGAGAAGATATGTTCCATGTACTTGGTAGCTCCTTCCCTTCTAGGTTTTGTAGTATGTAAGCGCCTTTGCTGATCACTTTAGAGATGCTTAATGGTCCTTCCTAATCCGCGCTTAATTTGTTGTGACCATGTGGCTTTCTCATGTCCTTAATCTTCCTCAGCACTAAATTATTGACATTGAAAGAGCAAAGAACAACCTTCTTGTTGTACTTCCTCTTCATGAATAATTGCATGGATCTTTATTGGAGCAATGCGGTGTCCCGATCTTCCTCGATCATATGGAGCTCTGCTAGTCAAACTACAGATTTTGTTGTATTATTGTATAGTTTGGTTTGTAGGGACGTATTTGACACTTCTACCGGTAACATTGCTTCAGCACCATACACTAGTCTGAAAGGAGTTTCATTTGTTGTTGAATGTGTTGTGGTAACATAACTCCACAAGACCTCAAGTATTATCTCGACACATCTTCCTTTGGCTTCATTAAGTTTTTTCTTTAGGGCTTGCAAAAGAACTTTATTAGTGGCTTTTGCCAACCTATTTGTTTTGTGGGTGTTCGACAGAGAAATAATATTGCACAATATAATACTGCTGTAAAAAGGCTTTAAAGTTTTTGTCTATGAATTGGCAACCGTTATCTACTATTATTTCTTGTGATAATCCATATCTACATATAATATTTTTTTCACATGAAATATTGCACTTTTTTCTATGCTATTCTGGCCAATGGTTAGGCCTGTATCTATTTGGAGAAATAATCTATAGCTACTAGGAGATATTTTAGCTGCCAAGGAGTTGTGGGGAATGGTTTGAGGATATTGAACCCCCACCTTTGGAAAGGCCAACTTACCTTTACAATGTGCAATACCTTGCCAGGGTTATGTACGATCGGTGAATGTTTCTGACAATTGTCACAGTGCTTCACTTTTAATAAGCAATCATGTTTCATGGTTGGCTAGTAGTAGCCAACCCTCAATTATTTAGCTGCTAGGCTTTGTCCACCTATGTGTGTCCTGCAGACTCTTTGATGAATGGTAGATCGAATTTCCACACTTCGCACAACTGAACCAGCAAGTGCACTGTGTCATCCAAGCTAAGTAATACCTGAGTCTGTCAGGGTCGATCCCACTACGATTGTGATTTGAAGTAAGCTATGGTTATCTTATAGATCTTAGTCAGGTGGATAGAAGAGTTGTTGGATTTGTTTAAACGCATAAAATTGGAATAAGATGGAATTACTATGTTTGATTATAACCAGTGATAAGAAGATTGTTAAGGCTTGGAGATGCTTTGCTCGTCTGGATTAATTCCGGTCTTACTGTCTTCATCAACTGTGAATGATTTCTTCTATGGCAGGCTGTATGTGATCAACGCCGGTTGAGAGGTAGCCAATGCTCCTCCAGATTTGAACCCCAGGGTTAGTGCGGATCCATTCTGATTGAGGGTGAAGCTCCTACAGTTCATTCTCTTTGGTAATCCTACTCAAAACACCACAGACAATGTCAAATCTTCCGGATCAAAGGATGTTGTGCCTTTGGTTCTAGCCTCTACCACAAAGACTCTAATCTCCCCATACTTCGGCTGAACTAGTGTTTCGAGAAGTCTCCAACGAAGTCGTGGATTAGCTGTCTAAGAGATGTATAATCAAGCTAGTGGTTCATCATTGTCCGATGAAAGACTCACTTTGAACCCATGTAGAATGAGATAACCTTGTGCCGGTTCAACGCATTCATATTGATGAAGAATGAAGATACATCTTAGAATAGAGAATCAAACACGGATTGAAATAGAACAGTAATACTTTTATTAATCCATAAAACTCAGCAGAGCTCCTCCCCTCAACCTAGGAGGTTTAGAAACTCATACTGATAGAAATTACAATGTGAAAAATGAAATATGGCTGAAGAGGTCCTTAAAAGATGTAAAAGTTCTCAAATAAATACTAGACTAATGACTAAGGATTACATAAGAAGGGTAAAACAGTCTTTTAGTGCTAAAATTCACTTCCAGGGCCCACTTGCTGAGTATTTGGGCTGAGCTTGATTGAGATCCACATGCTAGGAAGCTCTTTGGGTGTTGAACGCCTGCTTGAGGGTCCTTTTTGGGTGTTGGACACTGGTCTCTTCTCCCTTGGGCATTGGACGCCAAAATAGGGCAAGAGGCTGACGTTGAACGCTAGTTTTAGGCCTTCAATTCTGAAGCAAAGTTTGAACGATTATATATTTCTGGAAATCCCTGGATGTTAGCTTTTCATAGCCGTTGAGAACGCTCCATTTGAACTTCTGTAACTCTAGAAAAGCTCTTTCGAGTGCAAAGAGGTCAGATCCGGACATCATCTGCAGCACTTTCTCTGTCTCTGAATCAGACTTTTGCTTCAACTCCTCAATTTCAACCAGAAAAGACCTGAAATTGCATAAAAATACACAAACTCAAAGTAGAATCCAAAAATGTAAATTTTGCACTAAAACCTATAAAACTTAATAAAACTTAAATAAAACATACTAAAAACTATATGAAAATGATGTCAAAAAGCGTATAAAATATCCGCATCCGCTCATCAATGAACTTCATCCATTAATTGTTCAGCCTCAGTCGGAATCAAGCATAGGAGTAACGATTGAGAAAATCATCTTCTATATAATTTTTCACCTATTATGGTGAAAAAACTTGCATGTATTTTAAAAGATCGGTTATCTATGACCCATTGGTGGAATTGAACCTGTACGCAAGCATATGATATATGGTATTCTCTAGTCTGGTACCTATGATATATCCACTACAGATACAATATTTATACTGGATTCAGCTAATGTTAGTTGTGATAAAATTGGTGTCATATCATGTTTCCTAGTTGTGACCAACTTAGACAATCCATCAACTCGGCTGTCATGTTCATGAGGTATCTGTGTAATTTCAAAATGACTAAAAAGGAAATAAAAATTTTAACCAATTGGAGATATTATTGTTCTAGGAGATTGTCTCGTATTTGATAGTTACCTATTACTTTCTGGACTTCTAGTAGTGAGTCACAACGTAATGTGATATTGTCAATGTTGAGTTTTTTGGCCAATCTTAACTCAGCGAGTAATACCTCGTACTCAGCTTGGTTATTACTAGCTGAGAAGGAAAATTGCAGTGATTGCTCCACAACTAGTCCATCATCATTTTGCAAGACGATACCTGCTCGAGAACCTTCAGTATTGGAAGCACCGTCAACATGTAGTGTCCATCTAGGGATATCAGGCTCGTTAGTCAGGGATGTAAACTCAACTATGAAGTTAGCTAAAATTTGTGACTTCAAGGCACGACGTGTTTGATATCTGATGTCAAATTCGGAAAGTTCTATGGACCATTTAATTAGTCGGCGAGCGACCTCTAGTTTTGTTAGAATTTGTCTTAGCGGGTTATCTCTTCGGACGATTATTGTATGACTCTAAAAATAAAGTCATAATTGCCTGGCTTTGTATGGCTAGAACAACTTAGCATTTATCCAAATCTGCCTCAATACCTTTGGACGTGAGCATGAATCCTAAAAAATTCTCGCTTTGCACTCCAAAAGCATGTTTCTCTGAATTTAACCTCATGTTATATTGGCAGAGTTGATGGAATTTTAGGTAATTCATCATAGTGAGATCCTCCATGTGAGGGTTTGGTGACCATATTGTCTACGTACACTTCTATGTTTCTGCCTAATTGATGCTAAAAAACCTTATCCATGAGGCGTTGATATGTGACATCTGCATTCTTAAGACCAAAAGTCATAACCTTATAGGAAAAATTACCTTGTTCAGTTATAAAATATGTTTTATCTTGGTCATCAGGGTACATTAGTATTTGGTTATAACCGGAATAGGCATCCATAAACTTAAAGTAACAAAACCTGATATGTTGTCACCAGTTTATCGATGCATGGCATATGATATGCATCCTTTGGGCATGCCTTGTTGAGATCGATAAAATAGATGCACATGTACCATTTTCCTGAATTTTTCTTCACCAAAACTACATTTGCTAACCAGATGGTGAATCTGATCTCTCTCACAAGCCTTGCGTCCAGTAATTTCCTCATTTCTTACTGAGCTACCACCTTTTTCTCGGTTTCTAGATTCTTTTTTGTGGGCTATAGGCCACGTCAGGGGGTTGATTTCTAGCTTGTGGTTGATAACATTTAGGTATATACTTGGCATGTTAGCAGGCATCCAGGAGAATAGATCCACATTTCTCTAAAGTAAGTTCGCAAGTTGTTGTTTCTAACCTGCACTCATAGTATTGCCAATGTATGTAAATTTGTTAGAATAATCATATAATGGTACCTTTTCTAAAGCTTTCATAGGGGTCGATCTTTCTTGGATGTCCGCACGAGGGTCAAGCTCGGATAATAATGGCATATTCTCTAAGTTATAAATAGCATTGAGATAAGGGATTAGTGAAGGGCGAGTTCAGGATGGGACCATCTTTAGACTTGCATTATAATATTGCGTTGCTTCATATTGGTTAGTGTGCACAGTTTCTATGACATTACCCTACATAGAAAACTTAACATAGAGATGAAGGGTGATTATTATACGCTAGATACGTTTGATATGCAATATACTTGTCCAATAGTCCTTGTTGAGCTACTTTTTCCAAAAGGTCTTTAGCCATTGCACAGTCGTCCATAGTAAGATCGAACTTCTGATGAAATGTGTAATACTTAGATTTTTCCGCATGTTTCTAATCCTGGTATGTGCCAGCTTTCCGGGGAGGTTTGATGATCTTTGCATGGAGGATTTCTTTGATAATATCTTCTTGTTTGGTGTTAAATCGAGTGTAGATATCAAAACATGTTGGCTTGAAAGGCTTCTTATTGTCGTGAAGTTCATAATGTTTATTATATTTGTCCTCCTCCCGGTTTGAGGCTTGTCTCTCTGACTTTCGAGCTTGTTGAAGCTCCTCTATCTCCATCTGACCAACCGCTTTCTTCCTGAATTCTGAAATTTGCTATCATTTTCTGAAATTTGCTAAGGCACAATCCACTTTTGAGATTGTGTAGGTGTACATCTTGAGTGAGGTTCAGTATTTCTATGACTACCTTAGCGAACCTCGTCATGTAGTCGTTAAGACTCTCGAGTCGTCTTTGCTTGATAGTGCTCAAGTAATTTGTGTCGTGCACATATATTTTGGAAGCAGCAGAATTGTTGATGAAACGATCAGCAAATTCATTAAAATTAGATATGGAACTTGCTGGCAAAGAAGAGAACCAATTCAAAGCAGTACCATCTGAAAATGTAGGAAAAGATTGACAAAATATTGGATTAGAAGCACCATTCAATAACATCATAAAGTGAAATTTTGGAAATATGGACATTGGGATCTCCCAGTCCATCATAGAGTTTTAAAGTTATTGGAAGAGTGAAGTTTTTTGGACATTTTAAAGTTCATGATCTCAGCTGAGAAGGGATTAGGTCTCTGTCACTTTTGTTGAAGTGACTTTCACCGTGGTATTAGCTTCCGAAGCATGATCATCACGATTGTCTTTGTCATTGGGATTCTTTTGTTCCTCTTCGTCGCTTCTACCGTTCTTCTTTTGGTTCAAAAGCACAGTCACTCTCTGGATCTCGGCTCGCAATGACTCATTTATAGACAATAGTTTGGCCTGATTCAGAGGAGAAGAAGGATTTTGCTCTTTCACCATCAGTCAAAATCCACAAAAGAGAGTAAGACACAAAAAATGTAAAGGAAGGATGGTAGTACAATTCGAAGAAACTTCTGCCCACGGTGTGTGCCAATGTTTTTGCACAATAAGTTTTCTGAGATCATATAGCTCGTCCTGATAAAGTAGGTCTGAAACCTTCTTGAAGGGTGAGGTATACGTCAACTTTAGGTGACCAGGTGGCGGTGGGTACTTGCACAGGCACCCTAATACTCAAGTAAAAAAGAGTCTATATTGAGTAATCGAATCTCAAAATAAGTCACGTACCTCTTTTCTTTATTCAGGTTCTTACTTAAATAGGAAGCTAGGATTCCGAACGTGCCCTTGTGTTCAGTTATTTCTTTGACATAATCTTTGTAAGTTTGCTATAGTTGTTATCCAAAAAGGTCTTCCATTATCTCTTATTGATAACCAAGTTATACACGTTTGTATTTGGAACTCTTACACTAAAATCAACTAAGCGACCGATTGATAGGGTGTGACTTATAAAGTATAACGGACGAATCAACAACAACAACAATAATAATAATAATAACAATAATAATGATGCCGTCACACACATAAACAAAATAATAATAACTTCCCCCTCACCTTCATCATTATAACAATAATAATAGTTTTTTCCTTTACTTCACCTTTCTTTCACCATTACAATAATAATATCCTCTGCACAATGAAATTGTAAAATACGAACTTTTGTTTATTTGACTTCACAAATCATCACTTGTGATTTCTACTAAATCCTGATTACGTAGTCATATTTTAGTATTACATCAGTGTATCTCAATATTACAATATTTCACTCATTTTATAATCTTATTAAAAATAATTAACGCATGTTTGTATGCATGACTGCATCAATGACTTTGCCTTTGCATACCTTGTCTTTGCCTAGACTATTCTTAGGATAATTCATTATTTCATTTAGCATATTGTGGTGCTTATATTAGACCTTTTACGTTTTCATTTAGTTTATAGACATACATAAGGCCTATTTATACAATTTTTTAAGGTATCTTTATTGTGTTTAATTTTTATACTATATAATATAAATAAAAAAATGCTATTTGTACACTAAAATCAGCCATTAAAATCAACCACCACTGTATTTTTTTTTTACCGAAGATATGGAGACTCGAACCCGCAACCTCTTAGTTGAGTATGGGGAGACTATGCCATTTGAGCTATTGCTTCTTGGCAACCACCAATGTATTTGTGTATAAATACATGTGTGATTTAATTTATTTTCAATATGTATTTGTATTCCAACATGTATTTTATACTGGTAGCTGAATTTGGTGTACACGTAGCATAACTCAATATAAATACAAAAAGTAAGGTCTACATTTTTTCTCTTTCACTTTTTAGACAAATTAAACACCAATTCTTTAGGTATTATAGAATTTTTTTTAAAAAATTCATATATGGGTCCAAATGAAGAAGAAAAAGGAAAAGTAAAAAAAATTAAATGACATTTAATAAACTTTAAATTCTAAATGTAATATTTAAATTTTTAAAAATATTATGTATATACTACAACAAATCAGCTACAATATATTTATGTATAAATACATATATTGCTTAACAAAAATATTATGTATACAATCAAATTAGTGACTAAAATAAGCCACCATGTATTTATATATAAATACATATACTGTTTAACTCAATTCAATGTATATTTTGTATTCTAACGTATATTTTATACTAGTAATTGATTTTGATGATTGATTTTAGTGTACATCTAATATGATTGTTTCTTTAATTTATTTCATTATGTATTGAAAATGAGTTAAATGTATTTATATACTGTTCTAGCTATTGAGGAATGCTTCCGATGTATAGCTGAGGTTTGGATGATCTGTCGATTTCTCGGCGTCAATAATACACGTTGACTTTTTCAGAACACAGAACGCGAATGGTACCTTCAAAAAGTACTCTGACACTCAAGCCAATGAGTAATTCAAATTTCAAATAATATTATGTTATTAGAGTTTTCTCCTTTTTTCAATGTGTCATTCTATTTTTCGATCCTATCTTTATAGGCGATAATGCTTATTTGTATCTATTCCCTAATATATTGCACATATTCAAGCTGATAGAATCTTGCTATTGATGTTAAGTTAGGTATCTTTTTGACTTTGGTCTCCTTTTATCGTTTCATGTATTCTTCCTTTTAAAATTGGTAGTTTAAGTGATTGTTATATAGAATGTGTGTATGTTATTTTTTTAACAAAGAAAGCTCAACACACTAAAGTGGAGCGACTCAAAGAAAAAGACACATACAACAAAAGTAAAAGGAACACAAATACGACCAATCCATTGTCATCTCCGGCATTGCCATCAACAACCAAATGGATCAGCACCACACCACTCCTTATAGTTCAACAATGACCTCATTTTATTTTCCTCAATGCTACCCTCTTTATTCTTAAATATTCTCGTAACCAGATATTCCAAATTACTGCAAAGAATCCAATTAGCCACTTTTTCTGCTCATCTTTTCTGTCAGACACTCTTGTCCAACTCTCAAACAGTTCTTTGATCGTAGCTGGAATAACCCAAGCTCTATCAAAGTATGTCAACCATGCGCATCACACCTGCCAAGTTAACTCATAGCAAAGAAACAAATGATGAACAAATTCTACATCATTTTTACACAGAATACAAGTATTATCATTTTGATAAATGACTCCTAATTTACTCAATCTCTTTTTGGTATTCACCATTCTCATTAAAATAAACCATATAAAATTCTCAATTCTTGGCGGGATCAAGCCTCTCCAAATTGAACTAGTGAAGGTATAACTTGTGACTTCCTCCAAAATAGTCTCTGTCTATAACACCTACACAAAATAGTTAGTAGAGAAAAATACTTTTTTTTAATTTTTACACCACTCTGTCCTCTCTACTAGTTGATAATTTAATTGGCCTTAACCTTTCATGAAGTTGGTGGACAAGTGCCAACTCCCATTGGAACAACTCTATCCTCCAATAGAAATTCTATATCTACTTTAACACATCCCAAAACTCACAATCTCTTATAACAGATCCTTGTTGGTTTGAAACAGAGAAAAGTCTCAAAAAATTCCCTTTCAAGGGCCCACCTTGTAACCAATTATCTTTCCAAAATCGAGTTCTTCTCCCATCGCCTATTTCCATAGACAGCCCACTAATCATCTTGTCTTTCACCTGTTGCTCCTTCAAATTTAACTAATAGATATCATTCCACAAACTACCTCTTGAAGGTAGTAGCTGATTTGATAACAATATATTGGGATTTAAATTATTACAAGAACATACAATTTTCTTCCACAATAGACAATCCTCCTTTGAAAAATGCCACTACCAGTTAAACAGAAGCGTTGTATTCTTAATCACCGCATCCCCCACCCCTAATCCACCTAGCAGTTTTGGCGCCTACACCACTTCCTATTTTACAAGAGGCATACCATTATTTTCCATCCTCTTTACTGCATAAAAATCTCCTTTACAATGTAATCAACTTCTCTGCAACCCCTTTAGCATCTTATATAAGCTAAGATAGTAGACTGGCAAGCTATTAAGCATAGACTTGATAAGAACTAACTTTCTGGCTTTGTTAAGTACCATTGCTTTCCAAAGACTGAGCTTCTCTTCCACATTATCTATAATCAGTTTTTAGGTCTTCACCAGCTAAGGATTTGCTCCTAAGGAAATTCCAAGGTATTTCACAGGTAGAACAACTTCCGTACATTCTAGTAACTCACACATATTTGTCACCCACTCTGGCTCACAATTAACCGAAATCAAATTTGACTTGTCAAAGTTAATACTCAAGCCAGACATGAGTTTAAAACATCATAGGAGCCTCTTATAGTTCAAAATTATCTCTGTCTTTAGTGGACAAAACAAAATAGTGTCATCTGCAAATTAAAGATGTGACAATTCTATATTGTTTCTTCCGACATATACTCAGGTTTTGAAATTCTGTTTTACCGAGGATAAAGGTATGGATCATATGCAAATAAGGGGTGTCTAATTTTTATTTTGCATAGTATCTTTTATGTATATTTTATATTTTAACATGTACTTTATACAAATATTTAATTTAATTACTACTTTTTATGCATGCATAATTTTCTTTTCTTCTGAAGAAAAAATTAATGAGTTCAATCCAAAAGCACTAAAAGAATAAAAAGTAATAATATCGTTAAACAAGAAATTAACTTAGATGCATTAATCATTATTAATCAAGATGAAATAACATAACATATATGATTAATTACTACTGTAAAAATGAAGCAAGCACAATATTACAAAAAGTTGTCACAGCTAGTTTAGATAATGACCGTTGCTAAGAATAGGTCTCCTAGTAAGTAAGCCTGTTAACCGTATAGTTCTTAAATGAATAATTTAAATCTGCATCATTTTGTATACAAATAGATAATACTATCAATAATGAAAGATCATGCCTATGAAATATGGAATATTAACGAAGAAATTCAAAGGTGTAGTACAAATTACATGGCTCTTAGAAGATAAGGGCTCATAAAAAAAGCCAATCTCTACTGAGAGATAGAAAGATTAGGTCTCTAATCGATATTTGTATATAAAAAACATAAATATGACAAAGTGAGTTTTGCAACTCAGTTTTGAATAAACAATATATCCATAACCTACATGAGAAAATACAAATTATATCAAAATAAATCATGAGTTCAATATCCATATAAAAATTAAAAGGGAGTTCATAATTTTTAAAAACACACTAGGTGGCTCCACCTCTTTGGGTAGCCCTTTTATCTAATGTGTCAGAGTGAATTAACAGCTCTAACGTGTGGCCTATACATCAGGCTAGTATCACCCATACTAGCTGAGGTCTGAGCGAGATGTATCCATGACTAACGTTATTGTCATTAGCTACGGTTTTTCTAATTAGAATCTCCCAAAATTATTCAAAACATAGGGCATTATTTCATATTTAAAAAATACCAAATCTGATAATAAATAAATAGATCTTAACTTTGAATAATACTTATATGGTATTTCAAACATATAAAAAGATGTATTTTTAAGGGTAAAATGCATAAATAAACCAAATACAACCCTATACTACACAAATCACCAAAACCAGAAAAAGTTACGTTGATCTACCAAATGGGTGTATCTATGTAAATCGAATAAGGCTTGTTCGATTTACAAATTTTTCTACTAAATCGAGCCAACCCAAATCGAATTACGTTGAAAACATGCAAATCAAAGCAGGGTGAATCGAATTATGCATGCATGTAACATATCATAGTAAATCGAATCACATTGTATCGATTTATGCATGCACGTGATTCAGCTAGTAAATCGAATCACATTGTATCGATTTACCCAAGGTTTTGCATGCATATAATTTGAATGGGGTTGATTCGAATTACTAGGCATGGAGCTATAGGAATAAATTGAATTTGGGCAATTCGATTTAGTGGACCATATCCTATATAAATATGATCTGAATGCAAATTCTTTATGATGAGAGTGAAACACAATGGCTAGTGAGGAAAATTTTTTAGTGTTGGTGCACTATAGAGGGTCGATAAAGAAAACAACACGTTCGGGAATTAAGTTTATTGATAAGGAACCCCTTAGTGTTTCCCTGAAACCTTCAATGAGCTTCACTGAGTTCCTGAATTCTATAATCCAAAAACTGAGGTTGCAAGGTGTGAAACGGGTTGAGAAGTTATTCTATAGGATTTTGAGTTTAGTTTTGCGGGATGATATGAAATACGATTCGTTCGTCATGGGGAGTGACGAAGATTTGCAAGTTTTGTACCATTGTCATCGGTAGTTTCCCGAGGTCAGGACCCCTGAGCTGTTGGCCAAGCTTGTAGATATGGTCTCCAGCTCAAGAGGTTCGAACCGGAATCTCCAACCTCTAGCAATGGCAACCTGTTCTAGTTCGAGGCCTGTTGGTGTCTCTTCATTCGTGCCTGTGATTGCACCTGAGGCAATGTTAGTTGCCTCTCCATCCTTCGCAACTGACCTTGTCCGCAGTCGTCAAGGAGAAGTAGTGATACTACGAATGTCGGTATTACTGATACGACACCGGTTTCATTACAGGGTGGAGCACCAGATTGTGTGGACGATGTATTGCGGGATGATGATGACGATGATGATGTGGATCCAGACACAATTGCTAATGATAGTGGTGATGACATTGTAGGGAGTAATGTAGTTGGGGTCGTGGAGCGTCTAGTTTAGGAACTCAACAGTACCCCCCGCACTTTTCAACTTTGGACTTGGATGCCATGAGACAGCAGGGGGTTCCTGACGTACCTATCAGATTTGGGGCTAGAGATACACGGGATATTGGAGGAATAGTGGAGTTTCAGGTTAGTCAGCAGTTTCAGGATAAATAGGAGGCCGTGTTAAGCGTGAAGAGCTATAGTATCTGATGCGGGGTTCAATACAAAGTTGTGGAGTCCGATTGTCGCAAGTACTATGGAAAGTGTAAGGAATTTGGCAACGGGTGCACATGGTTGATTCGAATCAGTCTCCGCCAACGCAGAGGTATTTGGGAGGTAAAATGGTACAATGGACCTATGCTTGTCTGGCCACATCGATATCAAGTAATCATAGGAGTCTTGATTATCATGTGATCTCGGCATTCATACTGCCTATGATACCATAATGTAACATAATGTAACACCCTTACTTTTAGCACCTCATGATCGTAATAAAGGTTCAAGCATTACTTACCTCTAATCCATTAATTTCATATTATAATTATTTAATATTGAGCCTTTGCAAATAAAAACCGAATCCTTAGTTACGAAATCAAAAAGCCTTTACTTTAATTCACTTAATCACACAATTATATCAACACAATAATAAATACATAGAAATATTCAAAACTCAAAATACAAGTCCTGCCCCTCTGAAATCTCAAAATGATAATTGACGAGGGGTAAAATCTTAACTAAACCATCAAACAGAAAATACAACATATATATAAATCTTGTAGATCAGTTGCGGCTTCACGCCAACACTTCCTGAACTTGTTATTGAAAAGAAATCCTGTAGGGGGTGACAGCATCGTCCTCGCAGGTTCTCAGTAGGGATGGGAATACCATCAAAGCAAAGAAACACTTGCAAATAGAATAATTTTCATTATAAAAACAGATTACCCTTGAAATAATCTTTTGGAAAAGCTTTGCAGAAAATCTTACTTTAAAAGGTCGTAAAGAAACTTTTTTAATTTACAAACCCAGCAGGGGAATAGTTTAAAGGAAAAAAGAACCAAAGACATGCCCGAGGGCTTTCTACCCCATGACTTACCCCACATAAATCCAAAACTGGGTATAACTACAACATACACACTCAAGCTTTTATCCAACATTTCACGCAGCTTATCTCTTTTCATTTACACAGTCTATCTGCATATAACTTAGCAATTCATCATTAAAACTCAGTTTTCAACAAACATCCCATCATCAACATCAAGAACAACCCTCAGCGTCACCATCGTCAGCATGAGGGATCTCTCAGTTGTCAAACACAGACAAGACAAAGCAAAGCATACACAATTAGAGAGTACAGATAGAGCAATTAAGTCAATTAGCAGATACATGCAATTATTCAATTAGGCAAACCCACAAACAAGATTCACACCCAAACAATACACACAAATGCAAATGATGCATGTCTGCCCTATGGCCGATGATATCATCTGTCGGTTATATAGCTAACTGATAACCCCCGATTTCGTGGTTTATCTTGTGCCTATTTTAGGGGATTTTACCACCTTTTCCCACATTTATTCAATGAAATAGCATGGTTTTGTAATTCTTCCTTGAATTGTGCTTAAGTGTAAAAACATATTTTTAGGCCTTAAATTGGTGATTTTGATTCACTTTAATTCCATTCAATGCCTTGATGTGTTTGTTGAGTGATTTCAGGTTCATAAGGCAAGTATTGGATGGAAGAAATGAGGATAAAAGCGTGCAAAGTGGAGAATGCATGAAGAAACAAAGATTGAGAATGCATCAATGGACGCGCACGCGCAGAAGTGGTTTCGCATAGAGACGTGCACGCGTACATGACGCGTCTGCGCGGATGAAGAATTTTCCAATCGACGAGCACGCGCACATGGCGCGTACGCGCCGATACTCTCACGTGGCCCACTTAAAGGCAAAACGTTGGGGGCGATTTCTGAAGCACTTTGGGCCCAACCCAACTCATTTCTGATGCAATTTCATGCAGAATTCGAGCTTGGGCAAGAGGGGAGCAATTGTTTGTAGTTTTGGCATCATGTAGGTTAATTTCTAGAGAGAGAAGCTCCATCTTCTCTCTAGAATTAGGTTAGTTTAATTTCTTCTAGATCTAGGTTCAATCTCATCTTTTCATCTTGTTTCCTTTATGATTTCTTGCTTTTACACTTTCATTCTCTTAGTTTATGATGTTAATTTCCCTTTTACGCTCTCTTTTAGGTTCATGGATGCTTATGTTGGATTTAGATCCCTTTTAATGAAATTTAATGTTTGATGTTCTTTTAATTGATGATTTAAGTTGTTGATTTACTTTCCTTGTAATTTGTAGTTGGTAGATTTATGATTCTTGCAATTTATGACGTTTACTTTTCTTGCACTCTAGATGTTTGATAAAATATTTTCTCTAGTTTTTGAGTAGTTCTCTTGACTCTTGGCCTAGGCTAAGGGAATTGAGTGACCTTGAGTCATTGGGTCTCATTGAATTGGTGATTTGAGAACCCTTGGTGATCAATTTGATACTCATTGATGCCAACCCACTACTAATCTAATTAGTAGGTAGGTTGGGACTTATGGGTTGATGTGATCAAGCCTATTTGACGTACTTCAAGCCTAGGAGTAGATATTACGTACTTAAGGTTTTGGAAGTAGACTTAATAGGTTGGCCTCTCATAATTATCAACATATGGTTTGTAGACAAGGATGGTGATCTCAATTACCTATGTCTAGCCAAGAGCTCTTTTTCCTTTATTTTATTAGTTCTTGTCATTTTACCTTATTGTCATTTACTTTTTTTTGTCAAACTATAAAATCAAACCCCCATTGCATCTTCATAGCCAATAATTGACCACTTCATTGCAATTCCTTGTGAGAGGATGGTGCACGAAATTGTGATCATCAATGGTGCCAACAACTTGGTACGCACAATTGTAATCTCAACTCCTTGTCACAACTCCGCACAACTAACCAGCAAGTGTACTGGGTCGTCCAAGTAATAAACCTTACGTGAGTAAAGGTCGATCCCACGGAGATTGTCGGCTTGAAGCAAGCTATGGTCATCTTGTAAATCTCAATCAGGCGAATTCAAATGGTTATGGATAATTGATAATTAAAAGATGAATAAAATATAAAATAGGATAGAGATACTTATGTAATTCATTGGTGAGAATTTCAGATAAGCGTATGAAGATGCTTTGTTCCTTCTGAATCTCTGCTTTCCTATTGCCTTCTTCCAATCATTGATACTCCTTTCTATGGCAAAGTTATGTTGGGTTTCACCATTGTCAATGGCTACCTCCCGTCCTCTCAGTGAAAATGGTCCAAATGCACTGTCACCGCACGGCTAATCAGCTGTTGGTTCTCGATCATGTTGGAAGAGGATCCATTGATCCTTTTGCGTCTGTCACTACGCCCAACACTCGCGAGTTTGAAACTCGTCACAGTCATCCCTTCCCAGATCCTACTCGGAATACCACAGACAAGGTTTAGACTTTTCGGATCTCAAGAATGCTGCCAATTGATTCTTGCCTATACCACGAAGACTCTGATCTCATGGAATGGAAGGCCCTCGGTTGTCAGGCGAGGCAACCATGCATCATGAACCAGGAGGCTAAGAGATACACACTCAATCGAAGGTAGAACGGAGGTGGTTGTCAGGCACGCATTCATAGGTGAGAATGATGATGAGTGTCACGGATCATCACATTCATCAGGTTGACGTGCGAGTGAATATCTTAGAAAAGAAATAGGCTTGAGTTGAATAGAAAAACAATAGTACTTTGCATTAATTCATGAGGAACAGTAGAGCTGCACACCTTAATCTATGGGGTGTAGAAACTCCACCGTTGAAAATACAAAAGTGATAATGGTGATCATTGGCTTCGGCCCCAGAGAGGGAACCAGAAGAACCAAGATGAAAATACAATAGCAAAAGGTCCTATTTATAGAGAACTAGTAGCCTAAGGTTTACAGAAATAAGTAAATGATGCAGAAATCTTCTTCCGGACCCACTTGGTGTGTGCTTGGGCTGAGCATTAAAGCTTTCATGTGTAGAGACTTTTCTTGGAGTTAAACGCCAGCTTTTGTGCCAGTTTGGGCGTTTAACTCCAGCTTTTATGCCAGTTCTGGCGTTTTTACGCCAAAATTTTTATGCTGACTTGGAACGCCGGTTTGGGCCATCAAATCTCAGGCAAAGTATGGACTATCATATATTTCTGGAAAGCCCAGATGTCTACTTTCCAACGCAATTAAGAGCGCGCCAATTGGGCTTCTGTAGCTCCAGAAAATCCACTTCGAGTGCAGGGAGGTCAGAATCCAACAGCATCTGCAGTCCTTTTTCAGCCTCTGAATTAGATTTTTGCTCAGGTCCCTCAATTTCAGCCAGAAAATATCTGAAATCATAGAAAAATACACAAACTCATAGTAAAGTTCAGAAATGTGATTTTTATTTAAAAACTAATAAAAAATAATAAAAACTAACTAAAATATACTAAAAACATACTAAAAACAATGCAAAAAAGCATATAAATTATCCGCTCATCACAACACCAAACTTAAATTGTTGCTTGTCCCCAAGCAACTGAAAATAAAATAGGATAAAAAGAAGAGAATATACTATAAATTCCAAAATATTAATGAAATTTAGCTCCAATTAGATAAGCGGGACTAGTAGCTTTTTGTTTCTGAACAGTTTTGGCATCTCACTTTATCCATTGAAGTTTAGAATGATTGGCATCTATAGGAACTCAGAATTTAGATAGTGTTATTTGATTTTCCTAGTCCAGTATGTTGATTCTTGAACACAGTTACTTTATGAGTCTTGGCCGTGACCCTAAGCATTTTGTTTTCCAGTATTACCATCGGATACATAAATGCCACAGACACATAACTGGGTGAACCTTTTCAGATTGTGACTCATCTTTGCTAGAGTCCCCAATTAGAGGTGTCCAGAGCTCTTAAGCACACTCTTTTTTTGCTTTGGACCACGACTTTAACCGCTCAGTCTCAAGCTTTTCACTTGACACCTTCATGCCACAAGCACATGGTTAGGGACAGCTTGGTTTAGCCGCTTAAGCCAGAATTTTATTCCTGTGGGCCCTCCTATCCACTGATGCTCAAAGCCTTGGATCCTTTTTTTTTGCCCCTTGCCTTTTGGTTTAAAGGGGTACTGGCTTCTTCTGCTTGCTTTTTCTCTTTTTTTTTTCTTTCTTTTTCTTTTATTTTTTCGCCTTCTTTTTTTTTCCACAAGCTTTTCACTACTTTTTCTTGTTTCAAGAATCAATTTAATGATTTTTTAGATTATCAATAACATTTCTCCTTTTTCTTTATTCTTTCAAGAGCCAACAATTTTAAAATTCATAAACAACAAATTCAAAAGATACATGCACTGTTCAAGCATTCATTCAGAAAACAAAAAGTATTATCACCACATCAAAATAATTAAACTAATTTCAAGGATGAATTCAAAATCATGTACTTCTTGTTCTTTTGTAATTAAAACATTTTTCATTTAAGAAAGGTGATAGATTCATAGGACATTCATATCTTTAAGGCATAGACAATTAGACACTAGTGATCATGTAATAAGACACAAACATAAATAAAACATAAAGCATAATTCGAAAAACAGAAAAATAAGAACAAGGAAATTAAAGAACGGGTCCACCTTAGTGATGGCGGCTTGTTCTTCCTCTTTAAGATCTTATGAAGTGCTTGAGCTCCTCAATGTCTCTTTCTTGCCTTTGTTGCTCCTCCCTCATGACTCTTTGGTCTTCTCTAATTTCATGGAGGAGGATGGAATGCTCTTGGTGCTCCACCCTTAGTTGTCCCATGTTGGAACTTAATTCTTCTAGGGAGGTGTTGATTTGCTCCCAATAGTTTTGTGGAGGAAAATGCATCCCTTAAGGCATTTCAGGGGTTTCATGATGAGGAATTTCCTCATGCACTTGTCCATAAGTAGGATCTCTTGTTTACTCCATCCTTTTCTTAGTGATGGGCTTGTCCTCATCAATGGGGATATCTCCCTCTATGTCAATTCCAACTGAATTGCAGAGGTGACAAATGAGATGAAGGAAGGCTAACCTCGCCAAAGTGGAGGACTTGTCAGCCACCTTGTAGAGTTCTAGGGATATAACCTCATGAACTTCTACTTCCTCTCCAATCATGATGCTATGGATCATGATAGCCCGGTCTATAGTAACTTCAGACCGGTTGCTAGTAAGAATGATTGAGCGTTGGATGAACTCCAAACATCCCCTAACCACAGGCTTGAGGTCATGCCTTCTTAGTTGAATGCCATCCTTACATTTTCCGGACTAAAATCTAAGCATTTTCCCCGAACTATTGTAAGCCAATTCTTTGGATTCGGGTTCATACTTTGATCATGGTTCTTAGTGATCCATGCGTTTGCATAGAACTCTTGAACCATTAAGATTCCGACTTGTTGAATGGGGTTGGTGAGAACTTCCCAATCTCTTCTTCAAATCTCATGTCGGATCTCCGGATATTCGCCCTTTTTGAGCTTGAAAGGGACCTCGGGGATCACCTTCTTCTTGGCCACAACTTCATAGAAGTGGTCTTGATGCACCCTTGTGATGAATCTCTCCATCTCCCATGACTCAGAGGCGAAAGCTTTTTCCTTCCATTTCCTCTTTCTAGAGGTTTCTCCAGCCTTAAGTGTCATAAATGGTTATGGAAAAACAAAAATCCTTAGCTTTTACCACACCAAACTTAGAAGGTTTACTCGTCCTCAAGCAAAAGAAGAAAGAAAAGAGTAGAAGAAGAAGAAATAGAGGAGATGGAGGGTGCTTCTCATCCCTGCACCATGTTGGCATGTAAACTCCCCTTGCTTGCCAATCTTGGTATTAAACGCCAGGTTGCTGCCCATTTCTGGCGTTTAACGCCAGCTCTGTGCCCATTTCTGGCATTAAATGCCCAGAATGGTGCCAGACTGGGCGTTTAATGCCCATTCTGCTACCCTTACTGGCGTTTAAACGCCAGTGAGCTTCTCCTACATGGTGTGATATTTTTAATACTATTTTTCATTCTGTTTTTTCTTTTTCAGTTATTTTTGTTACTTCACATGATCATCAACCTACAGAAAATATAAAATAACAATAGAAAATAAATAGATATGATTAAATAAAATTGGGTTGCCTCCCAACAAGCGCTTCTTTAATGTCAATAGCTTGACAGTGGGCTTCTCATGGAGCCTCACAGATACTCAGAGCATGATGATGACCTCCCAACACCAAACTTAGAGTTTGAATGTGGGGATTTGACTCTGCATTGAGAGAAGCTTTTCATGCTTCCTCTCCATGGTTACAGAAGAAGATCCTTGAGCTTTAAACACAAGGGAGTCCTCCTTCACTTGAAGGACCAATTCTCCTCTGTCAACATCAATTACAGCTTTTGCTGTGGCTAGGAAGGGTCTACCAAGGATGATGGATTCATCCATACACTTCCCAGTGTCTAGGATTATGAAATCAGCAGGGATGTAGTGGCCTTCAACCTTTACCAAGACATCCTCTACAAGTCCATAAGCCTGTTTTCTTGAATTGTCTGCCATCTCTAGTGAGATTCTTACAGCTTGTACCTCAAGGATCCCTAACTTCTCCATTACAGAGAGAGCCATGAGGTTTATGCTTGACCCTAGGTCACACAGAGCCTTCTCAAAGGTCATGGTGCCTATGGTACAAGGTATTGAGAACTTTCCAGGATCCTGTCTCTTCTGAGGTAATCTCTGCCTAGTCAAGTCATCCAGTTCTTTGGTGAGTAAGGGGGGTTCATCCTCCCAAGTCTCATTACCAAATAACTTGGCATTCAGCTTCATGATTTCTCCTAGATACTTAGCAACTTGCTCTTTAGTAACATCTTCATCCTCTTCAGAGGAAGAATACTCATCAGAGCTCATGAATGGTAGAAGTAAATTCAATGGAATCTCTATGGTCTCAGTGTGAGCCTCAAATTCCCATGGTTCCTCATTAGGGAACTCCTTGGAGGCCAGTGAACATCCATTGAGGTATTCCTCAGTGGAAATCACTGCCTCTTCCTCCTCTCCAGGTTCGGCCGTGTGGGTTATGTTGATGGCCTTGCACTCTCTTTTTGGGTTCTCTTCTGTATTGCTTGGGAGAGTACTAGGAGGGAGTTCAGTAATTTTCTTACTCAGCTGACCCACTTGTGCCTCCAAATTTCTAATGGAGGACCTTGTTTCAGTCATGAAACTTTGAGTGGTTTTAATTATATCAGAGACTATGGTTGCTAAGTCAGAGTGGCTCTGCTTAGAATTTTCTGTCTGTTGCTGAGAAGATGATGGAAAAGGCTTGCTATTGCCAAACCTATTTCTTCCACCATTACTGTTGTTGAAGCCTTGTTGAGGCCTCTGTTGGTCATTCCATGATAGATTTGGGTGATTTCTCCATGAAGGATTATAGGTGTTTCCATAGGGTTCTCCCATGTAATTCACCTCTTCTATTGCTGGATTCTCAGGGTCGTAAGCTTCTTCTTCAGATGAAGCTTCTTTGGTACTGCCTGTTGCTGCTTGCATTCCAGAAAGACTCTGAGAAATCATATTAACTTGCTGAGTCAATATTTTGTTCTGAGCCAATATGGCATTCAGAGTATCAATCTCAAGAACTCCTTTCTTCTGATTTGTCCCATTATTCACAGGGTTCCTTTCAGAAGTGTACATGAACTGGTTATTTGCAACCATCTCAATAAGTTCCTGACCTTCTGCAGGCGTCTTCTTCAGATGAAGAGATCCTCCAGCAGAGCTGTCCAATGACATCTTGGACAGTTTAGACAGACCATCATAGAAGATACCTATGATGCTCCATTCAGAAAGCATGTCAGAAGGACACCTTCTGATCAATTGCTTGTATCTTTTCCAAGCTTCATAGAGGGATTCACCTTCCTTCTGTCTGAAGGTCTGGACCTTCACTCTTAGCTTACTCAATTTTTGAGGTGGAAAGAATTTGGCCAGAAAAGCATTGACCAGCTTTTTCCAAGAGTTTAGGCTTTCCTTAGGTTGTGAATCCAACCATATTCTAGCTCTGTCTCATACATCAAAGGGAAAAAGCATAAGCCTGTAGACCTCAGGATCAACCCCATTGGTCTTGACAGTGTCTGCAAGAATTCAGCCAAGAACTGATGAGGATCTTCCAATGGAAGTCCGTGAAACTTGCAATTCTATTGCATTAGAGAAACTAATTGAGACTTAAGCTCAAAATTGTTTGCTCCAATGGCAGTGATTGAGATGCTTCTCCCATAGAAGTCAGGAGTAGGTGCAGTAAAGTCACCAAGCACCTTCCTTGCATTGTTGGCATTATTGTTGTTTTCGGCTGCCATGGCTTCTTCTTGTTTGAAAATTTCTGTTAGGTCCTCTACAGAGAGTTGTGCTTTAGCTTCTCTTAACTTTCTCTTCAAGGTCCTTTCAGGTTCAGGATCAGCTTCAACAAGAATGCCTTTGTCCTTGCTCCTGCTCATATGAAAGAGAAGAGAACAAGAAAGTATGAAATCCTCTATGTCACAGTATAGAGATTCCTTGAGGTGTCAGAGGAAAAGATGAATGGAAGAAGGGGGTAGAGAGGAGAGAATTCGAACTTATCAAGAGAGAGTCCGAATTGCTGATAGTAGAGGAGTGTTAGTCCTTAAATAGAAGGATGTGAGAAGAGGGGAAGAATTTTCGAAAACAAATTAACAATATTTTGAAATAATTAAAAGAAATTTTGAAAAATTGATTGATGATTTTCAAAAATTAGAATTGAGAAAGTGGTTAAGTGATTTTTGAAAAAGATTTTGAAATTAGAAATAAAAAAGATATGATTGAAAATTATTTTGAAAAAGATGTGATTGAGAAGCTATGATTGAGAAGATATGATTGAGAATCAAATTAAAAAAGAAAGTTTTAAAATTAAAGTTGATTACTTGACTAATAATAAATTAAAAGATATGATTCTAGAATTTAAAATTTGATCCTTTCTTAATAGGCAAGTAACAACTTGAAAATTTTGAATTAAATCATTAATTGTAGCAAGGGTTTTCGAAAATAGTAAAAAAAATAGAAAATGGAAAGAAATTGATTTTGAAAAGATATGATTGAAAAGATATGATTTGAAAAAGATTTGATTTTGAAAAATTATGAAAATTTGAAAGAGATTTGAATTAAAAACAAAATCTTCCATCTTGTGTCATCCTGGCGTTAAACGCCCAAAATACTACCTTTTTGGGCGTTTAACGCCCAGCCAGGTACCCTGGCTGGCGTTTAAACGCCAGTTTTCCTTCCTTACTGGCCGTTTTGAACGCCCAGCTTTTCTGTGTAATTCATCTGTTGCATGTTCTGAATCTTCAATTCTCTGTATTATTGACTTGAAAAGACATAATTTTAAAAAATTTTTTGAGTTTCTAATGATGAGAAACAATCAAACTGCAACTAATCATGGAAAACTAAGATTAAACAAACAATGTATGCAAGACACCAAACTTAAAAATTTTCATATTAGAGACACTAACAAATTGAGAATGCATATGAAAAATAACAAAACACACAAGACAAGAGAATTTAAAGATCAGAGCAAGGAAATCATCAAGAATAACTTGAAGATCAATGAAGAACATAATGCATGTAATTTTCGAAAATTAGAAGAATGAAGACATGCAATTGACACCAAACTTAAAATTAGACACTAGACTCAAACAAAAAAGCATAAAATATTTTTTATTTTAAGATTTTATAAAAAAAATTTGTGATTTTTCGAAAATTATATGGAAAAGAAAATAAAGAGATTCAAAATTTTTAATAAGAATTCCAAGAATCATGCAATGTTAGTTTAAAACTCCGGTCCAGGAATTAGACATGGCTTACTAGCCAGCCAAGCTTTCAGTGAAAGCTTCGGTCCAAAACACTAGACATGGCCAATGGCCAGCCAAGCTTTAGCAGATCATTACGTTCAACAGCAAGATTGATAGAAATCAACAAGCCCTTGTGATGATAAGTTGAAATCTCGGTCCAAAAGATTAGACATGGCTTCACAGCCTGCCAGACTTCAACAAATCATCATGAAACTCTAGAATTCATTCTTAAAAATTCTGAAGCCATAGAATAATTAATTTTTTTGTATTTTTCGAAAATAAAAAGCCTAAAAATAAAATAAAATAAAATTACCTAATCTGAGCAATAAGATGAACCGTCAGTTGTCCAAACTCAAACAATCCCCGGCAACGGCGCCAAAAACTTGGTGCACGAAATTGTGATCATCAATGGCGCCAACAACTTGGTACGCACAATTGTAATCATAACTCCTTGTCACAACTCCGCACAACTAACCAGCAAGTGTACTGGGTCGTCCAAGTAATAAACCTTACGTGAGTAAGGGTCGATCCCACAGAGATTGTCGGCTTGAAGCAAGCTATGGTCATCTTGTAAATCTCAGTCAGGCGAATTCAAATGGTTATGGAGAATTGATAATTAAAAGATGAATAAAATATAAAATAGGATAGAGATACTTATGTAATTCATTGGTGAGAATTTCAGATAAGCGTATGAAGATGCTTTGTTCCTTCTGAATCTCTACTTTCCTATTGCCTTCTTCCAATCATTCATACTCCTTTCCATGGCAAGCTTATGTTGGGTTTCACCGTTGTCAATGGCTACCTCCCATCCTCTCAGTGAAAATGGTCCAAATGCGCTGTCACCGCACGGCTAATCAGCTGTTGGTTCTCGATCATGTTGGAAGAGGATCCATTGATCCTTTTGTGTCTGTCACTACGCCCAACACTCGCGAGTTTGAAGCTCGTCACAGTCATCCCTTCCCAGATCCTACTCGGAATACCACAGACAAGGTTTAGACTTTTCGGATCTCAAGAATGCTGCCAACTGATTCTTGCCTATACCACGAAGACTCTGATCTCATGGAATGGAAGGCTCGGTTGTCAGGCGAGGCAACCATGCATCATGAACCAGGAGGCTAAGAGATACATACTCAATCGAAGATAGAACGGAGGTGGTTGTCAGGCACGCGTTCATAGGTGAGAATGATGATGAGTGTCACGGATCATCACATTCATCAGGTTGACGTGCGAGTGAATATCTTAGAGAAGAAATAGGCTTGAGTTGAATAGAAAAACAATAGTACTTTGCATTAATTCATGAGGAACAGCAGAGCTCCACACCTTAATCTATGGGGTGTAAAAACTCCACCGTTGAAAATACAAAAGTGATAATGGTGATCATTGGCTTCGGCCCCAGAGAGGGAACCAGAAGAACCAAGATGAAAATACAATAGCAAAAGGTCCTATTTATAGAGAACTAGTAGCCTAGGGTTTACAGAAATAAGTAAATGATGCAGAAATCTTCTTCTGGGCCCACTTGATGTGTGCTTGGACTGAGCATTAAAGCTTTCACGTGTAGAGACTTTTCTTGGAGTTAAACGCCAGCTTTTGTGCCAGTTTGGGCGTTTAACTCCAGCTTTTATGCCAATTCTAGCGTTTTGACGCCATAATTTTTATGCTGACTTGGAACACCAGTTTGGGCCATCAAATATCGAGCAAAATATGAACTATTATATATTGCTGGAAAGCCCAGGATATCTACTTTCCAACGCAATTGAGATCGCGCCAATTGAGCTTCTATAGCTCCAGAAAATTCACTTCGAGTGCAGGAAGGTCAGAATCCAACAGCATCTGCAGTCCTTTTTCAGCCTCTGAATCAGATTTTTCCTCAGGTCCCTCAATTTCAGCCAGAAAATACCCGAAATCATAGAAAAACACACAAACTCATAGTAAAGTCTAGAAATGTGATTTTTATTTAAAAACTAATAAAAACAGAATAAAAACTAACTAAAATATACTAAAAACATACTAAAAACAATGCCAAAAAGTGTATAAATTATCCGCTCATCAGACGACCCAGAGTTCAAATACTTCAGTTATAAATTCATTGGGGTTTGTACTTGTGACAATTCAAATTTTTGATGTGGGAATTGTTTGGTGGTTTGGAGCTATGCTTACAACGAAGTAATTCTTTCTACAAGAAGAAATTCTAGACCGACACGACAAAACTCATCTATCAAAATGGCACCGTTGGCGGGGAGTTGCAATGGTGTTATGTTATTGGCTATAGTATATATGTTAATATGCTTCTTTGCTAGTTTTTTCTTATTTTAGGAGTTAGTTTTTATTAGTTCTTACTAGTTTTGTTTTTATTCTTTTTTGCTATTATGAATTCTCATCCTCACTTTGGCTATGAGTTTGGCTCAAATTATGTTGTAGAAAATGGAAACTATAATGACAATATGCATCAAGAATGGAACAATCAAAGATGGAAGGAGCCTCAAGAGATTGATCACCCTTCTTGGCAACAACAACCTTCAGATTCTTATGGTATAACTCCCATCCTAATGCATATCATTCTAATGGATGTGGTGACCCTTATTGTGATTATCAACAACCACCATCATATGCCTATGAACCACCCCCTCAACATGACTTTGAACCACCTTACTCACAAGCCCCCTACCACCAAACACTTCATTATGACCCTAATCCTTATCCACCATACCAACCACCTTATGAACCATATGAACCACACATGGAACCACCACCATTCCAACACAATTACTCTCAAGAACCACCTCAATATACGCTATCTCCATATCCTTGCCAAGATGAACCAACTTCCAATTATGAAACCTCCTTCCCAAACAATGAACCTTCTTTTTCCACACCACCTCAAATGGATGATTCTCTCCAAGAATGTGTTAGTTCTTACATTCGAAGGCAAGAAGAGAACCAAAAGGAGTTCAAGGAGTTAGAAGCCAAGATAGCTACCATAGCAGAAGCTGTTCACAATATGGTCTCCTCCCGCCTAAGCCTATACGATCAAGGAACTCCCATTGTTAAATGTGGAGAAGCAATCAAGGAGCATAGTAAGGGAGTGAGTTTGGTGCTTCAAGGTGGAGAAGAGGAGTTAAAGCAAGAATTGTCACAAGGGGAGGAAGTTAAGACAATTGAGCTGGAAGAAGTGGTTGAAGACGTAGGAGATGTAGAAAGTCCACGGGAATGTAGAATTAGAGAGCCCTCTCCCAAGATGCTTGATGTTGATGTTGAAGAGGGTGTATAACCTCCAAAGCATATCTTGGTTGAAGACTTTGAAGAGGTTGATCAAGAGATGGATTCAATTATTGAGGAGTTCCTATCTACAATTGAATCCCCTCCCATTGGGCTTGAAATTGAGGTCAAAGAAGAAGATGAACAACCTCCCATACCTTGGTAAGCAATGAAGAAGAGATTGAATTGGAAGCGAGCTACCAAGAGGAAGAGGTTGAAATTGAAGAAGCTTGTGAAGAGGTGGAGGTAGTCAAAGAAGAGCACAAGGGAGTGGAACTTGCAAGATCATTAGGACCACCACTTCCTAAGTCACCATCCAATACAACATTCAAGTGGGTAAAATTCTTATCCCTAAGCTTTGCTTTCTCACTTGAATATGGTTTGATTGAAAATGATGGTCAACTTAGAGCTCGTTGTGGAGTTAAGAGTAGAAGAGAGTTGTGTAATGGTTGGAAACACCATTCTAAGTTCATGATAGTTGCATGCTCAAAGTTGAATGGCAATGGTTAGTGTAGAACCAAATTGCATGGGTCTAAGAGAATGTTTGGATGCTTAATTGATAAGTCTAAGGTCATGCCACCTAATTGGAATCATGATGATCAATTTGAAGATGGGTGTCAAAACAAAGTGTGGGATCCTGGATCGCACAAGGAGAATCAAATTTGGGAGCCCATGGCTTGTGTGGAACTCCATCAAGGCTTGGAGTTATCATCTTTGAAGACTAAAGCTTATTGGAGATTCAAGTATTGGTGGATGTTTAAAGATAGCTTCAAGCACAAGCCACCTTAAGAGGAGCTCCCCATAAGTCCAACTTAAGGACAATAAACAAAAGTGCTATGTGGGAGACACCCCACCATGGTAATATCTTTTCATTTTCTCTTTTGTAAATATTGGTAGAATTAGTTTATATTCATATTTAGAGTAGTTTGTTGAGTCTATTTGGTAGTCTAATATGTTAAATAAGGTTTTAGGGTGTTTTGGTAGCTGTTTAGAGGTTTGGAAGGCTTGGTTTGGTGTAAGAAATTGGAAAAATTTTGAAAAATAGAGCACCAACCCGCGCGTGCGCGCGCCTCGAGCATTTTCGATCATCCACGCGGACGGGCCATGTACGCGTACGCGTGGATGCAAAAACTCCACCCCCAGCCAAAAACCCGAGAGTTAGGCCTGCACTGTGCAAACATTGGGCCTAAGGTACAAACCAACCCGTGCATGCGCGCACCTTGCGCGTACGTGCCCATAAGCTAAATGCGCAATGCACGCACATGCACGCTGTGCGCGCGCGCGCCGATAGCGTCACCTACCCCCCTGGTATAAAAACCAGAGAGTTGTGCCAAAGTTGTGCCTACTCTGTGCCCGCGACTGACGCGCAGACGCACTTCACGCGTCCGCACCGATCGCCACCTTCATCATGCACACGCCCGCGCACTGTGCGCGTCCGCGTCGCAAAAAAAAATTCTTTTCTTTTATTGCATTTTCTTATTTTCATTTATTGCATTTTAATTTTGTTTTTATAGCTTGTTCTTATCTTCTTTTCTAAATTTCTTATTTTAATAATGGTGTTGACTCCTCCTACTCAATTGTTGAGAATCTCTTGGTTAATCTTGGTGCTTCTTGACTTGTTTGATATTGTTGGGTGATGAAACTTTTAAATCAATGCTTAATCTTGTATAACTCTTATATTCTTTATGCATTGATATGAATTTGCATGCCTTTCATGATCCACTCTTTCTAGTTGAACTTGATGCTTTTGAATGCTCTTCATGCTTTGACTTTACTCTTGCATCAAGTGTTAGTTAATATGCCTTAGCTTATATTATTTTCTCACTCACATGTTGTAGCTACCATGTAGTAGAGAACCATACTCTTATTTGGCATTAGCCCCCGCCTATGTTCTACTTGCTTTGCTATCTTTGTTGTAGGCTTAATTCTGTTTCTTTTTCTTTCCTTTTAGGTTGGCCACCAAGAAGGAAAGGAATGGAGAAGCTTCAAATGGGGCAACAAACAAGTTCACCCGCACAACCTTTTGAAGGAGCTCATCAATTGTAGCAACCCGTCCACCTTGCTTTCCTTTGCATGCACCGAGGACGGTGCAAATTTCTAAGTGTGGGAAGGTCGTCCGACCGACCTCCATGGGTAACAACTTCCTTTTTCAACACCAATTCTTAATTTTTTGTCTTTGTCAGTTAGTTGTTGCATTGCATGATAGATTGCATATTAGTTCGAATTTGTACATATTTTTACAACTTCCTTTTTATGTTAGGACTACTTGGTTAGGGTGATGAGTTCTTTTCCAGGAAACTGTTTTTAGGGCACCCTACCAATTAAAATTTTTTTGTGATGAACTTGCTTGAAGAATTTATTTTGGAACATGGTTTTTGAGCTAAGAACACAAGCATGTGAGTTTTGAGCTTAATTATGTGGTTACATCATATAACCACTTATTTTCATTTTTGTGTGCATTATTCTCTTTCTATGATTGTAATATTTGATTTGTTTTATTCTTTATGTCCATTATTCCATGTATACATGCATTTATATGATTGAGGCCATAATTTCATATAGCCCACTTACCCAAATAGCCTACCTTTCATCAACCATTGTTAGCCAATTTTGAGCCTATTTAATCCCTTTTGTTCTTAATGTTAGCACATCACCACTCATAAGCGAAAAATAATAAATGTCCTTAATTTGGATCTTTGATTAGCTTAGGCTAGTGAGGGTGTGTATCATTTGGGTATGGGAAACTTGGGACATTGGTTGAGGTAAAAGTGTAATTTTTTTTTGCTAAAAATATTGGGAATTGGGTACATATTCATGCATTATACGTAAAACCATATGCATTGATACGTTTGTATATACTTTAGAAAAAAATGATGATAAAGAAAAAGAAATAAAAAGGGGACAAAAATGCCCCAAAGTAAAGTTCAATGAAAATCAATGCATATGGAATGTGAATTAAAGAGAATGCATGAGTATGTGAAAAAGTGGGAATCATGGGTAGCTAAGTTGTGTATTAGAATTGTATAGGTTGTTATATGTGTTTGGAAAGAGCTTAGGCTAATCAAAGATACAAATTTCAAGCTCACTTGACCACATGCATCCTAACCTTTACCCTAGCCCCATTACAACCTATGAATAAGTCCTCATGATGAATGTATGCATGCATTGAATAATTGTTGCTTGTTAGATGAAAAACAAATCATGGAAAGCATGACTAGAAGAGAATTGAGTGGATCGACCCTATACACTTGAGCGACTAGAGCGGATACACTTCCAGTGAGGGTTCGATGCTCAATTCCTTGTTCCCTGCTTTCATGAGCTTTCTTCTTACAAGTCTATTTGAACTTCATTGTGATATTTGAATTGGTAGAGTTTGAGTCGTCATATGACCTTTGCCCCCTTGCTTATATATGTTCTTGGAGATTGGTTTGCTTTCAACCAAGTAGGTAGAACCATTTTGCATTTAGTTGCATTCATATAGATAGGTGCAAATAGTTTATTTGCATTGAATAAATGTTCATATCCTTTTCTTGTCCTTCTTTATATAGATAGGTGCATATAGTTTACTTTTCTTGCACTCTAGATGTTTGATAAAATATTTCCTCTAGTTTTTGAGTAGTTCTCTTAGTTTATGATGTTAATTTCCCTTTTACGCTCTCTTTTAGGTTCATGGATGCTTATGTTGGATTTAGATCCCTTTTAATGAAATTTAATGTTTGATGTTCTTTTAATTGATGATTTAAGTTGTTGATTTACTTTCCTTGTAATTTGTAGTTGGTAGATTTATGATTCTTGCAATTTATGACGTTTACTTTTCTTGCACTCTAGATGTTTGATAAAATATTTTCTCTAGTTTTTGAGTAGTTCTCTTGACTCTTGGCCTAGGCTAAGGGAATTGAGTGACCTTGAGTCATTGGGTCTCATTGAATTGGTGATTTGAGAACCCTTGGTGATCAATTTGATACTCATTGATGCCAACCCACTACTAATCTAATTAGTAGGTAGGTTGGGACTTATGGGTTGATGTGATCAAGCCTATTTGACGTACTTCAAGCCTAGGAGTAGATATTACGTACTTAAGGCTTTGGAAGTAGACTTAATAGGTTGGCCTCTCATAATTATCAATATATGGTTTGTAGACAAGGATGGTGATCTCAATTATCTATGTCTAGCCAAGAGCTCTTTTTCCTTTATTTTATTAGTTCTTGTCATTTTACCTTCTTGTCATTTACTTTTTTTTTGTCAAACTATAAAATCAAACCCCCCTTGCATCTTCATAGCCAATAATTGACCACTTCATTGCAATTCCTTGTGAGACGACCCAGAGTTCAAACACTTCAATTATAAATTCATTGGGGTTTGTACTTGTGACAACTCAAATTTTTGATGTGGGAATTGTTTGTTGGTTTGGAGCTATGCTTACAACGAAGTAATTCTTTCTATAAGAAGAAATTCTAGACCGACACGACAAAACTCATCTATCACTAACCTGACATGTCTTGGTAGCTAACAATTGGACGGTCCCTGTGAGCGCGCATCCCCAAGCTCAAAATTATAATGGGGGAGAGCTCATCCGGAAAGGTATAAGTGTCCGGCCATACTTATGACGCAGGGTCAACAGAATTTCGGATCTGAACCTGGAGCAAGTGGAGCTGACCCACTGCATCTACCCAAGGAAATCCGAAACTCAAATAATTTCACAAATCTTAAATCATTCTCGACTGGGAGCAAGTGGGGGCTAACTACTGTATCTACCCCAGGAGACTCAAATCAAACTCGGAGCAAGTGGATCAATGCCACTATATCTACCCAGGCAGGTATATATATATATATACATCAATCAGAATCAATTTCATTATCCATCTCATCCTCAATCTTATCATCGATCTCATTCTCAAACTCATATCAATCTCATTCTCAATCTCATATTCAATAGTATTTAAACTCACTCATCATCATCTTTCATTATCATATTTAATTACCATTAATCATCACAATCACCCTCATCATACATTACTCCTCGTTTTGTTTATTATCATCTAATTCACTAACTCAGCTCTTTAGGTTTCGTTCTCAACTCCTCTATCCTTAATTCCATCGACTTTAAACTCGTATAAGAATTATAAAGATTTAGAAGACTCAAGAAATGGTTGAAATCTTAAAAACTCATTTTTCAAAAAATTGGGGTGGTCGCATACGCAGCCCATGTTCGCGTACGAACGAGTGTTGGTAGTGGCCAACACCCGCGTACGCATGATGAGTTCGGCGCACGCATTACATATCAGAACTTGAAAATTTCTAATATGTTACAGAAACCAATTCTTTCAGCCTAAAGTTCAAACATTCATAACTTTTTCCAGAAAACTCATTTTTCAACCATTCTTGAACCGGTGGAAAGATCGATAACTTGATATTCAGAAAAATTCAATTTTGTAAAGTTTTTCCAACTCCGAGGGTCGAGTCATGACCTACTGAAGTTAGCCAAAAATCAATTTGAACAATAATATATAAGTTACCAACCTTTCCAAAGATTCACAAGCCTTATCAGTTTCTACTCAATATAATGATTCCAAAACCTTCCCAAATCACTCTTTCATAATCGACCAAACTCAAATAATCTAATTCACGTCTCAACTCCACGATCAAAACCAATTATCACTAATCACATCTCAATCTCAAGCATGACCTTCAGACTCACACTTCTATTTCCAAACCCTTAAATTTATAATTAATTTACGTATTAATATCCTTAGCTAGTTATCCAAATCTCTTCTCGTTGTCATTAAAATCACATAAATTAAAATCATAAATCAACCAAATCATAATGTTTGAAATCATTTAAAACATTCCAAACTTTTCTCTTTTGACAATTAATTCAAACCAAACTCATTTTCGAAATTATAACCAAAACAATTACAAATTTTTGGAAAAATTTTGGCAGCACCTCCCTTAGAAACTGGAGTTTGCCACCCATCACGGGTCCTCTCTTTTCAATCCTCAACACAACCAAAACTAGCAACAATCAAGGGTCACAGCAACGATGACTTATCTGACATAAATTGGGATTCAAGCGAACTTGATATTAAATGAAATTAGAACATAATTGTTAATAGAGTATTGCGGTAAATAGGAACGGAACCAATTAGTCTTACCACGAGAAACGAAGCAGGACGATACCGTAACCGTTTTTATTTTAATCATACAATTTCTGAAACTCAAACCTGGGATATTAACATCACGAAATTCTCAATAATTTGTAGTCGAATAATAGTGGTAAGGGTTTCAAGGCTAGAATAACTCACTGCAGCTAAAGAGAAATGAGGCAACAGAGCAGTAGCAGCTCCGGCAGCTACCTTGAGTGACGGCGGCAACCCGAATCTCTACTGACAGCAACTGTAATAACCAGGCAGTGACAATAATATTTCTGGAATTCAAAAGGACAGAAACCAAACTCAAAAACCTTACCGACAATGGACCTCAGCTGCGCTATTTTCTGACAACAGAGGCTCGGCCACCCTCCTCCAGCAGCGGCGACTGCACACGTGACAGGGACTGTGCGAGACTCGGCGACAGTGACGCGACGGCTTGCCTCCTTCCTTGCGTCGCACCGTCTATGTCTCTCTCAATCTCGGCATCGCTCTCCCTTTCTCCTTCGAGCTCGACGGCATCGGACCCATGACGGTGGCGGCATTGAGGATAAAAGGCACAAACACATCTGCGACGATGCTCTCCTTTCTCTCTTCTCCTCTCCGCGTTGGCGCCAGCAATGATGGGCAGTTTGGCGGCGATGATGACACGATGGCCCTACAGCAGTGATGCCCGCCGGCGCCGTCCTCCCTCTCTTCTCCTCTGTCTCTGTTTCTCCCTCTTTCCCGCAGCTCTCTCTTTCCCTCTTCTTGCTCCCTTTTCTTTCTTTCTTTCTTTGCTGAAGGGTGGCGGTTAGGGTTATAGGGGTTAGGGTTTTGCAGGTTTGATTTTAGGGTTATGGTTTTATTTAGGGAAAATGTGAAATTAGGAATTTTTGGGAAAATTGGTATTTGGGTTTTTTTTAATAAAACTAGGGATATTGTATTAAATTAAAATCTAATTTAATCCCTAAATATTACTTTAAAAATATTATTTAATTATTAATTTGCTAATTAACTCTCAATAAAGTATTCTAATTTAAAATATAAGATAATGTAATTAATTTTTTTTATTTATAAAAATTAAAGTATTAATTTCCAAAATCTCAATTATTTAAACTAAATCATATAAAATTCTTATTCTTTTGCAACTACTAAACTTTATAACTTAAACATAGAAAATTATTCAATAATTATAAAAATAGAGTAAAGTATCGTTTTTGTCCCTAACGTTTGGGGTAAATCCTATTTGTGTCCCTAACGTTTAAATCGTCCTATTTGTATCCCTAACGTTTGTAAAAGTGATTCAATGTTATCCTGCCATCAATTACACATCATGAACGCTTTAGTTTGAGTTTTAAAAATCTCTTCTTGAAGTTAGAATACAAATGTCTGGGATAGAATCGATGATCTACTCCGAAAAATAGCTCATCAAATGTTAAAACTAATTCCTACAACATTTATATAATTCACTTTTCTGGAGACATAATTGAATGTAAACACAAATAGTGGGTATAATATTAAAATTGAATACATCCAAGTGAGACCTAATTGAGAATGAATACATCCAAGTGAGAGTAATTAAAAAATATAATCTGATTTGTTAGTATAATTGATAGTAGGATAACATTAAATCACTTTTATAAACGTTAAGGATAAAAATAGGACGATTTAAACGTTAGAGATACAAATAGGACTTACCCCAAATATTGGGGACAAAAACGATACTTTACTCATAAAATTAAGTAAAATTCTAATTTAATTATCAAAACCTGATTTAATTTCTTTTCATAAAATAATTTCTGAAAATAAAGTCCTTGATAAATAAATAAATTGAAATTAGCTCACAATAAGATTTTTCGAAAATTCTGGGTCTTACATTCTACCCACCTTAGAAAAATTTTCGTCCTCAAAAATTAAAGTAATACTCGAGATATTGCATAATTTTAATACTCTACTTTTGGATACTTTAGAAAAGCAAGAAGTCTTGACATATAACTATATATACATATAAATTTTCAAATACCGGATATGCCATACAACTTAGATATAAAGAAAGAGTGTGGTTTTAAGCAGAAATTACAAGATAGGCTCAAAACAAAGAGGTTACGTAGTGTCAAGACTTTACTAAAGCTTGAAGAAATGCCATAAGGTGTAAATGTTCAAGGTGTGTGTTTGCAAAACAATGTGGTCAATAGGCCAACATTCTAGTTTCCTTAACTAATCATGAGGTCTCAACGTCCCACACTTTAACATAGCTCACCATCACAATTCTCAACTATACTTTATCGAACGATTCATCCGAAAGTTCTCAACCTCATTAATCACTTCTCAAACCCATTACCAATCACAAGCCTAATACCAACAAAACTCTTTCGCGTAAATCCAAGATCCACAACATCCTGTGGCATCACACACTTACAAGTTTCACCTTTTGCATTCACCAACCGTGTCTTAAGAACTAACATATCGCTTGTTGTATTTAAAGACCACACGTGACACTAAAATAAATCTCGAGTTTACTTAAAAAGACACAAGACTTTAGAAAGGAAAGGCAAGTGTCAAGGACAATACTCATAAATATTTGAAAGAATGAATGCAATTACAGGTAAACAAGGATGCACAAGCAATGAAGTTTGCTAGAAAGAAATCAATTGACAACTTCAAGGATAACTCTTAAATCAAAGAAATTTAATAAGATCAATAAGAAGAAAAACAAAACATTAGTTTGAAACATATTCAAGCCGAGTCAAAGAAGTATGAGATTTTATAGAAGAGGAATGATTAAAGACTATAGTGACGCATTACTACGGAACAACTTCAAATGATCACGAGGGTTTCATAGTTCGTGGAGGAATATGGAATCAATAGCCGTGTTGTAAGTGTCTTAACATAGTCAGAAGTGTAAGCAGATCAGGATATGCGTAAGATACAAATGGTAAAGCAAAGAAATTTAAATTACATCTCAAGAAAAAGAGAAGGATAAACGACACATCAAATTAAATGGCACGATTTAGAACGCATAAGCCAATACCGCATAATTAAAAGAAGCACTTTACATTTTCAAGGATTCAAGGGTCAGTGTCGTACCAAAACAATTTCAATGTCATGTCAAAGAATACAAGATTCATGAAGAGAAGTATAATGACAAGGATAGACGTTATTAAAGATTCAAACAGTAGTTTACAAATAAGAGGCCGACGTATGGAGAGATTAAAGAACTTTAATAGAGATGATTAGAAGAAAATGGTGCATTCATTAGAATTGAATTCAAACTGAATTTAAAGTACAAGATTTACAATAAGAGAGTGACCAGAGTCAAGGACGTCATTTACAAAATTCAAGAGAATGTTTAGGAACACAATTGAATGAAATATCCACAAAGAATAGATCAACTTAAGAGGAAGATCATCTTACCTAGTAAAAAGAGAAGATATGAAATAAACAATTGAGGAAATTTAACAAAGTATAGAGGTTTGCGTTACCTCAAAATATATTCAGGTTGAAATAAGTTACGTGAGGGTTGTAAAATGAAGGTCGTTTAGAATAAAAGCAAAATCTTCCTTCAAGAAACTTAGAGTATACTTAGGTACATGACCAAACAAAGATATGCATAAATTGTAATAGGGTCGGAAGAAAAGAAGAAGTTGTTTTACATCAAAATGATTTCTAAGGTAAAGATAGAATATGTAAAGTTTAAAAGATGGAATTTAATTGGACTAAGAACCAAAAGTAATTTCTCAAGAGTCTTAAAAGGTACTTAGGTGTTTAGTCAATTAGAGGTACGTAATGAAATTGCGGTAAAGTTGAAAAGAATTCAAATTTTGTTTCAAAGGAGAATTTGAGATAAAGTCTCAGAATACATAAGCTCTCAAAATTCATATGAGTAAGGGCATGCTAGATTCAAAACATCTTCATTAAATTTAAAGAATGACTCTGGATATAATCAAGCAAGAGAAGATTGATTGAAAATTTCTTCAAAGAGAATCCAAAACTTCTTTAAAAAGGTCTAAAACCAAAATTTTGAATGTATTATTGAAATCGCAACCTCATAAAGATATTAAAAAAGATTGAGAAATGCAAGGAAGGAAATTCATTCACATTTCAAGAAAGAAACTTAAATCAAGTAGTTCAAACAGAATTCAAAAGGCATGACAGATCGAACAAGTTCTCAGCTGATCTAAATGAATACAAAACTCATAAGGAAAAACAACTCAGCCAACAGCAAAATCTCAAAGATTTCAATGATCACTTTGATGCATCAAACAAGTTCAAAGCACATCAAAGAGTACATGAGTCAAGAAAAAGAGTTTAAACAACATAAGGCAGATATCCAAGGAATGTAAGCAGACATATGCAGTCAACATCAAACGAGTATGCATATGCACAAGGAACAGGGTTTGAGAATAATCAGTTTACTTTTCAAAAAAGAGATCTCAAACAGGAATTTCAAAGCAAACCATGAAAGAACACGTCACAAGTCATTAGCAAAATTTCAAGACACATAACAGAGTAACCTCGAGAATTAACTCCTAACATTCCCAAACCCGTAAACCGCATCATTTATTAATCCTATTTTATCTATGATAACCCATTAACTTCTCGTACACATAAACCATCAACATTAAGTTGGCCAGACTTAACATCAGCAGATATGCAACGGTAAGCTAATAGCGTTAATCAATAGACAGTCATGTGCATAAAGTTCTAACTCTCGTCATCAGGACAAGACCTATAACATGACAGATACTCAGTGTATGCAACGAAGTATAGTCAGTCCACTCCCAAGCTCTAATCAGGATGAACTACTCTGATATCATAATGTAACTCCTTTACTTTTAGCACCTCATGATCGCACTAAAGGTTCAGGCGTTACTTACCTCTAATCTATTAATTTCATATTATAATTATTTAATATTGAGCTTTCGCGAATAAAAACCGAATCCTTAGTTACGAAATCAAAAAGCCTTTACTTTAATTCACTTAATCACACAATTATATCCACATAATAATAAATACATAGAATTATTCAAAACTCAAAATACAAGTCGTGCCCCTCTAAAATCTCAAAATGACAATTGACGAGGGATAAAATCACAACTAAACCATCAAACAGAAAATATAACATATATATAAATCTTGTAGATCGGTTGCGGCTTTGCGCCAACGCTTTCTGAACCTGTTACTGAAAAGAAATCATGTAGGGGGTGAGAACATCGTCCTCACAGGTTCTTAGTAGGGACGGGAATATCATCAAAGCAAAGAAATACTTGCAAATAGAATAATTTTCATTACAAAAACAGATTACCTTTGAAATAATCTTTTGGAAAAGTTTTGCAAAAAATCTTACTTTAAAAGGTCGTAAAGAAACTCTTTTAATTTACAAGCCCAGCAGGTGAATAGTTTAAAGGACAAAAGAACCAAAGACATGCCTGAGGGCTTTCAGCCCCATGACTTACCCCACTCAAATCCAAAACTGGGTATAACTACAACATACACACTTAAGCTTTTATCCAACATTCTACTCAGCCTATCTCTTTTCATTTACACAGTCTATCCGCATATAACTCAGTAATTCAGTATTAAAACTCAGTTTTCAACAAACATCCCATCATCAACATCAAGAATAACCCTCAGCGTCACCATAGCTAGCATGAGGGATCTCTCAGTTGTCAAACACAGACAAGACAAAGCAAAGCATACACAATTAGATAGTACAGATAAAGCAATTAGGTCAATTAGCAGATAGATACAATTATTCAATTAGGTAAACCCACAAACAAGAGTCACCCAAATAATACACACAAATGCAAATGATGCATGTCTGCCCTATGGCTAATGATATCATCTGTCGGTTATATAGCCAACCCGACATGTCCTGGTAGTTAACCATTGGACATTCCCTGCAAGCACACATCCTCAAGCTCAAAATCATAACCATTCAATATATATATATATATATATATATATATATATATATATATATATATATATATATATATATATATATATATATATATCCATGGGGGAGAGCTCATCCGGAAAGGTATAAGTCTGGCCACATTTACAACACAGGGTCAACAGGATTTCGGATCTCAACCTGGAGCAAGTGGTGCCGACCCATTGCATCTGCCCAAGGAAATCCAAAACTTAGATAGTTTCACAAATCTCAAATCATTCTCAACTGGGAGCAAGTGGATCAATGCCACTGCATCTACCCAGGCAGGTATATATATACATACATCAATCAGAATCAATTTCATTATCCATTTCATCCTCAATCTTATCATCGATCTCATTCTCAAACTTATATCAATCTCATTCTCAATCTCATATTCAATAGTATTTAAACTCACTCATAATCATCTTTCATTATCATATTTAATTACCATTCATCATCACAATCACCCTCATCATAGATTACTCCTCGTTTTGTTCATTATCATCTAATTCACTAACTTAGCTCTTTAGGTTTTGTTCTCAACTCCTCTATCCTTAATTCCATCGACATCAAACTCGTATAAGAATTATAAAGATTTAGAAGACTCGAGAAATGGTTGAAAGCTTAAAAACTCATTTTTCAAAAAATTGTGGTGGTCGCGTACGTAACCCATGTTCGCATACGAACGAGTGTTGGCAGTGGCCAACACCCGCGTACGCACGATGAGTTCTGCGCACGCATTACATATCAAAACTTGAAAAATTCTGATATGTTGCAGAAACCAATTCTTTCAGCCCAAAGTTCAAACCTTCATAACTTTTTCCAGAAAACTCATTTTTCAACCATTCTTGAACCGTTAGAAAGATCGATAACTTGATATTCAGAAAAATCAAATTTTGTAAAGTTTTTCCAACTCCGAGGGTCGAGTCATAACCTGCTGAAGTTAGCCAAAAATCAATTTGAACAATATATAAGTTACCAACCTTTCCAAAGATTCACAAGCCTTATCAGTTTCTACTCAATATAATGATTTCCAAAACCTTCCCAAATCACTCTTTCATAATCGACCAAACTCAAATCATCCAATTCACGTCTCAACTCCTCAATCAAAACTAATTATCACTAATCACATCTCATTCTCAAGCATGACCTTCAAACTCACACTTCTATTCCCAAACCCTTAAATTTATAATTAATTTACGTATTAATATCCTTAGCTAGTTATCTAAATCTCTTCTCGTTGTCATTAAAATCACATAAATTAAAATCATAAATCAACCAAATCATAAAAATCCGATTCTCTTTGAAATCATTTAAAACATTCAAAACTTGTCTCTTTGACAATTAATTCAAACCAAACTCATTTTCGAAATCATAACTAAAACAACTCCAAATTCTTAGAAAAATTTTGGCAACACCTCCCTTAAAAACTGGAGTTTGCCGCCCATCACAGGTCCCCTCTTTTCAATCCTCAACACAACCAAAACCAGCCTCTCAATTTAACATTTCCAAATCCGTTATTCAAAACCATTCATTATCATTTCAATATAAAATCCAAAAATCAACGTATTAAATCAATTTTACCAGAAACTCAGAAATCAACCAATAAACAACAAACATAACCTTTCAATCACAGTAGAAAATCATTTACATCACAGGCATTCATCTGCTAAACTTATAAGGTATTCAAAGCCCAAAACATTTTTATTTTAAAACAAACCCCCTACCTCAAAAGTCGAACCCCTTTTTATTCTTAACTTGCGGCAGTGACCTCATTGACTTTCAGGCAATATCAACAGCGACAATCAAGGTTCACAGCAACGACAACTTATCTGACATAAACTGGGATTCAAGTGAAATGGATATTAAATGAAATTAGAACATAATTGTTAATAGAGTATTATGGTAAATAGGAACGGAACCAATTAGTCTCACCACGAGAAACGAAGCAGGACGATATCGCAGCAGTTTTTATTTTAATCATACAATTTTCAAAACTCGACCTCGGGATATTAACATCACGAAATTCTCAATAATTTGTAGCCGAATAATAGAGGTAAGGTTTTCAAGACTAGAATAACTCACTGCAGCTAAAGAGAAATGAGGCAACAGAGCGGTAGCAACTCCAGCAGCTACCTTGAATGACGGCGGCAGCCTGAATCTCTACTGATAGCAACTGTAACAACCAGGCAGCGACAATAATGTTTCCAGAATTCAAAAGGACAGAAACCAAATTCAAAAACCTTACCGACAATGGACCTCAGCTACCACAGCACTTTTTTCCGGTGACGGAGCACGCGACGGTGACGGCGCGAGACTCGGCGACGGTGACGCGATGGCTCGCCTCCTTCCTCGCGTCGCATCGTCTCTGTCTCTCTCAATCTCGGTGTTGCTCTCCCTTTCTCCTTCGATCTCGACGGCATCGGACCCACAGCGACGGCGGCAGCGAGGATAAATGGCGCAAACACAGCACCGACAACGCTCTCCTTTCTCTCTTCTCCTCTCCACGTTGGCGCCAGTAACGATGGGCAGCTGGGCGGCGACGACGACACGACGACAGTGATGTCTGCCGACGCCGTCCTCCCTCTCTTCTCCTCTGTCTCTGTTTCTCCCTCTTTCCCGCCGCTCTCTCTTTCCCCCTTCTTGCTCCCTTTTCTTTCTTTCTTTCTTTCCTGAAGGGTGACGGCTAGGGTTAAAGGGTTAGGGTTTTGTCGGTTTGATTTTAGGGTTATGGTTTTATTTGGAGAAAATGTGAAATTAGGGATATTAGAAAAATATAATTAAATTAGGGTTATGGTTTTATTTGGAAAAATTGGAATTTAGGTATTTTTAATAAAACTAGGGATATTGTATTAAATTTAAATCTAATTTAATCTCTAAATATTATTTTAAAAAATATTATTTAATTATTAATTTGCTAATTAACTCTCAATCAAGTATTCTAATTTAAAATATAAGATAATATAATTAATTTTCTTTATTTATAAAAATTAAAGTTTTAACTTCTTATTCTTTTGCAACTACTAAGCTTTATAACTTAAATGTAGAAAATTATTCAATAATTATAAAATTGAGTAAAATTCTAATTTAATTATCATAACTTGATTTAATTACTTTTAATAAAATAATTTTTGAAAATAAAGTCTTTGATAAATAAATAAATTGAAATTAGCCCACAATAAGATTTTCCGAAAATTCTGGGTCTTACAGATGACACTAGTAATATGGACAACTCCGTCCAAATGATAAAGATGGTCTGGGATATCTCTTATTAGCAAAGTATTTGAATGTTGGAGTCTTTGGGCTGAGGTATCTCTGGAATTTGGTGGGATTGAATTTTTGAATTGTAGTTCAAATGAGCTAAAATCAAACTCTATTTATAGCAAAACTATTAGTAAATCGAATGAGACTCATTCGAATTACGATGGGCGCACATTGTATGTAATTTGAAGCTGCCTAAATTGAATTACTATGTGTAGCAAACTATGGATAAATCGAAACAGGTTGTTTCGAATTATTGTGGGCGTACGTGCATGGGCAAATCGACCTATACTACTTCGATTTACTAGCTGAATCACGTGCATGCATAAATCAATACAATGTGATTTGATTTACTATGATACGTTACATGCATGCATAATTCGATTCACCCTGCTTCGATTTGCATGTTTTCAACGTAATTCGATTTGGGCTGGTTCGATTTAGTAGGAAAATTTGTAAATCGAACACGCCTCATTCGATATATATAGATACACCCATTTGGTAGATCAACGTAACGTTTTTTGGTTTGGGTGATGATTTGTGTAATATAGGGTTGCATTTGGTTTATTTATGCATTTTACCCTATTTTTAAATAGTGAATAATATGAATAAATAGTAACAAGTACGTATATATAAATAGTAATATACGGTAATTGTAAATAGTAAAATATAATATCTGTAAATAGTAAAATACAGTATCTATAAATAGTAAAATATGGTATAGCAACATATAGAAAATGACAGTTTGGCAAAATATTAGTATTGACAGAAAATAACTACAAACATAGTGTCTACTCTTAGATTGATTCTAATGAATGGACGGTTATTTTATGTATCAACTATTTTTTGGTCGGTATAGTTATAGCAGTAACTGAAGTTTCACAAAAGTAAAGATATTTTAATCTTTGACAGAAACTCTTCTAAAAAACTTTAAGAGAAAGAAAATAACATTAAGAGAAAGAAAATAACATGTGTATGTGTGTGGTACGAAGAATTGAGAGAGAGAAATGGGTCCATACAGGGGAGGGGGAGGTGCTGTTCGTAGAGGAAGAAGAAAAGAAATTTAATAAAATATTTGATGCACGGGCACCGGTTGCCATGAGTCCGCGAATGGTAATACCTCACCAATAGAGAGTGTAGGGCAAGGCGAGTCCAGCCTTCACAGCCTTGGCAATGACGTGCAGGAGCATGACGCCGCTCTCCACTGTGATGGTCTTGGCCTCTGCATCGACCTTGAGTACCTTGTTGAGACTGTTGGTGCTTATGAGCAAGCTATCTTTGCCGTCCAGGCATGCCAGCTTGGGGATATGCTGTGGGAGAGTAGCGGGTGGCGGCTTTCATCTTTCTGTTATTCTTGGTGGCTGTGGCCACTATGGATATGAGCTTTTCTCTGTGCTTAGGTACTTCATCTCTCTTGCTTCGCAGATTCTTCTATTAGGGAATATGCCAATGAAGTTGGTTATCGTGCAGTTTATGTTCTTTGATGTGCACTTTACTAGGTCCTCTAGAGGGCTTGATATCACTCCGTTATTCACACATAGGACCATTATTACAAAGATGACAACATGATTGGATTTCATCTTTCTAGAGTACATCATTGTATTTTGTACTTTGTGATGATGCTATCTAGCTAGGTTATTATTGTTGAACTCTGATGATCTACATTTATGTACTACTAGATAATCAACTAGGGTATTAGCCAACTACAAACAAGTATTAGTTGGGCTGCAAAAAAGATCAGAAAACACAAAATATGTAATCCATCCCAAAATGTTAATTTTACTACCACAATAAAAAAACAAAAACCATCTAAAACCCTAATCACTTCACTTCACTCTCCCACATCTTTCTTCCAAAAAAAAGCCTCCTTCCGCAGCGCTTTCCTCCGCCGTGCATGCACTTCCTTCTGCCGTGTGTGTGCTTCCCTCTACCGCGCCCTTGCTTCTCTCCGCCGTGCATTCGCTTTCCTCCACTGTGCCTTTGCTTCCTTCCGCCGCATTGTTGCCCCTCTTCCGCGTGTCTCTCTCTGACGTGGTCAGCCTCTTCGCCTTGCTCATCTTCCTTTACACATAATTATCAATGACAGAACCTTATTTTTTGGAGGTTTTGGATGTTGACTTTTCAGAGTTTTTAGATGTTGATGATTGTTATGTTTGATTTTTTGGATATTTCTTGATTTAAGAAAAAAAATCCAAAACAAAAAAAAGCATCCAAAATATAATAAAAGAAACATATAAAACTAAATAAAAAGAAACATCTAAAATTATTATAGAAAGAATATTTAAAACCTAACAAAAAGAAACATTTGAAATGTAGCAAAAAGAAATATCTAAAATCATTGTATAAGAACTTCCAAAGATCCGGAGAAGAAGTCGTGGAGGTAGGCGTAGAGAGAGACGCAGAGAGAAATAAGAAGAGGAAGAAGAAGTGACATGGAAGGAGAGAAGAGAGATGAACGGGGTGGACGGGCATGTGGTTTTTTAGCGTAAAATCAATTTTTAAAATTTTAAAACTGTAATTTTTTGAAAAATTAACTGCTTAGTTACATATAGAGTTGGTTCGATAGACTTTTTCTTTTTTGACTAATATGGAGAGAATGGAACCATGGAACCAAAGAATATATTATATTAAAGGATTTTTTCTGAAATAAAATAAAAAAATTATTATTTTTTCAAACACGATTTTTGAACTTTAATTCTCCAAATACGATTTTTTTTAGAGCAAGTTCGCTGCATCCGACGAACTCTATAAAAATTATAAAGTTCGTCTTACCCTCTCCCGAACTCCATTCAAATTTATAGAGTTCGCCTTACCCTCCCCCGAACTCCATTCAAATTTTTAAAAAGCTTTTAATCCATATCGTCGTCTCTAAAATAGTATATAGATCTCCAAACAGTATATAAGAGTACACAAAAATACACCGACAACAAACATGGCTTCTTCAAGGATTTTTTTTAATTATAAATTTAAAAAAATAAGCCATATTTAACAATGATAAATATATCAGATTGAGTTTAGAAAGTTAACAATGGTAACTATTATCATCATCTTCACAGTACACATGAATAAGGCGTATTTTATTTTTGGAAAATAGTTATTTTTTTTAATTTATAATTAAAAAATTCTTGTTAAATATAGCTTATTTCGATGCACATGTGTATTTTTGGAAATGATGATAATGGTTGCGATGGTTAAATATGGCTTGTTTTTTTAAATTTATAATTAAAAAAAATCCTTGAAGAAATCATACTTGTTGTCTGTGTATTTTTGTGTACTCCTCTATATACTGCTTGGAGATCTATATACTATTTTGGAGACGATAATATCGATTAAAAGCGTGGGTTTTTAAAAATTTGAATGGAGTTCGGAAGAGGGTAAGGCGAACTCTATAAATTTAAATGGAGTTCGGAGAAGGGCAAGGCAAACTTGCTCTAAAAAAAATCGTATTTAAAAAAATTAAAATTTAAAAATCATATTTGGAGAAGTAATAATTTTTTTTATTTTATTTCAAAAAAAAATCCATTATATTTGAGTAATGTTATATGGTTAGTATGTTTTATTTTTTTTATCGACAATTACTTAATAATATTTAAAAATATTAGTTAAAAGAATAATAATAAATTGTTAGACTAAAAATATTAAGCTAATCATTTAAAACATTAATTAATATAAATTAAAATTGTCCGCCTTTAAATTATTTTCATTATATTATAATGAATAATAATATATCGTGGGGAGCAATGGGGAATTGAACGCATGAATTAAAATAAGTCTGTTTCTAGTAAATATATAAAAATAGAAATATTTGATAATAAAAAAAATTAGTTAAAAATAATAAAAATTTGTCTTATTTAATATTCATTAATTTACTAAATAAATAAATATTTTAATAAATATTAAATAAGACAATTCTAACTGTTTTTTTTTTATCTCCTTAATATTATCAATATAAAAAATATTAAACTCCTAATATTTGTGAACATTGATTTTCTCGTTAAGTAGCTTGTAATTAAACTTTTGCAAATTTACCAGCTAGTTTTATGTACCAAATTGAACGAACTAATTACTTGTAAATATGAATAGGATTACAGTAGGATAAAAAACTTCATTAATTCAAATAAAATTTCAAGTTTACTATTTTAGTCAAAATTTAATCTTTCAATAATAGTAGTATCAAAATTTCTAAATCCACAAATAAACACTTTTTAAGTTTGAACTAAATTCACATAATTTTTACCGTTTTTTTTTTTCTCTCAACAATCATCTTGTGTTTTGTGTATGGTTTATTTTTTCAATTAAATAGGGTAAAAAAGAGAAAATAGATAAATGAAAAATGAGTAACATGAAAAACTAAACCTAATTAACAATAGAAAAAAATATAGAGAACTAATTAGCCAACATTAATATTTATATTTATAATTTAGGATTTAATTATAAATTTAAAGATTAATGATAATAGAATTGGTAGCTAAATAGATAGTCACAGCAATGTAATTGCACTCAACGATTCAATTTAGCAATGGGTAAGCCTAAACCCTTATTGTTGCGTGCTGTTACCAAATTCAATTTGCATTGTCCCTGCCCGCCCCATCAGGTGCTGCAGAGAAACAGAGTATTCCAAGCCAGACAGCCTTTTAATTCAGCCTTCATTCAATTTTTTACTCTAATAATATTATTGAATTAATTTTTTAATTAAATCATCTTTCTATTTTTTAGCTAAATGCATTGTTAAATATATTTAATTTAATTTTTATTAACTAAATTTTTTAACTTCCTTTTCTGAATTAAAGTTGTTATTTTTGTAATTTTATTTTTATTTTTTCTTTCTCAATTTACCGTGCATATATCGTCATCATTGTTGTATTATTACTGTATTTTCGCCGTCATCACTTTTTTTTATTAAAACAAAGCACATCTTTCTTTTTTCATTGATAGTTGCATTTGCATATCTTCTTTTTTACTAATAAACATTAGTTTTTTTCGTATTATAATTTAATTAAAATAAAATAAAACAAAATGACGAATTAATATATACATAGATTCTCCATGCACGAGAAGTGTTGGCTTTATTCTCTAACCTTTCTTGCTTTTGTTAATAATCTATAAAATATATTATAAATTCACAATACATCTAAAATAATACAATAATATACAAAAAAAAAAAAAAAAAAATATATATATATATATATATATATATATAATTAAAATTCATTTAAACCCTTAGTTATTATATTTTTCTTTAACATAATATAAAAAAGTTAGCACACTATATATTACTTCGGTCTATAAAAAAAAGTTCATACCTTTATTTATGTAAAGGATAGTTGTAAAAAACATTTAAAAATATTATAATAAATTATAATGACACATTTAAATGAATCAATACATTTAAAAATATTATATTAAATTATAATGCACATAAAATATTTTTGAACATATTTAAAATTCATCCTAATTTATCCAAAAATTATTATTATCAAGTAATTAGAATTTGATATAATTATAATACATCAAATTTAATAACAAATCTAAAATAATATGATAGTATATAAAATATTTTTTGAACACCTTCAAAACTCATACAAACTCATGGTTATAATTTTTATTATTAAATTTTTGAGAATACTACATGACTAGCAAATATTATTATTTTTTGCCAGTAATAATGTGTATCTAGCTATATTTACAAATATTTTGCACATAACAAATATATAATTTGTATCTATATTTATTATAATTTTGCACACATAAATCAATACAATTTATATCTAAATTTTTTTTGAATTTACACACATAAATTAATAAAATTTATTTATTAAAAATAATTTAGTATTTATACTAATTAAATGATGACAAAAAAATACTAAAAATTGTTAGCTCCAAGAATTTTTCTAAATCTTTATTATTACACATCTTTTTTTTTCCAAAGATAATAGGTTATATTTCATTAATTATTAAAAAATGAAATACAAAGATATCCAAAAGTAGAACAGCATAATAAAATGTGGGGATTTCCCAAAAACACTACATTGAAGGTATTCATCCAATGGTGCGTGATCGAAAAACGAAAAAAAAATCTTAAAGAAGAAATAATGATAAATCAAATTGAATGCAACTAAGAGCTTGTCTCATGGAGATTACGACCTAAACTGGGAGTTCTTTGGATTTCACGAAGTAACTTGACAGAGCTTGCTAGAATGGCAGACAGCATAGAAGTAGAACCTTCAAAAATCAACTGGTTGCGAGCTTTCCAGCAATTCCAGCAAATGATGGCAAGCAATTGAGGATTACGGTCAGCATTCTTCAACGGGTTAAGTATCTCTGTTGATGCAGTCCACCATGTCCAAAAGTCGTTAGAACTCTGAGGGGGAAGACAGTCACGAAGATAACTCTGAGACCATACGTCTTTAATTCTAGAGCAATCGATCAGACAATGAGTGACTGTTTCCGTTGCTTCATGACAGCAAGGGCATATTGGTGATATAGATGGGATGCGGTGATGAATCTGAGCAAGCACCGGAAGTCGGCCATGGAGAGTTTTTCAGATAAATAGCTTAATTTTGTGAGGCAAGTTCAACTTCCATAGATCAATCTACGGCTTTTTCTGCTGCATATAATTAGGGCAAAGCTCCAGAGGCGGATGGTAAAATAAATAGCCAATTCTATAACCTGAAGCTGTATCATATTGCTTAGATTTGTTCAAATCTCATTGCAATTTGTCCCTACTCTGCTGAATTTTAACTGACAAAATCCTGTTTGCAACGTCTTGGGGAAATAATTCTTGAATGAGATTCTGATTCCAATTTCTATCTTCAGTAATTAGATCTTTAACTCTTGGAACCAACTCAGAAATAGCCTGTCTATTTGGCATGTCAGAAATCATTAAAGGATACGGAGGAGGCAGCCAAGGATCCTCAAAGGTTCGGATATTCTCACCAGTACCCACAACTCAATTAAGACCTTTTTCAACAATCTTTCGGCCTTCCAGTATGCTCCTCCATCCCCAAGAAGGTAAGACTCCAATTTCTGCCGTTATAGCATTACCATTGCTAAAGTATTTACCTCTTAAGATTTTGGATAATAAGGAAGTAGGCTGTGTTACAAGTTGCCAAAACTGTTTGCCTAAAAGTGCCAGATTTTGGATTCTGAGATCTTTAAATCCAAGGCCTCCTTCTTTTCGTGGGCGAGTCATAGTGTCCCAGCTAATCCAAGCCATCCTCCTTTCAGAACCTTTTTGTCCCCACCATAACTGAGAAAGTAGAGAGTGAATTTCCGAAATTAAACCATCAGGCAACTTAAAGCAAGACAATATATAAATAGGAATAGCTTCTCCCACTGCCTTAAGCAATACGTGTCTACCACCTGACGAAAGAAGATTGCGCTTCCATCCTTGGATTCTTTTCCAAACCTTTTCTTTGATCATACTAAAAGAAGCCTTTTTCGATTTAGAGACTGTAGAAGGCAAACCAAGGTATTTATCCTGAGCCCCAATATGATTAATATTCATAGAGTTAGCCAGTAGTGTACGAGTAGTGGACGGAGTGTTGTGGCTAAAGAATACAGCAGATTATTAAGATTTACCCTCTGGCCACTGATGCTTTCATAAGAATTCAATAAATGCAAGATATTTGAACATGCTTCAGGATTAGCCTTACAGAATAAAATGGAATCATCAGCAAACAGGAGGTGGTTGACCTTGGGACATCGCATATGTATCTGAAGACCCTGAATTAGTCTGTTTTGTTCTGCCTTGTGTAACAAGAAGGAGAAACCTTCTGCACAAAAAAGAAAAAGATAGGGGGATAGAGGATCTCCTTGTCGAATACCTCTATTTGGTTTGAAGAAACCATAAGGTTGTCCTTCCACAATAACAGAATAAGAAACAGTTGTCACTAATTCTCGAATCCACATGATCCATCGGGAGTCAAAACCAAACTTCTCCAATATAAACCAAAGAAAGTGTCATTCCACCCTATCATATGCCTTACTCATATCTAATTTTAGCGCCATTTTATTTTCGAGACCCCTTTTTGTTCTTCAAGTAATGCATACACTCGTGAGCAATTAGGATATTATCAGAGATTAATCTGCCTTTAATAAAAGCACTCTGCGTAGGGCTAATTAGTCTATTCATCATACCCTGAAGCCTATGTACAAATACTTTGGAGATAATCTTGTAAAAGACTGAAGATAGACTTATTGGTTTTATCTGAGTCATATCTTTAGCATCAGAAATCTTGGGAATAAGACAGATCTGAGTGTGGTTAAAACCCTTCAAGATTCTACCCCCAGAAAAGAAGCTCTTAACTGCTCAAAATACATCACCACTAAGTATGTTCCAGAAGCTTTGAAAAAATTTTGCTGTCATACCATCATCTCCTGGAGCACTTTGAGGATGAATGCTAAATGTTGTGCGTTTCACTTCCTCCATAGTCACTGATCTTTGAAGCCTACGGTTCATGTGAGCTGTAACCTTAGGTTCAAAATCAATAAACAGAGGTTCAGGGTTCTCATGACAAGTGGAGGAAAAGATGTCCTTGAAATAAGATTCAGCCACAGAAGCAATACCAACATTTGAAGTAGCCACTTCACCATCACTGCCAGTTAGTTGCCAAATTCTATTCCTTCGGGTTCGGTTTCTAAATTTCTGATGGAAGAAAGCTGTATTCTGATCACTAGATTTGAGCCATTTGACTCTAGACTTATCTTTCCAATAAGATTCCTCATTTTGCAATGCTTTTTCAAGTTTGTCCTCTATTTCTGAAATGATGTCGCCTCCATGAATTCCTGCTAAACGAAGTTCCTCTAATTCCGACTGTAGTAAATCAATCTCCACCTTCGAATTAGATCTGTGTTCTTGCTGCCATCTGACAATCTTATGCCGACAACGCTTTATTTTTTGAGCTAGGATATACATGGCTGAACCATCAATCTGTTCATGCCAAACCTCTCTAACAATCTGCCTTATTTCATCATTGGAACACCATCTTTCTTGGAATTTGAATCGGCGTTTAGATCTCTCAGTTCTCGGATTAGAGTATAGGAGAAGAGGGCATGATCCGAGCCTGATTCTGACAGTCTAAGAACCGTTGCATTGGGATAGAGTTGCTGCCAATCAACTCCTACCAGGAATCGGTCCAGTCTTTCCTGTATCAACTCATCACCCCTCCGTCTATTTGATCAAGTGAATGGTCTTCCGACCATACCAATATCAATCAGGGAATTATCATCAATAAAACTATTAAAGGTTTCAATAGGAGAAGGAGATTTAGCACCCTCACCTTCTTTCTCCAATTGATTAGAAATGTCATTAAAATCCCCCATTAACACAACCTTACCATCGAACTGTTGGGTGACTGAAGTTAATTCAGCAAATTGAGCCATTCTATGTTGATCATTTGAACTGAGATAAACACCTAGAACACCATAGGGATCATTAGAACCAGCTGTCAGAACTGATGCCGCAATGAAAAATCTACCATGCTGTAAAATCTGAACAGTGCAACCATCCCTCCATGCCATTGCCAAACCCCCTGATAATCCATCCGGATCTACAATAAACCATTCCTTGAAACCACAAGATGTTAGTTTTCCTTCAACTTGTCGAGATTGATTTTTTGTTTCACAGATAAAACCAACCTCGGGGGAGTAGGATTTGCAAATCCCTTTAAGATTGTGGATTGTCAGGGGCCTCCCCAAACCCCGACAATTCCATGAGAGCAGTTTCATATTTCTTTGGGTGCCACTTGAAGGCCGGCACCCTCCACCGTCATAGCAATTATATGAGGGTTCTGAGTCTCTTATTTGTTGCTCATGGTGTAGAGAAAATCAGAATTGGTATTCAATGATTCCAAAGAGACATAAGATATATGGAATGAGTGAATTAGAAAACGGAATGAATTAAAAGAGGAATGAATTGGGAGAGAAAACGAAAATTAGGGAGCTAAGTGGAAAAGAAATTAAGAAAAGAAAGTAGAAGAAGATGGAAAAGAGTTTGCCGAAGAAAAGACAAAAAAAGGTGTAACCATGGAGGCGGTGCAGTGAAACTGTTGGTTTATGGTATAACCAGAAATATTTAGGACAGAGATATAAGAAAAATACGTAGGTGAAAGGAATGGGAATCACTCATTTTTACTTTACTGAAGCAGTACATTTATAGGATTTTAATCCATGACACTACCACATCACCACTAAACTAGGAAGTGGGATGAACAGAAACTGCCACATACCCACTAGATAAGGAAGTGGAATAACAAAAACTACTTTTCTCCTAAAGTGCAGGAACCACTAATTGACTAAAACAACAAACTGAAACAATAATAAAAAAAACTTAATGCAGTCCAAAAGCAAATAATTAACACTCCTCCTTGCTTTAGGATCTGCAAACTCCAATTTTCTGCCTCAATAGCTCAAACTTGCTGACAGGAAGTGGCTTTGTAAACAAATCTGCCAATTGATCTTCTGACCTGCAATAAACCAAAGTTATTTCTCCATTTTGCTGCATCTCTCTTAAGAAGTAGAGCTTGATGTTAAAATGTTTAGTCTTGCCATGACACACTGGATCCTTTGAAATCGCAATTGCTGCCTGGTTGTCGATAAACACTTCTGTCTTGTGATTCTGTTGGAGATGTAAATCACATAAGATCTTTTTCAGCCACAAAACTTGATTTACAGCTGCTGTTGCTGCTATGAATTCAGATTCTGCAGTGGATTGTGCTACTGTCTCCTGCTTCTTTGTGCACCATGAAAAAACTCCTGAGCCTAAACTGAAACAATATCCGGAAGTGCTCTTCATGTCATCAATGGATCCAGCCCAGTCACTATCAGAGAATCCACACAACTTGAAATTTTGACAGCTCTCAAACTTCACACCATAATCAACAGTACCTTTAATATATCTCAATACCCTTCTTGCTGCCTTTAAATGCATTTCACTAGCACAATGCATAAATCGCGAGAGAAGACTTACAGCAAACAAAATGTCCGGCCTTGTTGCAGTGAGATACATTAAACATCCAATCAAGCTCCTGTAATAGCCTTCATCAACTTTATCAGCACCATCTTCTTTGCTCAGCTTCTCCTTTTGGTTCATTGGTGTGCTAACCGCTTTGCACTCCTCCATCTGGAATTTTTTTAAGATTTCCTTAGCATATTTTTTTTGACATATGAACACATCATCCTCATTTTGTTTGATCTCAATTCCAAGAAAATAAGACATAAGACCAAGATCAGTCATTTTAAAAACTTGCATCATTTCTTGCTTGAATTCTTCAACCAAACTTGTATCATCTCCAGTTACTAAAAGATCATCAACATAGAGGGAAACTATGAGAAAATTTTTTCCCTTATGTTTTACATAAAGAGTGGCCTCAGACAAGCTTTTTACAAAGCCTATGCTCAATAGGTGTTCATTTATCCTACTGTACCAAGCTCTTGGTGCTTGTTTTAATCCATAAAGGGCTTTTTTTAGTAGATAGACTTTATCTTCTTCTCCATGCATAACAAATCCCTCTGGCTGCTCCACATATATCTCTTCTTGTAAAACTCCATTTAAAAAAGCTGATTTGACATCTAAATGGAATACTTTCCAGCCTTGTTGAGCAGCAACTGCTAACACCAATCTAATTGTATCTAATCTGGACACCGGTGCAAACGTGTCAGAATAATCAACACCAAAAATTTGTGCATACCCTTTTACTACAAGTCTGGCCTTGTATTTATTGATAGAGCAATCCGCATTAAGCTTTGTTCTGAACACCCATTTAACTCCAATAACTTTTCTGTCTTAAGGCTTGTCAACCTTTTTCCATGTGTTGTTTTTTTGAATCATTGAAATCTCATCCTCCATTGCCTTTTTCCATTTTGGATCCTTGAGTGCTTCTTCACAGCAACTAGATTCGCATACTGCTACATTGCATCTTTGATAAATGTCTGACAGCAGTCTTGTGCCTCTAATGGGATGATCATCTTCTAATTCATTTTGACACAACTCTGTTGTTTGGTTTCCGCCATAATCATCTTCAATATTGTTACAAGGTTCAATTGTTTTTCGTGGGTTCTTCCAATCCCATTGTTGATCTTCATTGAAATGCACATCCCTAGACACAGTCAACTTTCCAGATTGAGGATGATACACTTTGTAGGCTTTTAAAACAGAACTATAACCCACAAAAATACCCAGAATTGCTTTCTTGTCAAGCTTGTCGCGCTTAACCTGTGGAACATGTGCAAAACAAACACAACCAAACACTTTAAGAAAGGTTAGTGAAGGCTTATATCCATACCAAGCTTCAAAAGGAGTTTTGTCTTTCAAAGCCTTGGATGGAAGTCGATTTTGAAGAAAAACGGCTGTGTTGGCCGCTTCAACCCAAAATTCTTTAGGCAATTCCTTCTCATGCAGCATGCATCTGGCCATCTCCATTACTGATCTATTTCTCCTTTCACTAACTCCATTTTGCTCTGGAGTGTATGGGGTTGTGAGTTGATGTACAATACCAGCTTCTTCACAAAATTGATCAAATTGTGTTGAGGTGTACTCCTTCCCATTATCTGATCTTAGAAATTGTATCTTGCACCCACTTTGAGTTTCCACCATATTCTTGAACTTTACAAAGACTCCAGCCACTTCATGCTTGAATTTCAAGAAAAAAATCCAGCACATTCTTGTAAAATCATCTATGAAAAGAATAAAGTATAGACTACCTTGTAACGATGGAGTTCTTTGAGGTCCTGCCACATCAGTGTGGATGAGTTGCAGCTTTTGAGAGGCTCTCCAAACTGTTTTGGGAAATGACACTCTGTTTTGTTTACCAAATTGACAGGCATTACAATTTGGCAAATGATCAGAGAGTATTGGTAGACCTTCAATCATATCTTTCCTCTTCATGTTCAGCATCCTTTGAATATGACAGTGACCAAGTCGCTTATGCCAGAGTTCAGTGGGACTGACTTGGGTGATGTAAGCTGTCTGCTCCTCCACAATTGGATCAAATGAGAAGCTTTTTCCTCTCATTTTAACCCTTAAAATCTCCCGACCGGTAGTGTCAAAGATAAGACAATGTAGATTTTCGAAAAAAACTTTAAATCCCTTTTCTAACAATTGACCCACACTAAGCAGATTTTGGTCAATGTCAGGCACATACAGAACATCTGAAATGGTTTTCATACCTGAGCTAGTTGAAATTACAATTGTTCCTTTTCCTTTTGCAGAAATATAGTCACCATTCCCAATTCTGACTTTTGAGAATTTAGCAGGCTTCAAATCCTTGAAAAGAGTTTTATCATATGTCATGTGGTTTGTACAACCACTATCAATCAGCCAGCATTCAGAACTACTCCTTGCTGAGAAGCATGTTGCCACAAAGATTTGATCTTCTTCATTTTGCTCTACAACATTGGCATTAGCTTCATGTTGTTGAAATTTGCCTTTGCAAATTACAGCTTCATGTCCAAGCTGATTGCACTTGTTGCACTTTGCGTCTGGTCTTCTCCAACATCTGAAGGGTGGGTGACCCATTTTGCCACAATGCTCACAAGGTGGGTAATTTTTCTTTTTACCTTTGTCTTTGCTTTGGCTGCTTTGACTACTTCCAACTTCATGATGCTTGGCTGGTAAAGCACCTTCAACCACGTGATTTTGTCTCATAAGCCTTCGCTGCTCTTGGGCCTGCAAGGCATGTAACACTCCTGCTAAGGTGATTTTGGACAGATCCTTCGTATTCTCCAAAGTAGTTATTGATGCTTCATATCTCTCTGGCACTGTAACTAGAATTTTTTCCACAATTCTAGAATCAGTGAATTCAGTGCCGAGTAATCTAACTTTGTTTGCAATAGAAAGCAACCTGTCAGAGTATTCTTTGATTGTCTCAGAATCTTTCATTCTCTGCATCTCGAATTCCCTCATCAAGTTGAGCACTTGCATGCCTCGAATCCTCTCATCCCCTGCGTATTCTTCCTTTAAATAGTCCCAAATTGCTTTTGGTGTTTTGAGAGTCATGATTCTGGTGAAGATTATTGATGAAACACCAGTAAAGAGACATGATCTTGCCTTTGCCTTCCTTGTTTTTTTCTCCTTGTGCAATTTTATTTGAGCCATGGTAGGATTGTTTGGTAGCGGAGGAATTTCGTAATCCTTTTCCACGGCTTCCCAAAGGTCCAATGCCTCCAAATAAGACTCCATTTTAACTGCCCAAAGGTCATAGTTTTCTCCATCAAAGGTGGGCGGAGCAATTTGTGAGAGACTTGCTTCACCTTCCATTTTCACAGGCCCCGTAAGAAGAATGTTCTGATACCAGTTTGTTGGTTTATGGTATAACCAGAAATATTTAGGACAGAGATATAAGAAAAATACGTAGGTGAAAGGAATGGGAATCACTCATTTTTACTTTACTGAAGCAGTACATTTATAGGATTTTAATCCATGACACTACCACATCACCACTAAACTAGGAAGTGGGATGAACAGAAACTGCCACATACCCACTAGATAAGGAAGTGGAATAACAAAAACTACTTTTCTCCTAAAGTGCAGGAACCACTAATTGACTAAAACAACAAACTGAAACAATAATAAAAAAAACTTAATGCAGTCCAAAAGCAAATAATTAACACTCCTCCTTGCTTTAGGATCTGCAAACTCCAATTTTCTGCCTCAATAGCTCAAACTTGCTGACAGGAAGTGGCTTTGTAAACAAATCTGCCAATTGATCTTCTGACCTGCAATAAACCAAAGTTATTTCTCCATTTTGCTGCATCTCTCTTAAGAAGTAGAGCTTGATGTTAAAATGTTTAGTCTTGCCATGACACACTGGATCCTTTGAAATCGCAATTGCTGCCTGGTTGTCGATAAACACTTCTGTCTTGTGATTCTGTTGGAGATGTAAATCACATAAGATCTTTTTCAGCCACAAAACTTGATTTACAGCTGCTGTTGCTGCTATGAATTCAGATTCTGCAGTGGATTGTGCTACTGTCTCCTGCTTCTTTGTGCACCATGAAAAAACTCCTGAGCCTAAACTGAAACAATATCCGGAAGTGCTCTTCATGTCATCAATGGATCCAGCCCAGTCACTATCAGAGAATCCACACAACTTGAAATTTTGACAGCTCTCAAACTTCACACCATAATCAACAGTACCTTTAATATATCTCAATACCCTTCTTGCTGCCTTTAAATGCATTTCACTAGCACAATGCATAAATCGCGAGAGAAGACTTACAGCAAACAAAATGTCCGGCCTTGTTGCAGTGAGATACATTAAACATCCAATCAAGCTCCTGTAATAGCCTTCATCAACTTTATCAGCACCATCTTCTTTGCTCAGCTTCTCCTTTTGGTTCATTGGTGTGCTAACCGCTTTGCACTCCTCCATCTGGAATTTTTTTAAGATTTTCTTAGCATATTTTTTTTGACATATGAACACATCATCCTCATTTTGTTTGATCTCAATTCCAAGAAAATAAGACATAAGACCAAGATCAGTCATTTCAAAAACTTGCATCATTTCTTGCTTGAATTCTTCAACCAAACTTGTATCATCTCCAGTTACTAAAAGATCATCAACATAGAGGGAAACTATGAGAAAATTTTTTCCCTTATGTTTTACATAAAGAGTGGCCTCAGACAAGCTTTTTACAAAGCCTATGCTCAATAGGTGTTCATTTATCCTACTGTACCAAGCTCTTGGTGCTTGTTTTAATCCATAAAGGGTTTTTTTTAGTAGATAGACTTTATCTTCTTCTCCATGCATAACAAATCCCTCTGGCTGCTCCACATATATCTCTTCTTGTAAAACTCCATTTAAAAAAGCTGATTTGACATCTAAATGGAATACTTTCCAGCCTTGTTGAGCAGCAACTGCTAACACCAATCTAATTGTATCTAATCTGGACACTGGTGCAAACGTGTCAGAATAATCAACACCAAAAATTTGTGCATACCCTTTTACTACAAGTCTGGCCTTGTATTTATTGATAGAGCAATCCGCATTAAGCTTTGTTCTGAACACCCATTTAACTCCAATAACTTTTCTGTCTTGAGGCTTGTCAACCTTTTCCCATGTGTTGTTTTTTTGAATCATTGAAATCTCATCCTCCATTGCCTTTTTCCATTTTGGATCCTTGAGTGCTTCTTCACAGCAACTAGATTCGCATACTGCTACATTGCATCTTTGATAAATGTCTGACAGCAGTCTTGTGCCTCTAATGGGATGATCATCTTCTAATTCATTTTGACACAACTCTGTTGTTTGGTTTCCGCCATAATCATCTTCAATATTGTTACAAGGTTCAATTGTTTTTCGTGGGTTCTTCCAATCCCATTGTTGATCTTCATTGAAATGCACATCCCTAGACACAGTCAACTTTCCAGATTGAGGATGATACACTTTGTAGGCTTTTAAAACAGAACTATAACCCACAAAAATACCCAGAATTGCTTTCTTGTCAAGCTTGTCGCGCTTAACCTGTGGAACATGTGCAAAACAAACACAACCAAACACTTTAAGAAAGGTTAGTGAAGGCTTATATCCATACCAAGCTTCAAAAGGAGTTTTGTCTTTCAAAGCCTTGGATGGAAGTCGATTTTGAAGAAAAACGGCTGTGTTGGCCGCTTCAACCCAAAATTCTTTAGGCAATTCCTTCTCATGCAGCATGCATCTGGCCATCTCCATTACTGATCTATTTCTCCTTTCACTAACTCCATTTTGCTCTGGAGTGTATGGGGTTGTGAGTTGATGTACAATACCAGCTTCTTCACAAAATTGATCAAATTGTGTTATACCTTAGCTTGTATATTTGAACTTAATGGGGCAAGAGTTTTATGAAAACGTGTATTCTGAGTATGAATTATTCAAAGATGGATATTTTTATTTCGTTGCTATCCTTCGCTAATTAATTAAGAGGACCCAGGTCGATTAAATTGGCTCTGTATTTTACAGTTCCATATATAATAAAATGATTTTTTTTTTTCAGATTTCCGTTTGCTTACATGTGGAAGGTTCCTTTGTTTTTTTCACGGTGCACAAAAAAAAAAAAAAAAAGTTATTTCCCTTCTCTTGCCTCGTCCAGTTTAGACGACTAATAGCAACAATTGAAAGACATCACAATTTATAATACTGAAGATTAAATTAATTACGTTATATTAAATGTATTTTATGTTATTTTCTTTATTTAAAGCAAAATTGTTTATGTTTCCACTATATCGTCTTAATTATTAGATAAAAAAGCAACTAATTTGCAATTAAAGAAAAATTTAAGTCAATTATATCGTAAAAAAACTTATATATATTATGAAAATTTAAGCGCAACACATATAAGAATGATAAAATATCAAAATAAAAAACACATTAAAATTTGACAGTGATAAAATTAAATATGCTTGAACAACAATTTACTCACAGACACTCAAAAAAAAAAAATTAATTACTCCATTTATTCCTATAATTTTTTTAAATTTATAATTAAGTTTCTATATTTTTTTAATTAAATTCTTGTATTATTTTTAATTTTGTAATTAGGTCTTTTTTATATAAAAAATATTAAAATTAAGAGAATATTTTTTCAAAAAATATGTAATCAAATATCTAATTATGTTCTTAATTCTAAATACCTTTAAGTTTTTTAATTAACATCAACTAATTTTAATTTTTTTTATTTATTTTATATTTAAAATTATAAATTTTTAACCTTAATTAGACTGTAAATTATAATTTCTAAACCCTAAATTCTTCATAAAATAAAAATTTTTAGAATTAAAAAAATTGACTAATGTTAACGAATTAAAAATTAATTTCTAATACTTTTTGACATAAAAAGAAAAAGAAAAACATTTTTTTTTTCAATTAGTAGAAAACATAACATTTAAGTTATATTTGTTTCTAAGCATAAGATGCTAAAATATAAACACAAAAATATAAAATTATATTTGAGAGATGTTAAAAGAGACAGAGACATACCTCAAAATATGGAATTAGTGTATTTTGTATCTTTACGAACAGAAATAACACAAACACTAATTTATAATTATAATTTGTTTTTTTACTAAGAGATACAATTTATTTTTTTATATTTTTTCTTTCATTATTTCTATTATCTTTTTATAATTATAATTTTTATTATTATATTTTTCTTCTTAAATATTTTGGATAAAAAAATAAATTAAATTTTTAAAATTTATTCTTTCTTATATTTAACTTATCATCAAATAAAATAATTTTGTGTCTTTATTCTTTATATCTCATCCTCAAAATCTTTATCTTATTTTGTTATGAGAATCAACGTGTCTTATATTATGCACGCTAGACTGCTAGAGTCCCTTGGGATGCCTAGTCATACGAATATTATAGCCCATGTCTTCAGTTTTTACAGCCTCACTCTTCTTAATTTTGTTGTTGTGAGGCTTCAGCTGCTGCGATTGTTTTGGTTAAGTTCATTCCCTTGGAGATATTCTTAGGTTTGCTGAGATCAGCCATGTAGATCGATATATCAATCAATGCAATCGATCATAATAATAGTAATAATCACTACCAGAAATGCGGTGATTAGCCACGGAAAAAATCGTGGCTAAAATCAAGAAATTCCGTAGCGATTAAGCTTTAACAACGAATACATTTCCGTGGCTAACAAGGACGACGCCTTTTCAGTTAGCCACGATTTTCATCCGGTTAGCCATAGTTTTATGATCCGTAGAGACATCTGAATAGCCACGGTTTTTACGTTATTGGCCACACTCTAAACCGTAGCTAAATGACAACAGTGTAACCAAGTATAGCTTTGCGACAATTTTTCCGTGGCTAATATTGGTAAGCTGGGCTTTTTTGCCACATTTTTTCCGTAGCCAATATTGGTAAGCTGGGCTTTTTTGCTACATTTTTTCTGTGGCTAAACATTGTTGGGTTATTTAGCCACGATTTTTTCGTGGCTAATCATAAAAGATAAATTAAAAAATATATATATATAAAATAAAGATGCTACTTAGAACAAAATTATATTATACAAAATTAAAAAGATTAGCCATATCCATATAAGTAATATTTTTAGTAATAAAAATATGAAATTTAAGTAACAATGTTGAAAAGCAAATATCCTGAACTAAATGAGTTTAAACTATTACAAAATCAAGTATCAAAATGTATCATTATTAGATCTCTAAGGTCTTCATTGGAATACTTGCAAAAACATTCAAATAAGATTGTGTTATCTCTTAATTCATGAAAAAAAGTCCCAAGACATTATTTAAAATAATATTTTAATGTAGTTAAAAAAAAGTAGGAATGCATACCAATAATGCTGAGTTTTCATTTTCACAACATAAAACATCTTATTGAACCCGTCATCAATCAATATATATATTGCTAGACTTGATATCCTGGTGAACAACTTTCAATTCAATTGCTTCATACAAGTAAATGAGCAAGCCTGTCATGAATAAAGATAAAATAGATAGTGATATTAATGATATTTTCTCATATTAAAACTTAACTATAGTATTATTTAACGAGACAAACGAATACTATTAGCGAGATATTGGATTGCAATCAAAACCATTTAGAGAAAAAGAACTTAAAGTAAAAATAAAAATGTGTTAGAAATTACTAAGGTCAATATTTTAAAGTAGAAAGTTGAGCTTACCAGGTAACTATCGAATAAAACTTTCATGCGGACCTCCCAGGTAAGTGTCCCTTGTTCCATGGCAACATGCATCCATTACTCTAAGTTACCATTATTGACATATTCATCCATTAGCAGCTTAAATATTGAAACAAACACTAAAGCAAAAATACTATTGATAATACAAAGAAATAGATAATTAGATACTATGTACTCGAAAATTGTGAGAGCACATATAATAACTTAAAGAAGTGCAACTTTATTCAACGTTGGTATCAGGACCTTTAACACTGTCTTCTACTTAGTTCAAATTTATCCATATTCATATAAGTTTCAATAATTACAAAGTTACAAAGCTAAATTAAAAGTTGAACAATTTAAAATAAAACACAAACTTGCATGGAGATCCCAGCATCGACAAGAGACAAAGTTGCAGCATTGATACACACAGATCTAGTTCCTACACAGGAATATTGGGGAAGAATTAGTGAATGGTAAAAAAAAATAGTCTTTTAAATACAAAAAAAATTAAAGATTCAAGAGAATATTAGATAAATATAAAAAAAGCTGCTTAGGGTTCTTTCCATTCTTCTTTGTAATTCAGGATTACCTGCAAAATCTTCGATTTTCGCTATTTTGGGACCTTCTTTGGTAATTTAACGTTGAATTTACTAAGGATACAGAGAAAATGAACAATAGTATGAACTGTGAAGGAGTTCTTCCAATTTTCCAGTGAGTGGGCTTTACTTTGGTGTTGAGTGAAAATTACTTTTAAGTTTTTCGCCCAAAATTTCACTTGTAAAAGTTCATTTGAATTTATTTCAGTCAAGTAATTGAGATTTTTAATTTAAATTAATAGTTAACTATAAAAAATATATAAATTATAATATATACCATATTTCAAAGACGATACATACTAATTACTGTTACGTTAATTTATGTTGGATATTTTTTTTTACTAAATTGATAAAAAGATAATAAAAAAATAAAAAAATTAAATTTAGAAAAACTAATGCATATTGTAAATTAGAGACAAAAAAAATGTACTCTTTTTTATCATGAATTTTATATATACTTTTAACATTCATTCTCAATTAATTAAAGCAATAAGTATGTATTCTTTTTATACTATTTTAACTAATGCATCTTCTAGTCACAAAAAAAACTAATGCATCTTCGGTTACTCAATGCTGAATTTACTAAGGATACGGAGAAACTGAACAATAGTCTGAACATGTGAGAGAATTCTTCTGATTTTCTAGTGAGTGGGCTTTACTTTGGTGCTAAGTGAAAGTTATTTTTTTCCGTCTAAAATTTTACTTGTGTATTGTAAATGTTCATTTGAATTTATTTCAGTCAAGTAATTAAGATTTTTAATTTAAATTAATAATTAACTATAATAAAAAATACAAAATTATAATTATATATCATATTTCAAAGACGGTACATACTAATTAGGATTATGGATTTTAACTCGGATTTAAAAAAATAAAAAAAGATTGCCGGAGAAAAAAAATATTAAAATTTTGTAACTATTTCAAAAATAAACCTACGTTAACTTATGTCGGATATTTTTTTATTAAATTAATAAAAAAATAAAAAATAGAAAAATAAAATTTAGAAAAATTAATACATACTGTGAATTAGGGACAAAAAAATGTACTCTTTTTATTATGAATTTTATATTTTTATCATCCATTCTCAATTAATTAGAGTTATAAGTATGTACTCTTTTTATATTATTCCAACTAATGCATATCTTATCAATTGAAAATGGCTGGGAAGGAGAGAGAAAAAATCATCGACAAACTAGATAAGTCTGCACCCTTAAAAATTGAAATTTATTATTAAAGTTTAAATTTGGAAAAAATAGGAACTGCCTATAAAATTTTTGAAAGGGATAGAAAGAAACACTAGAAGCGCGCGTAATTTAAAAGTAGACATCGTTTGATTTCGCCACGGTGAACATTGGGTCTGTGGTAATTGAGAGAGTCCAATTCAAATTGGCCACAGACAAACAAGAACGTGAGAAATTTTTGCACAATTTAACCACGAAAAAGCAAAACGTTGCAAGTGATTACGACGATCATGAAAATTTGCCACTACTTCTTGTTCGTGAGTATTTTCCCGTGGTAAACTATCGTGTTTCTGGTAGTGAATATTGTGATTGTGATCAATGAAAATGTTCAATTTGAAATACAATATTCTTGTTTTGGTGTGCTCTTCAAACTCCACAAAATGACTATATATAGAGAGCGGCTAGGGTTTTATACATGACTGACGTGGCATATAGTAGCAATTAAAAGGGCAACTCTCCTTTGGCAAAATGTGCTTTAATTTGTATGTGTAACCTAACTTGTCAAAGGAGATAAGCACCATAACTGGTTTGATCCCTACTAAGAATTTGTTTGGATGAGTTTCTAAAAAAAATATTTTTTTAGTTATTTTTTTTAAAAAATCTTATCAAAAAGTAAAAATAATTTTATGTTTAGGTATAATTAACAATATAAAAGTACTTTTTTTATTTATTATGTAAAAAATATATTTTTTTTAAAAAAATATATTTTAAAAAAGATGTAAATTGTAACTTCTTAAAAAAGATTTTTTTCTAGTACTTTTACTTTTATTACTAGAAATCTGCCAAATACGTTAAAAAATAAAGAAAGAACTTTTTTCAATAAAAAAATCTTTTTTTATCAAGATAATAACATCCAAACAAACACTAAATATTTATTCTATAGTTCAACAGTACTATTAGAAATATAATGATTTATGTATTTTTTTTATAATTTAAAATTTTAAATAAAATAATTTTATCATATGATATAACATCAAAATTTTTATAATTTAAAGATTTAAAATTTATTTTTGTTTAAATAATAATAATATAAGACAAATAAATAAAATGGGATTATTTTTATTATTATAATGCTAAGGAGAAAAAAAAAACAGCCAGAACTTATCTTATTTAGTATTCATTAATTATCGTAATAATTAATAAATACTAAATAAGACAAGTTATAGTTATTTTTGGTTAATTTTCTTTGGTTATCGAAACATTTCTCTTTACTAATTAGAGAAAATATCATTCCCCTTCCCTATGAGATACTAAAATGTCACTCCCTTCCCCTCTATTTATAAAATGTATATTCTCCTTCTTTATAACTTTTAAAAAACTTCATCTTTAATTCATTTTAAATTTTGTGTGAATTAATGTTAACTTTATCCATTTTTCAAGAAAAAATAAATTATATTTTATAAAAATATCCTTTAGCAAAAATTTTATTTTTTATCATTATATTTTGCTTACCAAAATACTCTTTAATAAATTATTTTTTATTGATTAAATTATATTTTTATCAAAATATTTTTTAAAAAATTTAATAATTTAATTTTTTTAAGATATCCTTCAATAATTTTTTAATTATTAAATTATAATTTTACCAAAATTTTTGTTAACAATTTTTTTATATTTTACTATTAATTTTTCGATATCAATATATATTATTTTAACATCAAATAAAAAATCTTAGTAAGATTATTTTTCAATGTAAATATATATTAATTGTTATGTATATTAACAATAGTAAGATTTTTTTATTTAATATTAAAATAATATATATTGATATCAAAAAATTAATAATAAAATATAAAAATAATTGTTAACAAAAATTTTAGTAAAATTATAATTTAATAATTAAAAAATTATCGAAAAATATCTTAGAAAAAATCATTTAATTATTAAATTTTTTAAAAAAATATTTTGGTAAAAATATAATTTAATTAATAAAAAATAATTTATTAAAGAGTATTTTGTTAACCAAAATTTAATGAAAAAAATAAAAAATTTTTAAAAGATATTTTTGTAAAAAATAATTTAGTTTTTCTTGAAAATAGATAAAAGACATTAGTTAACACAAAAGAATTTAAAATAGATTAAAATGAGATTTTTTAAAATCTATAAAAGAGGAAAATATACATTTTATAAATAAAGAGAAAAAAATATTATTTTAGTATCTCCTAGGAGAAGAGTGGTATTTTCTCTACTAATGACCAATCATTGCACTGTTTTAAAACTACTACACAAAAGTCAAAACTCTTCCCTTCAAAAGGTTATGTCTTTTAATTTGCACCACTTCATATTGAAAAACCTCCCTATAAATATTAATAATTCTTCATAGCTCCATCATTCCATAACCATTTCAAGAACTAGAAAGATGGCAGAAAAAGAAACCGACCAAATTTCTTCATTACCCGAAGAGCTTCTTCTCAACATTCTTTCCTCGCTTCCTTTCAAAGAAGCAGCGAAAACATGTATCCTCTCCAAGAAGTGGTTCAAGATGTGGCAATCTACCAACACAGTGAAGAACAACCAACTCGAATGCAAGAAGGTAGAAGCTTATGGAGCCGTTGAAGTACCGCAAAGGAAGTCTTTCAAGAACTTCATCAAGATCTGGATCACATTGTACAAAAATCACCATCTCCACGACAAATTCACCCTCAAGGTTTCTCCTCCTTCGAACTGCGGTGACATCGTTGGAGCCTCCGTCGATTTCGCCGTAGAGGACGGCGTGAAAGATTTGGAACTCGATTTCGCCGAAGCGCAGTGGGAGGACGAACATCCTGAAGAGAATATCCACGATGCCTCGGTTGAATTTCCGAGACACCTTTACGAGAACAAGAAACTGCACCAGATGCTCGAGAGTTTGAAACTGCACTCGTGCAGTTTCGCGCCTGCAAATTTCGCCAAGTTTGTGGCACTGAAAGATGTGACTCTTGCTTGGATTCCGTTGCAACTGGAATCGATTAGGACGCTGTTATCGACGTGCGAGTGGATCGAGAGTTTGAGCCTGAAGAACTGTTGGGATATTGAATCCTTTGATGTAAAGAAATTGGAACTGAAGAAGTTGGTGATTGATAGGTGCATAATTGGAACAGATTATATTGGTTTTGAGGCGCCAAATTTGAAGGTTTTCAAGTACTGTGGTTCAGTGCCGCCGGTGTCTGAAGTGAAGGTGGAAGCTGGTACCATGGAGGAGGCAGATCTTGATTTAAGCCCCATGGATGAGTTCTTTGAATGTGGCAACGAACTTCAGAATTTTCTTCAAGATTTCTTTGCGGTCAATGTTCTTACAGTTTGCAGCGTGATTCTTCAGGTACTTCGTATATGTGTGTTATTGCAAAGGTTTCTTTGGTTTTGGGAATAGTAATAGTTAGAAATGGTAGACTGTAAGACTATATTTCATTACTAAATTTCTAGCTTTATATTTAAGTATATATACTAATACTAATATAGTAACTAAAACGTTTTTTATAATTTTATTAATTTGTTAATGAATGAAAGGTGATTCCTTCGGGAGATGAACCCGTGAGGCTACCAGGGGGTTTGAGGGTGAGACACTTGAAGATGAAAATCCAAATGCATCCCCAAGAATTTTGCGGATTCCTTTGGTTTCTCAACAGTTGTCCTAGGTTGACCAAAGTTACAATAGACCTTGACCACTGCAATATCCTCTCCGTGAGTCATTTCAAGTCAAATGCTTTTCATTTTAATTATAGGATTTAGCTATTTTGAGAAGCACGTTTTATGAAATATAATAATAACATGTTTTTAATTTCTGATATTTTTAATTTATTGTAATAAAAAATTTTATTTTTCAATATTTTTAATAAAGTTTTTATAATATTTTTACAATATGTTGTTACATATTAACAAGATTCTTAACTGTAAGCATATTATTAAAACTTGAATATAATAATAATAATTTTTTGTGTTAGCAGGAATATGAAACCCCTTATGATGTGGATCTTAAGAATTTCTGGAAGAGGTTGCCAGTGCCAACTTGCTTCAGAAGAAGCCTCAGGGAAGTGGAAATGAATGGGTTTATAGCAACAAGCGACCAACTCTATGCATGCTCCTATTTCATCAGTGCGGCTTCAATTTTGACGAAGCTCAGCATCAATGTCTTGAAGAACAAGAATGATGACCCTAACACGGTGGAGATGCGTCGTATTTTAGCATCGCAATTGCTCCGTATTCCAAAGGCTTCAAGAGTTTTGGCCATAATAATTCGTTGACTGTTATTATGGTTGGGAGAAAACTCTCTGTTAATAGATAATAGAGATGCGAGTTATATATATGGTTAAGGAGTACACTGATAAATAAGTCTGTACAGTAATTTTTCCCCTAATACCTGGCCTACTGATGAATTAGTAGATGTATCCTATGAAATTTTAATATAATATTTGGTAATTTGTGTTGTGATAAATATAAATTGATGTCCATTTAATATATTGTGATTTTTTTTACAATGTTGGGCGGTTAATTTTTTTGATACAAAAATTTAGTTTTTCAATAAAGACTAAACTTTATGAAGTTTGAAAAATAAATATTTTGTCCACGTATAAATAGTAATAAAATCTGAAGTATATGACACACAACAATAATAAAATACTTTTCTCTTTTTTTACATGCTACGATAATTATATAAACATTCTTCTCTCTTTTTTATATATACATTACTACATATTAGTAATATATATATGAATCATTTCTATTATATTAAGATATTAATTACGGTGAACATTAATATTAGATTTATTTTTTTACATTTTTTATTTTATATTTATTTTCTTTTTTTTATTTATTTATTTTACAACACACTATCAGCACGAGATTCTGATCAAAATTTAGGAAGACTCAGGTAATAAATTTTTATTATGTCAAATTAAAGCTCTCTTATCTTAAATTTAATACTCTTGATATATTTGAAAACAACTACTTATCATGGATACTAGGTGCCGAAATACATCTTGATTCAATGGATCTTTAGAGATGCCATTAAGGTTTCAAAAAGATAAAGCCAAAGTTATGATCTTCTTTCGTCGTCACCTTGACGGAAGATTGAAAAATAAATATCTCCCACTAAAACATTCTACAGATCTGTGGAAAAACCTTGAAAAAAGGTATAATCATAAAAAAAATAGTGATACTCCTCAAACCCAATATGAGTGGACACACTTACGTCTACAGGATTTTATATATATCCATAAATAAATACACAATTCAGCAATGTTCCGAATTACCTCATGAATAAAATTATGTGGGAAAAAGATAAATTATAATGACATATTAGAAAAAAATTTTTCGACCTTTTATGACTCGAATGTGCTCCTGCAACAACAATATCGAGAAAAAGAATTTAAAAAATATTCTGAGCTAATTTTTTGTCTTCTTGTTGCTGAATACAACAATGAGTTGTTTTTAAAAAATCATGAAGCGCGCCCAGTTGGCGTCGCCCCATTTTCTAAAGCAAATGCAGTAAATCATTACTTCAAAAGAGATAAATGGCATGATTTTGGTAACAAGAAAAATTATGTTCACAAGAAAGGATCTCATCAGAAGTGGGATAAAGAAAAAAAATAATGGGCAAAATAAACCAACAGTGGATAAATATTTCCATTGTGGTGGAAAGGGCCACGTATCTGTCGTACCCCAAGGCACTTAGTTGATCTTTATTAAGCATCTTTGAAAAAGAATGAAAAAGGAAAGAAAACAAATTTTGTTTCAAATGATGTTGCTAAAAATTACACCACTCATTATGAAGTATTTGATTTCTTTGAGGATCTTGAAGGAAATATTGGTCATCTGATCAATGATGAAAAAGTCTAATATGTGGGTTTGTTCAGTACTCATGTAAATAAATAATGTAAGAAACTTCTTGTTAAATTTTATTTTCTACGTGTTTGGATTTTAAATATGGATAAGTATTATTTTAGTCCCTAACGTTGAGGGTCAGAATCAAAACCGTCCCCAACATAATTTTTTATTTAGAATCATCCTTAACATTTTTTTCGTATTAAAATCGTCTTTTTTAACTTTTTCTGGACAAAAATACTCTCAACTACTATCAGCACCTTTACTTCTACCACCACCATTAGTACCTTTACTTCCACCACCACCAGCACCTTTACCTCCACCACCAAGAAAAACAACATCAATGAAATCAACATAAATTCAACAAATCAAGGAATCGAAAATTCAACAAATCAACACAAATTCAACAAATTTAACAATCAAATCAACACATAATAACATTAAAATCAGAAAACAACAAATCAAAATCAGAAGCAGAAGCAGAGGCAGTCACAGAAGTAGAGAAAGCAAAGGCAGTCACAGAATTAGAAAACTTATCATGCTCCTTGATTTTATTTCTGATTAAAAGCAAGAAAGCAAAAACAGAAGCAAATTCAAGAATCGGGAAGCAAAAAGCAAGAAGTAGAAGCAAAAAGCAAGAAGCAGAAGCAAGAAAGCAAGAAGCAAAAGCAAAAAGCAAAATCAGAAAAGTAAGAAAGTAGAAGCAAGATGCAGAAGCAGAAAGCAAGAAGCAGAACCAAAAAACAAGAAGCAAGAAGCAAAAAGAGAGGGGCAAGGTGCAGATGAAACGGCGAGGCGGCAAGGCGGCGAGGCGGCCGGCGAGGTGCAGCAGTGAGGTCAACGGCGGCAGTGGCTCGCGTCTCCTCTCTCCCTCACGATTCCCAACGACGACGGCCACAACGACGGTGACGGCGGCTCCAAGCTTCACCGTCCCCCTCCCCCCCTTCCCCTTCCTCCTCCCCCTACCCCCGCGTCCTTTCCCTTTCCTTTCCTTCCCCCCCCCGCATTCTTTTGTTTTATTTTTTTAAAAATTTATAATTTTTTATTAAAGTATGGATAGTTTATGAATAAGATTAAAAATTTTATTAAAAAGAACGATTTTAATACGAAAAAAACAGTTAAGGATGATTCTAAATAAAAAGTTATGTTGGGGACGGTTTCGATTCTGACCCTCAATGTTAGGGACCAAAACAATACTTATCCCTTTTAAATATGATGTATATAAATAATGTTTAATAAAATATTAATGTTTATGTTTATGAATTTTAAAATTATTAAAATAATAATTTTACTGCACATATACTTTTACTCATTTTATTATTATTATTATTATTATTATTATTATTATTATTATTATTATTATTATTATTATTATTATTATTATTATTATTATTCTTTGAAAAAAATAGCAAGGACGTATAATGAAGATGTTTGCCTTGCGAATAGGTGCAAGTTCGCATACTATTCTAAAAAATAATATATATTTTACACATCTTATACCAAAAGAAGAATATGTTAATACTATTATTGGCTCATGCAATATGATAGAAGGCTCTAGAAGAGTTATAATTTTGTTTCCCAAATGAACAAAATTCATAATAAATAATGTACTATTGTCTACCAAGTCTCTAAAGAACTTGTTGAGTTTTAAAGGTATTTGCCAAATGGATATCATATTGAAACAATGAATGGGGAATATCATGAGTAATTATATATCACAACTCATGATTCAAATAAAAAGACTATATTAAAAATGTTACGCTCACTTTCATCTGGGTTATATTATACTAAAATGAGTGTAATTGAATTACATGCCATTATAAACCTGCAAAAGTTTACTAACCTAAATGAATTTAAAAAATTTGGCATGATCGATTGGGTCATTCAGGAACAACCATGATGCGAAAAATTATTAAAAACTCCCATGGACATTCACTAAAGAACCAGAAGATTTTTAAATTTAGTAAATTTTGTTGTGCTGCATGTTCTCAAGGAAAACTAATTTTAAGGCTATCACCAGTAAAACTTAGATTTGAGTCTCCTAAATTTCTAGAAAGGATTCAAGGCAATATATGTGGACCTATTAATCCACCATGTGGATCTTTTAGATATTTTATGGTCCTAATAGACGCATATTTGAGATGGTCACATGTGTGCTTATTGTCTTCTGCAACCTGGCGTTTACGAGATTACTTGCGCAAATTATTCGATTAAAAGCACATTTCTCAGAAAATCCAATCAAAGTAATTCTTCTTCACTCATGATCTTCAAAATCAATGAACAATTGATATCCAATAGATCCGCTCAAGTGATAATCTGGCAGATTTATTTACAAAATCACTTCCAAAATCCTCCTTTAAAAAATTGGTATATCAGATTGGGATGTGATAATTTCAAGATATAAAATAATGTTGGCAAAAGGAGGAGACTGTACTCTTTTTTCTTTGGTCAGGTTTTTCTCCATATTGATTTTTTTTTTACAAAGTTTTTAATGAGGCAGTCCTCGTCACAAAGGATATTGTACTATTTTTTCTTTACTAAAATTTTTTTTATTGAAATTTTCTTTAGTAAGATTTTAACAAGACATAATCCTAAATGGACATCCAATGAAAAATGTTGCCCATTTAATACATTGTGATTTTCTTCACAATATTGGGCGGCTAACTTTTTTTAATAGAAAAATTTAATTACTCAAAAAAGACTAAATTTTATGAATTTGAAAAATAAATATTTTGTACTTATATAAATAATAGTAAACTTTGAAACATATTACACAATAATAACAAAACACTTTTCTTCTTCTTTATATGCTACCATAATATCTAAACACTCTTTTTTCTCGTTCTTTTATATATACGTTACTACATATATTCATATATTAGTAATATATATATATATATATATATATATATATGAATCATTTCTATTATATTGAAATATTAATTGTGGTGAACATTAATACTAGATTTATTTATTTATGTTTTTTTATTTTTTATTTTTTCTTTATTTATTTATTTTACACCAATTTGATTAGTAATGCAACATTATTATTGAATAGTAGTTAGTTTCACAAAATTACTTGATCTTAATATTTTTTCGAATATGCAGATACTATTTGAAAGAGGAAGTATTTAAGAATGCAACTTAATTATATTTGGTATTAAACGAAATTTAATTTTAATCTATTATTAATATAAAGTAATTTTATTCATGAATTCAATTAATAACGTTTATCTTTTAAAAAATTATTATTTTTATTGAATGTATAAATAATTATCCAAGAATATAAATGTAAGTATATGATTGAATAAAATATTTTACACTGATAATACATTAAACTCAAAAACTCATCATTGAGCATGTATTTTGATAAGATGGGGGCGAAAACATATTTATTTGATAATAAATTGATAACTGTTGTCTAATTATATTTTCTCTTAAATAAAATAATATGACTAAAAATAAAAATATTCTCTGATACAGTTTTATTGTTTAGTCAAATGTATGTGGTTTAATATTTTTAATTTTGTTAATATATAAAATTATTCATGGGTTTTATTTTATTAGTTTAATTTTTTAATTTATTTTATGATATATTATTAGAATTTTTATGATTAAAAAATTTATAATTTAATCTTTGTTAAATTCTAAAATAATTTTAATAATAAAAAACACGTGAATAATTGGTACACATAATCAAGGTGCACATACAAATAAAACTTTATTGAGGTTGAATAAAACTTGGCCAAGTAAGAGAAATAATTTTTCTTAAATGGTTGATAAGAGTGATAAACTGATAATATAGAGTTGCAGCATGTGGGAAATTAGATAAAATAGGGAATAAATATTTAATCCGGTTCTTATTTATTTTTTAGAAGGATAAAGTAATTTCTGTCTAAAAAAAAGGTACATTCTGATTCCTATCTTTATATTTTATGAGCTATGACGGTTTTTTTGTGCCTTTCAACGTTAAAAACAAATAGAATAAGTATACATATCACTTAACGGTAATGAGTTGGTTGTTAGGTGTCCATTAAATACTAAGTTGTCAATTTAAAAATGGACAGGGGTTGATCTATCCTTGCCTCCCAAACAAAAACGCTGTTGTTTTAAGTGGGATGGGAGGTTCAAATGATACGCTGCTTCACTATATACTTTGAAAATGTATCACTGTGTTCAACTGTAAACCCTAAGACGGCATGGTTGATAGTAAAGAACGTGGGTCGACATCAAATCGGTGAAGTGGGAGAGTTGAAAACGAATCAGGTTGGAGTTTGAAAGTTATTGGGAGTGTGGAATCAATGTGGAAGAAAAAGAGGGTTGTCCTAGAGTGTAATTGTGGAATTTATGCAATTTTATTCATGTCCGGAACCGATATAAACCCAAACAGACTATTCTTTCGATGCTCATACTTCAAGGTAGGTTTATGAACAATTAAAATTTTGTTCACTTTGTTTTTCATTGATGCTCATATTTCAAGGTAGGTTTATCAAGAATTTCAATTATGTTCACTTTGTTTTTCATTAGATTTATAATAAAAAATATTATTTTGTAGACTCCAACACTTCATTACAAATACTTTTGTTGGCTTAATGATTATGTTGCATCATTCAATGAGGATGCTGCAAAGACTCTTTTGTTCGGAGGTTTGAAGCTGAATCAGAATCATAAAGAAGGTCATTCTTCTGCGGATGATAACAAAATTAGAAAGTTAGAGAAAAGATTGGTTGGCTTAAAAATTCATTTGAAGAAAGTTAGATTTAATTTTAGTCAAATTAGATGCACTCATGTTGAATGTGTTATGTTGGCATTTGTTGTTGGAATTGTAGTTGAAAACCTGTTTAATGGTGTAGTTTAGAGAGATCAAATGTTGTTTCTGGAGTATTGTGAAACATGGTGATTATGGTTAAGTTGTTTAGACTATAACATTTGTTGCTATTGATCACTTTTGATGCATGAATATAAATATAATTAACCTGCTTTTGTTTTTATATGTTCGTTTATTATTCAATTTTAAAGAATGCAGTAGTATACATAATTTTGTAATAAAATAAGGCATTATAAATTTGTTGAATAAAGTAAGAAGCCATCTGCTGAAAGTTGAAACTTAACACATGATACCATAATAATAGAATAAGGGAATCATCATTACAGCCCTTACTAATATAGTTACCCAAAAGAGTATTCAATCAACTATACCCACTTAAAACAATAGCGTTTTTGTTTGAGAGGCAGGGACAGATCGACTCTTTTCTATTTTTAAATTGACAGCTTGACACTTAATGGATACCTGACAGCCAACTCATCACTGTTAAGTGACACGTATACTTATTTCATTTGTTTTTAACGTCGGAAGGCACAGAAGAACCGCCATGTCTTACAAAATATAAAAACAGAAGTCGGAACGTATTTTTTTTTTAACAGAAATCACTTTATTTTTCTTAAAAATTGATAGGGACTGAATTGAGTGTTTACTCTAAAATGGGTGGGATGATATGATATAAAGAGTAATTGAGAGACTTATTCAAAGAAAATGAGTTAGTGATGATCACTTAATTAAATCTTCAAAATTTTCCTATAAATATAATGGTAATGCTAAGAAGAAAAAAAAAGATTAAAATTTACATTATTGAATGTTTATTAATTATTACAATAATTAATAAATATTAAATAACATGAGTTATGATTATTTTCTTTTGGTTAACAAATATTTTCGTAAATCGCTTTCTATATAATAATGGTCAAAAGCTATACAAATTAAACAGATAGACCAATAAGAACGAAACGAACAATAATAATTAACGAATTACAATTAATTAACCAAATAATGAATAATCTTTGATCAACAATAACAATCTCTGCTGCTGCAAGCTTATTCCCACTTCCACATATGCATGTACGGATGTACCTTCAACAAAAATATTGAAAGGATGAATAATATTTAGTTATCATCTTCTTAACATCATGCTTAATATATAACGATGAGATAATAATATATATACTTTAAGTAGCTGTTTTGTTTCCTAGTGATCATGTGGGTTTTGTGGTCATGTTAGGCGTATAGGCCATGTCTTCAGTTTTCGCTGCTCTGTTGTTGCTGCTGCTGCCGCCGTCGCTGCGAGCAGGGACAGAACTTAGTTAAAATAAGGAGGCCATGGTTTTCCAAACTTTTGATAAAAAAATTAGTAATACTTTTTCGAAAAATAAAAAATTAGTTCAATTGATTCAAATATTTTGCTATGATTTAAAATACCAAAGTTCAATCTTCATCTCTTGCTTTTATTGCATAGTAATTTTTAGTTTTAAATATTAAAAACATGTTGGATTTGGACTGAACTGAATGTATTCGCATTTCGCAACTCTCTATTCAATAAGCAACACTATCTCTACCTTTGAGTTCAAATATAAAAAATTAGGTTTTTTTATTTATGTAATTTAATATTATTTTATATTTTACTGTTTATTTAATTTAATTTTTTATATGATAAAAAATATTAGAATATTCAATAAGTATTGATATTATTGTATTTGTATAAATTGATAAAAAAATTCAATAAATATTATAAATTTTAATATTTGTAATTCTAACTTCTTTTTTACATATTTTAGAAGATATATATTCAAATTTTTATATAAAATAATCATGAAAAATTAAAGAATTGATGCATTTTTTAAGAAAAAAGCTAATATTCAAGAAGGAGAACATATAACATTTACAATATCAACACATGTAGATAGTTCTTCTACTTTAATGAATCACGAAAAAAGTGAGATACAACTTCCAAAAGTTCAAAGAGTTGCATTTGATGAATTTGACCTTAATTTTTTGGAACGAGACCCTGAAAAACGGATTTAAATTTGGCAATATCACCCAAATCAGAGAGATGATGTTAGACGAGTTTATCTTAAATGGGATTCATATCAAAAGCATCTTGATAATTATTTTCTATCTGGCCCCCAAAATTTTGTTTCAAGCTCCGCCACTGACTGCGAGACTGCTGGTTGCTACTGCTATTGCTGCTGCTGCGAGACTGCTGGTTGCTGCTGCGGGACTGCCGGGTGGATCGCGCAGGGATATGAGCTGGTCCACATTTTCGGGTTTAGTTTGTCGATTCATTGTGAGAAATGTAATGTAATTATTAGTAAAATGTTGTGATCAATGGACTAATTAACACTGTATTTGATCTGCCATTTCGTATTTATAGACGTTTTTGATGCATGCATGTGTACATTAGGGTACATTTACATGTATGATATATATGAGCGTGTTAACATTTGTAAACTTTGCATGAAATTTAACTTGTAAAAACATGATATTTTGATATTGTTGTATTCTTATATTAATTGTATAGTTCAGGTGCGTTGTTGGGAATTTTCCTTAGCTTTCTTGAGAAAACTAAAATAATTAAGGAAACTCATGGTAGCTAAGAGAGGCGTGTACGGTCATTACTTTTATTTTTTATTTTTTTGTTGAAAGAGATTACTGTTTCTTCATGCTGATGAGCATTGCATGAGAAATGCTACTGCATTTCGACGGAACTGCAGAGAAATGCATGGAATACTCCTCTTTTTTTTTTTTTTATAAGAAACTCAATGACAATATATAATAACTGTAAAAGAAACGGTGGTGAGTAATTTATACAAGAATTTCAGTGTCATTTGCACGAAAGTGGAAATAAGCCATGGCGTGCGGCTGCGTGTTTGAAGTTGGAAGGGCGAATTGTGAAGGTATTTACAGTAACGTGTATGTAGAATGAGTAGTTGGACATGAATTAAAAAAGATAGATGAATAGTCAACATTAGAGAAATTACCAGAAGTCAATGGAATATTTGTATAATGTGTATAATGAAGGTTTAGGAAGTATTAAATATATAATCATTAGTGTTATCTCTTCTCATCAGAGCTGAAACTTTTGGGATGAGTAGTATCATAACATGGTATTAGAACGCTAGATCCGAAAGGCCAAAAGTTCGATTTTTGGTGAACTCCAAAATCAGTTTAAGTTATTATTCCTAGTACTCGGATAGTTATTCTAGATAGTATGAGGGATGTTTATTTTATAACTCAATAACTCATTGTACACATTATACAAATAATCTATTGTCTCCCTAACGAGACTCTCAACATTATTTATTAAATTATTACTATTGTTATATTTTCTTTGATTCTTCTATAATTCTGTTACTTACTTCTGGGGCCCGGCCCGGCCATATTAATAGTTAAATTGAAGCGGTATGCAGTCGGATCATAACAATAGAAAGTGTATTACAGATTTTTTGACGGTGTATTGTAATGTAATTCTTCAACAATTTGACTGGGTATAGATTTTTAGAAGATAATTTATCCCTTTTTTTTAAAAAAAGAAATTGTTAGTGCAAATACAATATTTTATCATTTTTTTTAAATAAGACAAAAAAATACTTGACAATAATATTTATTGATAGAAAAAAAATCGAGATATTCACTCCTCTTCATTTCCCGCCTTGGCCTTGGACGGTGGCTGCCAATGCTTGGTTTAATCAAACCAGTGACTTGTATTATGTCTATTTATTCACTATTTTGTTTAAAAATAACAAAATATTATATAAATCTATATATAAACGATATTTTAGAAAAAATGGTACCATGAGGTGATAACTTTAAGAAACACAATCATTTAATATTTTTTTATCATATAATCAATTTATCTTTTTAAACTCAATGAGTATATTGTGGACAAAAAAATTGACCGTCTCATAATATTTAGACTATTAAATAGTTTTAGTAATAAAATATATTTTTAAAATATTTTAATAATTATTAAATAATTTTTATTTAATTTTAATTATAAATTAATTTTATATATATTATTTAATTATAAAATTTATTTTTTATTTTATAAATTATTATTTTATTATTCATCGTTTATGTTTATTAACAATTAAAAATAACAACGAAATAAATCTTCTATTAATCGTGATTTTTATACATATTTTGATAACGTGAATCAACGGATTTTTCTCTTGATAAAAATTAAAAAAATTGTGTTTGTTGTTAATTCAATCTATTTATTTGACACCAATTAATTGATAAGAAACGAGTAATGTTAAAAAAAACGAGATTAAAAGTATAACATAGTCGATTGAATTGCACACTAGAATATGAATTTTTTCATATTCAATCGATTGAAAATATAACACAATTAATTGAATTTCACATGATAATATAGATTTTTTTTATTCAATCGATTAAAAGTGTAACACAATCGATTGAATTGGACAATTAAAAATATAACACAATCAATTGAATTTTGCACGGAAATATAAAATTTTTTTATTCAATTAATTAGAAGGATAACACAATTAATTGAATTGAGTATTGCGCTATATATCATGCCTTCCTTTTTTTGAACAGCCTTCCTTATTTTTAACAAAAGTTTCCATTTTTACATGACTTCTTTTCTCTCTCTAAAACTAAAAAACTTCTCTCTTCATAGTATGTGTTATTATATCTTTAGAGACATGCGAATTAATATGTACAAATAAACGAAGTTTAAAAAATATTTTGTTAGCATTACTAATGTATTAATAACAGGTATGATAAAAAATTTTGTCATTATCAAAATAGATGTCCAAGTGATAGATTGTGCAATTTTCAACAGAAATTATCATTAGATATCAGTGTTTATTCTCTTAAATGAGAACATATATATAAACCATAAAATTGTAATATAAATGTTATATATGTTGTTAAGGAAAAATTATATATACCAAAGAATAGACAAAAAAAAAACTTACAAATTTTAAATTAGTAGTGGGTTGCATAAGTTTATAAATATAGTATTGCATCTTGTTTAAATCTATCTTAGACATTTACCTACAAACACTAATAGATTTATATAACTGTTAGATATTAATTGGTATCTATCTTTTTTTATTGAAGATAAAATTCTAAAGATAAAATAGATAAATAATAAAATAATAATTTATAAAATAAAAAATAAATTTTTAAACACATTTAAAAATTAAAATTCGTACAAACTCATTCACAAATAAAAATTATTTGACAATCCCATATTCCCATTAACAAAAAAATTAAAATTGGAAAAACGATAAATACTTTTGTTATTTGTGTTTTATTAAATTTAAATTTAAATTTAAATATTTTAATTTTAAAAAGCTATAATTTTAAATTTTAAATATATAAAAGAACAAATCTGAGACATGATATTTAAAAATAATTATTATAATTATTTTGTTAAATTTTTATAAATAATAATTGATTATGATAAATAATAATGAATACCTAATTGCCCTGAGACTGAGAGTGTTCCATTCCGGGGAATGCTAGGGGGACAATGACTTTGGTGAACAATATGAACAACCACCAATCAAATAAAAACACACTACATCTCCAATTTAACCCTCTAAATTTTAATATTAAAATAACCATCTGTACACTAGTAAAATAAACATCCGATATATCTATTGTTTACCTTGTTTAATATTTTCATTGTTCACCTATACTTTTCCATTCCATAAACATTAAACAATGCATCTAACCGGAGAATTAGGCATCAGCAAGAAAAGAGAAGAACTGAAGCCGTGCATGCGTGGTCCCCGTTGTGAAGAAATCGCAGATAAATGCTTAGCTGTACATGGAGACAAGGTTGCTCTCTTTGTATGCTTATCATGTTATAGAGATGCTTTGCGAGGTGTAACAAAGGAAGGGTGCCATAGCCATGCATGCTGAAGAGTGTCCCAAATGCTCAGTGTACCAACTCACTTTCTCCGACGTGTCCCTTCCTTCACCCTCCTCTCGCCCCCTATAAATCACCTCGCTTCTCATTCTCCTTCATCACAACCACAGCAATAACAATAATAGCAGCCATGGCTAAGCTTCTTGAGCTTTCTTTTTGCTTTTGCTTTCTAGTTCTGGGAGCTAGCAGCATCTCCTTCAGGCAGCAGCCGGAGGAGAATGCGTGCCAGTTCCAGCGCCTCAATGCGCAGAGACCTGACAACCGCATTGAATCGGAGGGCGGTTACATTGAGACTTGGAACCCCAACAACCAGGAGTTCGAATGCGCCGGCGTCGCCCTCTCTCGCTTAGTCCTCCGCCGCAACGCCCTTCGTAGGCCTTTCTACTCCAATGCTCCCCAGGAGATCTTCATCCAGCAAGGTTATTAGTTATTACTACTTTTTCATATTGTTATTGTCAATGATTGAATTTAATTATTTGACGGTAAAAATAATTTTGTACACTCACTAAACGTACTAACATTTTACAACAATTTACGATTGAGACACAAAAAAAAAAGGCATATCTGTATTTGAGAATTTTATTTTTTTTCCATGATCTTTGTTTGTTAATTTCATTTTGAATGAACACATACAGGAAGGGGATACTTTGGGTTGATATTCCCTGGTTGTCCTAGCACATATGAAGAGCCTGCACAACAAGGACGCCGATATCAGTCCCAAAGACCACCAAGACGTTTGCAAGAAGAAGACCAAAGCCAACAGCAACAAGATAGTCACCAGAAGGTGCACCGTTTCAATGAGGGTGATCTCATTGCAGTTCCCACCGGTGTTGCTTTCTGGCTGTACAACGACCACGACACTGATGTTGTTGCTGTTTCTCTTACTGACACCAACAACAACGACAACCAGCTTGATCAGTTCCCCAGGGTATATATATGCTCAAATCTCATTCGTTATTTTTGGCATGTGCATATATCATGAATATTGAGTATTAGTCTATTATTATTTCTTATGAATTCTCATCAATAAACCATGCCACATTTATATATAAATGATCCGTGACAATTAATAATACATAACAGAGATTCAATTTGGCTGGGAACCACGAGCAAGAGTTCTTAAGATACCAGCAACAAAGCAGACAAAGCAGACGAAGAAGCTTACCATTAAGCCCATACAGCCCTCAGCCTGGACAAGAAGACCGTGAATTTAGCCCTCAAGGACAGCACGGCCGCAGAGAACGAGCAGGACAAGAACAAGAAAACGAAGGTGGAAACATCTTCAGCGGCTTCACGTCGGAGTTCCTGGCACAAGCCTTCCAGGTTGACGACAGACAGATAGTGCAAAATCTAAGAGGCGAGAACGAGAGTGAAGAACAGGGAGCCATTGTGACAGTGAAGGGAGGCCTCAGAATCTTGAGCCCAGATAGAAAGAGTCCCGACGAAGAAGAGGAATACGATGAAGACGAATATGCTGAAGAGGAGAGGCAACAAGATAGAAGGCGTGGCAGGGGAAGCAGAGGCAGCGGCAATGGCATTGAGGAGACCATCTGCACCGCAACTGTTAAAAAGAACATTGGTAGAAACAGATCCCCTGACATCTACAACCCTCAAGCTGGTTCACTCAAAACTGCCAACGAGCTCAACCTTCTAATCCTTAGGTGGCTTGGACTTAGTGCTGAATATGGAAATCTCTACAGGGTTTGTACTTTCTCTTTTTCTATCTATTTTTTTAGCATACTACACTATTAACAAAATTTATCATTGTTAGTAAGATTTGGCTAATACCTTAAACATTAAGTATTAAATTCTAAATTTTAAATACTAAATACTAATGGTATAAGAATATAATGTTACTTAACTATCGATTAATATCGATAAAAAGTATTGATACTGATATTTTTCTTTTCTTGTAGTGTTACATTAGGCATTCGATTTGGTTATCTATTTACCCATTGAAATGTGATTGCAGAATGCATTGTTTGTCCCTCACTACAACACGAACGCACACAGCATCATATATGCATTGAGGGGACGGGCTCATGTGCAAGTGGTGGACAGCAACGGCAACAGAGTGTACGACGAGGAGCTTCAAGAGGGTCACGTTCTTGTGGTGCCACAGAACTTCGCCGTGGCTGGGAAGTCCCAGAGCGAGAACTTCGAATACGTGGCATTCAAGACAGACTCAAGGCCCAGCATAGCCAACCTCGCCGGTGAAAACTCCTTCATAGATAACCTGCCGGAGGAGGTGGTTGCAAATTCATATGGCCTCCCAAGGGAGCAGGCAAGGCAGCTTAAGAACAACAACCCCTTCAAGTTCTTCGTTCCACCTTTTCAGCAGTCTCCGAGGGCTGTGGCTTAAAAACGACCAGTATCTTTTGCAAGCGTGTTATCCACTACATACTTTTTGCCACAAATGAATAATATAATAATAAGAAGAATAATGTAGTTTTAATTTTTAGTATGAATAAGAATACAAAGGGGCATTGATGCCTTTTTGTTTAAGATCGGAATGTAACATATGTGCAATGAGCAGATATGGAGAAAACCTTTTGCGGGAAAAACATGAATAATAAAAGAAGTTATGGTCTCACGCACGCCACATTTGTCTTTGTATCCCCCTTTCTTTGTGATAAAACAAACTTGAAAAGAATATCAACAACACAGCATGCTCTAACATTTTGATGTAACTCCGAAAATCCGAGTAATTGTTGAGGGTGAGCTATAATGAGCTAGGATTTCTATTCAAGCACTATAAGATCGTGACAATTCAATTTTGACATGCATGGTATATATAGCTTGCTTATGATCATTGATGACTTGCTCATGTAAATCCAATTTTTACAATTTAGATGGCGAGTTCCTAAAGCCTCGTGAAGTAGTTTAAGTGTTTGACTATCTCATCAACATATAACTGAGCGTATTGATGAGTCGTAAAAACACTTTTTACTGGAAGAAAGTGTGACACTTGGTTATTTGGTTCACTATGATCCATATTTTGATGGTATGAGCTAGTCTTGTCACAAAATCTATGGTGATTCTTTTCCATTTCCATTTTAGTATCTCGATTTGCTGGAGTAAATCCGCAGGCTTTTAATGTTCAACTTTGATTTGTTGGCACACTAAGTATCGTGATATAAAGTCACCAATGTCCCTTTTTATGCCTTCTCACCAGAATAACTGTCGCAAATCCTAATGTTTTAATAGAACCAGGATGTATAAAATAGCGAGAGTTATGAGTTTCCACCAAGATTGTTTTTCGAAGATTTTCAATGTTTGGTACATACAATCGTTTACCAAAACGAAGAATTCCTTCTTGGTCCAATGTGAAGGTAGAGTTAATTCCGCTCTTAACATCACCAAAAAGTTTAAGCAGTTTTAAATCTTCTTTTTAGAGGGTTTTAATTCTTTTGATGAGGGATGACTGAGCATTCACATGAGTAAGAAAAATTCCAGATCTTCTAAGTTTGAACAGTATTCCTTTAACCTCGAGCTGATGAATTTCTCCAATCAGTGGTCTTTAAGCAGCTACGATGATATCAGCTTTTCATAGGTGATAAAGGATTGTACAATCATAATCTTTAAGCAGCTCTATCCATCTTCATTGCCTCAGATTTAAATTTTTTTGTTGAAATATATAGTTTAAATTTTTGTAATCCGTATAGATTTCGCATGTCTCATCATAAACATATAGTGTATTGGATAGTTTTACTTGCGTTTTTTGAGTTGGCATGAGACATGAGCAATAATTCGACCATGTTACGCTAACACACATTCCAACTCAAATCGAGATGCATCACAGAAGATGGAGAAACCCGTCCCAGAAGGTGGAACAAGAACGGGTGCTAAAATGAGGTAAGTATTGAGCATCTGGAAGCTATCATCACAAGCATCTGTCCACTAAAATTTGACATTCTTTTGGGTTAACTTAGTTAATGGTGATGAGATTTTTAAAATTTTTTTATGGATTGTCAATAATATCTTGCTCGACTAAGAAAACTACGAATTTCAGTCACAGAAATTGGTCTTGGCCATTTTTTAATGGCTTCAACTTTTTTCGAATATATCATAATTTCATCTTTCGACACCACATGTCCTAAAAATACCACTTGATCTAACCAAAATTCACACTTAGAGAATTTGGCATAAAATTGGTGCTCTAGAAGGGTTTTCAATACTCTCCTTAGATGATATTCATGCTCTTTCACACTTTTGAAGTATACTAAGATGTCATATATAAACACAATGACAAAGTGATTTAAGAAGGGTTTGAACACTCGATTCATTAGGTTCATAAAATTATAAAAAGGTTGCAGGAGTATTCGTTAATGCAAATGACATTACAATAAACTCATAATGTCCATAGCAAATACAAAAAGCGGTTTTGGGAGATATCTTCCTGCTTGATTTTCAATTGATGTTACTCCAAATGTAAATCGATCAAATCATTGATTCTAGACAATGGATACTTGTTGTGAATGGTCACTCTATTAAGTTGTCGATAATCTATACATAGGTGTATTGATCTATCTTTCTTCTTTATGAAGAGAACAAGGGCTCCCAAAGAAGATACGTTAGGACAAATGAACCCTTTATTCAACATATCTATAGCTTGGTCTTTTAATTCTCGCAGCTCTCTTGGTTCCATACAATAAAGAGGAATTGATATGCGATGAGCTTCCGGGATTAAGTTTATGGAGAATTGAATTTTTCCATCAGGTGGTATGCCTGGTAAGTCATCAGAAAATACATCTGAAAATTTCTTCACCACAGAAATATGACCAATGCTACGCATCATGGATTCAATGTTTCTAACTACCGCAAGAAACCATGACACCCTTTGTTTATCAGGTTCATGACTTTTTTTTAGAGGAGAGATGAGTTTGTTTGGGGTCAAGTATCCATCACCTTTAAAAGTAAAAGGTAGAATATCTAGAACATTAAACTTCATTATTTTAGAATAATAAATCACGTTAACATGATAAGCTGCTAGCCAATCCATACCTCAAATGACATCAATGTCTTCCATCGGATCTAGAAGAATTAGGTTATATTAGCCAAGGTGTCCACAGAGTTTATAGTAACGAAACAAGATTGAAACACAAATTGAACCATAGTGAAAACTGAGCGGAGTATCGACTTGGAAGGGGTTGTCTAATAACACAAGTTGCATGTTGAAATGGTTTGCTAGAGTTGGGAAAACAAATGAATAATAAGAACTCGTATCAAATAGCACTTGAGCATCCAAAGAGAAAACTTGTAAAATAAAGTACCTATTACAACTGCATTTGAAGCCTGTGCATCTTGGTGAATTAAGGTATATACACGTGCTTGTCCTCTACCTCTCTAATTTGTTCCTTTGCCCCCAGGATTTCACCCTCCTATCCCTCTACCTTGGCTAGCAAAGTTTCCAAGAAACGTAGTTGAGTATGAAGGTGAAGGTGATGGTGTCGTAGAATATGCATGACCTTAAATAATTCCTCCCTGGAACTTGGACTATCCTTCCTTAGGTGACCAGTTTGATTGCATCCAAAATATGCACCAATGGCCTTGAAGCATACTCCAGAATGAGGATGTCCACATTGTTGGCAGTATGGTTTGCCATGCATAGATTAATCACCAGATTGATAGGTCCCTCCAGTGAAACTCTTTGAGCCTGAGAGGCTTGTTAGAGGGGTACAGACGGCGCAGCTTCAATAATGGGTGCTTGTTGATTGTCTTGATGACCTTTATAACTTGGTCCTCGTCTGAAATTAAAACCACTAAAGAGCTGTCTTTTTGTCTTAAGCTTCTTATCTGCTTGTTTAGGAGTGATTCTTTCACTATTTATAACCTCAATTGCATAGGTAGAATCTAGGATTTTATTGAAGTTCATTTGCCAAATCTCTGGCACTCGAGTAATATACATGGGTTCTTCCAGGCCTCTCACGAACCTACGAACTCTAATTTCTTCAGAAGGTATTAAATAAGAAGCGTTCTTGGAAAGCCTGAAAATTCTTTAGCATACTCTGTCACAGTCATGCTTCGTTGCCTTAATCTCTCTATTGCAATGGCATCCTCTGCTTGCTTGCTAGCAGGGTGAAATCTTTCAATAAATTTCTTAATGAATTCTTCCCATATAAGAGTAGGCAGCCCAGTTGCTTCCTTACTTTCAATAAGGGTCTTGTACCAATATCTAGTTATCACTTGAAGGTTATATGATACTAGCTCAATAGCGTAATCTTTTTTGCATCTAAGGGCTCACAGGATTTTTCTCACATCTTCAAGGTATTGTTGAGGATCCTCATCCAGGAAATCTCCTTTGAAAGTGGATGAGTTAATATTTAGGTATTGTTTGAAGGTAGGTTTCTTATCTCTAAAAATAAAAGGAAACATTCATGGAGAAAAAGTTAAGGTGGGTTTGTGTTTGCACACTGCCGTTAGCTCGGTTTGCCAAAAATTCAACTACAACACACAGATTATCATTAACTGTTCTAAGTTTTGCTACCAAGCTTGCAGGTGTTTCTCTATTTACTAGATTTTCTTGTATTTCTTATGGAACTATATCGGCTTGAGTTATATTTTCCAAGTGTTCGTCTTCTTGAAGTACTTTTCATGTCCTTCTACTGGCTATTCTTTGACTCGTCCTAGCATTCGCTCTTGTAAGGGTGAGAGATTAGTCCTATTAGATGTTGTAGTGTTAGGAGCATGAATGGCTCCACCATGCAATTTAGGTGGCATCTTTTCACCTAGTAAGCAAAGAATGTGGTCACATAATATCCAAAGAAAGGACAAGAATTTTATCGAAGACACAGATATAAGTTTAACTTCCTACAGGCTTTTGGTAACATCACACTTGTGAAAATGGGTTAACAACCATTTGCACAATCGTAAACTTATTAAAAGACATTTGCTCCATATTACACAAGAAAATCTAAACTCTAATACCAACTTTGTCACAGCCGAATTTAAGTAGTAACCGGCAATAAAAAAAAGTTTTCTAATAAGCCTATTAATTGCATAATTCTTAAATGAATAATTTAAATCTGCATCTATTATATATCACAAATACGAGTTTATATATACAAATATATAATACTATCAAACATTAAAGATATTGCCTGTAATATATGAAATATTAACTAAGAAATTCAAGGTGTAGTATAAATGACAAGGCCCTTGGAAGACAAGGACTCACCAAAAAGCCGATTTCTACCGAGGGATAGAAGGATTAGGACTCTAATCTATATTTATATTTAAAAAACATATAATATTCAAGAAACATATAAAAAAATTTAAATAAAATATTTTGTAACAAATTAAAATATTCTATATTATGTAATAAATATAAAAATGAATAAAATTATTTATATTTAAATAACCAAATAATTATTATTGATGAGTATTTTAGTCAAATTGATTAAATAATATGTTATTTTACTCTTACAAAAGAGAAATATATTCTGTTCCAAGGTATTATTTGAAACTAAGGTGGATTTGGGTTTGAACGTGAGATTTAAACGCCTTTGAGTGAGTTCTGACTTATTTGCTAGGATGGTGGTTCAAGGTTATCAAACTCACGAATCTAAGTAAACTCGTGGAATTGACTTAGACTTGACTTGTAGACTCGTTCGAGTTTACTTGTTATGAATTCTTATACATACATACATACATACATACATACATACATACATACATACATACATACATACATACATACATACATACATACATACATACATACATACATACATACATACATATATATATATATATATATATATATATATATATATATATATATATATATATATATAGGGAGTTCTATGGTGGCATGGGGAATGGTGGTCAAGAATGGCTAAGAATTGACTTGCCTATGATAAGAGGACAGGTGACGACACAGTAGGTGTAAGACCCGGTTAATTAACGGCTAATTAACCTATAAATGAGAATTTATTCTAGAAAGGAAAAAATGTTATTTTTTATGGCTAAATGTGATAGAGGAGATTGAGACGAGAATTTCGGTACCAATTTTATAGAAAACGGACCAAGATTGGACCAAACGGGCCAAACCGGACCAACCCTAGTTTTCAGCACTCTCTCTCCTCACAACACACTCAAACATGCTGAAATGGTGGAGAGGAAGGGAAGAAAACTCTCTCAACTTCTTTCTCTCACTTGATCTTCAAACCACCATAACTTTTGATCTAGAGCTCCGATTGTCGCACCGTTTGCGGCCACGCGTTCACCGCAGAGAGCTCTACAAAACCCATACAATCAATCTTGAGGTAAGCTACGTTTTGCTTTTCGAATTTCCAGCCTTGTTTTCGAGTTTCATGAGCAAAAATGTTGAGATTTTGGGCTCTTTGATGTTATAGGACCCAACTCTCTTGAAGGAGAAGATTAATCTTGTCTCCTTGGACCTTGAGTAAGGTAAGATATCTCAAACCCTAGTGAGAATGTTGAACTTGTGGTTGTGGGTGTTGAGCTCTTGTGTTTTGGTATGATGATTGTGGCTTAGGTTGTGTATATGTGAATATTGGAGCTTGATTGGTGATTTTGGAAAGCTTGGGAGAGGGTTTTGTGTGACAAAATCTATTCTTGGAGGTGTTGAGACCTTGAGAGCTTGAGGAAAAGTGGTTTGGAAGTGCTCTGGTTGAGCTTGGGAAATCGGCTAAGGTATGGTTTCGGTTTCCCATATCTATTATGTAATGTGGTAGGAAATACTTAGGCTAGAGGCCCTAAGATAGGCATTGAATTGTTGGTGTTGTTGAATGGTTGAGATATATGATGTGTTCATATATGTGATTATGAATATTGATGCCTTGATTGTGTGATATATGAGAAATGCATGTTGTGATATATGCTTGATGGATGATTGAGGTTGAATTGATGGGTGGTACCATGTTGATGGTGAGTATGATGTTGATCATGTATAATGATGGTTGATTGGAAATGGTATTATTGGAAATTGAGATGAGGAAGGATGTATGACATGATATTGTGTTTGTCCTTTAGCCATTGGATTGAGAAGTGTTAAAATGGTTGGATGTGATTTTGGGAATTTTGGTAAAATATCAATGTGTGAGTTGAGGATGGCTTGATGTTGATTTTGGTACATTTTGATTGATTTCAAAGAAAAGGGATGAAATTGGCATGTTTTGATTGATTTCGAAAAGAGTTGAAAGTGGCTTGTTTTGAAAATGGCACTTTATGGTTTTGTATGAAAACATGATTTTTGGGTATACTTTGACGGGACATAACCTGGACTGCGGATCTCTGTTTTCTGCCAAATCTATTTAGAAATGGAATTGGATCCGGGATGTCCATGCCGTTCGAAGAACGGGTAAAAAACGATTTAAAATGAGAAAGTTATATCCGTCAGAAGATTGGGGGTTGAATCTGTGAATTCTGCAGCTTTTAACTTAGAAAATTTTTAGCAGAATAACCCCCCGTGCGTTGGCACACTTGGCGCGTACGCATCGTTCTTCGAGAAAACACCATCCACGCGTGCGCGTGGTGTGCATGGGCGCGTCGATGCGCTGCACCAAATGCCCAGCCATTTTCCCGAGAGTTGTGCCAAAGTTGTGCCAGTTTTATGCCTGGGGCGCAAGAGCACCCACGTGTATGCGTGGCTGACGCGTGCGCGTCGTTTGGCTAATTTTCAATCCGCGCGTTCGCGCGTATGACACTTGCGCGTCAATGAGTTTTAAGGCCATCCACGCGGGCGGGTGGAGTGCGCGTACGCGTGGCCCTATTTTCATCCCAAAGTTGATTTTTGAGTTTTAAAAGCCAAATTTCATACTTCTAAGCCTCCAATCTCACCACTTATGTCTTAAATCATTATGATATGCCTAGCTATGAGATAAGGGGCTAGTGAATGTGGTAACTTGCAAGTGAAGCAAGGGAAAAATGAATGATCAATGAAGATCAAAGATGATTATGTAAGATGTGGAGGATGGCGGTGGAAGTGCTTGTTATGCCATGGGCCGAAGGGCCGTAATTGTAAATAAATTGGCTGGTTATGGATTTAACCGTGAGCCGGATGGCTAGATTATCGTCGTGTTACGGCAGAGCCATGTTTATGGCTAAGTATAAATGCATATATGCTGTTGAATGAATTGTGAATGTTTGCACTTCCACTATCAGAGATGAGGGTTTCCCTGGGAGGAAGCAGTGGCTAGCCCCCACGTGCCCCAGGTTGAGACTCGAAGCTTTGTTGACCCTATGTCGTAAGTGTGGCCGGGCATTGTGAAAGTCCCGGATGAGCTCGCCCCCGTAAATATTCACCGGTGAGGGTGATGGATATGGATCATGATTATGATCAAGTTTATGATGAGTATAACTCGAGTTGGGGATGCGCGACAGAGGGACAGTCCAAGGTTAGCTACCAGGACTTGTCGGGTTGGCTCTATAACCGACAGATGATATCATCAGCCACTAGGGACAGGCATTCATCATATGCATACTATGTGAATTGTTTGAGATTGCCTATTTGACTGCATATTACTTGCTATTTGTCTAAATGCCTTAATTGTTCTTACTTGTATATCTCTTGTCTGATATAACTGTGTTTGCTATATTATACTCCTGCTGGTGGTTGGGAGGTCTAAAGGAATTGGAAAGGGAAGTATTAGTTAGACTGAAGAATCTTTAGTTAGTTGCCACTTACGGTTTAGCTTGTTTATAAGCTTTGATATTATCTGGAGGAAGTTCTAGGATTGCCTTCAGCTTTCCTCTATTATTATGTATTATATATGTGGAAGCTGTTACCATGCTAGGGACCTCTGGTTCTCACCCATGTGGATTTTGTGATTTTCAGATGCAGGACGCGAGGCTTCTCGTTGAGGCATGCCGGAGACTTCTGGATTAGCGAAGATCCTTTGTTTTCGGGACTCTGTTTTGGGTTATATATTTTGTTTAGATACTTTTATCTCCATTAAATAATACAAACTGTGATGACTCCTCTTATAGGAGGTTTTGGAGAATAGGTTTCTGTATTTGTGTCCCTTTGGGTTTTCTTTGGGGTTTTCCTTATTTTATTATATGTATATATTGTTATGCTCGGACCGGTTATCTTCGCAGCCGGATTTTGAGTCTTGATATTCCTGTTTTTGACACTCCCTTGTATATATAATATCTCGTGTTAGCTTATCCTTTGCTCGTTACGTTATCGATCGGAGTGTTGCGCGTTCGAGTTACGATTTTTGTTTACCCCTTTTTCTACAAAGGCTCCTAGTTATAATTAATTATTCATACTACTATACGTACTAAATTTTTGTTTTAGAGGTCGTAATACCTTGCCATATCTGAATTATGACTTAAGCATAAGTCTCTGTATGGTAGGGTGTTACATTATGGTATCAGAGCAGTTCGTTCCTGTAGAGCCTGAGGAATGGACTGACTATACTTCTGTGCATTCTCTGTGTGTGTGTTATGTGCTACTAGTATATCTGCTTGATATAATTGGCATAAACGTTCATGAGCATGCATTTGGGACTTTGAAGCACTAGACTTCCGATATTGAGACTGATCAACTTAATATCGATTGTTTGGTGTGTATAGGGACCAGATGACGCCTCGTGTACGCGGTAGAGGTCGTGGGAGAGGTCGTACTAATGCTCGTGCGCCGGAGACTAACCCTAATGATCCGGTGAACTTTATGACTGCGTTGGAGAACATGGCTGCTGCTATGCAAGCCACTGCTGAGGCTCTGGGCCAACAGATGAACAACCATGGTAATGACGGAGGTGGAGTTCAGGGCCCGATGACACTGGAAAACTTTTTGAAGGTTAATCCCCCGAAGTTCAAGGGAACTACTAGCCCGACTGAGGCCGATACATGGTTTCAGGCCATGGAATGAGCACTGCAAGCGCAGGTGGTACCTGAAGGGCAGCGTGTAGAGTTCGCTACCTATTTGCTCACTGGGGAAGCGTCGCATTAGTGGCAAGGAATCCGACGCCTCCTGCAGCAGGGTGATGATTATATCACCTGGGACGTCTTCCAAGAGGAGTTCTATAAGAAGTACTTTCCGACTTCTGCTAGGACGGCCAATGAGCTTGAATTGTTGCAGCTGAAGTAGGGTACTATGTCCGTATCTGAGTATATGGTGCGGTATTTTACAACCACACTTACTAACCAGCAAGTGCACCGGGTCGTACCAAGTAATACCTTACGTGAGTAAGGGTCGATCCCACGAGGATTGATGGACTAAGCAACAATAGTGTTTGATAGGCTTAGTTAGACAAACAAAAATTGGTGTTGAGATGCAGTATAAAAGAGATTAAACAATATAAAAAATATTGAAGAAAGGCAAGTAATTAAGTTGAGAGTAATATATGGAGAAGGCAGTTAAGGCTTCAGAGTTATCTATTTTCTGGATTGACTTTTCTTATTAACTATTTTAATTACGCAAGATTTAATTCATGGCAAACTATTTATGACTAGACCCTAATTCCTTAGACCTTCCTAGTCTCCTCTAAAATTTATCAACTGCCAATTCCTTGGTCAATTAATTCCAATTAGAGGGTGATGATCGAATCCTAGTTTATATGCCACAAGAATCCTAATTATTCAAAGATAAAGGGATTATATGTCACGTATCCCGTTAAATACAAACAATTAGAAATTCAGGATAATATGTTTTCAAGCTATTGTTCAAGTAAAGAGCTTTTCCAAGTTTTACAAGAACTAAAATAGAACATGGGTCATACTTCCGTTCCACCCAAATTCATAAAATAAAGAACGAAAATAATTATTGAAATATAAATCAAAACATGAATTAAAATAGAAAAATAATATTATCAATCCATACAATAGACAGAGCTCCTAACCTTAACAGTGGAGGTTTAGTTGCTCATGGAAAAGAGAAAATAAGGATTCAGGTAAGAATGTACCGCCTTCCAATCTGATGGCATCAGATCCCTTTTTATAACTAATCCTAATAAATTTAAAATCTAATATTTAAAATTAAACTTAAAATAATATCTTTTCCTAATTTAAGATTTGAATTTAAATTTGAATTAATTAACAGATCTTCAGTTGATGGGTGGGGACCACTTGATTTGTCCATTCTGCAGCTTCTAATCTATGATTTCTGGGCTAAGAACTGGGTCAAAACGGCCCAGAAATTGCCCCCAGTGTTTTTCTACATTTTCTGCACGTGGCGCATGTGACGCGTTCGCGTCGTCCACGCGTTCGCGTCATTTGTGCAGATTCCAGTCCACGCGTTTGCGTCAGGCACGCGATCGCGTCATTGCGATTTCCTCCATTCCGCGCGGTCGCGTGAGCCATGCGTCCGCGTCGGTATTCGTTGGTCATCTCCTTGGCTTCTTCTCTTTCTCTGCAGAAACTCCATCAAATTCTGCCAAATGCTCCCTAAAATAAACAGTATTGTACAAAATTCAAAATAGCATCCATAGTGGCTAAAATATAATTAATTCTTAATTAAACTCAACAAATTAACTGCAAATTCACTAGGAAAAGATAGACAAGATGCTCACGCATCACAACACCAAACTTAAACTGTTGCTTGTCCTCAAGCAACCAAAACTAATATAAGCTTAGGATGTGAATTTGCATGAGAATGAGAGTTCGATTAAGCCCATGTCTTCTCTTATAGTGGGGTTTACAACTGCAATCCTGAACAATTTTGGCATCTCACTTTATCCTTTGAAGTTTAGGATGATTGGCATCCATAGGAACTCAGAATTCAGATAGTGTTATTGATTTTCCTAGTTCAGTATGTTGATTCTTGAACACAGCTACTTTATGAGTCTTGGCTGTGACCCTAAGCATTTTGTTTTCCAGTATTACCACCGGATACATAAATGCCACAGACACATAACTGGGTGAACCTTTTCAGATTGTGACTTAGCTTTGCTAGAGTCCCCAGTTAGAGGTGCCCAGAGTTCTTAAGCACACTCTTTTTGCTTTGGATCACGACTTTAACCGCTCAGTCTCAAGCTTTTCACTTGACACCTTCACGCCACAAGCACATGGTTAGGGATAGCTTGATTTAGCCGCTTAGGCCAGGATTTTATTCCTTAGGGCCCTCCTATCCATTAATGCTCAAAGTCTTGGATCCTTTTTACCCCTTGCCTTTTAGTTTAAAGGGTTATTGGCTTTTTCTGCTTGCTTTTTTTTTTTCTCTCTTTTTTTCCGCAAGCTTTGTGTTTTTCACTGCTTTTTCTTGCTTCAAGAATCAATCTTATGATTTTTCAGATTATCAATAACATTTTTCTTTTTTATCATTCTTTCAAGAGCCAACAATTTTAACATTCATAAACTTCACTATCAAAAAATATGCACTGTTTATGTCATGCATTCAGAATCACAAAAAATACCACCACATTTAAGTAAATCAGACTATTTTTTAAAATTAACTCAATTTCTCATGCACTACACTTCTTTTTCTTTTCTTTTTAGGTTCAAGTTCAGTGAGTGGTATATGAAACATCTTTTCAGCATTAAAGCAATTAAATGAAAACTAAACTAGTCCTAGGATTCTAACTAATAAAGGATCATGCAACAAACAAAGAAAAATAACAGGAAACTGGAACATAATATAGAAAAAGAGGGGAGGAATAAAAAATGAAAGGAACTCAACCACCTTAATTATCCTAGCGGTCGCTTTATTCTTCAGGTTGTGCTCCTTCGCGAAGATGATTCGCCTCCCTTTTGTACTAGAAAACCTGTAAGCGCGGCGTCAACACCAAACTTAAGGGTTTGCTTGTCCTCAAGCAAAGAAGAACTGAAAATAGAAAAGATAAATATTAAAATGAAAAAAAAAAGAAAAAAAATAAATAAATAAAAGGATAAGAGAATAAGAGAGAAGTAGGATTGGGAGAGAGAGAGAAAGAAAACTGGGCGGCACAAGCGACGCGACCGCGTAGGGCATGCGGTCGCGCGCATTGCTCTTATACGGATTGACGCGATCGCGTCGGTCACGCGGTCGCGTGACCCAGTTTGTGCTTCTGGCGCGAGTGCAGCCTCGCGCCAGCACAACTCTCTGTTTGAATTGATATAATTGCCAAAATTGGGGTGACGCGATCGCATGGGGCATGCGATCGCGCGAGTGGGCATTTAATGGGGTACGACGCGGCCGCGTGGGGCATGCGGTCGCGTGAAGGGAATTGCGTGTCCAGCGCCAGTCCAGCACCACTCTAGCACAACTTTCAGCTGTGCACCCGTTTTACGTCAAAAATCAGGGCACGCGGCCGCGTGGGTCACGCGGTCGCGTGGGAGGCCATTACGCCCATACGACGCGGATGCGTCGGCGACGCGGTCGCGTGGGATGAATTGTGCCATTGGCACGCCTCCAGCCACGCTCCAACGTGACTCTCTGTTCGTTTTTATTTTTCTCTTCTCCCCTTGCGATGCGGACGCGTCGCTGATGCAGTCGCATCGCGTAGCTTTTTTTTTTTTTTTGAAATATAGCTTGAGGTGTTCGGTTCCTGGAAGAACATAGCTGCATGATCAGAAAATTAGTGAGAACTTAATAAAAAATAAAATAAAATAACTAAGAAAAATACTACTACGAAAAAATAATAGCTAAGGATACGAAATTATCGGGTTGCCTCCCGACAAGCGCTTCTTTATCGTCATTAGCTTGATGGTCAGCTCCTCTAAGGAGGAGGATCATAGGGGCTCAGCTCTTTGAACTTTTTTCCTGTGTCTCCATAACGTAGCTCAATATGCTCCAGAGAGAGGATTCTGATTACTGTATAAACCCATGCTGGATTGCTGGTCAACACCACCTTCATTCCTGGGGAGAAACCTTCAGTGGGGATCTTTTTGTTTCTCCATCCTCTGGGTATTTTTTTCTTTTTGGGGACCTCCTCCTTGGTGGATGATGCAGTTCCAACACCAAACTTTGGTTTGATGTCAGGCGGAATTTTATCGGTTGTCACCACAGGAGGTTTGAGTTGCAAATTCTGCTGTGCATCATCAGGGAGTTCTTGAAGGTTTGGATCAATGAGTTCAGCCTGCATGCACCTCTCTTCTTCACCTGTTGAATGTACATCTTTGAAGACATGAAAGACCAGTTGCTCATTATGCACTCTAAGCACTAATTCACCCACTTCTACATCAATCAGAGCTCTTCCAGTGGCTAGGAATGGTCTTCCTAGAATTATAGAGGCATTCTCATCCTCCCCTGTATCAAGAATCATAAAATCTGCTGGGAGAAAGAACTTACCCACTTTGACCAAGATATTCTCCACTAATCCGTATGCAGGCTTCATAGATTTGTCTGCCATCTGTAATGCTATCTTTGTGGGTTGTGCCTCTTGGATATGTAGCTTCTTCATCACAGATAAGGGCATTAGATTTATGCTTGCCCCTAGATCACATAGGGCTTTCTCAAAGGTTGTGCTCCCAATGGTGCATGGAATTTGAAAGCTCCCTGGATCTGGCATCTTCCTTGGTAAGTTATTCTGAATGACAGCACTACATTCCTTAGTCAGGACTACTGTCTCATCTCCCTTTAAACGCTTTTTCTTTGACAACAGCTCCTTCATGAACTTGACATAGATAGGCATTTGCTCCAAAACCTCAGCAAAAGGAATATTGATTTGTAACTTTCTGAAGATTTCCAAGAACTTTGAAAACTGCTTGTCCTTGGTCTCCTTTTGAAGTCTCTGAGGATATGGCATCTTAGGCTTGTACTCAGGAGCCTTTGGCTGTGTAGGATAAGTGTCAAGAGAGTCTGGGAATGGGTTGTCTGCACGCTTTGGAGGGGCGTGCTCTACTTCTTCCTTCTTCTCATCTGGAGCTTCTTTTTCAACTACATCTTTATTGACCTTGGTCTCAGAGCCAGCTACCTTACCACTTCTCAATTGAATAGCCTTGCAATCTTCTCCTGGGTTCACCACTGTATCCTCTTGAAATGTACTTGCAGACCTCTCAAGTATTTGCTTGCTCAGTTGGCCCACTAGCACCTCTAAGTTTCTAATAGAGGATTTGGTTTCTTGTATAACTTGTGCTTCCGTACTTGCCACTTGTTCACTTATTACAGTGATAGCCTTGCATTCCTCTCTTGGATTTGGAATTGTGTTACCAGGAAGGCTGTTAGTGGTCCTCTGATCAATTTCATTAACCTTTGTGGCTAATTGACCCATTTGAATTTCCAGGTTCTTGATGGATGCTCTGGTTTCCTGTCTAAAACCTGTCAATATTGCTTCTAAATCATTGTTCTGCTGGAAACCGCCCTGAGAACTATTGTTGAAGTTCTGAGGTCTCTGAGGTTGGTCCCTCCACCCAAAGTTTGGGTGATTTCTCCATCCCGGGTTGTATGTCTTAGAATATGGATTATTGTTGGGATTCCTAGGACCACTCCCCATGTAATTCACCTGTTCATAATAAGGTTGAGCATAATCATGATTATAATTTTGAATAAAATTACCTGCCATGTCATAGGAGATTTCTTGGGGTGGATTTTGAGTGTTGATAGCTGAGACTTGCATGCCACCCATCTGTTGAGTAAGTAGATTTATCTGTTGAGACATAAGCTTGTTCTGAGCAAGAAGGGCATTAATAGCTTCCACTTCCAATACGCCTCTCTTCTGAGCGGTCTCAGAGTTCACAGGATTCCTGTTAGATGAGTAGAGATATTGGTTGCTTGCAACTAATTCAATCAGCTCAATAGTCTCCTCTGGTGTCTTCTTCTTGTGCAATGAACCGCCTGCAGAGGTATCTAAGCTCATCTTTGACATCTCTCCTAAGCCTTCATAAAAGATATCCAGTTGGGTCCACTTGGAGAACATGCCAGGAGGGCATTGCCTAGTCAGTAGCTTGTATCTCTCCCAAGCTTCATAAAGAGTTTCACCCTCCTTCTGTCTGAAAGTCTGAACCTCCAACCTAAGCTTAGTCAGCTTCTTTGGTGGGAAAAATTTAGTGAGAAATTCAGTAACGACCTTTTCCCAAGTATTCAGACTCTCCTTTGGTTGGGAGTCTAGCCATAGCTTTGCTTTATCCCTCAGAGCAAACAGGAAAAGCATGAGTCTGTACACCTCTGGATTCACTCCATTTGTCTTCACAGTATCACATATCTGCAGAAAATCAGAAATAAATTGATTTGGATCTTCATGAGGAAGTCCATGATACTGGCAGTTTTGTTGCACCAGGGTGACCAATTGTGGCTTCAACTCAAAGTTGTTTGCAGTTATAGGAGGCACCACAATGCTTTTTTCATAGAGATCCGCAGTAGGGGCAGAATAAGAGCCAAGCACTCTCTTCTGTTGATCATCCCCATTCGGATTTACCACATTGGCATTAGCATTATTATTTGCCATGGTGGATTCTGCAGTCTTGCAAAGTCTTGCTTGTTGTAAACGTCGCCTGAAAGTTCTTTCAGGTTCAGGGTCAAAGTCTAAGAGATGTTCTTTGTCTCTGTTCCTGCGCATACACAAGCAGAAAACAAGAAAAAATGGGACTCTCTACGTCAGAGTGCAGAGAAGTCCCTGTGATGTAACCTGTGTACAATAATAAAATAAAACTACTAAATAAATAAATAAATAAATTCAAAAATTAAAAAAAAATAAACAGAAAAATAAAATTAACTGGGTAACACCAAACTTAAATTCAGAAATAATTTTTTTTAGACAAAAATAAAGTAAAACTAAAAAATTATAGAAAATAAAAAATATAATAAAAGAAAAACAAAATAACACGAAAGTAAATAAATAAAAAAATGGAATTAAAAAGAAAAATAAATAAAGGAAAGAACGACGAGATTTGAATAAGAAAAAAAAACGAAATTAAAAGGAAGTAAGAAAAGAAAAAAAAAAAGAAAACAGGGGATACGGGATATGGGAAATATTAACGCAAAGAAAGAAAAAAATGAAAAATAAAATAAAAAAAAATAAAAAATAAAAATACTAAAGGAATATAATTAAAGAAAAAAAATATCTAATCTAAGCAATCAAAGAACGAGTAGTTGTCAATCACAGTCAATTTCCCGGCAACGGCGCCAAAAATTTGGTGCGGTATTTTACAACCACACTTACTAACCGGCAAGTGCACTGGGTCGTACCAAGTAATACCTTACGTGAGTAAGGGTCGATCCCACGAGGATTGATGGACTAAGCAACAATAGTGTTTGATAGGCTTAGTTAGACAAACAAAAATTGGTGTTGAGATGCAGTATAAAAGAGATTAAACAATATAAAAAATATTGAAGAAAGGCAAGTAATTAAGTTGGGAGTAATATATGGAGAAGGCAGTTAAGGCTTCAGAGTTATCTATTTTCTGGATTGACTTTTCTTATTAACTATTTTAATTACGCAAGATTTAATTCATAGCAAACTATTTATGACTAGACCCTAATTCCTTAGACCTTTCCTAGTCTTCTCTAAAATTTATCAACTGCCAATTCCTTGGTCAATTAATTCCAATTAGAGGGTGATGATCGAATCCTAGTTTATATGCCACAAGAATCCTAATTATTCAAAGATAAAGGGATTATATGTCACGTATCCCGTTAAATACAAACAATTAGAAATTCAGGATAATATGTTTTCAAGCTATTGTTCAAGTAAAGAGCTTTTCCAAGTTTTACAAGAACTCAAATAGAACATGGGTCATACTTCCGTTCCACCCAAATTCATAAAGTAAAGAACAAAAACAATTATTGAAATATAAATCAAAACATGAATTAAAATAGAAAAATAATATTATCAATCCATACAATAGACAGAGCTCCTAACCTTAACAGTGGAGGTTTAGTTGCTCATGGAAAAGAGAAAATAAGGATTCAGGTAAGAATGTACCGCCTTCCAATCTGATGGCATCAGATCTCTTTTTATAACTAATCCTAATAAATTTAAAATCTAATATTTAAAATTAAACTTAAAATAATATCTTTTCCTACTTTAAGATTTGAATTTAAATTTGAATTAATTAATAGATCTTCAGTTGATGGGTGGGGACCACTTGATTTGTCCATTCTGCAGCTTCTAATCTGTGATTTCTGGGCTAAGAACTGGGTCAAAACGGCCCAGAAATCGCCCCCAGCGTTTTTCTACATTTTCTGCACGTGGCGCATGTGACGCATCCGCGTCGTCCACGCGTTCGCGTCATTTGTGCAGATTCCAGTCCACGCGTTTGCGTCAGGCACGCGATCGCGTCATTGCGATTTCCTCCATTCCGCGCGGTCGCGTGAGCCATGCGTCCGCGTCGGTATTCGCTGGTCATCTCCTTGGCTTCTTCTCTTTCTCTGCAGAAACTCCATCAAATTCCGCCAAATGCTCCCTAAAATAAACAGTATTGTACAAAACTCAAAATAGCATCCATAGTGGCTAAAATATAATTAATTCTTAATTAAACTCAACAAATTAGATGCAAATTCACTAGGAAAAGATAGACAAGATGCTCACGCATCAGTATGCTGACAAGTTTGAGGAGCTGTTCAGATTCTCTCGTATGTGTCAAGGGACTCCGGTGGAATATGAGGAATGGAAGTGTGTTAAGTACGAAGGAGGACTCCGGAGCGATATTTTCAGTTCAGTGGGACCAATGGAGATTAGGACTTTCTCCGAATTGGTGAACAAGTGTAGGGTTGCTGAAGAGTGTGTGAAGAGGGCAGCCGCTGAGAAAGGAAGTCACAAAGGATCATTCCCACAGAACCGAAGGAAGAGCTTTGCACCTAGAGGTCCACCTTTTAAGAGGGGAGGTTCTTTTAGGAGGCCCAACAACAACAACAACTCCCAAGGGAAAAAGTTTGGGAAGCAGCCTCAGAATGATCAAGCTTGTACTAGGTGTGGAAGTCACCATCCGGGAGCACCATGCAAGGCCAGATGGGATTTGTGCTACAATTGTGGAAAGGCGGGGCATAAAGCCACTAGTTGTCCGGAGAAACAAAAGCAAGGTGCTGGGAAAGCACAACAGACTGGTCGAGTGTTCACCACCTCAGCTGTGGGTGCAGAGGGATCCGAGACACTCATTCGAGGTAACTGTGAAATGGCTGGTCAAACTTTAAATGCTTTATTTGATTCGGAAGCATCGCATTCATTCATTGCATTTGAGAAAGCCCATGAGTTAGGATTGAAGATCGTAACCTTAGGTTATAACTTAAAAGTGTATAATGCTACCCATGAAGCCATGGTAACTAGGCTAGGATGCCCGAAAGTTTCGTTTAGATTCAAGCAGCATCATTTTGTCCATAATTTAATCTGCTTACCGATGATCGGTCTTGACCTTATCTTGGGATTGGACTGGTTATCTGAGAACCATGTCCTGCTTGATTGCTCTACAAAGTCGGTGTACTTTATGCCGGAAGATACAGAAGGGCCAGTCGTGGTGAATAATTATTACTTGAATTCGATGATGGTGAACTGTTCTGGAATCGAATGTCAGGGTATCCTGTTGTTAACCGCTGGTGTTTTGGGTGATGATCAACGGTTGGATCAGATTCCGGTAGTGTGTGAGTTTCCGGAAGTGTTTCCCAATGATATTGAGGAATTTCCACCTAACCGAGAGGTCGAGTTTGCTATTGAGTTGGTGCCTGGGTCGGGACCAATCTCAAGTGCTCCTTATAGGATGTCACCGTTAGAGATGGCCGAGCTAAAGTCTCAGTTAGAGGAATTGCTGGGTAAGAACTTTATCCGACCAAGTGTTTCCCCGTGGGGTGCTCCAGTGTTACTAGTAAAGAAGAAAGATGGAAGTATGCGGCTCTGTGTGGATTACAGGCAGCTGAACAAGGTCACCATAAAGAATAAGTACCCATTGCCGAGGATTGATGATCTCATGGATCAGTTACAAGGAGCTGGGGTTTTCTCTAAGATCGATTTGCGATCCGGTTATCACCAGATAAGGGTGAGGGGTGAGGATATCCTTAAGACCGCTTTCAGGACTCGTTATGGTCATTACGAGTATACTGTAATGTCTTTTGGGTTGACGAACGCTCCTGCAGTGTTTATGGATTACATGAATAGAGTGTTCCGTCCGTTTCTGGATAAATTCGTTGTTGTCTTTATTAACGACATACTGATTTACTCCAAGACTGAAGAAGAGCATGCAGAACACTTGCGGACCGTGTTGCAAATTCTAAAGGAGAAGAAACTCTATGCGAAATTGTCTAAGTGTGAGTTTTGGAAGGATGAGGTGAAGTTTTTGGGTCACGTGGTGAGTAAGAAGGGAATAGCCGTAGATCCAACTAAGGTAGAAGCTGTGATGGATTGGAGGCAACCAACTACAGTAACTGAGATAAGGAGTTTTATGGGTTTAGCTGGCTATTACCGAAGGTTCATCAAAGGATTTTCGCAATTAGCCTTGTCGTTGACAAAGTTAACTCGCAAAGACACTCCGTTTGTTTGGACTCCTGAGTGCGAGGAGAGCTTTCAGGCATTGAAGAAAAAGTTGACCACTGCACCTGTGTTAGTGTTACCTGAGCCGAACGAGCCTTTTGAGGTGTACTGTGATGCCTCATTAAAGGGTCTAGGATGCGTGCTAATGCAGCATCATAATGTGGTGGCGTATGCCTCACGACAGTTGAGACCTCACGAAGTTAGTTACCCTACGCACGATTTGGAACTCGCTGCGGTTGTGTTTGCCTTGAAGGTGTGGAGACATTATCTCTATGGGGTTAAGTTCCAAGTCTTCTCTGATCACAAGAGCTTGAAATATCTCTTTGATCAGAAAGAGCTTAATATGAGGCAAAGGAGGTGGATGGAATTATTGAAAGACTACGACTTTGAGTTGAATTACCATCCGGGGAAGGCAAATGTAGTGGCAGATGCGTTAAGTCGGAAGTCGTTATATGCGGCTTGGATGATGCTTCAAGAGGAGAAGTTGCTCAAGGGATTCGAGAGTCTAAAAATTGGTGTTCGAGAAGTATCTGGAACCTTGTGGTTGAGCCGATTAGAAATCTCGAGTGACTTTAAGTCCGAACTCCTAAAGGCTCATGAAAATGATGAAGCATTATGGAAGGTGTTACCGGCTATCGAGCAAGGAAAACAGTGGAGAGTGTCGGAAGAAAAAGATGGGTTATGGAGATTCAAGGGTAGGATCATTGTGCCGGATGTTGGTACTTTGAGGCAAGATATCTTAAAGGAGGCACACAAAAGCGGATTCTCCATTCACCCGGGAAGTACTAAGATGTACCATGATTTAAAGGCGATGTTTTAGTGGCCGGGTATGAAGAATGATGTGGCGGAATATGTTTCAAAGTGCTTAACTTGTCAAAAGGTAAAGATTGAACATCAAAGACGTTCTGGGATGTTGCAACCTTTAGAGGTTCCGCAATGGAAGTGGGAAAGTATTGCAATGGACTTTGTGTCGGGATTGCCAAGGACTATGACTGGTTTTGATGCTATCTGGGTGATTGTGGACCGTCTGACGAAGTCAGCTCACTTTTTGCCCGTTCGGATGACTTACACCCTTGAGGAGCTAGCACGGTTATACATAAAGGAGATTGTGAGGTTTCATGGTGTACCTGCTACTATAATCTCTGATAGAGATCCTCGTTTCACTTCGAGGTTCTGGGGTGCATTTCAGAAAGCTTTTGGAACCCGATTAAGCTTGAGTACAGCGTACCATCCTCAAACAGATGGTCAATCCGAGAGGACGATCCAAACCCTAGAGGATATGTTGAGAGCTTGTGTTTTGGACCAACCGGTGAGTTGGGATCGGTATATGCCGTTAGTGGAGTTTGCATACAATAATAGTTACCATGCAAGCATCGGAATGGCTCCGTATGAGGCATTGTATGGGAGGAAATGTCAATCTCCGCTATGTTGGTATGAAGCTGGAGAAAAAGGCTGGTTGGGGCCGGAAATGATAGCTGAGACCACAGAACAAGTCAAGAAAATCCGAGATAGAATAATTACGGTGCAGAGTCGCCAGAAGAGTTACGCCGATCAGAGGCGGAAGCCCTTGGAATTTGAGGCAGGAGATCATGCTTTCCTGAAGGTTACTCCGACCACAGGAGTAGGTAGAGCGATTAAAGCAAAGAAGTTGAATCATTGATACATTGGTCTATTTCAGATCCTGGAGAGGATTGGGCCGGTGGCGTATCGGGTGGCTCTACCACCTCATCTTTCGAACCTGCACGATGTGTTTTACGTGTCACAGCTTCGGAAGTACACTCCTGATGCTAGCCATGTGTTAGAACCTGAATCAGTTCAGTTAAGAGAAGATTTGACGCTTCCAATGGCTCCAGTTAGAATTGACGATACTAGTATCAAACGGTTGCGTGGAAAAGAGGTTTCATTAGTCAAAGTGGCTTGGAGTCGAGGCGGTGTTGAGGAACACACTTGGGAACTTGAGTCGGAGATGCGAACGGATTATCCGCATTTATTCTCAGGTAATTGAATTTGAATTTTGTGGGCAAAATTCTCAATTAGGCGGGTAGAATGTAAGACCCGGTTAATTAACGGCTAATTAACCCATAAATGAGAATTTATTCTAGAAAGCCAAAAATGTTATTTTTTATGGCTAAATGTGATAGAGGAGATTGAGACGAGAATTTCGGTACCAATTTTATAGAAAACGGACCAAGATTGGACCAAACGGGCCAAACCAGGCCAACCGGACCCAAAGTGGGCCCTTGGCCCAACTAAACTAAACCAAAACTCTAGTTTTCAGCACTCTCTCTCCTCACAACACACTCAAACACGCTGAAATGGTGGAGAGGAAGGGAAGAACACTCTCTCAACTTCTTTCTCTCACTTGATCTTCAAACCACCAGAACTTTTGATCTAGAGCTCCGATTGCCGCACCGTTTGTGGGCACGCGTTCACCGCAGAGAGCTCTACAAAACCCATACAATCAATCTTGAGATAAGCTACGTTTTGCTCTTCGAATTTCCAGCCTTGATTTCGAGTTTCATGAGTAAAAATATTGAGATTTTGGGCTCTTTGATATTATAGGACCCAACTCTCTTGAAGGAGAAGATTAATCTTGTCTCCTTGGACCTTGAGTAAGGTAAGATATCTCAAACCCTAGTGAGAATGTTGAACTTGTGGTTGTGGGTGTTGAGCTCTTGTGTTTTGGTATGATGATTGTGGCTTAGGTTGTGTATATGTGAATATTGGAGCTTGATTGGTGATTTTGGAAAGCTTGGGAGAGGGTTTTGTGTGACAAAATATGTTCTTGGAGGTGTTGAGACCTTGAGAGCTTGAGGAAAAGTGGTTTGGAAGTGCTCCGGTTGAGCTTGGGAAATCGGCTAAGGTATGGTTTCGGTTTTCTGTATCTATTATGTAATGTGGTAGGAAATACTTAGGCTAGAGGCCCTAAGATAGGCATTGAATTGTTGGTGTTGTTGAATGGTTGAGATATATGATGTGTTCATATATGTGATTATGAATATTGATGCCTTGATTGTGTGATATATGAGAAATGCATGTTGTGATATATGCTTGATGGATGATTGAGGTTGAATTGATGGGTGGTACCATGTTGATGGTGAGTATGATGTTGATCATGTATAATGATGGTTGATTGGAAATGGTATTATTGGAAATTGGGATGAGGAAGGATGTATGACATGATATTGTGTTTGTCCTTTAGCCATTGGATTGAGAAGTGTTAAAATGGTTGGATGTGATTTTGGGAATTTTGGTAAAATGTCAATGTGTGAGTTGAGGATGGCTTGATGTTGATTTTGGTACATTTTGATTGATTTCAAAGAAAAGGGATGAAATTGGCATGTTTTGATTGATTTCGAAAAGAGTTGAAAGTGGCTTGTTTTGAAAATGGCACTTTATGGTTTTGTATGAAAACATGGTTTTTGGGCGTACTTTGACGGAAGATAACCTAGACTGCGGATCTCTATTTTCTGCCAAATCTATTTAGAAATGGAATTGGATCCGGGATGTCCATGCCGTTCGAAGAACGGGTGAAAAACGATTTAAAATGAGAAAGTTATGTCCGTCGGAAGATTGGGGGTTGAATCTGTAAATTCTGCAGCTTTTAACTTAGAAAATTTTTAGCAAAATGACCCCCCGCGCGTAGGCGCACTTGGCGCATACGCGTCGTTCTTCGAGAAAACATCCACGCGTGCGCGTGGTGTGCGCGGGCGCGTTGATGCGCTGCACCAAATGCCCAGCCATTTTCCCGAGAGTTGTGCCAAAGTTGTGCCAGTTTTGTGCCTGGAGCGCAAGAGCACCCACACGTACGCGTGGCTGACGCGTGCGCGTCGTTTGGCTAATTTTCAATCTGCGCGTTCGCGCGTATGACGCTTGCACGTCAATGAGTTTTAAGGCCATCCACGCGGGCGCGTGGAGTGCGCGTACGCGTGGCCCTGTTTTCATCCCAAAGTTGATTTTTGAGTTTTAAAAGCCAAATTTCATACTTCTAAGCCTCCAATCTCACCACTTATGTCTTAAATCATTATGATATGTCTAGCTATGAGATAAGGGGCTAGTGAATGTGGTAACTTGCGAGTGAAGCAAGGGAAAAATGAATGATCAATGAAGATCAAAGATGATTATGTGAGATGTGGAGGATGGCGGTGGAAGTGCTTGTTATGCCATGGGCCGAAGGGCCGTAATTGTAAATAAATTGGCTGGTTATGGATTTAACCGTGAGCCGGATGGCTAGATTATCGCCGTGTTACGGCAGAGCCATGTTTATGGCTAAGTATAAATGCATATATGCTGTTGAATGAATTGTGAATGTTTGCACTTCCACTATCGGAGATGAGGGTTTCCCTGGGAGGAAGCAGTGGCTAGCCCCCACGTGCCCCAGGTTGAGACTCGAAGCTCTGTTGACCCTATGTCGTAAGTGTGGTCGGGCACTGTGAAAGTCCCGGATGAGCTCGCCCCCGTAAATATTCACTGGTGAGGGTGATGGATATGGATCATGATTATGATCAAGTTTATGATGAGTATAACTCGAGTTGGGGATGCGCGACAGAGGGACAGTCCAAGGTTAGCTACCAGGACTTGTCGGGTTGGCTCTATAACCGACAGATGATATCATCAGCCACTAGGGACAGGCATTCATCATATGCATACTATGTGAATTGTTTGAGATTGCCTATTTGACTGCATATTACTTGCTATTTGTCTAAATGCCTTAATTGTTCTTACTTGTATATCTCTTGTCTGATATAACTGTGTTTGCTATATTATACTCCTGCTGGTGGTTGGGAGGTCTGAAGGAATTGGAAAGGGAAGTATTAGTTAGACTGAATAATCTTTAGTCAGTTGCCACTTACGGTTTAGCTTGTTTATAAGCTTTGATATTATCTGGAGGAAGTTCTAGGATTTCCTTCGGCTTTCCTCTATTATTATGTATTATATATGTGGAAGCTGTTACCATGCTGGGGACCTCTGGTTCTCACCCATGTGAATTTTGTGATTTTCAGATGCAGGACGCGAGGCTTCTCGTTGAGGCATGCTGGAGACTTCTGGATTAGCGAAGATCCTTTGTTCTCGGGACTCTGTTTTGGGTTATATATTTTGTTTAGATACTTTTATCTCCATTAAATAATACAAACTGTGATGACTCCTCTTATAGGAGGTTTTGGAGAATAGGTTTCTGTATTTGTGTCCCTTTGGGTTTTTCTTATTTTATTATATGTATATATTGCTATGCTCGGACCGGTTATCTTCGCAGCCGGATTTTGAGTCTTGATATTCCTGTTTTTCACACTCCCTTGTATATATATAATCTCGCGTTAGCTTATCCTTTGCTCGTTACGTTATCGATCGGAGTGTTGCGCGTTCGAGTTACGGTTTTTGTTTACCCCTTTTTCTACAAAGGCTCCTAGTTATAATCAATTATTCATACTACTATACGTACTAAATTTTTGTTTTAGAGGTCGTAATACCTTGCCATCTCTGAATTATGACTTAAGCATAAGTCTCTGTATGGTAGGATGTTACAGTAGGTGCTGCTTTGACTAATGGTTAGTGTTAATGAATGCCTTAGGCTCGTGTAAAGGATAGTAACTTGCGGGAGTTTACTATAGAGAAGACTTGTAATTACGTCACCCAAAAAATACCTTTTACATTTGGGCTTTGCAAGTAAGTGGACAAATTTAAATAAATTGTTATGGTTTTTATTATTTCTAATACTGGTATAATATAAGTGGTTATGGATTTGTGAAACAAAATATCTTGTCGATTTATTGAAGTCAGTGATGAAACCATATTTGATGATAAATTTTGAATTGATTTGAGTGGATTTCATCATACAAACCAATATTTATTCACCTAAATAGCATGCTTTTGTGCTTTCTCTTTAAATTATGTCCAATCTTGAAAACATGCTATTTTGCGCTTAATTTGATCAATTTTATTCCACTTTCATTCTATTCGATGCCTTGATGTTTTGATGAGTGATTGTAGGAGTAATAGGTTAGAATGGCTTGATAAGGGTGGAAAGAAGCATGCAATTAGGAGAAAACATGAAAGAAACAAAGGAGAAGCACACAGCCAAGTGTGCGTACGCACAACTTTCTGTGCGTACGCACAAGTGCAGAAATCAGCATGTGTGCGTACGCACAAGTCCCTGCACATGACTTCATTAAAAAGTCACATGGCTCGCGATTTGGGAGGCTTTTTGGCCCAATTCTGAAGGGTTTGAAGCTTATAAAGGAGGGGCTAGCAACCATACAACCTAACAACTCATACCATACATTATACAACACACTTAGGATAGTTTTAGGTAGTTTAGTTTAGGTTTTTCTCTCAATTTTTCTTAAGATGTAATTAAGGTTTTTGCATTCTCCAATTTTGATCTTGGTCTCTAGCTTATTTTCATTGTAAGTATTTCTTAATTTTCTCTTTTATTACACTACTTGTTCTACACTTTCTTATATTTTAATTTCCTTCATCAATACATATATACTTTTGCAATTTTGAGTTTTGATTAATGAATTTGATGTTTAGTGATTTTTATATGTTTATTGAGTTGCCATTGTTGATTTTATTCTTTTGTGGTTCATAGTTTTTTATCAATTTCTGAATTTTGCCATGTTTTATGATTATGCCCACCATGTGTTTGATGAAATACCAATTTTGATTATGGGAAAAATTTCCACGCCTTGGCATAGGAAAATGAGTATATGGAATACTAGAGTCATAATGTCCGACATTTAGTGATAATTCTTGGGTTGTTAGATGTTATTGTTTCCACTAACGCTAGTTTTTTACCAAGGTAATTAGTAAGTTAGCTAGGATTTATGGATTAATAACAATTATGCTCACTTGACTTATTCTTTGATGTTAAGGGTTGACTTGGTGAGATTAATCCATCATAATTATCATAGTTGTGGTTATGGCAAGGAAGGAATTCCATAACTCATCCCAAGTCAAGGCTTCCATTTATGTTTTGAACCACCTTTCCATCTTTTTAAGCTTTACTTGTTCATACCATATAGATAGTTCTTTAATTCCTTTATTAGTTTATTAATTATAATTTTGATCATTCTTTAATTCCTTTAATCGTTTGCCTCACTATTGAAAACCCTTTGATTTTCACAACCAAAATTGTGCACTTGTTGTCACTAGTTCCTAGGGAGAACGACCTGAAGTTTTATTACTCTCGGTTATTTTAATTTGAATTAAACTTTGATTGATGAGATTTAATTGCCAGATTGGACTATGCTACTGACGAAGTGATTCGTGTTTTGAGAAATTTTAAACCGGCACAAAATCTCACTCATCAAGTTTTTGGCGCTGTTGCTAGGGAGCTAGTGCAATTGAGTGCCATAATTTTGATTGTTGTGCATATGTGAATAGTGTGAATAGATACTTTTTGGGTTGTTTGTTTGCTTTTGTAAGTAATTAGGATTTTGTTTCTTTTGTTACTTGATGTCTTTTGTTTTTATTTTCTATTTTTCTTTATGAGTTATCACTCTCTTTACTTGGAGAACAGTTATGATCATTTTGTAGGGCTTGATAACTTCAATTTTGGATTGCATTATGGAATGGAAAATTCAATTGAGGAAGGCGCAATCTCCTCCTTATTACAATGAGTCAAACCCTCCCCAATATGCATACCCAAACCAAGGATATGGTGGATTTCCCAATGATTACATACTTCCACCACCATATACCTATGACCCATACCCCCAACATAATTCTCAATCACCACATTTTCAAACACCACACCAATACCATCATCCACCTCCTTACATACCATCTCAAGATACTCATCAACGTGAACTACCTCCCACATATACAACCTTCCTCCCAAACAATGAAACCCCTTTTTCACCACAATGTAAAATTCTCCAATCCTTGACCCAAGAGCAACAAGACCTTCAAGTCTTTCTCTAAGAGCAAGAAGAACTTCGAAGGACACAAGGAAAACTCATGTCTACCATAGCCGAGGCAGTGAACCGTTTAGTCCTTCTACGCTCATCCGATCAAGGCACTCCTCTTGAAGAATGTGAAGGACCAACTAAAGAATGGAGTGAAGAGGAGAACATGAAGCCTCAGGTGGAAGAAGAGGAGCTAAGGTTGGAACCGCAACAAGAGGAGGAAAGTGGGATGAGTGAACCGGAAGAGGTAGAGGGAGAATTGAGGAAGATTGATCTAGATGTGGATTCCATCATCGACAATTTTTTGTCCACATTGGTCAATCCCCTTAATGATCTTAATGAACCTCTTCCCATTAAGTTTGAAAGAGATACGGAGGTAGACTTCTCACAACCTCCTTCTTATGATTTGAGTGATGGGGAAGAGGAAGTTGGTGAGGAATCAATTCCGTTCCAAGAGCATATTGAGTGGGTGGCTGATAAACCACTATTTTATGGTTTATCTTGTGCTCAATTGAGTGGATTTTATCAACTCTTTACCCACTTATTCATACTATTTGCATGAGTTTACATTCTCATTCTTGATTTTGTGATATGATTGAAAACATGCTTCTTTGGCCTTAAGTTCCCTACGTTTAATCCTCTCTTATTACCATTAGATGCCTTGATATGTGTGTTAAGTGATTTCAGAGATTAGTGGCAGTTTCACCGATGAACTTCATTGGCCCCATCAATATGCTATCTTGGAGACGGATTACCAACCTAAGGTTCTTCTTGGGTTGGTACATGGTGGAGAAAGGGGTGTTGGTTGCCATGTGAATCCAAGGTTCTTCAAGAAAACCATTTCAAGAGTTGGAGTTCAAGTGGGATGCAAGGCACAATTATGTGATTTCCAGAGAGTGTTGGGTTACTTCAAGGGTAATTTAAGAGTTTGTCCATCCGACTTGAAGCATAGAGATCAACAAGAAGGAGAATGGGAAACTAGAATATAGGATCCCGGAGGAGCTTTGAAGTGCAAGCTTGGATGGAGATTCAAGGAGGAGTGGAAACATAAGCCACCCTAACAAGAGTCTCCTCAAAAAGTCTAACTTAAGGACTTTAAATAAAAGTGGTAGTTGGGAGACACCCCACTATGGTAACATTGTTTCAACCCTTCTCTTTGTTTATAATTTGCCTTAACTGCATTTTTGTTTGTCTTAGCTAGATTAGGATTAGTTTAATTTTGAGCATAGGTAGGTTGATTTTCATATGGATCATAAATTTATGGATTTCTGGATGTTTTGGGTTGAAATTTGTGTTGAGCTAAGGATTAAGGGACTTAGAAATTAAGAAATTTTTTTTTTTGGAAAAACAAGGCATTGTGCGTGCGCACACAGTTGTGCGTACTCACACAATCACTGAATTCTGCGTCCTGTGCGTACGCCGCACACTTGTCTTCACAGCCCCTGTTGGGAGCGCTCGCACGCTTTTGTGCGTGTGTGCATCCCAGTTTTTGCTCCTTGTATGTGCACACAAGCTTGTGCGTACGCACAAAAACCCCAAATTCCTCATTTTGTGTATACGCACACTCATTTGCATCCCTTCTGTTGGAAGCGCTCGCACCTCTCTGTGCGTGCGCACCTTGGCCTTTTTGCTCTCTGTGCGTATGCACACATGCTTGCGCAGGCACACATGATCTGTAAAAAAAAAAAGTCTTCTGTGCGTATGCACACCTTTGTGCGTACGCACACATCTTAATTCCCTCTCTGCTCGGAGCATTCGCACATGTCTGTGCGGACGCACACCCCCCATTTTTCACCCAGTGTGCATGCACACACCTGTATGTGCGTATGCACAAGTGCTGCTTTGGGCAAAATTTTGATTTCACTTTGAATTAAACCCTAAGGCACTTCCACCCCTCTCCATCTCTCTCTTTTCTTTCTTTTACCCTTTTTTCTACTTATCCTAGTTAGTTTTATTTGCATTTCATTTTGATTTTAGTAATTTTATTAGGTTTGATTTAGTTGTTTGTCAATTAAATAAGTTGCAAGTATTTTCTTGATGTTGATTAGGTTGCTTCTTGCTTGCAATTTTGGCTTAATTTTTTATTAATATGTGCACTAAGCATTAAGTTTTTGTTTAATTGCCTAAATGAATTGTGAGTTTGATTCATATGTTGTAGCTACCATATGTATTAGACTATATCCTTGTTTGGCAACTTAATCATGAATTGTGCACCTTGGATGATCATTGATGTTATTTAAGATTGAAGTTCATCAATGCACTTATACTTTGTCTTAATTTACTAAGTATCTAGTGGGTTTAAAAATTCATGTTTTGATTACACCCTAGGACAAATTATTTGTAAGTGCATTGAATATTAGTGAATTGAGTTGAATTACTTGTTCATCATGCCTCTCATATAATCACATTACACGGTACTTGTTTGTTTTTAATGTTATACATTTGTTTGAGTGACTCGACTTGATTCTTATCAAGCTTGTCACTTTTTGCAACAAGTACCTTTACCATGTGACTATTTCATTATGTTTCATGATGAATAAGGAGTTTTCTTTTCATTATTAGATTGGTTATTGTTTATTGTGCTTCTATATCAATTTTGCACTTTCCCTTGCACAATTTCAATATCCAATATCTCAAATATTCAATTTACTTTAGTTGTGGTTACCTAGGTTTTTATGTGCCTTATCTCTTGCTAATGCTTTACTTGCAACCTAGGCTACTTAATTGAGGAATACATGCTATTTCTTTTTTATTGTGTGGTTTTTGTTTTTACCCGGCCAATGCGTCTGTTCTAAACCGTGCACACTTAGATACACACATTGTCGTCTATCATACCACACTCATTTGAACTCTTCCTCAATTCCTGTTTAATTATTTTATACAGCAACCCGAGTCCGGTGCCCACCAGATGAAGGTGGAGCCTCTTAGAGTCTTTCATCCCCCGGATTACATGCGTGCACAGAGGACCGTGCAATATTTAAGTGTGGGGAGGATCCGCAATTTTGGGGTGTAAATTTCTCTTTCTAACACTTTGCACTATTTTTTTTTTAGTTTTAAGTGTGGGGGAGGATCCACAATTTTAGGGTATAAATTTCTCTTTCTAACACTTTGCACTATTTTTTTTTAGTTTTTAGTAGTTATGAATTTGGTGAATATTTGTTAGTATTTCATTATATTACACTTCGCTTAGCTTGCCTATATATATATATATATATATATATATATATATATATATATATATATATATATCACTACTAGAAATAGGGTGTTTTTGGACGAAAATTTCAAACGAAATTTATTCCGTCTGAATGACTTTTTCATTTCGAACAAATTTGAGACAAATGTAGAACAATTTTTAGTAGAGACATTGGAATAATATATTCTATCCTAAATTTGCCTAAATTTTGTCCTAAATATTGGCGCCAATTTTTTTTTGGATGGCGCCAAAATTTTCATACAGATTAGCAACACATTTTGGACAAAAACTATAATTCGTCCGTATTCTATCTGAATATGCGCAATAACTTCAGACGGATTTGGGACGCATTTTGAAAAATGTTAATTCTATCCCAAATTTGTCTATAATTAGTCTTAAATGCTTTTACTATAGCTAACCCTTCGAAGTAGCTAAAATTTTTTCCCACAAATTTGGGACGAAAATAACATCATTTGTAAATTCTGTTTGGAAGTGCATCAGTTTTCAAACAAATTTTAAATGTTTATTAAAAAATTTTAACATTTAGTATAAAAATATTATTTATATTTTAAATTAGTCTATTATTTTTTAATTTATTCTTTTAATTATTTACTTTATAATCATTCAAAATTTAATTTTGTAACAAATTTAAGATAAAGGGTATCTAAAAGAATCACATATATAAAAACTTAAGAATAAATTATATCCGATCTTCTAAAAAAATAATACAAATAATAAATAATAATAAAAAATCACGTAGAATAAAAAAATCATATATTTTTTCATATAAGATTAAAGTATATTAAAAATTAAAAAAAAATACAAATGAATACATTTTATGGTGCATTTTTTCATACTATTCTGTTTGATCTTCGTCCTCATTGTTCTCGTCCTCGTCTTCGTCTTCATCCTCGTCCTCGTCCTCATTCCCAAATGTCTCATCATCATCATCATCTTCATATCTTGTACTATCGGTATCCAATAAATCAATAATAGTGTCAATATTATTTGAGATATGATTGTTAGATTGATTTGTGACATCTTCTTGATATGCAAAATCTTCTGTGTTTCAATCTCAATCTCACCTCTTGCTTTAGTCTTGAATACAAACCACCATTCTGCTTTTAACAAAATGAAATAAAAATAAAATAAAAATATTTATGATAGAGTAAAATTAACAAAATACTTATTGTTCATGTTCCAATTAATATAGAATAGCTAGATATTCTTAAAATATTAGTGAAAATATATATTTTAAATTTTAATTTTAAAATTTTGACTATTTTTTATTTTATATTTATATAGGACTGAGTCAATCGGTTCAACCAGTGATCCATCAGTTGAACTAATGACCCAGTGATCCAGTAATCTGACTAGTTCGATTACCGGTTCGGTTTTGATAACTAAATAAGATAAATTAAATAAAGAACTACCCTTAAAGTAATATTAAAATTTTTAATAATGAAAATTATAGTAATGAACATTAAACCACATAATGATAAGTCACAAAAAAAATCACATAATGATAGTTATTAAAAAAGAATTTATCTATGAAGAATTTTTTTCAATTGACTCTTTTAGCACACTATATATAGATACAGTAGCTCAAAAAAAATTTTACTTATCTAGAAGTCTCTGGTATGGCTTATGAGATGGATTGGAGACTTATGAGTCGAAACAGTTGTTAGTTTTTTTACTGGAGCGATTGGGTTAGTACTTAGCAAGAACACTCCGACGCTCAAGTTAGAATGGATTTATGAAATATATGTGTGTGGAATAAGGAATGTAACTGAGGGGCCTCTGGCTCCCCTTTATATAATTCGATACAGTTATCTTATCTTATCTATCTTATCTATTAATATAAAAGGAATTTTTAATTTCAAATATTGATTTTACTAAATATTTATCTTTTAAGATTATTATATAACAAAGATTTAAGAACATAATTTAATTTAAAAATTTTAAAATTAATATTAGATATAATTCTTTTTAAATATCTATCATTTAGATATCAATATTCCATAATTTATTGGATATATTTTTGTTGCAATCTTATCTTTTTTTAATTTGTTAGTAAAAATTAAATATAATTTTAATTTTAAAATTTGTTATATGCAGTTGTTTCAAAGTCACTTATTTAATTTGCGCCAAAAATAAAAAATTTATTCAAAACCGCCTTTTTAGTTCCAAATATTTTAGTTTTTGAATGCTTTCTCGCTCGTATGTATCATAACTAGCTAGGTTACCTTCCAAAAACCCAACATTTTTTCAGCATTCCCTTTTGGTTTCAGCGTCAGTTTTGGATCTCCGTCTCCCTCCTTCTGCGTGCTCCCTCCTTCTGCATTCTCTGCCTTCTGTGGTCACCGCTCGTGCTTCGCACTCAACGCTACGACAGCCACTGCTCCAGCCTCCACTCTCGCACCTCAGACTACCTCTACCCTCTAGATTCGAACAAAAAATCTCTTTTTTCACCCTCATTCAGCGACGTTCGTCTTTTCCCTTTTCTCTTTTTAAGGACACAAATCATGAATAAAATAAAATGTACTAACTAATTCACCTAAAAATTTATTAATCTAAATCAGAAAAAATATATACTCTAGACATCAATTACTCATGTTATCATCCTCATTATTACTAGAGCCTGTACCGAGCTCATTTTCTGTAGGAACAGACAAGGTTGAAGAAATTGGGAGATTCAACTTTTATATAAAGTATCAAGTGTCTTTTTAGTAGAACTAATTCTTTTCTATTGAGCTTTTAGTTGACGTCCTTGATCTTTTAACTTGTGCTCAATATCATTCAACTTAACCTTTTGCTCTTTATTGATAATTTCTTGCTCCTTTGCCTTTTCTTTCCATATGTGAAGTTCTTGCTCAATATTTATATCGTCTTTGGATGTCTCTGGGCAATCTCTGGAACCCAACTTTGAAGAGAGATCTAAACCAAAAGAATCTAAACAAAAAGCAGCTTTCTTTTTTCCTTTTGTTACAACTTCATTCCAAATAGGGTAATCATCTGGCATATCTAGGTCTTCCTTAGATGCCTCAACATGTCCCTTATTATCTAAGGATAAAGCTACTTGAGAAAGTTCTGTCTTTCGCTTTTTGAATTCACCCTACAAAACTAATTCATTTTAATCGCAACTAAATATGCCATGAACAAATACTAACATATAGTGAAAATTATTTTTGAAAAAGACAAAAGAAGAACAAACTAGCATCACATACATTGACTTTTTGAGATCTTTCATCAATCCAACTCTTGTCGTTTTTGATGTGGCATTTAGTATAAACCTCCTATAGAGAAGGTTTTACTCCCGTAGCTTTCTCCTATAATATTATAGTTTTAATCCATAGGAAAGAAAAAAAAGAATAAGAAAACATTGCTCATAATAAGAACAAGACTAAAATTTTAAACTATTTTTATCTTACCATTCTTCGTGCATGTTCACCCATAGATATGGAACTACTAGTGTGCATGAAATCTCCAGGATTTGATGCTCGATTCATAGTATTTGCTGTTGCCCAGTTCTTAAAATGTGAATCTGTAGCCCAATAATGCAATAGTTGATGCCAAACTGGTGCAAGAATATATTTTGGTATATAGTCAGAGTCTTTTGAATACTTGACTCTCTCTTGACTCATCAACCCTTTTACTCGAGCACTCTCTTTAATCTAAAAAATTTGACAAACTCTTGCATTGTGTTGAGGATCCCACATACAATATTTCTCTAAAAGAAAATATACATATACAATGAATTACCCACTATGTATAATATCAAAATATGCAAAAAAATGATAATAAATACTTACCTTAAATTTAGTAAACTACAAATCTCACATTTGATCACTGGCATGTCTCCATGTAGGGTAGCATTCTGAATATTTGCTTTTAATGGCAGTTGTTACATAACGAACAGTAATACATGGATTAAACCTATAAACAGGTCAAATAATAAGTAATTACACATCCATTCACAATAAAAATAATATAGAGAGAACATTAAAACACAAAGGTGATGGTTGTACTTACTCATCTCCAAAATGCACTATTTTCAAGAGCCCTTCTTGAGTGACAGGTTTGCCTTCTTGATTAAGAGATTTATCTTGATGATTTTTATATGATGAGTGAGCATGATATAAATTTTGTTCAATATTAGGATCATTATCAAATGATTGAGGTTGGATAGGTGAACAACATTGTGATTCAACTGGTGATAGTGATGGTGATGGTGTATAATCGGCATGAAATGATAACATTTTCTTGAATTTTTGTGGTGGCTGCGAAGAAGAGGGTGGTAATGCTGAAGGCTTTTTAGATACATGTGAAGGAACTGGAGCTCGTGATTTTGTAGGTTTAGGGTGTGAAAGCTTAGTTTTGTGTGCACTAATCACCTTCTTATTAACAGATTTTCGCACATTAATTAACAAGTATTTTTTTTTAATAACCTGACATCTAAAACAACATAAAAATTTATAAGATTAGCAACACATATTGCATTTAAATTTTAGTAATATATACATCATCGAAATAATTAAAATAATAACAATGTAAAATAGTACTTAGCTGCCAAAATAATCAATTAGGATATAAAATAAAGTGCTACTGTGCTTTAGTAGTAAACTACTAATATATATGTATACATAAGCATTTTGAATCATTCATAGTTAGGATAATACTATATGCACACATATGATAAAACTACAGCCAAATACACACATTAGCAATTATTAATTAAATTTCTCAAAGATGATGCTTTTTTATATCTCGTTCTTTATATAATTATGCCGAGTTCGAATATGTTTAACTGATAAGACAGACAAAATTTGATTCTTCTATAGGTTAGTTATGGGATGGACAAGATTCTTTGAAGGAACAAGGCTGTTTGACTGCATCAGCTTTCCCAACAAGGTAACAACCAAAAAAACTTTAATGTAGTAATTAACTTTTAAAATTTTAATTACATACCACAATTTAACTTTTTTGTAGATCCACCCTATTCCAGTTCATGTTGAAGAAGGTAAATGTATTCTAATTTATGGAAGAATATAGTGCAATTGTTTTGTTTTCTCCTTCTATTTACATTTTTTAATTCATGAGTTATAATACAAATAGGTTAGAGATGGGGAGAAATAATGCTTAACTCTTGTACATTATATATCATTACTATTGCTCACTACATATTAGTCGTGTAAAAATTAGGTAATAATTCTGTTTTGGTGGAGAAAAAAAAAAGGAAAAACAGTTAATCAAAATACGGCTCTTTCTTGGTATTATTTTTATTGAGAAGCAGGTCCATCTCAAACTTGACTTGCAATTTTTGAAAGACTAGCAAATGGCCACTTCTGCAGTGCAAACTATTTTTGTATTTGAATTTTATCTTTCTACGTTAGCCTTATAAATACAACAATATTTCTGTTTGAATTTTGTATTTGCTTGCACAGGAAATAGTCTACCCAGATATTCCTACAAGAAGGTGTGACACCCCCAAGAATCACGAGATACTTTCCCAAGGAACTCATGCTAGCAACTACGGCCCGCTAAGCAAGCATTTCAATCAATAACTGAAATGTTTCCTAAACAAGATAACACACAATAACAGATTGAAGATGCAATAATCCCAAAATGGAACTCTGTAATTGGAACTTTTGTATCTTTAACATCGACTCAATCACCATCGGTTTCTTTAACTAAAAAGAATGGATAAAACTACTGGTCTCTTTTTGGCGAGAGATTCTAATTATAAGGTACACTCTACCAAATTTTCTAAAACTTTTAATAAGTTGTGTTGTTGGTTTAATTCTAGAGTGTGTGTTGCAATATGATTTCAAGTCATTGTCTATGGATGTAGATAGGGATAATAGTGGAGGGGGTTTAAAACTTGAATTCTCTGAGGGGGACGCATTTGTTGCGCATGTCTTCAACATGGAACCGTTTAGGTCTGAAGGGGTATCCAGATGTTTGTGTTATAGGTGTCGGCTGACTAAGTGGTTAGGACCTTCGATATAACGCTCCACCTCTACCGTAATGGGTTCAAGGATGGGTATTAGATGTGGACAGAACATGAAGAAGTGGACGAGTAGGAAATTAACCGGTCTCCCTCGAATTTAAATAGGTCCGATGGTCGATCAATGAGGGTTCGGGTGGTGAGAGAACTAAACATGGAAGAAATGAATTGGGAGTGTAACCAAGAGAGATACAATGAGATGGTGTTTGATGCAATAGGTGTTACAGAAATGGAAGAGGTTGAACAAGAGCCTAACCCAGAGGTAAAGAGATTTTATCATCTGTTAGAATCTGCCACGACACATTTGTTCGAGGGGTGCGTTTATTCGAAGTTTTTTGCATGTGCTAGAATGATGAGTATTGAGTCAGAGTCAAATCATACCCAAGAGTCTTTTGATAAGTGGGCCACCCTTTGCAACAAACTGGTACCTGTCAGGACCACTAGCATCCCCAAGAGCCCGTACGAAGCAAAGAAGTTAGTTTCGAAATTGGGTCTAAAAATTGATTGTTGTTTAAATTGTTGTATGTTGTACTACAAGAGGGATGTAGACCTAACTGAATGTAGATTTTGTCAAGAGAGAACAGATTGGTAAACAACAGTTAAAGAGAGTTCCAATGAAACAGATGCACTACTTACCCTTAATCCCTAGGTTGAAACAATTGTATACATCGATGAGTTCGGCCCCTCACATGACCTGGAATAGTAACAACAAGAGAACACGAAAGCACAAGGACTACAATATCACTGAAGGTAATATAACAAGAAAATATAAGCACTAAAATCCTTTTATTCTACCTTAAAATGTACGACAGATATACTATTTGCCTTATTCAGGTTCATGCAAGTCTAGTTGGATGATTGTGGTTAAGACTAAGCAAAGAGGCCACATCGAGTCTGATGAGACAGAGATCAAGAAGCTTGCCAGATTGATGACCTAACTCCTTCAAAAATGGTGGTTGATACCGGTGATCCAATCACCTTTAGGTTGCCTGTTATGGATGATGATATCATTGACCTTTAAATAGATGATGACGCACAACCACCAGAGGATGATGATCTTCAAGAAGAAGATGGGGTCGATGGCGACGAAGAAGAGGAAGACGAGTTCAATGATCAGGAAACTACTTTAAAAGAGGTGGATGGTGAACTAGAGGAAGACGACGATGAATCTGAATAGGGTTAATGTAAATATAGTTCTATCTTATGTATTTCTATACCAAACTTTGAGAAGAATGTAATATAATTAGCATTGTTTCAGATATTCCAAATACCATTATTCCGTATTTTTAATTTGTATATTTGATATTTCACATCAAGTTTAAAGCATTGTTTCAATTATTAATTATCGGGGTACATTATAGATGGACAGAAAAAATTATTTAAAAAGAAAAATCTACTGTCGAAATATACCGACGGTAACAGCCCAGGTAATTTTCCAAAAAAACTTAGAAAAAATATTTCCGTTGGCTTTTATCGTCGGATTAAGGGCGCGCGAAGCCGTATGCTTTGGCGCCAATGTTACCATTGAAAATTTTCTGACGGTAAGTTGCAACAGATTTTCTTTTTTTGATATGCATATTTCGCCGCAAAATCTGACCCAAATTACTGTCAGATACATAAATCCGATGGTAATTTGTTACCGACGAGGTTTGTTCCGTCGGATAAATTTCGACGCAAAATTTGACGATAAATTGTGTACCGTCAAATTTTATTCGTTTTTTCGACAGTAAATTTATCGTTACTCAACGTTTTCTTGTAGTGACTATTTTAATTTATTATATATTTTGAGGTTAAATTTTTAATTTTGAAGGTCTAAATTTGAATATATATATATATATGGTAACTTCTGTAGTGGCTATATGGTGGAGACCAATGGAAGTAAGGCATGGAAGGTATAATAGAAATTGACCAAGATTTTGACCAGGTTAAAGGTAGGGTAAATCTCTTAATGAAACATGGTAAATTATTAAGTGAGTGTTAATTTAGTAGATGAATTTAACAAATAAAAAGAAAATTAAATAAAAAATTAATAAAACAAATAAAGAAGTAAAAGGAAAAATTAGATTGATCAAAGAGAAAGTATAGGGAGCCAATGGAATATTTGTACAATGTGTACAATGGAGATTTAGGGATGTCCGATTCAGTATTAGAGATATAACCATTAGTGTTATCTTTTCCTATCAGCTGAAGCTTTTAGGATGAGTGGTATCATGACATGGTATTAGAGCTCTAGATCCAAAAGGTCAAGAGTTCGATTTTTGGTGAACGGATGATATGTTTATTATCCTTAGTACCCGGATGGTTATTCTGGATAGTATGGGTGATGTTCATAATTAGGTTTAGATTCTTGCCGTCGCAAGGCAATGGTTTTGAAATTTGCACCCCCCCTGAGGGAGGAGTTCCTTACCGTATTGCGTTGGTTTCATCCAAGTAAGTGCTGACTCTATTTGTTCGCTGTGTTTTTCTTTCATATAGTGGAGACAGAGGAAGGCGACAGTGAGTCTTCTGACAAACACAAAGTTGCAATGGCTGTTGAGATCATTGTCGCTGATGGATCGAGTAAGTCACCGACGAAATTAGAGAGAAGAACCGCCGATGCCGCTACTGTCCATCACTATCGTCACTAAGGACGATGCCACTGGAATGCTCAGCCAAGACGAGACCACTAACAATGAAGAAACCTCAGCTAGGGAGGACAGACAAATGACAATGATGAAATGTAACTTATATGTGGAGGGTTTTTATTTTTGCTGATTTTTGTCTGATTTTCGATTTTCTGGTAATCTGAATCTTTGACTTTTTCTAGCCTAGGGTTTCTGATTTTCTATTTCAGTTATAATCTTTAGTTTTGTGTTTGTTTGATTTTGTTGAAATAACATAGTTTGTGTGTGATTGGCTTGCTCATGAGTAAGTGACTTGATTAAGAACTTATAAAAAGCTATTGTTACATATTTTTCTTCGAATAATTGCCGCATTGTTCCTCAATTAAGAACTCTTTTGATGATATTGGTTGTTGCACTATGTTTCTAAGGAGAGAAGGGCCAGAATTGCATTATATATATATATATATATATATATATGTAATTGAGTTCTTTTTTTAGAGATAGTTTTAAAATCAACAATTTCTATTAAAATTAACATTTAAATTAATTAACAAATTTGATCTACAAGTTATGTGCTGACCAACTAAATAAATTTTATTTGGAGTGCAAACCAACCTATTTGCTACCTTCTTATGTTAGCATAGAGGATTTATTGAATAGGAAAGGAAGAGAAGAAGGGTGTGTCCAGAACATCTACCAGAGTTTCATTGAATAGTCAATTATACATTATTGATTGTGGTGAAAGTTGTAATCTAGTGAATTGTACGCTAATAATAAATGAAATTGTATATTAACTTCCTGCTTTTGATTTGAAAACTAATAGATCTGTGTATGTTAGACTTTTATTTATACAAATTCTAAAAGTTTTTGTTCTATTGCAATATGTTTAGTTCGAACTCAAAGAGCAAGAAATTGAAACTTTTGGAGGGTTGGAATTAATGGAGTTGCAATTCTATGTCATGACACTTGTCTTCAAGTCTAAGTGGCAACAAAGAGGCTTTTGAAAGGGGATGAGAATTGTAATTGTGTTCTTATACATGTTTAATAAATAATTTTTTACACATGTTTAATATTTACTTTCTTCACATTTTGACACGCATAACAAAAATAACTTGCCAATATTTCCCGCTAATAATAAAGGTACGAATAATGCTATACATCTTAATTTTTTTTATGAACTAAGTCAAAGCAAGTTAAACAATAAGATTTGGAATAATGCTTGTTAGAAACAAGAGACTGAGAGAGTAATCTGAAAAGTGTATTATTGAGTTGTGTTCAGAAGTACAATATATAAGGGGTATTTATAGGTGCTAAATGAATCAAAGTAATAAAGACATAGAATCTTACAATTAATGTACAGATATACTATATAAATATAGACGATACTAATTGATTTAAATTGATTCTAATGATTCTCTAACATGATTCTCTAACATCCCCCCTCAAACTCAAGTGGAAGCTAAGGAGACCAACTTGAGTTTGGATAACAAAGTCCGGAAACGAGTCGGGTGATGAGCTTTCGTGAAGATATCAGCAGTCTGATCCAGTGTTCCAACAGCAATGAGACGAACAGCATCAATAAGAATACGTTGCCGAACAAAATGATAATCAATCTCAATATGTTTGGTGCGTTCATGAAACACATTATTATGGGCAATCTGAATAGCACTGTGGTTATCACAAAAAACATCAGTAGGGGACGACTGAGGAGCACCCAGATCTTCGAGAAGCCAACGAACCGAGATAACCTCAGCAGTGGTGTCAGCGAGAGCACGGTATTCAAATAGACGAGGAGCGGACAACGAACCGAGATAACCTCAGCAGTGGTGTTAGTGAGTCGTACGAGGAGCGGACAAGAACTGGCTGAGGACATGTACTGGATAGGCAATGTCTGGTCGGGTGACAGTCAAATAGACGAGACCGCCAACTAACTGTCGATAGAGAGTCGGATTATCCAAAACAGTGCCATCCATAGGGGTAAATCGAACATTAGGCTCAATAGGAGTAGACTCAGTGCGACTATCTGTAATCCCATCGCGAGCAAGAAGATCTGAAGCATACTTAGCCTGAGAGAGATAGATGCCATCATCTGTGGAGATGACATCGAGACCAAGAAAATAGTTGAGAGAACCAAGATCTTTCATCTCAAAGGTACGATGAAGTGAGGCCTTGAGATCAGAGATACCATCAACATCATCTCCAGTAATGATCATGTCATCAACATACAAAAGTAGAAGGACAACTCCACGTTCGCTTTTACGAATGAAGAGGGCATTCTCATGAGGACTAGAAGTAAAACCAAGACTGCATATGGTAGTGCTGAACTTGTCGAACCATTCACGAGGAGCTTGCTTAAGTCCATAAAGTGCCTTGCGAAGGAGACAAACCTTACGAGAAGGACAAGGATATCCCGGAGGGGGTTTCATATAGACTTTCTTTTTCAAGTCCCCATTAAGAAATGCATTCTTCACATCCATCTGACTGAGAGACCATTTTTTAACCGCAGCAATGGCAAGGAGAGCTCTAACAGATGTAAGGCGATCGACAGGAGCAAAAGTCACTTCATAATCAATACCATACTCTTGCGTGCAACCTTGAGCAACCAAGCGTGCCTTAGAACGGTCAATAGAGCCATCAGAGCGAGTCTTGATCTTGTATACCCATCTACTGCCCATAACTTCCTGATCAGAAGGAGGATCAACCAACTCCTAAGTATGTGCTTTTTCAAGTGCCTGTATTTCTTTCTGCATTGCTTTTTGCCAATTTTGATTTGTGGAGGCTTCTCTAAATGACTTAGGTTCATGTTGATGAAGAATAGTAGAAAATCAATGATAATCAAGAAGATGAGGAGGTGGATTCCTTACCCGAGAAGAACGAGTGGGAGGAGGAGGAATGACGGTAGGAGCGGGATCGCCGTCCGGACTGGAATCATCGGGAGATGGGGAAGGCGGAGGGGCAGGAGCCTCGAGGGGTGGACTTGGGGTATACCCTGTAGTATCATCACTAGGAAAGAGATCAACATTTGGGTTAGTAAAAAACGGTGACGGAGTATAAGGAATGGACTCAAAAAAGGAAAAACTAGAGAACATGTGATGCTCCCAGAAGACAACATGACGAGATATACGAATACGGCGAGAGATAGGATCCCAACAACAATAACCCTTATGTTCAGAAGCATAACCAAGAAAATAACACATGCGAGCCCGAGGTTCAAGTTTATTATGTTCATGAGGCTGAAGAAGGACAAAGCAGACACAACCAAAAACACAGAGAGAACTGTAATTGGGAGAAGTACGATAAAGACGCTCAAAGGAGGTAGTGTTACCAAGAACAAAAGAAGGGAGTCTATTGATAGCATGAACAGCAGTGAGAACAGCTTCACCCCAAGCACGCTCAGGACAGGAAGAGGAAATAAGCATCGCACGGACAGAGTCAAGAATATGACGGTGTTTACGCTCAGCTCTGCCATTTTGTTGAGAAGAACCAGGACAAGAAAACTCAGACAAAGTACCCTGTTCAGCGAGGAAATTTAAAAGTTTGGAGTCACGGTATTCCATAGCATTATCACATCTGAAAATTTTAATGACCTTTGAAAACTGAGTTCGAACCATAGTAGCAAAGTTAATGTAAATCTGAGGCAACTCACAATGATTAGTCATCAAATAAACCCAAGTAAAACATGAATAATCATCAATAAAGACGACAAAATATCGAGTCCCTCCCATAGAAGCGGTGGAAGCGGGGCCCCAAACATCAAAATGAATAAGATCAAAAGGAGAGTATGCAATAGAGGAATTATTATTAAAGGATAAGGCAGGTTGTTTTGCAGTGAGACAAGAAATGCAATCTAAAGACTCATTTTGAACTTGACCTAAAACACCTGTAGATATAAGAGGACGCAATTTTTCTAAGGAGTTATGAGCAAGACGATGGTGCCACAAGTGAAAAGTGGATGGAGAGGAAGCAGCACAGAGATTTGTAGAGGGAACATGAAGGTTCTCGAGCTCAAATAAGCGTCCGACCTTACAGCTAGTCCCGATGATCTTTCCCGTCCGACGATCCTGGAGGGGTGGAAAGAGTAGCGGGGGTATTACCAGAAAAAGAGAGAAGTTACTTAAGAAGGGTTTCAATATCTGATGGAGAGACAGAAGGTGTGTTGAGAGATGTGGAAGAGGTGGACTCAGTAGCAGCAGCAGCAGTAGAGGCAGGCACATGCGGAGAGTTGTTGGGACGAGGTTGATACTTGTTCTGATCTGAACGTGGTGGTCGAGTAGGACAGGTAGCAATCAAGTGACCCGAGAGCTTATAATAATGGCAGAACAGTTTCGGGCAGTTGGAGCCAATGTGGCCTTTTTGTTTGTACTTACGACATTCAATAGAAGGACAGTCAGAGAAGGAATGTCCAGGCCGGTTACAGTTGCGATAGATTTTACCCTTTCTGTCAGTGACAGCAAAGATAGTTTCACTTCTAGAACGAAGCAATCCCAAGCGCGTTTCTTCAGACTTGAGATGAGGAAGAGCATCTTCAAGACTAGGCAAGGGATTCTGATGAAGAAGAGAAGCCCTGACCGGCTCATAGTCATCAGTAAGTGCCATCAAAAATTGGATGAGACGTGTCCGGTTCCTATAATCCTCATATGCCTTAGCATTAGTGGGATCTTTAAGAACAGGCTCACAAGAGGTCAACTGATCCCAAATAATCTCCATCTGAGCAAGAAAATCAAAAACTGTTTGGCCACGTTCTTACTTGAGGCTATGAAGTTCCTTAAGCAGTTGGTACTGATGAGAGAGATCAGAAATAGTGTAACGTTTCACCAAATGATCCCATACCTCTTTAGCAGTTTCAAAATGCCCAAACTGTAAATAAATGCCAGGAGTAGAAGTGTTGCGGAATCAAGTGATAATCTGATGATTTTTACTATCCCAATCTTCCAATTTCTTTGCATAGTCCTTCTCCTTCTCAGCATCCTCCTTGGATTTAGAGGCACCATCTTTGGATTTGTCAGTCATAGTTGGCTTAACAGGACAAGCAATATCACCAGTCACATATCACCATAATTTTCGCCCTTTAAGAAATCCTCGCATAGCTTCAACCCGAGCCATTAAGGATAATAGGGATAGGCTAAAAGACATCTGATTTTTCTATAGTAATAGAAGAAATAGCAAAGGGAAGAAGAAAACTGTAAATTCGGGGCAGAAAACAAGAAAACGGAGCGCAGAATCGAAAAGAGCTCACCAAAAAACCTTAGGGAGGGTCTCATTTGTCCACCACGTCAGCGCCACGTCAGCAGTCATATCAGCGCCACGTTAGCGAGACAAGGACACGTGGCGGCACCTGAGAGGAGGGAGAGAGACACGCTGACAGCCAGGTGGAAGCGCGGGTCAAAGGCGGGTTGGGCCGGGCGTGCGCGGGTCAGGGGCGTGCGCGCGCAGGTCGGCCAAGGATCAGTTGACACGTGGCAGTGCGAGGATCGTCTGATTGGAGCCGAGATCCAACGGCTGCTGAACCTTCTGAAGGAGAAACAATGGAGGCGGGCAGCAGGATTCCGGCGGTGTGTGACGGCGCGTCCGGTGGCTGATGGCGGCGTTCTCGGCGGCGTTGGAAAGCTAACAAAGAGAAGAACACGATGATGCCGAAGGTGACGAACCAAAGCGTCAGAAACAGATCGAAAAATGAGAGCAAAGAGGCACATGTGGAATCTGGAAGGAAGATCAACCTGGTCGTGGCAGCGTCTTTCAGCGGCGCGTGGCGGCACGTCTGGCGGCGGATGGCGGCGGTTCTGGTTGCGTTGGAATCATGGCGACAAGACGAACAAGATGGTTACGGGGGTGACGAACCAAAGCGTCGAAAAGGGAACGAAAAGAGAGGCCAAAGAACACTGCTGGAAAGGAAAAAAAACAATGGGGTACGGTTATGAACTAATATTCATTGAAAAAAAAAAGACCTAAGCTCTTGATACCATGTTAGAAACAAGAGACTGAGAGAGTAATCTGAAAAGTGTATTATTGAGTTGTGTTCAGAGGTACAATATACAAGGGGTATTTATAGGTGCTAAATGAATCAAAGTAATAAAGACATAGAATCCTACAATTAATGTACAGATATACTATATAAATATAGACGATACTAATTGATCTAAATTGATTATAATGATTCTCTAACATGATGCTCTAACAATGCTAACTATAATTGATTTTGTTATGTTAGACTAATTTAGTTTGATTTGATTAACAAAAAGATTTGGATATATAGCATTATTACGGTGCAACTAGGTATCCATCATAATTCATCCTTTAATCAGTCATTATTTATTGTAATAATTATTTTTAATTATATATCAAATCTTCTCTTATATATTCAAAATTCAAAACTATATCTTCTTAAAGTTAGAATATTTAAATTTAAACCAAATAAAACAAAAATAACAAACTAAAATTAAACTCTAACCAAATTAAAATTTAAAATAATACTATCAAAATCAATTTTTTCGGTTTTAAGAGGGTGGTATATATGATTTTTTTTGTTCTAATTAACAAGAGTAATGAACATAATTATTTTTGAATGAGTTTTAAATGTGTCAAGAAATTATTTAGTGTGCAATTTTATAATTTTAGATGTATTTTTAATGTATACAATAGTGTTGAACATTAGCCTAACAGTAGTGACGACTACATTTGCTTTATGACAATCTTTTTTTCCTTTGAGTATAAGAAAATTTCTATTTCATTAGTTTTGTCAGCGTGGCTCAAAAAACTTGTTTAACACCTCGTTCTTTGACTTTACTGCATGCAGAAGAAGTGCTATATATATTGAGCTGTTTCCAAAACCAAAGCTGCAAAAGAGAATCACTTTTTTCTTATTATTTGTGTTAAAAAAATATTTATGCTAAGAAAATATAAGTACAAAATTAACGAATCCAATGTATATCAAAAGTATTTTGTGTTATTTTATTATTTTTTACGTGTTAAAAGATTATTTATGTAAAAAAAATATACACAGATTTAAACGAATTTTAAATGTGTTTTCGAGCGTATTTTGTATATTGTCTTATTATTTTAGATATGTTATGAACATATATAAAATAATAAAAAAATATAAATAAAATAATCACATGAGACATACCAGCAACTTTGAAATGTTAATGTAATGTTGAATATCAACTTGCCTAGGTGGTACACGTCCTTCATGAAACTAAGGAATAAAAAAATTGAAGTTGTAGATTTTGTGAATAAAAAATGCCAAATTTCCATCAATAATAAAAAGTAAAAAAAATTAAAATAGTAAATGAAGAAAAAAAAACTAAAAATGTAAATAAATGATTATTTTTCTTGTAAAAAAGAATAAAGAATCACAATCATGAACCACATAATAATGAAAAACTAAAATAAAATTACGAACACTAATAGTCACACATGGAAATAAAATAACATGAATGGAGTAATTTGGCATCGGATTCGACGGTCTCAGAACGTTTAGACCATTAAATGGTCCCATAATAAAAACATGTTTTTTAAGTTTTTCAATAACTGTTAAATAGTCCGTTTCTAATTTTAATTACAAATTAACCCCATATATTTTATTTAATTATAAAAATTATTATTTTCTTATTCATCTATTATGTTTATTAATAATCAAAAACAAAAACAATAACGAATTAGATCTTCCATTGATCGTAATAACTTTTTAGCAATTCCAATCGATTAAAAGTTTATCTTTGATCCATTACATCGGTCGAGGATTTTGAAATCATATTTCTTAGAAAATCAATTGATTGGGTTAACAAAACAATCAATTAAATTCCAGGTTTCCCATAACTCAATCGATTTATAAACCATTAGTCATGGCGCGATTCAAAATTCAATCGATTGGATTATCCTACCAATCGATTGAATGCAGAAAAAAACTTATTTACGTCACATTTCAATTGATTGAATGATCATATCAATCGATTAAACCTTCATATATCATTTTAATATCGGCCTTCAATCGATTGAATTATAAAAAATTCGCATTCTAGTCATCGTTCAATCGATTGGGTAATATGATCAATCGATTGATTTTTGCGAAAAGCATACTGTCTTGCAACTTTCAATCGATTGTTTTGTGGTAACCTGAAGTCCAACCGATTAAGTTATGGGAAATCTGAAATTCAATCGATTGTTTTGTTAATCCAAATGATTGATTTTCTAAGAAACACGATTTTAAAATCCTCCACGGATGTAATGAATCAAATATAAACTCTTAATCGATTGGAATTGCCAAAAAGTTATTACGATCAATGAAAGATCTAATTCGTTATTGTTTTTTTTTATTATTAATAAACATAATAGATGAATAATAAAATAATAATTTATAAAATAAAAAATAATTTTTATGATTAAATAAAATATATAGGGTTAATTTGTAATTAAAATAAAAAATAGACTATTTAGCAGTTATTAAAAATTTTAAAAAACATATCTTATTATGACACCATTTAATGGTCTAAACGTTCTAGGACCATTGAATTCTTTGTTGAGTAACTTGAATGACTAACTTCCTAAAAAATGTAAAATATGAAAAGGTAGTTACTCACCGGTGTTAAGCATTAAAATTTTTAAAATTTAAATTAAATAAAAGTGTTAGTGATTCCTAAAATATAGGAAATATGATTAAATAAAAATTAAAAAATAATATAATAAAGTAATTAGATTTAAAGGTTGGGTAAAGGATAAACTTTAAAGAAAAAGTAGTATTTTCCTAATAATAAATAGTAATCAATGTTTTCACTCACATTACTTCTCTCGTTATTGCATTTTTAGATTTGAGATTTTTTATATTTCAGAATTAAATTACAAACTTTCCTCTAAACAGATAAATTTTTTTTTCACACAAAAGATAGCTGACTGATGAGTGAGATTTTGTGCCAGTTTAAAATTTTTCAAAACAAGAATCACTTCATCGGTAGCATAGTCCAAACCGGCAATAAAATCCCATTAATCAAAGTTTAATTCAAATTAAAATAACCGAGAGTAATAAAATTTCGGGTCGTTTTTCCTAGAAACTAGTGACAACAAACACACAATTTTAGTTGTGAAAATCAAGGGATTTTTAATAGTGAGTCAAACGATTAAAGGAATTAAAGAACGATCAAAATTGTAATTAATAAACTAATAAAGGAATTAAAGAACTATCTATATTGTATGAACAAGTAAAGCTTAAAAAGATGGAAAGGTGGTTCAAAACATAAATGGAAGCCTTGACTTGGGATGAGTTATAGAATTCCTTCCTTGCCATAACCACAACTATGATAATTATGATGGATTAATCTCACTTAGTCAACCCTTAACATTGAAGAGTAAGTCAAGTGAGTATAATTGTTATTAATCCACAAATCCTAGCTAACTTACTAATTACCTTAGTAAAAAACTAGCATTAGTGGAAACAATAACAACTAACAACCCATGAATTATCACTAAATGTCGGACATTATGACTCTAGTATTCCATATACTCATTTTTCCAAGTCAAGGGGTGGAAATCTATCCTATAATCAAAATTGACTTTTCATCAAACACATGGTGGGCATAATCATAAAACATGGTGAAATTCAAAAATTGATAAAAAACTATGAACCACAAAAGAACAAAATCAACAATGGCAACTCAATAAACATATAAAAATCACTAAACATCAAATTCATTAATCAAAACTCAAAATTGTAAAAGTATATATGTATTGATGAAGGAAATTAAAATATAAGAAAGTGTAGAACAAGTAGTGTAATAAAAGAGAAAATTAAGGAATACTTACAATGGAAATAAGCTAGAGACAAAATCAAAATTGGAGATTGCAAAATTGTAGATAAACCCTAATTACATCCTAAGAAAAATTGAGAGAAAAATCTAAACAAAACTACCTAAAACTACCCTAAGTGTGTTATGTATGGTATGAGTTCTTAGGTTGTATGGTTGCTAGCCCCTCCTTTATAAGCTTTAAACCCTTCAAAATTGGGCCAAAAAGCCTCCCAAATCGCATGCTTCTCTTCCACCCTTATCAAGTCATTCCAACCTATTACCCCTGAAATCACTCATCAAAATATCAAGGCATCGAATGGAATGAAAGTGGAATAAAATTGATCAAATTAAGCACAAAATAGCATGTTTCCACAATTGGACATAAATTTTTTTGGACGAATTTTGAGACGAAATTGAAATAAATTTCGAACAAATTAGAGACAAATTTTTTTTTTCAAACAAAATTGGGACGAATTTATTTTGTCCCAAAAAGCCTTGTTGCTAATTTACATTTTGTCTGAAATTTCGTCCGAAATTTTTTTAGACGATTTTGTGACAGATTTCGAATAAGCATTTATCTGCTACATTTCTAACTATTATGATGTATTTTAGACGAATTTTAGACAGATTAGCCAACATAAAGATAATGTATTTCAGACAAATTTCAAACGTAAAAATATTTTATTTTAGACAAATTTTAAACAAAAATATATTTTATTTCAGACAAATTTCTAAAGAAATTTAGTCAAATATAACAAATTTTTTTCAAACAAATTTTAGACAAATCAAATATCTCTTTTCAATTAAATTTCAGACAAATTTAATTTAAAAGAATTGACGTATTTGAAACAAATTTCATACAAAACAAAAAATTATTTTCGCACAAATTTTCTACAAATTTAATATAATATTTCAAACAGTTTTCAAACAAAATTTGCTATTTAATATATAAATATTTTAGAAAATAAATTGTATTCGATTTGCTTTCTATATTAAGACCACCATACTCATTCTTTTCATATTACATCATCGAAATTATAAACACATAATAAAGTCATGAAAAAGTTAATTACCATAAAAGAGTTAAAAAAAATATTTATTATTAAAATACTTTTATCCATAAATGTAATCAAACTAAAATAAGAAAAAATACTTAAACTAAAACAAAAAAGCCTTTAAAAAGGTCAAATATCATGAATAAAATAAAATGTACTAACTAATTCACCTAAAAATTTCTTAATCTAAATCAGAAAAAACATATACTCCTAACTTCAATCACTTATGTTATCATCCTCATCATCACTAGAGCTTGTCCCAAACTCATCTTCTGCAGGATCAGACAAAGTTGAAGGAAGTAGGGGATTCAACTTTTTATACAAAGCATGAATTATCTTTTTAGTAGAACCAATTCTTTTTTGTTGAACCTTTAGTTGACATCCTTGATCTTTTAACTTATGCTCGGCATTATTCAAATTAACCTTTTGCTCTGACCACTGGAGAATACATAAACCAAAACAAAATGTTAAATTCAAAGACATTGGCAAATGATAGAAAAAGAAAAGTGTTAATAAAGTTGAAATAAAACTACTAACAGTGTTAATAGGATCAAGAGTTTGTATTGAATCAACAGCACGAGGGGAAAGAAGCTGAGCTTTCTTCAATATGTCTGAAAACTAAATTAAGGTAAAAAAGTATACAAGTATCTAGACTTCACCATACAGTTCTCGCAAGTTAAGGCTATTACATGAAATAATCGCTTAATAGGACCCTGAAATAATCGCTTAATAGGACCCAGCCAATAACTTCAATAAAAATTCATGTATAAAACAGAAAATAATATAGCAAGAAGAATGCTAGCAGCAAAACTAATCAGAAGAAATCCAGATTTCCACCTCAATATCAGTACTTGAATATAAATATATATTTGATTTAATCCTAAGGCGTTCTGCTCTGATACCAATTTGCTCAAGGCTCTGTCACATGACACAAAACAAAATAAATGCAACCAAATTAGAGAAGGTTAACTGACTCTAAACCCAAAGCACAGTCACAAATCAAATATTAAACTTCAGTGCCCACATCAGAAAAATCAAATATTATCCCAAACTACAATACCAGGATGCAGGAAAGAAACCCAATAAAAGCTAACCTCTTCACCAGACACATATAAAACTCGAGATGCTTTGCCTTCACTGCAACCCTTTTCTATCATTGTTGCCATCTTCCAATCAAATTGTGACAATAAAAGAAAGCATTACTGGTAAGAGTTGTGTATCCTCTTAAATTAAAAGAAATCAAATTGAACTCCTCCCAAGTCCAATCAGCAAAATCTGAAACAAGATAGATAATAATAACATTACAACCACAAGATCGATTCTGTTACAAGTGAGCCAATCATTTCACTTCATTTGTATCCTCTTAATTTAATTTTTGGCATTGCGGATGCGATCTAGAAAGAACTTATTGTATAAATATTGGTCTCATAAAATTTTAGTACCAGAAATAAAATCTCTCACATAAGGACATATTTATAAAGTTTAACTTTAATGCACTTTCAGGTTAAGCAATTTTAGACATGCATTCAATTAGGTAAAGTCACCTAGCAAAAGTAAACTACTTTTTTACATTGATTGTATGAATGAGAACAGTTGTAATTGAGCAACTATGTAAAAATTTTAGATTATTTTACTCGCATCAAAATTGGATTTATTTTGAGCTTATTTTTCGTAAAAGCTTACCATAATAAGATGCACCAACTAAGTTAGATCATAGCTCTTGACTCAAATTAAAAAAATACCTTTTGCACTTGCTCTTCAAGACAGTAGAAGAAGAAGGATTGATGTGCCAATTCCTCTTCCTCTGATCTGCTTTAATTACAGACCAATTTTCTGCACCAGCCTTACCTTATCTTCCTCCTAAAGAAATCACATAAATGTTTAGCAATCTTTATGGAATATCCAATGTGAATATGGAAAAAAAACATATCAATATATTTAAGAGTTTTCCCCTTGAATAACAATATGATCAAGTAACTACAAGATACCATGAATGAATACCAATTATATTAGATACCATCAAGATAAGCACTTGGACGAATAAATAATACTATGAAAAGTCAAATGCTTCAACCGCTCCTATCAATTTCTAATACGAAGACAGAAGTGTGTGTATCTTATCTATCTTGTCTAATGATGTTGTACTAGTAATTGAAGTTAATATACAATAATGTTTTTGTCCTATTATATCACATGGTGTACATATGATTCTCTGCTACGCGTTATCCAATAAATTTTGGTGAGGCTCACTAATGCATTTGAAAGAAAACAAAATACAAAATGCTAGAAGAGTGCAAATTAAACAAGATTCTTTAATTCCAGAACAAACTATTCACCATTTCTTTATTTCTATTTTCTCTATCCCACATGCTTTATATATACACATAGAAACTATGGTTACAAGCTTAACCCTGGCACTTAAATTTAACTTTCTAATTGCTCCAAAAATTTTAATAAGTACCAACTATTTTTCTATTATCAATACTACCTATTTCAAAGCACAATTTATTAGAAATGAGAAAAATATCATGAATTCAATTATCAGAAGTTAGAATGCAAAATGAAGAAACAATAACACAATACCCACCAAGTTAACAATGAAAGTAAGCACCAACCACAAACCTCGTCATAATCAAACTCTAAAAATTTAAAAAACTCATCAACAAAACATAACAAACAAATGATCAAACAGAGAATATGCATAGTAATATTTTTCCAGAAAGATATTTGTCCTCTTCTTCATTTTGGTTATGATGCACAACATACAAGACCAATCCTACAATAGCAGATAAGCCAAGGAGTACCTAGATCCAGCAAGAGAACCTTCGCTAACCAGGTGCTGAAAATTGGAAGCTCATCGTCGGATCTTTTGGTAGCTGCACAACAGGTCCATCAAGCCCTAAAATCATTTATTCTCCAGCAATCAGAAGCATGCCTCAAGCCCCAATAGAATAAAAAAGGGAAAAACTGACCTGGAAAACAAGGGAAGTCAAGGGTTCATATTTCATAGCATGGTGGACGAAGTGAAGCCGCAGGGACAATGCGACGCGAACGGAGGTTCAGACGACGTGACGCGACACGAACAGAGACCGAAGGTGCGGGAACTGGCAGACACAGATGAGCCAACAACGAGAAGAGAGAACGGCGTCGACGACAATACACGACACACGCACAGAACTTTTGGAGGCGACGATGCAGTGACGAAGACGAAGCAGAGGACCGATGATCGTGGCAGCAACCGTGCGGTGGCGGTGGCTGGTGGTTCTTTTGGGACTGTGAGATTGACAAAGTAAGGCTGAGTGAGGCTGAGACTTGAGAGTTGAGAGGGAGATTGAGAGATGGAGACGGTGAGGTTTGAGAGATTGCTAATTTAGCGTTTTTTTTTATATATAAATCAGCAAAACGAACCGGCTGGTTATTTAAAACCACCGGTTGACCGATTTTTTATCAAAACTGTCCGGTCTAAACCGGTCATCACCAGTTCTTTTCTTTCTTCGGTCAAACACTTCAACCGGACCGACTACCTGACTGGTTCATCAGTTTTTTGGTCGAATCGGTCGGTCCGATCTGATTCTTATAACTATGGATTCACAGCCAAGGAACAAAAAATAATGGCCCTTATCATAAGAACAGAGAAACAGAGGGAAGAAATAGTTACCTTGTACTATTCATGGTAAGGGTTGAGCGCCGATTGAGGGATAGGCAGTGATGGTTGAGCGCCGATTGAGGGATAAGCAACAATGTCTTTAGTGTTTAGGGTTTACGACAGACAGCGCCGATTGAGAAAGGGCACGCCGATGTAGGGTGTGCCGACGAAGCAGTGACGACGGAGCAGTGCCGACGGAGCAGCGCCAATAGAGGATTACGAGAGAGGGTGCGAGGTTGCGAATATGAGGAGGAGGCTTGCGGTTAGGGTGCGAGGGTTGCAACAGAGTGGGTGCGAAAAAGAGGGTGCGACGGAGGGCTACAAGATAGGGATCGGAGAGAGGGCTGGGTGCAAGGGTTATAAGCAATAATAAAGGTTCTCAACACTGATGAAGATGAAGGGCTCGGAGAGAGGGCTGGGTGCGAGGGTTTTCATAGCAGTGATGAAGATGAAGGGCTGGGTGCCGAAAAGCCTTTGATGTATTCATTTGTATTTTCTTTTTTTAATTTTTAATATATCTTAATCTTATATGAAAAAAGTATATGATTTTTTTTACGTAATTTTTTTATTCTTATTTATTATTTGTATTATTTTTTTAAAAGATTGGATATAATTTATTTTTAAGTTTTTATATATGTGATTCTTTTAGATACACTTTGTCGTAAATTTTGAAATATTATAACGTAAATAATTAAAATAATAAATTAAAAAATAATAGACTAATTTAAAATATAAACAATATTTTTATACTAAATGTTAAAAAATTTTCAATAAACATTTGAAATTTGTTTGAAAACTGATGCACTTTCAAACAGAAATTACAAATGATGTTATTTTCATCCCAAATTTGCGAAAAAAAATTTTAGCTACTTCGAAGGATAAGCTATAGTAAAAGCATTTAAGACTAATTATAGACAAATTTGGGATAGAATTAACATTTTTTAAAATGCGTCCCAAATTCGTCTGAAATTATTGCGTATATTCAGATAGAATACAGACGAATTATAGTTTTTATCCAAAATATATTGCTAATTTGTTTGAAAATTTTGGCGCCATCCAAAAAAAATTTGGCGCCAAAATTTGGGACAAAATTTAGACAAATTTAGGACAGAATATATTATTCCAATGTCTCCGCTAAAAGTTGTTCAACATTTGTCTCAAATTTGTCCGAAATGAAAAAGTCATTCAGATGGAATAAATTTCGTTTGAAATTTTCGTCCGAAAAAGCTCTATTTCTAATAGTGCTTTTTAAAGGCTTTTTTTGTTTTAGTTTAATTATTTTTTTTCTTATTTAGTTTGATTATATTTATGGACAAAAGTATTTTAATAATAAATAATTTTTTAGTCTTTTATTGTAATTAACTTTTTCATAACTTTATTATGTGTTTATAATTTCAATGATGTAATACAAAAAAATTGTTTATTATATATAATGGTCTTAATATAGAAAGCAGATCATATATAATTTATTTTCTAAAATATTTATATATTAAAAAGTAAATTATTTTGTATGAAAATTGTTTGAAATATTATATTAAATTTGTAGAAAATTTGTGCGAAAATATTTTTTGTTTTGTATGAGATTTGTTTCAAATACGTAAATTATATTAAATTAAATTTGTCTGAAATTTAATCGAAAAGAAATATTTGATTTGTCTAAAATTTATTCGAAAAAAATCTATAATATTTGAATAAATTCATTAGAAATTTGTCTGAAATGAAGTCTATTTTTTGTTCAAAATTTGTCTAAAATAAAATATTTTTACGTTTAAAATTTGTTTGAAATACATTGTGTTTATGTTAGCTAATCTGTCTAAAATTTATCTAAAATATATCATAATAGTTAGAAATTTAGTAAATAAATGCCTATTCAAAATCTATCACAAAATCGTCTGAAAAAAATTTCGGATGAAATTTCAGACAAAATGTAAATTAGCAACAATGGTTTTTGGGAAAAAAAAAAACTCGTCTCAATTTTGTTCGAAACAAAAATTTTATCTCTAATTTGTTCGAAATTTATCTCAATTTAATCTCAAAATTCGTCCAAAAAATACTAATTTCTAATAGTATACTATTATATATTGTCTTTTGCGTATATATTTTTTGTTCTGGTTTTGTTTTTTAGTTTGATTGGTTGTTCTTTATTTTATTAAATTAAAGCAACACAGCTAATGGCACAGCGTAAAAGGAATGAAAGAATTGATCATATATTAAAAAATTTGGTTTTAAAAAAAATTGTAATACGTCATTTGGTGGCGGTTACGAATCCGCTGCTATAATAGAAGCAAATTAACTTGCCCGTCGAGATTTTGTAGGGGTTAATAAATGCCGCGAACAACAAGTAGTCCTGGTTTCGTTTTTGGCAGCAGTTAGAACCGACGTAAAACCAATCAGTCGCAAAATATTAATTAGCAGTGGTTATTCCAACAGTTACTAAAAATCGCCGCTAAGGGTTTTGCCGCTCCCTATCTTGGAGGGGATTGTAAACTGCTGCTATCCGTTATGCAGCGATTAAAAATCGTCGCTATCCAGCTCCAGAACCGTTGTTATCTGTTAGAAGTGGTGTAGTAATTTATATATAAATATGTGGTGTTTGATTTTTGTTATGCATATAATATTTTTTTATGTATATTTTATATAAATCATGCGCACCACTTTCAGCCACTATTTTCAGCCACCGTATTTATACACGTATACAATACAAAATTCAAAAATTAAAAATCAAAATCTCACTCTCAACCTTACTCTCACTCTTTACAAGCGTTGAAAAAAACATTCTTCTTTCTCCTTCCCTTACTCTCACTCTCACTCTCACTCTCACTCTCACTCTCCGACGCGACTCCTTCCTCATTCTCATTCTCAACGGTGATTCTCCTTCCCTCTCTCTCTACGGCGGCACGATTCTCCTTCCCTCTCTCTCTGGTGGCACGATTCTCCTTCGCTCTCTTTCAGGCACAGTTGTGATTCTCCTTCCTCTGTCTCGGGCGCAGTGCTCTCTGTTTTAAGCGTGAATTTCATCGACTGCATTTTCCTTGTTTGATTCTGCATTTTCCTTGCATTTTCCTTGTTTTATTCTATCAGTTTCTTCGATGGCATTTTTCTTGTTTGTTTTGAGCTTCTATCGGCTTCTTCGACTGCATTTTCCTTTTTCATTTTGAGCTTCTATAAATGAATTTGTGTTGTGCATAGTTTTTAATAAAAATATTTAAGTTAGGATTTTGAATTGAAGTCTCAGTATGCTAATTTTAGCAATTGATTATTAGTAGACTATTAATTGATTATAACTGGATTTTTGTGATACGAGTTGGAGTATGTTTGATTATTATACTGAATGAGTTTGATTATGCTCAGTTTTTAAAAAGTATATTATAGCATAGTTGATATCTACAGCATGTTTGATTATAACTAGATTTTTGTGATATGATTTGGAGTCTATTTGATTATGCTCAGCTTTTAAAACATGATATTACAGCATGTTTGATTATAGCATACTTGATATTTGATTATTGAGTTTTAACTTTTTTTTCACATTTTGAATTTGATTGGATTTTAGTTGTTTAATTTTCTAGTTTTGAAATATGAAAAAGAAGACTACACCAAAACGAATAGAAAGAGAACCAGAAAACAGGGACACCAAAGAAAAAAAGAAAAAATGTATCCAAAGAAACTTCGAAGGAGATGGAGTGGGAAAAGGTATTTTATCTTTTTTTTTTATCTTTTATGCTAGATTTATTTTTTCATCTGATAAGGTCTTTGCATGCTCTGATTTTATTATGCATAATGCATTACTAAATATTAGTTTACACAACGAAACAAATGCCACTTTAGCTAACACATGCTGTATTTTAGTGTTTGATTATTATCTCTTAATTTTAGAGATAATACCCACTGAAGGTAGTGTTGAGTTCAAATCTTTTATTTTGCCACTTTAGCTAACACATGCTGTAAGTGACGATTCCAAAGTATGATACACGACTACTGTGTGTGTGTGCGCGCAGTAAAGAAATGTGTGAGTTGCATGTGGTTTGTAAATGCCTTCGTTGCCATGGATGACAGTGGTTCTGATTCTTTTGTTTTTCCTAGAAAATGTGCCACTAATAGGAACTCTGATCTTATCTTTTTTCCCTGTTAATGCAGTAATGGTAATTAATAAGAAGGGAAAAGGGGGGTATTCAGTATTCTACTATTCTCATTCTATATTACAACTACATAGTTTGATTACAATGTTAGTCATATAGATGTTACATTATTGCCTTACTTGGTCATCTTTCTTTATATTCCTTTGCAGAGAAGCAAGAAAGATGTACATAACAAAAATCAAACACAGATTATTGCAACTTTCTCACTATAGTTTAATTCAATTTCTTTCTTTCAATTTCTGATGACTTTTTTTCCAAGTTATGAAGTAAATATATTTGTAGAATATTTATGGTAATGCATGAAATTGGTTAGTGACACCTTCATGAGTTACTTCCTTCTTTATTTTGTTACTTATGATTATTAAATTTTGTTAGTATTCAGATTCATAGATAAATCAAACCCAGCAATGTAAGAAGCATAGATTACTATACCAAAACTAAATCACCATGTTCTTTAAAGCTTAACAATAGTTACCAAGTGAACAATAATGATCGAAATAGTTAAACAGTAGTGCCTTTCGATGTCATAGAGCTGGTAACTTGCAGACCCCTGCTTAGAGATATTAGGTTAATGACTTAAAAGATAAGTTAATTACTTTGAGTTTGATTATACGTATTTATCGAGTTTGATTATATTCAGGTTCAGTGCTATATTTTACTGCTGAGTTTGATTATATGTGTTCACTGAGTTTGATTATACTCAGGTTTAGTGCTATATTTGACTATTGTGTTTGATTATACATGTTTACTGAGTTTGATTATATATGAGTAACGAGTTTGATTATCCTTTCCATAGTACAATCTAAATCTTCATGAAATTTAAATCGCAAATATGTTTCTAGTTTGATTACATCCTTGCTTTTCCATGCATTATCCACAGCTGGAATGAAAAGAAAACACACTCACCATCAATGCCTAGCTTCGACTTTGGAGTTGAATTTCCTCTAACACCTCCAGCACCTCCAACACCTCCAATAGCTATGACCTTGGATTCAATTGATGTTCTAACCCAACAAAGTGTTGGGTTCAAAGACACCATCCCTAAATCAAACAACAGATATGCCAATAGAGGTGTCAGAACCAATTGTTGAGGAATTAGTGTTGATTATACATGTTTACTGGGTTTGATTATACTCAGGTTCAGTGCTTAACTACTGAGTTTGATTATACATGTTTATTGAATTTGATTATAGTTAGGTTCGGTGCTATATTTGACTATTGAGTTTGATTATCATGTTTACCGAGTTTGATTATATTCAGGTTCAGTGCTATATTTGAGTATTGAGTTTGGTTATAGATGTTTACTGAGTTTGATTATACTCAGGTTCAGTGCTTGACTACAAGTTTGATTACATATGTTTATTGAGTTTGATTATACTTAGGTTCGGTGTTATATTTGACTACTGAGTTTGATTATACATATTTACTGAAAATTTTTCTTAAAAAAAAGTAAACTTCTTAATAGATAGGAGATCCTACATCATCAGAGAACATTGAAAACTTAAACTTAGGCAAAATCATACTTCTTGTTACGTAACATAAGAAGCTAGCAATAAACTAATTTTTATAAATAATAGAACATAATTTTATTAATTTGTTATCACATTTATTTTAGAGAAAGACGTTGTAGGAGTGGTTGGAAGTTGGAACTGATATGTCAGAAATATCCCTGCTTTTGAAATGACGCAAAAGACCTCAAAGTGACCCAATCAACCCTAACCTTTGTTCACAATACCAAAATTGTTCAGTTCAGTGTTCACCTCAGAGAAAAAGGTTATGTTCCTAAGCCAATAATAACTCAGAATCTCAGATAACTCAAAATGTTGAGTGTAAATTCACTAACCACATGTAAAATCAAAATTAAAACTATTACAAAGGAAAAAATGTAAGAGTTCCATTGCAACATGTAACAAATCTATTACACAAAGAAATAAAACTATTATTCTTCCAAATGGTGGCTTTGTTGCATTGAGTTCAACAAGGATACAAAGCCATATGGTTGGTTAGAGGTAATGCTCAACTCCGAAAGTAACTCCACAAGTGGCTAAAAAAATAGCAATCAATAAAGTGATAATAAAGTATTTTAGCAATAATAATAAAATTAATCAAACACTGAACTTGCCTGTAATCTCTCTTTCACATTCTTTATATGCTTCTTCCTACCATGTTCAACAACTTTTTCTATAGTAGATTGAAGCATTTTCTTACGCCTACGATCTTTTCGTAATACTTGTTGGGGGTTGTGAATCTCTAAATCATTTGCAACTTCATCTACCTCATTCGAATTTTGATTATCTACATTATCCATTGAAGAGGCCTTTGGTTCCACCAACATAACCCAAACCAAGTCTAGTATACGATGTACGGTCTCGGTGAGCTCCTCGGATGCAGTGACTACTTCAACAATATTGCAAAATTGCTTGCACATCTCATCATAACGTTTCTTTACAGGCTCTAAACGACTTGGATCATGGCTACACTTGATGCTACTATGCTTGCGCTTTAAAGTTTTCTTCCACCGATAAAAAATGTACTTATTTGGCAATTTCTTCACTCTTTTGATGGGTTGGAAATTATTAATAGAAATCTATATATATAATTTTGATAATTTGGAATTTGGAAAAAAAATTGAAAAGGGAGCAAATTATCGGGATTTTGGGTTATCTGGACACATACTTCGTGAAATGGTTAATGCATCTTTGTTGCTTGGTGCAACAAGATCGAGTTGGTAAGGGTAGGTTGAAAAATTCTCTTCAATGTTTTATTCATTTTTATGATCAACGATCATAAGAGGGCTCCTTTACCATTCTGTACAAATGGTTTATTCTATTTGTACAGAATGATAAAGAGGCACATTCAATCTTTGTTTGTGCATTAGTTGTAAATTCTTCTCTTTACCGCGGGGTAGAGCAGCTTGGTAGCTCGCAAGAATTCCACACCTAAACTCACCGGCAAGTGTACCGGATTGCATCAAGTAGTAATTACTCACATGAGTGAGGTCGATCCCACAGGGATTGATGGATTGAGCAATTTTAGTTAGGTGATGAATTTAGTAAAGCAAACAGTTGATAATTTGAGTGAAACTTGAATAGCAGAAGCTAAATTGCATGAAAATAAAAGGGAGAGGGAAAATTGACAGAAAAGTAAAGTGCAGAAGAGTAAATTGCATGAAACTTAAAGTGCAAGAAAGTAAAAGAGCTGAATCTTAAAGTGCAAGTAATGTAAATGACTGAAGCTTAGATTGCAAGAAATGTAAATTGCTTGAATAGTAAAGGGATGTGGGAGCTGGGATTCAGAATTTAACAAGAGAATGTAAAGAGAAATTACTCAGAGAAATAGAAGATGAAATAAGTTGCAAAAAATCTAAACAGAAAGGTAAAATTTCTTGAAGAACAAAACAGAAAGTAAACTTAGCTCAATTGTGAAATCTAAAAGAGAAATTGAAGATCTCAGGGGATCAATGAGACTAAAAAGTAGATCTAGATCTCAATTCCTTCCTTGATCAAACTGAAAACAATTTGCATAAGAAATGTAAATGAAACAACAAATAAAACTCAGATCCAATTTTCAATTCACTGAATTATACAGAAGAAGAACTAAGATGAATTTCAGATCAAGACTTGAAACAGAATTTCTTCAATCTCAATCCAAAACTCAAAACAGAAAGTAAAAGTTACTGAAGCAAGAAAATGAATTCAAATCCAATTCTTAGAACAATTGAGAAGAGAGGTAAAAGATGATTCTCAAACTTAGAATCAATGAAGCTCTTCAATCTCAATTCAAATTCTAAGAACAGATAGCAGAAGTTGCAAAAGAAAATGAAAAGCAAAGCTAAAAAGTAAAATTGAGCTCCAAGGTAAAATGTAAAATTGAGCAAAAGGTAAAACTAAAAATTGAAAAGAAGGTCCTCTACAAATCAAACTAAGTCATATTTATACACTTTCTAATTTTGATTTTCAGACTTTGGAGTGGGCTTTTCAAATTGGTGAAGAATTTGATCCAAGGTGGCATTTGATTGAAATTGGGCTCAGGGAAGCGCTCAGTGAATTAACTAAACGTAGCGCTCCTTGCTTCCTCTTGTCTTCATGCCAAGCCCAAACATAGCGCTAAGTGAAGTGTTTCAACGTAGCGCCACTTTGGTTCCCTTGGATCCCTCTTCGAGCCTTGCTTGTTTCATTTTGGGCCAATTTTCATTCACCAATAGTGCTCAGTGAGTGCTTTGAACGTAGCGCTACCTACCTTGGAGTGAGGCTCCCTCTTCGAACCCTGGTGAAGCCATTTTGAGCAATTTCCTTGCCAAGCCTTGTAGTGCTTCTCTTGGTCCCTATTTCGAACCTTGGACGGCTCCCTTTAGTGTGCTGCGCCTTGCTTTTCTTCTTGGGGAGGCCACGATAAAGGTAAGATAGTTAACAGAGCACTCCTTTGTTTTGAGCGCTGGTGCCTTGCTAGAGCACTTCCTTGTAGCGCTCCGTTGACACTCTAAACGTAGCGCCCTTGCTTCTTGGTTGGCCTCTCCATGCTAGCGTTCACTTATTGAGCGCTCCGCTCACTTTTTGAGCGCTATGCTTGCTTCCTTGAGTGCCACAATTTTGTTTCATGGGCCACGCTTGGTTGAGCACGCTTTCCTTGTTTCTTTCTTTTCTTCACCTATAAGTAATCAAAACAACCAATACAAGCATCACCAAATTCACAAGATCTCTAAATCATTCAAAAACCAACAAATTCTAGCTTAAACCTTGTGATTTTGTGTCAAATAAATGATGGTAGATTGAGTTGACATAACCATACAAATCCACTCCAAATTACTTACTTATAATGTGAGAAAGTGCATAAAACCTAATGAAACCAGTGAAAAATACTTGAAATGCTAGCATAAGATGACTTGTCATCACAACACTAAACTTAAATCTTGCTTGTCCCCAAGCAAGCACTCAACATAAGAAGAAATAAAATAAAACAAAGAAGCATACATGTCCTTATTTAGCAGATAATTGAACTTGGTTCATGGGGTTTTATGCAGACAAATGTAGCTCAATTATTCTTAGCTATCTGATATGAAATGTCTCCTTGATGGCTCACTAGAGTTGCTGCTGTATTGCCTTGCTTTTTGATTGATCCCTTGCTAACTTTTTCTTTCTTTCTTTTGCTTTAGAAAGCTTATTTATTAATGAAAGCTTGATGGCAAGTGTTGCAGCAGCCTTTTGGCTCAATTTTGCTCAACACTTTTTCACCATAGACATATGGCTCACAATTTCTTCCTAGGAACATTGATGCCCAGCATCTCTTTGGATCACTAAATGCTTTGAAGCTAGGTTGCTCTTGATAGTGGACTTTCGGTTGGCAATCCCAGATCAGTTGATCCAAGTGGCCAAGTTTTGAAATACTCCTTAGAACCTACTTGTCCAAGCATATCCTAGTACAAAAACACCACATGCATATGTCCTAGGGTCCAAGCTATTGGTGTCTAGCCTTATTGTTTGTTTCTTTGCCACTTCTTGGATTTTCTCTTTCTTTTTCTTGCTTATTTTGCTTCCTTCCCAAGGGATATTTATTAATAAAAGGCTTTATAGCAGCAGCTTAGTTCATACTTCAAAGAACATCTTATTATGCAGCAATTATTATTTGAGCTAACTATTAAATCAAACAAGTACCACCACTGAATTCTCATTCTAATTTCTACAACATTGGACAATTACTTTTCTATATCAAACATCTTTCTTTTATTTATGCAGAAGGGAAACAAAGCAGAATTCAAGCTGATGAGTTATGACGAGTATAATATGCAGGCTAGCATTCTTAGCAAACATTCACACTTACACTTAATTGACACTTCAGCAAGACATATAGGGGACTCTAAGTTAAAATACTCCACAGCAACAAGGATTAAGTATCAATACAACCTGTTGGGAATGTCTCTCAGCTTTCCTTCTGTCCTCATCGTTTCTCTCTGTCGTACTTCCTTTGGACAATGATGCAGACCCCCTCCACAGGTTGAATGTTTCCATGCAGTATCCTTAGAAGTTGCTTGTTTCTCAAGCCCGTAGGCAAATGGTTAGCATGCATGAATTGTTTGTGGGCTTTTGAACTTAATTTGGTGTGTGAACACCAAACTTAGTTCCTTGCCAATGTTTCTTATGCATCAAGTCAACCATATGTGAACCCTTTTGTCTTTGCTAAAGGCTATAAAACTAAAAACTAGAAAACAAACACTGGTTAAGTAGTTTCTCTAATTGCTTGGAGCTAGCAACCCTTTATGCAGAAGGTGAAAATGTGTTTTTAAATGAGATTTTTGGTGGAACACCAAACTTAGCATCCTTCATTCTCCCTTAAATTGTTTTGGTGTGCAACACCAAACTTAGCTCCTTGCAATACAGATAAAGCTACTCAGCCTTGTTTATTGAAATAGTTGGGAAAAGAAAACTACCTTTGGTTGGGTTGCCTCCCAACAAGCGCTCTTTTAATGTCACTAGCTTGACATCTTTTTCTTTGATCATGGAGGTTGAAAATCATAGTGTCTTAGCTTTTCTCCTCTTACTGTGAACTTCCTTCTGGTCTCCTCTTTGATGATCTCTAGGTGTTCAAGTGAAAGGATCCGGTTCACAGTATAATACTCAGATAATTGTAGACACACCTTCATTGGTTGGGTGTTTAACATCACTTTATCCCTTGGTGAGAAGCCTTCAGTGGGGATTTTCTTGTTTCTCCACCCTTTTGGCCTCTTCTTCTTTTCTTTCTCAGAAGATAATTCATGCCTTGGTGGTTCTTTATCTGGAGTGTCGAGGTTCTCATCTGGGGGTTTTGGATCTAGTTTCTCATTGATTTCTTTGGTCTGTTGCAACATCTCTACTTCTTTCAAGCATGGGTTTAGAAACCTTGGAGTTGACTCCTTAATTGTCTTCTTTGAGCTATGATCTCTGGCCTTATCCTTCTTGCATTCTTCTTCTTGAGTGGGCTCATGTAAAGTCTTAAAGACATGAAATGCTAGGTGCTTATCATGCACTCTTAGCAACAATTTCCCTTTTTTAACATCTATCAATGCTCTGCCCGTAGCTAGGAAAGGCCTCCCCAGAATGATGGGAGTGTTAGGGTTCTCCTCCATATCCAGGATGACAAAATCAGCTGGGAGAAGGAATTTCTCCACTTTTACCAGTACATTCTCTACAACTCCAAGTGCTTGCTGAATGAATTTGTCAGCCATTTGAAAAGCTATTCAAGTGGATTTCAGTTCAAAAATTTGAAGCTTCCTCATAAGAGATAGAGGCATCAAGTTTATGCTTGCACCAAGGTCACAGAATGATTTCTCAATAGTTATGTTTCCTATGGTACAAGATATGTAAAACCTTCCAGGATCATCCGTCTTCTCTGGTAGACCTCTTTGGAGAATAGCACTACACTCCATTGTCATTTCAACAATCTGTCCTTCCTTCAAGGGTTTTTTCTTTGTTAGCACTTCTTTCATAAATTTGGCATATAATGGCATCTGTTCAAGTGCTTCTAAGAAGGGAATATTGATGCTGAGTGTCTTGAATATGTCCAAGAACTTTGAGTATTGCTTATCCTCGTTTTCTTTTTTGAACCTCTGAGGGTATGGAAGTTTGGAGACATATGGCTTCACCCCTTCCTTCTTCTCTTGTAGTTGTGTTTCAAGGGTGTTCTTATCTCTCTTTGAGCTTTTTGCATTCTTGGTCTTTTTATCCTCTTCACTTCTCTCTTCTGTCTCTTCTTGTGGAACTTCTCTGTTGTGTTCTTCCTGATTGATGGCTTCCTTCTCCCCAGTCTCCTCAGTTCCCACTATGATTGCTTTGCACTCCTCCCACTTTGTAGTTTTTCCTTTGTCCCTTGGGTGGTCTTGAGTGGCACTAGGGGATGCATTTGGTTGCTTCTCACCCATCTCTGTAATTTGTTTAGCCATTTATTCCATATGCCTCTCAAGATTTCTGATTGAAGCTTCTTGGTTTTTACTTGTTATGGCTTGATCTTTCCTTGCTGCTTCCTGATCTTGTCTTGTCATCTCTTGATTTTTCATGAGTTTCTCCATCATTATCTCTAGACTAGAGATTCTTTGGGAGTCTGGATTTGGTTGTGGTTGTGTAAAATAAGATGGTTGTTGCTGGAAGTTGTTTGAACTATTTGCGGGGTTATTTTTTGGGTGGAATGTGGATGTGGAAAAGTTATTCTGGTGGTTTTGTGAGTTGTTATGGGGTTGGTGATATGTGTTTTGTGGGTTTTTGAATTGGTAGTATTATTAGATGAATGGCTTTGGTTGTTTGTGTTGTTGAGGCTACCAGAGTTGAAGTCCCTTTGTCCTTGATTCTGATGCTCACCCCACCTTAAATTAGAATGAGTCCTTCAGGGTGTCTTGTGTGCATCACCATGGAAGTTGTGTTGGAATAAACTTGAGGTGTTGTTCATGTATTGCACCTACTCAGGGCTTTGTTGCTCATAATTGAATGTCCCAAAACTTTCTTCAGATTGATTCTACCCATGTGCGGTTTGAGATTGGCTTTGAGTGTTTACTGCAGCACTTTGCAGTCCATCAATTTTCTTGGCCATAATCTCCATTTGTTGCTGAAGTTGTTGGTGTGTAAAATCCCTAAAATACCCTTACTTCTCTTTTTCCAAACTAAAATCCTAACCCTAATTTGGACACAACACACTCCTTCACACATTCACCAGAACCCTAGCCACCCTTACCCAACAGTAGAACAAATGAACAGAAAGGGAAAAGAGAAGAGGGGGAGAACCGGAGAGGGAAAAGAAGAGGAAGGAAGGGAGGTGGTGCCGGTGGGCGTCACTGCCACCGTCGCCGCCATCGTGTCGTCGCGAGGAAGGCCAGAACCGAGGGAGAGAGAGAGCCGCGCGGGGAGAAGGAGGTGTCACCGTCTTATGGAGCCCGCGTCGCTGTCGTCATTGCTGAGGTCTTCATCGTCGCCATCCATGGAGGTTCGCAAACAGAGGGAAGACGCGCCGTTCTACCCAGAGCCATCGCGGGAAGGGTCGTCGCCGTCAAGCCTAGCCACCATTGCCGCCGTTCGTGCCTCCGTTTCGCGCCGTCAGATTTGTCGCCGAGGGGAGAAATAGAACACGCATGGAGAGAGAAGGGGTTACAGGGAGGTTCCACCGCAGTTGGAACTCCACTGCTGCTGCTGCCATGGTCGCCGCACCTCTGTCGCCAAGAAACGCCTAGCTGCCGCCGTCGAAGCTAGCCACGTTGTCATTGTCGTAGTTGCAGATTTGGAGCTTCAAGAGAGAGGAGTTTTCGGAGAGAGAGAAATGCCTAGGAGGGACTCTTCGTTGCTGCGCTGTTCCTGTCGTCGTTCGGATGTACCTGAACCAAGCCATCGTCGTTGCTGCCGGAGTTGTTGGTGCTGCTGGAGCTGAAGTCATTATCCCAGTTCAGCCTCCTTCCTTGATTCTGCTCTAGCTTTTATGTCCTATTATGCCACCATTTAATCTGTCTTGTCCTTGTTTTAATTCGATTTTAGTTTTGCCTGTTTTAGATTTCCAGGATTATCGCCAGCTCCATCTTGTCGCTACTCCGCTCCAAATTTAGCGCTCATTTGTTTTATTCTACTTCAATCCTCCTTGTCTTGAATTTGGCACTCCGGGTTTGGTATCTTTGGTCCTTTGGGACCACATTGTGAGTAGGCTTTACATTTATAATTATTTGATTGTGCATCTATAATTATTTTTATATATATCAATTATGACTTTTGAATTATACTCACTATAATTGCCTTGAATGATTTTAAATGGATTAGAATAATTGATTTTTTTGAATTAAATAATTCATTTTTATGAAGTTTATACTTTCGAAACTATACATGAGACCATATATATTTTTAATGAAGTTTTGCATTATTTTAAATTATTTGATCTTACTTGAATATTTGTTTTTGAGACCATATATATTTTTGATGAAGTTTTGTATTATTCTAAAATGTTTGAATTTACTTGAATATCTGTTTTTGAAGCATTGAAATATTTGTTGGTATTATTCACTTAGTTTAAAGAATGTGAAATATATTTGAAATGTGTTATGATTGAAAAAGTATGATTGGAAAGGATTCTGATGAGAAAGTATAATATGATTTGGTTTGATTCGATACCTTATATATTTGAAAGATCAAAGATTTGTTATATTTGAAATTATATGTTTTGAATTGGTTTGGGAGGCTCGTATTAGAAAACCGTAGTTAACGGCGGTTATGACGTTAACTTAGATGCATCTAACTCAGACCCCAGCTAGTAGGGGTGTTGCTAGCCTAATGTGTAGGCCACACGTTAGATCTGTTATTCCGTACGGACACACTAGAGGAAAGGGCTACCCTTAGAGGTGGAGCCGCCCAAGTGTGGACTATTTGATTTGATTTTTGTATGAGGACTCCCTTATTGATTCACTTATTATTATTATCAACTACTGTTTTCTAATTAAAATTATTTTGATAATAATGTTTATATGGTCTCATGTGGATTATAGATGTATTGTCTAGTCACTGAGTTGCAAAACTCATCCCTTTTTCTAAAAATATTTTTCAGGAACAAATGCTTGACTATGTGAGACATTCTAATCAAGAGTCACGATCTGCAATGAGTATCTATTTTGTCGAATTTCTAGATGTATATGCTCCATATGTCACAGGCAGGATCCAACCATTCTTAATTATTTTAAGATTTGTTAAATATATAACTATTTATTTTAGAACTTGTAAAATATTTGTAATTTTCTTATTTCAACTTATATTTGAGTTTGTTAGACTTGCTAGGGGATTATTTTCCTAAGCGCCGGTTATGGCTCATTTTGGGCCGTGACAAAGTGGTATCAGAGCTTAGGTTTCATCTGTGTAATATGGAGCAAGTGTCCTATGGTAGGATCACAATTGTATAAATAGAAGTGCGCCTATTTTTACAAATTGTGGCACTATCAAAGGCCTATAGGAATGTCATCGTTGTCCTCTGTGTCATTGTTGTCTTCTGATTATTGTGATCATACGTCCTCTGTCGCTTTTGCTACTCCTATTCTTTTCTTCTACCCAATCTTCGGTTATCTTTTGGTAGGTTTCTTTAACGTTTTTTTGTTCAATGGCTTGAGTTTCGACTCCAGTTCGTAATTTCTCTCGTAGCCAGTTCTACACTTTCTTGCTTTTGTAAATGTATGCTTTAATCTTCTTCGTGCTCCTTACGATTCCAGATGGCAAGGTTTTATGCATTATTTAGAAGATTCGATTGGTGTTTGATGTGCATGATTATCTAATTCCTTTATAGAACTTTATTTGAATTTACGAATTGCATAAATTTGCTTAGTTGTTGATCGAGATAATTTATTCTGGATATTACGGTTTGTTCTTATATTAATAATCTTTGAAGCTATGAGGTTTGATTTGTTTGTGATTCTGTCTTTTTTTCGAATCAATAATTTTGAAAATTGTTATTCAATTGCTCAAAGAGAAAAATTATGCGATAAACATATGAATGAAGTGTTATTGTTGTTTGTTAGATTGATGATTTTCTCTACTTAGGTGTAGTGAATTATCTGAGCGATTAATTGGGTGGATTGAAAATGTTTTTCAATCTAGAAGTTTGGTTGAGCATTTCTAATTTGCTGATCTAGTTCTATTATGGTACTATGTTGTCAAATATGGTTTTTTCTGTTACGGAGCTCTTTTTCTGATTGTTCAGGTGATATCTAGATTGTGATCGCTTGCTTTTTGTTGGTGATTAGATGATGAATTTTGCTCTTGGCTAAGATCTAAAATTTGAGAAATTATTTTGACCTTAGTTTTTTTGAAAATTTCTTTGCTCTCAACTAGTTTTTATTCTCAGAGATTTAGAGAGATTAGGTTTTTTTTTTAGTTTGTTGTACTTTGTGAGATTGTGATTATAGATCTTACATATATAAAAAGAATTTCTACTGATTTTTTTATGAAAAAAAAAATTAGATATCTAAATCCTTAAAGCAAAACAAATTTTATATACAAGTTTTTTTCTTGTTATATTCAACTAATGATTATAAAGCATATGATGATTATCTTGAATATATGTTAAATTGTAGCTTGCATGTGGGTGTTAGCCACTAATTTAGATAGTTGCTTGTTGATATATGTTGCTTGATTAACGGTTATTACAGTAACTAACATAACAAATAAGTAATATAGGTTAATTGCTTTTGAGGGATGTATGAGGTTATTGGTTACTGCTATAAAGTTGTTTAAAAGTATGTAATTGTTGCTGAATTGATGATTGATGTGGTTGTAACTTGATGAATCTTGGTTGAAAATTTCTAAAATCAGTTAATAGTGAGCTAGGAGGTTTATATCTTATCTTATTCATAAAGTATTTATGGTTTAAACTTGACTTTCATACTTATGCAATTTTTATTTATTTATTTTTGTTGTTATTCTTCCATAAACAAAGAGTGAAAGAACTAAGTTCTAATTGCTCAACTTATATGTCATTGGCTTTATAATATAGTGATGGCTCTTGATTAGTTGATGCTATTTCTTTTAGATATTTCGCTTTTAAGATATCAAGGAAGAATTTTTCCTTTTAAATTCATATGATTAGTATGGTAATGCTCACTTGAGATGTGCTTGTACTACAAATACTGTATTGAGGCATAAACTCCTATATGTTACATATGTTTTTTTTATTATTATAGAATTATGGCGGAAATATTTTAAATTGCCAGTCCATCTGTAATTGACACCTTGCACTGAAATTGTGGGTGATGAAGATTGAAAAATTTCTTGTTTGCAATGTATGAAAATTGGGAATGTCTAAACTCTAAATAAATTGATAAATGAATTTTTGTACTACGAGTTCTTTGAGTCATTGGATTTGATCTTGAGTTGTTCCATCATAGCTTGTTAACTTAGAAAATAATGGATAATTGGATATGGAGTGATCATAGTTTGATCTTGAAAATGTAAAATTTATCATTATTTTTTTTCTTTTTCTTTTCATGAGTTTTCTATTTTTAATTGGTTCATTTTTTCGGGTTTTATCATATGTTGCATTTGCTTGTTTTGAATCTTTCCTTTATCAGTATACTTTAATTGATTGTGTTTGAATATTTCATTTTGTTATGGCTGTTGATGTTTAGAAGTAGAAATTTTCAAGTGATACTAATTTTTTTTAGAGTCTTGATGATGATGTTGATGAGAAATGGTTAGGGAATAAAGAATATGGTGAAGTTTTTTCGATGATTTCAACATTTACTTATGCCCAAAAGCCTCTTATGCTACAATGATATTGTTCTGCTGGACTTTGTTTTGTTTTGTTCACTTTCTAGTTTTGTCGAAAAAAAAAATCTATATTCCATCTAGCGTTGTCATATCTTGTGGTATGATTGTTGAGCATGGTGCATACGGAGAGCTAGAAATTATAACCTGCGAGAAATAGTTCTTCTAAACTCTTTCGTTTCTTTTATCTAAGTAATGGTAATCGTTAGGTTTGGGAACGTTGGGTGTTCTTCTTGGGATGGTTTGTGTTGAAGTATGCGCTATAATCGTGCCGCGTGTTTGATGTATCGTTCATTCCGCTATATTTCATATCGGGAGTTCCTTGTTTTAGTTCTTGTTGAAATGAAATTTGATTATTTTGTTTCATGTCCTACATCTTATGCATATCTTGATCTTATCGTGCTTTTGACTGTCCCATAGATTCTCGACAACATAGGTGTTGACGTTGCATTCCTTTACATGAATTATGTAACTCCTTGATGTAGTGTGCACTTGCTTCACTATGATACATCATATCTTCTAGTATTCTCCCGGAATTCTTGTTCCAGATCTCCTTTGAAAAAGTTTTTGATTTGATTCTTTTCTTACCTTATCGTGTCCCTAATCATCCACTTAAATCTTTCTCGGAAAAAAAAAAAAACTGCCATTGACTTTGGTTGCCTTCTTTCGGTAAACTTTGTACTTCTTTGATTCAGCTTAAACTTGTTTTGACCTAATGCACTATATTTTCTTTTATTGTTTCTATCAAAATTTTTTGATTCAGATTTTCTTGTTAAGATTCAATTGACTCTTTCTGGCACACTTCATTGATTTTGTACATCATCGTTTAATTACGATCTTAATGCATCCTTCTACGTTTGTGCGAACACCATCCGTTATGTTTGCTATTCTCTTCCTAGGTTTCGAATCCTTTTGAGTAAACTCGTGCTTGTTTCGGTGTCACGTGCGATTCCCAGATAGCAAACGATACGTTAGTTCATTAGGACATAGCTTATCGATGTTGAAGTTCAGAAAGTTGTAATTCTAAAGCTTGACGTGGGACTGGTTACTACCAAGGAGATGTACAACAGAACCAAGAGATTATGAAGTCAAAGTGTATTTTGAGGAGATGGTCAAACTAAGTGAAAAGTGCTAAAACCAAGTAAAGTTTTGTAGGTTATATCAATTTTCGAGGACGAAAATTTTTATAAGGAGGGTAGAATGTAAAATCCCTAAAATACCCTTACTTCTCTTTTTCCAAACTAAAATCCTAACCCTAATTTGGACACAACACACTCCTTCACACATTCACCAGAACCCTAGCCACCCTTACCCAACAGCAGAACAAATGAACAGAAAGGGAAAAGAGAAGAGGGGGAGAACCGGAGAGGGAAAAGAAGAGGAAGGAAGGGAGGTGGTGCCGGTGGGCGTCACTGCCACCGTCGCCGCCATCGTGTCGTCGCGAGGAAGGCCAGAACCGAGGGAGAGAGAGAGCCGCGCGGGGAGAAGGAGGTGTCACCGTCTTATGGAGCCCGCGTCGCTGTCGTCATTGCTGAGGTCTTCATCGTCGCCATCCATGGAGGTTCGCAAACAGAGGGAAGACGTGCCGTTCTACCCAGAGCCATCGCGGGAAGGGTCGTCACCGTCAAGCCTAGCCACCATTGCCGCCGTTCGTGCCTCCGTTTCGCGCCGTCAGATTTGTCGCCGAGGGGAGAAATAGAACACGCATGGAGAGAGAAGGGGTTACAGGGAGGTTCCACCGCAGTTGGAACTCCACTGCTGCTGCTGCCATGGTCGCCGCACCTCTGTCGCCAAGAAATGCCTAGCTGCCGCCGTCGAAGCTAGCTACGTTGTCATTGTCGTAGTTGCAGATTTGGAGCTTCAAGAGAGAGGAGTTTCCGGAGAGAGAGAAATGACGAGGAGGGACTCTCCGCTGTTGCGCTGTTCCTGTCGTCGTTCGGATGTACCTGAACCAAGCCATCGTCGTTGCTGCCGGAGTTGTTGGTGCTGCTGGAGCTGAAGTCATTATCCCAGTTCAGCCTCCTTCCTTGATTCTGCTCTAGCTTTTATGTCCTATTATGCCACCATTTAATCTGTCTTGTCCTTGTTTTAATTCGATTTTAGTTTTGCCTGTTTTAGATTTCCAGGATTATCGCCAGCTCCATCTTGTCGCTACTCCGCTCCAAATTTAGCGCTCATTTGTTTTATTCTACTTCAATCCTCCTTGTCTTGAATTTGGCACTCCGGGTTTGGTATCTTTGGTCCTTTGGGACCACATTGTGAGTAGGCTTTACATTTATAATTATTTGATTGTGCATCTATAATTATTTTTATATATATCAATTATGACTTTTGAATTATACTCACTATAATTGCCTTGAATGATTTTAAATGGATTAGAATAATTGATTTTTTTGAATTAAATAATTCATTTTTATGAAGTTTATACTTTCGAAACTATACATGAGACTATATATATTTTTAATGAAGTTTTGCATTATTTTAAATTATTTGATCTTACTTGAATATTTGTTTTTGAGACCATATATATTTTTGATGAAGTTTTGTATTATTCTAAAATGTTTGAATTTACTTGAATATCTGTTTTTGAAGCATTGAAATATTTGTTGGTATTATTCACTTAGTTTAAAGAATGTGAAATATATTTGAAATGTGTTATGATTGAAAAAGTATGATTGGAAAGGATTCTGATGAGAAAGTATAATATGATTTGGTTTGATTCGATACCTTATATATTTGAAAGATCAAAGATTTGTTATATTTGAAATTATATGTTTTGAATTGGTTTGGGAGGCTCGTATTAGAAAACCGTAGTTAACGGCGGTTATGACGTTAACTTAGATGCATCTAACTCAGACCCCAGCTAGCAGGGGTGTTGCTAGCCTAATGTGTAGGCCACACGTTAGATCTGTTATTCCGTACGGACACACTAGAGGAAAGGGCTACCCTTAGAGGTGGAGCCGCCCAAGTGTGGACTATTTGATTTGATTTTTGTATGAGGACTCCCTTATTGATTCACTTATTATTATTATCAACTACTGTTTTCTAATTAAAATTATTTTGATAATAATGTTTATATGGTCTCATGTGGATTATAGATGTATTGTCTAGTCACTGAGTTGCAAAACTCATCCCTTTTTCTAAAAATATTTTTCAGGAACAAATGCTTGACTATGTGAGACATTCTAATCAAGAGTCACGATCTGCAATGAGTATCTATTTTGTCGAATTTCTAGATGTATATGCTCCATATGTCACAGGTAGGATCCAACCATTCTTAATTATTTTAAGATTTGTTAAATATATAACTATTTATTTTAGAACTTGTAAAATATTTGTAATTTTCTTATTTCAACTTATATTTGAGTTTGTTAGACTTGCTAGGGGATTATTTTCCTAAGCGCCGGTTATGGCTCATTTTGGGCCGTGACAAAGTGGTATCAGAGCTTAGGTTTCATCTGTGTAATATGGAGCAAGTGTCCTATGGTAGGATCACAATTGTATAAATAGAAGTGCGCCTATTTTTACAAATTGTGGCACTATCAAAGGCCTATAGGAATGTCATCGTTGTCCTCTGTGTCATTGTTGTCTTCTGATTATTGTGATCATACGTCCTCTGTCGCTTTTGCTACTCCTATTCTTTTCTTCTACCCAATCTTCGGTTATCTTTTGGTAGGTTTCTTTAACGTTTTTTTGTTCAATGGCTTGAGTTTCAACTCCAGTTCGTAATTTCTCTCGTAGCCAGTTCTACACTTTCTTGCTTTTGTAAATGTATGCTTTAATCTTCTTCGTGTTCCTTACGATTCCAGATGGCAAGGTTTTATGCATTATTTAGAAGATTCGATTGGTGTTTGATGTGCATGATTATCTAATTCCTTTATAGAACTTTATTTGAATTTACGAATTGCATAAATTTGCTTAGTTGTTGATCGAGATAATTTATTCTGGATATTACGGTTTGTTCTTATATTAATAATCTTTGAAGCTATGAGGTTTGATTTGTTTGTGATTCTGTCTTTTTTTCGAATCAATAATTTTAAAAATTGTTATTCAATTGCTCAAAGAGAAAAATTATGCGATAAACATATGAATGAAGTGTTATTGTTGTTTGTTAGATTGATGATTTTCTCTACTTAGGTGTAGTGAATTATCTGAGCGATTAATTGGGTGGATTGAAAATGTTTTTCAATCTAGAAGTTTGGTTGAGCATTTCTAATTTGCTGATCTAGTTCTATTATGGTACTATGTTGTCAAATATGGTTTTTTCTGTTACGGAGCTCTTTTTCTGATTGTTCAGGTGATATCTAGATTGTGATCGCTTGCTTTTTGTTGGTGATTAGATGATGAATTTTGCTCTTGGCTAAGATCTAAAATTTGAGAAATTATTTTGACCTTAGTTTTTTTGAAAATTTCTTTGCTCTCAACTAGTTTTTATTCTCAGAGATTTAGAGAGATTAGGTTTTCTTTTTTTAGTTTGTTGTACTTTGTGAGATTGTGATTATAGATCTTACATATATAAAAAGAATTTCTACTGATTTTTTTATGAAAAAAAAAATTAGATATCTAAATCCTTAAAGCAAAACAAATTTTATATACAAGTTTTTTTCTTGTTATATTCAACTAATGATTATAAAGCATATGATGATTATCTTGAATATATGTTAAATTGTAGCTTGCAAGTGGGTGTTAGCCACTAATTTAGATAGTTGCTTGTTGATATATGTTGCTTGATTAACGGTTATTACAGTAACTAACATAACAAATAAGTAATATAGGTTAATTGCTTTTGAGGGATGTATGAGGTTATTGGTTACTGCTATAAAGTTGTTTAAAAGTATGTAATTGTTGCTGAATTGATGATTGATGTGGTTGTAACTTGATGAATCTTGGTTGAAAATTTCTAAAATCAGTTAATAGTGAGCTAGGAGGTTTATATCTTATCTTATTCATAAAGTATTTATGGTTTAAACTTGACTTTCATACTTATGCAATTTTTATTTATTTATTTTTGTTGTTATTCTTCCATAAACAAAGAGTGAAAGAACTAAGTTCTAATTGCTCAACTTATATGTCATTGGCTTTATAATATAGTGATGGCTCTTGATTAGTTGATGCTATTTCTTTTAGATATTTCGCTTTTAAGATATCAAGGAAGAATTTTTCCTTTTAAATTCATATGATTAGTATGGTAATGCTCACTTGAGATGTGCTTGTACTACAAATACTGTATTGAGGCATAAACTCCTATATGTTACATATGTTTTTTTTATTATTATAGAATTATGGCGGAAATATTTTAAATTGCCAGTCCATCTGTAATTGACACCTTGCACTGAAATTGTGGGTGATGAAGATTGAAAAATTTCTTGTTTGCAATGTATGAAAATTGGGAATGTCTAAACTCTAAATAAATTGATAAATGAATTTTTGTACTACGAGTTCTTTGAGTCATTGGATTTGATCTTGAGTTGTTCCATCATAGCTTGTTAACTTAGAAAATAATGGATAATTGGATATGGAGTGATCATAGTTTGATCTTGAAAATGTAAAATTTATCATTATTTTTTTTCTTTTTCTTTTCATGAGTTTTCTATTTTTAATTGGTTCATTTTTTCGGGTTTTATCATATGTTGCATTTGCTTGTTTTGAATCTTTCCTTTATCAGTATACTTTAATTGATTGTGTTTGAATATTTCATTTTGTTATGGCTGTTGATGTTTAGAAGTAGAAATTTTCAAGTGATACTAATTTTTTTTAGAGTCTTGATGATGATGTTGATGAGAAATGGTTAGGGAATAAAGAATATGGTGAAGTTTTTTCGATGATTTCAACATTTACTTATGCCCAAAAGCCTCTTATGCTACAATGATATTGTTCTGCTGGACTTTGTTTTGTTTTGTTCACTTTCTAGTTTTGTCGAAAAAAAAAATCTATATTCCATCTAGCGTTGTCATATCTTGTGGTATGATTGTTGAGCATGGTGCATACGGAGAGCTAGAAATTATAACCTGCGAGAAATAGTTCTTCTAAACTCTTTCGTTTCTTTTATCTAAGTAATGGTAATCGTTAGGTTTGGGAACGTTGGGTGTTCTTCTTGGGATGGTTTGTGTTGAAGTATGCGCTATAATCGTGCCGCGTGTTTGATGTATCGTTCATTCCGCTATATTTCATATCGGGAGTTCCTTGTTTTAGTTCTTGTTGAAATGAAATTTGATTATTTTGTTTCATGTCCTACATCTTATGCATATCTTGATCTTATCGTGCTTTTGACTGTCCCATAGATTCTCGACAACATAGGTGTTGACGTTGCATTCCTTTACATGAATTATGTAACTCCTTGATGTAGTGTGCACTTGCTTCACTATGATACATCATATCTTCTAGTATTCTCCCGGAATTCTTGTTCCAGATCTCCTTTGAAAAAGTTTTTGATTTGATTCTTTTCTTACCTTATCGTGTCCCTAATCATCCACTTAAATCTTTCTCGGAAAAAAAAAAAAACTGCCATTGACTTTGGTTGCCTTCTTTCGGTAAACTTTGTACTTCTTTGATTCAGCTTAAACTTGTTTTGACCTAATGCACTATATTTTCTTTTATTGTTTCTATCAAAATTTTTTGATTCAGATTTTCTTGTTAAGATTCAATTGACTCTTTCTGGCACACTTCATTGATTTTGTACATCATCGTTTAATTACGATCTTAATGCATCCTTCTACGTTTGTGCGAACACCATCCGTTATGTTTGCTATTCTCTTCCTAGGTTTCGAATCCTTTTGAGTAAACTCGTGCTTGTTTCGGTGTCACGTGCGATTCCCAGATAGCAAACGATACGTTAGTTCATTAGGACATAGCTTATCGATGTTGAAGTTCAGAAAGTTGTAATTCTAAAGCTTGACGTGGGACTGGTTACTACCAAGGAGATGTACAACAGAACCAAGAGATTATGAAGTCAAAGTGTATTTTGAGGAGATGGTCAAACTAAGTGAAAAGTGCTAAAACCAAGTAAAGTTTTGTAGGTTATATCAATTTTCGAGGACGAAAATTTTTATAAGGAGGGTAGAATGTAAAATCCCTAAAATACCCTTACTTCTCTTTTTCCAAACTAAAATCCTAACCCTAATTTGGACACAACACACTCCTTCACACATTCACCAGAACCCTAGCCACCCTTACCCAACAGCAGAACAAATGAACAGAAAGGGAAAAGAGAAGAGGGGGAGAACCGGAGAGGGAAAAGAAGAGGAAGGAAGGGAGGTGGTGCCGGTGGGCGTCACTGCCACCGTCGCCGCCATCGTGTCGTCGCGAGGAAGGCCAGAACCGAGGGAGAGAGAGAGCCGCGCGGGGAGAAGGAGGTGTCACCGTCTTATGGAGCCCGCGTCGCTGTCGTCATTGCTGAGGTCTTCATCGTCGCCATCCATGGAGGTTTGCAAACAGAGGGAAGACGTGCCGTTCTACCCAGAGCCATCGCGGGAAGGGTCGTCACCGTCAAGCCTAGCCACCATTGCCGCCGTTCGTGCCTCCGTTTCGCGCCGTCAGATTTGTCGCCGAGGGGAGAAATAGAACACGCATGGAGAGAGAAGGGGTTACAGGGAGGTTCCACCGCAGTTGGAACTCCACTGCTGCTGCTGCCATGGTCGCCGCACCTCTGTCGCCAAGAAATGCCTAGCTGCCGCCGTCGAAGCTAGCTACGTTGTCATTGTCGTAGTTGCAGATTTGGAGCTTCAAGAGAGAGGAGTTTCCGGAGAGAGAGAAATGACGAGGAGGGACTCTCCGCTGTTGCGCTGTTCCTGTCGTCGTTCGGATGTACCTGAACCAAGCCATCGTCGTTGCTGCCGGAGTTGTTGGTGCTGCTGGAGCTGAAGTCATTATCCCAGTTCAGCCTCCTTCCTTGATTCTGCTCTAGCTTTTATGTCCTATTATGCCACCATTTAATCTGTCTTGTCCTTGTTTTAATTCGATTTTAGTTTTGCCTGTTTTAGATTTCCAGGATTATCGCCAGCTCCATCTTGTCGCTACTCCGCTCCAAATTTAGCGCTCATTTGTTTTATTCTACTTCAATCCTCCTTGTCTTGAATTTGGCACTCCGGGTTTGGTATCTTTGGTCCTTTGGGACCACATTGTGAGTAGGCTTTACATTTATAATTTTTTGATTGTGCATCTATAATTATTTTTATATATATCAATTATGACTTTTGAATTATACTCACTATAATTGCCTTGAATGATTTTAAATGGATTAGAATAATTGATTTTTTTGAATTAAATAATTCATTTTTATGAAGTTTATACTTTCGAAACTATACATGAGACTATATATATTTTTAATGAAGTTTTGCATTATTTTAAATTATTTGATCTTACTTGAATATTTGTTTTTGAGACCATATATATTTTTGATGAAGTTTTGTATTATTCTAAAATGTTTGAATTTACTTGAATATCTGTTTTTGAAGCATTGAAATATTTGTTGGTATTATTCACTTAGTTTAAAGAATGTGAAATATATTTGAAATGTGTTATGATTGAAAAAGTATGATTGGAAAGGATTCTGATGAGAAAGTATAATATGATTTGGTTTGATTCGATACCTTATATATTTGAAAGATCAAAGATTTGTTATATTTGAAATTATATGTTTTGAATTGGTTTGGGAGGCTCGTATTAGAAAACCGTAGTTAACGGCGGTTATGATGTTAACTTAGATGCATCTAACTCAGACCCCAGCTAGCAGGGGTGTTGCTAGCCTAATGTGTAGGCCACACGTTAGATCTGTTATTCCGTACGGACACACTAGAGGAAAGGGCTACCCTTAGAGGTGGAGCCGCCCAAGTGTGGACTATTTGATTTGATTTTTGTATGAGGACTCCCTTATTGATTCACTTATTATTATTATCAACTACTGTTTTCTAATTAAAATTATTTTGATAATAATGTTTATATGGTCTCATGTGGATTATAGATGTATTGTCTAGTCACTGAGTTGCAAAACTCATCCCTTTTTCTAAAAATATTTTTCAGGAACAAATGCTTGACTATGTGAGACATTCTAATCAAGAGTCACGATCTGCAATGAGTATCTATTTTGTCGAATTTCTAGATGTATATGCTCCATATGTCACAGGCAGGATCCAACCATTCTTAATTATTTTAAGATTTGTTAAATATATAACTATTTATTTTAGAACTTGTAAAATATTTGTAATTTTCTTATTTCAACTTATATTTGAGTTTGTTAGGCTTGCTAGGGGATTATTTTCCTAAGCGCCGGTTATGGCTCATTTTGGGCCGTGACATGGTGCATCTATTTGTGTTGTACCAAGATAGTGTCAACACCTTCAAGCTCCAAGACATCTCTCTTGAGAGCTGGTAGGCGTTGCCTTTGATGAGCAAAAAATATTGATTATTAGTCACAATGTCTATGAGATGTTGGGCTTCTTCAGCTGTCTTCATGAGTTGCACTGAGCCTCCTACTGAATAGTCAAGGGCCTCTTGAGCTCTCAGTGTCAATCCTTCATAGAAGTATTGGAGTCTATCCCATTCACTAAACATTTCTGGTGGGCACTTCCTGATTAAAGCTTTGTATCTCTCCCAGGCATCATACAGTGACTCTCCATTGAATTGAATGAATGTTTGCACTTCTGTTTTTAGCTTGATGATCCTTTGGGGAGGATAGAACTTGGCTAGGAACTTGTTCACTAGATCCTCCCAATTGTTGATGATTTCTCTTGGAAATACCTTCAACCATTGGGTAGCTTTGTCTCTCAGGGAAAATGAAAATAGCAGCAACTTGTAAATATCGGGATGTACATCATTGGTCTTCACTGTGTCACATATCCTTAGAAAGGTGGATAGGTGCTGGTTTGGATCTTCCAAGGGGCCTCCTCCATAAGAATAGTTGTTCTGCACCAAGGTGATGAGTTGAGGCTTCAATTCAAAGTTGTTTGCATTGACATTTGGAGTAAGTATGCTACTCCCACAGTGCCTTGGATTAGGAATGGTATAAGAGGCCAACACTCTCCTTGCAGGTTGAGCATTGTTGGTTACTTCTTCCTCATCCTTCATGACCTGCACAATCACAAACAATCCAAATGGAAAGTGGATATTCTCATGCCAGAATGTAGTTAGAGGGTTAGTTGACACAATGTGTCAAACAGTTAATATGCTTAAAAGAAAAACAAAAGAAAATTGCTTAATCTAGATTACCACCCTACTTAATCATTGTCAATCTAAATCAATCCCCGGCAACGGTGCCAAAAACTTGATGGGTTGGAAATTAGAATTCCACACCTAAACTCACCGGCAAGTGTACCGGGTCGCATCAAGTAGTAATTACTCACATGAGTGAGGTCGATCCCACATGGATTGATGGATTGAGCAATTTTAGTTAGGTGATGAATTTAGTTAAGAAAACAGTTGATAATTTAAGTGAAACTTGAATAACATAAGCTAAATTGCATGAAAATAAAAGGGAGAGGGGAAATTGATAGAAAAGTAAAGTGCAGAAGAGTAAATTGCATGAAACTTAAAGTGCAAGAAAGTAAAAGAGCTGAATCTTAAAGTGCAAGTAATGTAAATGACTGAAGCTTAGATTGCAAGAAATATAAATTGCTTGAATAGTAAAGGGATGTGGGAGCTGGGATTCAGAATTTAACAAGAGAATGTAAAGAAAAATTACTCAGAGAAATAGAATATGAAATAAGTTGCAGAAAATCTAAAAAGAAAGGTAAAATTGCTTGAAGAACAAAACAGAAAGTAAACTTAGCTCAATTGTGAAATCTAAAAGAGAAATTGAAGATCTCAGGGGATCAATGAGACTAGAAAGTAGATCTAGATCTCAATTCCTTCCTTGATCAAACAGAAAATAATTTGCAGAAGAAATATAAATGAAACAGCAAATAAAACTCAGATCCAATTTTCAATTCACTGAATTATACAGAAGAAGAACTAAGATGAATTTCAGATCAAGACTTGAAACAGAATTTCTTCAATCTCAATCCAAAACTCAAAACAGAAAGTAAAAGTTACTGAAGCAAGAAAATGAAAACAGAAAACTAAATTCAAATCCAATTCTTAGAACAATTGAGAAGAGAGGTAAAAGATGATTCCCAAACTTAGAATCAATGAAGCTCTTCAATCTCAATTCAAATTCCAATAACAGATAGCAGAAGTTGTAGAAGAAAATGAAAAGCAAAGCTAAAAAGTAAAATTGAGCTCCAAGGTAAAATGTAAAATTGAGCAAAAGGTAAAACTAAAAATTGAAAAGAAGGTCCTTTACAAATCAAACTAAGTCCTATTTATACACTTTCTAATTTTGATTTTCAGACTTTGGAGTGGGCTTTTCAAATTGGTGAAGAATTTGATCCAAGGTGGCATTTGATTGAAATTGGGCTCAGGGAAGCACTCAGTGAATTAACTAAACGTAGCGCTCCTTGCTTCCTCTTGTCTTCATGCCAAGCCCAAACATAGCGCTAAGCGAAGTGTTTCAACGTAGCGCCACTTTGGTTCCCTTGGATCCCTCTTCGAGCCTTGCTTGTTTCATTTTGGGCCAATTTTCATTCACCAATAGCGCTCAGTGAGTGCTTTGAACGTAGCGCTACCTACCTTAGAGTGAGGCTCCCTCTTGGAACCCTGGTGAAGCCATTTTGAGCAATTTCCTTGCCAAGCCTTGTAGCGCTTCTCTTGGTCCCCATTTCGAACCTTGGACGGCTCCCTTTAGTGTGCTACGCCTTGCTTTTCTTCTTGGGGAGGCCACGATAAAGGTAAGATAGTTAACAGAGCACTCCTTTGTTTTGAGCGCTGGTGCCTTGCTAGAGCACTTCCTTGTAGCACTCCGTTGACACTCTAAACGTAGCGCCCTTGCTTCTTGGTTGGCCTCTCCATGCTAGCGTTCACTTATTGAGCGCTCCGCTCACTTTTTGAGCGCTATGCTTGCTTCCTTGAGTGCCACAATTTTGTTTCATGGGCCACACTTGGTTGAGCATACTTTCCTTGTTTCTTTCTTTTCTTCACCTATAAGTAATCAAAACAACCAATACAAGCATCACCAAATTCACAAGATCTCTAAATCATTCAAAAACCAACGAATTCTAGCTTAAACCTTGTGATTTTGTGTCAAATAAATGATGGTAGATTGAGTTGACATAACCATACAAATCCACTCCAAATTACTTACTTATAATGCGAGAAAGTGCATAAAACCTAATGAAACAAGTGAAAAATACTTGAAATGCTAGCATAAGATGACTTGTCATCATCTTTCAAGACCAAGGACTGAAAGAGTATAGTGGCATAAGATTTCCTTTTACTAAAAAAGATGGCATTAGCAAGAAACATCTAAAGTTAAAGAATCGAACAACACCTCATACGTAGAATCAAACATCTTATCACCATTCTTAATCTCTTCTATAACCTTATAAGTAACAATATATCGCTCTTCATGCTCTTTTGTTGAAAAGAAATTAGCCTTTGCTCTAAACGCCTTTTAAAGCTCATTAAACTTTGCATGAGTATATTCCTTTTGAAACTGTTTTTCAATAGTAGAGGTAGTAGCACAAGGGATAATGGTATTAAAGCTGGCAGCATCCAATTCATATTCTTGTTGAGCTTTATTTGCAAGACAGTTGTCATATTGTGTTACAAATTGTTGCAAGTTGCTCTTTGAGATTAGGTAGCCCTTCATAAATGCATGCATGCTTTCACTCCTTTGAGTATTACTCATGCCTGCCCAAAAACTGTTGCTAAGAAAAATAGGGACTCACTTGTTACGTTCTTCGTACAAACCTAAAACCATAAAATGTGCATAATCAAATTTGTAAGGCATGTTGATTAATAAATGATAAATAATCAAGCAGTAGATATAAGATAATCAAACTCATAAAATACCTGCTAACCAATTATTATCATGCAAACTGAATCTATTGATAAAATCAGTCCAAGAGCTCTCAAATGCTTCCTTAGACCTAGAATCCTACACAATATGTGTCATATCAGTACTAATCTCGTTAAATTGCTTGCATGCTCCTATTTTTTCTGGAATTTTTATCATGATATGCCAAATACACCGTCAATGTTGTGTCATTGGCAACGATTTTTCAATGGCATTTCGCATAGTTTTGCATTGATCTGTCAATATGCCAATAGACAGCTTGCCACCCATACATCATATCCAACAATCAAATAACCAAACAAAGGAACTCTCTTCTTCGCATGAAAGAAGAGCGCAACCAAGTAGTAATGATTGGCCATGGTGGTTAACCCCAAGAAATGAGGAAAAAGGCATATCATACCTATAATAAAAACAAGAGTACATAATCAAACCTAGTATATCATGCACAGCAGTAGCAGCAAATTCATTCTATTCTACCTATCCCTATACATCAAACATATGTAAAAACAAGAGTACATAATCAAACTCAGTATATCATGCACAGCAGGAGCAAATTCATTCTATTCTATACCTTTCCCTATACATCAAACACATGCAAAAACCAGAGTACATATAATTAAATTGAAATATATAATTGTGGTGTCGTACCTGTTTGTTAGGTACATCGTATTAAATCTCACAACGTCGCCAAAGTGCTCATAAGCAACACGACTTCTAGCATCAGCCCAAAAAGCATGCTCTATACGATGTTGCTCGTCCAATTTAACTTCGTAAAAGAAGTTACGATTTTATTGTTGCATCCTATGAAAATACTGCATTAATGATTGCGCATCCCCCTTCTCTTGTATGACTCTGACACTTTTTGCTACATGATTCCGAAGATCTTTTTCAGTAAAAGTCAATTTATCATAGTCACCAGCAACAGTTGCTAAACTCTGATTGGAGTTTCTCATTATAACACCAGCTTGATCATTGATCTCAACTATCTGTTTAGCATGCAAGCTTAGTTTCCTATTCTTTCTCAGAGTCTTTGCCATCCAAGGACTAATAGCATGGTTGTGTTGGATATTCACAAAAGTTAACACATATTCCAACTTCTTATCCCTTTTCACAATAATCCTAACTTTACAATTTTACTCGGAAGTTGGATTTATCTTTTTTAGTGGATCAATTTTTTATCTTCGATAACCAGCTCTAGAACATATCAAGATTTGGTATGTAATCTGTCTATTTTTATCCTACTTAGTAGTTCTTATATTCCATAAAAAATCAACCATTTTTTGCATAATTGATATAAAAAGTTTCATAATATTTCACAGAAAAGAATGCCATTTCTATACTTGGAACAACCTAAAACATAGATAATCAAAAATTTAAAATCAAATCAGGTATAAAAATGCTCTTAATTTTCTATGAATAAATAAGACAAATTAGTAATTAAAGATGAATGGAATGGAAAGACTATCATCAACAGAAATTGTCCTCCAACAACCAACATAAGCAACTTCAAATTATCTTATAAATATAATCAAACCTGCAATTTTTCACATAATAAAATAATCAATTATTTGCAAATGTGCACCACAGCCAATGTGTCTTACTAGGAACAATCAAGATCTGACTCATGCTATAAAGTGCTTAATTTGTTGCAATTATGTCATAGACTAAAAGTGTTTTAACTAAGTGAATTTAATTAATTAATTAATTTTGGAGAAAAAATACTAATTAGAATTAAAAAGGAATTTTATTAAGAAGTTATTAACAATGTTATTAAAAGCACATAATGCGTGTACGTGTGTATATCTACATAAGAGACTGAACATCTTTCTTTTTTTTAAATGGATAATAAAAAATTAAAATCAAATTAGAGCCATATGCATATGTAAAATTAAAATCAAACTCAGCAGTCAAACACTGAACCTGAGTATAATCAAATTCAGTAAACATGTATAATCAAACTTAGTAGTCAAATATAGTATTAAACCTGAATATAATCAAACTCGATAAACATGATAATCAAACTCAATAGTCAAATATAACACTAAATCTCCACACATTCATAGAATCAGTATCATCATCTGATCTAAGAAAATGCAAAAATTTTAAACATGCAAACTACCAATTTAACTCCAATCTAAGAGCTAAACATTTTTCTCATTAGACAAATTTATAACATAAATTTTTCAGTATGTAATCACACAATGTACATGATGTAAAAGGAGCTAAATGACATATATAATGAAGCCACATATCAGAAGCATAAGCCAAATCAGAAGCATTTGCATAACTAGATAATCAACAAAATTAAAATCAAATTAGGAATAAAACATGGATAATAAAAAATTAAAATCAAATCAAGAATAAAAAGTTAACGTATGAAGTAAATTAAACACAAATTTCATCATTTAAGCTTGTGGATTCCATTGAATCGAAAGTTATAATCAAAACCCTAAGATAACAAGAACCAAAAACAGCGTGAAGCAAAGCAGAGGGAAGCGTGGAGAAGAGAAGAAAGCGAGGAGTGAGGTTGGTGCGATCGAAGAGAAGTAAGGAGTGAAGTTGGCATGATCGAAGAGAAGAGAAGAGAAGAGAGGTGCATGCAATGGAACCCTTTCTGCCGAGAAGAGAAGAAATTGCGATTAAAAGAGGAGATTTTGGCGCGATGAAGAAAATCTTATGACGTTGTATTAGTTCTGAATTATCTTTATACGTAACCATATTTTCTACTGTATTTTAATGAGAATGGATGAATTGGTGGCTGAAAAGTAGTATATAAATAGTATTTTCTTTTTTTAATGCATAACATGGTTATTAAATTTTCTTTTCATATGAAAAAAAATTAATGAGCTCAATCCAAAAGCGATAAAAGAGCGACAAGTAATAATATCGACAGACAAGAAATTAACTTATTAGATGCATTAATTATTATTGTTTAGAATTAATCTCTACATATAAGTAATTTTACTATACAAGTCTTACAAGTCCTCTAATTGATGTTACGCTCAAACGCGCTTGTTATGCACGTATGTTTCACGCGCCTCTAACAGATTTTTAACTCAATCAACGCGCGAATATATAACTTCCTTTTTGGAAAGGATTTTATTTCTTTTTCGAATTTCTTACCTTCTCTCTTCGATCTCTTTCGTGAGTTTCTCTCTGCCTTCTCCTTCGTCGTTTACGTGCATTTCTCTCTGCTTTCTCCTTCTTCATTTACGTACTTTTCTCTCTATGTTTTCTTTCTTCGTTATTCTCGATTTCCATTATTTTTTGACATCAAGTTCTGAAATCGTTTTTGAAGATAATGGATGATTCAACTTCAGATTGTCAGATGAACCAAAGCGAAGTGGATTTTGAAACTGAATCCAATGAAGTTCCTGAGGTGTGATTTAGTTTTAGTTTAATTGAATCTGAATTTGAATCCAGTTAGTAGTTTTTGATTGTGTAACTGAATAATGTGTGAACCTTGCCTGTAAAATTTGCTGTTAATTCTTCCTTGTTTGAATTAAATCTAATGTACTAGTTCTGATTAGAATTAATATAATTTTGTCCATTTTATATCAGACGTTCGGGTGTAGATCAGGAATATTTGGATGTATTTTAGGAAAGTTTTGGTGTATTTACAGTTTATGACTTTTCATCTGATGGAGGGTGAATTGTCTTATTCTTTTAGTTGAATTGTTTTAGTTTCTGTTTAGTTATGATTCATGAATCTGGTTTTTGTTATTTTTTATGATAGTTTTATAGTTGTATTTGCATTCTATAGTTTATGCTTATTTTAATATGGTGTATTTTGGGTGTATTTTGTAGCCCTTCTGTGGTATTGATGACCAGTTTGTCCCCAAGGTTGGGATGACTTTTAACACCCTTGAAGATGTTGTAAAATTTTACAAGGATTATTCGGAGGTTGCAGGTTTTTCTACAAGAGTTCGGAGCACAAATAAGAAGAGAAACGAAATTAAGAATCAATGTATATTTGTATTCCAGTATGTATTTTATATTGGTGGCTGACTTTGGTGGTTGATTTTAGTGTACACGTAACATAACTCATTTCCTTATTTGATGCAAATTTGGGTGTAAAACGAAGATATTTGGGTGTAAAATGAAGATATTTGGGTGTATTTTTATTCTAATAAGTTCTGCATAATTCAGAACTCTTCCTCTTCCTCCTCCTCATCTTCTGCTGCTTCTTCTTTTTTTCATCATCATCGCCATCTTCTTCTTCTTTTTTTCTTATTCATCTTTTTCTTTTTGTTTTGCCTTCTCAAGTTTCTTCTTGTTTTACTCTCTTAACAAGAACAAAAACAAAAAAATCAAACAAAGAAGAAGAAGAAATACATAATGCTGCAAAATTACTTAGAAGAGGATGAACTTACATTCATTTAACTAAAAGAAAGAAAGAAATAAGGAAAAGAAGAAGAAGAAGAATATGCAGCATTAGAAAAAACATTTTCCTGTACAAAAATATTATTTGTACCCTAAAATCAGCCACCAATGTATTTGTGTATAAATACATGTGTGTTTTAATTTATTTTTAATGTATATTTGTATTCCAGTATGTATTTTATACTGGTGGCTAACTTTGGTGGCTGATTTTAGTGTATACGTAACATAACTCATTTCTTTATTTGCAGCAAATTTGGGTGTAAAACGAAGATATATATTTGGGTGTATTTTTATTCTGATAAGTCCTGCATAATTCAGAACTCTTTCTCCTCCTCATCTTCTGCTGCTTCTTCTTCTTCATCTTCTTATTTCATATTCTCATAATTCTTTTTGGGAAGAAAAAATCAAACAAAGAAGAAAAAAATACATAATGTTACAAAATCAAAAGAAGGAGGAGAAGAAGAAGGAAGAAGAGGAGGAGGAGAAGAAGAAGGAAGAAGAGGAGGAGGAGAAACGCGAAGAAAAAATGACAGTTGTGGTTTTCATCGAGGAAGAAGAAGAAGAGTCGATCATAATGGTGAGTAGCGTGCTTTGGAAACTGGAAACGGTAGAGTAACATGCGTGTATTTACTCTCGAATATAGGAGTGTAATGCGCGTGTGTTTTGTTGGGCTTGTGCCAACTTGTAGGACTTGTAAGCCAAAAAAGCTTGTATGTGTAGGGTGTTCATGGGTCGGGTGAAACCGAGTTTGATGTGACCCAGACCCGACCCGAAATATATACCGGGTCTATTTGTTAGACTCAAACCCGGCCCTAGACCCGATAAAACCTACACACTTTCGGGCCACGATTATATCGGGTAAAAACCGGATCAAAACCGGGCCGTTAACATTACCTTCTTGTAAGCTAGCATGTGAAAATATCCAAATTTCCAAAACTCCAACCATTATTTAACATCGTAAAATTCACTTAGAAAAATATAACAAAAACCAACACTTTCCTAAAATTAAAGCATAACCACAGTCAATACTAATATTGTCTAATAACACCAAATATTTAAATCAATACAAATAACACAATATTATACATTAGTCTAAAGTCTTATGCATTTTAAACATAAAACATTAACTTATAGTTTTATAATGACTAATAACACAAAATATTAAGGTTTACAATACTTAAATTCCACATAAGAATAGCCATCATCCATCACTAATAACACAAAATATTAATTGTGTATGATGACTGGGACACCGGGCCGAGTTCGGATGACCCGAACTATAGCCCGGACCCGACCTGAAATAATGACCGGCTCTATTTTTTAGACCCTTACCCGACCCTAGACCCAGTAAAATCACACCAAATTAGTCCCTAAAAGGTTCAGGACCGGGTCTTCGAGCCGGGCCGGGCAATGAACACCCCTATGTGTAGCATACCTGTATTGTTCATCAACATGTAATAACGTAACAAATATGATTAATTACTACTGTGAAAATGAAGCAAGCACAATATCACAAAACTTAAAGTAAAGACGGATCATGTATGTCCTAAAAGGTCGAAATTAAAGCTAAAGTTCGTCCTTGGATTGCTGAAGATCATGGTCTTCACGATTACTGCAAACCTTTGCTTGCTCGTAGATTCTGCCTGGCCTGCAAAAGTAACCCTTCTTAGGCGCACAATGAGAATCCTCCGAGCATATACAAAGCCCTTCCAAGGCACACCCTTCCTTGACTATGGTCAACCCTTCTTTGTTGAGTCCAAGCACTTGGTCCGTCCACTCGCTAGAGAACAGACCTCTCGAGTCATACTCCTCTTTAATCTTTATAAACTTGTCTGAATTTCCGTACTTGCTTATTGCTCCAATAAACCCAACGTTCCTGTTTTTTCCCCAGTGTGGTAACCCTCCGTATTTGAACAACCCAATCTGTTCAATCTCCTCAATTATATCTTCGTAAAGCCTAGGGTTCAGAGGGTCTTTGCTGCGGTAATAGGTGATGTCGAAGTCGACGGCGTCCTCCGTCTTGCCGAGATGTGCACTGGAAGCCGTGACATAACGCATGAGGATGCCGTTGTTGATCTCTAAGCCACAGAGCGCCTTTGGCTCCAACTCAACGAGGGCCTGCACGTCTTTGATGAAGTCCTTCAAGAGACTCAATGGAACGCTGAATGCCGTTTGGTGATAGAACTCTCCCTTGATTCTCGAATCCCATGGGCATGCTGTGATCAGATTGTCGTTCATGCTGTCCAAACACGTCCCTGATGACTGCATGCGGTTGCTGAATCCAACGATTGGGTACCCAAGGAACACTCCTGTAAAATTACTAATTAGTAATCAACCTTAATTATTGAACCTTTCTTTTATTTATTATATAGCTAGCTAGTGATGAGTACCATTATTGGTCAATCCATAACCAGTGCCTGCCAGTGTTGTCGTTATCAACTTTGCACCAAGGCACTTGCCGTTAGCGTCGCCTGTTTGTTCTTGAACCTCCTCTGTCGCACACAATATGTATTATGTTCAAATTAAGTAAATAAGGCTATATGTCAAAAACGTCTTTTTTTTAGATGATTTTTAAAAATTAAAATTTAATACATATAATCAATTAAATTATATTATTTTTATTAAAATTAGACTGGACAAATTATTTTAGTAAAAAAATTAATAAATAAATTTTAAATTGGTATAAATTAATATTTTTTATAAAAAATTACTACAATATTCCTGTTATAAAACACAACTAAAATATCTCTATTATATATATATATATATATATATGTGTTAATTTTGAAAACTTTGAAGTCTAACCCTATAACGATAGAGAAGAAAAGAGTTAGAATTTAGAATTTTCGAAATTAATATATATAATAAGAGTATTTTAGTCATTTTATATAATAGGGGTATTATAGTCATTTTTTATGAAAAATAATATTACTTTAGACGAATTCAAAATTTGATTTACTATTTTTTGGTCAAATTAATTTGTCTGACCTAATTTTGACAAAAATAACATAATTTAAGTGATTATATGTGTTAAATTTTAATTATTAAAAAATATCTTTAAAAAAAGACGTTTTCTGCGTCTTTATGAAAATATCCCCAGTAAATAAAAATATTTAATTTACGGTAATACTAAGAAAAATAACAATTAAATTTATTTTATTTAATATCTATAATTATAATTACATATTTATTATATCTAATATTATTTAATATTATTCTAACAGGAATGAATAAATATAAAATAAGGTAAGTAATAATTAAAAAAATATAAAATAAAATAACTTTATATTATATATTTTAGATTAATTTTTTACAAATACTTGAATCAATCATACATCTATTATACATCTGATATATCAATTATGAAAAATGAGAATTTGATAATATAATAATTGCCAGTTCACGGCTAAATTTTTTAAATATTGGTCAAAGAGGTGTATTATACTAGATTATTTGACTTTAGGTAAATTTAATTCTGCTATGAAATAAAAAATTACTTTTAGAAAAATACAAAAAGTCATTGATGTTTTGTTTAAAAAAATTTTTTAATTAATACAAAAAAAATCTCATTAATTGACATTTTGATTAAAAAATATTTTTTACTTTTTATATTTTTAAATTATGAAAATAAAAAATAGCATCGCGGTTTTAATTTTTTTTTTCTAAATTATGAAAACAAAGAATAGCGTTGCCATTTTATTATTTTAACAAATTTAAAAATTAAAATTATAGCGGCCCACAATTCAATACAACATACATAATGGGTTAATTTTTGGAAGAACTTTGTTAGGAAGACAATAATTTTTATGAATAATGTGAACAATAAATTTTAAAATTGGTCCAATAAAATAAAATATACTATACTTTTAAATTACCTACCTAAATTTTAATATTAGAATAATTATTCGTATATTTAGTAAATTAAACATATAATATATCTAGCCAATGAGTAATAGCTTAAATGACATAATCTTCCCATACTCATTTAAGAGGTTGCGGGTTCGAATCTTCATATCTTTGAAAAAAAAAAACATATAATATATCTATTGTTCATATTATTTGATATTTTAATTATCTGTCTACATTTTTCTTTTTTGGAATATTAAAGACAAAATCTTTAATTTCTTATTTCTTTATATAGAAAAGATAACTGCAAGTCAGATAGAGACAATAGGCGACTAGCTAAGAATAGTATTATTATACAAGCATGCATATGGTAGGTACTCAACTATAGCCAACTACGCAAAATTGAATAAAGCTGATACTTGCGCATGAGAGATCTAGAGTTAAATAATAATAATGAACACAAATGATTATGCAAGTAGGTAGAATATTAATATCATTACTGCTCCTTCAATTTAGTTACGTACTGTTATTATCATGGTTCTGAAAACCGGATCGGATCGGCCGGTTCAACTGGAAAAACCGGGAACCGATTATCTGGTCGGTCCGGGTAACCTCAAAAACCGTTCGGCAAAGAACCGGTGAAAAAACTGGTCGAACCAGCAGTTAACCGATGAACTGGAAGAACCGTCCGGTTTTTTAACGGTTCAGTGGTTTGGAAATTCAGAAGCCAAACGACGTCGTTTTGGCTTAAAAAAAAAAAAAAAAAAAAAAAAAAAAAAAAAAAAACAAAGCTGGCGTACGCGTTAACCTTAACCAACCTAACCCTAATCAATCAGCCACCCACCAAACCCTCGAAGCTCCCAGCCTCCTCCCCTTTCTTCCCCCCTCATCCACCAAGGCCACCATTGCCACCACCGACCAAGCTCCAGATTCCAGCAGCGCTCCTCATTCGCGACCCAGCATCGCTCCTCGTTCGCCACCCAGCAGCGCTCCTCAGCAGCCGCGACCACCACCGCGTTGAGCCCGCCTCCTCGTCGCCGAACCTCGAAGAGCTCGCCGAGCCCGCCTCTCATTCGCCGGTAAGACTGATTTTCTTGTCTTCTTGATTTTGAACATGCTTCCTTCTAGCTCGCCTGTTCTGTTTGGAAAAAAAAAATAACAGGGCATCTGATTCTGTTTGCTGGTTCATGGATAACATGCTGATCTTAATTTTTGTTTTTGATTCTCTATGCTGCCTGTTCTGTTTGCTGATTCTGTTTGCTGGTTCATGAATATGCTCTGTGCTTCTGTTTTCTCTATGCTCGACCATTCTGTTTGATTTCTGTGACTGTCAAGCTGCATGAAGTTGATCTATGCTGCCTGTTCTGTTTCCTGGAATCTGGAAATACCTGTTCTGTTTGCTGATTCTGTTTGGCTGTTTGCTGGTTCATGAATATGCTCTGTGCTTCTGTTTGCTCTATGCTCGACCATTCTATTTGCTTTTGCTTTTTGTTGCTTCTGAATGGAAATAGCTTTAAATTTTTATTTTACCTGAATCAGTTGATTTCTGTGACTGTCAAGCTGCATGAAGTTGATCTATGCTGCCTGTTCTGTTTGCTGGAATCTGGATATAGTTTTTGATTCTCTATGCTGCCTGTTCTGTTTGCTGGAAATATTTTTTGATTCTCTATGCTGTCTGTTCTGTTTGCTGCTTCATTATTTTCATGGTTTTTTGAAGTTGATTTCTTGTCTTTGATTTTCTGATTGTTATAGATGGAACATTCACAAAGTAACTCACAGCCACAAGATAATGCTGCTCAAAATTTTCAAACTGATTCATCTAGAGGTAAATCTGATCCAGCTTGGCAGTATTTCACAGTATAATTATGATTTTTGATGAGTTGCATCTTTGATTAGTTGAAAACTTGCTAGTAATTGTATCTTTTGAATGTAGAACATTATGGGTTTGTCATTATGTACGTTTTATTTTTTGTTTAGTTATAAACTTTGATGTTTGAAGTTGTTTGTGAACCTCTAATATTAAGTAATGGATAATTATTATGTGAAATATTAAATTTTATTAAGTTAAAAATTATTGAATTTATATACTTAAGATTATTTTAAGTTTTTTAATAATTTTATTTAATATTTAATTAAACCGGTTGAACCCCGGTCGAACCAGTAAACTATTAAACCAGTGACCTCACCGGTTTAATGACCGGTCCGGTTCTCGCAACCTTGGTTATTATATATATAAAAGTGACTAAAATATTTGGTAACAAAAAATAATTGGTTAAAAATAGTAAAAAATTATTTTATTTAATATTTATTAATTAATATAATAATTAATGAATGTTAAATAAAGTATGATATTGTATTGCAATTTGGCAAAGGGTAAAGGAATGGATCTGACCTGTGGATCTAACAACAGCTAATGTGGCTGAGAGAGTGGGGCGAAAAGGGAGGAAATGATATGATCCATTGCCAGAAGTATTAAGGGGGACACGGTCATCAATTCTATAAACGGCCTTCTTCTGACTTGGGTACCATGTTACGTCCGCAAATTCATGCTCTCTTCCAAATCTAATCAATTCTTCCCCCAAATCATTATCATCTTTCGTCAAGTACGTAACTGATCGCTTAAACATCGGTTCTAATTTCAGGGTAACCTGTAAAAACCAACGTATGCATATATAATAAGCACTGAAATTGTTAGGGAGATAAAAAAAAAAATTTGTCAAAATTTATTTTATTTAATATTTATTAATTGTTAAAATAAATTCTGATTGTGTTTGATTAATTTTTTTTATTTAATATTTAAGTACGTACTATATCCGTATTTATTACTCTTTAATTTGTCTGTATTTATGCTGCGCGCAAGATAGATCATTAATTAAAATAAAATGGCTGTATGTCTTCTAATTAAGATACTTGTACGCACGTACAATAGTTTACTTATAACTTTCTGCATACAAGTTGTCATTACTCATTAGTTACTTAGAGGCGAAAGTCAAAGGCTTCTCTATTATAAGTTTTCATCACAATTCAAAGTACTAATGAATAGTTTATATAAAAGAAGGGGACTTTTTGCTACCTAATTTTTTTTTTAAATTACTTAAAAGTAGAAATAAAAAAAATAAAATTCATTATTTTATTTTTAAAGTTTATGTCTAAAATTTACGAACTATAAAAAAAACACCATATATATTGGATGTATAGAACTTTTTATCAAAAAAAAAAAATATTGTAATAAGATAGAATTTACTCCTTTATTTTTAAACTATATAAGTAAATTTTAGACGATATAAAAGAAATTATATATATTCAAAAATATTTGGCTAAAGTTTAGAGGCCAAATGTAATAACTTATATTTTTTAAAATCTAAATATAAATAAATTATAATTTATTTTATTAATTTTTATGATAACAAAAATATATATAAGAATATGAATTTAATTAAATTTAAATAATTATAAAATTAATTTATTTACTTTTAATAAAATAATTTTTAAAAATAAAAAACTTCAATTAATAAAATAAATTATAGTTTATTTATATTTAAATTTTAAAAAATTGTGAGTGTTACACCAAAAACAATCATAATTTGCTTTTTACTTTGGTCTTTTTTAATGCTTTCACTAATTTTAGTTATACTAGTTGTATAATTTTAGATACAATAAATATATAATTATAAATATTAAATTGAATAAATTATTTTAATTATTATTTTCCTAGTATTATATATATATATATATATATATATATATATATATATAAGAAAAAATGTGTAATATTTTTTCTACATCTAAATTTTGTTTGTTTGAAATGCCGATTTAGATTTAAAATAGAAAATATGAGATAATAGGTAAAAGTGAGCGATCAAAAAGTGAAAACTACAGTCTAACTAATGATTATAGATTAAATGTGTAATAATAGTGAGTTGAGAATTTTTTATTTTTAATATTGGAGTGGTAATGGTGTTTTTTTAAAATGTGGATTGTTGGGGTGTTATACTCAAATGTGGGATCGTTTAATTAGAGAAGCAGAAATCGGACCGTCCGATTTATTAGAGGTGCAGAAATCGGACCGTCCGATTTGTGGGAGGTGCACAAATCGGATCGTCCGATTTGTGGGAGGTACACAAATCGGACCGTCCGATTTGTGGTTAAAAAAAAAAATTTAAGATACAGAAATCGGACCCTCCGATTTGTGTACTTCCACAATTTTAAAAAACACCAAAAATTACAATGTTAAGGTATATCACCACTTCTACTTCCATAACAAAAAAAATTAGTTGAAACCCTACTATATGAACATTATTTTGCATATATACTTGGAGTATTTATCGTACAATTTCTCTTTTCATACAAAGTATATACAGATTTGCGGAGTTGAATATTGATCTAAAACTTATATATATATATATATAGTGTGTGTGTGTGTAAAAGGGAAAAAATCCCTTTAAAAGTAACCAACATTATTGATTAATTATTTATATTTGAAAAAAATTAAGAAAAAGCTAAATTTTGAAAATATCAACTAACACTTCTTTAGACAAAATTAGTAGTAAGAAAAGGCAGACAAAAAAAAAAAAAAAACGAATAAATGATCTAAATAAGTTCGCCTGTTTAATTTCATAAAAACTCATTTAAATTATTAGATATAAAATGAAGCACACGCTCAGGCATTTAATCTTCTATAAATAAGAAAATGAATAAAATAAATATATACACATACCCGAGAAATAACTCCAAGAACCCCTAAAGAAACTCTGACAGCATTGAGGTGTTGATTATCATCATCAGATTCAGTAAGGACCCGAACCTTAGCATAGCCATCTTCAGGTCCTGAGGGGCTAACTATTCGAATCTCCGTGGCATACTCATGAACCGCGCTTCCCTTATCCCACAAGGTGCTTCCATGGGCTCCGGTTGCCATGAGTCCGCCAATGGTAATACCCCACCAATAGGGAGTGTAGGGCAAGGCAAGTCCAGCCTCCGCAGCCTCGGCGATGATCTGCCGGAGCGTGACGCCGCTCTCCACCGTGATGGTCCTGGCCTCTGCATCGACCCTGAGTACCTTATTGAGATTGTTGGTGCTTATGAGCAAGCCGTCTTTGCCGTCCGGGCATGCCAGCTTGGGGATGCTGTGGGAGTAGCGGGTGGCGGCTTTCATCTTTCTGTTGTTCTTGGTGGCCGTGGCCACTATGGATATGAGCTCTTCCTCCGTGCCTGGGTACTTCACCTCTCCTGCTTCGCATATGCTTCTGTCAGGGAATATGCCAATGGAGTTGGTTATGGTGCAGTTTGTGTTCTTTGATGTGCACTTCACTGGATCCTCTGGAGGACTTGATATTACTCCATTATTCATACATAGGATCGTTATTACTAAGATGATAACGTGACTGGATTTCATCTTTCTAAAGTACAGCATTCTATCTTGTATTTTGTGATAATGTTAGTTATAGCTAGATTATTATTGCTGAACTCTGATTATCTCCATTTATGTGTTGTGCATGTATATATTTATAGGGGGAGAGGTGTCGTCCTTCGTTGTTGGTTTAATGAGTTGGAGGGGTGATGATGATTGATGAGCATAGACAATTATTACCCGTATAAGCCTTTGTACTAATACGGAGAGAAATGGAACCTATGAACCAAAGACTATATTATTTTTTGAAGGGTCGTGAAAACATCTAAAATTAATTAAAAAGAAATATTTAAAATTTAAGAAAAAATATTTAAAATTAAATAAAAATAAACATCTAAAATTTAATAAAAAAGAGATATCTAAAAGGATTATGCTACAAATCCATGTATTTTTTCATGCATATTTTGTTCAAATACGTCCAACACCAACAAAAACTATTCTCATTAAAAGCACGTCATTACACGCACTTTATTTTCTTCTCCTTCCCGCGCTTCTTCTTCTTCTCTCATGTGCTTCTTCTTTCAAATACACGCATACGTCATATTCTTCTTTCAAATTCACGTATACCTCCTCCTCTTCCTCTTCCTCCTCCTCCTCCTCCCAGGGACGGACTTACGGGGGCGAGTGGAGGCCTCGGCCCCCAACTTTTTTAAAAAAATTTAATAGTAATAAGTTATTAAGTATGATTTAATTTTTTAAAAATTTATTTAATATTTAGTCTAATATAAATAAAAGTCCAGTCTAACTTAAATATTAATGATTTCTAATATTTAAAAAGTAAGTAACAATATTAAAAAAATAAAAAGATATTATTACTAATATTTTTTCATTAAATAAAATTTTTTAAATCCCATAAAGTAGATTTTTCTTCTTATGAGCGTCCTTTTTGATTCATTTGGTATTAATTTTCTCTATTTCAACTACTGAGAGTTCTTTTTCAGCTATGAATATTGTGAAGAATAATCCAGAAACAAAATAAAAGATAAATTTCTTGCTAATTATCTTTTAATTATATTGAAAAGAAAATTGCTGAAAAATTTAACACAAATTCTATTATCGATGAATTTTACGAAACGAAGAATCAAACACTTCGTTAATAAAAAATACATACATATTTTTTATACTTTAAAATATATTCTCTATCATTATATTTTTATAATACATTTTATATTATATAATTTTTTGCATAACTTTTTAATATTATATATGTTATTGGCCTCATGATACTATTTCTGGATCCGTCCCTGCTTCCTCCTCCTTCGCGCATGTAGTTTCTTCTTCTCTGCTTCTCTTCCTCCTCCTCCTTCTCTTTTTTTCCTTCTCCTCTTTCATTATTGTCTTCACCAACAATACCAACATTATGTTAATTGATTATTTTTTTCAATCAAATTGAATGGAATGCAATTGCTAAATTGAATTGAATTGAATTGAATGGACGCAGGTGTTCTGAATCTGAATTGAATTGAATTGATAATTTCTAAATTATAGACAGAAGTGTTTCGAATTTAATTTTATATAATGGATTATGTTTCGTTCATTCAGTACTATACAATTGTTTCACCATGAGTACGTATTCGGTTCATTATGCAGAAAGCTATTTGAATTTTATTTTATATAATAGATTATGTTTCGTTCATTCAGTACTATATAATTGTTTCACCATGAGTACGTGATCGGTTCATTATGCAAAAAACTGTTCGAATTTGAATTTATATAATGGATAATGTTCCATTCATTTAGTACTATACAATTGTTTCACCATAATAACATGTTTGGTTCATTTCTGTTCTGCACAGTTCAAAACTCTTCCTCCTCACCTTCTACTACTTCTTCACCAGAGAGAGAAGGGGAAAATGACAAAAAATACAGCAGCAACAACAACAAAAGAATGACAATAAGGAGAAAATCGTGAAGAAGAAGAAACGCGAAAAAGAAGGAGGAGAATGAGGAGGAGGAGGAACGTGAAAAAGAAGGCGAAAAAGAAGAAGATGCTCCGTACGTACACGAGCGTGAGAAGAAGAAGAAGAAGCGCGGGAGAAGGAGAAGAAGAAGAAGAAGTACGGGGGAGAAGAGAAGAAGCGTGAGGAAAGAAGAAACCGGGAAAAACGCGTGACCTAAAATTGCTTGGATGAACTTGGATGCCAAAATTGCTTGGATGTGGAGAATATCTTTATCTAAAATTATTTAAAAAATTTAAAATTTAACAAAATGACACATCTAAAATATTTTGAAAAAATTCAAAAATTAAAAAAAATCTAAAACTATTAAAAAAATATTTAAAACATAAAAAATAAAAAAATCCAAAATATATATAAAAAAATACATTCGAAACTTAAGAGAAAGAAATATCTAATATTAGTTAACAAAATCATCCAAAACTTAAGAGAAAGAGGAGGAGGTGGAAGAGGAGGAGAAAGTGTGTGGCAATTGGTGTGCGAGTGATGGCGGCACGACGAGCGCGGTGTGCAATGGATTGGTGCTCGAGAGTGCACGAATGATGGGTGGTGCGGATTTGACAAAGAAAAAGATACTACAAGAAAAAGTAATATTTGTAACAAAAAAAATTATTATAAAAAATCGAAATTTTAAAACAAAAGAAATTTGTAACAAAAAAAGGCCCGTTGTAGTATGTCCCGTTCCAAAAAATTTTTGTAACAAAAAATAAAATTGTTACAATACAAAGTAATATTTTGTAACATTTTTTTGATACAAAAACTAAAATTTGTTACAAAAGTGATAATAAATTTAATAAATAAACTCTTTTTTGTAATAATTTAGATTTATGTTATAATATTTTGTTACAAAATGCTACTTACTTTTGTAACATTTTTTATTCTTAGTTACAAAAATAGATTTATTTTGCAATATTTATTTAAATAATTGATATATCAATTAATTTTCTAAATGTGTTAACTCAACATTTATATAATATATAATCATATAGATAATTAAAATATCTTACATATAATTAAGATTCTTTTACAATAAAATAAGTTCTATAAATTCAACTAAATACAACTTTTTCCTAACATAAAATTTGTATCATGTAGAATTTATAATCCTTGACTCTTCTAGCATGTTTCAGTCAATGTAAAGCCTAGCATGTTGCCATCAATTTTGTACCCCTGCAAACATAAACAACGAAAACTAAAATTAGAAATAACACATAACACTATTTTCGTCTAAGTGAAAATTAAGATAGAAGTTAAAATTAACTAATTCTGTGAGAATATATTCTCAAACTTTAAAACCAACTAATCAAAGATACAAATTATCAAGAATTAACAATTTAATACATAAAACTTGGGCTAATTAATCATCGTTCAATTACAAATATACTTAACCTGTTTTTCATGCTTTTACACTCACAAAGTTTCATATAAGGAAAGTGAGATTCATGTCAAAACACAAGAACAAGAACATGCAGAACAACCAAAAGAAACCAAATTTAAATTACTTCCTTTGAACCAAAAGAGAAACTCTGACAAGATAATAGCTCACTTTCTACGTGCACAGATGCACTAGGCCATATCAGATCAAGCTTAGGTCCTTGTAGTTTTATATAAGTTAAAACAAGGAATCTCTAGCAAAGTATCCCAATTTTATATAAGCTAAAACAAGGAATCTCTAGCAAAGTATCCCAACAAGAATAGAAGAAAATATAATTGGGTGAACTGCCAGTTATACTTACGCATATGAAGTCAAAACCAACATTAATAAAGAAGAGACATTAATGAACTAAAGCATATGCTCTAAGATCAACATGCTACTAATACTTTACATAGGCAGTTCAAAGAGCATCAATTGAAAAAGCATTTAATTCGATATAAATCCAAATCTTACTTAGAGTTCAAATGATGGGCAACGGAAAAACCAATCCAGTTCATGTGATGATTTGGTTTCAGAGTCAAAAGTTGTTGTCTCATCTCAACAAAGCCATTTAAATCCCGCATTTAAGCCTGCGAACGAGAATAGAAAAAGCAACATGAGAAAAAAATTACAACTTAAAAGAATTCTCCACCTATATACATACTACACGAAAAATATGCATACAACAGTACAACATAGTAAAACTTTATGCGCTCCGGTTCATGTCTTCAAGCTTAGGGAAAGATCATTTTCTATGAAACCTCAATATATTTTTCGTTCATCAAACCTCAATCTCCACAATTCACTGATCTTTTTCTCAACAACGATCAAAACAGCAAGGTACTCAACCCATTTAATTTAATAACAAAAGTTATTGATAATATAACCAAAATTTACAACAAGCACTCATTCTCAATAATCAGAAAATCGTCACAATTAAACCATCATCACAATAATTCCAGACCGAGCAAAGACTAAATCAATTCAACACTCAACACAATATTATCCAGTCAAATTAACATATCCAGTAACTAATAATTTCTCAAACAATCTTGCAACAATATCCACCATCATCAAATAAATCTCAATTTCACAACTAAATCAAGAAATCAGCGTAACCATGAATTCGAGTAATTAGTCCCTTTCAAACAATTAAATCATTATTCACAAATCACAGCCTCAAATCAAAATAGTCTCAATACCACACCAATCACATTTTCACAACCTCAATCCAAGCTTAAATCTACCAATTAATCTCTCATAACAAGAAAACCAGTCACATTCACAGCAATAATCCAAACTTAATAACATTACGATTATTAATAACAGCAAAATGGAGAATTCAGACTCAATGGAATAAAAAACAGAAATGAATTCAATTGAACTGAAAACAAAGATCGCTTACGATAAAAGAACGAAACAACAGCAATAGGAGAGGCAGCCCCCTTCTCTCCTGTCCGTGATTCCAGCGACCAGAGGCACGGCGGTAGTTCCCCAGTGACAATCGACGGCGGCGGCTCCGCGGACGGCAGCTGGGCACAGCAACTCGAACAGCGCCTCCTTCTTCTCCCTCCATCTTCCTCCCTCTACGCGTCTGCTCGCGATTCACAGTGGCGGCAGAAGCTTCATCGACAGTGACTTGGCAGCGGCTTGAACGGCGAACAATGGCGACTGGGTAACATTGACTCCGACGGCGCACGGGTCTCCTTCCTCCTCCTCTCTTCAATCGCGTTACTCTCTCTCTCCGCGGTGACAACGCCTGCGGCAGTTCAATGGCAGACCGGCAGCAAGGCGCGACTCCACGGAGTGGCGATGCGTGCGACGGTGGCGGTGGTGAGGCAGCAGCCCTCCCCCTTCTCCTCTGCTCTCTCGGATCCCTCTCTTTCTCTTTCTCTCTTCTCCGCTGTAAGGGGTATGTGTGTTGAAGGCTGTTATGCGAAGCTGAAAGGGAGGTTTCAGGGTTAGGTTTCTCAATTTGAGAATTAGGTTTCTGATTTTTAATTTGAAAATTAGGATTAGAAATTAGGAATTTTATAAAAGAACAAAGGATAGATATGAATAGATATTTTGATAAAATTAAAGATGTGAATAATTTTAAAATTAAATATGATTTTATAAAAGAATAAAGGATAGATATAAATAAATATTTTGATAAAAATTAGATGATAGATTAATTTTAAAATTAAATGTACTCTATTAAAAATATTTAAGAACATTATTTATCAACATATTGTTAAGTTCAATTAATTATTTTTAATTTAAATCATAAAATAAACATATTATCACATTTTATAAAATATAATTTAAACTCAAGATATTAATTATTCAAATTAAATAATATAATTTTTTATTATTTTTCTATAACCGAAAATTTAATTGATTTAAATTTAAAATATTTATAAAAATTAATCTAATCATTTCTAATAAATTAATCTCTAAGAGTGCAAATTAATAAAATAGAACATAATTCATTCATAATAGAAATTACTTAAATAGAAATTACTTAAATTGAACGATATAATTCTTTCTTATTTTTCAATTACAAAAATAATAATTTCTCCTAATTATTTTTAAATTCAAAGTATCATAAAGTTTTTATTTAATTACTTTTAATGAAATAATTTTTTAAAATAAAATCATCAACAAATATAATAAATTTAATTATCCAAAAACTCGGGATGTTAGGAAGTGGGGTGTATGAGTTGTATTAGAGTTAGGAATTGGGTAATTTAAATATTTTCAATAAAAATAAAGGTAGTATAGTAACTGAAAATTAATTTTAATTTAATAATTATATACAGATATTATTTAACTATAAATTTTTAAATTATTTTTAAATAAATATTTTAATTTTAAGAATTAGAGTAATTAAATTAATTATTTTTGAAATATTATTTTATTATTATTTTATAATTATTTTTAAATAATTACTAATTAAGATAAAATTGGAGATAACCAAGTTAATTTTTTTATTCATAAAATTTAAAGTATTAAATTCAAAAATCTTAAATATTTAAATTAAATCATATAAAATTTTTATATTTTTTTCAATTACTAAAATTTTAAATTATAAATAAGAAAATATTCTATTTAATATATAAATCTCTAAAAATTTATTTTGAATAAATATAATAAATCATAAATGATTTATTATTTAATTTTTAAAATAATTTTAAATTCAAAGTATCATTAATTTGACTTAAATATTTTTAGTAAAATAAATTTTTGAATATAAAATTTTAAATAAATATAATAAATTATTATATTAATTTTTAAAAATTCGAAGTCTTACATTTAATATGTTGAAACAAAACTTTTTATTAGTTACAAAAAATCTTTGAATTTTGTGACAAATAAATAACTTGTTACAAAAATATAGTATTTTGTGACAAATTAATTTTTTGTTACAAAATATTTAGAGCTTTTGAAATAAATAGATATTTTGTTACAAAATGTATTATGAATTTTTGCAACAATTTAATACGAAAACTAACATAATTTGTAACAAAAGAAATCATGTTGTTACAAAATATTGAAATGTTTTGTAATAAATTTTCTTGCTGTTATTGTTACAAAAAAACTATAATTTGTAACAATTTTAAATTTGATATAAAATTTTTTGTTACAAATGTTCCATTTTCTTGTAGTGAGAGAAAGAAGAAGAAGAGGAAAAAAGGGAATAAGAAGACGAATGTGTGGCGCAAATATTAAGGGCGCGTCTTTTGAAATTTAAAATTTTTTTGAAATTTAAAAGTTTTTTGGAAGAGAAAAATTAGAGGGTCATCAAAATTTATTATTTTGTATTATTAATTAGTCATTAGTATTTAAAAATATAGAATAAAATATATTGTTAGATTATTATACTAACAAAACTAAACTAAATGAGTTAATGGTTAAGTGATGACAAAAAATAATAAATTATGGTCTCCAACATTTCTCTTTTTAAAGTTTAAAAAATAATAACATTAGAAAGACAAAAAAATTAATTAAAACTTATCTTATTTAATTTTTATTAATTATTATAATAATTAATAAATATTAAATAAAATAAAATAAATTCTAATTAATTTTAGTTATATTTTTATTATTAAATATTTTTATTTAAAAAATTGGTTCAAATGGACTATAGTTCTACCAGTTACTTATACCTTTTCTATAATTAATATTTAATTATAATATAATATATCGCGTGGAGCAATTTGGTCATTGAACACATGAATTAAGGCGTGTATCAAGTAATATATTGACGTGTTGGTCGCCCTTCTTTCAGTTCTTTCACTTCTTTGCACATATAGCTTTACGAGAAACTCGGTTGGTAGATATTCATGCCAGGTGACCAAATTAAAAAATAATATTTATATTTTTTGATATTTTTTATTGTATAAAAAATACTTTTATCATTTTTTATTAATTATTTTTATTAACAAAAGTAATATGTATATATAAATAATGTATATGAGATTATTAACATCAAATTAAATAAAAATATTGTCAGAGCTATATATCATCGATTTCTTCTAATAAGTGTTAATTAATTAGTGATTTAACATAGTTTAATTTCGAATCTTTTATGTGATTACTTATTTAACTCTCTTTATTCTACTAAAATAATAATTATATTGCTATTGATAATATTAGAAAAACCAAAAAAAATAATAAAATAAAATTTATTTTATTTAATATTTATTTATTATAGTGTACGTTAAATAAAATTAAAAATAATAAGTTTTGGTAATTTCTTTACTATAAATTTTTATTTTTTGAGACTTTTCGTATTGTTACAATATTGTGGTTGGCAATTTGAACTGATTTGATCCGTTTCATTTTGTTTGGAATTAATTTTTCAACCATTTATAAATTCTGTTTAAATATGGTTTTGTGATCGGTTTGCTTCATATTCATCTCGTATTCACTCACAAAATAATAATAATAATAATAATAATAATAATAATAATAATAATAATAATAATAATAATAATAATACATAAATATAGAGAGAAAAAGAGAGAATAATTTATTATTTTTAACTATAAAAAATTTAAATGCTAAAAAAATTAATTATAAAAAAATTGATATAATATTATATTTATAAAATATAAGATTTAATTAACAAAAATATTCAATCGTCAAATTTTTTTAGACTTTGTAAAAAAAGGGGAATGATAATAATATTGTTTAAATCCCTTTATTAAAATAGAAACGGAGTAAAATTTTATGCACCAAAGAAATGTTGCGTGAAAAATTTATCCACATCAATATTCTACTAGTAGATTTTAAATGCAATTTCTTTGCAAACCGACAGATCTATATAATGACGCACTATATTGTCTCTTTGTTATAAGTAATTTTAGAGAACCAATAATACAAAGTTATCTTATTTAATTTGATATATATAATTTTATATATATAATACTTAAAATTATATATTTATATATCTAAAACTATCCATTTATTTATTACAATAATAATTAAAGAATATAAAATAAAAAAAAACGAATGAATTAAAAAAAGCTAAAAAAAATTATGTTTCTCTATAATTCTCAAACTATGCCTCTTATTACATTTTCGTTATTTACAAAGCAAAAAATTGATGCATAAACGTTTTACATAAATTTCATATTTCGCATTCATAGCAACGACTTTACTTTAAAATCATAAGGACTTTGAAATCGCAAGGGTTTAATATCTTGCAATCATGACAACTTTAGAACTAAAGTTAAGGCGCCTTTTCTTTTTGAAAATTATTCTCACGCTTCCATATATGTTAAAATGTTTGAAATTATAAAAGTCAAACAATAAATTTCAAAATTATTTTTTATATAATAATAATTAATTTTATAATTTTTTTTTCACTTACGTTAACTTAGGAATATCATTGGAAACAATAATAATAATATTATATTAATTTACTAAGCGAAAACTTGTTTATAGAAGAATAAAATTTTAATAAAAAATGAACAACTTAATTAAAAATAGGGAGAATAATAATTTATTTTCAATCATAACACTTTGAAATTAACTGCTAAGAATAGTACTTTACGTTGCATTTTCTTCAAAAATATTTGATAACAAAAAAAAAATTAATAAAAAATAACCAGAATTTATTTTATTTAACATTTAATTAATTATTATAATAATTAATAAATATTAAATAAAATAAATTTTAATTTTTTTATCTCTTTAGTATTATTCTATTTTTTTTTATGAATTTTGTGATCATAAAACTACTTGTCTTAAAAAATTAAGTTAATAAAACATTATACATAAATAATTATATTTTTATATATCTCATGTAAAAGTATTTTTTTTGGAATTTGTATAAATTTTGCATAAATACTTTTTTTTGTCTTATGTTAAACCTTTTTTAAATCAATAAAGATCAAATTCTAAATTTTTTACTTATGGGAAATTTAATAACATGTTATTAGAATTTTAGAAGAAATCAAGCTACTTTAAAATAAGAAAATCAATAAAATAATAAAATTAATAAAAAATTAATTATTTTTAAATTAAAATAATAAAATTCATATATAATAAAGGGTAAATTATATTTGTTATCCCTGAAGTTTGATAAAAATTTTAAAAATACCCCTAAATTTTATTTTGTTTCAATTTTGTCCCAAAAATTTTCGATTTATATCAAATATATCCCTGACGGCTAATTTTTAAAAAAATTTAAGACCAATGCAACAACAATTTCATAAGAACAAGTGAACAACCCTCAACACAAGCAAATCAAGCATAATTTTTATGCACTATTGTTAGATTGGTCTTAATTTTTTTGAAAATTTAGTCGTCGAGGGTATATTTGATGCAAATCGAAAATTTTTAGGACAAAATTAAAATAAAATAAAACTTAGGAATATTTTTAAAATTTTTGCCAAACCTCAAGGATAAAAAATATACTTTATCCTATAATAAAAATTATAATTTAATAATAGTTAACCTCTCGTTTTATATTTTACGAGTTTACTCATTTACTCTGGAGAGTCATATATGGATCATCATCACTTGCATAACGTTATGAAATGTTGTCCTTCTTTCTATGATATTCAAGATCATTAGGATCAATGGTAAAGACGGCTAGTTGTTCGGTTGTTCCAATGTTACCACGGGAGAAAGCTTTGCTTCATCAAGTTTGTCTCTCGTAGACATTTGATTAAAGCCTTATTAGAAATTAACTTTAATTAATATTATGACATGAAGTTATTTATTTTAAAAATTTAAAATTATAAACAAATAAAGAATTGTGTTTTTAATAGATTCTAAAAGTATTTATTAATACTTATAGTAACAAATAATTTTTAAATTTTTTAATAAATAAAATGACAAACAAGACAAAAAACAAAGATATTGAAAATTGTTTAATTTCAGTGTTTAGGTTCGAATTAGCTTGTGAATTTTGTTGGGTGAGGTTCACTTGAACTGTGGGCAAGGTAAGCTTCTCCAACCTCTTGGTGAAATGTTGAGTTGATGAACTCTATGTTAATTATATTGGTAATTATGATGTTAGATTCTGAATTGGTTGTGGGTTGGAGTCAATTTGAGAAAATAGAAGCTTGAGATCGATTTTAGAAGCTAGGTTCGTTGGTGAGGGGGCTGTGTTGATAAGCTTGTGGTGCGAGAACGCTTGAGGTGTTCTGGGTTTATCGGAAAATCGGCTAAAGTATGGTTTTGGTTTCTCATATTTAATATATAACTACAACAAATAAGGGTTTTCGCAACGGTAAAAAACTGTTGCCGTAGATTGAAAAACCGTTCCCAAGACTTTAGGCAACGTTTTGGCAATGGTTTTTGACCTGTGGTATATGCGGCCGTTGCTAATGCTCAAAGGCAACAGTTTTTTACCTAAGGCAACAGTAACAAAAAAACCGTTGCCAAAGTTACTGGTATAGACAACGGTTTTGACAATAATTTTTAAAGAACGGTTTAGAACCGTTGCTGAATAGACAACGGTTTAAAACCGTTCTCTTTCATGACATAACGGTTTAAAATCATAACTAGATAGGCAACAGTTTTAAACTGTTGTAGTTTTATTATTCACAAAGCCAACGGTTTTAAAGCGTTGCCATTAGTGTCGCTTTTTGGCAACGGTTTTAATACCATTCCATTTTATAGTTATCTTTGACAACGGTTTTAACACTATTGCCTTTTGTGACTTTTGACAATGGTTTTTGTAACATAATTCATTATTTACAAGAGTTTTCTCATGAATGAAATTAGTTCCAACTTTTTTTTTAAATTTAGTGTCAATAAATAACCTAAACTATTTGAATCAAATTACTAAAGAAAACTAATTGAACATTTACCATCAAATTTGACTTACAAAAATCGTTGTAAGATCCACAATCACATTATATCATCATTGCAAAATAACATAATACTAATCTAGGTCATAACTACTTTTACTGATATCATCATTATTTTTTAAAATACCATAATACTATAACCTAAGGGTGGCAATTTCTTCATTTTCTCCATCAAAGTTGGTGTGGTAACTCAGCTTGAGTGGACTCTCTTGGTTTCAATGGCAACTGCTCCACATAAAGAACTAGAAAGAATCTTAAATATGATCTTTATCTGTATAAACATTTTTGGTAGAAAACCTGGATACTAAGCATTAAAAAGACAAACACAAAGTTATGTACCAACTTGTCTGGATCATATAAATCATGAAGCTGAAACATCAATTGGGAACAGAAACTTGTAATAATTTTCAAGCAACTTGTTCAGAAAAAGTTTTACCTGTGTACTCCTTCTATGCAATATCCAAACAACCGCATAAGATTTTTATGCCAAACATGGCCTATAGCTTCCACTTCAACCCTGACTTCTTTGCATAAACTAAGAAGTTCCACATCAGGTGAGTTAGTGACCCAAAAGAAATTGAGATTAATTCACGTTATCCATCAATAATAATTAATAATAATATAATCTCACTAAACTAATTAGTATAGCATAATAAGCTATAATAAGTATATAGCTATGCTCCTCACAATAACAACGAACTGAGCTGGTATAGCATAATAAGCTAAGAGAAAAGTCGTAGTATTATATAGTTTTATTTGTTAAAGTATTTGTTAATAAGTATATAGCTATGCTCCTCACAATCGACTTAACCCTGTTGTTTCAGAGTAACTTGCAAATATAAGCATCAATACCAACTAAAAAATCACAAACAAAATGTAAGATTTGAAGATAATTTGATACCACAAATAGATTTGTCAAATGTCAATACACAAACAATGCTCAAATATATCATGAAGACAAAATCATCCATGCTGGTGGCCGACTAATAGTTTCTCCTCTAGCAGCCTTCACCAGCAGAGGATCTGAAATAAAAGAGTAATTAAGAGAAAGAAATGCTTATAACAGTCTCTCAAATTTGAACAATATTACTCATTTCTGTAAAACATATAAATGAATGTTAATTGTTAACAGAAATTTTTTCCCTCTTTCTCCATGCCTTCAATCAATCAACTTCAACAATCTCCATTAATTGATTCATCTCAAAGACTAAAAAAATACCTGAATTATCCTCTCCTAGAACCCTATAACAATTTGCACCACCATCTAAAGTAACAAATTTGTTAAAACTGAATGCTATTAGGAACCAACAACGTCACCTTTATTATCACATAGATAAAGTAGCTACATTACCACTTTAAAAAATAAATGAACTGAAAGAAAAATAAAAAATAAAAAGAAGCTAAATTGAACAAAATGAAGAGCATAATGAGAAGAAGGAAAAAATGTGATATCGGAAGAAGAGGCAGAGCAAGTGACGGAGAAGTGTGGTTTTGGGTTGAAAGGGAGTGAAAGTGTAGCCTTTAAGGCATTAGAATGTGGAAACAAAGAAGAAGATTTCCATCCAACAAAACCAGCGAAAGTGTTAATGGAAGTAGAAGCCAGTGTAGCTTTTAAGGCATTGGAATGTTTGTTTGCTCAACTAAAAATTACTTTTTTCTCTATTTTATTCTTTTCCTTTTATTTTTATTTATTTCTTTCTTTCCTACCCGGATTCCTCCAATATTGTACCACACAAATCACCTTGTCCTATTTGTAAAAGAAAAGAACAAATTGAGGTTGCAACTTGTACCTGAAAGGAGCTTTTGAAGAGTAGCACAAGCTTCCTTCCACGCTGGCCTTTCAAGGATACAAACTTATTTAAATTAGGCTATTTCAATTAGAAACACAATATCGAAACCAATTATTGTCCTATGCAAGAATTTAGCCATATACTCGACCATTAAAAAAAATTCTCATCATCATATTACACAAGCAGTAGTAGATTCAAAGGAAAAAAAATGCACAAATTATTGTCCTATGCAATGAATATGAAAGTAAAAGAACTAAATCACAATGTCAAGCTTCTAATAATAATGAATAACTGACCTTTGCCAATGATCAGACCAAGCTGCTTCAAGATAAGTGTATGTCCAGTTTGGTGAAATTGAGTATGAGGGCAATTGAAATCAAAACAAAATCAGAGCAGCATTGCCAGAGAACCAGTTACATACTAAATCAATCTTAAAATCAAAATAAAATCACAACAGCATTTTCAAATAGCCAGTTACCAAACCAACATCAGAACAACATTATACCAAATCAACATTAAAATCAATATTAGGCGACAGCAAAGTAACTCGCAGGGTAAAGCTCACCAGGACAGTGGTGAGTTGCACCAGAAACAGAGTGGCGATCCAGACGCCAACGGTAGCACACAGCTCAATGGCGCCAGCGATGGCTTGGCAGAAACAGAGGCAACCTCCTCCTCCCTCATCGTGTTTTTTTCTCTGTGCGAACCCTTTCTCTCTCTTCGAGCTCCTCAGTGGTGGCAGTGATGGGAGGTGCGACGGCGACGACGAGCTTAACGGTCAGGACCTTCAGCGGCGGGGATGGAGTCCTCGACGATGGTGGCTACTTCTGCTCTCTCGCGTGCACTCTTCTCTGTTTCCACACCCTACGATTCGCGCGACGATGGTAGCGGCTCCACGGAACGGCGGCGACAGGAGGACAGGGTGCAGCGATGGCGCGCTCTTCTCCCTCTCCTTCCCTTCTTCTTCCCCAATTCCCCCGTCTCTTTTTTCCTCTTCTTTCTTTTTCCCTTTCCTTCTGTTTCCTTTTCTGTATGTGTGTTTAGGGATTCAGGTAACAAATTTAGGAATTTGTGAAAGTAGGGTTTTATTTGGTAATTCTAGAATTATGGTAAAATATATACGAGTAATATAATAATTTTACAAAATATTTGAGATAAAATAATAATTTAGAATTCAATTTTAATACGGTAAAGATTACTTTCAAAACGCATAAAATTTTATTCATCAATATATTAATGAGCTAAAATAATTATTTTTAATTTAAATTATAAAATAAATATATTAATCACATTTTATAAAATACAATTTTAAACCTAAAAATATTAATTATTCAAATTAAATAATATAACTTTTCATCTTTTTTCATTGCTAGCACTTTAATTTCAAATTATATGAAATAACCAATTAATAAAAATTACACAAGAATATTAATTAACTTAACTCCAAATATTAATAAAACTAATTTAATTATTTTTAATAGATTAGTATATAAAATAAGAAGTTCAAATTAATAATAAGTCATAACTTTTTCATAATAAAAGTTACTTAAATTAAATTGTACAATTCTTTCTTATTTTTTAATTACTAAACTTATACAAAATATTTTATTATAATGAAATTACTTAGGAATATTAATTGATTCAAAATGAATTTATCTCTAAATCTCTTTAATTATTTTCTAATAGAATAATTTCTAAAATTATAAAGTTTAAACTTAATAAGATAAAATCACAATTTATTCATATTTAGATTTTCAAAAATGCGAGATGTTACATTATATATTTATAATAAAAATATATAATATTTATTATAAATTTATTTTAATTTTATTTTTTCTAAAAATAATATGTGTTATATATTTATAACAATTATTTTTGAGTATTTTATAAATTTAGTATTTATAGAAAAAAATTGTTTAAATTTGTATGATTATTTATAATTATTTTTATATGTATCTTTTAATTTGTATAATTATTTAAATAATATTATAAAATTGTTGTTTGATAAATAATTGTTGTTTGATAAATAATTGTTGTAATGGTTATAAAACTGTTCTCTAAAATAGTCAAAGAGAACGGTTTTACTTTGTTGCTATAATGTAATAAAAAATTGAACTTCATCAGCAACACCGTAAAAACTATTGTCTAAAACCATCTAATAGAACGGTAATAGTAACGGTTATAAACCGTTCTTTAAAATAGTCACGGTTTTAATTTATTGCTATAAAATAATAAAAAATTGAATTCAACAGTAACACTACAAAAAACCATTGTCTAAAACTATCTTAGAGAACGGTTTTAAGGCATTGCAAAATTTGGCGTTGCTAAAGCCCATATTTGTTGTAGTGATGTTTTGTGAAAACTTAGGCTAGATAACCATAGGATAGGTTGGAATTGTATGTCTGTGTTAAATGCTTAGTAAAGTTTATGAAGGATGTTGAATTAGTATGATAATGGGTTGATGATTGTTGCTTATGATTGATAGTTGATGATGTAGTGAAAATTATGAACATGAATTATTGTTGATGTTTCATTGATGTATAATATCATGTTGGGTGTGGATTGTTAGTTTGGTAAGGAAGATTGATGAATAACGATATTGATGGTAATGGATAAGAACATTGTATGTGGGCATGTGTTGTTGATGATTGTGTTGTGTTAATTGGAGAATTTTTGGAATTGAGACTATTTAAAATTGAGGTATGATTGGTTGTGGTAGGATGTGGAGCTGTGCTACTGTGATTTGGTATGTTTTGGTGTAGGTTATTATTGTGTGAATATGAGTATGAGTTATGTTTTTATGAAAATAGAGGTTTGAGGATTTGTGAAAAATATGATTTTTTTTCCGAACTTCAATAAGCCATAACTTGGCTTCCAGACCCCCAAATTGTTTCAAACTTATTTCATATGAAAATTGGGTCCGTGAAGTTTACGTCGTTCAAAGAACAGATGAAAAATATTTTAAAATAAAAAAGTTATGTACGTCAGAAGTTCGGAGTACAAAAATGAAAATTTTGCAGCATTCAACATTTTTGACATTCTGCATGTCTTGCGTACGCGACCACAGCACGCAGTGCGACCAACCTTTTTGGGTTGGACATCTCACGTACGCGAGCAGGGTGCTGCATACGCACGGAAGGAAAAATACACGCCCACGCGTACGCGTGACTCCCGTGTTCAGAAAAAAATGCAGCCCACGCGTATGTGTGACCCCCTGTTTTCAGTAAAAAAATAAATTTTGTATTTTAAAACATAATTTCGAACCTCTAAACCTCTATTTTTACTCTTTTAACCCCTAGTCCTTAGTGGTATACCTAGTGATGAGGTGAAGTTAGGAAGAAAAGTAACTTGAAGGTGAAAGAAGTTTTGTAAAAGGTGAATTGTGATAAAAGAAAGGGGTACTTAAATTGATGAGATGATGAAAGTAATGAATTATGATCTAGGAGTGCGGAGATGATGATGGCGTTATGAATTACAACAAAGTGATAATTATTGATTAATAATGAATGAATGTAAAGGAATGATAATAACAAATTTGAGAAGTAATGGACATAATGATGATATTAATGTGTTGGATGTGGGGAAGGCGATAGGGCGCTAATTCCTCGATTCTTTTCCTCACATTCCTTGTGATTGTTTTTTGTAGGATGTGAGGAAGGTGATAGGGTACTAATCCCCTGACGTATTTTCCTTCACATTCTCTTTCTCTTTCTATCTGCAAGGTGGTAGGGCACTAGTCCCCCGACCGGTATGGCCCAGCCTCACCAGGGGAAGATGGTAGGGCACTAATCTCCCAATTTATTTTTCCCTAGTATATGCCTCCAAGAGAAGGTGGTAGGGCACTAATCCCTCGATTTTATGCCTCCTAGAGATGCGCAGTCGAGAGATGGTATCCGGGTTAGCTACTGGGTGTGTTGGGCTCTGGCAGTTAATCGACACGTGAGCTCACTACAAAAAAACAGGGTTAAAACGGCGGTTATTTTGGAGAATTACGGCGGTTAGAACTGCCATTATTACCAAAAATGGCGCCCCCAAGAAACGCCGTTATTCTGGGCGCCATTCTGGTTATTACGGCGGTTTTCAGAAAACCGCCACAATTACCTGAGGATAATAGATCAAATATATTATTCTCAAATTATAATTTATAAAAAAAATTCGTATAAAACTCGTATTATATTAACTAACTAACTAAAAAGAGAGCAAAACAACAACAATTATTATTATTATTATTATTATTATTATTATTATTATTATTATAGTAATAACAATAATTATCCTATTTTTGATTTACGTTTTGGGCTCAATTATATAAATCAAGATATCTTTTCATGGTTAAAAGAGATATTTTTGATTTACATTTTGGGCTCAATTACCCTCTCGGCCTTCTGCACCATGAATACAATTTTATTATTTATTTATATTCACTTACAATAAAAGAGATGAAATTTATACAAACATAATAGAAACTAAAGAAATTTTCTTCACCCTTTGGTGTACTATCCTGATTGTAATATAATATATAAATTAATAAACTAATGTGTACTTTTTTCAAAGGTATCTTCCATTGCTTGTTTGACAAAATTCAACAAAATTGATGTCATTGTTGAAATGGTGAAAAGCATATATAGCAAATCAGTTATCCTATTATTCAATAAAGCATATATAGCATGGTTAAAAAATCAGAGGATTTGATGAGAGGCTACACTAATATATAGTGTTGGTCCAAAGTGTTAGCTAAATATAATTAAAAATTATTGCAAGGAGCTAAAAGAACAATGAGGACTGTAGAAAGAGATCCAAAAGTCCAGGAAATGTCATTGATCATATCAATAAGAAATAAAATGGTGTTATATGAGGTTAAAGGGACCATTGTTTTGTTGTAAGGTCTTTGATAAATAACTAATAAATATATAAGAACCTATTGACAATGTAAATAGCATCCAAGAACAATGGATATATCCATCTAAAAGAAGTTCCAGTTACGACATTATCATTAGCAAGCTTCCTTACTTCACTCACTTCTCAACCTAATCTATAAAGAAAAAAAATATACAACCATTCAGGTAGGTAAATTTAAAACCTTACATGCATTTGCTGATTGTACGTTGCAAGTTGTGATTTTGTTGGAGAAAGAAAAAAGAACAGAAGAACAGCTTATACTATCTTCAGTTGTATCTAACTATCTATTATTGGGAAAAACATTGATGGTTCAACCCACCATCAGAGCTAAGAATGAATAAGTGACAGTCAAGATAATGAAGCTTACATGTATCCAACCTAAAGGAAAGAGTGATAAGCTGTCCTGAACTTCAAATATTTTTTCTTCATTCAATGTTGAACACTGAACAAGAAATTAAATTAGACATACATTGCTTAACTGAAAATAATTAAAATTACAACAAACAGTTAAAAAAAAATCATTAATGAATCATGAGAGAATTACAGCATGTTAATCAAATCTAAGTGCAAGGATATGTTTGATGTTGATGACCTGAGACTGAAATGAAACAAGGACTATGAACCAGATTTTATGAGAGTGAAAAGTCAACAGTAATATCACTGCTGCAAAGATTTTATGAACCATATTCACGTGTATATAACTATGAACTGAGGAACGATTATAAAAGAATTTCAGCAATTAATCCATAAATAGCTATAGGATTTCCTTACTATGAAAGCAAAGACAAAAGGAGATTGAGATATATATCATGTATTAGATCCATATATTAAAATGTCTCAGCACAATTTTGGAAGTTTATTCAATAAAGCATATATATCATGGTTAAAAATGATATTAGAAACTTACTTAAATAGTATTCTAAAAGAAAATATAAGAAACTTATAATTACCTCTTTCAAATGATAATTTTTCTTCTTTTCTCTTTTCCAGCAAATATTAAAACTTGAAACTTTTAAAGTAAAGTAGCTAGTGGCAAGAATTGAAGAAAATCTAAAACCTGTTTCACATGAAAATAGATTAGAATTGTGGGAGAAGAAAGGAATGGAAAATAGATTAAATTATTTATATATAAATAAGTTATAATTAATTTAATGACTAATTTTTAATATGTACATAATATTTTTAAAAAATAAAATTAATAAGAACACAAGCTATGAAGCTAATTAAATAAATGGGTTATAGATAGCAAAAACAAAAAATCTGATGATGTCAAATAAATAATATTAATGGAACAAATAAACATGTAACTTGTAAATTGAATTCAAACAAGAAAGTATCACAGTCTTGCATTTATAAGAATTGGGAAGCAGGGAAGGGTTGGGATGTTCCTTTCAATCTCTGACAAGTGGCATGGCTTTGAAACTATGAAGTTGTTATTTCATTGCATCACAAATTCGGGCAGTGTTTATTGTTGAAGAATAAGAGCAAGAAAAGGGAAAAAAATCAGAGATATAATCCAATTATAGTATTTAATGAGGGTGGTGCATCCAATTTGCCCCCAACTGACCCTAGATATGCTAGAAAAATTTGGTACCAACCAAAAGTGCAGAATGAAAAAACATATATAGCCAGAAATAATACAAATGTAAATATACTTGCTCTCAGTATTTTCTTATACTCAATTATGACTCTGTCATTTATATTAATGTTTGTAAAGAATAAAAAGATAGTTTTGCTTTTCGTGTTCTTATCATAAAATCAGATGCTAATAATATACGTCAAAGTAACATCGGTTAAATGAAAATTTAAATAAAAAAATTAGATATATACATTGTAGCAGGCTCAATTTTTTTTCTTTTATATTGTGCAAAGATGTGTGATATTCTTTATTATTTTTATGCATGTGAGTTTTATACTACTATATGTAAGAATTTTTACTTTTTAAAAGATTTTGGTTTTTAAGTCCAGCTATGTTATCTAAACAAGAAAAATGAAAAACAAAGTAGATTCCATACAAAATACCTTATTCAAATATCATGCACCATATCAAAACCACATTTTCCAGAGAAGGGGAAAAAAAATAAAGGTAATTGGTATTTAGAATCACTAAACAGACCTATCAATACATCAAGATATGTTTGGAAATCTAGAATCACTAAACAGACACTGCAATAATGAAAAGCACCTTCACTTTCTAATTCAGTTGTAGTGCACACACATACACTTGATTTAGAATCTAAATATTTTCTTAAGACTGTGCTGGGAATGCCAAGAAAATCATGCAATTATTTTTGAAGAGATAGCAAGGTCTTATATTAATAGAAGCTTGAGTTTTAGTACAGTGCACTACAGTGACAAGAATATTATTCCTAACAATCAATTCTCAGCATTCAAATATTTACATATTTCAGAGTTTCTGAACATACCTATTAAGAGAGTCTTGACAAATTGACCACTGCAAAGCAGCTAAACCATGGAGCTCACTCTGCACAAACATGATTAACCTCATCATGTTTATATTCATCCAAATATTTTTTTTCCCTAGTTTCCCTACTAGGGTATATGTCACTACAGTTGAAAGTTCATAAACTGGATATTAGGAAGGGTAAGTTATCTACAGCTTTTCTAATCTTAAAACATTCATGTGCAATTTTTTGTCCACAAAATACAGAAATGTGGTTTAAATTAAAATAGTTACCTGGAACGGTAAGTTATCCATGACCTTGTCATAGTAGGGCAATGCTTCCTTCAGTTTTCCCAAATTCATTAACAAGTCACCCTCCTTCAATGCCTAGAAATATCATATATAATATAAGAAATTGGGATAACTAAGCAATAAATAAGGATCAACCATAAACCATAACTTAATTGCTAAGAAAGGCAGTAATATTTGTGGTACCACTGTATATGCTTACCTCCTCGCACTCGTATTTTAGCTTCGGATCAATAACTAAAATACAGCAACTAATTTCTTAGTGAACTCAATCACTCGTTAAATTGAGCAGGAAAAATTAATCAAAACTCCTTTTTCATATCTTAATTACACTTTATTATACATTTTTAATAAATAGTTTAGAAAGAACTAAAGCTAATCCAAACACAAATATTACAATATTAAACTAAGAAAGAAGTCCGATGCAGTTAGATTTCCTGAAACATGCAAAAATGAATTTCATACACAGCAAGTGATAGTTACCAATTTATCAAAGAAAAGTTCGCGAGCCATTTTGCAATAGAAAACCGAATTCATTTATTTTTATCAAAAGTATAGCTATTTATTTTTTGTTTTGGGATTAAAGAGAAAATTAGACAGCAGAGAAGGAATACACAGGACAACAGATTTTCTTTACAAAAATGAGCAATCAGAAGAAAGGGTCATCTAAGAAGTAAACAGCAGAGAGCAAAAATCAAAGACAGTAAACTCAATGAATTTGCAAACTCAATTTCACATGGACATCAAGCTAAAGTAGACAATAATAAAAACAAGTTATACCTCTCCAGTAAATTGCACAGTTGTAACTTATTGTCAATCCCAGAGGTACCTTCGAAGACCTAAATAATGTAGCAAAACAGTGAATAAACTTCATCCCAGTTTTCTCAATAACACATGCATATTGGAGTTAGGCAGTAACCACTCACCTGAACAACAGCTTTCTCAATCAAATTGCTCCTCGACACTTTCAAAAATTTCTTCCAAACCCTAAAAGTTTCTTCCGAATCAAAATTGGCACTAGATCTGAGAAGACATTGGCACTACCTCAACTGCAAATCACATAAAGCATAAGCTACTAAAGACATTGAGAGAGAGAGAGAGAGAGAGAGAGAGAGAGAGAGAGAGAGAGAGAGAGAGAGAGAGAGAGAGAGAGAGAGAGGAAGGGGTAAGGTTACAAAAACAACCTCGCTGGCTTTGCAAGCAGTGTCGACCAGATTGCGGAGCTGCACAAAAACAAAAACCACAAAAATCAGCAACAAAAACAATTTTGAAACCATAACCCGAGCAAAAATGAAGAAATCAGTAACTGGCGGAGAGGGAGAGGTACCTAGAGAACTTGAGAGGGAGCTGCAGAGAAACAAATCAGTCACTGGCGGAGAGGGAGAGGTACCTAGAGAAATCGTAACCGGCGGAGAGAGGAGAAGCCCGAGAGGGAAGAACGGCATTGTCGGAGCACGGAGGAGACGAAGGAGAGAGAAGGGAGATCGAGAGTGCCGTGTGTTTCGTTTAATGAGGCTAGGGTTACAATTCTTTTGTTTTATATACGTGTGAAAACGGCGGTTCAAAACCGCCATAATCACCAGAACCGCCACCAAACACAAAGTTAATTATGGCAGGAACCAAAAATGCCATAATAACCGGGTATTACGGCGGTTCTTTAAAACCGCCGTAATGTCAATGCCATTTTAAACTCTTTTTTTTTGTAGTGGCTCACGGTCAGTAGGATAGACATTCATCATATGCATTTGTATGATTATATTTGATTGTGCATTAATTGGGCTTGCCTAAGTGATTATTATGCGTACTTGCTAAAGTGCTACCTACTGTATTTATATTCTATATGTGCTTGCTTTGCCTGTTTGTTTGTCTCTATGGTTCTACCAGAGTTTGGAGGATTGGAGGAAGACAGAGACTTGAGGGTTTTGATTAGAGTTTTGGTTAAGTATAAGAAGCCTTAGAGAACTACCCTGTTTATGGTTTCGGTTTTAAATCTTTAAGTTTTATAATTTGAATGTCAGAGTTCTAGGATTGTCTCTGGCTTTCTCAAGACCTTATATCTTATGTATGTGGCACCTCTACCATGTTAAGAACCTCCGGTTCTCATTCCATACGGATATTTGTGATTTTCAGATGCAGGTCGAGAGGCACCTCGCTAGGCGTCTGAAGTCCCCTGCAACGAAGTGGGCTTTTGGGAGTTTACATTTTGTTTTATTTTGTTATCTATATATGTACAGACTCTCCTTATGTATATATACTTTACTGTTACACCTCATAGAGATTTATGGAGAACTAGGGTTACTTTATGTATTTTAGGTTATAGATATCTATATGTATGTACATAAATATTCTCCGGCTAGCCTTAACTTCGCAGGATGAGTTAGAAGCTTGCTTAAGTTGTACCATTGACCTTCTACTCTCTTTTTATATACATATGTATGTGTGCTTTAGTTTTCTTCGCACACAAGTTACGTTATCCCGAAGCGTTGCACTTTTAATTTTTACGATTTTGCTTTACCTATTCTTCAAGTCTCTTGGTATATTACCTTCCTTCAATTATTATACGTATATATTTTATTTTAGAGGTTGTAATACCACACCACCCCTGATTTACGACTTAAGCGTAAAGCTCTGTGTGGTAGGGTGTTACATTATGGTATCAGAGTAGTTCGTTCCTGTAGAGTCTGAGGGACGGACTGACTATGCTTTTGGGCATACTCTGAGTGTCTATAAATACTAAATTAGGTTATCTAACTGATATATGTGGCATAAATGTCCATGAGCATGCATTTGGGAGTTTGAAGCACTAGACTTGCGATATTGAGACTGATCACCTTGATATCACTTGTTTGGTGTGAATAGGAACCAGATGTCAACTCGCGAATGCGGTTGCGGTCTAGGGAGAGGTAGGAATCGAAATGAGGAACCCAAGATGAACGCGAACAACCCTGCAAACTTCATAGTTGCAATGGAGAAGATGGCTGTGGCTATGCAGGCTACAACTGCGGCCCTAGGGAATCAAGGTAACAATGGGAATGGCGGAAATGGGGACGACAGGCCGATGACACTTGCTATTTTTCTGAAGGTGCATCCTTCGACCTTCAGAGGAGCTACGAACGCCACTGAGGCTGAAAATTGGTTTTAGGCAATGGAGAGGGCTTTGCAAGCACAGGCGATGCCTGAAGAATAGTGGGTGGAATTCGTGACCTACCAGTTACAGGGTGAAGCCCAGTACTGGTGGCAGGGGACATGGCATATCCTATGACCAGATGGTGTTGTGATACCTTGGGAGGTGTTTCGAACAGAGTTTTACAGAAAATATTTTTCTAATTCAGTTAGAAACACTAAGGAGCTTGAGCTGCTGCAGTTAAAGCAGGGTCAGATGACAGTTGCGAAGTACACCAATAAGTTTGAAGAGTTGTGCCAGTTTTCTCGAACTTTCCAAGGTGCTCCTGAGGATTTCACTGAATGAAAGTGTATAAAATATGATGGAGGCCTTTGGAGTAACATTCTGAGCTCCGTTCCACTGATGGAGATTAGAGTATTTTCTGAGCTTGTTAATAAGAGTTGGGTGGCTGAGAAGTGTGTGAGGAAGACAGCAGTGGAGAAGGGAAATCAGAGGATGCCTTTTTAGAGGAACCAAGGAAAGAACCTTACGCCGAGGAGTCAAAATTTAAAGAGAAATGGTTATGTCCCTCTACATCCACAGGGCTAGAACGATCACGGGAGGAATGACAATCACGATGGGAATGGAAGAGGAAAGCAGATAAAGACATATTCCGATGAGTTGTGGTGTTTCAAATGCGGTTTACCAGGGCATAAAGCTATAGTTTGTCCACATATGAGGGGCCAAGATGTCAATCGACCATGACAAGGAGGAGGTAATCGTGGAACTGATAACTGAATTATATTTACATTATAGAATTATTGAGACATTGCACTTGTCCATACCTAAGCCGAATTAGGGTTTTAAATGTTGAAATTAAGAACCGAACTACGAAGAAGAGGCATGACACGGATTTAGCTTTTAGCTGTAAATTGCTTAGGTGGCGAGAGAGAGTAAGTATCGATAAAGATTAGAGTCGATGACCGAATCATTCTTGATTACCTTATGCATGATAACACTATTAAAATCGACAGAACTTGGAGAGCTAGATGAGTGAGTAGTAGAAACGAAGTCCGTTTAATTAAGCGTTTCCAATGTGAAACACCGGTTATGTCAGAAGAAGAGGAAGATAACAACAGAAAGACTTATATGTGAAGGATTGCGTCAACGCTTCTTCGCAACCCGACCTCACCCTTCTTTTGCGACTTGCATTGGAAATTTAATTTTGAATTCCTTCTTGAATCTTCAACAATTTATCAGACAGAATTGAAATTGAATAGATAAGATAAATTGTAATTGAAATAAAAACAAAAAAGATAGGTTGAAATTGAATACAAAGAGAATTACTCTACTTTCTACCCAATTTCTTGACGCAATAAGAAAGAGACTCCTCAACCTAACTTGTCAATGCCATAGTTTAGAAATTGAATAGAAGGGACTCCTCAATCTTCTACCCGATTTCTCGATGCAAAAAGAAAGAGACTCCTCAACCTCAATTGTCCATATCATGGTTTCATCACGAAACTAAAAAAGGGGTTTCAAATCTCTAAATCATTTTGTATTACGACTACCCTAGTTTATGAGACATTTATAACCTCTTATTAGGTTAAAATATAGAAAACCCTAAGCCCACAAATATAAGGTCCAATCTAGTAATTAAATTAATAAAATCAAAATACTTCAAATTAAATTAAAATATTCTAAAAATGTAAACTAGTATCTTCTAAATAACACTTGAACTCTTCATATCACGAACATTTGAAGCACATATCATCTCTCCCCTCATTTCGAATTATACTCTCTCTTTCTCTCTCCTCACCCTCTCGTCTCTCACTACTTTCTGTAACCCTTTCATCTCTCCCTTTCCCATAAAGAGGCAGATAATGGAGAGTGCTTGAGATATCTAATTCAACGACAAGATGAAGAGCTACCACCAGACATTACTGCAGGGATGAATTCCTTAGAGAGACATAGCAGAAAATAAATATTAAGATTGGATGTTATTTTATTTGAAGTATATATATTTTTTAAGTTGACTATGCAACTTTTAATAAGAGGTATACTTTATTGATATTTATATAAATATATTAATTTGTTTGTTGTTATATTTTCATGAATTTTTGCCATCAATTTATATTTTTAGATGCAACATAATAAGATTTGTAATATTAAAAAATCCAAAAAAGCGCCAAAAAATATAACTAGAATATTTAAAGAAAAAAATAGCAGCGATTTGGGTTGCAAAACATAACATTTTTTAGCAGTTTAAACTCAATCTAGCAGCAATTATAAATAGCCAAAAATAAATTTAAAAATTGAGTGGTTTTAGATAGCGGCGGTTAGTAACCACTCCAAATTGCAATGGTTTGTGTCAGTCGAAAAACGACATGTAAAACTTGTATTAGCATATCGTGACGGTTTACCAATAATCTGACGCATTATATTGGATTAACGGCGGTTATATAAACGGTTGCTAAAAACCGCCGTCAAATACAAATTTTCGTGCCCTAAACCATGCTGGTTGATGAACCGTTGGAATGCGATTTTGCAAACAGTCGCTATTCGACGAGTTTGCTGTACTGACTCTGCTGTCTTTGTTTTTGAAATCATAATCAAGTTTTTTGAAAGATGATATAATATTACTCATTGCATAGATAGATAGACTAGTCTAAAAGAATGAAAGATTCACAGAATAAAAGAGAAAAAAGAAAAAGACCAAGTACAAGGACTTTCGTTGTAAAATGTCTAAATGACATTTTTTATTTATAAAATATATATTTTTCTGTTAAATTGAAATAACATATTTTTTAATTTATTTGACTAAAATGGCATTGAATAATTATATTTATAAAAGTGATTATTTATTTGGTTGATTCAAATAATAATAATATAAATATTTTTTATTAATATATTAAATTTTATTTATTTTCACAGTTGATCATTAATCATGAAATATATAAAAAAGTTTAAATTAAATATTTTTGTAATAAATTAAAATATTTTATATAACATGATAAAGTTTTAAAAATAAATAAAATTATTATAATAATGAATATTTATTCTTATTATTATTTGAATCAACAAAAATAATTATCAGTAATTTATGTATATATAATTACAATCATTATTATCAATATTTTAGTTAAATATACAGTGTATGTTGTTTTAATTAGGGATAAGTACTTTTTTCGTCCCCAAGGTCTGGGGTCAAAATCAAAATCGTCCCCAACCTTTTTTTCTTATTAAAATCATCCTCAACGTTACAAAACGTTATAAAATCGTCCTTTTCTACTTCGATTTTATTTTTTTTTACCAAAATACCCTTTATTATTAAAAAATTATAAAATAAAATAAATATAAAATAAATAAATAAAAAAAGAAGAAAAGGGGGTGGGGACTGGGGAGAGAAAGAAAGGGGGGAGGCCGCAAGAAAAAGAGAGGGGGGAGGAGAGGGGAGAGAAGGAAATCGGAGGGGAAGGGGCCGCGCTCCACGCCGTCCGGTCACACCGCCGTCGCGCCGTGCTCAGCTTGATGCGTGCCCCGCCGCGCCTCACCGCCAGATCCGCGCGAAGGACAGAGGTCCAAGAGAGCAGAGAGGTAGAGAGGGAGAGAAGCTTGGCACCGTCGTACATCTTGCCATGCCTCCTGTCACTGCCGCGCCCACTGATCCACCGAACCCGTCACGCCTTGCCGTCAGCTGCGCCTCACGCCGTCAATGGTGCACGAAGTTGCGATCCTCCACACTGGCGCCAAAGACTTGGTGCTCTCAAACGTGAATCACACTTTGTCACAACTTCGCACAACTAACCAGCAAGTGCACTGGGTCGTCCAAGTAATAAACCTTACGTGAGTAAGGGTCGATCCCACGGAGATTGTCGGCTTGAAGCAAGCTATGGTCACCTTGTAAATCTCAGTCAGGCGGATTCAAATGGTTATGGTGAATTGATAATAAAAAATATAAATAAATAAAATATAAACTAGGATAGAGATACTTATGTAATTCATTGGTGAGAATTTCAGATAAGCGCATGGAGATGCTTTCGTTCCTCCTGAACCTCTGCTTTCCTGCTGTCTTCATCTAATCATTCCTACTCCCTTCCATGGCAAGCTGTATGTAGGGCATCACCGTTATCAATGGCTACATCCCATCCTCTATGTGAAAATGGTCCAATGCACTGTCACTGCATGGCTAATCATCTGTCGGTTCTCGATCATACTGGAATAGGATTTACTATCCTTTTGTGTCTGTCACTACGCCCAGCACTCGCGAGTTTGAAGCTCGTCACAGCCATCCCTTCCCAGATCCTACTCGGAATACCACAGACAAGGTTTAGACTTTCCGGATCTCAAGAATGGCCATCCATGGGTTCTAACTTATACCACGAAGATTCTAATATCTCGGACTCGGTCCCCTGTATTAGATATCTAAGAGATATTCATTCTAGCTTGTTTGCATGTAGAACGGAAGTGTTTGTCAGGCACGCATTCGTAAGTGAGAATGATGATGAGCGTCACATAATCATCACATTCATCATGTTCTTGGGTGCGAATGAACATCTTAGAATAGGAATAAGCTTGAATTGAATAGAAAAACAATAGTACTTTGCATTAATTCATGAGGAACAGCAGAGCTCCACACCTTAATCTATGGTGTGTAGAAACTCCACCGTTGAAAATACATAAGTGATAATGGAGTTCATTGGTCTCGGCCCCAGAGGGGAACCGGAGTGACCAAGACTTCGAATATAATAATAAAAAGTCCTATTTATACTAAACTAGTTACTAGGGTTTATAGAAATAAGTAAATGATGCAGAAATCCACTTCCGGGGCCCACTTGGTGTGTGCTTGGGCTGAGCATTGAGCTTTACACGTGTAGAGGCTTCTCTTGGAGTTGAACGCCAGTTTGTAACCTGTTTCTGGCGTTTAACTCTACTTTGCAACCTGTTTCTGGCATTTAACTCCAGAATGTAACATGGAACTGCCGTTGAACGCCAGTTTGTGTTGTCTAAACTCGGACAAAGTATGGACTATTATATATTGCTGGAAAGCCCTGGATATCTACTTTCCAACGCAATTGAGAGCGCGCCATTTGGATCTATGTAGCTCCAGAAAATATACTTTGAGTGCAGGGAGGTCAGAATCCAACAGCATCAGCAGTCCTTTGTCAGCCTCTGAATCAGATTTTTGCTCAGGTCCCTCAATTTCAGCCAAAAATTACCTGAAATCACCAAAAAATACACAAAATCATAGTAAAGTCCAGAATTATGATTTTTAATTAAAAACTAATAAAAATATACTAAAAACTAACTAAATCATACTAAAAACTATGTAAAAACAATGCCAAAAAGCGTATAAATTATCCGCTCATCAATCACCTATGGAGCCACGAGCTACGCTGGTCGCCGCCGCTTCGCAGCCACTTTGCCGTTCTGCCGCACCGCACCACCCCACCACCGCTTCTTCTTCTTCTTTTTCTTCTTCTGTGAACTGAATTTTTTGTGAAATTTCTGGATTTTTGGTAAAATTTGTTGTGAAATATTATTGTTGTTGAAATTTTGGTAAAATCTGTGGACTGGATTTTTTGTAAAATTTGTTGTGCATGTTGTTTGAATTTTCTGTTGATGATGATGATGACCATGAAGAGAGGGGCATAAGGAAGGGGGTGGGGTTACGGTGAGGGGGTGAGGGGGTTACGGTGAGGGGTGAGGGGGTTACGATGAGAGGGTGAGGGGGTGAAGGAGTGGGGTGAGGGGTTGAGGGAGTGAGGAGGTTACGGTGAGGGAGTGGGGTGAGGGGGAGGCAGTAAGGGGTGGGGGGTTACCGGAGTGGGGTGTTGGTGTTGGTGTTGGTGTTGGTGTTGGTTGTGGTGGTAATGTTGGTGGTAAGAGGAGAATGATGATGATGAGGGTATTTTGGGCCAAAAATTCGAAAAAGGATGATTTTAAAGCATTTTTGAACGTTGGGGATGATTTTAATAAGAAAAAAAAGTTGGGGACGATTTTGATTTCGACCCCAGACCTTGGGGACGAAAAAAGTACTTATCCCTTTTAATTAAAAAAATGCATTTTGTAAATAAAAAAAAAGTGTCATAAAGATGACATTTCCTCTTATTATTATAATGCCCAATGGAAGGTAGAATACAAGATGTGATAGATCAATCTAGTTCTTGTCTACAGATCATATGGCTACAAAATATTATTATTCTGTAACCATCACTATTTTTATTTTTTTTGCCAAAGATAGGAGACTCGAACCCGCAACCTCTTAATTGAGTATGGGGAGACTATGCCATTTGAGTTATAACTCATTGGCTGTAACAATCACTAATTATTATTATAAAAAATTATTTTTTTATATTAATTTTAAATTTGACGCAAAATTTTTGTTACAAATATTCTATTTTCTTGTAGTGAAGAAGTATTTTTCCAATATGATATATAAAGATATACTGTCTTACTAACAATGACAACTATGTGTTATATATTTTGAAGTGTTCAAGGTTGATGACAAGAATTCATAAGCACTACAAGAAATTATCAGAATAGCGACCGATATTTCTTGAAAATCAGTTGCTATCAGCTTAGCGAGCGATTCTGGTGGTCGCTAAAACCTTGGTTGCTAAATTCAAAATAGCAATCGATGTTGGTCGCCAATATTTAGAAATTGATTTTAACGACCGATTTTCAACCAAAGCCACCTAACCCATACAAAATAATTTTGGTCGCTAAATCGATCGCTAACAAGATCGGTCGCTAAATATCAACCAATATTTTGGTCGCTGAGGTATTCGGTCGCTAAATGGCGATCAATATTTCGGTCGCTAAATCAGTCGTTAATAGTTAATTTCAAAATTTCAAAATCGGTCGCTAAATCAGTCACTACTACTGGTTCCTAATGATAAATTTTAACTAAATTTCACATATATCACTATTAAAACTTAATTTTTAAATATAATTCTAATTCAACAAAATATATAAATAATTAAAGATAGATAACTATTTATTAGGATCAAATGCCAACAATTATTGAAAATCAAAATGAAGGCAAAAACGAAATCGTATAAAGATGAAATGGAAAATGAATTCTAATACAAATATTTATATTTATGTATAGGGATAAGTACTTTTGTCGTCCCCAATGTCTGGGGTCAAAATCAATTTCGTCTCCAACCTTTTTTCTTATTAAAATCATCCTCAACGTTACAAAATGTTATAAAATTATCTTTTTGTCCATAAATAATATTTTTTGGACAATTTTACCCTTTTACAAAAATAAAAACAAAGAAAAAATGTTACCTTCTTCACACCACCCTCACCACTAACCCCACCAGGCCACCAGTAACCGTAACACCATCATGTCTCACCTCTCTCTCTCTCTCTCTCTCTCTCTCTCTCTCTCTCTCTCTCTCTCTCTCTCTCTCTCTCTCCTTATTTCTGCAACCGCCTTGTTCTCAAGATGGCCCAACCACTCCCATGCCGTCAACAACTCCACCGCCGCCTTGTTCTCACGATGGCCCAACCATTCCCGCGCCACCAACAGCTCCACCGTCACCAAGATCCAAGATCCTCAAGATCCATTCTGAAGCCATGGCAGCGTCTAGGTTAACCACTTGCGCCGCGGTGGCAGCCGCGGTGGCTTCCATGTCCTCGCTTTCCGATCGAGCCGCCAACGCCGATTCTTCTTTTTGCTTCCCGTTCTTCTCTTCTTCACCTTCCAATTCGCCTTCGCCGTCCAACCCTGCTTCCGATTCTAAGACGGAGCCGCCTCCCCCCGATGAACCTAACAAGTCCGGCTTCGACCCCGAATCGTTAGAAAGAGGAGCCAAAGCCCTCCGTGAAATCAATAGTTAAAATTGTTTTAAATTGTTTTTTGTGCTGATTTTGTGGGGGTTTTGTTTCTCTGTTCCTTAATTGAAATCAATCTTGGAAATAGTTAAAGCTGAGATGGTACCATTCAAAATCGGTTATCAAGTATCCTCGATTCAGCATCAGGAGGCAATCAGCATATGCTGATGCAGAGGTAATTTCCCCCACCCCCATATAGAGTTGGTGATTTCCACTTTTTGGCTCATTGTGTCTCTGAGAAAGTTTGGGTTGTGTGTGATGTGATGTGTTTCTATCGACTGCTTGTAGCTAGTACATAATTAGTGGTATATCAAGATAGTTGTGTAGTTAGAATGTTCACAAGCGTTTTCCCCAATAATGGTAGGAAGATTTGTCTATGGTTTTTGCATTGGCAAGCACATGGACCATGTTCCTTGCATTCGGCAGTTTAGTATGCCTTGGGCCGATATTATACACTGTTGGCATGACTTACCAGAATGCATTTGGTTCGGGATTATCACTTGATAGCCAACCATCTGGTCTAGAACTAACCATGGCACTACAAAAAAAAGGGGTTAAAATGGCGGTTTTTTAAGGTAATTACGGCGGTTACAACCACCATTATTGCCGAAAATGGCGCCTCCAAGAAACGCCGAAATTCTGGGCGCCATTCTGGTTATTACGGCGGTTTTCTGAAAACCGCCGTAATAACCAGTGGATAATACGGCGGTTTTTTGGCGGTTAAAATGGCGGTTTGTAACCGCCATTTTTACCTGGGTTTAATGGCATCCTCCTCGTTTAAAATGGCGTTTGTAACCGCCGTTTTTACCTGGGTTTAATGGCATCCTTCTTGTTAAAAATGGCGTTTATAACCGCCGTTTTTACCTGTATTTAATGGCATCCTTTTCGTTTAAAATGGCATTTCTAAACGCCGTTTTTACCAGGGTTTAATGGCATCCCTTTCGTTTAAAATGGCATTTTTTAACTGCCATTTTTACCGGATAAAAATGATATTTTTTTATCTTTTAAAAATACAGTTTTTACTATTATTTTTATCTTGCTAAATAAATAATTTTTTTATTAAAATTTCACAATAACAAAATCATAATCCATAGACAAAATATTATATAACTCAGTATTAAACATAATATATGATATTTTAGTATTACAAATAAAAAATAATAACTCCTATACAAAGTATCAAACTAAGAAATATTGTTAGTTCTATTACATTGGGAGTTTTCCTATCAAGATCACGGGCCAGGACTGAATCCCTATCCTTCATTCTCTGTGCTTCATCAATTATGATATATTTCCAATCGAATTTTGAAAGCTTTGATCGATCATACATGATGAACTCATAAGTAGTCACAAGGACATTAAACTTCATAGCACAAACCTCCTGCAAAAATGTAACAGAAAAGGAAATTGGCATGAGCAAGGTTGTAATACCTGAAAAGAAGCCAATAATGGTGACAATCAAGCACCCAGAGCATTGTTACACATAACAAGGCTAATTTAATAAAATTCTAAAAGAAAAACATTATAAATAAGATCAGGGCACTTGAAAATTGAATAAAATAAGCAAAAATATCTTGAGCAACATTTGCTAAAGTTACAATCTCCCAAGCATTTTTACAACAAAACAAATCATCATAAACATGCATATTAAATAGAGATTAACTAACACAAACTCACTTGTTGACAGATGAACTGTCCCTAGGAGCATTCATCTCTAGAAAACGAGTTCTAATCAATACTTCCTCCCCTGCACAAGCTGCAACAGCTCTTACTTCTTCCTCAGTTATTCTTACAAATACAACAAAATTAAATTTGTACGCTATCAATCATTTATTCTTATTAACTCTTATAACTAAACTAGTAATAACTACTTGTGTCTCCTGAGTTATTCTTATTGGAAAGGGATTAAAAAAATAAAATTATTTTATTCACAATTCAACACTTAAACCGTTTCTCTCTCACTCTAACATCTTATTATAATAAGTAAAAAACCAAAGACTACCTACTGTGCACTTACTTGGAAACTTGTCCAGGTTACAAATGCAAAAATGTTTCAGACATAATAATTCATTTGAAAAAAATACATAAATAATTAAATATAAAAATAAATAAAACTTACAATTTTATTCTTTAATATTTTTTGACAGTGCAGAAAGTAGTAGTAGTAGAACTGGCCGCAAGGTACTAAAGTCCACCATAAATGAGTGATGAATCCAATCCCATGATCCTACCACATAAAAGTACAAGTGCAGAAAAGGAAAATTTTATAATTTGACCACATAAAAGTATAAGTGCAGAAAAGGAAAATCAAAAGGAAGAAGAGATGTTTTCTGCTGCAGCAGAGTGAGTACACTTCATCTAAAATCAAAGCTATCCTTGAGATTCTGCATTCAAATTGTAAACTGAATAGTCCTAGCTTTGGTTTACTAAATTCTGCATTCAATTTATTAAACAAAAGGAACTATTACTAAATTGTAAACTGAATAGTCCTAGCTTTGGTTTACTAAATTCTGTATACACATTCTGTTTTCTTGTGTTCATCCATGTCACCTGCCATATCATTAATTATATATTAATTAAGAGATTTAAGTGATTAATATATATGATTATTATGTACCTGAGAACGTGTGGCTTCTGCTATGAGGTAGAGAGTGAAGGAGGAGAGTCCCAATAGGATTGTGACAAGTACGAGGAATACACCAGTTTTGCTGCTCATCAAACATGTCTTCCCTGTGTTTGGTTCGAGATCAACATGTGTAACTGCCATTCTTGAATTGAATTCTGTCTTAAAAGAGATGGATTTGTGTGAAAGAAGAAGAATAGCTTGGAGCAAAGGTTACTTGAAGCTTGATAAATCCCCAATATTCCCAATATAATGTCATATGTGTGTGGATTTTAATATGAATTAGCATTCACACTCATCACACATGCCAATTTAATATGAAGAATTGACAACTCAAGTCAATGGCAGAAAATAGAAAGCTAAGTTAATAAAGGGTCTTGGAAATAATCCGATAACCCTTCATACTTCCCACAAAATACCAATTACAGAAGTATATAATTACAAATATAAATAGTTAAATACCTTCATTTTACTTGGAAGATTTTGCTCTGATGGAATTCTTGAAAAAATTATACAAAGCAGTATATAATTACAAAAAGACTATATAGATCCAAAAAAGCATTCACATATATGCTCAATCATCATCTATAAACTATATGCTATTTGATAGTTAAGAGGTCTCATAAACCCCAATATAACTTGCAGATCTTCAACACTAGCAGTATGCCCAATAAATGGAGTATTGTCAATATTCCATGTTTATAAAATGTAGCTAAATATAGAGAAAAAGAAATAACCAAATATTACCAGATACAAGCCTTCCGGCTCCAGGAACAAGAAGACTCCAGTCTATAGCATAGCCTTCATACATATTATCTATTTTTGCTTTTAATTAAAAAAGGCAAAATTAATTAAAAAATATGCTTTTAATTTATCTGTTTTTGCTTTTGTGAAGATCACTTGTCCCCAAACCTCATGTCATTCTTCTGAACGTTATTATATTTTTTTTATCAAAGTTAAACAGCAAAAATTTGTCAAAAAAATACATTCAGTGCATGAAACTTCCAAGTTAGAAGCATATTGCCAACAAAAAAAAATTGAAAAGAATAAAGCATCACTTACAATGAGTTTAAAGTAGTTACATTTCCAAAATATTCTGGAATCGATCCTATAAGATTGCAACTTCTCAGTACTCTGGAAACAATTCAACAATTGAGGATCAAAATGGCATTGCTATTAGCTTTCTCCCATTGCTAAGAGAATTTATTAGTTAGGCATTATTAACTCATAAAATAAAAAATAAAAAGAAAAACTAAAAAAGATGTAAGCATTAAACTCACAATGTTTGCAAGTTTGTCAAGTTACTAAGTGGTGGAAAATAAGAATCTGGTCCTTTCAAGTCGCTGATTCTCCTGCAAAGCATGTTTTAAGCATGTTGAAACACAACACCTAAGTACTTTTGAATTTTCAAGCATTGGTGGCTACAATTCAAAATAACATGCTTACAAGTCAGTAAGGTTTTTCAGAAATGAAATTCCAGAAGCAATTGGTCCACTCATACCACTCCCATGGATCACCCTGGCATAATTATAAGAACCATTCCTTTGGTAAACCAATTGATATTGTGTAATTAGAAAAAAAAAGTAAGGTTCAAATTTCACAAGAGAAATCAAAGATTCACACAGCAGAGACTTGTCCAGCTCTGAATAAGGGATGGTGAACCTGGTTCATTAGGATTTTCTCTCTTTCGCTACAATTAAATGGAATAGTGTTCTTAGTTCTTAATCAGTAACATAGGTTTTCTTAGCTGGACTATGTGGAAGACTAGAAACCAGTTCATATTTCAAAATATAGAAATTAATCCATCAACAACAATTATCTGAGCAATTAAGCATTATGAATCAGAAACTTTGCCTTTTTCTCGTTTATGCCTTGAATCAGGTGCACAGCCTTATGTGATAACATGCCAAATTTGCTTGAACAGTTTCAATACTAAAAATTGATTAAAAATATTAAAATAGACTCAGACTTTGTATTTGGTCCTAGCTCGGTATAATAACAACTATAATAATTCATATGTCAAACAATGTGGTTTACTAATTGTATGCGAAAGTAATTACAATTAAAGAATAAAACCGCTAGTTTATGCATACAGGTTTTCTAAATTTCATGAAACAAAAGCAGAAAAAATAAATCAATTACTCTATTGTAAGAAACCTGGAAATGATTCGCAAGCAGATCAATGCTGTCTCGCTTAAGAAACTTCTTTGCTGAATTTCTCTTTCTCCTTATCACATTGATCCGATTCCTTGATTGTTTAATCAACGATTTACTGAAAAACAAAAGGAGATAAACTGCAAAATTAAAAATCAAAATCTGCATAAATACAATCAATGAAAGGTATTAAGAAGGAAGAAAAGAAGCAGAGAAATCAAAGTGTAGAACCATTTCTCGATGAATTCCCAATCAAAGAGGCCGTCAAAAATGTTGGAAGAACTAATTTGGTGGCGTGAGGGGATGAGAAACAACGACGAGATGAACGATAGCTGCGGAAGATGAAGGGCGACAAAAGATTAGGGTTCATCATTCACATCACTCACACTTTCTCATACGCAGCAACACTAATCACTCTTTCATCTGGAGCATTCGATCTAAAACCTCTGCGTCGGGCTTCCATGCCGCAACAGATCTAAAAATCTTGGAGAAGAAGACGCATTACTCAGAGAAAGAGAGAGAGGGAGAGAGAGAAGAGGTAATTTACGCATTCCATAGAAAAAGAAGAGAAATGAGAATTTTGTATACAAACCTAGAAGTGAGAACGCAGATCGCATCTATGGAAGTTGTGAACTCTGAAGAGGCATCGCCGGAGGAGAAAACTCACTCTCGCGCACTCTACTTTGCTAAGCTAGGTTTGCACAAATGAGGTAATTCTTTAATTAATAAAAGAATATTTAGGCGGTTTGAAACCGCCGAAATCACAAAAACTATCATATTCAAAAAGGAAGTTACGACAATAACATGTACCGCCGAAAATAAAGAGAATTATGGCAGTTAAAAAGAACCGCCCTAATAAAAATGCCGTTTTAAACCAGTTTTTTTGTAGTGTGGTGAATAGCATATTCATCGTGCTATGTTTTGTAATTGGATACCCAATTGTTTCGGCTTCAGGTGAAATGATTTTGTTAATTTCTATTTTCTGTTCTTCATTTAAAGTCTTAATCGTCAAATTTGAGCATTTAATTGATGTTGGTGCGGGGGTGTTGATTTTGTTCAACCGATTGGGTGATATTGTTCAACCATTCAGATGTTGATTTTAATGGATGAAGAGTTAGCAGGATTGGTGTTAAAGTTAAAGGTAGTAAGTGGTATGGTGGTGGAGGTGGTGGTAGTGGTGGTGAAGAGAGAGAGAGGTGGTGATGGAGAGGGAGAAGAAGATGGAGAAGGAGGTGGGGGCAGTGGTGGTGGGGTGACGGAAAGGGAGAGAAGAGAAAGACCGAAAGAGAGTGAGAGATACGCCAGGGATGGAGAGGGTTTCTTTTGTTTTTTAATATTAGTTTTAATATTTTTTTATTTTTGTAAAAGGCAAAATTGTCCAAAAAATATTATTTATGGACAAAAGGATAATTTTATAACGTTTTGTAACGCTGATGATGATTTTAATAAGGAAAAAAGGTTTTGGACGAAATTGATTTTGACCCCAGACGTTGGAGATGAAAAAAGTACTTATCCCTTATGTATACTACATATATGTATTGGTAAAAATGAAAGCAGAAACAAATTCACACAAATACAACAAATTTATATTTATGTATACTACATTTATGTGATGCTGCCATCTTTGATCACTGATAACGACCTCTTCAGCTTCCTCCTCCTCTCTTCTTCTTTCTCATCACCACAAGATGACAGCTTCAATGTCAGGTCTATTTTATTACTGCACTTCTTCTGTTCCTCACCATAAACCCTCTGAAATAATAAGAGCAAACCAGATATTGAAGATAGATTATAATTAAGACTGAAACAAAAATAACAAACCATGAAAACAGTTTCCATCATGATCAATGGGGTAATCCTATTCCTTACCATTATACATACATGGAGCCAGCAACAGGTTCCCCACCATTGCATACTTTTGGTGCAGCAGAATACGGTACTATCAATCTTTTCAACAATTTTCAAAGACCAATCCCTTATCGTTGTGATGGTGCTGTGACAAAACAACTGAGAAATGAGCCACATATTCTACTAGAGTACCTTAAGGAGAAGGGTTCATCAACCTCATTACTGTGTGTACTAAAAGTACATGCTCTCTAAGTCAATATTTGAATAACACCAGCTCATCCCCTCAACATAAGGAAAGAAGTTACAACTCCAAGAAGCATGAAAATGCATAACCGAAGAATACCTAACTGATTAACTGATGCAACCGAAATTACACATCTTTCTTTTGATTCAAAATAAAAAGAACCAAGGACATTTTGTTAGCTCTAACTACCAAAATAATTCTGAATGCTTATGTTGATATGCACATAATAAGGTTATTTAGTTGGAGGAAAATGCATGCGCCTTCAATGACAAATTTTCTGAATAGCTTTAAATAGATATATTAAAGTATCATTTATTATCAAGTTTTTTAACATCAGAACAATCAACTAACAAATATATCAAACTAACAATTAACCTTTAACAAATATAAATTTTAAGGAGCTTTTTAGAACGTACCTGCCTAGAACAGTGATGGCAGAGAGAGCAGAGAAGAGGCATAACGCCAACTGAGAGAGCAAAACCACAAACAAGAGAGAGCAGAACAAAGAAGCAGTACCAGCAAGGAGCAAGAGAGTAGAATAATATTATAGCTATTATCTCCAATTGTTCAATTTATTCAGAATAGATGAAATTGATCAAAATAGGTGAAAAAGCCCTAACAGAGTAGATGAAATTGATCAGAATTTGGATTAGGGAAGAGTACATGCTTGAGAAATTGATGAAGACAACCGTGATGGCACCGAGATACCATAAGACGAAGGCGATGGCGCCGCGAGCTAAAGACGACGACGACGGCGGCGATGGCACAGAAGACAACGACGACGGCACCGAGATCTCAAAGATGAAGGCGGCGGTGCAGCGAACTCAGTTGATGACGAAGACCCTGCGAGGAGAGGTACTTTCGGCGGTGGTTCCATCGGTAACTGTGTGAGAAGATAATGGTGTTGTGGATGAATTAGGGTTAGTGATAGTAGAATAATTCAATAATTATTTTATTTTATTTAAATTAGCGATCGATTTTGCGACTGATTAGTTTTAACAGTATTTTTTACTGGTTACTAATTAGGTCGCTAAGGATTAAATTTTCAACTAATATAGTGACCACGACTTTGTGACCGAATTAGCGACAAAATTTTTCCACCCTCTTATTTTATCGGTTGCAAAATTGGTCGCTAAGTAAAAATAGTGACCAATTTTGTAACCAATCACTTTAAATCAGTATTTCTAGTTGGTTGCTAAATCGATTGCTACCTTAACTATTATCAACCGATTTAGCGACCACCGGCTTAGCGACAAAGTTAGCGACCAACCACTTTTAGCTTCTTTTTCTAGTGGTCGCAAAATCGGTCACTAAATCAAAAAATAGCAACCGATTTTGTGACCAACAATCCCAAGCGTTACTTCCTCAATCCAGTTGCTAAGTTAAAAAAATAGCGATCATTTTAGCGACCAACTTTATATTACTTGTATAACAAACTTATTGGTCGCTAAATTGGTCACTATTAGTGACCGATTTCTTTGGTCACTAAAATCAGTCACTGAATATAATTTTAGCAACCGATTTTTTTCTAGTCCTAGAAATTCTATATCGATAGCTAAATCGGTCGCTATTAGCAACCACTTTTTTTGGTCGCTAAAATCAGTTGCTAATTTGGTAATTTTTTATAGTGAAGCTACCTATACTTCATACACGAAAGAAAGTTGGCATTAGATATTCAGTTAGAATTATACAAATTATATTGCATGTAGTGTGAAAATATATATTATGATATCTCATTTGAAAAAAAATAAGCTCATTATTTTCCGGTGCAAACAAAGGGTTGTAATATAACCATTTGAAATGAATGAGAAGTTGAGAACACACTACAAAAAATTCGTTAATTATCATCAGATTTTGCATGGAATTGTTATCATATTTTGTTTGGTAAAAAAATTACCATTAAATTTGGTATTCTGTCCCAAAATTTTACTGTAATCATTACTAGAAAACTGCTTATTACAGATGAATATTTCTAATATATTTTGTCCTACAAAAATACAGACAGATTTTGCGAGAAAATTTTCGTCAGAAACAAAGAAAAATGAATAAGCATGAACTTACTGATGTAATAGAGATCGAATTTGTCATACTTCTATCGAAAAAATTAATGTCTTTTCGTGGAAAATAATTATCGACAAAAAATCCTTCTATATTTAAATTATTAAAATGTTGCGTTTTAATTAAGATGATGACACTGAGGATAATAGCTGATACTTTTAGTATGGTTGAATAATATACTGAAGATTATAGTTGGTGTTTCAATACACTTTATTTATGTTTTGAGTTGACTTGCTTGTTTATAGTTTGATAATACGATGAACTTGTTTATTATTTAAAATACTATAAATGTTCGAATACAAGTTAGATGAAAATTAGATTAAAATTTATCTTGATTAAATTTATATTTATTTTGTATCAAATCAGATTTATTTTGCAATGAAAAAATCTAAAAAAAATTATGTTTTACCTTACTAATAACGGATTTATAGATGAAAAATCCATCTATATTCAGAGTTGTGAATGCTTTTCCAGTCTCTAATTACCGATAGAAAATCTATAAAAAGTTTGACAATAGTTACTAACAGAAAGTCTGGCATTTTTTGCGAAATAAAAGGGACAATTACCAAAGAAAAATCAGTCAGTAACAGAAAAAGATTTGTCGGTAAATTACTGACGGAAAAATATTTTGGTAAATAACTTTCAATGAGGTTTTTATTGATGGACAAAATTCGCCTGTAACAAAACAATTGTCTGTAATGAAGACCAAATTTGCTATAGATCTGTTTGTAATAAGTAATTTCCTAGTAGTGAGTTTTGGCGTGAATAAGCAATTTAATAGTGCCAAAGTTACCGTCGAATGGCAGAAAAATTTGACGGTAATACTCAACAATGAAACGTGCCGTTTTGGTGCTATTTTTGTAAGACCCAGAACTTTTGGAAAAATATTATTATGAGTTAATTTCAATTTATTTATTCATTAAATACTTTAATTTTAGAAATTGTTTTATTAAAGCTAATTAAATCAAGTTTTGATAATTAAATTAGAATTTTTATCTAATTTTACCATTATTGGATAATTTTCTATATTTAAATTATAAAGTTTAATAGTTTAATTTTCTATATTTTCTATATTTTACCATTATGGTTGTTGTAAAAGTGGTTTGGAGCTGTGGTTGCGGTTGCCGCGGTTGTGGGCCGAGAGAAAACGTAGTTTTTATCGCATAGTTGAGTCGCGATCAAGGTAGGGGCGCTTCTCTTAAACTTATTTTATTGTCAAGAATTGTTATAGATCGATATTGATGCAAAAAATGGTGATTATGTGAGTCTTATGGATTGAACTGAGTTGCTTTGGATGAATGAAATTGTTGGCTTGATTGAATTATTGATTTCTTGGGTTGGCGCACGGTTGTTGGTAAAATACGATTTGGAAAGTTGATTCGATTGAATATTATGAAATGTGGTTTTTTTTTGTTTTGGAGTTGATTTCATATAAAAAATGAATCGACATTGAAAATGATTTATTGAAAATGAATTGATATTGAAAATGTTTGAAATTGGAAGCAGTTTGATATTTGAACATTATTGATTGATACTATTGAAGTTGATTTAAAATTGGGATTGATGAGATTGGTTGATTGAATTCTAGATTTTGTTGATTTTCTTGAGTTGAGCATTGTTGTTGTGATAATGGTTTATTGGACATGATTTGAATGATTGAGAGATATTTGGTTTGGTTTGGTTAGGACCCTTGAACGATGACAAAGTCCGAATTTTAGAGATGCTGTCGAAATTTTTATAAAAATTGGAGATTTTGTTTGAAGTGATTCTTTAGAAAGATTTAGATTTAAGAATTATATTATTTGATTTTGATTTATTAAGAAAAGAATTAATTAGGCTTTGAGTTTTATTTATTTAAGAAAGGAATTATATTATTTTGAGTTTGATTTATTAAGAAAAGAATTATGTTTCAAGTTTGATTTATTTTAGAAAGGAATTATGTTTTGAGTTTGATTTGATATGAAAAAACTTATGTTTTGAGTTTGATTAAAGAATTATCTTTTAAGGAGTTTTGGTGAATTTACAGTATTTGAATAATTTGATTGGTGAAGAAAGATGATTTTTAGATCTCGAAAAATTATTGAGCTTGAGAATGAAGTTGAAAGTGGGCTCTATGCAATTACTTCAAATCTGAGAGTTATGCTTTTGAGGATTTTCAAACGGAATTGTAGATTGGATTATCGAGGTTAATTTGAGACTTTTGATTTGGTGAAAACGAATTTTATTGAATTGATTTGAATTAAAGATGAGGTTGAGGATTTCCTCTTTTGTTGCGGTGGACAAGCTTGAGGTTGCACCGGAAAGTTGGATAGAAGGTTGAGGATTCTCTTCGATTCAATTCTTTATTATTAATTCTAATTTTGGTTATATTTGACTATGTTGGATTGAAATGAGTTTTGGATTGATATGCGGAGGACGGTGGTTTTATCCCGCTCGTGGAGTAATGAGTTTTGAAAAAGATACAGGTTATTATGCCTGCGAGGTGTACAAGGCACTCACCCTGCGAGAAATACATGTTATTCTGCCTGTGAGGTGTACAGAGCACTTAACTCTGCAAGGTGTGCAGAGCTCTCAACCCTGCGAGATATACAGAATATTAACTCTGCAAGGTGTACAGGGCACTCACCCTGTGAGGCTATACTATTTATATAGCGAGTAAATAGCAGAGAGGACAATGTTCGGGTTAGCTACTGGATGTGTCGGGTTCTGAAAATTAACTGATACGTGAGCTCATGGTCAGTAGGACAAGCATGCATCATATGCATCTATGTGATATTGTTTGGGTATGCATATTGTATTTGGTTTGCCTATGTGAATATTTCTGTATAACTGCTAATTTCCATACTTGTTGTAATTGCTCTTGATTGTGTTTGAACTTTATTACTTGTGATTGTGACTGTTTGGTTCGGACTATGGTGGTTGGAGTGATGGTTTGATTATGCTTTGGCCGGAGGCCGTGACTGTTTATATTTTGGGCCAGAGACCGAGATTATGTTTTTGTTGGGCCGGAGGCCGTGATTTGTTATGTTTGGGCCGGAGGCCGTGATTGGTGAGTTTGGATTGATTAATCCTTTGGTATATGTTGAATGTTATGTGATTCATCGAGAATGGAACTCTTTATAAAATTTAAGATATGCGGTTGGATTTTTGGATTTATTTATATGTTTATGTTTGAATAGATTCATAAGACGAACGATAATCACTGCAATTGAAATTAGTTTTCTTTATACGTATCCTCTTATGACAATTCTTAAAAACTCCTCACTGAGAACCCGCGAGGATGATGTTCTCATCCCCTACAGATTTTCCTTTTTGGGACAGATGAAGAGTTTAAGGAGCTTCTTTTGAGCATCTGATTGTATTCTATATTATTGTATATCCAGTTATAGTTTTTCCTCACCTTTATTATTATATTTGTGAGAGGGATAAGAATTGTAATGATATGTATGTATGTATATTTGTAAGTTATATATATATATATATATTTATGAGGATCGTGATTTGAATTGGGTTATATATGTATGTTTGATTAAAATAAAAAGCGTTTCCGGTTTTTCAAAAAAAATAGTGATACAGTTTCGAGTTAAAGGCTAATATCTTATTATTAAATATATGAAAATCATCATAAAATTCTCGCTATCAGAGTGGTGCAGCTGGAAGCGTGACATTCTGATAGTGAGGGTGTTACACTTCTCCCTTATTCTGCGAACCCCTCTCTCTCTCTCTCTCTCTCTCCTCACTTCTCTCCCCTCTCGTCTCCTCTATCGCCACTGCTACTACCACCCTCCTCCGTCGCCACCACTGCCACCCTCCTCTCTCTCGTATTCTCTTCTCTCTTATGTCTCCTCTTCTTTGTTCTCTCTCCCTTTCGACTCCTCCCTTGCCGCTGCTGCCACCCTCCTCGGTTGCCGGTGCATGTCTCCTCGGTTTTTTAATTATTGAGTTCTACCATATAAATTAAATAATAATAAAAATTATAATTTTAAAAATTTAAAAGATTTCAAAATAACTACTATATTATTTAGTGAAATTTAAAATATTAAATTTTTAAATATATAATCAACAATAATTTGATAAATTCATTTAAATAAAAAAAATTTACTATAAAAAAATTACAATCTGAAAATATAAAATTTTAAAATACAAATGACAAAATAATTTTATAATAATTTAATTATTTTTATTATTTTATGTGAGGAGAATTTTGTTTATTAAGGTCTAAAAAATAATATTAAAATTAGTACTATCAAAAAATATTTTAAATTTAATATTATGAAAAAAATAAAAAAAATTATATAAGGACTAATTTGATTAATTTTTAAAATTTTAGGGATAAAAATGACTTGCGTCTGGACTTTCAGGGACTATTTTTATTATAAATAACTTTTTACATGTTAACTAATACATGATATGCTAGGTGTCACTGACCTAACACGTCAACCAAATATCTTGTAATACGTGGCGTTAACCTACCACGTCATCATGCCACGTGGTACTTAATGTGATACGTCATCATCTAACTAATGGAAGGATTAATTTGACTTACATTTTATCTTTTAAGAACTAATATGACTACAAAAATCTTTTGAGAATTAATTTAAAGAATGAGTCATTTTTCAGGGACGAATTTAACTATTAACACGAAGATTAGCAACAATTATAATAATGTTAATTGTTACCTAAAAAAAGTGAATTAAACAATAATAATTGAATTAATTTCTATTTTTAATTAATAGAAATTAAATTTATTGAGTTAAAATAAGTAATTAAGAATTGATAATAAAAATTATATTCTTCTCCTATTTAAAAGAATAATATGATCCTTTTTTTTCATTGTCATTATAATATATATTTGCTATTATTTTGCTTAACATAATATTTACTTCATATAATTATTATTTATATGCAAATTTGTTTAGGTTGATCAAATTTTATTATTTTTTTTAACGTGAAAGGGATTAATGATTATTTATTTATTTTGGGAAATTATTATTCTACATTATAGTATAATAAAGAGATATTGATGTACATATTACTTAATTGATAAATGATAATATTTTTATTATTATAAATTATTTATTATTTATTTATTTATTTATTATTTATTTATTTATTTATTATTATTATTATTATTATTATTATTATTATTATTATTATTATAGAGAAGGTTGACAATAATAAACTTATTACGAAAAAGACTTTACATCAAAATAAACGAGAATAAGAATAATAAATAATTGAATTAGCAAGTATTAATAATAAATTTTATAATTTACAATTTATTATTGATAAATAGTATTTTTTATTAATTGATTTAATATAGAGAGGATTAGTCAGTATTATAATAAATTTAATTGTTATCTAAAATTAGTGAATTAAATAGCAATAATTGGAATTGAAAATTTAAAAAAATATTCAGAAATAGAAATTAAAAAATAACAAATAATTAATTAATAGTAAATAAGAGCATATTCATGTTAGAGGGAACAAAAACTATGAAGGTTCGTTACCTCACTTTTATTAGTTTGAAGAAAAATTTAATTTTAATATATTTAAAAAATTAGTATTATTGTTATTGTATTATCAAATCATTTGGTGTCCCATTCCTTTAAAATATATAGCTTGTATAATTTATTTTTAAGATTTTTTATCTTTATTCGTGTTGCGGCCCAGCCCAGCTGGCCTCTTGGCCGACCCGATCCGACCCGGAAATACGGGCAACAAAGGCACTGCTCACCCTGCCCCTACCCGGACACCTCCTGAAAGCCAGCTGTGGACAGCTAGAGCTTAGGAAAGTTTCTGGAAAGTGGGTCTGTCCTCGTAGAACCCACCTTACTGACATGGTATAAAAGGGGAGGGACCTACCCCTCCCCTAAGGTACGTGATGAGCGGATATTTTATACGCTTTTTGGGGATAATTTCATATAGTTTAGAGTATGTTTTAGTTAGTTTTTAGTCTATTTTTAGTAGTTTTTAGGAAAAATTCATATTTCTGGACTTTACTATGAGTTGTGTGTTTTTTTGTAATTTCAGGTATTTTTCTGGCTGAAATTGAAGGAGCTGAGCAAAAATCTGATTCAGGCTGAAAAAGGACTGCTGATGCTGTTGGATTCTGACCTCCCTGCACTCAAAGTGGATTTTCTGGAGCTACAGAACTCGAAATGGCATGCTTCCAATTGCGTTGGAAAGTAAACATCCAGGGCTTTTCAGCAATATATAATAGTCCATACTTTGCACAAGGATAGATGACGTAAACTGGCGTTCAACGCCAGTTCTCTGCCCAATTCTGGCGTCCAGCGCCAGAAAAGGATAAAAAACTGGAGTTGAACGCCCAAACTGGCATAAAAACTGGCGTTCAACTCCACAAATGGCCTCTGCACGTGACTCACTTAAATCTCAGCCCCAGCACACACCAAGTGGGCCCCAGAAGTGGACCTCTGCATCATCCATCATAGTCCACTCATATTTTGTAACCCTAGGCTACTAGTTTAGTATTTAAACAACTTTTAGAGACTTATTTTGTATCTCATGACATTTCAGATCTAAACTTTATATTCTCTGACGGCATGAGTCTCTAAACCCCATTGTTGGGGGTGAGGAGCTCTGCTGTGTCTCGATGAATTAATGCAAGTATTTCTGTTTTCCATTCAAACACGCTTGTTCCTATCTAAGATGTTCATTCGCGCTTAACTGTGATGAAGGTGATGATCTGTGACATTCATCACCTTCCTCAAACCACGAACGTGTGCCTGACAACCACCTCCGTTCTATATCCGATTGAATGAGTATCTCTTAGGTTCCTTAATCAGAATCTCCGTGGTATAAGCTAGAACTGATGGCGGCATTCATGAGAATCCGGAAAGTCTAAACCTTGTCTGTGGTATTCCGAGTAGGATTCAAGGATTGAATGACTGTGACGAGCTTCAAACTCCTGAAGGCTGGGCGTTAGTGACAGACGCAAAAGGATAGTAAATCCTATTCCAACCGGATCGAGAACCAACCGGTGATTAGCCGTGCTGTGACAGAGCGCGTGAGCGTAGTTTTCACTGGAAGGATGGAAGGTAGCCATTGACAACGGTGATCCACCAACACACAGCTTGCCATAGGAGGACGTGCGTGCGTGAATCAGAAGACAGAGGAAAGCAGAGATTCAGAAGACAAAGCATCTCCAAAACTCCAACATATTCTCCATTACTGCACAACAAGTAACTTTTAATTTATGCTCTACTGGTTACTCACAATTCAATTGATAAACATAGTTGACTTCCTGACTAAGATTTACAAGATAACCATAGATTGCTTCAAACCAACAATCTCCGTGGGATTCGACCCTTACTCACGTAAGGTATTACTTGGACGACCCAGTGCACTTGCTGGTTAGTGGTACGAGTTGTGAAAAGTGTGATTCACAATTCGTGCACAAAGTTTTTGGCGCCGTTGCCGGGGAATTGTTCGTGTTTGAACAACTGACGGATTATTTTGTTGCTTAGATTAGGAAAAAAATCTTTCTTTTTGGTTTAGAGTCTTTTATTATTTATCCCTTGTTAAAACACTTTAAATTTATAACTCAGTTAGTTAGAGCGTGGTGTTTATGTTCATGATAATTGGCTATCATATTTTTTAAAACCTTTTTCAAAAATAATTTTTCTATTAAATCCTGTGCCAAACTTTAAGTTTGGTGTTTTCAAAAATAATCTTTCTTAAAATAAGGTCCCATAACTCATTTGGCTAGAACATTAATTTGATTGGGTTAGAATCTTTTATACTCTTTTCAAAACATTCTTTTTCAAAAATATTTTTTTTTTATTAAATCTTGTGCCAAACTTTAAGTTTGGTGTTTTCTTGTTGATTTCCCTTTGATTTTCGAAAATTTTGTTTGGTTTTCAAAAAATTTTAAGTTTGGTGTTCTTCCTTCATGTTCTTGTGTTCTTGTGAGTCTTCAAAGTGTTCTTGAGTTTTCCTTGTGTCTTGATCTTAAAATTTTTAAGTTTGGTGTTCCTTGGTGTTTTCCCTCCAAAATTTTTGAAAAACAAGGAGCATTAGATCTAAAAATTTTAAATCTAGTACTATCTTATTGTTTTTCTCTCTCCTCACTAAATTCAAAAATATCTTTTTAAAATATCTTTTCTAACTTCCTAACTTCTTATCTTTTCAAAATTTATTTCAACTAACTAACTAACTTTTTGTTTGTTTCTTAACTTTTTCAAAACTACCTAACTAACTCTCTCTCTCCCTAATTTTCGAAAATAGCTTCCTTCTTTTTCAAAAATTTCTTCTTTTTTTTAACTAATTAATTTTTATTTTTTTTTACGAAAAAAAAAATTTCAAAATTCAAATTCTTTTTAGTTATTTTATTTTATTTAAGTATTTACTTCTTATAAAATAAAATAAATAAAAAGATAAATCAGTCCAAGTTATATCCACATATCCATCATGGACATAAGTGGAGATGGACAGTCCAGGAGGACTTTGGGGTCATATTCTAACCCCTCTACTACTTCATATGGGAGTAGCATCTGCATACCCTCCATTGGAGTTAGTAGCTTTGAGTTGAATCCTCAGCTCATTATCATGGTGCAGCAAAGTTGCCAGTATTCCGGTCTTCCACAGGAAGAACCTACAGAGTTTCTGGCACAATTTTTACAAATTGCTGACACAGTACATGATAAGGAAATAGATCAGGATGTCTACAGACTATTACTGTTTCCATTTGCTGTAAAAGATCAAGCTAAGAGGTGGTTAAATAACCAACCTAAGGCCAGCATAAGAACATAGAAATAGCTGACAGAAAAATTCCTGAATCAATATTTCCCTCCAAAAAGGATGACACAGCTAAGGCTGGACATCCAAGGCTTTAAACAAGGAGATAATGAATCTCTTTATGATGCCTGGGAGAGATACAGAGAGATGCTACGAAAATGCCCCTCTGAAATGTTTTCAGAGTGGGTTCAGTTAGACATCTTCTACTATGGGCTTGCAGAAGGAGCTCAGATGTCTTTAGATTACTCAGCTGGTGGATCTATCCATATGAGAAAGACAATTGAAGAATCTCAAGAGCTCATTGATACAGTTGCCAGGAATCAGCATCTGTATCTAAGCAGCAACCCTTCCATGAATGAAGAGGTTAAAACAGTAACTGCTGAATTCAGTACTGTAAAACAAGCTGCTGAATTCAATCAGCAATTAGATTTTCTAACAAAACAGCTAGCTGAATTCAAAGACAGGTTACAGGAGACAAGGATAGCTAACATATATATGGAAGAACAGTTTAAGCAAACAAAGCAGCAGCTATCAAAGCAAATAGCAGAAGAATGCCAAGCAGTTCAATTAAGAAGTGGGAAAACATTAAATACCCCACCTCAAGGCATCAAAAATTCAAGAAATGAGCACCCCACCAAAGATTCCCATGAGGACAGTAAGAGCCCAGGGAAAAATAATTCTGGCACTAAAACGCCAGAAAATGGGTGGAAGGCTAGCGCTGAACGCCCAGACCATGCCCAAAACTGGCGTTCAGCGCCAGAAACAAGGCAGGATTGGCGTTCAACGCCACAAATGGGGCAGAATCCAGCGTTGAACGCCCAACAGGGGCACATTTCTGGCGTTCAGGCGCCAGGAACAGACAGTGAGTTGGCGTCTAACGTCACTCCAGCTTCTGACTCTGGTATTCAATTGCCAGTGAGGGATCAGACACACACAAGTGCTGATAACAACCCCTCTAAAAAGGCTTCTTTAACCACTAAGGTTGAGGAATATAAAGCCAAGATACCTTATCCTCAAAAACTCCGGAAAGAGGAGCAGGATAAGCAATTTGCTCGCTTTGCAGATTATCTGAGGACTCTTGAAATAAAGATTCCATTTGCAGAGGCACTTGAGCAAATACCTTCTTATGCCAAGTTCATGAAAGAGATCTTGAGTCATAAAAAGGAGTGGAGAGAAACAGAAAGAGTTCTCCTCACTGAAGAATGCAGTGCAGTCATTCTGAAAAGCTTTCCTGAAAAGCTTAAAGACCCTGGGAGTTTTCTGATACCATGCATATTAGAAGGTGATTGCACCAAGACAGCTTTATGCGATCTTGGGGCAAGCATCAACCTAATACCTGCATCCACTATCAGGAAGCTTGGCTTAACTGAAGAAGTTAAACCAACCCGGATATGTCTCCAACTTGCTGATGGTTCCACTAAATACCCATCAGGCGTGATTGAGGACATGATTGTCAGAGTTGGGCCATTCGCCTTTCCCACTGACTTTGTTGTGCTGGAAATGGAGGAGCACAAGAGTGCTACTCTCATTCTAGGAAGACCTTTTCTAGCAACTGGACGATCCCTCATTGACGTCCAGCAGGGGGAAATAACCCTGAGAGTCAACGATGACGAGTTCAAGTTGAACGCTGTCAAAGCCATGCAGCATCCAGACACATCAACAGACTGCATGAAAGTTGACCTTATTGACTCTTTGGTAGAAGAGATCAACATGGCTGAGAGTCTCGAATCAGAGTTGGAAAACATCTTTAAAGATGTTCAGCCTGATTTGGAGGATTCAGGGGACATGAAAGAGCCTCTGAACTTTCTTCTGAAAGAAGAAAAACCTCCTAAACCAGAGCTCAAGCCACTGCCACCATCCTTGAAATATGCATTTCTAGGAGAAGGTGACACTTTTCCAGTGATCATAAGCTCTGCTTTAAATTCACAGGAAGAGGAAGCACTTATTCAAGTGCTAAGGACACACAAGACAGCTCTTGGGTGGTCCATAGGTGACCTTAAGGGCATAAGCCCAGCTAGATGCATGCACAAAATCCTATTGGAAGATAATGCCAAACCAGTGGTTCAACCACAGAGGCGGCTGAATCCAGCCATGAAGGAAGTGGTGCAGAAAGAGGTCACCAAATTACTAGAGGCTGGGATTATTTATCCCATTTCTGATAGCCCCTGGGTGAGCCCTGTTCAAGTCGTCCCAAAAAAGGGAGGCATGACAGTGATTCATAATGAAAAAAATGAACTGGTTCCTACAAGAACAGTTACAGGGTGGCGCATGTGTATTGACTACAAAAGACTCAATACAGCCACCAGAAAGGATCATTTTCCTTTACCATTCATAGACCAGATGCTAGAGAGACTAGCAGGTCATGATTACTACTGCTTTTTGGATGGCTACTCAGGCTATAACCAGATTGCAGTAGATCCCCAGGATCAAGAGAAAACATCATTCACATGTCCATCCGGAGTGTTTGCTTATAGAAGGATGCCCTTTGGGCTATGCAATGCACCTGCAACCTTCCAGAGATGCATGCTCTCTATTTTCTCTGACATGGTGGAAAAATTTCTGGAAGTCTTCATGGATGACTTCTCAGTATATGGAGACTCATTCAGCTCCTGTCTTGATCACCTGAAACTTGTTCTGAAAAGATGCCAAGAAACCAACCTAGTTTTAAACTGGGAAAAGTGTCACTTCATGGTGACTGAAGGAATTGTTCTTGGGCATAAAATCTCAAACAAGGGAATAGAGGTGGATCAAGCAAAAATAGAGGTAATTGAAAAATTACCACCACCTGCCAATGTTAAGGCAATCAGAAGCTTTCTGGGGCATGCAGGATTCTATAGGAGGTTTATAAAGGATTTTTCAAAAATCGCAAAACCTCTAAGCAATCTGCTAGCTGCTGACACGCCATTTGTGTTTGACACAGCATGCCTGCAGGCGTTTGAAACGCTGAAAGCTAAGCTGGTCACAGCACCAGTCATTTCTGCACCAGACTGGACATTGCCATTTGAGTTAATGTGTGATGCCAGTGATCATGCCATTGGTGCAGTATTGGGACAGAGGCATGACAAGCTTCTGCATGTCATTTATTATGCCAGTCGCGTTCTAAATGATGCCCAGAAGAATTACACAACCACAGAAAAAGAACTACTTGCAGTGGTTTACGCCATTGACAAGTTCAGATCATACTTAGTGGGATCAAAGGTGATTGTGTACACTGACCATGCTGCTCTTAAGTATCTACTCACAAAGCAGGATTCAAAACCCAGACTCATCAGATGGGTATTGCTTCTGCAAGAGTTTGATATAGAAATAAGAGACAGAAAAGGGACAGAGAACCAAGTAGCTGATCATCTGTCCCGAATAGAGCCAGTGGAAGGGACGTCCCTCCCCTTCCTTGAGATCTCTGAGACATTCCCTGATGAGCATCTATTTGCCATTCAGGAAGCACCATGGTTTGCCGATATTGCAAACTATAAAGCTGCAAGGTTCATACCCAAGGAGTACAATAGAATACAAAAAAAGAAACTAATTACTGATGCAAAGTACTACTTGTGGGATGAGCCCTATCTCTTTAAGAGATGTGCAGACGGAATTATCCGTAGGTGTGTCCCCAGAGAGGAAGCACAGAGAATCTTATGGCATTGCCATGGATCTCAATATGGAGGCCATTTCGGAGGTGAGCGAACAGCCACCAAGGTCCTCCAATGTGGCTTCTATTGGCCCACACTCTATAAAGATTCCCGAGAGTTTGTACGTAATTGTGACAGTTGCCAAAGAGCTGGTAATCTGCCTCATGGTTACGCCATGCCTCAACAAGGAATCTTGGAAATAGAGTTGTTTGACGTATGGGGAATTGACTTCATGGGACCTTTCCCACCATCATACTCAAACACTTATATTCTGGTGGCAGTTGACTATGTATCAAAATGGGTTGAGGCTATTGCCACACCCACCAATGATACTAAAACAGTGCTGAAGTTCCTCCAGAAACATATCTTTAGCAGGTTTGGTGTCCCTAGAGTGTTAATCAGTGATGGGGGCACTCACTTCTGCAATAAACATCTTTACTCTGCCATGGTTCGGTATGGAATTCGCCACAAGGTGGCCACACCATATCATCCACAAACCAACGGGCAAGCTGAAGTCTCTAACAGAGAATTAAAGAGAATCCTGGAACGGACAGTAAATACCCGTAGAAAGGATTGGGCAAGGAGCTTGGATGATGCTCTGTGGGCTTACAGAACAGCATTCAAGACCCCTATAGGGACCTCTCCATACCAACTCGTGTATGGTAAGGCATGCCACTTGCCCGTGGAACTGGAACATAAGGCCTACTGGGCAACCAGATTCCTAAACTTAGATGCCAAATTAGCAGGAGAAAAACGATTGCTCCAGCTAAATGAGCTAGAGGAATTCAGATTCACGGCTTTCGAAAATGCCAAGCTTTATAAAGAAAAATAAAAAAAATGGCATGACAGAAAGCTGTCATCTAGAATCTTTGAACCAGGACAGAAGGTCCTGTTGTTTAACTCTAGACTCAGGCTATTCCCCGGGAAACTGAAATCCCGGTGGAGGGGACCATACGTGATTACAAGTGTGTCACCATATGGTTATGTGGAGCTTCAAGATATTGATTCTGATAAGAAGTTCATTGTCAATGGACAGAGAATCAAGCATTATCTTGAAGGCAACACTGAGCAAGAATGCTCAAGGCTGCAGCTAGATTAAAAGCTCAGCAAGGTCCAGCTAAAGACAATAAAGAAGCGCTTGCTGGGAGGCAACCTAGCCATGGGGCAACAATCCTCCAAGCATTTTGCCCTATTTTTATTTGTTTATATAAAGTTCACTGACACTAAGGTAAAGAATCATTTGCATAAGTTTACAGGGTTACAGAAGGAATCTACACACAAAACAGAGATAGAGAGCTTACTGGCAAGAAAACGCCAGTGAAGGCCATTTTGGGCGTTCAGCGCCCAAAATGGGCATCCAGAGGGCGCTGAACGCCAGTAAGGATAGCTATCTGGCGTTCAACGCCAGAAAAGGGCAACAACTGGGCGTTGAACGCCCAGGAGAGCAGCATTTGGGCGTTGAACGCCCAAAACAGGCAGTGTTTGGGCGTTCAAACGCCAGGATGGTGGGGAGGAGCTCTCCTTCTACCCATCTCCTTCTTTTTCTTTTGCTTGAGGACAAGCAAAGCTCTAAGTTTGGTGTGCTTATCCGTGATCACTAAGATCATGGCCCCTAAAGGAAAACAACCCACTCCAAGAGGAGCAAGGGCGTGATTTAAAGGAACTGAAGCGCCAGAAATTCTCTCTTGAAGGACCAAGCACCTCACAGACTAGAGGAACATCCACTTCCCAAACCTCAAGGTTGTTGAGTTCTAATCTTAGCCTTAACTCTGTGATAACTGTTCTTATTTTAATTTTACCTTAGGAGTCATATAGTAGTAATTAGTATCTATTTTGATTTTATCTCCAATTAAGCTATAGTTTATTTTTCTCATCATCAGCAAACATGAATAAAGTAGTAGATCTTTTGAATAAGAAGCAATAAAATTTCGAGTTTTAATAAGAGAAATTCTAATTAGTTAAATGTGGTGGCAATGCTTTCTGTCTTCTGAATGAATGCTTGAACAGTGCATATGTCTTTTGAATTTGTTGTTTAAGACTGTTAAATATGTTGGCTCTTGAAAGAATGATGAACATGAGACATGTTATTGATGATCTGAAAAATCATAAAAATGATTCTTGAAGCAAGAAAAAGCAGCAAAGAACAAAGTTTGCAGAAAAAAAAAAAGAGAGAGAGAGAGAAAAAGCAAGCAGAAAAAGCCAATGGCCCTTAAAACCAAAAGGCAAGGGCAATTAAAAGGGATCCCAAGGCTTTGAGCATCAGTGGATAGGAGGGCCTAAAGGAATAAAATCCTGGTCTAAGCGGCTAAACCAAGCTGTCCCTAACCATGTGCTTGTGGCGTGAAGGTGTCAAGTGAAAACTTGAGACTGAGCGGTTAAAGTCAAGGTCCAAAGCAAAAAGAAGAGTGTGCTTAAGAACTCTGGACACCTCTAATTGGGGACTTTAGCAAAGCTGAGTCACAATCTGAAAAGGTTCACCCAATTATGTGTCTGTGGTATTTATGTATCCGGTGGTAATACTGGAAAACAAAGTGCTTAGGGCCACGGCCAAGACTCATAAAGAAGCTGTGTTCAAGAATCATCACACTGAACTAAGAGAATCAATAACATTATCTGAATTCTAAGTTCCTATAGATGCCAATCACTCTGAGCTTCAATGGATAAAGTGAGATGCCAAAACTGTTCAGAAGCAAAAAGCTACTAGTCCCGCTCATCTAAGTAGAATCTGAGCTTCATTCAAAAACTCTGAGATATTATTGCCTCTCAACCTATTAGTCTTCTATTTTATTTGTCTAGTTGCTTGAGGACAAGCAACAGTTTAAGTTTGGTGTTGTGATGAGCGGATATTTTATACGCTTTTTGGGGATAATTTCATATAGTTTAGAGTATGTTTTAGTTAGTTTTTAGTCTATTTTTAGTAGTTTTTAGGAAAAATTCATATTTCTGGACTTTACTATGAGTTGTGTGTTTTTCTGTAATTTCAGGTATTTTTCTGGCTGAAATTGAAGGAGCTGAGCAAAAATCTGATTCAGGCTGAAAAAGGACTGCTGATGCTGTTGGATTCTGACCTCCCTGCACTCAAAGTGGATTTTCTGGAGCTACAGAACTCGAAATGGCATGCTTCCAATTGCGTTGGAAAGTAGACATCCAGGGCTTTCCAGAAATATATAATAGTCCATACTTTGCACAAGGATAGACGACGTAAACTGGCGTTCAACGCCAGTTCTCTGCCCAATTCTGGCGTCCAGCGCCAGAAAAGGATAAAAAACTGGAGTTGAACGCCCAAACTGGCATAAAAACTGGCGTTCAACTCCACAAATGGCCTCTACACGTGACTCACTTAAATCTCAGCCCCAGCACACACCAAGTGGGCCCCAGAAGTGGACCTCTGCATCATCCATCATAGTCCACTCATATTTTGTAACCCTAGGCTACTAGTTTAGTATTTAAACAACTTTTAGAGACTTATTTTGTATCTCATGACATTTCAGATCTAAACTTTGTATTCTCTGACGGCATGAGTCTCTAAACCCCATTGTTGGGGGTGAGGAGCTCTGCTGTGTCTCGATGAATTAATGCAAGTATTTCTGTTTTCCATTCAAACACGCTTGTTCCTATCTAAGATGTTCATTCGCGCTTAACTGTGATGAAGGTGATGATCTGTGACATTCATCACCTTCCTCAAACCACGAACGTGTGCCTGACAACCACCTCCGTTCTATATCCGATTGAATGAGTATCTCTTAGGTTCCTTAATCAGAATCTCCGTGGTATAAGCTAGAATTGATGGCGGCATTCATGAGAATCCGGAAAGTCTAAACCTTTTCTGTGGTATTCCGAGTAGGATTCAAGGATTGAATGACTGTGACGAGCTTCAAACTCCTGAAGGCTGGGCGTTAGTGACAGACGCAAAAGGATAGTAAATCCTATTCCAACCGGATCGAGAACCAACCGGTGATTAGCCGTGCTGTGACAGAGCGCGTGAGCGTAGTTTTCACTGGAAGGATGGAAGGTAGCCATTGACAACGGTGATCCACCAACACACAGCTTGCCATAGGAGGACGTGCGTGCGTGAATCAGAAGACAGAGGAAAGCAGAGATTCAGAAGACAAAGCATCTCCAAAACTCCAACATATTCTCCATTACTGCACAACAAGTAACTTTTAATTTATGCTCTACTGGTTACTCACAATTCAATTGATAAACATAGTTGACTTCCTGACTAAGATTTACAAGATAACCATAGATTGCTTCAAACCAACAATCTCCGTGGGATTCGACCCTTACTCACGTAAGGTATTACTTGGACGACCCAGTGCACTTGCTGGTTAGTGGTACGAGTTGTGAAAAGTGTGATTCACAATTCGTGCACCAGTACGTCACCATATACTAAGCTCTCACATCACCTATACACGCTACTGACTTGAGCGTCGGAGTATTTTTGCAGGTGACACCCGCTCTCCACACGAAGTACTCGGGAAGTCGGCCGCTCCTTCCTCCATCTCCACAACCCGGAATCAGGCGGGAACCCACTCTAACATCCAGGGGATCTCCCCGAATCGTCCGGTACACGAGCTACCGAACATTTGGCGCCGTCTGTGGGGACCGTCAAGATGAATTTCCTAATGGGCCCTGGAGAGCCTGGCGAAGGAGCCGAACCCAGGGGGCAGCCTCTGTGACTTCCTCCCGCGAGTGCATGAGATTTCCTCTACCACAAACCGAGCCATCCTCACGCTCCCAAGAGCGACGTCCCTTCGGGAGAACAGGCAACGATAGCGCCAGGATAATGCAGGAACTGCAGCATTAGGTGCAGAACTTGGAACGTCAGCTACCAGATCACGGACGTCATCGGCAAACTCCCGAACCAAACTATTCACGATCTCCCGACAAACGGGGGAGAACTCCCCAGAGAAGTCGTTCTAGGCGTATGCCAAGCCCGCGATCTGGATCGGATAGTCTCCAAGGGGAGAATCGGGAAGCGCCAAGAAGACGGTGTGACCTCGTAATATACACCCGACCTGTAAGGAGACCAGCCGCTGAGCAGAATCGGGAGGACGATGAAGAAAGGCCGAAGAGAATACGACGCCCTGTGATCATAGGTGCAACCCCTTTCTATCATTCAATCCTCGAGGTCCGGCTACCAAAGCACTTTGATAAGTCAACGGACATGAGGTATGATGGGACCCAAGACCTACAAGAGCATCTGACGGCCTTCGAGGTCAGGATGAACTTGGAAGGGGTAGACGACGAGGTGAGATGCCGCGCCTTCCCGGTCACCCTGGCAGGACCTGCAATTCGGTGGTTCAACAACCTCCCGCAAGGTTCTGTAGTCAAATTTTCAGACATCAGCCACGCTTTCTTGGCCCAGTTCACTACCCGCATCGCAAAGGCAAAACACCCGATCAATCTGCTCGGGGTGACACAAAGATCCGGCGATCTGACCAGGAAATACTTGGATAGGTTCAACGATGAGTGCTTGGAAATTGACGGCCTAACCGACTCGGTGGCCAGTTTATGTTTGACGAATGGACTTTTGAATGAGGATTTCAGGAAGCATCTCACCACCAAGCCGGTGTGGATGATGCAAAAAATCTAGAGCATGGCTAGGGAATATATTAACGATGAAGAAGTCAGTCAAGTGGTGGCAGCCAACAAGCGGCAGCCTGCCTACAACCAACCTTGGCAGCACGGTAGCAGGGAAAGGCTAAAGGAGCACGCCAAAGATGGAGCACCGGCCAAGACATTCAAGCCGTTTCCCCAAGTCGGAAAGTTTACCAACTATACCCCCCCCCCTCACAGTCCCCATTGTAGAAGTTTATCAGCAGATAGCTGAGAAGGGAATTCTGTCGAAGCCTCGACCTCTAAAGGATAGAACCGGAGGGAACAAGAACCTCTATTGTGATTATCACAAGGGCTATGGACACAAAACACAGGATTGTTTTGACCTAAAGGACGCGCTGGAACAAGCGATCCGGGACGGAAAGCTAGCCGAATTCTCCCACCTCATCAGGGAGCCAAGAATACGAGATCGCGACCGAGATGGAGAGGACAAGAGCCGCGCGGTGAAGCAACGTCAAGAGCCCGAGGACAAGATCCTGGCTATCTCGTCATCCAGCCCTGCGCTAAACTCCAAGAGGACTCCGTCCATATCATTCGGTCCAGACGACCAATGGTTTGATGAGGTCGCGGAAAACCCTCAGATGGTCATCACGGCCAGAGTGGGAACCGGTGTAGACATCGGTGCCGACTCAAATATCATGTTTCGCAACGTGTTCAACACTTTGGGTCTTCGGGATGCCGATTTAAGGACTCACCAGCACGGTGTAGTCGGGTTGGGCGACCACTTTATCAAGCCCGATAGGATAATCTCCCTACCAGTATCCATAGGACTGGGACAGGGAAAAAGGTCGGTAATGGCAGAGTTCGTAGTTCTGCGAGACTCCACGGCCTACAACATCATCCTAGGAAGAAAGACTAGCAACGATCTCGGGGCAGTGATCATTACAAAGATGTTGATAATGAAGTTCATCACTGATGATGGATCCATGGGATCCATCAAGGGAGACTTGGAAACAGCAGTCGCGTGCAACAATGTCGGTCTCTCCTTAAGAAAGAAATCCAAAGAGGCATCGGGGGTGTTCCTCGCCAACCTGGACACCAGGGTCGACGACAAGCCTAGACCCGAGCCGGAAGGAAATTTAGAAAATTCAAGGTCGGCGACTCCGAGGAGAAGTTCACCTTCGTGAACAGAAACCTCACCTACAACTTGAAAGAACCTTTAATGGAAATTATCAGGACTAACGGTGACCTATTTGCCTGGACGCCAGCGGACATGCCAGGGATAGACCCCAGCTCATGTCACACCACCTGGCCGTGAGGAGAAGGAAAATGTCACAAGAAAGGGCAGAGGAGGTAGCCAGGCAGACGGCCAGCCTTCTTGAAGCAGGATTTATCCGGGAACTCGACTACTCGACTTGGCTGTCGAATGTAGTTCTAGTTAGGAAGCACAATGGAAAATGGAGGATGTGCGTGGATTATTCCGATCTTAACAAAGCATGTCCCAAGGACTCCTACCCCCTCCCCAACATAGATGCGCTCGTCGATGCAGCAGCGGGATATCGGTATCTGAGCTTCATGGATGCTTATTCTGTCTACAATCAGATACCGATGCACCGGCCAGACGAAGAGAAAATGGCGTTCATAACGCCAGGGGGAACATACTGCTACAAGGTAATGCCGTTCGAGCTGAAGAACGCAGGGCCACATACCAAAGGTTGATGAACAAGATATTCAGCAACCTTATAGGCAAAACGGTGGAAGTATACGTAGACGATATCCTAGTAAAGACCCACCGACCTGAGGACCTCATAAGTGATCTAGAAAATGTATTCGCCTCCCTCCGGTAACATGGCATGAGGCTCAATCTGCTTAAGTGTTCCTTTGCCATGGAAGCAGGAAAATTCTTGGGGTTTATGATAACCCAAAGAGGGGTGGAGGCCAACCCAGAAAAGTGTGAAGCAATACTCCAAATAAAGAGCCCAGGGTGCATCAAAGACATTCAGAGGTTGGCAGGAAGGCTCACCGCACTGTCCCGCTTCCTCGGGGCGTCGACTGCTAAAGCTCTACCATTCTTCAACTTGATGAGGAAGGGGATAGCATTTGAATAGACCCCGGCGTGTGAAGAAATGTTCAAGCATTTCAAGGAGATACTTGCAACACCACCTGTTCTTGGGAAACCCAAGAACGGGAAACCGCTATACCTGTACTTGGCCATAACTGATGAAGCGATGGCGGCGGTCTTACTGCGAGAAGAAGGAAAGATCCAACAATCAATCTATTTTGTGAGCAAAACACTGCAAGGAGCAGAGTTAAGATACAGCAAATTAGAGAAGCTAGCTCTTGCGCTCCTGACCTCTTCCCGCAGATTGTGACAGTACTTTCAAGGTCATTAAGTGATCGTGAGGATGGACCAGGGAATCCGCCAGGTACTCCAGAAACCCGACCTAGCGGAAAGAATGATGACTTGGGCTATTGAGCTGTCCTAGTACGACCTGCGGTATGAACCCAGGCATGTGATTAAAGCTCAGGCCATGGCTGACTTTCTGGTGGAAGTCACAAGAGACCCAATCGAGATGCCAAGTACACAGTGGAAGCTCCACGTGGACGAAGCTTCCAACCAAACATTCGGGGAAGCCGGGATAATCTTGGAAAGCCCAAAGGGAGTCGTATATCAACAGTCGATCAAGTTCAAATTCCCGGTATCAAACAATCAAGCAGAGTACAAGGCCCTTCTGGGCGGCTTAGTCCTGGCTAAGGAGGTCGGAGCCACAAGATTGGAAATATGTAGTAATTCACAGGTCGTGACTTCACAGATCAATGGAACATATCAGGCCAGAGACTCGTAACTGCAAAAATATCTGGAGAAGGTCAGAGAGTTAACTAGGCAATTTGAAGAGGTCTCGGTGTAGCACGTCCCGAAAGAGAGAAACACGCGAGCAGACCTGTTTCAAAGCTGGCAAGCACAAAGCCAGGAGCGAGAAACCGATCTCTCATCTAAGGCTTGATAAAATAACCAGCAGTTACCCTCCATTTAACAAAGGTAGATCCCTCTTGGATGAACCCGATCACCGACTTCTTGGAAAGCGGTAAGCTCCCTGAAGACAAGAAGTCGGCAAGAGCGTTGAGAAGGGAGGCGGCCAAGTATGCAATCATACAAGGCCAGTTGTTTAAGAAGGGACTTAGCCAACCCTTGCTGAAATTCCTGCATCCCGACCAAATGGACTATGTGCTTAAGGAGGTCCATGAAGGATGCTGCAGTCACCACATCGGAGGCAAAGCCTTAGCGAGGAAGCTCATCAGAGCCGGCTACTACTGGCCGTCAATGATGAAGGATTCTAAAGAATTCGTGAGAAAATGCATCAAGTTCCAGGAGAACGCCAATTTTCACAAGGCGCCAGCAACCGAACTAAGTCTATTGACGTCTTCCCGACCTTTTTCACACTGGGGAGTCGACCTCCTAGGACCCTTCCCGGTCAGTCCAGGGCAAGTCAAGTACTTGATAGTTGCCATCGACTATTATACCAAGTGGATAGAGGCCGAGCCACTAGCCAACATATCCTCGTCTAATTGTCGGAAGTTTATGTGGAGGTAAGTAGTAACTCGGTTCGGTATCCCCGAGGTCGTTATCTCCGATAACGGGACGCAGTTCATCGATAAGAAGTTTGGAGAGTTCCTCGCTTATTTGGGTATAAAGCAAAAGTTCTCATCCGTGGAACACCCTCAAACCAACGACCAAGTCGAGGCCGCGAATAAGATCATCCTGCTAGGCCTCAAAAAGCGACTTGATAAGAAGAAGGGGACATGGGCTGACGAGCTTGCTTCAGTCCTCTGGTCGTACCGCACAACTTAGCAGTCATCTACTGGGGAGACACCATTTCGCTTGACATACGGAGTGGACGTAATGATACCTGTAGAAGTCGGTGAACCGAGCCCGCGGCTTCTCTTGGGAGGAGTTGAAGAAGCTGTGTAAAAAGACCTGATAGACGAGGCTAGAAAAATGGCTCATTTGTCGGAAGCGGCGCTGAAGTAAAGAATGGCCTTGTGCTACAACGCCAAAGTGCTCAGGAGAGAATTTGAACAAAACGACCTAGTCCTGCGACGCAACGACATCGGGCTATTGACTCAGGGGGAAGGTAAGCTGGCGGCAAACTGGGAAGGACCGTATAAGGTAAAGGAAGTAATCGGCAGGGGCGCCTACAAGTTGGAAAGACTTGACGGCAAGGAAGTCTCGAGAACGTGGAACGCGGGTAACTTAAGAAGATTTTATTCTTAGACCAAGTGCTCCGAATAGGCGACCTGCCAGGCTCAGTAAGACCCAAGTTGCTTTATGATTAAATAATTTACTTTTGTCAAATACTTATTATCGCTATAGGTCTAACCAACTGCCGATTAATGTTCACTTGTGATTAAATTCACTTTTCCCCTTTATATTCCATGTTAATGAATTTCTTATGATAAGTGATAAATGCAGCGACGACACGGTAACCTAGGACTGATCACCCCGGGAACCACCCAAATTAACACCATAATAAGAGGCCATAGCAACAATAAAGCCACGACTTGGCTTCGTCAAGTTACCAACGCAACGGTAAATAAACACAAGCGACAAGCCAATACCAACAAAACGGTAACAAAATAGAACGAAAGCGCATTACCGACTAAGTGAGGAACAAACAATAATCATAAGCCGACCAAGCGGCTACCGTTTTGGCAAAGTAATTCAAAGCTACAAGGTCCAGCATGTAAAACGACAAAGTCCACAAAACCATAAAATTACAAAATTTATACAAGATTACAAAGATCACTTCTTCGGCATATCGACAATTTTACCATCCCTAATGGTCTTAAAGACCCCAATTGCCGATGTGTCGAAGTTAGGAGCCACGAGCTTCACTTGGGCTTTAAGAGCCTCTTCAGTCATCAATATGGCGCTTTTTCCCTGTTTCACGGTCTCCTTGTACTTCTTCTTAAATTCAGCAGCCTCAGTTTGAGAAGCCTTAGTGGACGAGGCGGCCTCGTCGCGTTCCTTCTCCAATGCAGCCACCCGACCCTGAGCAGCATTGAGTTGACCCTCCAAAGTCAGCTCTCGCTCGGTTAGCCGGGAAACGGCTGCATCAGAAGTCTTCAATTTCTCCTCAGCGACTTTGGCTTTCTCCTCGGCAACTTTGAGCTTCTCATCCGCGCTAGACAGCTGCTCCCAAAGTGATTCAACTTCAACTTTAAATTTATTATTGGCTTGAACAGAAGACTCAAGTTTTCTCTTAACAGACTGCGTCCCTGCCAGAGCGAATTCTGCCTTCCTCGCTATGGCAGCCCCACGAAGAAGACTTCGGTACATCCACCTCGCTTGTGAAGGAAGATCCCCACCATGGAAGAAGTCTCCGTGCCGGGGAGCAACTGGGAATTAATAAAGTTTCCGGCATCAAAGTTCCTCTCCATCACAGTGAGGGCTCCTTCGGGGCTGGAGGACGACCTCTTCCTCTTTGGATTGCTCACAATAATCACATCCTCCTCAAATTCTGGCTGAGAGGTCGAGCCCTCGCTAGCACCGACCACTTCACCTTGGGTAGGAGAGGCATGCGCTTCGGCAGCATTATGAGGCGGCACCTCGGCAGCATGGGAGGGAGGCACCGCCTGGTTCTCGTTATTTTCGGGGGGCACCTCCTGGTTGTCATTGGCCGGCTCTTCATTGCTATCGCCAGCCAGAAATGTGTTGAATAAAGCGTTAAGGCCAGTCACTTCGGCAGACATTGACACTGCAACAAACACAAAGCGTTGTTAATCATCAAATCGGGAGGATAGGTAATAATAATAATAAATGCACACACCATTTAGCAACTACTCACATATATAGTTCTTAGCCATGTCCCGATTGCCCATGAGGAGATGGAAATTGACATGGTTCTTCCCGAAAACGGCCAGCAACACATCGGCAACTCTCCTATTATCTGGGGTCATCCCCTTATAAGTTACTTTAGTAAAAGTGTTAGCTCCCGCCCCGAAGCTCCAATACATTGGGATATGGCGTTCTCCCTCCAACGTCAGCCAGAAGGGATGCCGACCTCTGACAGGGCAAACCTTGAAGTATTTGTCATTGAACCCATGATAAGAGTCCTCGAACAGACCAAAGATCCTCCTGCCTTGGGCAGATCGAAAAGACATAAAACCTTTCTTCACTTTTCCCTCTTTGGAGGGGTTCGTCAAGGTGAAGAGAAAAAGAAACACCTCGACGAAGACCGGCAACTCCAAATATTCACACACCATCTCGAAACAGCGGATAGAAGCCCAGCTGTTTGGATGCAACTGAGATGGCGCCACGTCACACCGGTTGAGTAGCGCCATTTGGAAGGGAGAGAAAGGGAGTCAAACCCCCAACTGGGTAAACATTTCCTTATAGAACCATATCCAGTTGGAAATCCGGGGGGAGTGCAAGTTGAGTTCGTATATCCGTTCGTGGGGAGCAGGGATAAAAACCTCGTAATTAAATTCTTCGTCAGTCCCGCCGCACAAGTACTCGTCTTGGCGGAACTCGGTAAGCTCCTCCACGCCCATTTGGTTAGGGGTCTCCTTTACATCAGAAGTTACCCAGGCATACCGGTCGTACGCCGCCCTTGCAGCGGGAACCCGGCCAATATGACATTGGGCCATACCTACAGTGGGGCACCACTCACAGTTAGTCTAATTTACCGGGAGGTCGGAGAAAGCCCAGAAACTACATCTTGTTTACTCTATAACTACAATCAAACAAAGAACAAATCTCCGGCCAAAGTAAATCCTAAAAGGCATCATGATGGAATGGTAACCCCCTAGCGCGCCTACTTAATGCTAAAAGCAGCATGCATACGGAAGTGAAGCAGGAAAACAAATGGCATGAACAGTGAGGTAAAACAACGAAGATTAAGATTGAGAAACAAAACTTACCAAAGGTGCTTGTGCTGATCTGGAAAGGCAAGAAGAATGAACGCAATCAACCCCAGAAATTGCAGCAGGAAATGGGAGAATGTAGAAAGCAAGTGCAGAAAGAATGTGATAATGGCAAGGGAAGGAGAAACGAAACTGAATAAGGAACTAAGAAACTGACTCAAGAAGCGCGAAAGGCAAGGGTAAAATTGTCCTTACTCGCGGGGTTTTGAAATAACCCACTATAAGCATTAATGGTCAGCGCGAAAAGCAAGGCGTCAAACGACGCACCCCTGCACCAAGGAAGCTCACGCGCATGGAAGGCGTGTCCCGAGCACGATGGACCGACGAAACGATAAAGTGCTCACATTAGAGTCAAACGCACCAACCACGGTGCTCGCGGCTATGGCTGGCGCGTTGGGGGTACTGTTGCGGCCCAGCCCAACTGGCCTCTTGGCCGACCCGACCCGACCCGGGAATACGAGCAACAAAGGCACTGCTCACCCGGCCCCTTCCCGGACACCTCCTGAAAGCCAATTGTGGACAGCTGGAGCTTAGGAAGGTTCCTGGAAAGTGGGTCTGCCCTCGTGGGACCCTCCTCACTGACATGGTATAAAAGGGGAGGGACCTACCCCTCCCCTAAGATATGTCACCATATACTAAGCTCTCACATCACCTATACACGCTACTGATTTGAGCGTCGGAGTGTTTTTGCAGGTGACACCCCTTCTCTCCACACGAAGTACTTGGGAAGTTGGCCGCTCCTTCCTCCATATCCACAACCCGGAATCAGGCGGCAACCCACTCTAATATCCAGGGGATCTCCCCAAACCGTCCAATACACGAGCTACCGAACAATTCGAGAACTAAAAAAATTATATACATATCACTGAAGTATTTTGGAACTAAATTAAAATTTTTGCACATATGAAAAAACGAACGCACATGGAAAAATAAATGCTATGATATTTTCCAATGCTTTTGAGTTATAAAATTAAATATGTTATTACCATTTGAGGAATGTTAATCTGAAGTTGAAAAAGAAGATAAATATTCTGCTGGAATAAAGTTTGTTTATCGTCATCTAATTATTTTCGTTTATTAAATGGTATTTTATCCTAACAATTTACATTTCACAACGTTATTGACTCGTCGTAAAATAAATAAAAATAAAATTAAGAAATTGATAGTTTTTGTATTATTGGATATTAAGATTGGTAACATACATTTAAATTTAGTTTCACATGATTAATAAATCAATAAAATTAAGCACATTAGAAACATAATTTTTGTAGGACTCCGAATTTTGAAAAGAAATTAATAAATTATTTATGATCCATAATAATATTTATTTAAGATAATATTTTTGGAGATTTTTATATATAAGTTGAGTAAATTCTTATTTATTATTTAGAATTTTTATAATTAAAAAATAATGAGTATTTTATATGCCTTAATTTTAACATATAAATTTTTAATCTTGTTTTATAATAAAAGAGAATTAATTTAATTATCTCTAATTTTTATTAAATTAGTATTTAACTGAAAATAATTTACAGATTAAGAATTAAAAAGTACTTTTCTAAGATAGATGCTTTATATTTAATTTAGTTTTTAATTATTATTCTATTTTTTCATTTATTTTATAAAATTATGTTATTACCTTATTTTTTATTAAAATTTCCTAATCTACCCCCAAACCCTAAACTAAGCGGCACTCCCCACCTTTCACACACAACCCTCACACTCAACAAACGAACACACACGCGTAGAAACACAAAAAAGAAAAGAATGAAAGAAAGGAAAAGAAAAGGGGAACGGGAAAGGGAGCTCGAGGAAGGAGAGGAAGAGAAGGGGGAGTTGTCCACGCCACCACCCAGCTCAACGTCGCCGCCGGTCCACCTTGGAGCAGCCGTCGAAGCAGAATCACGAGGAGTGAGGGAGACCGCGTCGGTTCACTGTGGAGCCAGCGCCGCTGTCGTCCTCATCGCGGACCTCCACCGTCGCGTGTTGCCGCCGTCACCACCAAGCTCGCCTTCATCGCCATTGTTGCCAAGAAAGAGAAGGACGCGCAACATTCAAGAGGGAAGAGCTGGAGGAGGGGAAGAACGGCGCTGTTTTGCTGTTCCCCATCGCAGCTGAAACTCACCGCCGCTGTGGCTACCCGTGCCGCCGTCTGAGTCGCGGGGAAGGAGAAAGAGTTGGGTTTAGCCATGCCTTGCCTTTGCTACCGGAGACTGCCGCTGGATCCTCTGTCTTGGTAAGTGTTATCGTCTCTAAGACCTTTGAAATCGGCTTTTCTGTCATAACCTGTTAGAGTTACTGAGATGATGGTAACATAGGGTCGAATTGTGGTTCGTGCATGCCGAGTTCAGTAGTCGTGCATGCGACATCAAGCTGCCGCGTCGTCAACGGAGTCGCCGCCATTCTGTTTTATCGGATATTCGTAGGTTCAGTAAGCTATTCCCTGTTCCGATTTCTTTTAGTCGCTATTGTGTGATATGTTTCTAAGGTCCTTGCAACGTTAATGCTTTAGGTTTGAGTTCGGTTCTTACGTGTCGTGATTAAAGAAGTTGTGGTTGCGGCTGCCTAAGAGGGAAGGTTTCCTTGACGCATTTGGTTTTCGGATCTCAGCTTGTCGAGGCAGGGTGTTTTTCTAAAAAACTTATTTTATATTTTAGAATTGTTATAAATGGATATGGATGTGATAAATACAATTTCTGGTGATTATGTAAGTCTTATGTATTGTCGGGCTGTTTTGGGATGAATATGACTATTGTTTGATTGGATTATTGTTTGGTTTTGTTAAATTATTTCTTTAAAGTTTAGGGAAATGAGTTTGGTTCGTTAAAAATGATTTGATTTTGAATTGATTTCCTTGAGATACGAAAATGACATGAATTTTTGGAATTAGCTTGATTTTAAACTGATTTGGTTTTGAACCATTGGAAAGGGTTGTGGAATAGTTTAGTTGGGACCCGGAAAGGGTGGCAAATCCAAGTTTTAGGGGAGATGATACCGAAATTCCTATAAAATCCGAGATTTTATTGAAATGTTATTTGGAAAATTATGATTTTAAGATTTTTACTATTTTACTTGAATTATTCAAGAAAGTGATAAACCATGTTTTGAAATGAATTATTGAAATGAAAATTATAATTAATCCTATTTTCTTGAGAAAAATATTATATCTCTTTTGGGAGCAAGTCATTTCGAAGAAACTTATGTCTTAAGGCTATTTTAAATGTGAAAAGAGTTTATGTTTTTGAATTTGACTTGAGGATTTCAATTGGAGGAGTATTAGTGGATTTAAAAGAAATTGAATTTTGATTAAGTAATTCTATTTGTGATGTTTTGGAAGAAGTCAGAGAATTGGTCTTAAAAGTGAACTTGAAGGTGATTTCGATTTGAATGGGCTAGTTTTGTTCTAAGTGATTCGGCTTTGAAAATTATTTAGGGTTTCTGATTTCTGTGATTTGATTTTGATTTAAATTAGGAAAACAATGATTTTTAAGGATCTTTAATGAATTTAAGAAATTAAAATTTGGTAGATTCTCCCTCAAAATCTTGAGACTTTGTGGTGGTAATTAATTAATAATTCCTAATTTAAAGTGGTTAAGCAGATGGTTTAAGAATGAAATGATTTTGAGGTTGCTTTGGGAAAATTAGATGGTGTGGAAAAGAATGCTATAAAGAGAAAGGGCTTTGGTTTCAAGGTAAAGTGATTTGAGGAGAAAATGATATATGGCATAAATGAATGTATGTTTGAGATATTTGGGTAGTAGTAAGGATGGTGGTTCGTCCCGCTTGCTCCAGGTCATTGTTTGAGATACCTGGGTACTAGCAAGGGTGGTGTTCATGCCGCTTGCTCCAGGTCAGTAATTGTGACGCCTGGGTAGTAGCAAGGGTTGTGGTTCGTCCCACTTGCTCCAGGTTGAGCTATTAAACACCCGCCTGGGTAGTAGCCGTAATAGTGGTTATTCCACTGGCTCTGGGTTAAGCAGGTAGTAGTAAGGGGGTTGTAGCTCAAATTCACTTGCTCTGCATGGGTGTTTCAGTCCATGGTTAGCTACCAGGACGTGTCGGGTTGGCTATATAACCGACAGATGATATCATCAGCCATAGGACAGGCATTCATCATATGCATCTGTGGCATTATTTGGGTGTGTATATTGTAATTGGTTTGCTTATGTAATTATTTATGTTTAATTGCTAATTGCTCTACTTAATGTAACTGCTTGATTGTGTTTGAACCAAGATTCTGAGAACCGAACTGATCATCAAACCGTTTTAGTTACTGGTTTAATGGTCCAACCGGTTCAATTGTAGTTCAACCGAAAAAATCATTTTAGAATAGAATAATAAACAAATTACAAATAAACATCCTAAAATATAATTATAATCTAATATAAATCTTAAAATATCTTCTAAATTTAAAATTATACATGAAATGTCATTAACCAAAACCATGTGATCTTATCAAAATACAAACTCAGAATTAAATAATAACAAGTGAAATTAAGATAGTGCTTGGTTGAATGTTCTAATATAATCTTATGGCATTTAAAATATGAATGTTGTCGTACAGTAGGACTTACATTCAAACTGATATGCTACACACACCTATAGTATCATACTTCTCTTGTATCCATAGTTAGTTAGTTGTTGGCTATGCCATAGCTTCTTGGGAAAGGGATAACATCCCCAACATTGGTAAGACCAGCTAGGAAGAGGAACATAAGGTCGAACCGCAGAGTGAAACCAGAGTTCTTCGCAATTCCATTTCGCTGAAGATCAAGGAACCATTCGTACTTCTCTCGCGGCAAGATTCTGACATACAAATGCAGAAAAACAGAAAGAAAAAAAATATTTCTTATTCAACAAGAAAACAAGCAAATTCTTCAATAGAACTAATACAAACTGCACCTGTAAAGAAACAACTAATTTATCATGAGTTTGGTTTTGTGTACAATAGTACAAAAACTCAAAGAACCAGAAGACTTTGAGATACTGAAATTGAAACCAAAATTTCAGTATACTTCTTACAGTTGCGCCAACAAACACATTCAAAATGATCCGAAATTTATATAAATTTGTTACAAATAAACCTATAAGGAACCTAAAGAAAGATAACAAATTTGTACAAGAAGATCCTTACCAAACTAAAAGTCCGATAATTAACAAGTAAATGATCCCAAAATTACACTCAAGATGAACTATCAGAACCTAATGTAGCATAAATCACAATCCAGTTCAAAACAGATCCAATCACAAGAAATACACACTTCAAACAGGTCACCAACAATTCTACACAAAAAATTCACATGAATAGTTTGAACTTAATAGGATCAGATCAGATCTAATTTGATCTCAAATCAAACTACAGACAAAACAAATGCAAAGTTTTGACTCAAAACCAGAATTTATAATCGGGAAAATACTATCAAAGAAAATATATGGAAGCAAATGAACAGAGCATAAAAATTAAAAAACAGCAACAAATAATCACCTTAAATCCTAAAATCAATAAATCTATCAACAAAAATTCAAAAACAACATATTCAAAAATTAAAAAACACTAAAATAGCAGCCTGGAAGGTTCAAAAAGTTAAAAAACACAGAACAAATTTTATACCTAGGGTTAGAAGCTGGAAGCCTGGAAAAAAGCAGAGCTGGCGGGGACAGTGGCTGGCAAGAGGCAAGATAGTGGCTGACGGGGTGGAAGTGTGGAACAGAGCTGGCGCCGGCGGGAAGTATCTGCGCGACGGAAAGTGGCGCTGGCGGTGGTTTGAACCTTCTTACTTGTGTTTATGACTGAAAATTGGTTGGATTGTAGTGAATTGGTTGTTGATTGAGTTGCTTGGGCCTAGAGCCGTGGTTGATTATGAGATGGGCCGAAGGCCCTGTGGTTTGTGTTTTTGGTTTAGAAAAGTATGAAAAATTAAATTGGTTTAGCATAGACTTAATGAACCTATGCTTGGAACAGCCTGGTTATTCATACTATTTAGGAAAAACTTTTAAAAGGGTTTAAGACTTTTTTGAAGAATTAACAACTTCCTCTTTTAAAAAGAATTTCGGATTTTAAATATTAAATCTTTGGTTTTGAAAAGATACATAAAGCGGCTATTAATCATGGTACTTTAGAAACAACTTTATTTTCACGTATCCTGTTATAATAATTCCCTAACCCCATAGTGAGAACCAGCGAGGATGATGTTCTCACTCCCCTACAGGTCTTTTCTATTTCAAGTCATGGACAACGAAGTTCGGGAGAGCTTATTACTTTTCGGTTTATCCTATATTTTGTATTGTTTTAGTATTTATTTTTTCCTCGTTTTTAATTTTACAAGTTTTGTAAAAGGGATAGGAAATTGATATGAAACGCTTGTAAATTAATAATATATATATATATATATATATATATATATATATATATATATATATATATTCTTGTGAGTATTATAATTTGTAATGTAATTATGGATGTAAGTATTAAGAAATACGGTTTAAGTTTTAAATAGGCTTATATTTTAGTATTAAATATTTTAAGAGTCGTCTTAATACCCAAGATATCAGAGTGACGCAGCTGGAAGCGTGACATTTTGATAGTTAGGGTATTACAATTTTAACAGTAAAAATACTTAACATGTGACTTGTAAAGAATTAAAATAAATTAATGTATAAAAATTAAAATAATAAAATTCATAATAAAAAATTAAAAAAGCTTAAATAAATAAAAAAAATAAATAGAAGAAATAGACTACAATAAAATGAATTGAGTATGAGAGTTTTTTTTTTTTTATAAATTTTATATCACATCTGTTTCAATGATAATAAATAAAAATACGTCAATTTGATATTCGAGAGAAAATAATGAGATACAATCATAACCAATTCTAAAATAAAAGTTTAAATTAGACATAATACCATTGCGCAACACAAATTGAAAGTAATTCTACACTATAATACATACACGACACAACACAGGTAAATGAACCAAGTTCAAACACGGAACTTTTTTTATTTATCATACGTGATAACACCATGCATGCTCCATGAATACTTTATGGCTAACATATTATATATAGCTTCGAGTGATGAACACTCAATTAACGAAATTTGGAGGGTCTGGTAGTTTGTGTCTACAATAGTTGTCTTTTTGTGACGGTGCCTCATAGAAAGAAAAAAACTGTTATAAAAATTACATAATGAAAGTGTAATTGGTAAAAAAATGGGATTCTCTTTTAATTGGTAAAAAAATAGGATTTTCTTTTAGTATATATAGCCTTCTATAGTAGTAAAATAAAAATAGAAAGAATAAAATTTTATATTTTTATTTTAGGAATAGAGTTTGATATTTATCCTAATAAAATTAAATAAATAATTAATTATAATTAATGTATTTAAATAAAACAAATTAAATAAAAATACTTTTAAGAATTAATTAAATTAACTAATTAATACAAATAATTAGTATAATTAATTTGATTTGATTTGATTTATTAAATTTAGAAAAATAAATAAAAAAATAGTTTATTAAATAGAAAGAATAAAATTTTGTATTTTTATTTTAGGAATAGAATTTGATATTTATCCTAATAAAATTAAATAAATAATTAATTATAATTAATGTATTTAAATAAATAAAACAAATTAAATAAAAATACTTTTAAGAATTAATTAAATTAACTAGTTAATACAAATAATTAGTATAATTAATTTGATTTGATTTGATTTATTGAATTCAGAAAAATAAATAAATAAATAGTTTATTCAATTAATTAGTTAATATAATTAATTTATTATAATTGATGTGATTTAATGAATTAAAAATAAATAAAAATACTCTCTTAAGCAATGATTTTTTAAATTAAATTAATTTGTATTTATCATATTTAATTAAAAATAATAAATTATTTATTTTATTATATATCTTATAAATTATAAATTAGTAAATTAAAATAATTGATATAATAAATTAAAATTATTGATCCACATAAATTATAATAAATTATGTGATATTTAAATATTTAATTAATTAATTAGTTGATATAATTAATTTATGATAATAAATTATATTTAATGAGTTAAAAAAATAAATTAAAAAATACCCTTAAAAATATGTCATGTTAATTTTATTATTAAGAGGAAGTATAGAGAGTTAATGTAGTACATGTACAATGTGTACAATGGAGTTTAAAGACATTCGATTCAGTAAAATATATTAGATGTTTATTATTTTTGGGACTTGAATGATTATTTTGGATAGTATGGATGTATTATGTTTAAGAAATTAGTAGTATTTTATTTTAGATGTTAATTTTTTAACTCATATTATATTAAGTCAAATAAACAGTCCAGTACACATTGTAAAATACTCAATTACATCCCTAGCGGGAATCTGATATTAAGTAAGAAACTCAATTTTTAATTTTTATATAATAAAATGGACGGATAGAATAGACTAGGCACACCGTGAGTAACAGAGAGTTTTAGCCGCCAATTACATCTTTTATTTGTAACTTAATTAGATGACTAGTAATATACTAATAGGGGATTTACCTTAGCTTAAGCAACGATGGTTCATGGTTGGTTTGGTGAGCATACATAATTGAATGTGATCCTAGGCCTAAGAGTGCATTAATTAAACCGGGTTTCTGAGAGACAGAGAGCGGTTCCTGCTGCTGAATAGACTGGAGCAGTGGCCTGAACCCGCCGGCGAAGCGATCCCGTTACCGCACTTTGCCACTGTCCTCAAGCTCTCAATGAGCGCCTCCGTCAGCGAGCCCTGTGACAGAATCTCCGACAGCTGCTCCGGGCTTATCACCAAGTTCACCTTCCACACTCCGGCGCTGTAATTATTATTATGCCTTGGAGAGGATCCCTCTTCTGCTTGCGACCACATGTTAGCGTTGCAAGTGAAAATCCGGTAAGGTGTTGAGGTGGAGTTAGAGAGTTGTCTGGTTATCATGCTCGCTCTTGAAGTTGAATAATAATAATAAGGGTTGAGAGGGAGGAGGTAGTAGAGTTGGCCGGCATGAAGCTCTTGTTTGCGGAGAAGGGGCTCCGATGAGAAGGGGCTTGCGAATATGGCGTGACCGGGGAACCCGTTGGTAATGGAATGAACGGTTATTGGGGTGCAGAGCTCCATGATGCCTCCATTGGAGGTCACCACCTTCACCATCTGCTTGTTATCCATTAAGACTCCGCCATGACTAGTGGCGGTGATGATCCCTTTTAAGGCGCAGTTACCCATATTATATTCTCTTCTACTATAGAACTAGTTCAATTCGATTTGCTCCTTGTATTGTTTCTTATGTATATATATATTAATTAATAAGTGCTGCCTGCTGACTGACACAAAAAGCAAACAAAGCATTATTAGATCCCTTTTTTCATATTCTTTGTTTGGAATCTTTGGGGTAATGTAGGAAAGAAAGTAATAATAAGTATTTAATCGGCGGCCAGCACAGGTTAATTCGTGAATTATTTTAGGATTTTGATAAGTAGAGAATGATTTTTGTAAACAACGTGAATAATAGGTTTTAAAATTAGTTCAATAAACTTAAAAACATACTACATCTTAATTATTTATCTAAATTTTAATATTAGATAACTATTTATATACATAATGAATTAAATATCTAATATATTTATTATTTATATTATTTAATATTTTTATTATCTATCTCTTATTTTCTATTATTTATCATACAAAGGCTGTCCTAAAAGAAGCCAACGATCCAATGCGGAAGCTCCTTAATAAGAAGTGTTTTATTCAGTTTTTAGAAAAAAAATATTTTTTTTTTAATTTTTTAAATAGTTAATATTAAATATTTAAATTAATTAAATAATAATAAATTTTTAAAAATAAAAAACATAATTAATTAAAAAATTAAAATAATATATTATTAAATTTAAAAACAGATCAAAAGATTAAATTTTAAAAAATAATTAGTATCCTTGTTATTAAGAATGATAGTCAATGAAACTATATTCATAAAAAAGAGAACACCAACAGGGCCGGTCTCGTGAGTAGCGATATATTTTTATGAGAATTTTATAAAGAAAAGGTTTTTGCATGAGAAAGGTTAGACAGATTATCAGAATTTATTATCTTTTAGTTATTATTTGTTATTAATTCAATTTTTTTAGTAAGTTTTTTTAGTCTAAAAATTTAACTATATTTTTTTATATTTTAAATATTGATAACTAATTGATGATAAAAAATAATAAATTTTGATCATTTTTTAATATTTTTTTTATGTAGTATAAAGAGGAATATATCTACGATAAAAAAATTAATATTTAAATTAATCTTTAAACTTATATTAGCATTTTAATTTTATCTCAAAAATTTTAATTTACTCAATTTCATTTTTTAACTTGTTATTCGTAAGTCAATGAGTTTTTTACTTTATTTTTATCATAGAACTATTAATGACGTACTCAAATAAATTGATGACTATTACATTGAGGACTACTACATTAAGCTTTTAAAGACTATTTGATGTGATAACTAATATTTTTTATTTTAATTATTTGTTCCTTAAGAAATTTTTAAAATTTTTAAGTAAAATTACTATTTGAATTTTAAACGCTTCATAAGAAAAAAATTAAAATAAAAAAGTTTTAATTATCACATTAAATAGTTATTAAGAAGTTCAGCGTGACCGCCACCAATTTATTTCAGCATTCTATTAACGGTTCTGTGATGAAATCAAAGTTAAAGACTAACTTGAATGGAAAAATCTAGGGGCCAGCAACTTCTTCAAATTCTAGCCAGCATGTAACTAGCAAGAAAAAGTGAGCCATTGAATGAAATTTCACACCAATCTCACACCATTAAAATAATTATTGATGGCTATTTGATGGCTACAAATACCAAAAGTTACTGGCCCCTAACACTCCTCAAAAATAAAATGATACATTCTTTTAAATAGATAAATATCTCACTATCTATCAACACAATACTTATTTCTTCGCCATTTATCTATTCAGCATACAGCATGCTCTAATCTTTTTTTACATAAAGCAAGCTGCCATGTGTATGTGTACTCCAGCAATAACTAGCTCTCTCTCTATATATACCTATATACATGTGAAATAATAAGTAGCTATTATGAAGGAAGAAGGATTCATGATGGCCAATATAACAATCAATGGCATAATAATGTTAATCGAGAATTCTTGCATGCAGGATTTGCAATTAAAAGCCAAAGTGCAAAACCTCACGGGTTAATTTGCCTTTAATCATCATTTTTAAACTTTACATGTCATGTGACGGATCCGCTTGTCTGGATCTTTGACAGATATATAATCTTTCTTTCCTTAATAATTTTTTTCTCTCGCTTATGGTTGCTTGCTCATGATTAACTCAAAAGTTACCCTTAAGTTTTTGTGGATTTTTTTCCGTGTACTAATAATTTCTATGGTAAATTAGAAGTCAAGGTTCTATGGTGTTGTCACAGTTTAGGTGCAACTTACGTTGGGTGAAATTTTTTTTTTCCACAAAGAGGATTCTTACAATAAATTTAATTTTTTTTTAGTGTCTAAATAAAAGAGAAAATCAAAACAAATACTTATCTTAAATTAGAATTGATGATTTGTTAGAGAACATCACTAGACTCATCAAATCAATTTTACAAATAGGTTACTTCTTGCTCTATATCTAGCCTTATAATTTGTCGCTTTATTTGTTTCTTTAGCTATTTAATCAATTTGAACATATTAAAATCTTGATAAAATCTCTTGAATTTTGTGAACTAAATCAACAACTTAAGATGTGTACCCACCACTAGAGTTATGTAAAAGGTACAAAACATCTAAACAATTCGTTTCATAGACAATGTCTCTCAATCCACAGTCTTAGACTAAGACAAGTCCCTCTAGACTGCAAAAAACTCACATCTGGTGATAGACCAGAGAAGAGAACTACTAGAACAGTCTGAGATCCAACCCATTAGAGTCTTTAATAATACAGCCAAAACCAACCAAACTCAAATTAGGGAATAAAGTTGCATCACAATTAACTTTAAAGTTTTTACTTACTGGGAGTTTCTAATACTAGTGATTCTTGAAGGTGCTGAAGGAAGAACACCGGTGCATAAAAAGTCTCAAGTCCATGACAGTGCTTCTAATAAGGGCAACCACCTTGTGATCCATCCAAAGATTTCTAACATTGAGAACATCATTACACATATATCTCCATAATCACTAGACTCCGACCCCAAAAAGAACCTCATTACTAAGTACGCCCTTTCTAAACCAAGTCTCAATGGAGGTGCCTTCAAACGAGCCAATAAAGCAAGGGTCTAACATTTGCCAAAGACTCTAAAATTTAACACAGTCCTGCAGGCAATATTCAATTATCTTCTGAGTCGCATTGCATCTCTGGCACAAATCCGAACAAGTTAGATGCCGCCTAAATCGGAAAGCCTCTGTCGGGAGAGCGTTATAAAGCTCAAGCCACATAGTGAATTTGATCTTTTTCAAAAGATTTAAATGCCAAAGCCAACTCCAATCACTATTTTCTTTCCAATTCACTTTATGCTTCAACAACTAACTGTAACCTTCTCTTGCATTGTACCCTTCTGCCCTTGCAGGCCACTAAGATCTGGCGAATTTGGGTAAGGAAGGCCACAAATGAATTGCTTAACTGCAAGAGAAATTTTCGTAGCAAGCGTATCTACCACCCAAGATCCATCACGCCACAAATCAGTCACTACGAATTTCGACTCAGATATGTGAATATAGGGAACAAGATCACAAAGTCTTCTAAATGGGGTCCATTTATCATACCACATAGATTGCTGCACATACATCCCCTACATTCTACCTAAACCCATCTTTAAGAGCTTCATATGTTTTAAGAATGTTCTTCCAAGTGGCTGATGTATTCTGTCCATGACTACCACCAAAATCATTTATATTTTTGCATCACAATTTGCACCCATAGATTGTTTATATTGTTAAAACAATCCCAAACCAACTTGTCAAGAAGCACCAGATTAGCACAGTATGTATCTCTTACACACAAACTACCCGCCTTTTTGGGAGTAATAGTTACTTCCTACTTAACCATTGGTAACCCTCTCCCATTATTATGGCCTTTCCATAACAACTATCGCATCAGTGAATCATTTTTTTCACATGCACACTTAACCAAATAAAGTCTTCCTGCCTTATTCCGCAGACACCCCTTCCAATTAGCAAGCTTGTTCTGAATTTTCTCAATGACTTTTTGAGTCGTCCTCCTAGAAGACCTTTCATGCCCAATATTAGCCCCTAGGTACCTTCCCAAGTACGGACAAAAATGAATACTAGAGACTCCTGAGAGCATCTCCTTCCTTCTCACAGAAAGATTCTTTGAATAGTGAGCCCTAGACTTAATAAGATTCACTTGCAGGCCTAATGCTTTGGAGAATAAGTCCATGCACTTCATAACTTCCTCTACCTGAGCTTTTGTAGCTTTACAGAAAAGCAGTAGATCATCAGCAAACATCAATGGGATATTTTTGGGCCATGTCTAAAAACTAACACCAGTATCTACGAACATTGAGAAACCCGATGGGCAATAAAACAAGCAAAACACTCCATACAAAGCACAAAGAGATAAGGGAACATGGGAACCCCTTGTCTCAAACCCCTCTAGGGATTAAAACTTTGGAGTTTCTCATCATTCCATAAAATAGACAAAGAAAATTATGTCATACAAGCCATAATAAGATGAATAGTAGCTGTCGGAAAGCCAAACCGGACCAAAGCTTCAAAAAATCTTTAGTCCACTCTATCATATGCCTTCTCCAAATCAATCTTAAAGGCCATTGTTCCTTTCCTAGACTTAGTGTTCTTCATGAAACTCATAAATTTCTCTGTAATCATGATGTTCTCCATAATACCTCTTCCCGGGATAAAACCACCCTAAAGCAGACCAATGATTTCAGAAAGAAAGGATCTAACCTTGTTCACCAGCACTTTTGTAATGATTTTGTAAAGAACATTACATAAACTGATGGGACAAAAATCTCTTAAGGAAGTAAGAGCTTCAACTTTATGAATCAAAATAATGTATGTCTCAAAAATTGCAGCATTTAGATTCTCTCTCTTAAAGGCTCTCTTGACTAAACCTCGCACATCATAGCTCAGAGAGTTCCAAAATTTTTTATAAAACAGGGCATGAAAACCATTTGGTCCCGGAGTTTTGAAAGAATTCATGGTCATTACAGCCCTTTTTACCTCTTCAAACGCCATCGATTCAACTAACTTTTGATAGGCCTCATTACTAAAGGAATGACTGGAAAATTCTCCCATAGCATTTAGATCAATATTCTCTCTTGTCGAAAAGAGCTTTTGGAAGAAGGAGTTTGTTTCTTTCTCTAGCTCCTACGGCTCAGTAGCCCAAGTTTCATCTTCAAGAAATAGTCCATGAATCTTGTTTCGCTTTCGCCTGATGATCGTTTGCAAGTGAAAAAACTTAGTGCTCCTGTCACCATACCGAACCCACTGCTCTCTCGATTTCTGATATCACATAAGCTCTTCTTGGAGAAGGATAGTATTTGGCTCATCATGAATACCTTATTCTTTCACCCTCAACCTTGGATCCTCCATACCCTCAAGAAAAATCTGAACATCATTCAATTACCTCTCCAACTCCTTCTTTTTAACAAACACATTACCAAAGATTTTCTTATTGAAAATAAGAACATCCTTCTGCACCTCGATCAAACTTCTAACCACATCAGGGACCCCTTTTGAAATCAAATTCAAAAAAATGCTTGATAACAAAGCAAAGTAAGTTGATCAGTTAATTAAATAGAAATAATAAAATAATAAATCGGAGTTAGTACTCTAGTTTGTACCATCCAAACAATTCAATTGTTTAACGTACTCCCTCCATTGCAATGGTTGAATTTTTCAACTTCAACCAAATGATTCAAAAAATTAATAGAATTAAATTATTCCAAGCTGCACAAATAACATTGCTAAAAATGGATGAGTCATCCAGGCAGCTTGGAATCTAAATGGTCTCGAACCTCTCTTGGCTTTCACAGCCGATGTACATTTGGCAAGCAAAGGACAGTAATCAGAATGAAGACGCCCCAAAATCTCATTATAAGACTCAGAAAACAACATGTGCCACTCCTGATTAACAATAGCTCTATCCAACTTTTTCACAACCTGCAAACCCCCTCTAACCTTCCTGTACCAAGTAAAACTTCTTCCAATAACCCCCATATCAAACAAAAATAGTTTGCCAGAGTCTCTGCAAAAATCTCCGTCCTAGCCTAACTGAAAGCACCCCCTCTAACCTCACTTTACATCAAAATCTCATTAAAGTTTCCAAACACAATTCAGGGACCCTGAATTATATTGGAAATCCTGATCAAATCATTCCATAGACCCATTCACTTATGAACATGTGGATTAGCATATATAGCACTACAATAACTAGAACCACTGTCCATAGAGATTTCAAAACTAATACATTAGTCAGCTATATCTACCATTTTGATAGTCAGCATAGAATTAGAGCACAGCACTCAGATTCTCCTACTATGACCTCTAGCTTCCACAATCCCAATATCATGATAACTAAGTTTACTCCAAAAGAGTTTCATTTGTTCAAAAGGCACATGAGTTTCATAAAGAATAAAAAAAAGTTTGACTAAATTTATGAACTAACTCTTTGCAATGCACTTGGACCATTTTGTTAGAAGCCCCTCTAGTATTCCAAGATAAGAAATTTGTATCTAAACGATCCATAAAAATAAATGGGCATAAATGGAACCAACCTCACAGTGGACCCTTAGTGAACCGATGAAAGACCAGCAACCTCCCGTGTTCCTTACCTTCTCGGCACAAATAGCTGCTTAGGAATGCTCCCTACTATAACGGAAGCCACTGTCGGCATGTTACCCTGTTGCTGTTGTTTCGCCGCGTCGTCACTGTTCTGGTGTGTCGACGAGTTTTGCAGCGATGCTAGTCTGTGTCTCTTGTGGCCATTCTTGAGCGGGGAGTAGTCAAAGACCCAGCTACAGATACGCCGTTGAGCTTCCCCCTTGACTTTGATGAAGTTTGGTGAGAAGAAGAAAGCAACCCGCAACTCAATCCAGTCTTCTCGCAACTGGTGTCCAAAAAGGGGGGTGTCAAGTCTTTAGCCACCGCTTGGGCCTTAGTTTTCTAGCCAAATTTTTCTCTACCCCTTCTAACAATTTTAGTCTAGCTCCCTTCTCTGTCCAACAGCTTCTTCACATTTACCTTTTCATGCAATGTAGTTACCTGCATTTTCTTCGCAGAATCCACTACTACCACGGCATCAAGGATGCAATTCCAAATTAAAAAGTCTACTGATTCTGATTCACCGGATGGCTCTCATGAACAACTGGTCCTTCCTGTACATCTACAGCCACCAAAGGAACCATGTGTGTGCTACATTCCCCTGCTATATTCCCGAAACAGTTACACTTCTTACATATCAATGGCATACATTCATACTCCACATTATATTCAACGTCGTCAACAACCACTCGCCGAACAACTGGCAACCCCAAATTCACTTGTATACAAGCCCTAGCAAACTTTCCCTCTCTGTCGACTTGGTTGCGATATCCTCTCCTTGACAGGTTTGCCTATAGCCAAGTAATCCGCATCATGGCCTTTTCATGATAATACCATATGCTCAACCCTACAATCCGTATCCAAACCATTGTGTCCCCAAACGATGCCTCACATAGTTTAAAATTCGAAGTCCATAGCTTGATCGCAATGTAATGCCCTAACGTCATCCATGGACCCTCTAATAATACCTTCTCCTTATCCTTCTTGATATTAAATTTGACTAAAAAGTAATTAAAACCAACATCTAAGACTTCACAGCCTCCTTTAAGCACCTTTAAGTTTATGCACCAAAGCCATATATCTGAAATGCTTTTCAAGAACTTTAATCATGATGGCCTCTTTGTAGGATTCAGATAGAGTGTTTCTAGCCTCCTCATAAAACCTAATCTTTGGAGGCGTTAGGCTACCTTGTTTCTCCGTGATAACCGCCATTGAATCTTCATCTAAGGCATCAACCCTAGTGAGCCCCAAGGATTTAGAGGAACCGACCACCTTATCACGGAATAAAATTTTTGAAGCCACTCTAAAACTACCTTGTTAAAAATCCTCCTTATCACCTGATGCAACCCTCTCCGCACTCTCTCCCTTAATCTTCTTGATCAGGAAATTCTCACCATATTTTGCCTTCGGACACTGATGAGCGGATAATTTATACGCTTTTTGGCATTGTTTTTAGTATGTTTTTAGTAGAATCTAGTTACTTTTAGGGATGTTTTCATTAGTTTTTATGTTAAATTCACATTTCTGGACTTTACTATGAGTTTGTATATTTTTCTGTGATTTCAGGTATTTTCTAGCTGAAATTGAGGGACTTGAGCAAAAATCAGATTCAGAGGTTGAAGAAGGACTGCTGATGCTGTTGGATTCTGACCTCCCTGCACTCAAAATGGATTTTCTGGAGCTACAGAACTCAAAATGGCACGCTTCCAATTGCGTTGAAAAGTAGACATCCAGGGCTTTCCAGCAATATATAATAGTCCATACTTTGCCCAAGTTTAGATGATGCAAACTGGCGTTCAACGCCAGCTCTCTGCCCAATTCTGGCGTCCAGCGCCAGAAACAAGTTGCAAAGTGGAATTCAACGCCCAAAATGGCACAAAAGCTGGCGTTCAACTCCAAGAATGACCTCTCCATGTGTAGACTTCAAACTCAGCCCAAGCACACACCAAGTGGACCCCGGAAGTGGATTTATGCATTAATTACTTACTTCTGTAAATCCTAGTGACTAGTTTATTATAAATAGAACTTTTTATCATTGTCTTAGGAGTCTTGGTTACTCCGGTTCCCCTCTGGGGCCGAGACCAATGAACTCCATTATCACTTATGTATTTTCAAACGGTAGAGTTTCTACACTCCATAGATTAAGGTGTGGAGCTCTGCTGTTCCTCAAAGATTAATGCAAAGTACTACTATTTTTCTATTCAATTCAACTTATTCCGCTTCTAAGATATTCATTCGCTCTTCAACCTGAATGTGATAAACGTGACAATCATCATCATTCCCTATGAACGCGTGCTTGACAACCACTTCCGTTCTACCTTCGACTGAATGAGTATCTCTTAGATCTCTTAATCAGAATCTTCGTGGTATAAGCTAGATTGATGGCGGCATTCATGAGAGTCCGGAAAGTCTAAACCTTGTCCGTGGTATTCCGAGTAGGACTCTGGGATTGAATGACTGTGACGAACTTCAAACTCGCACGTGTTGGGCGTAGTGACAGACGCAAAAGGATAGTAAATTCTATTCCAGTATGACCAAGAACCTCCAAGATGATTAGCCATGCAATGACAGCGCATCGGACCATTTTCACAGAGAGGAATAGGATGCAGCCATCGACAAGGGTGATGCCTCCAGACGATTAGCCGTGCTGTGACAGAGCATTTGGACCATTTTTCCGAGAGGATTGAAAGTAGCCATTGGCACCGGCGACATCCTTACAAAAAGCCAGCCATAGAAAGGAGTAAGACTGATTGGATGAAGACAGCAGGAAAGCAGAGGTTCAGAGGAACGAAAGCATCTCTATGCGCTTATCTGAAATTCTCACCAATGATTTACATAAGTATTTCTATCCTTATTTTATTTTCAAAAACTCCATAACTATTTTATATCCGCCTGACTGAGATTTACAAGGTGACCATAACTTGCTTCAGACCAACAATCTCCGTAGGATCGACCTTTACTCACGTAAGGTTTATTACTTGGACGACCCAGTGCACTTGCTGGTTAGTTGTATCGAAGTTGTGACAAATTATGAATTGAGATTAGAGCACCAAACCTTTGGAGCCATTACCAGAGATCACAATTTCGTGCACCAGACACTCTACCCGACTCTCACCACTCTCTCCTCCTTCATTTATTTCAATTAGAGTATTTCTGGAATACCTAATCTTAATCAATAGGTTGTTATACTTACAATAAATTTAATATATTTTAATATGTAAAATATTTTTAAAATATCGTAAATGAATTAACTTGATCTTTAAAATTTTGATATGTTAATTTAGTTTTCAAATATGAGTTAAATTTAATCCTTTTATTAACTCCTTATCATTGTTATTAGTTTAAATAAAGTGCAGATATATCATTTTTAAATGCGCAACTAATTTGACACGTGGTAATAAATTAACTTTACTATACTATCAGTATGATTTATATATAAACTTTCTAAAGATTATTTTTATTATTGATTTATATTATTGATTATTTGAGCATGATCAGTATTAGGGAAAAAGAAAAAGGGTTATAGGGGTCGGCTAATTTTTTTTGTATAACACTCAGTTATTGGATAATATGGTCATAATTTTAAAAAATACTACACAATCTAATAACTGAATATTACATCAAAGTTTTATCTATATCTAAAAAAATAAACGTCTAGGGTCTTGTTAATTTAATATTATCGGAGTCCTGAATCTCATGAATTGCTACTAATTAAGGCATGCGCAGAGAAATGTCTGTAATTGTATATGTTCTAAAATCTGCAAAATGAGTTGTGCAGTGCAAACTTTTTAGTTTTCTAGGCCGGCACGTTGGATGCTGAATGCATACAAAGGTTTCAGTTTGTACTTAGTTGACCTGCTCTCCTTAGATTCTGCATGGTTTGCTAGCTGAGTTGCTCATAAACATGACCCATGTACACATCAACACATGGTTCCCACAATATGCTATGCGTAGTATTCTTAATCTCTTCCAAATTTATCACTTTGCTTTGCTTAGTAAAGTTCACAAAATCTCCTTTGAAGTTTTCTTTGGTGGCAATAGACTAACTTACTGTAATTCTTTATTGATTTCAAGCTGACAAGCTGTGATATAAAAAATACTAGAAGACGAATCAAATTTATTATTTTTTATCAATATTTTTAATTATCAATCTAATTCTTTTTAGCTAGTAATCCAACAATATATTTTTAACCCACACTTAATTAATTATTGACAAAAAATAATAAATTTTAGTGACACTCTAATATTCATCCTGATATATCATATACTTATACTGAATAATTTTAATGTCTTGTTAAATGATTAATTGATTTATTTATTCATTAGAATCTTTTTAATTTCTTTTTCTTTTCAAGTATAATTTTTCATCATATAATTTTTAAGTGAAAAGAAAAACATACAAAAAAATAAAAATAAAAAAATATTAGAGAACCAATATTTTTATCAAAAAAAAATATTAGAAGGCCATCAAATTTTTTATTTTTAGCTATTACTTAGTTATCAATTCAATTTCTTTAGTATAGTAATTCAATAATATACTTTATTCTATATTTTTAAATATTGATAAATAAGCTGATGGTCTAAAACAATAAATTCTAATAACTCTCTAATATTTCTCAAAAATATTAGTCAACACTTTAGATTAGTACTTTATTTTTATACTATTAAAATTTAATATTTAATATTTAAAATTTAATATTCAAAAAATTTAGTATTAATTATTTATTAATAAAAAATAATAAATTTTATTGATCATATAATATTACTCAAAAAAATATTATATGACAAAAAATTATACTTAACAATAACACTTAAAAGTTAAAACAAAAATTAATAGGTTCCGTGTAGGACATCAAACTAGTACTTGCAAGTCACCAAAAAAAAAAACTAGTACTTGCAAAATTTGGTAAAGTAAAATTTGAATTGTTTGCTCAAATTCTAGAGCCTTGTGTGTTTGACTTTTTGGATATCAAAATATAGTGACTTAGAGAAAAAATTGCAAAAACAAAAACAAACAAATCTGTGATATTTTTAGGCCAATTGTGGTGGGCTGTCCTAGTAAAACGAAATGTGAAAAATATGAAATAGGCCTAAACTGCAAAAGGCCCATGTAATGCATAAACGATTGGTGGTTGCTGTTATAGCATTTAATAAACCCTCGAAACCCTAGAATCGCATTACCGTTGCGGCGCGCACCAAATTTTCGTTGCAGAGAAACCACTCTTCACTCTACCTTCTCCAATTTCCTTTTATCCGGGTAAGGTTTTTTCCAATCCCATACATCGAAACCAATTCTATTTTCATTTTTGTTCTGAAGGCCTTGTTTTTGTTTTCGGAATATAATCTTTTTTTTTGTTTCCTTCTTTGCTTCTGTAGTGTGAAAATGTCGATTGCAGAGGCTGCTTGCAGTTACGCCGTTATGATCCTTCACGACGACAAACTCCCTGTCACTGTATCCTTCCTCATCCTTTAATTTAGGGCTACCTGTGCGTGTGTTCTGTAATTGATTGATCTAGGGTTATGTTTTCTTGGCATATATTGGATCAATTGGAGTACTTTGTCGTTGGGATTCATAATGAACATCTTGTTTGCTGATTGAAATAGGGTATTATTTATTCAGTTATATTACGTTATCGGATGTGGTATAATCTGATTTTCGTTTTATCAGTTGATTAATTGATGCTTGATTGAATTGATTTGGAGTAAATTTAAGTTTTGGGTAAGTTGGATTGGTAGGTATGATTATGAATTCGTTCAAGGATGATGTGTATCTCCTTAATCTATTGTTAGGCTGAAAATATCTCGTCCTTGTTGAAAAGTGCCAAGGTGTCAGTTGAGTCATACTGGCCCAGCTTATTCGCTAAACTCGCTGAGAAAAGAAATGTTGAGGATTTGATAGCCAGCGGTGGAGGAGGTGGGGCTCCAGTTGCTGTTGCTGCCGCCCCTGTTGCCGCAGCCGGTGGTGGTGGTGGTGCAGCAGCAGCTCCTGCAGCTGAGGAGAAGAAGAAGGTAATTCATTATTTGTGGTGGTGGTGGTGTTGTTCTAGCTTATGGTTTTCTAATACGTTATTGTTTCTTGCAATTTTACAGGAAGAACCCCAAGAAGAGAGTGATGATGATATGGGATTCAGCTTATTTGACTAGAGGCTCTGTCCGGTCAATTTTTGTGTTATCTAGGGTTTATTATTCTTATGGATATTGTAGTTTTTCCATTTTGGGTTGGTTATATTTATATACGTTGGCGACTCCTTATGAGTTTTAGTGCTATGAAGTATGAACTTTGGAAAATATGGGTGTGACCATTTTGAGATTTCAGACAGTAGAAATGTTTGCGTTTATGGTTTATATCTTCCGTAGACATGAATGTGATCAGAGTTCAGACCCATTTTATGTTTGGCCAATTCTATTGTGCTTATGAGTTTTTGCCTAAATTTTGCCTAACTTATTTAATGTCTAAATTTTGCTTAATTTACTTAATGTAGTAAGTTTTGATTTTTTAAAAATTATTTATTCTTATATCTTTTAAATTAAATAATAACTTTTAATCTTTTTTAGTAAATAGGCACCACCTTTTAGGCACCATAGCATTCACCTTTATGTTAACATGGCTGTATAACCTAAATCAATAATTTGCAGTTCTCCGCAAGCTATTATTTATCTGCTTGATTGCTTCATTTGCAAAAGTGTGGATCAAAATGTCCTGAAGTGTCAAGTGTTTAACTACTTATTTAGTAGAGCGCTAAAATTATCAAACGAAACATGAGTTTTGGGATTTGTAATCGATGTAGCTAAGATTTGGTTTATTGATTTTACATGAAGAAGTGTGGTGTATCTGGAATTATGTTCAATTAACAATCAAGCTATGCCTCTTGTGTGCAGCAGCTCTTAAGTTGCCATGCAATATAACGAAGTCTTTAGCTGTTGATTGCACAAGCCATATGCCAACTACTGTAAAAAGCTGGACTCGAAAGGATGTGCCGAGTTTTCCTTTATTTAAGATGATTTATTTTTATAACTGAATCGTAAGTAAGAACCTGTTTGGGTATCCATTTCGTCTCCTATTGGGTTCTCAGTGCAATGTTTCTCATCCCAATTTCATGTTTGCTTTTCTCTGCCAGAACTACCTCCAACTTAAAATTCATGAAGTCCAGAAGACGATTTGTTTTCAGTGTATTATATCGTATATGATTCAACTGTTGGTGTTGTTCATACACCATCTCTAGAAGATTATATTCCGTTTCCTTGTATATGGAGTTTGTATCGATACTCTTAATACTCGACCATGAGTTTCTTCACGCGAAATGAATATGAATTCTGCTCCATTTTAACTTGAAAAGTCCTCATTCTTATATCGTATATGATTCAACTATTGGTGTCGTTCATACACCATCTCTAATTATATTCCTTTTCTCTGCCAGAACTACCTCCAACTTAAAATTCAAGAAGTCCAGAAGACGATTTGTTTTCAGTGTATTATATCGTATATGATTCAACTGTTGGTGTTGTTCATACACCATCTCTAGAAGATTATATTCCGTTTCCTTGTATATGGAGTTTGTATCGATACTCTTAATACTCGACCATGAGTTTCTTCACGCGAAATGAATATGAATTCTGCTCCATTTTAACTTGAAAAGTCCTCATTCTTATATCGTATATGATTCAACTATTGGTGTCGTTCATACACCATCTCTAATTATATTCCTTTTCCTTGTATATAAGGACGGCTGATAATTGCTTCCTACCAAAAAGAATTACTAGTTAATAATTTTTTAGTTTGTCTTTTTGCGACACTCATTAAACAAAAGGTAATAAATAGAAAAAGAAATAAAAAGGGCCCAACCGGGTTCGAACCGGTGACCTCTTGATCTGCAGTCAAATGCTCTACCACTGAGCTATGGACCCTTATTTGTTAAAATATTTTTTACAATTTAATTTAATATTTTACAGCAGGTTTGCCAGAATAATAGAACAAAACAAGTCCTATCAGAATCCCAAAAACATTTGCTTTCAACGGGGAGAGATAGTCCAAGGATTAATATTTTATAATCAGTAATTGTATTTGATTTTTAATAATTTTTTGGATAAACAGTAACTTCCTCTAAAATTTATGTATAAGATGCAGATTATTTTCTCTCCCATACTCATGTACTGATTTACACTAGGCTTCTAAGTTATGTGTTAATGCTACAAATATAACTATTTTAGCTTTTAGTTTAATATTAATGATTTATTGATTTTAACATATAAAATGTAAATTTGGAAGATATTATTTTAATAATTGAAGATTTCATCTCATGTTTAACTAACATTTTAGGTATAGTGTGCATTAGTCACTCAAATTTTGAACATTAAAGAGTATATTATTGTCTTTATTAATCTCATACATAACTCCTTTTTTTTTTTTTTTATAAAGCAAACTAAATAATAAAGAGGCAGACAAATATCAATATATCATGGGTATCCAAGTTCATGGAGTACGGTATGTAAGAGAATTTCATTTTTGAAAATGAACTTAACTTTTTATTACAGGGCCAAAATTAAAACTTATATCTAGAACAACAATAATTCACAATGAAGTTACTATAGATAATTTTTGTACAATTACATTTATATTAATTGGGTTATGCTACGTGTACACACTAAAATTAGTTATCAAAGTTAGCCACTAGTATAAAACACATGTTAAAATACAAATACACATTGAAAATAAATTAAATCACACATGTATTTATAAACAAATATATTGGTGGCTGATTTTAGTAGCTAATTTTAGTGTACAAATAATATTTTCCATATTAGTTTATTATCTAACATTTTCAATTTTTTTCTACATTAAATTAATTTTGACACTATAATTTCAAGGCCTTTAAATAAATAAATACAATTCTTGGATTCAAACAACAAAATTTTTTTCTTTGAATTTTAATTTTGTGCTTCAACATTTTTTTTCTTAAATGAATGCTGAATATTCAAATTACACTCAAATAATATATTTCAATATTCTAGATTTACAAAGTTCTCATAAAGGTTTCAATACGTATAGGACAAAAAAATTTGTATTATTGAGCTGCTATAATTAATCATTTGTTTTATATTATATAATTAAAATTTATACTTGATTATACATTCTTTTCTAAATCATAATCAATCTTTATTATTTGAATCTACTGTTAAATTTCTAATATGTAATGAATAAAAATTAAAAATATATATATATATATATATATATATATATATATATATATATAAATACCTATAAATAAAAGTTTAGGCCATAATTTTTTTTTCACCGCGCGTAAGCGCGCAGGTCCACTTGCTAGTTTTAATGATTAATGATTATATAAGAATAGTATTATGGTGAATTCTATGGTGTCTATAACTTGATGCCTAACTTTTACCTAACTTACTTTTTATAGTAATATTTGAATATTTAATAATTATTTATTTTTATATTTTTAAAATTAAATATTAATTTTTAACCTTTTTTGATAAGTTAGGCAAACACTTTTAGGCACCATAGCAATCACCTAGTATTATTAGGTAAAGATAGTAATTGTAGGAAAAGTTGGTTGAGTTTTGGTGGCTTGCATGTCGCATTTGGAATGTGGCTTCTTTCCCTCTCCCTGTGTATGAAATGAGAGAGTTAAGTGAAGGTGATTTGTTCATCATTCTTTGATAAATAGTAAATACTTAAATAGATAGATAGGTGAAGGCGCTGATTATTGTCTTATTCCCTTGTATCCTCCGCCCCTACTCCTTTCTTTTCTGATTGAATTACATTAACATAATAAGCCAATTAATAATAACAATAATAAAACGTAATACACATTTTTCTCTCTTCATTGGAAGTTACGATAATGTCTTTCTCAGCAACCAACTTTGCTCAACCTCGTCCTGTCCCTGTCGGAATCAGATCCAATGAGAAGTCATTGTCTTCGGATCCCTTCAGATTCAGATTCAGAGGTTCTCCATCTTTCCTTGGATCTCCACACAGCCTTCGTTTCAATCCTACCCCTCCCCTTAAGCTTGCTATTCCTCACAGCCGCCGATCCCCTGCTGCCGCTGTCACCGATGTTTCCAACGGCAAAATGGTCAAATCCAGCGCCAATATGGTACTCCCTTTTCCCTCGTTTTCTCTCCCTTTCCAGCATTGCATCAATTCTGCGTGATGGGCTTCTGAAAAACAGAATGGACAAAACTTTTCGATGCTTAATTCTCTTTTTTATTTGTGCTCTTTCAATCGTGTAGAGATACTCCATAACATGATGATATGGATTTTGGGGATTGATTAAACGTTAAGAAGAGCTCATTTCTTGCAGATTCTAGAAATAGATGTTTGAGATTGTTGTTTAGTTATTTGGATTTGTGTTGCAGCTCATTACCAAAGAGGAAGGCTTGGAGCTCTATGAAGACATGATATTAGGCAGATTCTTTGAGGACATGTGCGCACAGATGTACTATAGAGGCAAAATGTTCGGTTTTGTTCACTTGTACAATGGCCAAGAAGCTGTGTCAACTGGGTTCATCAAGCTTCTAAAGAAGGAAGACACTGTAGTGAGCACCTACAGGGACCATGTTCATGCGCTGAGTAAGGGCGTACCAGCACGTGCCGTCATGAGTGAGCTCTTTGGAAAGGCCACAGGGTGCTGCAGAGGACAAGGTGGCTCAATGCACATGTTCTCAAAGGAGCATAATTTGATTGGTGGGTTTGCTTTCATTGGTGAAGGTATTCCTGTGGCAACTGGAGCAGCATTCTCCAGCAAGTACAGGAGGGAGGTGCTCAAAGAGGCAAGTGCTGATCACGTGACACTGGCGTTCTTTGGCGATGGAACTTGTAACAATGGACAGTTCTATGAATGCCTTAACATGGCAGCTTTGTGGAAATTGCCAATTATTTTTGTTGTGGAGAATAATTTGTGGGCTATTGGGATGTCACATCTGAGGGCAACTTCAGATCCTGAGATATGGAAGAAAGGACCAGCATTTGGAATGGCAGGGGTTCATGTAGATGGAATGGATGTTTTGAAGGTTAGGGAAGTCGCAAAGGAGGCAATTGAAAGAGCCCGAAGAGGAGATGGACCAACTTTGGTGGAATGTGAGACCTATAGATTTAGAGGTCACTCATTGGCTGATCCTGATGAGCTTCGTGATCCTGGTAAGCAATTCCATTATGTATTTCTCATGGTATCTTAGTAACATTCACTTTTGAACCCATGTTTATCATGATATGTTTATGCTTTGGCAGCTGAGAAGGCACGCTATGCTGCTAGGGATCCGATATCTGCATTGAAAAAATACATGATTGAGAACAAATTAGCAAATGAACAAGAATTGAAGAGCATAGAGAAAAAGATTGATGAGGTCCTTGATGATGCTGTTGAGTATTCAGATGAGAGCCCCCTTCCACCCCGCAGCCAGCTTCTAGAGAATGTTTTCGCTGATCCAAAAGGTTTTGGAATTGGCCCTGATGGCAAGTACAGATGTGAGGACCCAAAATTCACCCAGGGGACTGCTCATGTCTAATTTTTTTTTTAAAACTATTTTTTTATCCTGACATCTATCTGTTTGTGATTTTTTGTTTTGGACGCATATTCCTCTAATTCATATACTTAATAGAGGTCAAATTAATACTCAAACGTTGCTCACAGAATGTATTACCTTCTAAGCAGGATTTGTTGTTTAGATCAGAACTTCCCCCTTTGTGAAACTGGTGTGAAAGCTTGATTGTCCTGTTTTTTTTTGCAGATTTCTCAGACTTTTACTACTTGTAACATTTTAAATCCCTGCTTCTTGCCTTATGTTCTAATGACTTGTGAGTATTGCAAAAGACTCTGCCACTGATCAGCATAAAATAAGCATTATATGTACATGGGCATCAGCAGCCTCTATCAAAGGAAAGGTTAAGAAAATCATGCTTAAAACTCATTTAAGTTTCGTATTACCAATCTCCTGTGTCTGCAATTTTAAATATATGTTGAGATTTCGTGGAAAATGGAAATAGTCAATAATTGTAGTGCTACTATTCTTGACGCGACAGAATCACCAGAACAAAATAATAGCAAATTATACAAAGATTGGCAACACAGGTACAAGTACACTAACATGGGTTATAAGCATGGGAAGTTATCCAACAGATTTCCTTCTCGAAAATTGATTTACAAAAGATACAACATATTTAATCTCAAAATTGGACGGTAAGCAATGAAGAATAATGACCTTTTGTACAACATGCTCTGCATACAAAGACTGATTATACTTGCACTCTTTCGGTCTTTCCCTTATGAAGCCAACAACAACGTAATGCAAGCAACATAAAATAACTGAGAGCCAGCCCAAACAGTAAAAATTAACAACAGGAAGGATGAATATATAATACTTATCTGGAAGATTTTTCTTTTAATAAAATAATTAAAGGAAAGAAGAATGTGCAGAGACCATATAGATTGGTATCACAACTTAAGAGCAGCTATGGCTTCTGGCTTGAAATCAACCCGTAGACCCAATACACGCCTAACCTCTGCTGGAGTTAATCTCCAAGTCATAGGTCCCGAGTTCTCACCCCAGAAATCTAAGATCTCAGAAACTTTTTCTAAATTTAGAATGGTTGCCATTTGTGTAAGACGGGCAAACTTGTCTCTAACAGTTCTCTGTGTCATGACGCTGAAATGGCTTACAAGAGCTCTAGCATCTCTGTCAAGCTGAAGGCCACCAAGCTGACTAAATCTCTTCTGCATCATAATGACTTCAAGCCTTTTCACAATGAAGTCAATAACCAAATGAACAAAAGTGTCATAATTGTTAACAGTCATCAATGGCTGCATCCATGCCACATTTGTCTCCACAGCATGGAGAAGTCTTTGAACCCAAGGGTCATTCACCTCATTATCTGCATACTCCGCCTCTGAAAGCTCATAGCTGATTGTTCCTACACTGTCTAATACGGGTCGTATTCGTGGCGTAATGGTTGCAACAAGTTGCTCAATACCGGCATTCAGAGCTTGCTTGAAAGCATTGCTGCTATCTGCCAACTCAGACAAACAAGATTTCACCTTTTCTCGGTCAGCTGGCGCAGGAAAAACCTACAAAAAGTAATTCGGTCAGTTAATGCTAAAATTATACAGTGATTATATTATTATATTGGGCAAAGCAATACTACACATGAGAGCCATTTTGATACTATTACAGATTATGGCACCATATACCAGATATTAAAGACCAATTGGAAAAATAATAATGTAACTCTGATCGATCCATAAAGTTCCTTCATCTGAAAGGGGCTGTCTTGTGGAAGCTAGAGAGATATGTGTCACATTTAATTAGCAGAATTGCCGTCCAATGTATGGTAAAAATGATACTTCCCATCAAGAATTAGATATCACATCAGTCTCTATAAGTACCAAAGAAACACAGTTCGAACTACACAAGAACAAACAGAACAGAAGGAAACTGGGAGAATTTTATTGTTAGATAAATCATAGTTCTACGGGGTCCTCACTGTCAAAGAATGTGAAACAAGATTCTCAAAAGAACATGGGCACCAAAAATATAAGTTATAGGCCTGTAACTGAAAATAATCCAGAATACTATTTCCAAAGAACACTAAGAGCAATTCTTTAATAAATTATCTACTAATTCAAATAACCTGCCTGTATTAGCTACGCCAGCCTGAAGTTGATTAAAAAAAATTGACCATATATATTTCACCCCATTCTGGGAATAGTATAGTTCAATATTGATGCTGTTCTATATCCATCCAAGATTAATTTCTTAATATTACTCGAAGCAATAATTTTGATCATATGTGCTACTGTGCACAGCTAGAAACAACTGCTCTATTGGTTTTCATCATGATTGTTTTTGTAATTCATAAGAATCAAATTCTTGTATGACTAATCCCTAGAATATCAAATTGCCTTCCTCTGTAAAATAGAGCACAACCATGGATAAACCTGGATGTACCAAGCAAATTTACTGCTTTGATGAAATGTAAACTATAAGGTACTTAAAATATTGCAATTACCTCAGCACATTGTTCCTCAATTTCGTGCTTGAGCTTCAAAACATATTCACTGCTAACATCCATATTATTTAAAGACGTTGCAATTTCTGTCCCAGTCTTCTGCACACCAACGCCACCAAAGAACAACTTTGCACCAAGGTTCGGCTCTCTTGTTTTCTGTTGCAAGGCTTCCTGATATTCATTGCTCAACAAACTACTGGCCCCACTCAAAACCGCCACAACAGAACTGATATTAGCAGTGGATATTGCCCTTCTTAAGCAACTTTGCAACACATAAAACACATCGTCTACCATAGAAGTGGTAAGGCTGTCAGGTACATGTTCATCGATCCTGATAGCCTTCCTGACATTTTCCACCATGAAGAATCCCTCCAGAATCACATAAAACCCAGTTAGATCCTGAGCCACTTTGCTGAAACTACCACTCCTGAAAGCCTTGGTTGCACGCGGGACCAATTCAGGATCAACAGAAGTAAGTCCTTTGATCTTGGAAATCATGAACTCGGTGTAATCCTCACCCAACTGCATCAGCGAGAGGATCTCTTCCAAGTACAATTCAATCTCTCGCGGGTCCGGTCCCTCAGGGCTTCCTCCAACAGCTAGCAAATTGTTGTTCTGAGCATTAATCTCAGTGGACAACTTAGCCAACTTCCTATACTCCATATACTTTTTCAAGATCACAGAACCCCTCGAATCACACTCCTCCTGGAGCTCACAGATCGCATACACAATCCCATCCTCTCCACACAGACTACTCAAGATCTCACTGTTCTCTTCAATTGCCAACACAATGTCCTTAAACAAATTAGTCAAACACCCAACGAAGTTAACAGGGCTCTGATTCATACCAGCATTGATGCCACCGGCACTATTCTGCTCCATCAACTCCACCAACTGCTCAAATTCCAGCCTCGAGCGCATCGCAATCACCTTCTTCAAGTACCCAACGTAAACCTGCAAACCCTCCTCCTCCAAACCCAGCGGCGTATACAACCGAATGAACCTCAGAATGGAAGGGTGGTCACGCTGGTCCACAGCGTTGGAGAGCTTCTTCCGGACGATCCCTTCGAGCTGCTTCTTGGCGCCCATCAAGCGCTCCCTCTGATCGGAGGCGGAATCCTTGTACTGAGAGTCGATCTGGAGGAACGTCTGCACGTACTTCGCAGCAGCCTCATAGTCCTCGTTTTCGAGAGCGCGGTGGACACCGTCGAGGCAGTTGGCCCTCTCTACGATGGCGTCGATACGGAGGAGCGTGGAGCGGACTCGCGACTGTGCGATGTCGAGCTCCCGGACCTTACGGCTGACGTCATCGGCGAGGTCGCAAGTGGAGGAGACGTTAGAGAGCATGTGGTCTGAATCAGACTTGACAATATCGAGAACCTCAGATGAGCGCTGGAGGTGGAGGAGGTGGCGGTCGAGGTCGCCGCGCTGGGAGAGGAGGTCGTCGAGTTGGACGTCAAGGGCCCTCTGGTGGGCGATGCACTCATGCAGCAGCCGCGTCATGGCCCCCACGTCCGTCAGCGAGCGCACGTACTCCACCGCCTCTGTCGTCCCGAAGTCCACCGATGATGATATGGCGTGGGTGGCGCTGCCGGGGGATGATAGAGTGCCATTTTCCTGATCCAATATTGAACCGTTCCCGTTGGAGTGAGGAGTTGCCCCCATTCTTTTCTCTCTCTCTCTCTCTTCTCAGATCTCCCTACTCATCACAACCAACACTCCAACAGGATGAAGAAACAAGTTTTCTTTTTTTTTTTTTAATTCAAGAAACGAGGAAATAAAAAGTTCTGGAGCGCCGACCCGTTTTGATGGGCCGGGTTTAGCTTAACCCAAATTGTGTTACACACGTTATTGGGATGATCACGGACAGAATTGGTTCAGATTAAAAAAAAATGAACTGATACAATTAAATTCGGGTTAGATTGAATCGAGTAATTACTAATTAGATTTTCAATTGAAAATAAAATTTAAAAAAATAAAAAAATCTCTAAATACAATAGATATATAATATAATAATAAAAAAATAATATATCATTAATTTAAGCTTAAAATTATTATTTGAAAGATTTTACAATTAGAAGATAAAATTATATATATTATTAACTTTTATTGATTTATTTTAATTAAAATTAAACTAATTAGATAATCGAATTGATTCGAATTCTGCAACTTCAAAACTAATATTCAAAATAATTAAAATTGAATTTAATCAGACTAGGGCAATTTACCTAAATGAAATAAATGGAGAAAATGTTTATCCAATTGCAACAATTGAGAATTGTTTACTTTTGTGTCCTATTACTGTTTTATGTAATTCGTGGAACCCTACCACGTTTTAAAATTATACCATAAACGGTGGTATTCTACCACGGTTTATGAACAAAGAAAATTATACATAAATCGTGGAACCCTGCCACGGTTTATGAAGTGGAGATTTTTATACATAAACCTTGGTACTCTAGCACGGTTTATGTTCAGTGAAAATTCTATATATACACGGTGAATCTCATTGTGTTGAACAGGAGCATTTTCACAATGGCAAGTGAGGATGAGAGTTTTCTGATGCTAGTACATTGCTCTAGAAAAATTCAAAGAAGCAAGAAATACGGTGTGAAGTTCACTGATATAGAGAACTGTTGAGTATATTTATCAGTTTATCAAGTACCTTGTTAGATCTAAAGAACAGCATATTGTCAAAGCTTACGGTACTTGGGAGCAAGTGGGTGAAGAAATTATTTTATAAGATTCCCATCGCAGTTGTGTCAACCGATGTTAAGTATGACATGTTTGTGATAGCGGCCGATGAAGATATTCGGGTTCTGTTTCATTGTCTTAGGAGTTTTCCAGAGGTGAGAATACACGAGCTGTATGCGAAGTTGGAGGTCGGTGTCGATAGTTCTGGGGCATCAGCTCCGGTTCCTCACTCGACTGCCATGGGCGGTGCCTCTAGTTCGATGGCTCCGGCCGCACCAACTGTTCCGTATGTTGCATCTCCTTCCTTTGCGGCTGATTTAGACCGTACGGAGGCAGTTGGTTCTGTACCATTCGAGAGTCGTGGGGTCCGACAGCAGACATATGAGGTGGATAACGGTGCTGGCACTATTCCTGATGTTGTAGGGGTCGGAGAACCTGATCGAGTTGAGAATGCAATGCAGGACGATGACTCAGAGTAGGAGCCTGTTGATATAATTGGAGACAGCGATGATGATACAGGTGCCAATCCACATACACAGTATGGCCTTTTAAGTTTTGGCACACAACAGTATCCTATGCACTTCTCCACTCTAAACTTGGAGGCTATGGGGCAACAGTCAGACGGAGATGCTGCCGTTGGGAGTTCTACAGAATTTCAGATTAGGCAATCATTCCAGAATAAAGAGGAAGTTGTTTTGAGTGTGAAGGATTATAGCATCCGTCAAGGTATTGAGTACAGGGTGTTAGAGTCGGATCATCTGAAGTATCATAGGAAATGCAAGGAGTTCGACAAAGGTTGTAGTTGGTTGATTCGCATCTCGCTTCATGCGCGAAAGGGAACTTGGGAGGTGAGGAGGTACAACGGTCCGCACACTTGCTTGGCCACCTCCATTTCGAGTGACCATCGGCAGCTTGATTACTATGTTATCTGTGCGAGGATCTATTCATTGGTTAGGGCGGATGCTGCGGTTACGATTAAGGTCTTGCAGGAAGCAACGGAAGCCAATTATGGATTCAGGCCTAGTTACAAGAAGGTTTGGATGGAAAAGCAGAAGGCAATTGCACAGATATACGAGAATTGGGAAGAGTCGTATGCCGAGTTGCCACGTTGGATGCTAGGCGTCCAGTCCACCATGGCCGGCACGGTTACAGTGTTGAAGACTTCTCCAATTCATCTTGGGGATCAGGTCGATGAGTCGACAGTCTACTTTCATCGTCTTTTCTGGACATTTCTACCCTGCATTGAGGCCTTTCGACATTGCAAGCCCCTCGTGAGCATTGACGATACCCACTTGTATGGCAAGTATGGTGGTACCTTACTGCTGGCTATAGTGCAAGATGGGAACTCAAACATCTTGCCGATAGCGTTTGCACTTGTGGAGAGAGAAAATGCGGAGTCATGGTCCTTTTTCTTGTCCAACCTATGACAGCATGTGACGCCACAGGAAGGTATCCTTATTATCTCTGACAGGCATAATGGCATCAAAGCTGCCCTTGAGGCACCCAATGGTGGTTAGCTACCTCCACGTGCTTTTCGAGCGTTCTGTATTCGTCATGTGACGGCAAATTTTAGCTTGACCTTCAAAGGTCAAGACGTGAGAAGAATGTTGGTGAATGCTGCCTATGCGAAGACCAAAGCAGAGTTTGATTATTGGTTTGACATTATGCAGACTGAGAATCCGGCTATGTGTGATTAGGTCAATCGGATAGAATATGACAAGTGGACCCAATATTAGTAAATGTGTGAATTCTATGTTAAAGGGGACAAGGAACCTCCCGATAACTTCGTTGGTTAAGTCCACTTACAGAAGGCTTGCTGAGCTATTCGTGGTCCAAGGACAAATGGTTGAGGCACAAATGGGGACTGGGCATGAATTTTGTCAAGCGTTGGTGAAAGTAATAGAGCAGAACATGAGAAACTCGAGATGCTTCACCGTCACTTTATACAACAGGCACCAGTCCGAGTATACCATGGCTGAGATGACGGCCACTGGTAACTTCTCCCTTGGTAGCTATCGAGTTTCTCTTAGGGATCACACAGTGACTACTTTCAGGCTCTGCATTACCCATGTTGTCATGCCATAGCATGTTGCGCTCACTCACGGCTGAATTGGGCCTCATATGTTCATGATGTCTATTGTATGACTGAGGTGTTCAACGTGTACAAGGAAGAGTTTGTGTCCCCTATCCCCGAAGGACTCTAGCCGCCATATGCTGGTCTGACTGTCATTCTAGACCCTAACATGAGGTGCGCAAGAGATGGACGACCAAAGTCAACCAGAATCTGGGGTAGCATGGATCAAACAGCTCCAAACCAACCAAAGCGCTGTGGGCTCTGCTGTCAGCCCGGTCATACGCGGAGGAACTGTGACCAGCGAGGATATACTGCTGCCAGGGATTCTTAGATGTCATGATTTTTTTTGTTGTCTTTGAGTTCATTGTATTATGTATGTTTAAGTCATTCAATATTAGAAGTTGGTTAACTTTATTGTACTTGTTTAAAACCATCGTTAACGTCAAATGTGTTATGTTTCATTTCATGCATAAATTGATATACGATGTTGTTTATGTTTTAGCTTTTTACCGATGATGGATTCATAACATATTTAAAAAATTTGTTATAAAGGGGTTCAAAAGTAAATATCATACAACATACGTAACACATATATAAATAGCACATTATAATAGGACTGGCATATGTAATACCCTAAATATGCATACCACAAATATCTTGAAATATAAGTACTACCAAATGGCTACACAACTAAATGCTAATCCGAATTCTCGATGGTATCATCGTCATCAATGTCAAAACCACCAAGCAAGTGAAACCCGGTGCCACATCAAAATACACATGTAATCCGCACAAAACAATAATCAATACCTGGAGGCCAGCGAAAATCCAAACACTTCAAAACCACTAGGTCTGAGAGTGGGAAACCTCCAGAAAATCCAAGATTGTAGTAGCTGAAGTGGTCCGGCCAAGTTAACAATGTTTCTGTTTGTCGCCTAACACATACATCTATACAACCAAGCAAGTGCAGCCGAACCCCAGCTATATCTTTCCAAGTCATCCATCGATGCCAGAAATGGCAACCAATGAAGGTGAACCGGGTTCGTGTTCTTGTCACCAAACAGTTAAGACGACAACAACATCATAATATAAGCACACACGTATATACGCACTGTCTCCTCACTCGCATCTACTGGGAGAACCCAAAACCTCCCATAGAACCATGTGAAGTGAACCGTCATCTGCTTGACTTTATTCGGCGGCAGTAGCTCGCCAAACAATTCCTGAAACCACTCCCATGCAAGTCTTCCGTTGTCCATCAGATGCTCAAAATCAGTGAGGCACCCACTAACGGCCTCTCCATCAATGGGCAAATCCGGCTGATATGCCACATCCTGTAAAGTGATAGTGCACTCTCCAAACAGTATGTGAAAGGTGTGCATCTCAAGATGCCACCTCTAAATGAATGCGCTAAGTAGAGCCTCATCAACCCAGAACCACTGACTGTTCAGCCTAGCCAAGTGATACAAACCCGTAGTTTTCAAATACAGTATAATTCGTACATGCAGAGGCATATTCTATTGTCTCCTTACACAGGAAATAACCCTAGTCGGCTGGAACATGTGGAACACAACATTATTTCGACACTCGCGAAATTTTAAAAATATACGACTCATTAAAAAAAATTAATTCGACGCATATCAAATTATAAGAAATTATGGTTCACTAACAGAGAAATTAATTCGCAAAAAATCTAATTTTAAGAAAATATGGCTCTTTAACAAAAAAATTTAATTCGACACATAGCAAATTATAAAAAAAAAAGGTTCACAAAAAAATATTAATGCTCAAAAAATCAATTTTTAAAAGTTATGGCTCACCAACGAAAAAATTGATTCACAGAAAATTATTTTCCAACAAACTTGGTTCTCTAAAGAAATAAGGTAGATTAGCGAAAAGAACAATTTAATACTAATCAAAATTTAACGTACAAATCACTAAATAAATTACTTAGGAATTACACTGAGCCCAAGTAACAATTTACAAAATAAATTAACAACAAAATTGACTACTTACTGACAAAATTTTAGCATATTAAAAACTAACCTAGTGGTCGATGTTTCCAGCCACATGCGCAACGCCATTCAATCGGTACATGCGAACTTCATCCTCCATGGCCCCACCGCACCAGAGTCTTCTTGATGGTCCCGGATTCTCTCTCAACTCCTCACCACCAAAAACTTTAACTCCAACAATGAAATCCGTCAATAGGTCTCGCAGATTATGTACATATAGACTTAATCATAAATCGTGGGAGGGTACCACGGTTTATGCCCAAAACATTCTCTTTATAAATCGTGGAAGGGTACCACTTCCAATAATGACACACTTCCATTCAGATTTTAACGTAGACAATTTTCGTTGATAATATCATTTACAATGATCATAAATAAATTTCAAAAGTAAACTCTAAGTATAGTTAATTTAAACTTATCTAAACCTATTTTTATCCATGACCAATTTTGTACGTTGTTATGTTTAAGATAAAGTAAAAAAAAAAGTTGAAACTACTAATAAAGAGTAACAATTTCTTTAAGAATTGTTGTACTTTAAATGTTGTGTATAGGGATATATTGCAGAATATTTGTTGATTTCATTATTAGTTATGTCAATTTTTTTTAAGTTTATTGACATTATTATTACTATCTTTCATCATATTTATATTAGAATTTTTATATTCGAATTTTATTTTTCTAATATCCATACACATAAGATTTACATTTTTATTTCATTTGGCGTGTATAATCTTTTTTTTTATGTTGTTAGTTAGTAATGAATATATTTTCATTTTAGGATTGTCTTTTAATAAATATATATATGTATAGTTAGTCTATTATAAATTTTTATCTGTATGCCATTCTTATTTTTATATGAAACACACTAATTAGAAATTTGAAAGCAATGCACAACAATTGTTGAAGCTCATCTTTATAATGATTAAAATTTTTTTAAAGATATAACAATGGTTGTTAGTTTTTATGTTAGTGCTTTTCTTTTTGTGAATATATGCATTTTGATCATGTAAGTTTTTGTTTACTTTTCATGTGGTATTTGTGATCGCAATTCACTTATGCAATAGTTTGGCTATTTAAATTTATAGGAAACCATGCAGTATATGTGAACATATATTTGTACTATATATATTATTCATGCATAAAAAAAATAGCCTATGATCACGGTAAAAAAATATGACAATAATTAGTAAAAAAGTTAATTATAGATTTATGGTCACAATTTTTTATTTATGGTCACGATTTTTAACCGTGACCTATTCTGGCGTGGTCATAGATCTATAGTCACGATTTTTTTTATCTATAGTCATAGTTGCAATGTTTAAATTCTGACACTTTAGACTATATTTTTTTTACCATGACAATTTATGGTCTTGGTTTTAGCGTGACCATAGCTTAATCTATGGTCACGGTTTTAGCATGATTATAGCTTATCTATGGTCATCCTAATTTAAAACCGTGACCATATCTTATCTATGGTTACCCCTATTTTAAACCGTGATGACCATAGTCTAATCTTTCGTGACCATAATTTATTTATGGTCACCTTTTTGTAAAACTATGACCATAGCCTAATCTATGATCATGGTTTTTGTGTGACCATAGCTTATCTATGACCACCATATTTTAAAACTATGACCATAATTTATCTATGGTCATCCCTATTTTAAACCATGACTATAGCTTATCTATGGTCACCCTATTTTAAAATCGTGACCATAGCTTACTCTGTGGTCACCCTTTTGTAAAACCGTGACCATAGCCTAATCTATGGTCACGATTTTAGTGTGACCATAGCCTCATCTATGGTCACCCTATTTTAAAACTGTGACCATAGCTTAATTTATGGTCATGGTTTTAGAGTGAACATAGCTTACTCTATTTTATGAGATTTATTTTTTTTAAGTATAATCATATTCCAAAATTATGATAATCACAAAATAAGTCTAAAAAATACAAATTCAAGTAATCTAAATCATAAAATTTATATTGTAAGTTAGATATGTTTTTAGTTCAAACAGTACAAATCAAAATATATTATATTATATTATATCCATTACATGTAATACCCGGTAAAGTCTCTTAATAAAAATACAGAAGAGAGCAAAATATTATATTTAGATAGTTAAAGTGTATATGAGACCCAACCCATCTCATATTTCTATCAAAGATAATATTTTCTTCACATCACATCCTCCTGCTAGCAAAAGAAATAAATATTTTAGTGATATTCTATTTTAATAAAAAAAATAACAAAAAACCTCACTTTATAGAAAACAATGGGTAATCACATATTTCACCATTTAATCTAAGTCAGCCTTCACATTCATAATATAAATTCAGTGCAACACAATTAAATTCCAGGATTCCTCCCCAGGAATGATTGAAAATCTATTGTCTAAATGTCACTAATCACACAATTACATTAGATAATTATTATAAGTTTAACACTCAATGCTCTCATATACAAAAATTTCAAATAATCTTAACCGGCTTCAATGACATGCTCAAAAGTCAAAACTAATCTGCAGTGTCCCCCTCCCCCTCCCTTCTTGCCCCCAAACAACTTAATGTAGCAAGTTTTACAATCAACTTAACGAGTTAAAAATAACAAGAACCTAATTTTTTATGTTGCTTGAACTCAAAATTGAAGGAAAAAAAAATCGAATTCAAGATCTGAAACCAAGAACAGAAAGAGGGAAAAAAAGAATAACCTTTATCATTCAAAGTAAAGATCCAATATGTCACATATGATGATGATGAGCCGTTGGTAATTACTGCAAAATTGGAAAATAAAATAGTGAAAAGAATCATGGTTAATGCTTATGATGCATTAGGATTGAAGGATCAACATCTGAAGCCATACCTTCCTGGGGTAGTGGGTTTAGGAGATCACTTCATTAAGCATGATGGGAAGATTGATCTCTTTTTTACTGTGGGAGGTGTTGATGTTCGAGTAGTGCATGCTGAGTTTATCGTCCTAAAGAATTCAACCGCTTACAATGTGATCCTTGGAAAGAAGACAATAAATGATTCATATGAGTTTATTTTAACTAAGCTTTCAGTGATGAAGCTCCTGACCTCCAAAGGTCGGGTAGCCACTATTCGAGGAGATTGGATAGCTGTTATAAAGTGCAACAAAACAAGTTTGACCTTAAAGGATAAATTTAAAGATTCTACTGGAATATTCTTAGTGGACTTGGACTCACGAGTTCAAGAGAAACTGAGACTAGAACCCAATAAAAATTTACAGAAATTTTAAATTAGAGATGTTGTAGAAAAATACACCATGATTAACAAAGACTTGCCTCATCTTTTGAAATTGGAACTTCAGAACTTATTAAGAGGTAATGTGAATTTGTTTGCATAGGAACCCTCCGATATATCCAGATTTGATCCCACATTCATGTCCTACCAACTTGCCATTAACTCAGCGTTTAAGCTGGCTACGCAATAATGTCGAAAGACATCACCTGACCGAGTTGCCGAAGTTAAGGAGCAAGTTCAAGGGTTAATGCATGCTAGTTTTATTAGAGAGCTAACCTATTCTACATGGTTGTCTAATGTTGTATTAGTAAAAAAATTCAATGAAAAGTGGCATATGTGTGTTGATTACACTTATCTAAATAAAGCCTACCCAAAAGATTGCTTCCCATTGCCTAACATTGATAACATGATTGATTCAGTATCGGGATATCGGATATTAAGTTTTTTAGATTCTTATAATGGGTACAATCAAATACATATGCATCAGTCTGATGAAGAAAAAACAGGTTTCATTACCCCAGAAGGGATATATTGTTATACTGTAATGCCATTTAGTTTGAAAAATGCAGGAACCACTTACCAGAGACTGATGGCTAAAGTATTCAAGCAACAAATTGAAAAAATATAGAAGTTTATATTGACGACATGTTGATAAAGACTAAAGAAGATTCTGATTTGATTGTTGATTTACAAGAAATTTTTAATTGTCTTTGACTTCATCAGATGAGGTTGAATCCAGCTAAATGTGCTTTCGGAGTTTGGGGAGATAAATTTTTGAATTTCATGGTAACTCAAATGGGTATTAAAGCTAACCCTGAAAAGTGCCAAGCTATTCTAAATATGTCGAGTCCTTAGAACCTCTTAACAGGTCAATTAGTCGCTTGGTCTAAATATTTGGAATCTTCTGCTAAAAAAGCAAAGCCGTTTTTCAATTTAATGAGCAAAAGAGTAGATTTTATATGGATAGAAGAGTGTGAGACTGCTTTTAAGTATTTTAAATATTTGTTTTCATCTCCTCTAGTTCTAGCAAAATTGGAACCTAAAAAACCCTTATATTTATATTTATTTGTGACTAAGGAAACTATGGCTTTAGCTCTAATTCTAGAGGACGAAAGTAAAAAACAACGACCTTTATATTTTATTAGCAATGTCCTTCAAGGACCTGAGTTAAAATATTCAAAGTTAGAAAAGTTAGCCTTTGCATTACTCACATAAGCGTGTCGGTTATGCCAGTACTTTCAAAATTATTTAATAATCGTACGAACCGACCAATCGATTAAAAAGGTTTTGCAAAATCCATACTTAGTAGTTCGTATGGTGAGTTGGTCTGTAGAGCTATCTTAGTTTGACATATAATACGAACCACGCTCTGTCATTAAGTCCTAAGCGATGGTAGATTTTCTGGCTGAAATGACTCATCCGGGTGACAAGGTACCGAGATGAGAAGTTTTTGTAGATGGAGCCTCTAATGTTAAAAATGGAGGCACCGGTCTCATCCTAACTAAATGAGAAGACATGGTGATTGAAACCTCCATAAGATTTGACTTTCCCATTTCTAATAATCAAGTTGAGTATGAGATTTTGCTTGTAGGGTTAGCATTAACTTGTGATGTCGGTGCAACAAAAATCACTGTGTTTAGTGATTCATAAATTATAACATCTCAAGTAAATGACGAATATCAAGTCAGGGATCCATACTACAGTTGTACTTGAAAAAGGTACAAAATGAAATTTCATACTTTGATTCTTTTTGCATTAAACATGTGCATAGGAAACAGAAGACACAAGCTGACGTGTTATTGAAGGTAGCCAGTGTAATACTCTACCACACAGAGCTTTATGCCTAGGACGTAAATCAGAGTTGTCGGGGCACTACAACCTCTAAAAATAAAAATACTTATATAATATAGTTGAAAGAAATTGTAACTGGGAGTCTTGAAAAAGAAGTTGAACAAAAACACTAACAGAAAAGCCCATCACTCACGATCAGGTCAATGTAAAAAGGTAGATAAGATTGAATGAAAAGGATAATATATATAAGATCAGAGTTCCAAAGATACAAATAATAAGCTCCAGGCTCGACCTGCAAACCTAAGGCCGACTGGAGTATATATATACACCATCCAAAATACATCCTGAACTACAGAATGAACACCTACTTCTTCATATCAACCTCTAAGAGGGACAAACTTCGAAATATAAAATACGGAGAACAACTATGTACATATATATATACAAGCAGAAACATAATGCTAAACCTAAAATATAGCTCTTCGCTTTCAGAAGGTCTCTAGAATGGTCAGTGCGGTGCCTCCCGACCTGTATCTGAAAAATAATAATATATGTATGGAATGAGAACCGAAGGTTCTCAGTATGGTAGAGGTGCCAACATAGATAATGTATAAGGTCTCGGAAAAATGAGAGGCATTCCTAGAACTCCAACACTCAGAATTAAACTTAAGGAAGTAAACTAAACCATAAATTAGGTAAGTTATCTAATGTATTCAAGTTCTAGGTCTAATTTTAACTCTCCTATTCACTTTCTATCTCCTACGGCCCTTTGAAATACCGATGGAACTACCTTCAGCGTCACCTCCGCCAGGATGAGGGATCTCTTAGTTGTAAAGACAAACAAGACAAGCAAATAAAACATAAATAGGATGCAATTACAGTAAATAGGACAATTAGCAGATAAGCATGGCTAATCAAACAGGTAAACCAAAGTAATATACACTCAAGCAAAACATACAAATGCATATGATGTATGCCTGTCCTATAGCTGATGATATCATCTGTCGGTTATATAGCCAAACCTGACATGTCCTAGCAGCTAACCCTGGACAGAAACACCACTTCATGGAGCAAATGGGTCTGAGCCACAACCCATCGCATACTATCCGCTTGACCCAAAGCAAGTAGATTAACCCACTACTACTGCGTACTGTCCAGATGGGTGTTTACGAACTCAACTCAGAGCAAGTGGAATGAACCACTACTGCTGCTACTACCTAGGGGTCTCAATCACTGACCCGGAGCAAGTGGAACAAACCACTACTACTGCCACTGCTCAGATATCTCATCTCTTACCCGGAACAGGTGGACAACACCATTGCCTCTTACCCAAGGTCTCTTTCTCAATCAGATTCAATCTTATACCACATTCAATATTTCCATACTTTTCAATCATAAATTATCACTTCACCATCTTCTTTCGCTACCAAGTTACTATCCTCTTTAGATTTACCCCTTTCCCTATGATTAGGAACTAATTTTTGGGACTTTAGAAGGTATCTATAAAGGTTTAGAAGCTAGAAAACATGTTTAAATCACAAAATACAACTTTTCCAAAACAGAGTGGTTATGCCACCCCATGCGTACACATGGATGTAATTCTGCCATACTCGCATACGCAAGCACCTCTCGCGTATGCGATTGTCCAAAACAGAGAGGAAGGTTCGCGTACGCATTCACATCATCGCGTACGCATGTGTTGAAAACTGGGCATTCTCGCGTACGCATGCATCATGCGTATACTCTCATCAAGTTGGGAGATAATAAAATGTATAATTTAAAATTTACCAATGGTGTTGCAAGCAACATTCTCATCAGTTAAGTTATCTCTTAAATTGAGAGGGGCGCTCATTTCACAACTCTAAAAGCATATGGATGCTAGTAAGATCGAAAGCATTTACCCATACAATTGAATCTTAGGTGAGAAAACATTGAAATTTCAATAAAGGTTATACCTTTTTTTATCTTCTAAGGTCATAAAAAAAGTGTAGTATCTTCGACTCTTTCAATCTTAATGTTAGAGAATAAATTAGAAACAATTTAGATCAATTAGTATCATTTATATCTATTTAGAATATCTGTATATTAATTGTAGGATTGTATGCTTTTATTACTTTGATTTTTCTAGCACCTATATATACTCCTATGTATTGTATCTTTGAACTCACTCAATAATACACTTTTCAGATTACTCTCTTATTTCTAACATGGTATCAAGAGCATAGGTTCTTTTTTTTCTATAAAAAATTCGTTCATAGCCCCTTTATTTTTCTCTCCCGGAAGTGTTCTTTGGTCTCTTTTTTCGATCATTTTTCGACGCTTTGGTTTGTCACCACCATTACCACTGTCTTCGTCTCATCGTCACGAGTTCAACGAGACCAGCCTCGTCACTGGAAACAGCCAGACGCGCCGCCGCAAGCTCGATGTCTACTTCCATCATTTTTCTTCTCTAGACATCTCCAGCACCGTTCGATCTTCAGCAATGATCAAATAGTCCAGAGCACGCCACGTGTCACAGAAGTAGCGCCTCCAGCAACCATGCCCACACCGACCTGACTCGAACCACTTCGCGACCCGCGCGCTGCCGATGTTGACTCAGCATTGACGTGGCTTCCCTTCTCCACTCAGCCGTCGCCATGTGTCACCTTTCTTGCTGATGTGAAATCTGACGTGGCAGTGATGTGTCAGACAGTGGGGCCTCTCTAAGGTTATTTGATGAGATCTTTCCGATTTTATCGTTTGTTTTCTTGTTTTTGGCCACGAATTTTCATTTTTCTCTTCTTTCTTTGATCTTTGTATCTATTATTATGGAAAACTCAGATGTTTTTGCTGCCACAGACAGAAAGGGTAAATTCTGTCGTCACTGTAATTGTTCTGGGCACATCTTCTCGAACTATCCTTCTGTTGAATGTCGCACATACCAACAGAAAGGTCACATTAGCTACAATTGTCCACAACTGTTCTGCCATTATTGCAAGCTCTCGGGACATTTAATTACTACCTGTCCTACTCGTCCACCATGTCCTTATCACCTCAAGAATTTGTCTACTTCTCCTGTTGCTGCTACTACTAAATCTACCACATCTGCTCCTTTCAACCTGTCTCCTATCTCTTTATCTGATATTGTGTCTCTTCTTAAGCATCTTCTCTCCCTTTCTGGTAATACTCCTGCTACTTTTTCGACTCCTCTAGGTAATTCTAAATGGTATTTTGACTCCGGTGGCTTTAATCACATGTCTCCTTTGCGTCATCTTTTCTCGTCTTTGTCTACCACTACAAATGGACCTTTTGCAATACTGCTAATGGTTCCCTCTTGCACGCGATTCCCATATTAAACTTTAATCTTATTTCTATTGGTCAACTTGTTGATATCGATTTTGATGTCAATTTTTCTATTTCTGGTTGTCATGTATAGGATCATCCTACGGGACATATCATCGGGACTGGACGTAAGGTCGAAAAGTTGTTTGAACTCGAGAATCTTCATATTCCTTCTATGTCAAATATATGTGCTGCTTTTTCTCCATCTACCCTTTCCTTATGGAATAAATGTCTTGTCCACAGCTCCTTGGAAAAATTGCGTCCTCTTGTGTCTCAGGGTATTTTGGATCAGGTTAATAATGAGCTTTTTAATTATATTTCTTGTCAAACAGCCAAACAACCTGCTTTATCTTTTCATAATAATTCCTTTCTTGCTTGCTCTCCTTTTGATCTTATCCACTCTGATGTTTGGAGCCCCGCTCTTATCGCTTCAATGGGAGGAGCTCGATACTTTATCATTTTCATTGATGATTATTTACGCTTTACTTGGATTTATTTGATGACTAATCACCATGAGTTATCTCAGATTTATATTAACTTTGCCACTATGATTAAAACTCAATTTTCCAAGGTCATTAAGGTTTTTCGACGTGATAATGCTATGGAATAGCGTGATTTCAAACTTTTAACTTTTCTTGTAGAACAGGGTACTTTGTCTGAGTTTTCTTGCCTTGGTACGTCTCAACAAAATGGACGAGCTGAACGTAAACACTGTCACATTCTTGACTCTGTTCGTGAAATGATTCTTTCTTCTTCGTGTCCGAAGCATACTTAGGGTGAAGCTATTCTTACTGTTGTTCATGTTATCAATAGACTTCCTTCTTCTGTTTTGGTAATTTTACTCCCTTTGAGCGTCTTTATCATACCTCTCCAAACTATAGTTCTCTTCAAATTTTTTGTTGTGTCTATTTTATTCTTTTTCAGCCTCATGAACATAGTAAACTTGAACCTCAGGCTCGCATGTGTTGTTTCCTTGGTTATGGCACTGAACACAAGGGTTATTGTTGTTGGATCCTCTCTCTAGAAGTATTCGTATATCTCGTCATGTTGTCTTTTGGGAGCATCACATGTTTTCTCGGTTCTTCTCCTTTGAGTCCATTCCTCCTACTCAGTCACCTTTTTTCACTAATCCCAATGTTGATCTTTTTCCTAGTGATGATTCTAAATGTTCTATCTCGAGTCACCCTCTACAGCCTCCTACTCTTCTGCCTTCTCCATCTCCCGATGACTCCAGACCAAACGACGATCTTGCTCCTACCGTCATGCTTCCTCCTTCTACTCATTCTTCTAGGGTAAGAAATCTACCTCCTCATCTTCTTGATTATCATTATTTTTCTACTATTCTTCATCAACATGAACCTAAGTCATTCAGAGAAGCCTCCACAAATCCAAATTGGCAACAAAGAATGCAGGAAGAAATACAAGCACTTGAAAAAGCACACACTTGGAATTTGGTTGATCTTCCTTCTAATCAGGAAGTTGTGGGCAGTCGATGGATATATAAGATCAAGACTCGCTCTGATGGCTTTATTGATCGTTATAAGGAACGATTGGTTGCTCAAGGTTGTACGCAAGAGTATGGTATTGATTATTAAGAGACTTTTGCTCCTGTTGCTCGTCTCACATATGTTCGAGCTCTTCTTACCATTGCTGCGGTCAAAAAATGGTCTCTTAGTAAGATGGACGTGAAGAATGAATTTTTTAATGGAGATTTGAAAAAGAAGGTCTATATGAAACCACCTCCGGGTTATTCTTATCCTTCTAGCAAAGTCTTTCTCCTTCGTAAGGCACTTTATGGTCTTAAGCAAGCTCCTCGTGAATGATTTGACAAGTTCAGCACCACTATATACAATCTCGATTTCACTTGCAGCCTTCATGAGAATGCTCTTTTTATTCGTAAAAGTGAATGTGGAGTTGTTCTTCTGCTTTTGTATGTTGATGACATGATTATTACTGGAGATGATGTTGATAATATCTCTGATCTCAAAGCCTCCCTTCATCGTACTTTTGAGATGAAAGATCTTGGTTCTCTCAGTTATTTTCTTGGTCTCGAGATCATATCCACAGATGATGGCATCTATCTCTCTCAAGCTAAGTATGCTTCAGATCTTCTTGCTCGTGCCGGGATTACAGATAGTCGCACTGAGTCTACTCCCCTTGAGCCTAATGTTCTATTTACCTCTATGGATGACACTATTTTGGATAATCATACTCTTTATCGACAGTTAGTTGGAGATCTCGTCTACTTGACTGTCACCCGACCAGACGTCGCCTATCCAGTTTATGTACTTAGCTAGTTCTTGTCAGCTCCTCGTACTACTCACTATGCGACAGTTCTTTGCATTCTTCGCTACATCAAAGGCACCCTATTTCATGGCCTTTATTTTTCTTCTCATTTATCTTTGTCCCTTCAGGCATACTCAGATGCTGATTGGGCTGATGATCCCACTGATCATCGTTCTACTACTGGTTATTGTTTGTTTCTTGGCGATGGTCTCATTAATTGGCGAGTTAAGAAGCAAACGTTCACTGCTCGATCAAGCACAGAAGCTAAATATTGTGCTCTTGCTAACACCACTGCTGAGGTTGTCTCAATTCGTTGGCTTCTTGCAGATTTGGGTGCTCTTCAGTCATCCCCAACCGATGTTTTTTGTGACAATCGCAGTGCTATTCAGATTGCGCATAATGACGTGTTTCATGAACACGCCAAACACATTGAGATTGATTGTCACTGTTTGCCTCGTCACTGTTGGAACTCTGGATTAGACTGCTGATATCTTCGCGAAGGCTCATCATCCTACTCGTTTCCGAACTCTAGTATCCAAACTCAAGATGGTAGCTCCCACTTGAGTTTGAGGAGAAATGTTAAAGAATAAATTAGAATCAATTTAGATCAATTAGTATCATTTATATTTATATAGAATATCTGTATATTAATTATAGGATTGTATGCTTTTATTACTTTGATTCTTCTAGCACTTATATATACTCCTATGTATTGTACCTTTCAACTCACTTAATAATACACTTTTCAGATTATTCTCTTGTTTCTAACACTTAGAATATTTTTCTTTAAATTCATGATAGAATTTCTCAAAAAGGTTAAAAAAGGTTCTCTTTGGACTACCTCGAAAAGAGATAAATTGGCGATCTTAAAAGTTGAAAGCATGGTTAAAATAAAAAAATTGAAAAAGACTCTAATAGTGACATCTAAATTGAGAAAAGAGCAAAAAGTTCAAAACTTCATATGATGGTCTATTTATTTGGATGAAATTGGAAAGGGACACATCCAAAAAATTTTAAAACATTTTTTTGAAACTCAGTAAAAAAATTTAAAGAGAACTCTATCAATTTAAAGAGAACTCTATCAATTTCTAGAAAACTAAAAAAAGACAAAAAAAATTAATTAGCACTATTTAAATGAGGGAAAACTAAAATAGTAATCCTCCTACTACATTTGTCTAATCAAAATTACTATGATAGTGGGCAAAAGATGAAAAATTCTATCAAAATACATGCTAAAGTAGCAATAATTTGGAATCTAAAATAAAGAGTAAGATTCATAAAGGAGAGACTGAGTAACAATCATGAAGAAATAAAAAGTAATAGTCGTGATAAAAGTAAAAAGGAAATGATGAGATTCTTACTTAAATTTGGTTGAAAATTAATGATTTGTTGGCTTAAAATTTGGAGAAAGGCGAAGAACCTGCTGCTTCAGGATGCAAGGATGCGAAGAAGACAATGAAAGAGAAAGTTGTAGAACTCTTTTAAATAAAGAGGAGTTTTAAAAACGCATTTTATTTTTATTATGGAGAGGGCCTTGGGGTAGGACCGGTATATGGATAGTGTATGTGCTTTACCATGGTGTGGGATCAGATGTGAACAAATCACACGGTCCGAAATCTTCTTGACAAATCGGAGGGTGCGTATTGCTTCAACAGATCGGTGGGTCCGATCTCTTCCTCCCCCGCCACGTGTTGAATAGCCGTTGTTCCCAGAACGGTGCCCCACTAACCCCAACTTCCCTTCACTGCATGTATTCGAGCCATCTGAGTTGAGCTCATTCTTCCTCCCAACAGCAACCTTTCTCCCATTCCCTTTGTAAGACCCGGTTAATTAATGGCCAATTAATCCATAAATGAGAATTTATTCTAGAAAGCCAAAAAATGTGATTTTTATGGCTAAATATGATAGAAGAGATTGAGACGAGAATTTTGGTACCAATTTTATAGAAATCGGACCAAGATTGGACCGAACGGGCCAAACCAGGCCAACCGGACCCAAAGTGGGCCCTTGGCCCAACTAAACTAAATCTAATACACTCATTTCAGCACTCTCTCTCCTCACTACACTCAAGAAACACGCTGAAATGGAGGCCATGGAGGGAAGAACACTCTCTCAAGTTCTTTCTTTCATTTGATCTTCAAACCACCATAACTTTTGATCTAGAGCTCCGATTATCGCACCGTTTATGGCCACGCGTTCACCACGGAGAGCTCTACAAAACCCATACAATCAATCTTGAGGTAAGCCACGTTTTTCTCTTCGAATGTCCAGCTTTGATTTCGAGTTTCATGAGAAAAAATGTTGAGATTTTGGGCTCTTTGATGTTATAGGACCCAACTCTCTTGAAGAAGAAGGTTAATCTTGTCTTCTTGGACCTTGGGTGTGGTAAGATTCTAAACCCTAGTGTAATTTGTTGTTCTATAATGTTTGGGTATTGAGATGTTGTGTATAGATATGATGATTGTGGCTTAGGTTGTGTATATATGAATATTGGGGCTTGATTGAGACCTTGGAAAGCTTGAAAAGGGATTTTTGGTGGTAAAAATCTGTTCTTGGAGGTGTTGAGACCTAGAGGACTTGTGGACAAGTGGTTTGGAAGTGCTCCGGTTGAGCTTGAGAAATCGGCTAAGGTATAGTCTCGATTTCCCGTATCTAATATGTAATGTGGTAGGAAATACTTAGGCTAGAGGCCCTAAGATAGGCATTGAATTGATGATGTTGTTGAATGGTTGAGATATATGATGTGATCATATATGTGATTATGAATATTGATGCCTTGATTGTGTGATATATGAGAAACTGCATGTTGTGATATATGCTTGATGAATGATTGAGGTTGAATTGGTGGGTGGTACCATGTTGATGGTGAGTATGATGATGATTATGTATAATGATGTTTGATTTGGAAATGGTATTATCGGAAATTGGGATGAGGTAGGATGTGTGATATGATATTGTGTTTTCCCTGTAGCCATTTGATTGAGAAGTGTTAAAATGGTTGGACGGTGGTTTTGGGAATTTTGGTAAAGTGTCAATGTGTGAGTTGAGGATGGATTGATGTTGATTTTGGTACATTTTGATTGATTTTGAAAAAGGCAAAATTGGCATTTTTGGTTGATTTTGAAAAGAGTTGAAAATGGTTTGTTTTGAAAATGGCACCTTGTGGTTTTGTATGAAAACATGGTTTTTGGGCATGTTTTAACGGGACATAACTTGGACTACGGATCCCCATTTTGTACCAAACTTGTTTAGAAATGAAATTGGATCCGGGATGTCCATGCCGCTGGAAGAACGGGGAAAACGATTTAAAATGAGAAAGTTATGTCCGTCGGAAGATTGGGGGTTGAATCTGTGAATTTTGCAGCTTTTAACTTAGAAAATTTTTAGCAGAATGTCCCACTGCGCGTAGGCGCACTTGGCGTGTACGCGCCGTTCTTCAAGAAAGCACCATCTACGCGTGCGCGTGGTGTGCGCAAACGCGTCGATGCGCTGCACCAAATGCCCAGCTATTTTTTCGAGAGTTGTGCCAGAGTTGTGCCAGTTTTGTGCCAGGGGCGCAAGAGCACCCACGCGTACGCGTGGCTGACGCTTATGCGTCGTTTGGCTATTTTTTAATCCGCACGTATGACGCTTGCGCGTCAATGAGTTTTGTGGCCATCCACGCGTGCGCGTGGAGTGTGCGTACGCGTGGCCTTGTTTTTATCCCAAAGTTGATTTTTGAGTTTTAAAGGCCAAATTTCATACTTCTAAGCCTCCGATCTCACCACTTATGTCTTAAATCATTACGATATGCCTAGCAATGAGACAAGGAGCTAGTCACTACAAGATTTTTATTCATTTGTGGCAGTTTTTTCTCTTATTTGTGGAGGTTTATAACCCCCACCAAATGGTTTGTGGATGTTTCTAAAACCCCCAAAATTTGAGGTGCCACGAGGTCTTTTGTGGGGGTTTTTAAAAACCTCCACAATCTATTCAGTGGAGGTTTTGTGTGTGTTTAGTGGAGGTTTTATATTGGTCTTTTGTGGCAGTTTTTGGTCAATGTTTATGGCGGTTTAAAACCCCCACAAAAAGACTTTTCATTTTAAAAATAATAGCTATTCTATGGAGGTTTCAAACCTGTCAATATAATTTTTAAAAATTAATCTACACTGTTATTACACTACTAATCATTTATTATTAAAAAGAAATATTTAAACAAGACATTAAAAATGTAGAAGAAAATTAAAATAAAAGAAATACATTAAAACAAAATATAGCATTGTACCACTATTTTCCAATCACATTAATTACAACTACAAAGTATTAAAAATACCAATCACATTAATTACAACTAGAAAATATTAAAAATAACATGATAAAATACAAACTTATGTCCAAACTCCCGAACAATGAACATAATTAGATAAATGTATTTGCAATATCATTATCATCTAGAAATAATGACAAACTAACAATGTAGTTAACAAGTCCTAATGCTTACACTAGCTGTTTCAGTAGCTGTTAAAGCTAAAACAGAAGTATTTAGGAATTTCTATTACAATGAGGAGCCTTTCTTTTAATCTCTATAGCCATTACTCCAAACAACAATTTCTGTTCATGTTCAATGCATCATATCAAATCTCAGGCTTACTTCACTTTCTAAATTCCAAAATTTAGGAGGATTGAAATTTGAAAAAGAAGAAAATAAAAAAACAGCAGCATGCAGAGAATATATTTAATGTAATATAAGATTCATGCCTGAATTATTGCTCCACTAGCATACCAGAAAAGACCACTGACCCTATATTCCCAAGCAACATTTGAGCTTTGCAAGATTGTAGCATGTCCACTACACCACCAATTCATAGCAATAATTAACAACACATGTTAATTATATACGTGACATTTCTCTTCTCCAACCATATCTGATCCATAAGAATCAAGGTTTCTATCAATAATTTCAGCTTGATGAAAAATTAAAGATACACATGAATAATTATATATGTAAGCGATAATTAGATAATAGGTTAACTAATAATATAGCATGTTTATATATAGCTTAACTATGCTTGGATGATTTCTTCAGCCAGTGTTTAAGAAAGAAGTATATTCTCCGTCAAGTGGGAATGGAATTGCCTTTGCGGTCATCACATCTTCAATTTTTTGGCTAAGATTGTCATACATATCCTGCAAATTAAAATACACACAAAGAGACATATCATTTTTTTATTCACTATATACATGTTCTTATCTAATAGTATTGTATTGTAGTATTAGTATACCTGCATTTTTTAGCGTTCTTGTGTGAATTCATGTGAGCAATAAAGTCAATTTTAATACCTAAAAGTGCAAATACGTGGTACTGTGGGTCTCTTAGGACCATAAAGTCAATTTTAATCTTAGAAATTTGTACACCGCCAAGCCTGGCGCAATGTACCAAATGGACAGCAGCCTCTGACCTATAAGTCATGCTAACAATAATTTGTATGACTTCAACGCTCATTAGAAGATAGTTCTTTATTATGTATATCATAGTGTAATGCAATACATAGTTAGTTCTTGTTTGAACTCACATGTTAGCACCAGAAAATATTAACCTCAAATTATGTTCACTTACAAGGTCTGGAAACTTATCCTTGAGCAAACGTATTGACCGAGGCACTAAACCATTATCATTGTATGCTTCATTCCCTGTGGAAGACTATAAGGAAAAATGCTTCATTCCCTGTGGAAGACTATAAGAAAAAAATCTGTCATACAGGACTGAAATCACACTACAGAAAATCTACAGTATGTAAGTAACAGAATAGAACCTTCAAGGCATCTGGAATTTTAGGAAAAAGTACCACACTATTAATACTATAAAATAACATGATAAAATTCAGGACAGGAAGTAGAATACCCAAACAAAACTAGCCAAGTTCTTTCCAGCCTAGATATTTAAAGAAACAATTAAATCTATCTAAACGTCTTGAACATATTTAAACAGCTTCAAAGTTCTGATAAGTAACTCAAATAAATGAATAATACTAGAAAACATTAAAGCCAATCCATAAAAAGGGAATTAATCAAGTGTAATGCTAAGGAGGATTACTAGAGCACTTTTAGTAGGAGATACAGAAACAAGAGTAAATAACAACCTCTTGCACAAGTCCATGCCTCCATCCAAGCCTGTAGCATCCCGGCATAGCCCCAGTTGGAGTGTCCTCCTCACCTGCAAGTTCAATTGCTACGAATCAAAACAGATCCAGCATAGCATATTACACTACCTCCACTACACATGAACAATGCATAAAACAAGTAAAAACAAGACCAACCTTCATGAATGAAAATTGGATACACGAAATTCGCAGGCGATATTGTTGTCTCCTGAAAAGCTTCCCTCAGCGCGCGGCATCCTCCAGTTGTGTCGAGGACGCCTGTTAAGTGGCTGATACAAAATCAAATCAAATCAATTGCTTAACTCAACAAGTTTTTCTAAATCATCAGCAAGAATGCGCAAGGCTAAAGTCAACACATTTGGTTCCTATTCAAAAATTGAATCGGAGACTCACAAGTGAAGGGACGACGGGAGTTCCAACCAGAGAAGCTGGTTTAGGGGGAATCGGAGGTGCCTCCGGGACGTTACTGGCAACAACGGCGGCTTCGCATTCTGCGTCGGAGAGGCCAAGCTTGTGGAGTAGACCTGCATGGTTACCGTTGTGGGAATCACTTGCTCTAACGGCAAAGAGGTGGAGAGGGCGAGGAAGGCCCTGTTGCATAACTACTCTCTTCTATTTTTGAATTGGACTTCACAGTCTCTATACAATACTGAAACAATATAATATGTATTAATACACTCAACAAGCTTGCGTGATATCTTTCCCTCTTCTCTAAAGAAAGAAACCAAGATAGGACATTTTATATCTTAGAAGCAATGATGACTCTCTTGGGGGTAATCTTCCAGATGTTATACAACTTATTCTAATTCTGGCAAAAAATTGAGAATGCCACCCATTAGCAAACTGAAAATTGAACTAACAGGAAGAAAGGAATGAAATGATTGTTTATATGACATGATAGTACTTAACATTGACAATTAGAGAGCTTGAAATCTTTCAAAGCAGAGAAATTAGTGTCGATGATAACATTGAAAACAAGAATACTCACCTCAAAAGATGAACCAAAATATGTGATTTCATTGTTAGCACTGGTCCACCTATGCTTTCTAGTAACATCAGTACCTGTCCAACAATGTTGTAAAGAAAAGTTCTTAAGTTGTAATATTCAATCTACTAAATCAAAACTATAAACAAGAATAACAAACAAAACTTCCTATATATACTATAACACTACAAGAACCTGAAAAGATCACAATATACTCAGGGAATTGAACTTGAATAGATCAAACAAAAAATTCATTACAATGAACTACTAAATTCATTGCTCGTAAATATATAGTGGCCAAATATATAGTATAGTTGCTGCCACTTGCAGTATGACACGAAATAGGGGAAATGCTATTATCAGGAGAGTCTAATTATGATATGATCATATTTAATTTACAGTGAGCAAATAAGACACAGTATCGGTTCACCGAACAATAATTAATACAATGATTAAGAGAATAAACAATTCATCAAACACTTGGAGTGCTTGCGAATTTGAAACAATGTTTATCAATTAAGAGATAATAAAACTCATTGAATGTTATATCATATAGCAAAGCATTCAGAATCTGAAAATGAAAAATAAAGAAATGAATAAAAAGGAAAAAGAGAAAGAGAACCGAAAATTGAGAATGAGTGGAACGAAGAAGAGCATGCAGAAGCGAGAGAATGCCGATGGAGAACACGAGAGTCATTTGCGGAGGAGAGTTGACAGAAGAGGTGCTTTCTCAAGATCTAGAAACGCGTTGATAAAGGAGGCGTCTTGGCTCGATCTCAGTGGCAACAGCATAAAGGAGATGAACTTTAGTAGTGACGACGGCAGCAATGGCGGAGGAGGCGGCGACGGCGGCGGAGATGGCGGTGGTGATGGCTATCGCAATCTTAGGGTTTCAGTGAGCTCTCATGCTCTGTTCTTTCTCTTCTCTTCAAGTTTTTTTTTGGATTTTGAGAAGAGTTTTAATTATATGATAATTTAAGTGATAACAATGGGTTTTATTGTTAGTTATTTTGTGGGAGTTTATAAAAAATGTCATAGATAAAATATATTAGGGAGGTTTTAAAAACTCTCACTAAAAAACACCCACAAATATATATAAATTTTGTAGTGAGTGAATGTGGTAACTTGCGAGTGAAGCAAGGGAAAAATGAATGATCAATGAGGATCAAAGATGATTGTGTGAGATGCGGAGGATGGCGGTGGAAGTGCTTGTTATGCCATGGGCCGAAGGGCCGTAATTGTTAATGAATTGGCTGGTTATGGATTTAACCATGAGCCGGATGACTGGATCATTGCCGTGTTACGGTGGAGCCATGATTATGGCTAAGTATAAATGCATATATGCTGTTGAATTAATTGTGAATGTTTGCATTTCCACTATCGGAGATGAGGGTTTCCCTAGGAGGAAGTAGTGGCTAGCCACTATGTGCGCCAAGTTGAGACTCGAAGCTCTTTTGACCCTATGTCGTCAGGGTGGCCAGGTATTGTGAAAGCCCCGGATGAGCTCACCCCCATAAATATTCACCAGTGAGGGTGATGGATATGGATCATGATTATGATCACGATTTGTTGAGTATAACTCAAGTTAGGGAGACACGACAGAGGGACAGTCCAATGGTTAGCTACCAGGACTTGTCGGGTTGGCTCTATAATTGACAGATGATATCATCAGCCACTAGGGACATGCATTCATCATATGCATACTATATGAATTATTTGAGATTGCCTATTTGACTGCATATTACTTGCTAATTGTCTAAATGCCTTATCTGTTCCTATTTGTATATCTCTTGTTTGATTTAGCTGTGTTTGCTACATTATACTCCTGTTGATGGTTGGGAGGTCTGAAGGAATTGGAAAGGGAAGTATTAGTTAGACTGAAGGATCTTTAGTCAGTTGCCACTTATGGTTTAGCTTGTTTATAAGCTTTGATATTATCTGGAGGAAGTCCTAGGATTGCCTTCAGCTTTCCTCTATTATTACATGTTATATATGGGGAACTGTTACCACGCTGGGGACCTCTGGTTCTCACCCATGCGGATTTTGTGGTTTTCAGATGCAGGACGCGAGGCTTCTTGTTGAGGCATGCTGGAGATTTCTGGATTAGCGAAGATCCTTGTTCTCGGGACTCTGTTTTTATTTTATGATTTCTCTTAGATACTTTTATCTCCATTGAATAATACAAACTGTGATGACTCCTCTTAGAGGAGATTTTGGAGACTAGGTTCTCTGATTTTGTGTCCCTTTGGGTTTCCTTTGGGGTTTCCTTATTTTATTATATGTATATATTGCTATGCTCGGACCGGTTATCTTCGCATCCGGATTTGAGTTTTGATATTCCCGTTTTTGACACTCTTTTGTATATATATAATCTCGCGTTAGCTTATCCCTGTTCGTTACGTTATCGATCGGAGTGTTGCGCATTCGAGTTACGGTTTTTGTTTACCACTTTTTCTACAAAAGCTCCTTGTTATAATCAATCATTCATACTACTATACGTACTAAATTTTAATTCTAGAGGTCATAATACCTTGCCATCTCGGAATTATGACTTAAGCATAAGACCCTGTATGGTAGGGTGTTACATATGGTATCAGAGCAGTTCATTCCTGTAGAGCCTGAGGGACGGACTGACTATGCTTCTGTGCATTCTCTGTATGTGTGTTATGTGCTGTTAGTATATCTACTTGATATAATTGGCATAAACATTCATGAGCATACATTTGGGACTTTGAAGCACTAGACTTCCGATATTGAGACTGATCAACTTAATATCGAATGTTTGGTGTGTATAGGAACCAGATGGCGCCTCGTGGACGTGGTAGAGGCCGTGGGAGAGGTCATACGAATGCTCATGCGCCAGAGATTAACCCTAACGACCCGGTGAACTTTATGACTGCGTTGGAGAACATGGCTGCTGCTATGCAAGCCACTGCTGAGGCTCTTGGTCAATAGATGAACAACCATGGCAACGACGGAAATGGAGCTCAGGGACCAATGAAGATCAGAACTTTTGCTGTGTTGGTGAACAAGTGTAGGGTTGCTGAGGAGTGTGTGAAGAAAGCAGCTGCTGAGAGAGTCACAAAGGATCATTCCCACGGAACCGAGGGAAGAGCTTTGCACCTAGAGGTCCACCTTTCAAGAAGGGGGGTTCTTTTAGGAGGCCCAACAACAACAACTTCCGAGAGAAAAGGTTTGGAAAGCAGCCTCAGAATGAGCAAGCTTGTGCTAGGTGTGGAAGTCACCATCCGGGAGCCCCGTGCAAGGCCGGGTGGGGCTTGTGCTATTACTATGGTAAGGCTGGACATAAGGTCCCAAACTATCCGGAGAAGCAGAAACAAGGTGCCGGGAAGGCGCAGCAGACTGGTCGGGTGTTCACCACTTCAACTATAGGTGCTGTGGGATCTGAGGCACTTATCCGAGGTAACTGTGAAATGGCTGGTCAAACTTTGAATGCTTTATTTGATTCGGGAGCATCGCATTCATTCATTGCATTTGAGAAAGCCCATGAGTTAGGATTGAAGATCGTAGCTTTAGGTTATGACCTAAAAGTGTATAATGCTACCCATGAAGCCATGGTAACTAGGCTAGGATGCCCAAAAGTTTCGTTTAGGTTCAAGCAGCGTGATTTTGTCCATAATTTAATCTGCTTACCGATGATCGGTCTTGATCTTATCTTGGGATTGGACTGGTTATCTGAGAACCATATCCTGCTTGATTGTTCTACAAAGTCGATGTACGTTATGCCGGAAGATACAGAAGGCCGATCGTGGTGAATAATTGTTACTTGAATTCGATGATGGTGAACTGCTCTGGAATCGAATGTCAGGGTATCCTGTTGTTAACCGCGGGTGTTTCGGGTAATGATCAAAGGTTGGAAAAGATTCCGGTGGTGTGTGAGTTTCCGAAAGTGTTTCCCGATGACATTAATGAATTTCCACCTAACCGAGAGGTCGAGTTTGCTATTGAATTGGTGCCTGGGGCGGGACCAATCTCAAGTGCTCCTTATAGAATGTCACTATTAGAGATGGCCAAGCTAAAGTCTCAGTTAGAGGATCTGTTGGGTAAGAATTTTATTCAACCAAGTGTTTCACCGTGGGGTGTGCCAGTGTTACTGGTAAAGAAGAGGGACGGGAGTATGCGGCTCTGTGTGGATTACAGGCAGTTGAACAAGGTCACGATAACGAATAAGTACCCGTTGCCGAGGATTGATGATCTCATGGATCAGTTACAAGGAGCTGGGGTTTTCTCCAAGATTGATTTGCGATCCGGTTATCACCAGATAAGGGTGAGGGGAGAGGATATCCCTAAGACCGCTTTCAGGACTCGTTATTATCATTGCGAGTACACTGTAATATCTTTTGGATTGACAAACGCTCCTGCAGTATTCATGGATTATATGAACAGAGTGTTCCGTCTGTTTCTGGATAAATTCGTTGTTGTCTTCATTGACGACATACTAATTTATTCCAAGACTGAATAAGAGCATGCGGAACACTTGAGGATCGTGTTGCAGATCCCAAAGGAGAAGAAACTCTATGCGAAACTGTCTAAGTGTGAGTTTTGGAAGAGTGAGGTGAAATTTTTGGGTCACGTGGTGAGTAAGAAGGGGATAGCTGTAGATCCAGCTAAGGTGGAGGCTGTGATAGATTGGAAGCAACCAACCACAGTAACTAAGATAAGGAGTTTTCTGGGCTTAGCTGGCTATTATCGAAGGTTCATCAAAGGCTTTTCACAATTAGCCTTGCCGTTGACAAAGTTAACCCGCAAAGACACTCCGTTTGTTTGGACTCCTGAGTGCGAGGAGAGCTTTCAGGCATTGAAGAAAAAGTTGACCACTGTACCTGTGTTAGTGTTACCTGAGCCGAACGAGCCTTTTGAGGTGTACTGTGATGCCTCATTAAAGGGTCTAGGGTGCGTGCTGATGCAGCATCATAATGTGGTGGCGTATGCCTCACGACAGTTGAGACCTCATGAAGTTAGTTACCCTACGCACGATTTAGAACTCGCTGCGGTCGTGTTTGCCTTGAAGGTGTGGAGGCATTATCTCTATGGGGTTAAGTTCCAAGTCTTCTCCGATCACAAGAGCTTGAAATATCTCTTTGATCAGAAAGAGCTTAATATGAGGCAGAGAAGGTGGATGGAATTATTGAAGGACTACGATTTTGAGTTGAATTACCATCCGGGAAAGGCGAATGTAGTGGCGGATGCGTTAAGTCGGAAGTCGTTATATGCGGCTTGGATGATGCTTCAAGAGGAGAAGTTGCTCAAGGGATTCGAGAGTCTAAAAATTGGTGTTCAAGAAGTATCTGGAACTTTGTGTTTGAGCCGATTAGAAATCTCAAGTGACTTTAAGTCCGAACTCCTAAAGGCCCATGAGAATGATGAAGCGTTATGGAAGGTGTTACCAGCTATTGAGCAAGGGAAACAGTGGAGAGTGTCGGAAGAAAAAGATGGGTTATGGAGATTCAAGGGTAAGATCATTGTGCCGGATATTGGCACTTTGAGGCAAGATATCTTAAAGGAGGCACACAAAAGCGGATTCTCTATTCACCCGGGAAGTACTAAGATGTACCATGATTTAAAGGCGATGTTTTGGTGGCCGGGTATGAAGAATGATGCGGCGGAATATGTTTCAAAGTGCTTAACCTGTCAAAAGGTAAAGATTGAACATCAAAGACCTTCCGGAATGTTGCAACCTTTAGAGGTTCCGCAATGGAAGTGGGAAAGTATTGCAATGGACTTTGTGTCATGATTGCCAAGGACTAGGACTGATTTCGATGCTATCTGGGTGATTGTGGACCGATTGACGAAATCAGCCCACTTTTTACCCATTTGGATTGACTTACACCCTTGAGGAACTAGCACGGTTGTACATAAAGGAGATTGTGAGACTTCATGGTGTACCGGCTACTATAATCTCTGATAGAGATCCTCGCTTCACTTCGAGGTTTTGGGGTGCATTTCAGAAAGCTTTCGGAACCCGACTAAGCTTGAGTACGGCTTATCCTCCTCAAACAGATGGTCAATCCGAAAGGACGATCCAAACACTAGAGAATATGTTGAGAGCTTGTGTTCTGGACCAGCCGGCGAGTTGGGATTGATATATGCCATTAGTGGAGTTTGCATACAATAATAGTTACCATGCGAGTATCGGAATGGCTCCGTATAAGGCTTTGTATGGGAGAAAATGTCAATCTCCGCTATGTTGGTATGAAGCTAGAGAGAAAGGCTTGTTGGGGCCGGAGATGATAGCTGAGACCACCGAACAAGTTAAGAAAATCTTAGATAGGATGCTTACGGCGCAGATTCGCCAGGAGAGTTACGCCGATCAGAGGCGGAAGCCCTTGGAATTTGTGGAAGGAGATCATGTTTTTCTTAAGGTTACTCCAACCACAGGAGTAGGTAGGGCAATTAAAGCGAAGAAGTTGAATCCTCGATACATTGGTCCATTTCAGATCTTAGAGAGGATTGGACCGGTGGCATATCGGATGGCTCTACCGCCTCATCTTTCGAACCTGCATGACGTGTTTCATGTGTCACAGCTTCGGAAGTATACTCCTGATGCTAGCCATGTGTTAGAACCGGAATCGGTTCAGTTAAGAGAAGATTTGACGCTTTCAGTGGCTCCAGTCAGAATTGATGATACTAGTATCAAACGGTTGCGTGGAAGAGAGGTTTCATTAGTCAAAGTGGCTTGGAGTCGAGACGGTGTTGAGGAACACACTTGGGAACTTGAGTCGGAGGTGCGAACAGATTATCCGCACTTATTCTCAAGTAATTGAATTTAAATTTTGTGGGCAAAATTCCCAATTAGGTGGGTAGAATGTAAAACCCGGTTAATTAATGGCCAATTAACCCATAAATGAGAATTTATTCTAGAAAGCCAAAAAATGTGATTTTTATGGCTAAATATGATAGAGGAGATTGAGACGAGAATTTCGGTACCAATTTTATAGAAATCGGACCAAGATTGGACCGAACGGGCCAAACCGGGCCAACCGGACCCAAAGTGGGCCCTTAGCCCAACTAAACTAAACCTAATACACTCATTTCAGCACTCTCTCTCATCACTACACTCAAGAAACATGCTGAAATGGAGGTCATGGAGGGAAGAACACTCTCTCAAGTTCTTTCTTTCATTTGTTCTTCAAACCACCATAACTTTTGATCTAGAGCTCTGATTGCTGCACCGTTTGCGGCCACGCGTTCACCACGAAGAGCTCTACAAAACCCATACAATCAATCTTGAGGTAAGCCACGTTTTGCTCTTCGAATTTCCAGCTTTGATTTCGAGTTTCATGAGCAAAAATGTTGAGATTTTGGGCTCTTTGATGTTATAGGACCCAACTCTCTTAAAGGAGAAGGTTAATCTTGTCTCCTTGGACCTTGGGTATGGTAAGATTCTCAACCCTAGTGTAATTTGTTGTTCTATGATGTTTGGGTATTGAGATGTTGTGTATGGGTATGATGATTGTGGCTTAGGTTGTGTATATGTGAATATTGGGGCTTGATTGAGACCTTGGAAAGCTTGAAAAGGGATTTTTGGTGGTAAAAATCTGTTCTTGGAGGTGTTGAGAACTAGAGGACTTGTGGACAAGTGGTTTGGAAGTGCTCCGGTTGAGCTTGGGAAATCGGCTAAGGTATGGTCTCGGTTTCTCGTATCTAATATGTAATATGGTAGGAAATACTTAGGCTAGAGGCCCTAAGATAGACATTGAATTGATGATGTTGTTGAATGGTTGAGATATATCATGTGATCATATATGTGATTATGAATATTGATGCCTTGATTGTGTGATATATGAGAAACTGCATGTTGTGATATATGTTTGATGAATGATTGAGGTTGAATTGGTGGGTGGTACCATGTTGATGGTGAGTATGATGATGATTATGTATAATGATGTTTGATTTGGAAATGGTATTATCGGAAATTGGGATAAGGTAGGATGTGTGATATGATATTGTGTTTGCCCTGTAGCCATTTGATTGAGAAGTGTTAAAATGGTTGGACGGTGGTTTTGGGAATTTTGGTAAAGTGTCAATGTGTGAGTTGAGGATGGATTGATGTTGATTTTGGTACATTTTGATTGATTTCAAAAAAGGCAAAATTGGCATTTTTGGTTGATTTTGAAAAGAGTTGAAAATGGTTTGTTTTGAATGGCACATTGTGATTTTGTATGAAAACATGGTTTTCGGGCATGTTTTGATGAGACATAACTTAGACTATGGATCCCCATTTTGTACCAAACTTGTTTAGAAATGAAATTGGATCCGGGATGTCCACGCCGCTGGAAGAACGGGCGGAAAACGATTTAAAATGAGAAAGTTATGTCCGTCGAAAGATTAGGGTTGAATCTGTGAATTCTGCAGCTTTTAACTTAGAAAATTTTTAGCAGAATGACCCTCCGCACGTAGGCGCACTTGGCGCGTACGCGCCGTTCTTCAAGAAAGTACCATCCATGCGTGCGCGTGGTGTTCGCGGGCGCGTCAATACACTGCACCAAATGCCCAGCTATTTTCCGAGAATTGTGCCAAAGTTGTGCCAGTTTTGTGCCTGGGGCGCAAGAGCACCCACGCGTACGCGTGGCTGACGCTTGCGCGTCGTTTGGCAATTTTTCAATCCACGCATCCGCACGTATGACGCTTGCGCGTCAATGAGTTTTGTGGCCATCCACGCGTGCGCGTGGAGTGCGCGTACGCGTGGCCCTGTTTTCATCCCAAAGTTGATTTTTGAGTTTTAAAGGCCAAATTTCATACTTCTAAGCCTCCGATCTCACCACTTATGTCTTAAATCATTACGATATGCCTAGCAATGAGACAAGGAGCTAGTGAATGTGGTAACTTACGAGTGAAGCAAGGGAAAAATGAATGATCAATGAGGATCAAAGATGATTATGTGAGATGTGGAGGATGGCGGTGGAAGTGCTTGTTATACCGTGGGCCGAAGGGCCGTAATTGTTAATGAATTGGCTGGTTATGGATTTAACAGTGAGCCGGATGGCTGGATCATTGCCGTGTTACGGCAGAGCCATGATTATGGCTAAGTATAAATGCATATATGCTGTTGAATGAATTGTGAATGTTTGCATACTATCGGAGATGAGGGTTTCCCTGGGAGGAAGCAGTGGCTAGCTACTATGTGCGCCAAGTTGAGACTCGAAGCTCTTTTGACCCTATGTCGTCAGGGTGGCCAGGTACTGTGAAAGCCCCGGATGAGCTCACCCCCATAAATATTCACCAGTGAGGGTGATGGATATAGATCATGATTATAATCACGATTTGTTGAGTATAACTCGAGTTGAGGAGACACGACAGAGGGACAGTCCAATGGTTAGCTACCAGGACTTGTCGGGTTGGCTCTATAACCGACAGATGATATCATCAGTCACTAGGGACAGGCATTCATCATATGCATACTATATGAATTGTTTGAGATTGCCTATTTGACTGCATATTACTTGCTAATTGTCTAAATGCCTTATCTGTTCCTATTTGTATATCTCTTGTTTGATTTAGCTGTGTTTGCTACATTATACTCCTACTGGTGGTTGGGAGGTCTGAAGGAATTGGAAAGGGAAGTATTAGTTAGACTGAAGGATCTTTAGTCAGTTGCCACTTATGGTTTAGCTTGTTTATAAGCTTTAATATTATCTGGAGGAAGTCCTAGGATTGCCTTCGGCTTTCCTCTATTATTACATGTTATATATGGGGAACTGTTACTATGCTGGGGACCTCTGGTTCTCACCCATGCGGATTTTGTGGTTTTTAGATGCAGGACGCGAGGCTTCTCGTTGAGGCATGCTGGAGACTTCTGGATTAGCGAAGATCCTTGTTCTCGGGACTCTGTTTTGATTTTATGATTTCTCTTAGATACTTTTATCTCCATTGAATAATACAAACTGTGATGACTCCTCTTAGAGGGGATTTTGGAGACTAGGTTCTCTGTTTTTGTGTCCCTTTGGGTTTCCTTTGGGGTTTCCTTATTTTATTATATGTATATATTGCTATGCTCGGACCGGTTATCTTCGCATCCGGATTTGAGTTTTGATATTCCCGTTTTTGACACTCTTTTGTATATATATAATCTCGCGTTAGCTTATCCCTGTTCGTTACGTTATCGATCGGAGTGTTGCGCTTTCGAGTTACGATTTTTGTTTACCCCTTTTTCTATAAAGGCTCCTAGTTATAATCAATCATTCATACTACTATACGTACTAAATTTTAATTCTAGAGGTCGTAATACCTTGCCATCTCGCAATTATGACTTAAGCATAAGACCCTGTATGGTAGGGTGTTACACCCTTCCTCCTCCAGATCTTCTTCTTCTTCCCAAAGTGAGTAAAAAAAAAAATTATAATGTCAAAAAAACTAAAATCTAAAGATATTGATCGTCCTGAGCTTCATATTATAAAATATCTCAGCCATCCCGATGATGTAAGTTTGTTAATTAATTTATTTTTTAATTTTTTAAAAAATATAAATAATATTATTAGAAACTTAATTATAGGTATTATTGTTAGTAGCTCAAGTTAAGAACATATTAGTGATATTATTATTATTATTATTATTATTATTATTATTATTTGAGAGTTATAATAATTGTTGCTGCTGTTACTAGCTCAACGTTCCTATGAAAATGTTATTACTATTATTATTACGATGATTAATTAATTTTATTGTTATTATTAATTTAGAATTATAATTATTGTTGTTAATTTAGTTATATTATAATTATTCTTGTTAGGTCAATTTGAAAAACATATCTCAGTGATAACATTATTATTATTATTATTATTATTATTATTATTATTATTATTATTATTATTATTATTATTATTACCGTCATTGACCCTAAATTTAAACTACTAACAACCTATAATTAAACCCTAAATTTAAACTACTAACAACCTATAATTAAATTTTTAATAATAATAATAATAATAATAATAATAATAATAATAATAATAATAATATATTATTATTATTATTATTATTATTATTATTATTATTATTAGTAATTTAGAATTATAGTTATTATTAGTATTAAAAATTTAATCATAGGTTGTTAGTAGTTTAAATTTAGGGTCAGTGACGGTGATATTATTATTATTATTATTATTATTATTATTAATTTAATCATAGGTTGTTAGTGGTTTAAATTTAGGGCCAATAACGGTGATATTATTATTATTATTATTATTATTATTATTATTATTATTATTATTATTAGTAGTAGTAGTAGTAGTAGTTTAAAATATAATAATGTAATGTGTTTGCTTTTTGATAGTAATTATTTGTTTACCGCTATGTTTTTAATTGAGTTAAGTATGTTGTTGTATTTAGTAGTAATGATTTGTTGATAATATTGGTTGTTCTAGTTTTTTTTTATTATAATTTATGTTTTTGTAGAGTTTACGGATGTTAACGTGTGATCATCCTATCCCTCCGGATCGGTACGATGATATGGTGGAGGAGCATTTACGTTTTATTGGTTTTTATCATGCATCTCAAATTTAGTTCAGTGTCAAAAAGCACTTGTAAATGCTTTAGTCGAACGGTGGCATCCAGATACACATACCTTTCACCTTCCGATTGGTGAATGTGCTATGACACTTGAAGATGTGGCTATGATTCTTGGTCTTCTGACGGACGGTCTTCCAGTAACAGGGATGACTATCAGCAGTGTTGAAGCTTTAGATGCGGAGTGTTTGCACCAATTTGGGGCTGCACCGAGAAGGTCAGAATGTAGAGGAAGCGGTATAAAGCTAACGTGGCTCCGGGATCTAAAAGAACGGTTACAGTTGACTGACAAAGAAAATAAACAGAGGTACGTGAAGTGCCACATTATGCTATTGCTCGATACGATATTGTTGGGAGACAAGTCGGGGTCATCTGTGCACTAAAAATTTCTGCCTTTACTTCGTGACTTTGGCAGTATCGCACAGTTCAGTTGGGGATAGGCTTGCCTCGCACATCTATACAGGGCGTTATGCAGGGCATCTCGTTTTGACTATAAGAAGATCGACAGTTCGCTAACACTACTTCTCGTTTGGGCTTGGATTCGGTTGCCATTTCTAGCGCCGGTTCCTAGGGAACCTCGTAGTTTTCTGCTTGCAAACAGGTAACTAAATCTTACATTTACTCCGTATCTTCATATTTATAATCCAATCCTGTTAATTAATTAAGCGATATTAGGTGGCGTAACTGGGAGTGTGGCGACCGACGCTTTAGGTATATAAAACTTGCTCACTTTAGGAAGGCCAGGTATATTTTCATTAAAGAATTATTCGGTTTGGGGTTGCAGTGTTATTGTTATTCCGATTGTAATACACAATTTAGTTTATTTTTCACAGTTTGTGTGGGTTGCTTATGTTGTGGATCGAGTGGATCCGGACATAATTTCTGCAGACATCTACATGCACTCAGTTGTGTGGAGTGCTACGGTTCTGTTGGTATCTTTTGAATGCATTGAGTGGCATGCAACCGATCGGTGTAAGCGACAGTTTGGTTTTGTGCAGGGAGTTCCTCATCAAGAACGAAGTCTAGACAAGGCACACGGAGAAGTCCTGACTGGCCCTAAGAATCTTAACTAGGCCACAGCCACGAGTCATTAATTTTGGGTGATGCAGTGGACAAAAAGGTATAATCACGTTCCGACTGAGGTTGATGGTCCACAGCATCCGTTAGATATTTACATGCACTGGTACCGAACAAAATATGGCAACCATTTGAACTTGTCCGATCTTGTGGTTCAAGAGAATGACGAGGATGACCAGGGTATGGATGATGTGGATCAAGAGAATGAAGAGGTTGAGGAGCAGGAGCCAAACTCACCGCCACCTCCACCTCCGCCTCTACCTCCACAGGAACAACCTCAGTAGTCTAGCCAATATGTGCCACAGACACAATTTACCCTGTCAAACCCAATGCATCAGCAGTATTGGACTGTGCCACAGTTTGACTCAGGAGACGGTGGTTCTTTTAGCCAGTTGCTTGGGTTCATGGTTGCAGATGCAGGCCAATCACAATATGATCAGCAGCCTGATATCATAGCTACAGATGCAGGGCAGTCACATTATGGCCATTAGGCTGACTTCATGCCGGGTAGGTATTCATTGGATGCAAGGATTGGTTACCGCACTTCGTCATGTGCTTCTGGAGGGTTGGTATCTGGTGACTTTAGTAGGAGTGACGGTGGTCGAGGGGTTCTGAATAGTCAAAATCCTAATCGTGTTTCCATGACTCTGATTGAAGAAAATACCAACACACTTGAGAAAGAGACTGATGAGTATCTGGTTGATGAACCAGATGACGAGGACGATGATGATGAGGAAGATGAGGAAATGGACGAGGACCTCGAATCCCGTAATGATTCACCTGATGATGGTGATGATGCAGGTTCTTTTTTTGCTTTACTAGCCAATCACTTGTTTATAATATGTTCATATGTAATATCAAGGATTGAGTGGATTATATTATAGGACTTGTTTGGTCAATTGATTATACTATGTTCATATGTGGTATCTATTTTTAGTTGATTATATTATAGGACTTGTTTGGTCAATTGATTATAATATGTTCATATGTGGTCTCTATGTTTAGTTGATTATATTATAGGACTTGTTAGGTCAATGGATTATAACATGTTTGTGTTTGATGTTAATATAATCATGTTAAGATGGTCTGTCTAATTATGTTGGTTCTAGGTGAGGGACGCACTCTAGATGACACAGGAAAAGGGTACAATCTCAGGGTTGATCTGCCTCGTCGTAGTGCTAATCGATTCACTCCGTCCGTGTTCAAAAAGGCCGCGAAGAAATGCAAGAGTTTCGTGAAAGATGTAAAGTGGGCAATGAGAAAATAGATGTTGTGTACTTTATATTTCATTTCACTTTTCTATGTATGAATTAACTTAATTATATATCAAGTACGATTTATGTAGTGCTCACATTAGACTGAGATATAGCAGCAAATTACTATTTTTGCGAGAACCGTTTTTTGCTGGTACAGTTTTTACAGCACAACCAACCGACCAGATGATCGGTCTCTGGTTAAACCGATTGAACTGACCGGTCCGGTTCGGTTTTCATAACAATGCTAAACTCACATTTGCCATTGAATAGATTGATACATAAATCTAAATTCACATTTCAAACAACATAATATATAATTCTAAATACACGCATATCTTAGAGTAGATTCATATAAGATATAAGGTTTCAAATATCCTAATATATATAGTTCTACTGAGCATTATCCCCGCCACTTGCACCAACTGACTGACGACATCTACTACAATTGTGTCCCTCGGCCCCACATTACCTACATCGCCTTGGACGACGCAGCATTCGCGTGTCCATCTCGTTCAAGAAGCGCATCATCCTGGGGCGACCTTTCGTTACGCGCTGGAGGTACGGATTCGGTACGAATCGCGGCCCGTTGTATGCAGGCCACGTAGTTGGGTTCCCCAGTGGCCTAAACCTAGCTCGGTAAACCCGTCGAACTTGGTCCATCTTATACACATCATGAACGTACACTTGCCAATCCAATCTTTGATTTGCACAATATGCAAACACATGCCGACACGGAATCCGGTTCACCTGGAACTCACCACAGTCACATCGGTGCCGACGAAGGTCAACGGCATACTCCAACCCACTTGGCATCTCACGCACTTCAAAGACCTCATTCTGCCTGTCGAAGCAATTAACCTAGATGTTCCCTGATGCAAGTTGGTTTGCATGCAATTTTGAGGTCACAAGTTCAGAAAAAATATGACCAGCACTAATCCGAGCCTCCGCCTCAGATCTTTTTCTAGTGAACAACTCATTAAGCCTGTAGAATGTTGCTTTGACAAGTGCAGTGATGGGGAGATTGCGTGCACCCTTCAAGACTGAGTTGATGCATTCTACTAAATTCGTCGTCATGTGACCCCATCGGTAGCCACCATCAAATGCTAATGCATACTGTTCCCGGGGGATTCGATTTAACCAGTTAGTGTAAGTCTCACCCCGTTCTCATAACCGCTGATAATGCACTTCGTACTCGCGCACCGTCCTCGAATACCCTGCATAATGGCGACCAATAAAAAATAAATGGGTTACGAAACACTTATTGAAGGTATCCCTTTTGATAACAAACTTTGAAATACACAATTTACCTATATTAATGACAAGTTTTTGTAGGTACGGTGCTTTGAATTTTCTCAGTAAATTTGACTCTATATGCCTGATGCAAAACATGTGGAAAGCTCGAGGAGGTGACCATGCTCCGTTACTGCGAACCACAGCTGCATTGATGGATTCGTGTCGGTCGGATATCAGCCCTACACCATCCCGAGTCACAACATGTTGTCGCATGTTACTAAGGAAAAAGTGCCACGCATCAGAAGTCTCTCCCTCCACAATAGCAAATGAAATTGGGACGATATTGTTGTTACCATCCTGTGACACTGCCACTAACAAACAACCCTTATACTTTCCGTACAAGTGAGTCCCATCCACCTGGACAACTGGCTTACAATGTCTAAATGCTCTAATGCAGGGGTAATAACTCCAAAAGACTCGATGCAACACCCGGATATCATTTACCAAGGCATCGCCTTGGTATGCAGGCATAGTCTCAAAATGGACGATAACTGATGGCTCCTTATGACACATGGCCTTAAACCAAATCGGCAAAGCTTCGTAAGATGCTTCCTAACCTCCAAATATTTTTTCTACTGACTTTTGCTTAGCCAACCATGCTTTCCGATAACTGACAGTGTAATTGAACTTCGATTGCACTTCTGCAATAACTGATTTTACCTTTAAGGAGGGGTCAGCCTCAACCAACGGCTTTATTGCTTCTGCAATTGTGTTAGAATCCAGCTTCAAATGATCCTGAGAAATGGTGGCTTTGGTACAAGTGTGACTACCATTATACCTCCTAATAATCCAATAGTACTTTCTGCTGATCATGCTAACCCTGATAAGCCAATCACACCCATCCCCTTACTGTGTACACTTGGCATAAAAGGTCATCGGCTCTGACTCATACACCCGATAGTTTACACTTCTCCAGATGGCATACTCTTTCATCGCCCTAATAACAGCTTCCCTTGAACTGAATTCTATCCCCACAGCAAATTCACCATCTGCAACAAGAGGGACTTCTGCCATGACGGCAGCCATACGAAAATTTAATAACCGAAATTAAAGGTAAGTCAAACACTCAATACATTTATGGTCATATTATTAAACTCTACATCAGGTTATTATCTCAATCTTAACAAAATAATAAATAAAATACATAAATACATAAATAAATATTGTTTAACAAATAGTAAATAATATTTAACTACATCAATGACTAACCAAAAATTTTTATTGCCCTACATTTAACTACATAAACACCTGCACAAGTGCTAATTGAATATATTCTCACATGTCACTTAACTATTTGCTCCATTAATAACTAACATACAATATTATTATTCTACACTTAACTTATTCAACACATAAACAAATGCTAATTAAATATACTTTCACATGTCACTTAACTATTTGCTCTATCACTGAATATAATTTATTACGGAATTCTAATTCGTCTTATAATAATAGGCAATTACGTACCGGCGCTCATGTAATCTGAAAATTCCGGAGCATGCATGGCTTCCAAATCCAACACTCGCATGAAAGATGGCTCCTCGAACAGCACTTCATTTGCTAGTGCATTTGCCACGTCTGTCACATTTGGAGCCGTGGTGCCATCACCTTGATCTTCATCTCCATTTGGATCCACAGCTTCATAATTGCTTTCGAACTCTTCCTCACTGTCACTATTGTAATCTTCTCGTATAATATTTCAGTCAGCCTCAGATTGTTCGAATTCAATGTACAGCTCGATGAACGACATCTGGCCACGACTTTCAATATACATTGAAAACATCTCTTGCATACTCGCTTCATCGGTTATATATTTGGTTTGAAATTGAACGAATCCACCAAATACTGTGATGGGATATCTGTATAAAATACATGATATATTCCTTGACATCGCAGAATCTATCTTCTCATATATGACACCTTTCAGCTCTTCAAATGAGATTGTGAAGGGAATAACAACATCTAATGGATTTTCACAAATAAATTTTACTCCTTCAAATATTTCTAACAAAATCTGACTAAAATAATATACTCTTAAAAGAACTCTATCATTCATTTTCCTCAACAACCTAAACAAAAACAGAACCCTCACAATCAATTTTTTTTAACCTCATAAGAAAGAAAAAGAACCAGAAGAAGTATAAAAACACAGAAGAACACACGGTGTGGGGAAGAAGACGCTCTCTGCCTTATCTATGAGTTACACATTTTTATATACATATAACCCCACAGATCGGACCCTACGAGTTGTTCAAATTCGTTCAAAAAATTCTTATAATAATCAAATCGGACCCTACGATTTGATTTTCCTATTTATTAAAAAAAAAAACAAAACGGACGGTTCGAATTGCACCATCTAAAATTCAAATTTTCCCTTCTAAAAAATCGGACCGTCCGATTTGCACCATATATTTTATTCATAGCAATTCGTATGGTCCGAATTGCTCCTGTCTAATGTCACATAAAGCTGCCCCACATTATGGTGAAGCACACCATACCCCATAATAGATGACTACACACTCATATTTTCCATTACCATAAAAATCAGCCTTTTAAAAATGTGAAAATTTTCTGAAAAGAAAAAGTGATATATAAAATAACATTGATTGATAGAACCGTCATTAAAGCAACTGAGATTGTTCATTACAATCACCTTGAGAACACTACTTAATTTAGGCATTAGAGTATTTTCGCATATTGCCCTTTTAGCCTAATATCAACGTTGCTCAAATAATCAAATTAAAATCTTTGAATTTATCAGCTCGTAACCTCTGCAAAAAGATACGAACAATAGTCATTAAGTTAATATATGTACGACTAAAAAATATAAGGATGTTTTTAATATCCAAACTGTTTTTTACCTAACAATTTGTCTGGTTCATAAACCTTAACGGGACCACTTCAATTGTTCAAAAGTATAAGTGGAGTCAATTTCAACAGAAATAGATGATCGGTGTTACCGATGTCGTACAATTTAAACTTGTAGTGGAGCAACGAAAATAGAAAACGTGAGAAAGAAAAACGAGTGGTGGAAAGGAAATCGAAAGCGAAAGAAAAATAAATATTGATAATCAATAAAATGAACAGGATGCACACTGCACCGGGGCTGCTGGCTAGTGGCTGCTGAGAACGAGACAGTAATTCGGAAGAACCACACAACTTTCTGGAAGGTTCCATTCGGCGTCCCACGTGTCTGAGTCCCTACCACATGATTTCTCACAATCCAAAAGAAAGTGTGGTGGCACGGCGCTTACGTGGCATTCTTACCCCAAAAATATCTCTCTTCACCTAGCACCGAAATTACTTTATTATATCCTCACATTATTGTATTCTTCTGGTTCGTATGGTCTAAAAAATTGAAGTGTAGGTATTGATAAACAAACCTATGACATATGTTTATTATAACGAATGAAAAGATAAAATAAAATAAAATAATGAATGGAGCATATTGGAAGCTTGGTAAATTGGGAAGAATAAAATAGTGCGGGAAAAGAAGAGAAGGTGGGAGAGAGTGACACGTGCGGAGAGGGTGGAGCCCATGGATGTGAATGAAAAAATCAGGAAGGAATGGTGGAGAAGAAGGCACGTCAGCGGACAGCCCCCAATGGCGGCCCACGTTTTGATTCAACAAGAACAAAGCGGGTGGATGGATGGAGTGACTCACAAGTAAGAAAAGAAAAAAGGAAAGATATTTGTTGTGATTTTCGCGGTGCTAAACCAACGCTGTGGTGTCTCGTCCACTCTAACTGTGTTGTGTTGAACTCTCTCTCTCTCTCTCTCTCTCTCTCTCGTTTTGCCTCCACTCGATTTGGCGGACTTTTCAGATATTTTCACGTCTCTTGCTCTACAGCTACACAAACTCCTCAACACTTGAGAAAATTAAAGCCTCTAAATTAATTTAAGGATGAGGTTCATTTTCCTTTCATCCTCCTCCTTCGTCTTCTTCAGCTGCTCCTGCTTCTTTTACTTTCTGCTTTTGTCTCTGTCTTTGTCTTTTAGGGTTTTTCTGTTTGATGCGGATTTTGTTTCTTTGGTCTCTGAATTTGACCATGGCAGCACGCTGTTTGAGAATGGATGAATGACGTGTCACTGGCGTTGAGTGCTGACAAGGGAAGTTGAATTTGAAGCTGATTCAGATGCAAATGCAGGAGGAGCAGATCAAGAAGCTGAAGGACGAGAATGCGCCACCGGGGGACGTGGTGGTTAGGTGGGAGAGGTTTCTCCCTCGGATGGCGCTCAGAGTGTTGCTTGTTGAAGCCGATGATTCTACTCGCCAGATCATATCCGCCCTTCTCCGAAAATGCAGTTACAAAGGTACTTCTTCTTCCTACTTAAATCCTGTTCTAAATTACTCCATCCTTTTACCTGTATTTATTTATTATGATCATAATTTGACTCCCTAAACTATTAAAGGAGATATTTAAGGATCTGAGATGGTATCAACTTCAACTTCATTTTCAGCACTCTTGTATGCTCCAAGAAAAATTATACTCAAACTAATAGAAATAAAAAGAGGAAAAGTAAAATTAAGCACATAAGGCTTTGAATCATGCATCCCTAACACGATCAAGTCAATTCTAGAGTCAGGAATAAAGACAATTCTTTCATTAGTGAGGGAACGAATCAGTGCTGTGGGTCAATTCATCTATGGATCCACCGATCCACTGTCTTCCTTAGCTTTATGGTTACACTTGCATCTTTTAATCTGATTATTCGGTTCCCATATATCCATAGCTTGTTGGCTGAGGGATGGATTGGTTTATCTTGTTATGAGGAAATCAATTTCTAAAATGCTCAATGGATCGAGCGTCTGGCTTTAAAAGCTTTATCTGAGTGCTACATAAACTAATCAAAACTCAATGTGTTGATAAACATAATTCTTACAAACTTCAATCATACAGAGAGTAGTTTCATGTTGTATTCTAAATTTGTAGGCACCAGTAATGCTATATCCTTCAAGCTTCAGCGTTGAAGTTGTATGTTTTCCTTTAAGTATAACACACAGGATCTTCTAATTTTAGTTTTCACATACAGTTGCTGCAGTTCCTGATGGCCTAAAGGCATGGGAGACATTGAAGAGCAAAGCACCTGAGATTGATCTTATATTAACAGAAGTGGAGTTGCCGTCAATATCTGGATTTTCACTTCTCACGTTGATAATGGAGCATGACATCTGCAAAACCATTCCTGTCATAAGTATGTTGTCGTCATACGTTACTAAATCTTGTTTAATTCAACTGGATAGTGATCTCAGGTGTATTTTCTATTTCTCATTGTTTTGCAGTGATGTCTACTAATGATTCAATTAGCATGGTATTCAAATGCATGCTGAAAGGTGCGGCTGATTTTCTTATAAAACCCATTCGAAGGAATGAGCTACGGAACTTATGGCAGCACGTATGGAGAAGGCATGCTGTATGTTAAATTCTTCGATATTCTTCTAGCAACATTTTGTGCATATCTTATCTTTTATTGGGGGCTTAGTAAATCGACTTTTATTTGCTTAATTTTTTCCCTCTAATTTCAATCATTAATTTATTTATTCAGATTAGCCGGTCCCATCAGAGTTTAACATTGCCGCAGAATAAATTTGAAGTTGCTGCAGAAAACAATGCTACGAGCAATAATTCTAGTGGTTCTGTGGCTTCCCCACAGAAAAATAAAGAGTACAGTGGTGAGAAAGCAAGTGATGCTCAAGTAAGTGTTCCCTTATCCCCCTATAGTTTTCAATGTGTTAGGAAACTGTGAAACCACCCCCCTTTTCCCCTTGTCCCTCCTTTTTTTTTTTATATTTTAAATGGGATAAAACTGCTTTTGACTCTTAACCATGCTAATTATATACCTGAAGTTCTATTAGACTTGTGCAATGCATATATGAAGCTATCACAGCTCAATGAAATTTCCCTTCTAGAGTAGGCTGGCTTCATGAAATTGCATGTACTGTCAAGTTTTGTGCAGAGCACTTGTGCTTCACCGTTATTGGAAGCTGAGAATGCATCTATGAAAAATATGCAGGTTACGTCCCCGTTGAAAAGTTCCTCGAAGTTGATTGATATTGACACAGTGAAGCATGAAGAGGCTACCAAATTTGAAAGGGAATCAGCTACGCACTATAGTGAATCCGGTGGTTTGTAATTTTCTTGTATTGTCCACTTTTGTTCAAATTTTTGCCCTCATTTTCTGATATTTTATAGTTCATATTTATTGCAGAGAAATCAAATATGTTTGTATCCGATGCTACAAGGTGCTACAAAACTCTTAATGCGACAGGTGTAAGGCTAGATCAAGGCTTTGATTGTGATGAAACAGAAAATGAAGATGAAGTTTTAAGAACAGAATTAAGCAAAGCCCATCCTCATATTAATACCGAGATCAACAAATGCAATGATACACTGGTAGAACCTTCTACAGGGGCAATTGACTTGATTGCTACATTTGAGAATTCTCCAAAGAGCACGGGTGAAATTTGTAGTTTCAATGCTGACAACGCATTCAAGTCAGTTTTTGATACACAATTGGGACTTTCTTTAAGAAGAGATTCTCCTAGTAGCTCATGTAAGCCTGCACTGGAAGAAAGGAAAATATTGAACCATTCAACTGCATCGGCCTTTTCTTGGTGAGTATGTTATTTGCCTGTGATTTTGAGTACGTGACTGAAATCAAATAACTAAGAGAGACTTAATAATTCTTCTTTTTTATTTATGTATTGGGTGCTAGCAAAGAAACAAATTTTATTAAGAAAAGAAAAATGAAGTTTATATGGTGGATAGGACAAACATCTTTGAGAGCATGGATTTATAGTCGAAGCTCACAAATGATGGTAATTTTTGCCATGCTTTAGAGAGATAGTAGTAATAGGGGTGTGCTTTATCCTCAGCAACTTGAAGAATTGTTTGAATTAACTAAATTTGAATGCCTTGATTTATTATTTGCAAACTGTACATGATTGAATTTTTGTAACCCAAAATATAGTATTCCCTTAGATTCCGGAGCATGTGTCCCATTCATCTGTTGGAACAAAATAGTAAAGTACATTATAGAATTTCTAATAAAATGTGTGATACAATACCCATGTGCAGGTATAGCAGCAGTAAGTTGTTGCAGCCCCTTTTCCCATCTCAATCAATTACTTCTGCTAAACTATCAAGTGTCAGTTGTAATTCTCATGAATCCCATAAGTCATCTGAAAATACACATACTCATCATCAGCACGGTGATAAAATTCAAGATAAACAGAACATGACCACTTTGGTCACTCAGACTGGCCAAATTGAACCAAAATCACCAAACAATGAACTTGGATTCTCTTGTGCTACTGGTGTTTCTTCTGATCATAACTCTATGAGGCATGCCAATGCTTTCCCTCGTATGCCCTGTGCACAATCAGCTGTGCATCCCATATGGACTCCGAAACCAGTGTCCAAGAAAGAAAATTCTCCATTTCCCACTAGTGCTGCTTCTCATTCCAACCCTGAAACTGACAATTCAGAATGTCATCAATGCTCGGATGATGCCACCTACACTTCTGATCAAAATGGAAATGATCAAAGCAAGTTGGATTGTGTTAGGCATGACTCTGTTGCTGCTGGTGGTCAGAGTGCAAGTACTAGTTTTTACCTTGAAAATCATAATAGCAGCGGTGCATATGGAAGCATAGGCAGCGGAAGTGATGCAAATGCTACTTCAGCTGTTGTAACTAAGAACAACCCTGAAAGTTTTGCTGATAGTAGTCAACATAGTCATGATGGATTCAGAGGGACAGATTCTCATCGGAGCAGCCAAAGAGAAGCAGCTCTAACAAAGTTTCGGCTGAAGAGGAAGGAGAGATGCTACGAGAAGAAGGTACTGCAACCATGCTGTGAGTGCAGTTGTAGCCGTATGTTCTTGAGATCACCATACATTAGCATTTCAAACTGACGTTATTTTATCATTGATGCAATCAATTGTTTGAGCTAGTTTTGAACTTCCAATTGAATGTTTTTCACTTTTCACTAAATGCCATAGATGCAAACTTTTCTGATGCTTATTGCTCATTTTTGTGTAGGTTCGATATCAGAGCCGGAAAAGACTGGCAGAGCAGCGCCCTAGGGTGAAAGGGCAGTTCGTTCGCCAGGTGCAAAATGATCATCCAGTAGCAGGTGTAGGTGGCTCCTGAAATTTGTTCGTTTTAAAGTTACCTTCATTATTGACTTCAAATACTGATTTGCCTCAAGAAGGGTTAACTGTAGGTTGATAAAGTTCGTGTCTTGTGTATCCTGTTTGATATTAGCATTCTTAGTGGTTTCTTCTTGCTTGTTACATTGACTTCCTATTAGATATTTAGGATTGTAATTATTTAGTGGTATTGATCTAAAGTTTTGGTTTGGTTATTGTTGGATGAAGAATTAGGCTGTAGTTGTATAGGTAGTATGCTTCTGTATGAATAGGTTGAAACCTTATGCCTCGGCAAGCGTTCAGTCGTATAATGGTATAATCATATCTTTTCAAACTCATTTCTCTTATTTTTCCCATCAAATTTAACGTAAATATTTTGATTGCTGGAGATACATTAGCATTCATCACATGCAGCAGTAAGAAGTTTGGGCGTATTGAAGAGTTGGATGAGTTTTGTTTAGCAATAATATTACTGACGTGTAGAAATTGTATGCGATATATGGTTACCACCTGTGGGATGCAGAGCATGTTAGGGAGCTGTTGGATCTGACGACGCATGCCAAACGGAAACGGGTGTATCATTGAAGTGAAAACACATAAGCACTTGAAACTGTTCATTTTTCCAAACGTCGAAGCTTATCCCCTTGTCGGTGAAAGGGCCTAAAAACAGCCACATCGCCTTCTTTGGCTCTTTTTTCCATCCCAGCTCGTCCACTTCCGCTTTTGTTTCTTTTTTAATAATACAAATAGTACACGTCTACCTATTTGCTTCATATCTTATCTTATGGTTCTTAAATGGAGAGAAAAAAAATAGTAATTCTTGATGTTTATAAACACAATAAAAATGGACGTACTTAAGCAGACGGTGACCTGGTCTTTTAATTTTCAGCTGTGGGCCTTGACTAAGGAGCATAAAATAAAGGAGTCAAAAGTCAGTTGTGAAAGTAAAAAAAAAAAGCCAGTTGTGACACTACTTAGTACTTACAACTCAAGTGAAGAAATTAAAAATTTAAAATAATGACTACAAATACATTTAGTACGTATTGGTTTCTACATTTTTCTGAATTCATGATAAATTTTCATCCCACGTTAATAATGCTCTACATTTTTGCATTTCACTAGGAGACTAATAAAAGCAAAATAAGAAAAAGAAAATAGAATAAATGAGCGAGGTAAAACGGTAAAACATAGAAAGCAGCAAGACATAAGTCCTAATTCTTTTTCACACGGTCTGAGGTTAAAGGAGTGATCACTGCTGGCTGGAACATTGATCTAAATTAGAAGGATAAACTGGGGTCTAGGGTCATGCACTTTAATTCCAAAGTGATTCAATTCCCATTTCCACCCTCCTTTAGTCCTTTTATAACTTTTTTTGTGGTCCATTAAGTCCTGCTGGAGCCAAAGCTTGACTTTCCTCTCCACACTTCTCTTTCTCGTTGTATGTCTTTGTCAAACTTGGTATTCATTCATTTTTTCTTTAACTAGAGACAGCACGCACTCACTCCCATGGCAGCAGAAGAGTGCCGCCCTCCTCCAACTCGAGCACCAACCCCTCCACCCCCACAGCTACCTCCACAGCCACAGCCACAGCCACCGTACCAACATCACCATCTTCCTCCTCTCAAAGACACCGAACAAGACTACTACACGGACAAACCCCCCATGGGGTCTCCCCACAAGAACGATTCTTCAGCCGCCAAACGCTCTATGTGCGCCTTCCTCACCATCTTCCTCCTCCTTGCTGGCATCACTCTCCTCGTTCTCTGGCTCGTCTACCGTCCCTACAAACCCCGCTTCAAAGTGGTGGGCGCCGCCATCTACTCCCTCAACACAACCACCCCGCCATTCATGTCCACCACCATGCAGTTCACCCTCCTCATTCGGAACCCAAACAGGCGCGTCTCCCTCTACCTGGACAGGTTCTCCGCCTTCGTGTCCTACAGGAACCAGGCCATCACGCAGCAGGTCATGCTGCCCCCCCTCCACCAGGACAAGCACAGCACCGTCTCTGTGGCCCCCGTCATCGGAGGCACCCCGGTTCCCGTCTCTGCGGAGGTTTCCAATGGTCTAATGGTGGACCAGGCATATGGAGTTGTGGGCCTGAGAGTGGTGCTCCTTGGCAGGCTGAGGTGGAAGGCTGGTGCCATTAAGACCGCTCACTACGGCCTCTATGTGAGGTGCGACCTTGTCATGGGTTTGAAGAAAGGCTTTGTTGGTCAGGTTCCTCTTCTTGGTGCTCCACCTTGCCATGTCGATGTCTGAACAACTAGCCGCTATACAATATGCCATGCAATGCCCTCCTCTTTCGACTTTTTTTAACTGTAATAAAGTTAGTTTTATATATGTCTTATTTCTCTTCTTCCTGTTCTTTCAGTTCTTTTGTTATTTCTTTCCCAACCAGAAATTATTATAGAGATAAACAGTTTGTGAGAATTTCTTGGTTACTGTCTTGTGTGCACTTCAAGCTAAGCTAAGGTAAAGTAAGGTCATTTTATGAATTTAGATAAACTAAACCGGAATATATAATTAATGACGAGACTCTGTTTCTTCTTCTTTCTGCTAATCCAAACTCTTTTGGTTCTGTGAATGACGTAGAATTTCGAATGTAATTTAGTAATTTAGTTGTCTGCTTGGACCGTTGTCAGACGAGAATAAAAAATTGCAAGTTTGAACGCATGGCACTTATTGATGCAGCAAATGACTTTATCATTCTCCTCTAAAAGTATAAAGTGCTATGCTTTTGTAAAGCCAAAGGGATTCATGCCTAACAATATATGCCATTTCGGCTCCTATCTTTATATCTTTCAATTGGAAAGATGAACTTTATCTTGTATGGTAAGAAACGGAATAAATGTAGGGTATAAATTTTTCTTCCGGACTTATTTGCATTTGTAGAACTAAGAAAAGAGAAAGGAGTGGGGGGAAATAATTTTAAGAAAAGTATAAGTAACCAACAAAATTTTTGAACAATGTGTAAATAATGTGAATTAATAGGGTTAAAAGGGTAAATTTGATTAGTAGCATTAAATTAGAATGTAGTGTATTTTTATTTAATTGGTAGTTGTTCTTATTCAAAATTTTCATTGTTTCCTTAGCACTCTCCATAATTTTATCTCTTTTGTTAATCGTTTGTCTTAATAAAAATAGTTAGAATTTATTTTATTTAATATTTATTAATTATTTTTATAATTTTTTTTTGTTTTTGATTATTTTTTTGTTATTAAATATTTTTTATAATTTTTGTTATTATAATTGACATTTATGACTCGAGTTTAAATGTTATTTCTGTAATTTGATGTTTGATAACTGGTTAGTGCATAATTTAATTTTACTACTAGTAGTGAATTAGGAAAATGAAAATGGTTAGTAAACAAAAAATTAGTTAAAAATAATTAAAATTTTTATAATATTATTAAAATTAATAAATATAAAATAAAATAAAATTAAAATTGTTTTATTTTTCTAATATTACCGCTATCAAAAAATGTGCTTGATTTTTTAGATGCGGTTGGTCCTAGTTAAGACAAGGGAGTGACAAGTGCTGTCTTGGAAATTGGAATGGGTCCACAAATATATATAGGAGATAATCATATTACGGACAAAGAATAAAATTATTAGAGGCAGAATGATGGGCATCGCATCCATGAAATTCGTCACTATCGGATGTTGATTTTGAATGCGAAGCTTGTGCTCAGGGTATCGGGTTCCTGCATTTGTTATGTTAGTGGAATAACGAAGAAGCTGCCTAATATAATAAGTAAGATTGTAAGAATAAGGTTCGCTTTTGGAAAATTCCAAAAGTTATTTTTTTTTTTTAGTTTTTGACTTATAAAAAGTTATATTAATAGTGTTTGGTATAATTTTTTAGATAAATTTTTAATTTTTTAAAAAATTATTTAAGAGTTTTTGAAGAAATTAAAAAATGTGATTTCTCTTATTTTTAAAAGTTATTTTATTACTTCTATTTAATGCACAACTTTAAAACAAGGACTTTTATAATAACTTTTTAAATACAAAATAACTTATTTAAAAATTATTATAATAAAAGTCTTTATATTTTAAACTCTTTTTTCAAAAGAACTTATTTAAAAAGTTTAACCAAACTAGCCCTAAGTGAGTTAGCTTTTGACAAGTCCTTCAAAACCCTAAAAACCCTAACCATTGGGTAAAGTTAATGGAATCACTTTTGGATGTGAACTACTGTGAATAGGACTTGCAATGAATAGAGTAGGTAGAGTTTGGACTCTATCCTAACTCTACCTGCAGGTTGAGAATCTCTCAATCCTAACTCTACCTACACCCTAAAGTTCTAAACCCTATCCTATTCTATTCTATCCGTAGAAATATCAATTTTTTTTAAAGTAAATATAAAATTCAATCATTTTTAATTTTATACATATTAATAACATAAAAAATAAAAAATTAGTGCTTTAAATTACTAAATTAACTAACTAGTTTAGTGATTGTTTACTTATTATAAGTCATTACATAAAAAAGATTGTGGGTTCAACTCTCACTTCCTTAATAAAATATATGTTATATATGAGGTGCGGGTAGAATAGAATAGGGTACACCTTCTACCCTAACTGTGAAGGCTAAAATGTATTAACATTAGTTTATTGCTCACAAGTTATAGCACTGAATTAGAGGGACATTAACATAGAAAAATGTTATATCTATTATCTTTTTATGTATTTTTTTATATTTTTTTATGTTAAAAGTTATTTATAAGAAATGAAAAAAGTTAAAATATTTTTTTTATATATCTAAAAAAATCTACAAAAGAAAATATGTACATAAAGCTGTGCAAACATTAACATAAATAATTTGCAACAGCAAATCATGGTGTGAAAGTCATTAAAAGAAGGCAGAATGTGGTGGCAAAACAGAAACTTAGATTGAATTGAGAATAGGCCTCAAGTTTATTAGATGGGCTCTATTATTCCAATAAAGTCTGGGCCGTGGTATCAAGGGAATAAAGTTCACAGCACCACAACAACCAAATAAAAAAAAAAATTAACCAACTTGGATTAGTTGAGTGGTTAGTTTACTCATCCGCTTAAACAAGTGTCGATGGTTTAAATCTTGCCTTATGTACACAGTAATCCATTGGCTAGCGACAAATCTTTAAATAAAGTTCAGATCCACAATAAATTAATCCTTGATCTATCAGGCTGAGGGATTAAAGTTGAATATGCGCTTGCTAGAATTCTTTTTAGAGTAAAACCCCTCCCCGGTCCTTAACCATTTACGAAATTGACCTGGCGCCCCCTCACCATTGGAAATTAACAACGCGGTCCTTAACCATTCTCTCCGTGTGACCAAAAGGACCCTCTTACCGGTACTTCCGGTTAAGAAGGACCTTTCGGTCACACGGAAAGAATGGTTAAGGACCGCGTTGTTATTTTCTAATGGTGAGGGGACCGGGGAGGGATTTTACTTAAAATTAGAAAATAAATAAAAAAAAGCATTGTTTTAAGTTTTGCATCTAATGCATTCTCCCATATTTTACATGTGGAGGTAGAGCAAACAACGTTAAATTTAATAGATAGTACGAAATCATTAACAACAAGACTTAACACAAAAGTGATAATTATTTGGGTTGATTAAGCATTATTATGTCTTGGATTTAGGGTTTTAAGAACGACATGTATGTTCTATATTGTTGAACTTAAAAAAAAAAGTTAGTTCAAGAGTATTATTTCATACACCTTTTCCTAAAAAAATTAAACTGCTTTTTTTATTAGTGGAATTAAATTCATCAACCATAATTTTAATAGTAGGGTTACACGTAGAGAATAAATATTCTTTTTAGATTTTTAGAAGTGATATTTGTTTTATCCAAATGTTCGTAATATGACGAATTAATTTTAATTTAATTTTACGTATTTTAATTTTGTTTATTTAGTTACTAATTTAAATTTTATGTCAGAGGATTTAGAGTTTTCTTTATTTAACCTAAAGTTGAGTGAGTTTTTTCGATTTAATTTTCAAATCAGTGAACAAATTATATTGAGGTATTTCTTTCTTGTTGCATCAAGAAATTGAATACAAAAAGAATCAGTTAATTTTTTATTCAATTTCTTGATGCAACAAGAAAGAAATACCTCAATCTAATTTGTTCACTGGTTTAGAAATTAAATCGAAGAAACTCACTCAACTTTAGGTTAAATAAAGAAAACTCTAAACCCTCTGACATAAAATTCCAATTAGTAACTAAATAAACAAAATTTAAATACGTAAAATTAAATTAAAATTAATTCGTCATATCACGAACATTTGAATGAAACAAATATCACTTCTAAAAATCTAAAAAGAATATTTAGTCTCTACGTGCAACCCTACTATTAAAATATTTAGTCCCTAACTATCTAGAAAAGGACCTGGTGTCCTCTGACCATTAGAAAATAATAATACGGTCCTTATCCATTTTCTCGTGTGACAGGAAGGACCCTCTTGCCGGTTTTCGGGTAAAAAGTAACCGGAAGTACCGGTAAGAGGGTCCTTTTGGTCACACGGAGAGAATGGTTAAGGACCGCGTTGTTAATTTCCAATGATAAGGGGGCGCCAGGTCAATTTCATAAATAGTTAGGGACCGGAGAAGGGTTTTACTCTTCTTTTTATTACTATTTATGATTATAGATTATAACTACCAAACTAACTCAAGACCCAACAAAAAAAATTACCAAATTAATTTGAATTGTTGAATATCTCTTTTCCACTCACGCAAGTGTCTGATTCAAATCTTGCTTTATGTATACAATAATTCATTAGTAAATAATAAATTTTTAAATGTAATTTAAATTTGCAACAGATTAATTGTTGGTCTATTAGATTAAAAGATTTTGTGGGCAGTAAAAAAAATATTATAGCTACCACATTAATTAGAGAAAATATTTGGCAGAAATTATTTTTAATATGAAGATAAAAATAATATTTTGGTTGAATATTGATATTTAAAGTGTATTCAGTATTGTAAATGTGCAGAAAATAAGGATACAACATGCAAGGAGGTGTTGTTACAGCTTGACATGTGTTATACACACCGTGCATATTAACTTGTAAAATTTACCCACCTATAATTACACTAAATAATCCTATTTTGAATAAAAACCCTAATATTTTTTTGGACAAATCATAATAATAAGTCAAGGGGAGCAAAATTTTATACTAATAAGTCAAAACGAAAACTGCTTCATGAATCCACCAATACACGTTTATATGTAGTTCGAACCAACTAAATTCGAACTCCATTTCTACATAATTAGAACCAGCTAGGTTCGAAATTATATACAAATACACGCACACACTAATTCGAACCAGCTAGGTTCGAATTACACACAGTAATTTGTGATCTATCAATTCGAATTCCATACAATACTCTTTTGTCCATTTTTAATAGCTCATGAATATTTTTTAATAAATTTTTTTAAATTATATTACAAAAAATATTTTATCCTATGCAAAATAATTTAAAAAAATGGCTTAAAAAATGTTAGGAGTACTATAAAAATTTGTAATGTTCTAATAACTTAGGTAAATACATGCATGTACTCAAATTTTAAATAAAATACTTTACATAGTCAATAATAATTTAGAAATGAAAGAAAATATTTTATTCCATACAAAATAATTAAAAAATATATTTTATTCTAATACAAAATAATTTTTAAAAAATGGCTTAAAAGATGTTATGAGTACTATAAAAATTTGTAATATTTTAGTGATTTAGGTAAATATATAATAAAAATATTTTTTTTAATTTCTAAATTATTATTGATTATGTAGAGTATTTCTTTAATGTCATAAGTCATTAGGATATTACAAATTTTTATAGTACTCCTAAATTATATGGTGATTCGAATTATACTCTACATAAAAATTTATAATATCTTAATGACTTAGGACATTAAAGAAATACTCTACATAGTTAATAATAATTTAGAAATTAAAAAAAAATATTTTTATCATGTATTTACCTAAATCACTATAATATTACAAACTTTTATAGTACTCATAACATCTTTTAAGCTATTTTTTTAAAATTATTTTGTATTAGAATAAAATATATTTTTTAGGTATTTTGTATGGAATAAAATATTTTCTTTCATTTCTAAATTATTATTGACTATGTAGTGTATTTTATTTAAAATTTGAGTACATGCATGTATTTACCTAAGTTATTAGAACATTACAAATTTTTATAGTGCTCCTAACAGTTTTGTAGCCATTTTTTTAAATTGTTTTGCATAGGATAAAATATTTTTTGTAGTATAATTTAAATAAATTTATTAAAAAAATTTATTAAAAAATATTCATGAGCTATTAAAAATGGACAAAAGAGTATTGTATGGAATTCGAATTGATAGATCACAAATATTTTAAAGAAGTCTCATAATTAAATATTTTGTTAACTTTTTTTAATGTATGAAATAAAATATATATTTTTTTAATTTTTAAATTATTAATTTTTTAATAAATTTTTTTAATAAACTATTAATTTCGTGGGTGTAGGAATTACTGTGTTTAATTCGAACCTAACTGGTTCGAATTAGCGTGTGTTTGTGTATAATTCAAACCCATCTGGTCCGAATTAGTGTGTGCGTATGTTTGTGTATAATTCGAACCCAACTAATTCAAATTATATAGAAATGAAGTTCAAATTTAGCTGATTCGAACTACATATAATATAAATGAAACAGTTTTTGTCTTGGCTGATTGGTGTAAAATTTTGCTCCCTTGACTTATTATTATAATTTGCCCTATTTTTTTCATATAAAAAAAATTAGACATATTTTGGAGTAGGAAAACTTGGAGCGAACAAGTGGAGATTCACGTGTTTTGGGAAATTGACAACAGTCATTCAATCTGGTTCGGAGTTGTGAAGTCAAAAGAGTGAACATCCTTCAATGGACCACCAGTTACCAGTCCCAACTACATAGCATATTAACAGTGTCTTTCTTGTTTCTATAAATAAATCGCTAAACAAATTAAGCAGACGCCATTTCTTAATCTGTCTCATTCATTCCTTTTGCCTTCTTCTCCTCCTTTTCTGTCTTCTCTCTTACGGGTTTTCACTTTTGATTAAAAAAAAAAATTCTTGGTCCCTTTTCCTTACCTGGGTTACTGGGTATAATAACCAAATAATGGGAATCGTATATTCCCCAATGATGGGAAGAGAACCTGTGTCCAGTGCTACTGCTACGCTCTGATTTTTCTTATTTCTTGTCTCTTTGCCAACCGTTGTGAATTGGCAATGCTTGAACCTAGGTCCCTGTCTTGAAGAACCAAGCTCAAGCTGAAGCTCAAATCCTTGTAAGTTCCAGTAGCAAAGTAGCAGTGGATACAGGAACTTCTTTTTCATCACTATCAATTAATCAATAAATATATCAGCCAAACCAAACTTCTGTGCTTGCTGTTTTGTTTGAGGTATTCTCTTATGATGAGAGAAAACGTCACAATCTACTAGGCTGGAAAGGGCTTATAGGAGGTTGTTTTATTTTTTTATAAGAAAAAAATGTTGTCAACAGAACAGGACTTGCATAAATTTCCATAATACAGTGTTTATTGTTGCCTAGCCTTATGATTTTGACGGATCATCAGTGTCATAATGTGCAGTCATTTGATTCTTATTGTATCTTTTTATAGGGTATTTATTCACTTGGAGACTCAAAATTTATAGTCATATTCATTCACACACACACACACCTCATCAGCACCTATGGAAGCACAAAGCCCTCGCCATTCACAAGTCATTGAAATCAGTGGAGATCTTCCTGACTTAGGAAGGAGGAACGGAGGAGTAAGTAGAAAAATTTGTGGGGAAGCAGCATGTGGGTTCTCTAAGGATTCCGAAGAGAGATCAGCTTCGATGCGAAAGCTTTTAATAGCAGTGGTGCTTTGTGTTATTTTCATGAGCGTTGAAGTAGTTGGAGGGATCAAAGCAAATAGTCTGGCAATATTAACTGATGCAGCACATTTGCTTTCAGATGTTGCAGCATTCGCAATCTCTTTGTTTTCTTTATGGGCTGCTGGATGGGAATCCAATCCTCGCCAATCATACGGGTTTTTCAGGATAGAGATTCTCGGTGCTCTGCTTTCTATCCAGTTGATATGGTTGCTTGCTGGGATTCTAGTGTATGAAGCCATTCAGAGAATTATTTCAGGGACTCGTGAGGTCAATGGCTTCTTAATGTTCCTTGTTGCTGCATTTGGTTTAGTTGTTAACATCATTATGGCTTTCTTATTGGGTCATGATCACGGCCATAGCCACAACCATGCACATGGTAGTGATCATGATCATCATGGCACAAAACACACAAAAAAGGATTCTACACCGCTTCTTGGGGAATCCAAAAATGTGAATGTGCAGGGGGCTTATCTGCATGTACTTGGAGATTCTATCCAGAGTGTGGGGGTAATGATTGGTGGAGCAATCATATGGTGGAAGCCGGAGTGGCAAATAGTTGACTTAATTTGCACTCTAGTATTTTCGGTAATTGTTTTGGGGACAACTATAAACATGCTGAGGAACATTCTGGAAGTTCTGATGGAGAGCACGCCGCGTGAAATAGACGCGGCGGAGGTCCAAAGGGGGCTGCTGGAGATGGAAGAAGTGTTGGCTGTTCATGAGTTGCATATTTGGGCCATCACTGTTGGGAAGGTTTTGCTGGCTTGCCATGTTATAGTTAGGCCAGAAGTGAATGCAGACATAGTGCTGGACAAGGTTATTGACTATATCACAAGAGTTTATAATATTAGTCATGTCACTATACAGATAGAGCGCTAGACGCTAGTTCTCTCTATCATAATAATTTTTCTAGTAATCTTTATAGATATGATTGTACTCGTGGGAAACAGAAAGAGAGTACCTAGATACCTGCCATGGTATTCTGTTTTGGAGTTTGTACTTGTCAAAATTTGTGTTACGGCAGTGTCATGGGACCACTCTTTGAAAGTTAATGCAAAATTGGTACGTACTTGGAGTGTCACGGACTTACAGTCCATGTGTAGTCAAAAATGTAAATTCACCTATGGGTAAATAAGTGATCACAGAAGAGTAACTTATTTCTGTCTATTCCCTCCAAAATTTATCACTTTACCACTTCTTTTAAAACAATTACATCAAAATTAATTACTAATATAAAATATATATTAAAATACATAATTTATATTAAAAATAAATTAAATAATATATATTTGTATCAAGATAATAAACTCGTAGTTTTTATTTTAACTCGGTCGACTATGATAAAATCGTAATTCGTAAAATCATAAGACGAAACGTAAACATAACTCGTAAATTATAAAAAAATATAAAAATATGTAAAAAAGATTAACGAATAAAATGAATTTTATAACTAATTCTTAAATTAATTTTAACAAAAAATAATTTAATAATTCATATATATATATATATATATATATATATATATATATATATATATGCCATAAGCCCAAAACACCACTTGGACTTGGACAAAAAAATTTGACTAGGCTCATCTAACTAAAAGCAGTAAAACAAATAGTAAATAAAGGATATAAAAAAAATCAATAGGAGATATTCATAAAAAAAACCGATTTCAAAAAGAAAAGAACGAGGAAAAAAAGTTTAAAGTTTTCAAAAGAAAAATAAAATAAAAATAAATCAATTTCATTAATCATTTCAGTTCAATCGCCATTCTTTTTTCGATTGCCCTCTTTCATCTTTACTTTTCTTCAAATTTTCCATTTCTCACAACACCATTTCAACTCTTTACTTCTTCTTATTGTTTATGTTCAAAATAATAAATTTTTTCCAAACATATCCTTATCCTCTTTTAATAGAATAACTCCTATTGAAGTAAAGAAATAGAAAAAAAAGACATAGTGGGTTACACACATCAGAAGCAAAGACTGAGAAGGAAAAATGGAGGAAAATCGAAGGTTCTAACACCTTCTCAGCACATTATGCTTGAGATTCAAGTTGAGTTCTGTATTGCACAGCAAATCAAATTTTGGTCTAACTTTTTTCTCCAACCGTAGATTGCTTGCAAAATTGCGATTCTGACAACTCTGCGATTTTTTCTGGCGTTTCTGTGCATAATCAACTCCAATGACTCGAGTAGTAGAAGCGTGACGGAAAGAGAAAAAAAACGTAAACTCGTACGTTTTCGCGAGTCAACTCGCGATTCTGTCTACCTTGATTTGTATACAAATATATAATAATTAATTTTAGTAGTTAATTTTAATATATAAATAAAATTTTTAATTATTATTATATATAATATGTGTATTTTGGATTAAATATGTGCTAGTATATTAGACACAAAAGAATTATATGGCAATAACTTAGGATGTATAATTTGCATTGTAATATAAGTAGTAGCATGTAGCGTTTAAAAAAAATAAAAAATAAAACGGTATAAATACATAATTAAAAATGTAATAAAAGTGTAATTAAAAAATGTAATAAAAGTGTAATTAAGATGAGTTGGACTAAAATAAGAATAATAAACTAGTCCATGTAAAAGTGGCTCAAGTAAAATAAAATTATAATTGACTTTTAGTTTTATCAAATATTATCGAACAAGTTTAAAATATCAAAATTTTAAAGTATGTAATTGAATATTAACTTTTATATAATGTAATTATTGATTTGATATATATGTTATAAATTATATTTTGTTAATTTTTATTATATTATATTTTAATTTATTTTACATTTAATTTAGTCCATTTTTATAAATTTTTTAGTTCTGCCATTGTTCCAAAATATTTTGGCAGCGTTAGTTTTTAGAGACTGGAATTAAGCATTGAGACTTAATATTATGTTTGGTGGCCAAAGACTGGAATTAAAATTTCAATTCAAACAAAAAAGTTCAATTTCTTCAGTACTTTTAAAAAATGGGGACACATGAAATGAAATTTATAGGGATGAAGACTGAAACTTTAATAACATTTATTTTCGAAAATACTCATTCAACTTTTCAAATTCTCATTCTACCCCTTCCACCATTTTCACCTCTCTAACTAACCTTCCCCTACCTTATTTCTGGCGACATTTTTGATAACAGATGTGGTAGCTCTGCACACTCAGGCAGATGATCTTGATGACGACGCTTGGGATAGAAGACGCAGCAATGCTGGCTCCTTCTTGCTCCAGTCGCATTCTCCCTCTCCATTCTCACTTTCAAGTATGTCGGTTGACTTCAAAAGCAGCAATGACAGTTCGGTGGCAGCGCAAGTGCAAAGGCGGCAGCTTTCTTCAACCACAATGGCGTCAGCGAGTTCCAACAACAGCAGCGGTCTTGACGACGATGACCTTCTCCCTCCTTATTTCTCATTTTCACTGGAACTCTCTCTCTTAGATTCGGCCTCCTTTCTCTCCGATTTTTGTGTGGAAACGCCATTTCTCGCTCCCTTTCCCTCTTCTTTCTTTCCTTGTTCTTCTTTCCTAGTTTTTTCTCCCTCTCTATTTTCTTTATTTCTTTTCCAACTTCTCTCTTTCTCTTTTTTTTTTTATCTTTAATTTTTTATTTAACAAAGGTATTTAAGTAATTTTATTTGTTTCAATCTTTATATTTTTCTTAAACCAAATAGAATATTGAAATATAACACAATCATATATATTTTATACCAAACACAATACAAAAACTTAATTTAGTCTGCCTTTCTTAATCTCTGTCTCTCTGTCTCAATTTTTCTTCTAAATACAGCTTTTACATTTTTTCTTGTTCACAAATACTTAGTGATATACATTTACGAGTGTAATGATCTAATTTTGATTAAAGATTTCTTCTTTCTTATTTAGAAGGATCAATTACTTAGTGATATACATTTACGAGATTTCTTAATGGCACTTACAATATCATTTTAGAAAGAAAATCCATCAACAACTTCTACGCAGTGGTCTTCACAAAGTTCCTGATAATGAAGTTTTGGACGGACGAGGGAAACATAGGTGTAACACCCTACCACACAGAACTTTACGCTATAATCGTAAATTAAAGGTGGTGACACATTATGACACCTAAAAGATATATATTTTGAAAAAATATTATATACTAGGAGCTCGTGAAGAAGAGATAACAGAACAAAAATTGCATCACACTTGAAAACGTCAACAATATATAAAAACAACATATATATATATGAGATTCAAAAGGAGATACATAACAATACTAGTCTCGATCTGCAAAGACAAGGCCAACTAGAAAGTATAATACAACTCAGAAGTAAATAAAATATAGCTTGTTTCTCTATAAACCAGCCTCTAAGAGGGATATACATATGTGATGCGTGAGCATCTTTACTATCTTTTTCTAGTGAATTTACATTCAATTTATTGAGTTTAATCAAGAATTAACTGTCTTTTAGTCACTATGGATGCTACTTTGAGTCATGTGCAATTTTGTTTATTTTAGGTAGCATTCGGCTGGATTTGATGGAGTTTCTGCAGAAAAAGAGAAGAAGACGAATGATGTTGTTAACCCTGACCTCTCTGCACTCAAACCTCAATAACTCGAGTTACAGAAGTCTAATGGACGTGATTTTAGTGGCGTTGGAAAGCTAACTTCCAGAGCTTTCCAACGATGTATAATAGTCCATACTTCTTTGCCACTAAGTCAGCAAGGGTGGCACCTAACTTGACGTTTCTCAAGTTAGGCGCCAAGATCAACTAACTCCATATACCAAGCGGCCAAGGTGGCGCCTAACTTGAGAAAGTTAGGCACCAGGATGAGAGAGAGGCGTCCAAGACACACTGCCAAGGCTGCGCCTAACTTGAGAAATTTCAAGTTAGGCGCAAGGCACAACAACAACACGCTACATTGGTTTTGCACTCTTCAAGTAAGGCGCAGCCTCTCCTCAAGTTAGACACAGCACTCAAGCCTTCCACGCCATTCCTCACTGCACCATTCAAGTTAGGCGCAACCCTTTACCAAGTTAGGCCTGGACATTAATGAGACAAGTGGTCCCCATTCGTCCTCAAGGATCACACGGATTGTTTACTTTTAATTCTGATTAAACCGTATTTTATTTAAAAATAGGAAAAGATATTATTTAGTTTTAGAAAATATAATTTACATTAAGTAGGATTAGATATAAAAAGGAAAAAGAATCAGCCCTTCAGGTTCATCTCTTCTACCTTCTTCTACCTTATTCCGCAATTTACAGTTTTACAGAATCCTAGTTTTCTCTTTGAACCATGAGCAACTAAACCTCCACTGTTAAGGTTAGGAGCTCTGTCTATTGTATGGATTGATACTATTATTTTTCTATTTTAATTCATGTACTGATTTCTATTTCAAGAATTATTTTCGTTCTTTATCTTATGAATCTGGGTGGAACGAAAGTATGACCATTGTTCTAATTGAGTTCTTGTATAACTTGGAAAAGCTCTTTACTTGAACAATAGCTTGAAAACAATTTCTCCTAAATTTCTAATTATCTGGACTTAACGGGATACGTGACATATAATCCTCTTATATTTGGGTAATTAGAGTTTTTGTGGCATATAACTAGAATTGAACTTCACCCTCTAATTGGAATCAAATGACCAAGGAATTGGCGGTTGATGAAGGTTAGGGGAGACTAAAAAGGAGGGTTTAGTCACATATAGTTTGTCATGAATTGAATCTTGCATGATTAAAATAGTTAGTAAGAAAAGTCAATCCGGAAGATAGATATCTCTGAAGCCTTAACTGTTTCTCCATATATATTTCACAACTTGTTTACTGTCTGTTTTCTAATTCTCTGAATTACTGTTTGATGCAATTGAACTCTCAACACTCTTTTCTGTTTGTCTAACTAAGTAAATCACTTAACCATTGTTGCTTAATCCATCAATCCTCGTGGGATCGACCCTAATTCACTTGAGGTACTACTTGGTACGATCCGGTGCACTTGCCGGTTAGTTTGTGGTTACAAATTCCGCACCAAGTTTTTGGCGCCGTTGCCGGAGATTGACTGTGATTGACAACTACTGGTTGTTTGATTTCTTAGATTAGGCGTTTTCGCTTTAATTTCATTTAACTTATTTCTTTAAATTTAAAAAAAAAATATTTTGATTTATTTTATTTAAATTTTTTCTCTTAATTTCTGAAATTAAGTTTGGTGTCCCCTTAGTTATTTTATTTTTCCTAGTTATTTTATTTATTGAGTTTAAATTTTATACTCCTTTTTGCTTATTAGTTATTTTATTTTCTTAATTATTCAGTTTATTTTCTTTATTTTATTTTTCTTTTATTTTTGTTTTCTTTTATATTTTGTTTTATTTTCCTTTATGTTCTTTCTTCTTTGCTTGTCTGTTTACCACATGGTGCGTTTAATTCTGTTTGGTGCTTTGTGCTAAGAAAAAATAATGGAGAGAGATCACATGGGTTATTACTCACACCCAAGGAGTGATTCTTATTATTGTGGATGGAGGAACTCCCCGAATTTTGGTTGGCAAAGTCAAAACCAAAGAAATTTCAGTGCTCCATGTTCCAACTATCAAGAACCATTATCTCCATATTCATACCAAGAACCACCACCTCTATATCCAAATCAAGAACCATCATCTTTCTACCCATATCAAGAGCCACCGTCTCCCTATTCATACCAAGAACTGATAAACCACTATTTTATGGTTTATCTTGTGCTAATTTGAGTGGTGTTTATCAAGTCTTTGCACACTTATTCATACAATTTGCATGATTTTTATAATTCCTTTCCAATTTTGTTCTATGGTTGAAAACTTGCTTCCTAAACCTTTAAATTGTGTATTTTAATTCCCCTTTATACCATTCGATGCCGTGATCTGTGTGCTAAGTGTTTTCAGGCTATATAGGGTAGGAATGGCTTAAAGGATGGAGAGGAAGCTTGCAAAAATAGAAGGAGCACAAGAAATAAAGGAGATAACCAGCGAGGATCGATGCGTGCGCGTACCTGACGCGTGCGCGTGATTTGGAGATTTTCACAGCGACGCGTGCGCGTACCTGACGCGTATGCGTGACAAGTGAGATTGCACAGCGACGCGTGCACGTACCTGACGCGTACGCATGACACGCGAAGAAGACCATCGACGCGTACGCGTGACTGACGCGTACGCGTGACGTGCGCCACGTGCAGAAATCGCAAAAAACGCTAGGGGCAATTTTGGGCTGAGTTTGGACCCAGTTTTCGGCCCAGAAACGTAGACTAGAGCCAGGGGACAAGCAGAGACTCAACACACATTCACATTTACACAATTTTAGTTTTTAGTTTTGAATCTTAGAGAGAAAATACTACTTCCTCTAGGGTTCTTCACATTCATAGTTTGAGTTTTATGCTTTTGATTTGGATATTGAGAAGAGTTACTACCTCCATTGAAGTTTCCGTCATTCTAGTTTGTTTCCTTATTTCCTTACTCTTTTAATCACCCATTAACCCTCTTTTAATCACCCGTTAACTCTTTTATGAATACTCAAGTGTTGATTTTAATTGGAAGTTGTTGACCAACTCTCTAGTCACTAACGCTAATCCTTCCATAGGAGAGGATTAGGACTTGTGAATCAGAGTTGGCTCAATTACTTGACTTTCCTTTATTCGGTAAGGGTTAACTAAGTAAAAACAACAACCTCTTACTATTATACTTGAGAGAATCCAACAAGGATAGAACTTCCAATTAATCTTCTCCCGGTCAAGGTTTTTATTTTAATTATATAAATTCTCTCGTTAATTTTTATTGTTTTAATTTATAATCATTTATTTTTCCATTCTCAAACTCTTTAAAATTTCTCGAAAAATTCCTGACTAATAAAATAACATCCTTTTGTCAACTCGTTGGGAGACGACCTGGGAATTCTACTCCCAGTATTTTATTCTTAAATTATGACAAATCTTTCTAAATTGATAAGCAGAATTTTCGTCGGTTAAGAACTGTACTTGTAACGCTGTTCTTATTATAAATTCTTAATTGGCAATTTTTCGCATGTCAATTTTTGGCGCCGTTGCCGGGGAGTAGCAACAGTGTGCTAAATTATTGGTTGGTGTAAATATTTTTAATTTTACATATTTGCATATTTTATTTTATTTTATTACCATGAGCTGTATGTTTCTTTCATTGAATGACGCGTTCACTACCTGATCCGAGCTTAGCCGCGTTTGTCCTGAAATTGAAAGAACTATTTCACGTATTAGGCGAGTCCGGCGTCAGTTAGCCTCTGAGGATGGTGAAGTGGTTACTACCAATTCACCAGTCTTATCTGAGAGCGAATCTGAAGCGCCATTTGAGGAAGAAACAAGCTCCTCTTCTTCTGATTCTGTTGATTTACGTGTAGGTAATATGGCAGAGCCCAGAAGGATTACTCTCCAGGAAGCAGGAGCTCCAGACTTTACACTGCAACCGTATCAAGCGCGTCATCCAAATCTATCTGTAGATTTTGAACTGAAGACTGCGCTAATCTACCTAATACCCAAGTTTCATGGCTTACCTGCTCAAGAGACTATCAAGCACCTTAGAGATTTTCAGACAGCCTGCTTAACTGCTAGGCGTCATGGTGCGGATGAGACTACTATTTGGCTATATGCCTTCCCGTTCTCTCTTGAGGAAAAGGCAAGGGAGTGGTTCTACACTCAACCTGAAGAAGTCGTTAACAATTGGGATCTGCTCAGAAGGGAGCTCCTAGACAAATACTTTCCAGCTAAAGTTACAGATAGACTGAGGAAAGAAATTTCCTTCATTATCCAAGGCGAGTCAGAGACTCTCTACGAGTATTTGGAACGTTTCAGGAATCTCCTAGACTCATGTTCCCACCACAAGATTGACCAGTTGGTGTTGATTAGCTATTTCACACAAGGCATGAAGCCTCAAGACATGAGTACATTAGATGCTGCGAGTAATGGCTCTCTGAAGGTACAAGATGGCGACAGAAGCGTGGCAACTGATCACCGATCTAGCTAAGTTTACCCAGAATGCAAAGCACAGGAACAACCGTCCCAAGGCTATTGCGAAGGTTTCCTCTAGTAGTGAGACTCTGGGAGAGATGACCAACATATTGAAGCAGCTACAGCTGAATCAACAACAACCTCAGCCTCCCCCACAACAACAGTGTCAACAGCTGGTTCCTCAGAGAGTGTGTGGAATATGTGCCTTCTATACTCATTACACTGATGAGTGTCCGCAGCTCCAACAAGAAGACAACACCTTGGCAGCTACCCATAATTTCTACGACCACCCGAATCAAGGATGCTATCAACAAGGCAGCAACTATAACCAAGGTGGGAACTACAATCAAGGTTGGCAAGACAACTCCAATCAGGGATGGAGAGATAATTCCAACAAAGGGTGGAGAGACAACTCTAACCAAGGATAGATGGACAACTACAACCGAGGAGGCAGAGACAATGGTGGAAATCAGAGGTGGAACGACAACAACAGACAGCAGAACCAAAACCAGCCTTATCGAGCACCTCACCAAAGGCAGTCCCAAGCGCCTCAGAACAACCAACAGCAGGCCCCTCAAATCACTTACCCCCCTTCTTTCTCAAATGATGAGATGCTTCGCTCTATTGCTCAAGGACAACAAGACATTCAGAATACAATTAACTCTTCCATAAATGGTCTTAGCTCCACCATACAAGCTCTCATCTCCCGGATGGAATCACTAACTACCCCCCAACAATCAACCTTCAAGCTCCAGTGCACTTCCTTCTCAACCCTTACTTAACCCAAAGGGTGGAATCAATGCCATTACTTTGAGGTCCGGAACCACACTGCGAGATGAAGTTGCAAGAGAAGCCATTCCCATTCCTTTTCCACACCTTGCTAGGAAATCCAGAAAGCAGATGGAGCTAGACCCCAACATGGTGGAGATCTTCAAAAAGGTTGAGGTAACGATTCCCCTTTTTGATGCCATTCACCAAGTACCTAAGTATGCTAAGTTTCTAAAAGATTTATGCATGAATAAAGATAAAATACATGATTTAGAAACTATTCCTCTAGGTAGCTTTATTTCTGCTTTAATGGGTACTGTACCGGAAAAATGTAGTGATCCGGTCCCATGCATGGTTACCATTACTATTGAGTGTATACAATTTTTTGACTTTATGTGTGATCTAGGTGCATGTGTTAGTATTATGCCATTATCTGTATATGATGCCTTGAGGCTCCCTCCTTTAAAAAGGTCGGCAGCACGTTTTGTTTTGGAAGATAAAAGCATAATCTCGGTGGTTGGATTTGCTAAGGACGTGCTGGTGAGCATTAAGGGGCTAACATTTCCTATTGACTTCTACATCTTGGAGATGTCCCCTAATGACTCAGGAAGACCATCATCCATCCTGCTTGGAAGGCCATTTCTAAAGACTTCAAGGTTCAAATTGGATGCCTTCTCAGGAACTTACTCTTTTGAGATAGATGGCAGAGTAGTGAGCTTCAACCTGGATGAAGCCATGAAGCACCCTCTGGAAGATCACTCCATCTTCCAGTGTGACATCATTGATGAAACTGTAGCTGAAGTTCACCAAGAAGAAGTAGAAGAGATACACATGGAGCAAGGTGCAAGTGTGGGAAAGCCCTCTGAACAAAATGAAGACACCTTGCCACCACCACTAGCTCCAGATGACCAAGTGCCTAGCCATGAGCAGAAAATGGAGTTGAATCCCCTTCCACCCCACCTCAAGTATGCTTACCTTGAGGATAATCAGAAGCTCCCAGTTATTATTGCAAGGGAACTCACTTCCCAACAAGAGGAGCAACTGCTTAGTGTGCTGAGAAGACACAAGAAAGTAATTGGGTGGAGCTTGGCGGATATAATAGGCATCAGCCCTCAAATTTGTGAGCACCGGATATTTTTAGAAGAGGGAACAAGGCCTGTCCGTCAACCTCAAAGGTGGTTGAACCCCACCATCTTAGAAATTGTCAAGAAGGAAGTGACTAAATTGCTTGAAGCTGATATCATCTATCCAATATCAGATAGTGAATGGGTTAGCCCAGTACAAGTGGTGCCCAAGAAGTCTGGAGTCACAACAGTAAGGAAGGAGCATGGAGAGCTCCTGACAACTAGAGTGCAGAACTCCTAGAGGGTGTGCATTGATTACAGGCACCTCAACCAGGCTACTCGCAAGGATCACTACCCCCTGCCCTTTATCGATCAGATGCTTGATCGCCTGTCAGGTAAATCACACTACTATTTTCTAGATGGTTACACTGGCTATTTTCAAATTCATATAGCTCCTGAAGATCAGGAGAAGACTACTTTTACATGTCTTTTTGGAACGTAAGCATACAAGAAGATGCCTTTTGGCTTATGTAATGCACCGGTTACTTTCCAAAGATGCATGATGAGTATTTTTTCCGATCTTATTGAGAGCTGTATAGAAGTTTTCATGGATGACTTTAGTGTGTATGGTGATTCTTTTAACCTTTGCTTGGATAGTTTAGCTAGAGTATTAGACAGATGTGTTAGTTTAAACCTTGTATTAAATTTTGAAAAATGTCATTTTATGGTAAAACAAGGTATTGTTCTAGGACATGTTGTTTCTAATATTGGTATTTCTATAGATCCAGCAAAGGTAGATATGATTTCTAGTTTACCTTACCCCTCCTCCGTGAGGGAAGTCCGTTTGTTCCTTAGTTATGCAGGTTTCTACCGGAAATTTATTAAGGACTTCAGCAAGGTAGCATTGCCTTTATCCAGACTGCTGCAGAAGGATGTTGAGTTCGAGCTGAGTGAAGACTGCATGGAAGCGTTTGATAAGCTGAATATCGCCTTGACTCAAGCTCCGATTGTGAGAGGACCAGACTGGAGCCAGCCTTTTGAGATTATGTGTGATGCCTCCAACCATGCAGTAGGAGCGGCGCTGACTCAGCGCGAAGGTAAGGACCCTTTTATAATTGCTTATGCTTCTAAGACTTTAGACGCTGCTCAGTCTAATTATACTACCACTGAAAAAGAGCTTCTGGCTATTGTTTTTGCTCTGGATAAATTTTGAGCCTATTTACTTGGTACTAAAGTGGTGGTATACTCAGATCATGCAGCTCTAAAATATTTATTAGCTAAAAAAGAGTCCAAATCAAGGTTAATACGTTGGATATTATTGTTGCAAGAATTTGATTTAGAAATCAAAGATAGGAGTGGTTCCCAGAATTTAGTGGCGGACCACTTGAGTCTCCTAGAGCACATTAAGAATGACTCCACTCCTATCAATGATGCTTTTCCATTTGATAACTTGCACACAATATCTGAAGTAGTTCCTTGGTACGCACCTATAGCTAATTATCTGGTTAGTCGTACCTTCCCTCCTAATTTTACTAAGCATCAAAGGAACAATCTGAAAAGTGAGTCCAAATATTATATATGGGATGACCCATATTTATGGAGGTATGGTGCTGACCAGATAATTAGAAGGTGTGTGCCTCAATTAGAATTCCAGTCAATTTTAGAGGCTTGCCACTCTTCTGAGAGTGGTGGACATTTTGGCCCTCAAAGAACAGCTAGAAAAATTTTAGACTGTGGATTCTGGTGGCCCACTCTTTTTCAGAATGCTACTGCCTTCTGTAAATCTTGCCCCTATGCCAAAGGTTTGGGAATATATCTAAGAGGGATGAGATGCCCCAACAGCTTATGTTGTTCTGTGAAATTTTTTATGTTTGGGGCATTGACTTCATGAGTCCATTTCCAAACTCTAGTGGTTTCTTATACATATTGTTAGCTGTAGATTATGTTTCTAAATGGGTGGAAGCAATTCCTACCCGTACTGATGATGCTAACGTTGTTGTCTCCTTTGTTAAAAATCATATTATCTGTCGCTTTGGATCACCACGAGCAATCGTGAGTGATCAATGCACTCACTTTTGTAACAGGAGATTAACAGGTCTACTGAAGAAACATGGCATTGTTCACAAGGTAGCAACAGCTTACCATCCTCAGACTAATGGGCAAGCCGAGGTGTCTAACAGAGAGATAAAGTGCATACTGGAGAAGATTGTCAAGCCTCATAGGAAGGACTGGAGCACCAGGCTTGTAGACGCGCTTTAGGCTTATCAGATAGCATACAAGACACCAATCGAAATGAGTCCCTTTTGCCTAGTATACGGAAAGGCTTGTCACCTTCCAGTGGAGGTGGAACACAAGAATTTCTGGGTTGTAAGGGATTGCAACATGGGATTTGAGAAAGTCGGTGCTGAAAGAAAGCTACAACTAGCAGAACTAGAGATCCTTCGACTCGAAGCATATGACAACTCCAGGCTATACAAAGAGAGAGTGAAGGCTGTGCACGACAAGCATATCAAGAGAAGAGAGTTCAGACCTGGGGAGCTAGTTCTCCTTTACAACTCAAGGTTGAGGCTCATGCCAAGCAAGCTGCGATCAAGATGGGAAGCCCATATAGAGTAGAGAAGGCAGAGCCATACATAGTCTTCCACCTGAGTCATCCCTCAAGCTCCAAATTCATCAAAGTCAATAGCCACCGCTTGAAGCTGTATCATGGTGAGAAAATGAAGGACAATAAAGAGCTAGAGGTCTTCCTTTTGGAGGATCCACCAGCAAAAGAAGATTGAGCTTGTGGACCGTCCAACTTAAGGACGTAAAAGTAAAGTGCTGGGTGGGAGACAACCCACCATGGTATGATCGTCCCTTTTCATTCTTAGTTTTATTTTATTTTGTTTTTATCAGTATTCATTCATAATTTCTGCATAATCACCTACATTCTACATAAAAAAAAACGCATTCGACGTGCGAGCGTCCACGACGTGTACGCGTCATATGTGAATGCGAGAATAATAGGAATTGAACAGAGAGTTGGGCAGGAGTGGCACTGGAAGCGTGCTTTGTGCACAAGCAAGCCCACGCGCCTGACGTGTGCGCATCGCTTGCGCTTTCAGCAGCCCACGCGTAAGCGTCCTTGACGCGTACGCGTGACCGTGGAAATCAGCGTAAATCGCGTGCTGAACAGAGAGTTGTGATGGTTTGGGGCTGGAATTGTGCTAGAAGCACAAACCCTATCACGCATACGCGTGCCTGACGCGTGCGCGTGCCTGACGCGTGCGCGTGCCTGACGCGTGCACATGCCTGACGTGCACGCGTCGTATGCAATTTTGGCCCAGCCCAGACTGAACAGAGAGTTGTGCGTGTGCGGGACTGCCTTCGCGCGCTTGGCACAAGCCATGTCACGCGTATGCGTCCCAGACGCTTACGCGTCGCTTGAATTTTACGCGAACCACGCGTATGCGTGTTGTACGCGTACGCGTCTCATGCGCCGCATGGTTAAACCAGTACGCCGCCTGATTTAAATTATTCACTCTCCCAAATCCTACTTCTTTTTCATTCCTCATTCTTTCTTCTTTCTTTCTTCTTCCTTCTTTCTTCATTATTCCTTCTTACTATCTACTACTTTCTTCCTCCCTTTTTTTTTCATCTTCTACCTCAGGTTCTTTTCTTCCTCTCCTTTACTCTTTCCCTTCTTCTTTCAATTATTGCATTTACTTCTTTTCCTTTCTTCTCAATTTTTCTTTTAGCTTAGTTATATATGGTTTCTTTTTCTTTCTTTTATCATGCATTTTTTTATGTTGGTATTGGAGCTTTATTTGGATAGTACCTTATTATTATTGAGCTTGTGTCTCTTATGAGGAGTGATTTGATAACTGACATGTAAATTTAGCTCTCATATACATTTGGATTCATTATTTTCATACCTATTTTAACTTACACACCAAGTGTTTGTGAAAAAGCTCTTATGGCATTTTGAATCCTATTTTCTTTTACTCTTTCACTTGAATGCCTCTTTTTTCACAACATTTGTAATCCACATGTATTTGGGATTATCATTTACAATTGTCATCTTACAAGTGCTCTTTAATTTGGCATATTTAATCGTTGATGCTTGAGTTATGCTTCTCATGCCTCTTTCTACATGCCATAAACCCTCTTGCATCTAATTATTCTGAATTGCCTTCTTGACCTTAATTGATGTCTTACCTACATATTGTAGCTACCATGTATTTAAGCTATTATCTTCTCTTTGGAATTCATTATCACTTGGAATTTTCTCCCTCCTATTTTTAGTTTTATATATATATATATATATATATATATAACAATCTTCCTCTTTCTTTCTTCCTTAGGAATGAGTACCATGAAAGGCAAAGAGAAGGCCATTGATAAGACACCGGCAAGGAGAGGAACCAAGAGAGCTCCGGCTAAGGCACCACCATCTACCAGCGTCAAGCCGCCAACAAAGTGGGTGAAGAGGATCATTAAAGTTGATGAAGCAGAAAAAGCCTTTCCCGCAAGGGACTCCACATGGTTCACTAACCGTTATTGCGAACAGATATTTCCCATCCTAGCCGAGAGGAACTACAACAATGAGCATCTACTCATTGTCCCAACACACTTTGTTGATTTTGTGGAGCCCCGACTTGAGAGGAGACAGTGGGGATTCTTGAGGAGGCAGCCGCGAGAGGTCAACTTATCATGGGTAGTTAAATTCTACTCCAACTTCTACTCGCCTACTCTGCAGGCTGTCTACGTTTCTCAACAGCAAGTCCTTGTCTTCAAGCATGCCATACAGAGAGTACTGGATCTTCCACCTAGCCCAGAGGGATTGGATGCATATCAAGAAGCCTCTCTTAAGCGCCAGATGTATCAGTTTGACTGGGATAGCGTCCTTGGAGTTATAGCCCAACCTGGCAGCACCTGGATCTACAGGCAGCATCGATCAAAATCCAAGAGCATCTCAGCCCAGTCACTCACCTTGGAGGCTCACGTGTGGGCACAGATTATGTCCCACTATATCTTTCCGAGCACTCACGAGTCTACTTTCACAGCGGACATGGCTGTTCTCATCTGGTGCATCCTAACAGAGCAACCTCTCCACCTGCCCCGACTCATCCGGTAGGCAATGGGATATGTACAGATTTCGGGTAACATACCTTTCCCCGCCTTGGTTTCAGATTTAGTCTCTGCAGCAGGTGTTTCCTATCGGGCTGGAGATACGAAGGTCATGATCCCTAGGGCCGACCAATATGTCCTGAATGGGAAGTACATCAGGCCACCAGTTCCCTCTGTGAGCCGGCCTGCAGGCCCATCTTTAGATACTCCTCCTTCTTCTACTCCACCATCATCCATACCACAAGCACCATCCATCCATCAGATGTTCCTTCAGATCCTTAAGAGGTTCGACCGGCAAGACCGGCGGATGGAGAAATTGGAGCACCGCAACAAGTGCGGATACAACTATCTGAAGGACCTCATAGTTGGTACCCACCCACCTCCGGAACAGAAGGACACCCCAGATTCCCCTTCATCCAGTAGCACAGGGAGCCATGGCGAACCAGACAACAGAGGCGATGCTTCCAGCCCTACCTTGCTCCTTACTGATGGCACGGAGGACCGTGCCAAGCCTTAAGTGTGGGAAGGTCAGTCCTTGACTTCCGAAGGTAATCTCTCTCTCTTAACACCAACATTTTAGTTTTTGTTTTGTTAGGTAGGATAGATTGCATGTATGTTTTGCTTGGTTGAAGTAACAAATTTCTTTTCAATACCCTATTTTATAATATTTCACTAATTTAAATTAAAAATTTGTGTTAAACTTGTTTGAAGATTTTAATTTGGAACATGAATTATAGCTAAGAACACACAACTTGTGAGATTTTGAGCTTAATTATATGGTTACATTATTTAACCATAATATTTTATTCTTGTGTGTTTTCTTCCCTATGATTACAATCTATAGTTTGTTCCATTCTATATGTCCATTGTTTAGTGTATTTGCATGCGTACATATGATTGAGGCCATCATTTGTTATTAGCTCACTTATCCCAAATAGCCTACCATTTCAATTACCATTGTTTGCCACTTTGAGCCTTTTAATCCCCATTTGTTCTTTATATTACCACATCACTAGCCTTAAGTGGAAAAATAATTAATTACCTGATTTGAATCTTTGGTTAGCTTAAGATAGTGTGTTAACTAAGTGTGGGGAATTGTGAGAACCTGGGTTAATGGGAATGTATTATGTTTCTACTTTATTTGAATATTGAAAATTTGGGTTCCTACTCATATGAGACCAGAAAAATTATGTGCATTAATATGTTATGTTTGCTTTCATGTTCATTAAAAAAAATAATAAAAAAAATAAAAAAATAAAAAAATAAAAAATAAATTACAATATAAATAAATAAATAAATAAATAAATAAATAAATAAATAAGGGGACAAAATTACCCCAATGTTAAGTTTAATAAAAGATCAATGTATATGTGGTGAAATTAAAGAAAATTTGATATATGAGTATGTGAAATATACAAAAGTGAGATTATGGGTAGCTAGGAATAATTTCATATATATAGAGTGTGTGTATGTTAGGTGAGAACTTAGGTTAGTCAAAGATTCATATTATAGCTCACTTGGCCATACATATATCATCACCCTTACCTTAGCCCCATTACAACCTTGAAAAGACCTCATGATGTTTGCATTGGTATACTAAATATTTGTTGATTGGTTAGATGAAGAACAAAGTTTTAGAAAGCATGACTAGAAAAGAGTAGAGTGGATTAACCCTAAACACTTGAGCGATTAGAGTGCATATACACTACCAGTGAGGGTTCAATGCTTGATTCTATGTTCCCTGCTTTCATGAGCTATCTTCTTACAAGTTTACCTGTCTTTATTGTGTGATTTGAATTAGTGGAATCTGATTTACATTTGTCTTGGAGAACTTGTTTACTTTTAACCAAGTAGATAGAAACATCTTAGCATATAGTTGCATTCACATACATAGGTTGCATCTCATGAGTCTTACTTTCCCCCATTCATTCCTTTTGTCTCCTTGAGGTTAGCATGAGGACATGCTAATGTTTAAGTGTGGGGAGATTGATAAACCACTATTTTATAGTTTATATTGTGCTAATTTGAGTGGTTTTTATCAAGTCTTTGCACATTTATTCATACAATTTGCATGATTTTTACAATTCCTTCCCAATTTTTTTCTATGGTCGAAAACTTGCTTCCTAAGCCTTTAAATTATGTATTTTAATTCCCCTTTATACCATTTGATGCCGTGATCTGTGTGCTAAGTGTTTTCAGGCTATATAAGGCAGGAATGACTTAAAGGATGGAGAGGAAGCTTGCAAAAATGGAAGGAGCACAAGAAATAAAGGAGATAACCAGCGAGGATCGACGCGTGCACGTACCTGACGCGTGCACGTGATTTGGAGATTTTCACAGCGACGCGTGCGTGTACCTGACGCGTACGCGTGACAAGCGAGATTGCACAACGACGCGTGCATGTACCTGACGCGTACGCGTGACACACGAAGAAGACCATCGACGCGTACGCGTGACTGACGCGTACGCGTGACGTGCGCCACGTACAGAAATCGCAAAAAACGCTGAGGGCAATTTTGAGCTGAGTTTGGACCCAGTTTTCGGCCCAGAAATACAGACTAGAGCCAAGGGACAAGCAGAGACTCAACACACATTAACATTTACACAGTTTTAGTTTTTAGTTTTGAATCTTAGAGAGAAAATACTACTTCCTCTAGGGTTCTTCACATTCATAGTTTTAGAGTTTTATGCTTTTGATTTGGATATTGAGAAGAGTTACTACCTCCCTTGAATTTTCCGTCATTCTAGTTTGTTTCCTTATTTCCTTACTCTTTTAATCACCTATTAACCCTGTTCAGATGTTACATATGGATATCTATGGTTTTGGAATTTATTAATGCAAATAATTATTTTTACCTTTAATTAATTTTCTGTTATTATTTTATTTGAATTTCCATGTCTTCTTTTCTTCCCCTTTTATCGTTTATGAAAATGGCATTCATGTTAATGGAGTAGACTCCCAACTTGACTTGGGAGTTGATTAAAAGGAGACCCTTGAGTTGGAATACTCAAGTGTTGATTTTAATTGGAAGTTGTTGGCCAACTCTCTAGTCACTAATGCTAATCCTTCCATAGGAGAGGATTAGGACTTGTGAATCAGAGTTGGCTCAATTACTTGACTTTCCTTTATTCGGTAAGGGTTAACTAAGTAAAAACAACAACCTCTTACTATTATACTTGAGAGAATCCAACAAAGATAGAACTTCCAATTAATCTTCTCCCGGTCAAGGCTTTTATTTTAATTATATAAATTCTCTCGTTAATTTTCATTGCTTTAATTTATAATCATTTGTTTTTCTGTTCTCCAACTCTTAAAATTTCTCGAAAAATTCCTGACTAATAAAATAGCACTCTTTTGTCAACTCGTTGGGAGACGACTTGGGAATTCTACTCCCAGTATTTTATTCTTAAATTGTGACAACTCTTTCTAAATTGATAAGCGGAATTTTCGTCGGTTAAGAACTTTACTTGCAACGCTGTTCTTATTATAAATTCTTAATTGGCAATTTTCCGCACGTCAAGAACCATTCTCTTTTTACTCTTATCAAGAACCATCGTCTCCTTTTCATTCATATTAAGAGCCACCATTTCCTTATTCATATCAAGAACCATCATCTCTTGAACTTCTCATGAAAGAATTCATACATGATATGAAGATGAGTGTAAAAAATATAGAGAAATATGTGGAGTTGTTTATCAAACCCCAGGAAGAGGAACAAGCAAATTCCTTCCCAAGAGATGCAATGCAATATCCTATGGAAGAAAGTGAGAAAATCAATAAAAGCAGTTCATATTCCAGTGAATTAGAGAACTCTCCACCCTCACACATGGAAGAAGAGGAAGATACAAAAATAAAGGAGGAAGCTGCACAAACAAAGGAGGATGATACACAAACAAAAGAGGAAGCCATACAAGTCCCTATAATTCTATGCATGCAAGGTCTTGAGAAGAAAATCTAAATGCACTGCCCACATTTGAATTAAAGTCTTCTCCCCCAACACTTGAATATGATTTCCTTGGTCCTAATGAAGCAGAGAGTGGCATAGAGGGTGAGTTTATTGAACTACCAATTCAAGAAATTCTTGATGAAGGGTACACTCCAACCATCACACAACACCCAAATTTTAAAATTAAAGAAGTGAAGGAAATCAAGGAAAGCACAAAAAAGGGGATTTTGACCAAGAAACAGAAGAAAATATCCATGAAAAAGAGAAGGTCAGCAAAAAATAATCCAACCTCTACCCCAACAAGCAAGGTGAATCAAGTTAACCACAATAAAAGAAAGCTTGTTAGGAGAAATTTATATCAGGGGGAACTAATTTTCACCTCCCCCCTTAGAGACATTTCTTCTAACCAACCGGAAGAAGAGGAAGAAAATTCAACAATCAAATGTCAAGCTAGTGACATTAAAGAAGCGTTTGTCGGGAGGCAACCCGATGTCTTCATATCCTTAAGTTTGAATTTTATCTTGATTTTTTTATTTTTATTTCATTAGTTTTGTTTGAGTTTCTACTATTTTTCTTTTGTTTTACGTGTGTTTGGATCATGCAGAGTAATTAGAACAGAAACAGGTTCCTGAATACAGAATTTTGGACACCCTGGAGTATATTGGTTCGGATTGGGTGGCGCCTAACTTCAAAATCTCAAGTTAGGTGCCACATGCAAGCTAATTGTGAAGATGCTCTCTAGAGGGGAGATGCCTAACTTGAAGTTTCTCAAGTTAGGCGCCACATGAAGCGTGCAAGAGAAATTTCGCTCTGCCTGGTCTGTGCCTAACTTAAAGTTTCTCAAGTTAGGCGCCAGGTGTGAAGGACGCAGGGAAGTTAGGCACCATAAGTATGGAGTTAGGCGCCAAGAAGGTCCCCAACAAGCAAGTTAGGCGCCAGCCCATACTTTGTCTCATTCAATGGTCCTACTTAATACAAGAATCCTATCAATTCCAAACCATATCATTCATCCTGATTTGATTCAACACAAAACCCCTTCCCCCTAAGATTTGATTCCAATCACCACTTCCTACTTCCACTTTCTTGTATTCCATTCGAATAATCCCTTATATATATACGTCCCCCTTTATATATAATATATATATATACACACACACACACACACGTTCCCCCCTTCTTTTATATATATATAATTACAAAATAACAAAAAATATATATTTTAATTATTTTAACCTCTCTTGTTCTTTTATTCTTTTATTCTTTTATTCTTTTTTTATAATAATATTTGTTTTTACTCCTCCGTACGTCTTTTATGTCCCTCCCTGTTTCAGTCTCTCTTTGCTTGAGGACAAGCAAATTTTTAAGTTTGGTATTGTCGCTTCGCTTGTGGCTTTTCTGTTTGTTTTAATGGCACCAAAGGGAGGTGAATCATCTTCACGGAGGATCATAACCTGAAGAATGAGACGGCCACTAGGATAACTGAGGTGGTTGAGTTCCTTTCATTCTATATTTTCTTCCATTCTTATTATGTTATGTTCCTGTTTTCTGCTATTTTACTTGGTTTCTGCATGATCCTTTGTTATTTCAATTCCTAGGTTCCAGTTTATTTTGCTATTTTTATTCTGTTATTTACTTTTAATTCTGAAAAGTGTCTCATGCATTGCTCATTGAGCTTGAATTCAAAAGAAAAATAAAAAGATGTATTGCATGAGAAATAGAGTGTATAACAAAGAATAGTCTTATTTACTTAAATGTGGTGGTATTCTTTGTGATTCTGAATGCATGATATGAACAGTGCATATTTGAATTTGAATCAAAGGATATTGATGTATAAGGAACAGGAATTTAGAGAACTATTATGAATTCTCTGAAGTAAGTGAAAGCTTAATCCTTAAAGCAAAGGAAACAGCAAAAGAAAAATAAAAGCAAGGTCCAAGGCTCTGAGCATCAATGACTAGGGAGGTCAGACATGATTAAAGGCTCAAAGAATTGTTTCCCTAGTCATATGCTTGTGGTGTGAATGTGTCAAGTAATCCTTGAGATAGATCACTAAGAGTCGAGATCAAATGCATTTAACAGAGTATGCCAAGGCTTTGAGCACCACTTGCTGGGAGTAACTGAAAGAAAAAATCAAAACTTAAAGAGAGTTTCCCAGTTAAGTACTTGTGGTATTTTTTTGTATCAAGTAAAGCTTGAGACAGAACATTTAAAGTCATGGCAAGGCTCAAGGTGCAAAGCATGAAAGAAAAGAGAATTAAAGAAAATTTGTTGTGTTCAACGATTAAACTGAAGTGTAAAAGATTGGAGAATTCATAATATTATTCGAATTCTAATTCCGAATGACAGTGACATTCCTCTGATTTAAAGGAGAGTGAGATGCCAAAACTATTCAGGATTGCAAGTTGTAAACCCCATTTCAAGAAGAGACATGAGATTAATTGAACTCTCACTCTCATGCAAATTCACATCCTAAGCCTATGCTAGTTTTAGTTGCTTGAGGACAAGCAACAATTCAAGTTTGGTGTTGTGATGCGTGAGCATCTTTCCTATCTTTTCATAGTAAATTTGCATTCAATTTATTGAGTTTAATCAAGAATTAATTATCTTTTAGCCACAATCGATGCTACTTTAAGTCGTGTGTAATTCTGTTTATTTTAGGAAGCATTCAGCTGGATTTGATGGAGTTTCCGCAGAAAAAGAGCAGAAGGCAAATGATGCTGTCAACCCTAACCTCTCTGCACTCAAACCTGAATAACTCGAGCTATAGAGGTCCAATGGACGTATTTTTAGTGGCGTTGGATAGCTAACTTTCAGAGATTTCCAACGATGTATAATAATCTATATTTCTTCTCCACCAAGTCTGCAAGGGTGGCGCCTAACTTGAGAAATCTCAAGTTAGGCACCAGGATGAGAGAGAGGCGTCCAAGACACACTGCCAAGGCTGCGCCTAACTTGAGAAATTTCAAGTTAGGTGCAATACACAACAACAACATTCAACCTTAGTTTTGCACTCTTCAAGTAAGGCGCAACCTCTCCTCAAGTTAGGCACAGCACTCAAGCCTTCCACGCCATTCCTCACTGCACCATTCAAGTTAGGCGCAGCCTTTTACCAAGTTAGGTGTGGACATTAATGAGACAAGTGGTTCCCATTCGTCCTCAAGGCTCACACGGATTGTTTACTTTTAATTCTGATTAAACCGTATTTTATTTAAAAATAGGAAAAGATATTATTTAGTTTTAGAAAATATAATTTACATTAATTAGGATTAGATATAAAAAGGGAAAAGAATCAACCCTTCGGGTTCATCTCTTCTCTTCTCTTCTACCTCATTCCGCAATTTAACAGTTTTACAGAATCCTATTTTTCTCTCTGAACCATGAGCAACTAAACCTCCACTATTAAGGTTAGGAGCTCTGTCTATTATATGGATTGATACTATTATTTTTTTTATTTTAATTCATGTACTGATTTCTATTTCAAGAATTATTTTCGTTTTTTATCTTATGAATCTGAGTGGAATGGAAGTATGACCCTTGTTTTAATTGAGTTCTTGTATAACTTGGAAAAGCTCTTTACTTGAACAACAGCTTGAAAACAATTTCTCCAAAATTTCTAATTATCTGGACTTAACGAGATACGTGACATATAATCCTCTTATATGGGTAATTAGGGTTTTTGTGGCATATAACTAGAATTGAACTTCACCCTCTAATTGGAATCAAGTGACCAAGGAATTGGCGGTTGATGAAGGTTAGGGGAGACTAAAAAGGTCTAAGGAATTAGAGTTTAGTCACATATAGTTTGTCATGAATTGAATCTTGCATGATTAAAATAGTTAGTAAGAAAAGTCAATCCGGAAGATAGATATCTCTGAAGCCTTAACTGTTTCTCCATATATATTTCACAACTTGTTTACTGTCTGTTTTCTGATTTTCTAAATTACTGTTTGATGCAATTGAACTCTCAACACTCTTTTTTGTTTGTCTAACTAAGTAAATTACTTAACCATTATTGTTTAATCCATCAATCCTCGTGGGATCGACCCTCATTCACTTGAGGTACTACTTGGTACGACTCGGTGCACTTGCCAGTTAGTTTGTGGTTACAAATTCCACACCAAGTTTTTGGCGCCGTTGCCGGGAATTGACTGTGATTGACAACTACTAGTTGTTTGATTTCTTAGATTAGGCATTTTTGCTTTAATTTCATTTAACACTAAGCTATTAACTCTCTCAATATCATTATTATTCATTTTAGTATTAAACCCTTCCAATTTTATAGTCTCTATCAATTATTATTAGCAACATTCAGCCTCAATATAAGTTACCAGTTATACTAGTACTCTTAATTTTTCAAACCCGAAGCAAGTGGGGCGAACCACGTCCATTGCATTTACCCGGGGAGCTTAGATATCAATTAATACTCAATTAGCATCATCCGATCATTCAATCATTAACATTTCATCCAGAACATCCCTCAGCGTCACCATCATCAGCATAAGGGACCTCTCAGTTATTCAAACACAGACAAGACAATATAAGGAATACACAGATAAGAAGAACATATACATCAATTAGATCAAATAGCATATAGGTACAATTAAGCAAGAAGGCAAACCAAATACAAGATGCACACCAAAACAATACACACAAATGTAAATGATGCATACCTATCCTACTGAGCTCACGTATTGGTTAAACTGCCAGAATCCGACACATCCGATAGCTAACCCTGACATTGTATCTAGATTGCACATCTACCAGGAGAAAAAACATATTCCAGACTATAACAAGTCGGTCTCCTCTCAGAAGGAGGGTGCCCTGTCACCTTCTCACTGGAGGTATCATTCCGTCTCAGAGGGAGAGTGTCCTGTCACTTGTCTCAGAGAGAGAGTGTTCTGTCACTTTACAATCAGATAGAACGTGGCCAAAATAACCCAGCACATCCCCAAAAAGGAACATTCTCAGCTTGTCATAATCTGGTCTCAGAGGGAGAGTGCCCTGTCACTTGGCTCATTGGGGGTATCATTCAGTCTCAGAGAAAAAGCACCCTGTCACCTTCCCCAAGTCACCTGGAACCACAGAACAAGAAAAATTAACCACCGTCCTTACCTGGTGCAGGTGCCAACGCAATAACCAATCGATACGCAATTGGGATATCACACAAACCTTGCCAATACGGCCAATCAAGCCGTACTCAGTCATTAGCAGTGTCTTTTAGTAATTTCATAAGTTATTAAACTCATTAACCCCAATCTCTTTGTCAATTTATCAAACAATCAATTCATTAATCTCAACTCTTTATCAAGTAACTAATTATGTCTTCTCGTGAGTGAGATAGAACCTCCGTCCTCACCGTGGGAGGGATAAAACGACCATTCCCATAACTATGTCATCTGGTTTAACCAAACGTTTATCCGAAAATAATTCAATTTAATTCATTCCATATTCTTACACTCATTCAAGAACCCAAAAACAAGTTGTCGGACCTTAATTAGGGGTTACGAAAGTTTACAAGCTTGCTGGAAAAGCCAAACAGTTAAAACATAGTTTAAGTGTGAAAATAGAGCTTGTGCGTACGTATCACCTTTGTGCGTACGCACACACTCGAAAGGTTTCCCAGCTTATGCATATGCATGACTCCTGTGTGTACGCACAACTTACAAAATTCCTATGTATGCGTATGCATACCCCTCGTGCATACTCACGAGCATTTCCATCCATTATGTTTCGTGCGTGGGCACCATTGTGTGCATAAGCACACATACCAAAAATTCTGGTTTGCTGCATAATCACAAGATTCAGATTTTTAGACCGTTTTTCATTCGTTCATAACTTTCTCTATAAAATTTTGATTTCTTCCATCCATTTTAAAGATCTTTTCATTAGCTTCAATTTAAGATAGATTTTACGCAAATCTAAGCTTTGAGAACTAAGTTATGGCGCGACGAAGTTGGTCAAAAACTGATTTTTACCAAATTCACCAAATTACCAAGTTTCACCAAAACTCCATTCTATTCCTTTTCAAACCATTTCAAAGTCTCATCTATGCAGTTCAACACTCATTCATTACCTTATATCCATTCCATACTTAATCAAGAAAGTTCCAACATAGCTGTTCTAATTCCATAAGTTTTCTTTCAATAAACACATTATAATTCAATCACACAACTAAATCATCATTAATCCAATCATTAATTCAATTGTGGCAATTCATCACTTACCGCGACTTACCATATAGGGGATATCTCACCCTATCTCGGGCTCCAGCCCAATTTTCCACCTTCACTAGCTCAAACTCCATCAATGCCACACCAAAGCAATCTTCACTCAATTCTGCACCGAATTTGTACCAAACTAATCCATTCTGTATCAATGCAAACCAATCCAATTCAATTTCATCTAACCACATTCAATTTTTACAACATTCACACTATGATCATAACTCAAATTCATGAAAAATCAAAGAAAAAAGGTTCTTTACCTTATTTTTCATAGTCTTGGATTAAAATCTCGCTAGAACTCATGATGGAGCCTCCCCTAAACATAAAAAATTTGAGATTCCCTCAAAACCCAAACCAAAAATACAAAATTTTATAGAATGGAAAATTGGGAGAGATATAAATTTTTTACCCCTTTGTTCAAATATAATCGAAGAGAATTTTGAGACGAACGCATGGCTATAAACGGCTTGTCAATCGGAGCTCCGGATCAAAAGTTATGAGTGATTGAAGGTTGTGGTGAATAGTGAGTTAGGGTTCTCTCTCTCTCTCTCTCTCTCTCTCTCTCTCTCTCTCTATATATATATATATATATATATATATATGTAACTTCTGAATTTTGTGGCCTGTTAAGGATTATATGTGTGGGTTTGGGCCCAACATGGGCTCAGTTCACTAGTTTTAACCTGTCGGCCTAATTTTGGGCCAAAACCTTTAAGATTAGTGTTTTACTTCATAGTCTAATTATTTTCATTTTCTCAAATTACAAATTTTAATTTATTAATCCCTTTTGCTCATATTTAATTTATTAATTAAATTTTCATCATTTTTCTGGGTTTTACAATAGGAACCATTCATGGCGACTTTCAATCGGCAATAGCTTGCAACAACGCCAGCCTATCCCTGAGAAAGAAAATCGCGATGCCATGGGAATATTTTTCGCTGACCAAGATGCAAGGATTAAGGAGCGTGCCCGACCAGAACCAGAAAGAGACCTAAAGAAAGTGCAAATAGGTGACACTGTGAAAAAATACACATTCCTAAATCAGAACCTACCTTACGAGTTCAAGAGACCCCTCTCGACCCTCCTAAAAGAAAATAGAAATCTATTCGCATGGATGCCTACCGACATGCTGGGCTAGATCCAGGGTTCATGTCCCATAGTCTGTCCATAAAATCAAAGGCCAAACCAGTTGCACAGAAGAGGCAAAAAATGTCCGTTGACCGGGCAACCGAGGTCAAAAGGCAGACCACGAGTCTACTCCAGGCCGGGTTTATCCGAGAACTCACCTAATCAACCTGGTTATCCAACGTGGTCCTTGTCAAGAAACCTAATGGAAAATGGAGAATGTGCATGGATTATTTATATCTCAACAAGGCTTGCCCCAAAGAATCATTTCCGTTGCCTAGCATCGACAGCCTAGTCCACTCGACTTTCGAATACAGGTATCTAAGATTTATGGATGCTTACTCCGGGTATAATCAGATTCTGATGCACCAAACTAACGAGCCAAAAATAGCATTCATCTCGCCAGATGGCATCTACTGTTACATAGTTATGCCATTCATCCTGAAAAATGTCCGGGCCACATACCAATGGCTCATGACAAAGGTCTTTCGTGATCAAATCAGCAAGACGATAGAGGTATACATCTTCGATATGCTCATCAAAACCACATAAGCGGGGTCCCTGTTACAAGATTTGCAACTAGTGTTCGAATCCCTCTGCAAGCACGAAATGCAGCTAACCAGAAAAATGTGCTTTCGCCATGGAAGCAGAAAATTTCTCGGCTAACCCACCGTGGATGACCAGTCCTGGATCCATTAATAGATGTCCAGAGGTTAACAGGGCGATTCACTGCCCTCTTCCGATTTCTGGGAACTTCAGCTCAAAAGGCGTTGCCTTTTTTCAACCTGATGAGGAAGGGAATTGCATTCCAATGGACAGAAGAATGTGAGAAATCCTTCCTCCAATTCAAAAAACTCTTGTCGGAACCTCTGGTCTTGGCCAAATTGGTTTACGAGGAACTTTTATTCCTTTATCTGGTCATCACCGATGAAGCCATAGGAAGGGCTCTCATCAGAAAAGAGGATAAACAATAGTTTTCGATATACTTTAACAACAAAGTGTTCGAAAATGCGAAATTGCGATATTCGCGGCTCAAAAAGCTGGCCTTGGCCTTGATCATCTCTTAAAGGTGGTTAAGACAATACTTTCAGAGCTACCAAATCGTGGTTCACACAAACCAACCCATTAGAAAAGTACTCCAAAAATCCAACTTGGCGAGAAGAATGATGACATGGTATGTGGAACTATCACAATTCGACATTTCATACTAACCAAGGCACGCCATCAAGGCTCAAGCCATGGCGGACTTCTTGGCTGAAATAGCTCACCTAAACCTCATTCTCCTAGTGTAACAGTGGAAGCTCCACATCAACGAAGCATCCAACCAAACCTCTGGCAGTGCAGGAGTAATCCTAGAGAACTCTAATGGCCTCCTGTATGAGTAGTCTATCAAATATGAGTTTCCTGTATCCAATAACCAAGTGGAGTACAAAGCTATTATAGCTGGGCTCTCCTTGACCAAACTTGGGGTCAGAAATCTGGAAGTCAATAATGACTCACAAGTCATCACATTGAATGTCAACGGAATATGCCAAGCTCGGGATCCCTTGCTCCAAAAATACTTGGAAAATGCCAAAGAATTATGCACAGCCTTTAACGTGGTGATGATCCAGCATGTCCCCCAGGAAAAAAATACTAGAGCAGACTTACTGTCAAAGCTGGCCAACACCAAGTTCTCTAGAGGAAACCACTCCCTCATCCATGAGGCGATCAAAGAACCAACAATGATTAGGCTCCCAAGCCCAATTATCCCCCCTTGGCCTGAGAATCTGGAACCTACCGAATGGCCACAAATCCCTAACCGACATTCAAAATCAAATACGAATCATATCTTTTCCAAATTAGAAGATCGGACAAGGGAAAAACACTTATATAAGGGGAGTCTCAGACTCCCCCCAAATATGATACACATAACCCTAAATCTCTACTTCTTATATCTATTCTGAATTGAGTGTTGAAGTGTCTCTGTAGGTCACCCCTCCCTTTCTCACTTTGCCGGATTGAATATCGCGAAGCTCATCACCCTGCTTGGTCATGGATTCCATTGTTCAAGGTAACTCGCGAACAAGATCCATTGAGATTCAAATCATAATTTTGATCCATATTACTATGTATGTTCTAAGAAAAAGGAAAAAAGAAATCCCATGTTACTCGTGGACATTTCTCTACCATGAGTAGCAAATCAAATCAACCATTATAATAATCATGTAAAGAGCAAGTAAACACACCAGCACATCCAACACTACTATATAAGTAGTGAGCATTTCAAGTAAGTTTTTAAGCAATTAAACACACCAGCACATCTCCGAATTCATTAATTATATATATCCAGAGAATAGAAATAGAGATAGGAATATTGGTGGCTGAGCAGCGCAGTAGTGGAGACAATAATAATGTCCGTTAGTGCCTGATGAGTGGATAATTTATACGCTTTTTGGCATTGTTTTTAGTATGTTTTTAGTAGAATCTAGTTACTTTTAGGGATGTTTTTATTAGTTTTTATGTTAAATTCACATTTCTGGACTTTACTATGAGTTTATGTGTTTTTATGTGATTTCAGGTATTTTCTGGCTGAAATTGAGGGACTTGAGCAAAAATCAGATTCAGAGGTTGAAGAAGGACTGCTGATGCTGTTGGATTCTGACCTCCCTGCACTCAAAGTGAATTTTCTGGAGCTACAAAACTCAGAATGGCGCGCTTCCAATTGCGTTGGAAAGTAGACATCCAGGACTTTCTAGCAATGTATAGTAGTTCATACTTTGAACAAGTTTAGATGACATAAAAGGGCGTTGAACGCCAGTTCTACGCTACTGTCTGGAGTTAAACGCCAGAAACAAGTCACAAACCAGAGTTAAACGCCAGAAATACGTTACAACCTGGCGTTCAACTCCAGAAAGAGCCTCTGCACGTGTAACATTCAAGCTCAGCCCAAGCACACACCAAGTGGGCCCCGAAAGTGGATTTATGCATCAATTACTTACTTCTGTAAACCCTAGTAGCTAGTTTATTATAAATAGGACTTTTTACTATTGTATTAGACATCTTTGGAATCATCTTTGGACGCCTGGTTCTTAGATCAGAGGGGCTGGCCATTCGGCCATGCCTGAACCTTTCACTTATGTATTTTCAAACGGTAGAGTTTCTGCACTCCATAGATTAAGGTGTGGAGCTCTGCTGTTCCTCAAAGATTAATGCAAAGTACTACTGTTTTTCTATTCAATTCAACTTATTCTGCTTCTAAGATATTCATTCGCACTTCAACCTGAATGTGATGAACGTGACAATCATCATTATTCCCTATGAACGCGTGCCTGACAACCACTTCCGTTCTACCTTAGATTGAATGAGTATCTCTTGGATCTCTTAATCAGAATCTTTGTGGTATAAGCTAGATTGATGGCGGCATTCATGAGAGTCCGGAAAGTCTAAACCTTGTCTGTGGTATTCCGAGTAAGACTCTGGGATTGAATGACTGTGACGAACTTCAAACTCGCGAGTGCTGGGCGTAGTGACAGACGCAAAATGAGGGTGAATCCTATTCCAGTACGATCGAGAACCTCAGATGATTAGTCGTGCTGTGACAGAGCATTTGGACCATTTTCACAAGAGGATGGGATGCAGCCATTGACAAGGGTGATGCCTCCAGACGATTAGCCATACAGTGACAGCGCATCGGACCATTTTCTAGAGAGGATAAAAAATAGCCATTGACAACGGTGATGTCCTTACATAAAGCCAGCCATGGAAAGGAGTAGGATTGATTGGATGAAGACAGCAGGAAAGCAGATGTTCAGAGGAACGAATGCATCTCTATACGCTTATCTGAAATTCTAACCAATGAATTACATAAGTATTTCTATCCTTATTTTATGTTTACTTCTTATTTAATTTCGAAAACTCCATAACCTTTTGATATCCGCCTAACTGAGATTTACCAGGTGACCATAGCTTGCTTCATTCCAACAATCTCCGTGGGATCGACCCTTACTCGCGTAAGGTTTATTACTTGGACGACCCAGTGCACTTGCTGGTTAGTTGTGTGAAGTTGTGATAAAAAGTTGAGATTACAATTGAGCGTACCATGTTGATGGCGCCATTGATGATCACAATTTCGTGCACCAAGTTTTTGGCGCCGTTGCCGGGGATTGTTCGAGTTTGGACAACTGACGGTTCATCTTGTTGCTCAGATTGGGTAACTTTCTTTTCGTTTTCTTTTCAAAAAGTTTTCAAAAAATCTTTCAAAAATTTCTCCTTTGTTTTCGAAAAAAATTTTAAAATAAAAATGTTTTCAAAAATATTTTTTTCTTCAGAATTTTTAAGAATGAATTCTAGAGTTTCATGAAGCATGTTGAAGCATGCTGGCTATAAAACCATGTCTAAATTCTTTTGGACAGAGGTTTTGGCTTAAAATTGAATGAATTACTCCCATATTCATGCTAAAGCTTGACTGGCTATTAAGCCATGTCTAACTCTCAGATTGGAGCTTTAGATTAAGATTGTAAGATTCCTGGAATTCATATTAAAAATTTTGGAATCCTTATTTTTCTTTTTCAAATGATTTTCGAAAAATATAAAATAAAAATACAAAAAAATCATAAAATCATAAAAATCAAAAATATTTTTTGTGTTTCTTGTTTGAGTCTTGAGTCAACTTCAAGTTTGGTGTCAATTGCATACTCATCTTGCATTTTTCGAAAATTGCATTCATGCATTGCATTCATCATGATCTTCAAGTTGTTCTTGATAAAACCTTCTTGATTGATCTTCATATTATATTGTTTTGTTGTATGATGTTTTTCATATGCATTCTTGAATTCTTAGTGCCTAAGCATTAAAGATTTCTAAGTTTGGTGTCTTGCATGTTTTCTTTGCATTAAAATTTTTTCAAAAATATGTTTTTGATGTTCATCATGATCTTCAAAGTGTTCTTGGTGTTCATCTTGATATTCATAGCATTTTTGCATGCATTCATTGTTTTGATCCAAAATTTTCATGCATTGCATCATTTTCATGTTTTTTCTCTCTCATCATTAAAAATTCAAAAATAAAAAAAAATATCTTCCCCTTTTTCTCTCTTAAAATTTCGAAAACTAGATTTGACTTTTTCAAAAATTTTTAAAATCTAGTTGTTTTTATGAGTCAAATCAAATTTTCAATTTAAAAATCTTATCTTTTTCAAATTTTTTTCAAAAAAAAAAATTTCAAATCTTTTTCACTTTTCTTATTTATTTTCGAAAATTTTAAAAATATTTTTCAAAAATATTTTTCTTATCTTTATCACATAATTTTCGAAAATAACATCATCAATTAATGTTTTGATTCAAAAATTTCAAGTTTGTTACTTGCTTGTTAAGAAAGATTCAAACTTTAAGTTCTAGATCATATCTCATGATTTCTTGTGAATCAAGTCATTAATTGTGATTTTAAAAATCAAACCTTTTTCAAAACTAATTTCAATCATATCTTTTCAAAAATATCATCTTATCATATCTTTTTCAAAAACTTGATTTCAAAATATCTTTTCTAACTTCCTAACTCATTATCTTTTCAAAATTTGTTTCAACTAACTAACTAACTTTTTGTTTGTTTCTTATCTTTTTCAAAACTACCTAACTAACTCTCTCTCTCTCTCTAATTTTCGAAAATATCTTCCCTCTTTTTCAAAATTTCTTTTTTATTGACTAATTATTTTAATTTTTTATTTTAATTTTCAAAAAATTACTAACCTTTTTCAAAAACTATTTTCGAAAATTACTAACTCTTTTTCAAAAATAATTTTCGAAAATCCTTCTCCCTCATCTCCTTCTAATTATTTATTCATCTACTAACACTTCTCTTCATCTCACATCACTGCTCCTATCCTTACCCTTGTGTTTGGATTCTTCATTCTTCTTCACCCCTATTCCTTTTCTTCTTCTACTAACAATAAGGAACCTCTTTACTGTGACATAGAGTATTCCTCTTCTTTTCTTGTTCTCTTCTCTTTCTTATGAGCAGGAACAAGGAAAAAGGCATTCTTGTTGAAGCTGATCCAGAACCTGAAAGGACTCTGAAGAGGAAACTAAGAGAAGCTAAATTACAACAATCCAGAGACAACTTTATTGAAAATTTCGAACAAGTAAAGGAGATGGCAGCCGAACCCAACAACAATAATGCAAGGAGAATGCTTGGTGACTTTACTGCACCAAATTCCAATTTACATGGAAGAAGCATCTCCATTACTGCCATTGGAGCAAACAACTTTGAGCTGAAACCTCAATTAGTTTCTCTGATGCAGCAGAACTACAAGTTTCATGGACTTCCATCTGAAGATCCTTTTCATTTCTTAACTGAATTCTTGCAGATATGCGATACTGTTAAGACTAATGGAGTAGATCCTGAAGTCTACAGGCTCATGCTTTTCCCTTTTGCTGTGAGAGACAGAGCTAGATTGTGGTTGGACTCTCAACCCAAAGATAGCCTGAACTATTGGGATAAGCTGGTCACGGCTTTCTTAGCCAAGTTCTTTCCTCCTCAAAAGCTGAGCAAGCTTAGAGTGGATGTTCAGACCTTCAGATAGAAGGAAGGTGAATCCCTCTATGAAGCTTGGGAGAGATACAAGATACAAGCAACTGACCAAAACGTGTCCTTCTGACATGCTTTCAGAATGGACCATCCTGGATATATTCTATGATGGTCTGTCTGAACTAGCTAAGATGTCATTGGATACTTCTGCAGGTGGATCCATTTACCTAAAGAAAACGCCTGCAGAAGCTCAAGAACTCATTGACATGGTTGCTAATAACCAGTTCATGTACACTTCTGAGAGGAATCCTGTGAGTAATGGGACGCCTCAGAAGAAGGGAGTTCTTGAAATTGATACTCTGAATGCCATATTGGCTCAGAACAAAATATTGACTCAGCAAGTCAATATGATTTCTCAGAGTCTGAATGGAATGCAAGCTGCACCCAACAGTACTCAAGAGGCATCTTCTGAAGAAGAAGCTTATGATCCTAAAAACCCTGCAATAGCAGAGATAAATTATATGGGTGAACCTTATGGAAACACCTATAACCCATCATGGAGAAATCATCCAAATTTCTCATGGAAGGATCAAAAGCCTCAACAAGGCTTTAATAATGGTGATAGAAACAGGTTTAACAATAGTAAACCTTTTCCATCATCCACTCAGCAAAAGACAGAGAACTCTGAACAAAATACCTCTAATTTAGCAAACTTAGTCTCTGATCTATCTAAGGCCACTGTGAGTTTCATGAATGAAACAAGGTCATCCATTAGAAATTTGGAGGCACAAGTGGGCCAGCTGAGTAAAAGGATCACTGAACTCCCTCCTAGTACTCTCCCAAGCAATACAGAAGAAAATCCAAAAGGAGAGTGCAAGGCCATTGAATTAATCACCATGGCCGAACTTGTGAAGGAAGGAGAGGACGTGAATCCCAAGGAGGAAGACCTCCTGGGACGTCCAGTGATCAATAAGGAGCTTCCCTTTGAGGAACCAAAGGGATCTGAGACTCATCTAGAGACCATAGAGATTCCATTGAACCTCCTTATGCCATTCATGAGCTCTGATGAGTATTCCTCTTCTGAAGAGAATGAGGATGTTACTAAAGAGAAAGCTGCCAAGTTTCTTGGTGCAATCATGAAGCTGAATGCCAAATTATTTGGTATTGAGACTTGGGAAGATGAACCTCCCTTGTTCACCAATGAACTAAGTGATCTGGATCAACTGACATTGCCTCAGAAGAAACAAGATCCTGGAAAGTTCGTAATACCTTGTACCATAGGCAACATGATCTTTGAAAAGGCTCTGTGTGACCTTGGTTCAGGGATAAACCTCATGCCCCTCTCTGTAATAGAGAAACTGGGAATCTATGGGGTGCAAGCCACTAAAATCTCATTAGAGATGGCAGACAATTCAAGAAAACAGGCTTATGGACAAGTAGAGGACGTGTTAGTAAAGGTTGAAGGCCTTTACATCCCTGCTGATTTCATAGTCCTAGACACTGGGAAGGATGAAGATAAATTCATCATCCTTGGAAGACCCTTCCTAGCCACAGCAAGAGCTGTGATTGATGTGGATAGAGGAGAATTGATCCTTCAATTAAATGAGGACAACCTTGTGTTTAAAACTCAAGGATCTCTCTCTGTACCCATGGAGAGGAAGCACAGTAAGCTTCTCTCATTGCAGAGTCAACCAGAGCCCCCACAGTCAAACTCTAAGTTTGGTGTTGGGAGGCCACAACCAAACTCTAAGTTTGGTGTTGAACTCCCATATCCAAACTCTAAGTTTGGTGTTGGAGAGTCTCAACAATGCTCTGAACACCTGTGAGGCTCCATGAGAGCCCACTGTCAAGCTATTGACATTAAAGAAGCGCTTGTTGGGAGGCAACCCAATTTTTATCTAATTTCTATTTTTATTGTTTTTCATGTTTTATTAGGTTCATGATCATGTGGAGTCACAAAATAAATATAAAAATTGAAAACGGAATCAAAAACAGCAGAAGAAAAATCACACCCTGGAGGAAGACCTTACTGGCGTTCAACGCCAGAACAGAGCATGGTTCTGGCGCTGAACGCCTAAATGGGCAGCATCTGGGCGTTTGAACGCCAGAATTGCACCCTGGAGAAGAGCTGGCGCTGAACGCCCAGAACAAGCATGGTTCTGGCGTTCAACGCCAGAAATGGGCAACAAATAGGCGTTCAACGCCCAGAACAAGCACCAATCTGGCGCTGAACGCCCAGAGTTGTGTGCAAGGGCATTTTGCATGCCTAATTTGGTGCAAGGTTGTAAATCCTTGAACACCTCAGGATCTGTGGACCCCACAGGATCACCTCAGGATCTGTAGACCCTACAGGATCCCCACCTACCTCCACTCACTTCTTCTCACCCCTCTTTCACACAATCCCATAAACACTCTTCCCCAAAACTCTTCACCAATCACCTCAATCTCTCTTCCCTATCACCACTTCACCACTCACATCCATCCACTCTTCCCCATAAACCTACCTTATAAACTCCACCTACCTTCAAAATTCAAAATCAATTTCCCACCCAAACCCACCCTTATGGCCGAACCTTACCCCCCCTCCCTTCCCTATATATAGCCCTCCATTCTTCCTCATTTTCACACAACACAACCCTCTCTTCTCTTCTTGGCCAAATACACCACTCCCCCTCTCCTCCATATTCTCTTCTTCTTCATCTATTCTTTCTTTTCTTGCTCGAGGGCGAGCAATATTCTAAGTTTGGTGTAGTAAAATCATAAGCTTTTTGTTTTTCCATTACCATTGATGGCACCTAAGACCGGAGAATCCTCTAGAAAAGGAAAAGGGAAGACAAAAGCTTCCACCTCCGAGTCATGGGAGATGGAAAGATTCATCTCCAAAGCTCATCAAGACCACTTCTATGATGTTGTGGCCAAGAAGAAGGTGATCCCTGAGGTCCCTTTCAAGCTCAAGAAGAATGAGTATCCGGAGATCCGACATGAAATCCAAAGAAGAGGTTGGGAAGTTCTAACAAAACCCATCCAACAAGTCGGCATCCTAATGGTTCAAGAGTTCTATGCCAATGCATGGATCACTAGGAACCATGATCAAAGTAAGAACCCGGACCCAAAGAATTATCTCACCATGGTTCGGGGGAAATACTTAGATTTTAGTCCGGAAAATGTGAGGTTAGCGTTTAACTTACCTATGATGCAAGGAGATGCATGCCCCTACACTAGAAGGGTCAACTTTAATCAAAGGTTGGACCAAGTCCTCATGGACATATGTGTGGAAGGAGCTCAATGGAAGATTGACTCCAAAGGCAAGGCGGTTCAACTAAGAAGACTGGACCTCAAGCCTGCAGCTAGAGGATGGTTAGAGTTCATACAACGCTCCATCATCCCCACTAGCAACCGATCCGAAGTTACTGTGGATCGGGCCATCATGATTCATAGCATCATGATTGGAGAGGAAGTAGAAGTTCATGAAGTCATCTCCCTTGAACTCTACAAAATAGCCGAAAAGTCCTCCCCCATGGCAAGGCTAGCTTTTCCTCATCTTATTTGCCATCTCTGTTACTCAGCTGGAGCTTTCATAGAAGGAGACATTCCCATTGAGGAAGAGAAGCCCATCACTAAGAAAAGGATGGAGCAAGCAAGAGAGCCCATTCATGGAGCTCAAGAGGCGCATGAAGCTCATCACCATGAGATCCCGGAGATGCCTCCAATGCATTTCCCTCCACAAAATTATTGGGAGCAAATCAACACCTCCCTAGGAGAATTAAGTTCCAACATGGGACAACTAAGGGTGGAACATCAAGAGCACTCCATCATCCTTTATGAAATTAGAGAAGATCAAAAAGCAATGAGGGAGGAGCAACAAAGACAAGGAAGAGACATAGAAGAGCTCAAGGACATCATTGGTTCCTCAAGAAGGAAACGCCACCATCACTAAGGTGGACTCATTCCTTGTTCTTACACTCTCTGTTTTTCGTTTTCTATGTTAAGTGCTTATCTATGTTTGTGTCTTATTACATGATCATTAGTAGTTAGTAACTATGTCTTAAAGTTATGAATGTCCTATGAATCCATCACCTCTCTTAAATGAAAACTGTTTTAATTCAAAAGAACAAGAAGTACATGAGTTTCGAACTTATCCTTGAACTTAGTTTAATTATATTGATGTGGTGACGACGCTTCTTGTTTTCTGAATGAATGCTTGAACAGTGCATATGTCTTTTGAAGTTGTTGTTCATGAATGTTAAATATGTTAGCTCTTGAAAGAATGATGGCAAGGAGACATGTTATTTGATAATCTGAAAAATCATAAAAATGATTCTTGAAGCAAGAAAAAGCAGCAAAGAACAAAGCTTGCAGAAAAAAAAAATAACGAAAAAAGAGAGAGCAAAAGCAAGCAGAAAAAGCCAAAAGCTCTTAAAACCAAAAGGCAAGGGCAAAAAGCCAATAACCCTTAAAACCAAAAGGCAAGGGTAAACAAAAAGGATCCCAAGGCTTTGAGCATCAGTGGATAGGAGGGCCTAAAGGAATAAAATCCTGGCCTAAGCGGCTAAACCAAGCTGTCCCTAACCATGTGCTTGTGGCGTGAAGGTGTCAAGTGAAAACTTGAGACTGAGCGGTTAAAGTCAAGGTCCAAAGCAAAAAAAAAAAAGAGTGTGCTTAAGAACCCTGGATACCTCTAATTGGGGACTCTAGCAAAGCTGAGTCACAATCTGAAAAGGTTCACCCAGTTATGTGTCTGTGGCATTTATGTATCCGGTGGTAATACTGGAAAACAAAGTGCTTAGGGCCACGGCCAAGACTCATAAAGAAGCTGTGTTCAAGAATCATCATACTGAACTAGGAGAGTCAATAACACTATCTGAACTCTGAGTTCCTATAGATACCAATCATTCTGAACTTCAATGGATAAAGTGAGATGCCAAAACTATTCAAGAGGCAAAAAGCTACAAGTCCCGCTCATTTGATTGGAGCTATGTTTCATTGATAGTTTGAAATTTATAGTATATTCTCTTCTTTTTATCCTATTTGATTTTCAGTTGCTTGGGGACAAGCAACAATTTAAGTTTGGTGTTGTGATGAGCGGATAATTTATACGTTTTTTGGCATTGTTTTTAGTATGTTTTTAGTAGAATCTAGTTACTTTTAGGGATGTTTTTATTAGTTTTTATGTTAAATTCATATTTTTGGACTTTACTATGAGTTTGTGTGTTTTTATGTGATTTCAGGTATTTTCTGGCTGAAATTGAGGGACTTGAGCAAAAATCAGATTCAGAGGTTGAAGAAGGACTGCTGATGCTGTTGGATTCTAACCTCCCTGCACTCAAAGTGGATTTTCTGGAGCTACAGAACTCAAAATGGTGCGCTTCCAATTGCGTTGGAAAGTAGACATCCAGGGCTTTCTAGCAATATATAATAGTCTATAATTTAAACGAGTTTAGACGACGTAAAAGGGCGTTGAACGCCAGTTCTATGCTGCTGTCTGGAGTTAAACGCCAGAAACAAGTCACAAACCAGAGTTGAACGCCAGAAATACGTTACAACCTGGCGTTCAACTCCAGAAAGAGCCTCTGCACGTGTAACATTCAAGCTCAGCCCAATCACACACCAAGTGGGCCCCGGAAGTGGATTTATGCATCAATTACTTACTTTTGTAAACCCTAGTAGCTAGTTTATTATAAATAGGACTTTTTACTATTGTATTAGACATCTTTGGAATCATCTTTGGATGCCTGGTTCTTAGATCAGAGGGGCTGGCCATTCGGCCATGCCTGAACCTTTCACTTATGTATTTTCAAACGATAGAGTTTCTGCACTCCATAGATTAAGGTGTGGAGCTCTGTTGTTCCTCAAAGATTAATGCAAAGTACTACTGTTTTTCTATTCAATTCAACTTATTCCGCTTCTAAGATATTTATTCGCACTTCAACCTGAATGTGATGAACGTGACAATCATCATTATTCCCTATGAACGCGTGCCTAACAACCACTTCCGTTCTACCTTAGATTGAATGAGTATCTCTTGGATCTCTTAATCAGAATCTTCATGGTTTAAGCTAGATTGATGGCGGCATTCATGAGAGTCCGGAAAGTCTAAACCTTGCCTGTGGTATTCCGAGTAGGACTCTGGGATTGAATGACTGTGACGAACTTCAAACTCGCGAGTGCTGGGCGTAGTGACAGACGCAAAAGGAGGGTGAATCCTATTCCAGTACGATCGAGAACATCAGATGATTAGCCGTGCTATGACAGAGCATTTGGACCATTTTCACAAGAGGATGGGATGCAGCCATTGACAAGGGTGATGCCTCCAGACGATTAGCCATGCAGTGACAGTGCATCGGACCATTTTCCAGAGAGGATAAAAAGTAGCCATTGACAACGGTGATGTCCTTACATAAAGCCAGCCATGGAAAGGAGTAGGATTGATTGGATGAAGACAGCAGGAAAGCAGAGGTTCAGAGGAACGAATGCATCTCTATACGCTTATCTGAAATTCTAACCAATGAATTACATAAGTATTTCTATCCTTATTTTATGTTTACTTCTTATTTAATTTCGAAAACTCCATAACCTTTTGATATCCGCCTGACTGAGATTTACAAGGTGACCATAGCTTGCTTCATACCAACAATCTCCGTGGGATCGACCCTTACTCGCGTAAGGTTTATTACTTGGACGACCCAGTGCACTTGCTGGTTAGTTGTGCGAAGTTGTGATAAAAAGTTGAGATTACAATTGAGCGTACCATGTTGATGGCGCCATTGATGATCACAATTTCGTGCACCAGTGCCTCAAATGTGTTAGCATTTAATTAAGGTAACATACCTCAATATATAATATCATAGTTTTGTTGCATTTAATTACTGATTTAGAAACCTATTGTTAGTTCCTCTCAATGGGAAGAATTTTTCAAGCAGTACCAATGAGTATAAACACATTTTGATTTTTGATGAGTAGTTAGTTAGACTGTTATGCGTGCATGAGAGTATAGATAGGTACAGAAAGGATCACACAGAAATTTTAATTTAATTTTGAGTAGTCTTCTTCAATACGAAGAGTCACACGTTAAGGCAAAACAATTTATTCACATCAAAAGAAAAGATAGACTCACTTCAATACGTTTTGATATTTTATCCACCCATATCTGAGTTAACTTCCAAAATAGTCCCTGAGATTGGCATCGTACACCAAAATTGTTCCTAAGATTCTAATTACACCAGTTACGTCCCTGAAATTGACAAAAGTGCACCACGTTAGTTTTTTACCCATTTTTTGTTAACGATGTGATGACATGGCTTGATGATATGGGCTGTTAGTGACACATGTCACTCTATGATTTGACCACATGTAATGGTATGATGATATGTTGACCAGTGACACGTGGCATGTTGACGTAGATAGTTGTGCCATGTGTCGCAACAGTATTCGTCCACGTGTCATCTGCTCTATCATCATTGTAGATGCACCAAATTAGTCCCCCACTTTGCATTAAGTGACTCATTTTAGTCCTTGAAATTGAATATCCTACACCAAACTAGTTCCTTCACTAGTTTTTTCTCATTTAAAAAAAATCAAAATTCTCAATATCTTTGAATGTACTAATTTAATTCTATTTTTTCACATATCGTTTAAATACAAGTGCTTTTATAAAATTTTTTAAGATTTTAGTTTTAATTATATAATTTTTTCTACAATAATTTAACATTGATAAATTTTGTAATATATAAGTATGTTATTATAAAAAAAATTATACGATTGATTAGATACATTTTTTTATCAAAAAATACATATTTTTAACAAAAAATTAAGAATCAAAATACACATTTTTTCCGGTTCTTATGAGATACACGTTTCCGGTTGCATGTAAATGGGCTAAACTAAAGGCACTTCAAGCATCCTCACTACCATCTCTGATCACTTTCGTCTAGCCTAGACAAACGAGGTCGAAGATGGTAGTGAGGGTGTTTGAAATGCCTTCACGTCAGCTCCAAGATAGCGGTTAGAGGTACCTGCTGCAAGAGAAAAAATATTTTATAAAAATACTTGTATTTAAACAATATGTGAAAAAATAGAATTAAAATTAATGCATTTAAAGATATTAAAAATTTTAAATTTATAAAAAAAAAGAGAAAAATCTAGTGAATAGACTATTTTGATGCACATTTAATTTTAATGACTAAAATGAATCATTTAATGCAAAGTGAGGGACTAATTTGGTGCATCTACAATGATGACACAACGGATGACACGTGAATAAATATTGTTGTGACATGTGGCACAAACTGACATATGGCTAAATAGCATTGTGACATGTGGCACAACCGTCCACGTCAGCATGCCATATGTCACTGATCAATACATCATCATACCATTACACGTAGTCAAACCATAGAGTGACACGTGTCACTAAGAATCTACGTCATCAAGCTATGTTATCACGCTGTTAATGAAAAATGGGTCAAGAACTAACGTGATACACTTTTGTCAATCTTAGGGACGTAATTGGTGTAATTAAAATCTCAGGGACGATTTTAGTGCATGACGCAATCTCAGGGACCATTTTATAGTTTAACTCCCTATATCTCATCCTTATATTTGTGGGCCTTTGCAAACAATTCTAGTTGTGTTAGAGTCTCCTTTAATGAATTTTCTACCAAATATATAAATAAAAAACTTATAAGTATCAACCACCAATTGAAGTTTATAAAATTATATCATAAACGATCTAAGTTCTCTGTAAGACCCAGAACTTTTGAAAAGTCTTATTATGATCAAGTCTCAATCCTATGGTTATTTATAGCCTTAATTTCAGAAACTGTTTTATTAAAGATAATTAAGGCAAGTTTTGATTTATCGAATTTGAGACGAGTTATGATTATTATCCAATTTTATAATTATTGGATTATCTTCTATATTTAAAGTATAAGGTTGATAGTTATGAAATAATAAGGATTTTATATGATTTGGATTAGTTGAATAATACTTTAAATATTATTACTGCTATTTTGGAAAATGAAGAAATTAAGTATATTATTTCTAATTATTTGGTTGGGACATTTTATTGAAAATAATTTGTAAAAATGAGGAGCAAATAGTATTTTTATATACAATTAGTGTTAGATTTAATTGGGGTTTCAATTACTATATTATCCCTATTTTTTAGTGAAATTACCATAATGCCCCTAACCCTAATTTTGCTAAACCCATTCCCTTCCATCCTTCCTCCACGCTGCGCAGCCCAACACCTTTCCTCACTACCTTTGCTGCGCAGCAACAACAACAACACAGGCAGTTTCCTTTATTCTCCAAGAAAGAAAGAAACAAAGAGAAATAGAGATCTGAGGGGGAGTAGAGGAGACCGGAAAAGAAAGGGGGAAGGAGGCCACGTTGCTGCCGCTGCTACCGATCCGCGCCGCCAGGGTCGTTCCGTCCACGGAGCCATGGGTCGCGCCGTGTCACTGAGAGGAGAAGGGGAACTCACCGCGTCGCTGTCACCTATAAGCCGCGCTGTTGCCCGTGCCGCCGCTAGTCCACCTTGGAGCCAACGTCGAGCTCGCGGGTGAGGGGGAGACACAGCGCCGCCGACTTCGCCAGCCTTTCGCCGTCGAATCCTCCTTGCCGTCGCCGTTCGAATCGCGACCTGGAGAGGGAGAAGCGAGCCATGGCCGGAGGGGAGAAGACGCCGTGTCTGGAAGCCGCCGTCGTCCTCGCCACAGGGTCAGCCGCTGTCATGTATGGCAGAGCCAGAAGAAGAGAGTTCGGGAGCAGAACAGGCGAGAGAGATCTGAGGCTGGGTTGGGAGTCCAACCACCGCGTCCAGCCGCCGTTTGTGTCGCCGGCGCTGCCTTCGCCGGAGCTGCCACCGTCAAAAAGGGATTCATGCCGCCGCAGGTGTCGCTGCCGGAGAAGGGAGCTGCATCTCTGTGACTCCGGCCGCCGGGAGTGGTTCCGTGACTTCTGGGACCGCCGCCGAAGCCTCTGGCTATTTCTGCCGTCACCGGAGAATCCTGCCGGTAAGGTTTTAAGTATTGGGTTTCGTTTCTCTTGAGTTTCCGGAAACGTTACAATCACTGTATATTGATTTCAGTCGCCGGAGTCTGATCACCGTTGCCGCCTAGGATGGCTCCTGGGGCTGCCGCCGAACCGGTTCAGAGACCGCCGTTGTTACGGTTCAGCTGTTCCTTCGGTTCGGTAAGCGTTTCGATCTGAAAGGCCTCCAGTTACTGCTCTATTATGCGTTGAGGAGTTGTAGCATTTGTTGTTATGAGAGTTAATATCGGTTATTATATATTGTGATTAGAGTCGTTGTGGTTGCTGAGAAAACGGTTTGGAGCTGAGGTTTTGGTAGCCGGGATTTTGATTGTTGATTTCGGGTCGATGCGGAAAGGACTCGGTGACGCGTTTGAGTTATGGAATTTGCGTTTTGAGGTAGGGGCGCTTTCCAAAAACTATAGTTTATTATTGGAATTATTACATATGGGTACTGATGTGAGATATTGTGTATTTGGTGATTGTATCTGCCTTATGTATTATTTGATTGACTCGAATGATTATGGATGTTGGTTTGGCCGAATTGTTGTGTGGCTTGTGAAATGTAATGTTTGAAATTGATTCTTTAAAGATTTGAATTGAGTTTAATCCGTTGAGGATTGGTTTGAATTGAGTCAATTATTTTGATGATGTAGAAGATAGAATACTCTTGAAATTCAGCCTGTGTTGCTTTAATTGATTTGGTTTTGATAAATGATTTATTGCTGAACCGATTCTTTAAAGCTTTGGAAATGAGTTAAATCGGTTGATATTGAGTTGATTTTGAAATGGCTTCCTTGAGATATGCCACTGAGGCGACTGTTGGATTTAGCTTGCTTTTGAATTGATTTCTGGTTTTGAGCTGTTGAAAAGGAATGAGAAACGGTTTAGTTGGGACCCGAAACGGGTGGCAAAAGTCCAAGTTTTAGGGGAGGTGCTGCCGAAATTTCTATAGAATCCGAGTCCTTATTTGAAATGTTAATTGGGGAATTTTGAGTTTAATGCCTTTCCTATCTATTTTGAGGATTGTGAAATTATGGCTTCTTTATTACCTTTACTTAGAGCAATTAAGAAAGCAATGAAGTTATGCTTTGAAAGAATTATTGAAAAGAGAATCATGATTTATCCTTATTTTCCAAGAAGAACAGTATGTCTTTGGGTACAAGTCATTTGAAAGAGAATTTTGCTTTGAGGCTGTTTTAAAAGGTAAAACGGGTTTATGTTTTTCTCTATTAAACACAAAGATTGTCCCTTGGGAGAGTTTTCGTGATTTTAAAAGGAATTGGATTTCGATTGATGAGCCTCATTATTTTGACGTTTTAAATAAGATTCAAAGTATCTTTTGAACTCTAGTTTAACACAACAAAAATGATTCTCTTATCAGTTTGAAACGCTTCAGATTTAATTATGGAATTGAAGCCGGTTTTGTTTAAGTAAAGGAAATGGTTTTGAAAGAAGTAAAGGTTACGTGACTCGGTTTGGCTTAGATCCTATTTTCTTACTCAAATCAGAAAGCCAATGTTTTAATGATTTTAAATGATTTTGGCGAAATGAGATATGTTATTCTCCCCTAAAGACTTGGGACTCTGCCGAGAAACTTTGTTATAAAATCCCATTGTTGAATGGATGATTTTGAGTGTTTCCAAAAAGAATCTTTAACTTGCCATGGTTATGGAAGTTTGGAAAGAGGATGCCGAGAGTGGCATTGTTTTCAAAGGGGAATTTACCTTGAGTAAAAGTGGCTTATGAGCCTAAAATGATTTGAGAAATGAGATCTTTAAATCCAAGGCTGAAAAGAGTTGAAACTCGATTTCAAAGTGAAATGAATTGAGAAAATAATTTATGGCTTAAATGCCGACTTTATGAATTTAATGATGTTGAATGGTGGAAGTGCTGTTTTGTTGTGAGCCGGAATGGCTGTGTATGATTATACATATTGGTTGGTTTTGGATTGAACCGTGAGCCGGAATGGCTGTGTATGATATGAATATTGGCTGGTTCTGGACTGAACCGTGAGCCGGATGGCTGAGATGGATGTTGATCCATGGATGAGATTGAATGCATGTTTATGCTGAATCATTGATAAATGTGAATGTTGCACTTCCACTATCTGAGATACGAGTTTCCCTGGGTAGTAGCAGTGGCTAGCCACCACGTGCTCCAGGTTGAGACTTGATACTCTGTTGACCCTATGTCGTAAGTGTGGCCGGGCACTGTGAAAGCCCCGGAGGAGCTCGCCCCCATAAATATTCACCAGTGATGGTGATGGATAAATATTCACCAGTGAGGGTGATGGATATGGATCATGATTATGATCAAGTTTATGATGAGTATAACTCGAGTTGGGGATGCATGACAGAGGGACAGTCCAATGGTTAGCTACCAGGACTTGTCGGGTTGGCTCTATAACCGACAGATGATATCATCAGCCACTAGGGACAGGCATGCATCATATGCATTTGTGTGACATTGGTTGGGTGTGCATATTATACTTGGTTTGCCTATGTGATTAATTGCTAACTGTTCTACTTGTAATAACTGTTTGTTTGTGCTTGAACTTCCTATCTGTGTTTGCATCTGGGGCTCTGTTGGATTGTGGCGATTGGTTGTTGGTTGGATTGTTTGGGCCTAGGGCCGTGGTTGGAATGAGATGAACTGATGGTTGATTTCGGTCTTGTGTTTCTGGTTTGGAATAAAATATGAAAGGCTATTTTGGTTTCGCTTAGATAAACCGTTTTGAAAGGCTTTTGAGTTTTTGAGAATTGAACGGTTCTTCTTTCTGAAAAGATTTCCGACTTTACTTTCATTGTAAACCGTTTTTGAAAAGAGGCATAAGACGATTATGAATCACTGGTGCGATTATCTTCATGTATCCTATTACAGTAATTCCTAAAAACCCTCTACTGAGAACCCTTTCGAGGATGATGTTCTCACCCCCCTACATTTTTCCCCTTTCAGGATATGGGCGCAGAAGTTACGAAGAGCTTATTTAATTGTTGTTGTGATGCTCTGTATTGTTTTAGTTATGGTTTATTGTACCCTCGCCTTTATCTTGATATATTCTGTAAGAGGGATAGGAATTGTATTGGATAATGCTTATAATATTATCTATGTATATAAGTGTATATATGTATGTACCCTTTATGAGTTTTTGTAAGTTGTATGGTATTTATGGATGTACGTTATCGAACGAAAGTATCTTTGGGAGCGGTATTGCGGTTTAGAGTTTTAAACAGGCTCATATTTTAGTATTAAATAGTATAAGTGTCGTCGTAATGTCCGAGCTATCAGAGTTACGCAGCCGGAAGCGTGAGCTTTGGTAGTTAGGGTGTTACATTATGGTATCAGAGCAGTTCTTCCTGTAGAGCCTGAGGAATGGACTGACTATGCTTCAATTGCATACTCTGAGCGTTTGTCATGTATTAGGTCTTGTTGAATGACGAGAATTAGAGCTTTATGCACATGACGGTCTATTGATTAACGCTGTTAGTCTTGCATTGCATAATTCCTGATATTAAGTTTGGCCGGCTTAATACTAGTGAAATATGTATATGAAAGCACTGATGGGTTATCATAGATGAAATCCTAGTTTTGAGTAAAGCGAATCGCGGGTTTTGGAAAAGTTGGAAACTACTTCTCGAGGCTATTCAGTTGTGTGTCTTGAATTCTGTTCGAGTTGACATGTTCTTTCATATCCTAACTTGAAGTTCTTATTTGCTAGACCTTTTGAAGAGTAATTTGATGTCTTCACTCTATTCCTCTATCCATATGTATTCTTGTTTGACCTTAAGTGCATATGCTGGTTTAAGATCTTTGTTGCATCTATCTTCCTCTGTTTGAGTTCTTCTTGATTCAAGTATTCTTTGATATGGCCTTGAACCTGTCTTAATGTGCTGTGACTTTTAACTCCGGATTCTGAGTCCATTCTTTGAGAAATTGTTGATTCAGTTTTTCTCTTACTTGACAGTGATCACAGCCAATTTTGAGATTTTATAAATTGCTGTTGATTAGATATATGCTTTTCTATATATGAGACTTTGAAATTATTTATGCAGTTTAACAACTATTTCTTTCTAATACTTTGCCTGTACTTTTACTGGTTTACGCAATTGTACTTATTTTAAAAGTAAATTTTGACCTTCTAGTAATTTTACTATAGTTCCAATGGACATCTTTATTTGATTGTGTATTTGGATATTTTCTGAAATACTGGAAAGAAAGAATTTTTCGCTTTCATTCCGGTTGAGTTTCGTTTGATAAGCTTTACTTAACTTATTTTGAATTGAGTTTGGTTTAGCATACTACATAGTTTATGCCATTGTTGTTCTTTTGAAAATGTTGGATTCATAGCTTCTTCTTATGAACGGACTGGTTCCTTCTTAAGCTTTTCACCTCTATGAATGTCATACGTGATTCTGTTTTTAACTAATCTTTTACATCTTGTGAACATTACCATTGATCTTGGTTTGTCCCCTCTTGTGAATCTCATCCTTATGTGGGTCAGTTTGATTCGTTTCAGGATAGTACATTGTTTATTCTCCCATTATCTCTACAAGAGTTTTTAGTTAAAGATTTATCATTGAAGAATTACAAATGATTGAGTTGTCTTTTCTGTGACTTTTGTATTCTTTTGGATCAATTTAAAACTTGTTTGATATTTCATGCTTAGTGGATCTTGTTTGAACTACTCTAATTTAAGATCCTTTCTTGCAAGGCTTGACTCCTTTTTAGTACATCTTAAACTTCTTGAATGTTCTTCTGAGATGGAGATTTCAAGAACACTTTTGGAGTATTGTTTTGGACTTTTTAAAGAAGTTTTGAATTCTCTTTGAAGAAATATTAAACGGAATTTACTTTCTGTTGCTTGATTGGGATTGGAACCATTGTTCAATTTTGATGAAGTTAATTTAAAAATCGGCATGCGCTATTTTAAATGAAGTTTTGAAAAGCTTCCTTGTTTAGTGGAAACCGGTTTGTTTGTGACGCACCACTTATTTCCTTTACCAAATTGCAAGCAAGTTTTTACCTTGGAATTTCTTTTCTAAAAAGAGTTTAACTTCCTCTTTCACCCTTGCTATGAATGTTATACACGCTTGTTTGAATATGAATTTTGGGAATTTTTGAACAAGCATTTGATTTCTCTGCCGAGTTTTATGAATTACTTTTGGTTAAGTTGTGCACCTAATTATCTTTCTAAAATATTTGAGGAAATATTTTAGCTCTTAGCGAAACTTGTGTGCATTTTGTTTTTAAAACTCTACATGATTTACTTCAACATGAAATTGTATTGAGGTAAAGCCACGATTATGCTTTTGTTACTCTCTTGAAGGACGTTGTTACTTAACCTTTCTTTTAGACTGCGAAGTGGTTTTTCCGCAAGTTTTGGTTCCTTTATGAACAATGTATTCGGAAGTACCTTTAATCGTGCTCGAGTTCTGTGAGCTTTGTCTTGGGTCTGAAATATTCTCTTCTGTAAACCTCATACTTCTTCGACCCAATTTGAATTTGGTACAAATTAATGTGCTGATTCTTCTTATTGGACCTATTGAAATTCTTTTATCCAAGGGTTATCTTTGAAGTTGTCAATTGATTTATTTCTAGCAAACTTCATTGCTTGAGCGTCTTTGTTTATCTGGAAATTGGATACACTCTCTCAAATCTATGAGTATTATTGTTGACATTTATCTCTCATTCCTAAATCTTGTATCCTTCTGAGTAGACTCGAGAATTGTTTTGATATCACGTGCGACTTGTAGACGTAGTAACGCGATACGTTAGTTCTTTAAGACGTGATGTGCATACGGAAGTTGAAGCGGTAGGTGTACAACGTATGAGTTGTGGGCGTTTTGTTCCTTGCGAACGGGTTTGTGGTTGTCAGGCTTGTGATCAAATTTGGGGTTTGTAAAGTGCTTGATGGAGTTGGAAAGTTAAAACTTTGAGGTTGATATGAGATTAGTATGCGGAGGTTGAGCACGTCATTTTAACTCCATCCTGTTTGATAGCCTTTGATGCCTTGCCCTTCTATCACATGATTGACCCATGTTATCTTTTGCATTGAGCCTACCTTGTAACGTTTGCTTTGCAATCAGACTCCTACCTTTATATCCTTATGCTTATGACAATCAAAGTATTTGGAAATCGTATATATGATTGTATTTTGAGATATTTTTGCTTCTTCCTTAAATGTGTTCAAGGGTGAACTGTTATGGAATTTCTTCCATTTTGTATCAATTTTCGAGGGCGAAAATTTTTATAAGGTGGGTAGGATGTAAGACCCAGAACTTTTGAAAAGTCTTATTATGATCAAGTCTCAATCCTATGGTTATTTATAGCCTTAATTTCAGAAACTGTTTTATTAAAGATAATTAAGACAAGTTTTGATTTATCGAATTTGAGACGAGTTATGATTATTATCCAATTTTATAATTATTGGATTATCTTCTATATTTAAAGTATAAGGTTGATAGTTATGAAATAATAAGGATTTTATATGATTTGGATTAGTTGAATAATACTTTAAATATTATTACTGCTATTTTGGAAAATGAAGAAATTAAGTATATTATTTCTAATTATTTGGTTGGGACATTTTATTGAAAATAATTTGTAAAAATGAGGAGCAAATAGTATTTTTATATACAATTAGTGTTAGATTTAATTGGGGTTTCAATTACTATATTATCCCTATTTTTGAGTGAAATTACCATAATGCCCCTAACCCTAATTTTGCTAAACCCATTCCCTTCCATCCTTCCTCCACGCTGCGCAGCCCAACACCTTTCCTCACTACCTTTGCTGCGCAGCAACAACAACAACACAGGCAGTTTCCTTTATTCTCCAAGAAAGAAAGAAACAAAGAGAAATAGAGATCTGAGGGGGAGTAGAGGAGACTGGAAAAGAAAGGGGGAAGGAGGCCACGTTGCTGCCGCTGCTACCGATCCGCGCCGCCAGGGTCGTTCCGTCCACGGAGCCATGGGTCGCGCCGTGTCACTGAGAGGAGAAGGGGAACTCACCGCGTCGCTGTCACCTATAAGCCGCGCTGTTGCCCGTGCCGCCGCTAGTCCACCTTGGAGCCAACGTCGAGCTCGCGGGTGAGGGGGAGACACAGCGCCGCCGACTTCGCCAGCCTTTCGCCGTCGAATCCTCCTTGCCGTCGCCGTTCGAATCGCGACCTGGAGAGGGAGATGCGAGCCATGGCCGGAGGGGAGAAGACGCCGTGTCTGGAAGCCGCCGTCGTCCTCGCCACAGGGTCAGCCGCTGTCATGTATGGCAGAGCCAGAAGAAGAGAGTTCGGGAGCAGAACAGGCGAGAGAGATCTGAGGCTGGGTTGGGAGTCCAACCACCGCGTCCAGCCGCCGTTTGTGTCGCCGGCGCTGCCTTCGCCGGAGCTGCCACCGTCAAAAAGGGATTCATGCCGCCGCAGGTGTCGCTGCCGGAGAAGGGAGCTGCATCTCTGTGACTCCGGCCGCCGGGAGTGGTTCCGTGACTTCTGGGACCGCCGCCGAAGCCTCTGGCTGTTTCTGCCGTCACCGGAGAATCCTGCCGGTAAGGTTTTAAGTATTGGGTTTCGTTTCTCTTGAGTTTCCGGAAACGTTACAATCACTGTATATTGATTTCAGTCGCCAGAGTCTGATCACCGTTGCCGCCTAGGATGGCTCCTGGGGCTGCCGCCGAACCGGTTCAGAGACCGCCGTTGTTACGGTTCAGCTGTTCCTTCGGTTCGGTAAGCGTTTCGATCTGAAAGGCCTCCAGTTACTGCTCTATTATGCGTTGAGGAGTTGTAGCATTTGTTGTTATGAGAGTTAATATCGGTTATTATATATTGTGATTAGAGTCATTGTGGTTGCTGAGAAAACGGTTTGGAGCTGAGGTTTTGGTAGCCGAGATTTTGATTGTTGATTTCGGGTCGATGCGGAAAGGACTCGGTGACGCGTTTGAGTTATGGAATTTGCGTTTTGAGGTAGGGGCGCTTTCCAAAAACTATAGTTTATTATTGGAATTATTACATATGGGTACTGATGTGAGATATTGTGTATTTGGTGATTGTATCTGCCTTATGTATTATTTGATTGACTCGAATGATTATGGATGTTGGTTTGGCCGAATTGTTGTGTGGCTTGTGAAATGTAATGTTTGAAATTGATTCTTTAAAGATTTGAATTGAGTTTAATCCGTTGAGGATTGGTTTGAATTGAGTCAATTATTTTGATGATGTAGAAGATAGAATACTCTTGAAATTCAGCCTGTGTTGCTTTAATTGATTTGGTTTTGATAAATGATTTATTGCTGAACCGATTCTTTAAAGCTTTGGAAATGAGTTAAATCGGTTGATATTGAGTTGATTTTGAAATGGCTTCCTTGAGATATGCCACTGAGGCGACTGTTGGATTTAGCTTGCTTTTGAATTGATTTCTGGTTTTGAGCTGTTGAAAAGGAATGAGAAACGGTTTAGTTGGGACCCGAAACGGGTGGCAAAAGTCCAAGTTTTAGGGGAGGTGCTGCCGAAATTTCTATAGAATCCGAGTCCTTATTTGAAATGTTAATTGGGGAATTTTGAGTTTAATGCCTTTCCTATCTATTTTGAGGATTGTGAAATTATGGCTTCTTTATTACCTTTACTTAGAGCAATTAAGAAAGCAATGAAGTTATGCTTTGAAAGAATTATTGAAAAGAGAATCATGATTTATCCTTATTTTCCAAGAAGAACAGTATGTCTTTGGGTACAAGTCATTTGAAAGAGAATTTTGCTTTGAGGCTGTTTTAAAAGGTAAAACGGGTTTATGTTTTTCTCTATTAAACACAAAGATTGTCCCTTGGGAGAGTTTTCGTGATTTTAAAAGGAATTGGATTTCGATTGATGAGCCTCATTATTTTGACGTTTTAAATAAGATTCAAAGTATCTTTTGAACTCTAGTTTAACACAACAAAAATGATTCTCTTATCAGTTTGAAACGCTTCAGATTTAATTATGGAATTGAAGCCGGTTTTGTTTAAGTAAAGGAAATGGTTTTGAAAGAAGTAAAGGTTACGTGACTCGGTTTGGCTTAGATCCTATTTTCTTACTCAAATCAGAAAGCCAATGTTTTAATGATTTTAAATGATTTTGGCGAAATGAGATATGTTATTCTCCCCTAAAGACTTGGGACTCTGCCGAGAAACTTTGTTATAAAATCCCATTGTTGAATGGATGATTTTGAGTGTTTCCAAAAAGAATCTTTAACTTGCCATGGTTATGGAAGTTTGGAAAGAGGATGCCGAGAGTGGAATTGTTTTCAAAGGAGAATTTACCTTGAGTAAAAGTGGCTTATGAGCCTAAGATGATTTGAGAAATGAGATCTTTAAAGCCAAGGCTGAAAAGAGTTGAAACTCGATTTCAAAGTGAAATGAATTGAGAAAATAATTTATGGCTTAAATGCCGACTTTATGAATTTAATGATGTTGAATGGTGGAAGTGCTGTTTTGTTGTGAGCCGGAATGGCTGTGTATGATTATACATATTGGTTGGTTTTGGATTGAACCGTGAGCCGGAATGGCTGTGTATGATATGAATATTGGCTGGTTCTGGACTGAACCGTGAGCCGGATGGCTGAGATGGATGTTGATCCATGGATGAGATTGAATGCATGTTTATGCTGAATCATTGATAAATGTGAATGTTGCACTTCCACTATCTGAGATACGAGTTTCCCTGGGTAGTAGCAGTGGCTAGCCACCACGTGCTCCAGGTTGAGACTTGATACTCTGTTGACCCTATGTCGTAAGTGTGGCCGGGCACTGTGAAAGCCCCGGAGGAGCTCGCCCCCATAAATATTCACCAGTGATGGTGATGGATAAATATTCACCAGTGAGGGTGATGGATATGGATCATGATTATGATCAAGTTTATGATGAGTATAACTCGAGTTGGGGATGCATGACAGAGGGACAGTCCAATGGTTAGCTACCAGGACTTGTCGGGTTGGCTCTATAACCGACAGATGATATCATCAGCCACTAGGGACAGGCATGCATCATATGCATTTGTGTGACATTGGTTGGGTGTGCATATTATACTTGGTTTGCCTATGTGATTAATTGCTAACTGTTCTACTTGTAATAACTGTTTGTTTGTGCTTGAACTTCCTATCTGTGTTTGCATCTGGGGCTCTGTTGGATTGTGGCGATTGGTTGTTGGTTGGATTGTTTGGGCCTAGGGCCGTGGTTGGAATGAGATGAACTGATGGTTGATTTCGGTCTTGTGTTTCTGGTTTGGAATAAAATATGAAAGGCTATTTTGGTTTCGCTTAGATAAACCGTTTTGAAAGGCTTTTGAGTTTTTGAGAATTGAACGGTTCTTCTTTCTGAAAAGATTTCCGACTTTACTTTCATTGTAAACCGTTGTTTTTGAAAAGAGGCATAAGACGGTTATGAATCACTGGTGCGATTATCTTCATGTATCCTATTACAGTAATTCCTAAAAACCCTCTACTGAGAACCCTTTCGAGGATGATGTTCTCACCCCCTACATTTTTCCCCTTTCAGGATATGGGCGCAGAAGTTACGAAGAGCTTATTTAATTGTTGTTGTGATGCTCTGTATTGTTTTAGTTATGGTTTATTGTACCCTCGCCTTTATCTTGATATATTCTGTAAGAGGGATAGGAATTGTATTGGATAATGCTTATAATATTATCTATGTATATAAGTGTATATATGTATGTACCCTTTATGAGTTTTTATAAGTTGTATGGTATTTATGGATGTACGTTATCGAACGAAAGTATCTTTGGGAGCGGTATTGCGGTTTAGAGTTTTAAACAGGCTCATATTTTAGTATTAAATAGTATAAGTGTCGTCGTAATGTCCGAGCTATCAGAGTTACGCAGCCGGAAGCGTGAGCTTTGGTAGTTAGGGTGTTACATTTTCTATAACATCATCATATTAGCTTTGTGTTGGGTAACAAAAATTGAGCCAGTAGTATGAAGAGCCGCTCTAAATTCGCTACAATTAGATACTCGATTTAACTTGCATTGTGCATTCTTATGTAGAAATTCAGCATCAGTATCCCAATAAACACAAAGCGCATCCCACACTACTTTTCCTATTCATTGTGGTTTGACACAGATTGCACGGGCCTTTCCCAACAAATATTTTAGTAAAGCAGTACCTCACTTCTCAAAATTTTTCCGAGCTCAATAAAGATCTAGTGAAACAAATTGATATTTGTGCTGCATAATCAATGCAAGCAAGAATAGTTGTAAGTTAATATATATTAAAATTTTCAAACTTAAAATGAATTCCTAATCTACCAAAGAATTAAATATTCCTTTAAAACTTACTTTGAACTTTTTTCACCAAAATTTTTCAAGTAGTATAAGGTATATTTTTCCATGAAAGTCATAGCTGAGAGTAATGTCCTTTAATAATGTACGAAATTGCATGAGCCACAGTAGGTGAAGGTAAAAATCTATAGATATTAATTAAAATTAACCGGAATACAATATAAGTGGTCAAATTCAAAAAATAAAAATGTTAAAACATACCCATCCTCTGCCAAGTCTAATTTAGCCTCCTTTGACCTATGTCAATATTTGAAGACTCGTGAATAGATAACACTCTAATTTAATCACCTTCTTTTTCAGCTTCTTTGTTAGGTACATGTTCTCTTTGATCTGACATTAGTTGAGTGTTTTCAGAAGTACTTGGATTGAGAATTAATGATGAAAGTGTACTACCTATAGCAAATGGAGTAGGAGTAAGATTGGATGTCATTTGTTCTTCTAAACTTTCAAGAAGCTAGGATAGTTTCACTTTTTTTATTTGACTCTTGGATTTAATAAATTACTTCAATAATTTTTCATATTAAATTTCAATTATAATTACCATTGATGAACGCAATGGCAACAAACAAATCCATACAATTACAACAAAACAATACTAAAATAAGTATAACAACCAAAATTAGGTAATTATGCAGACAATAACCAAAAAAATTTGTAACTACACATTAACAACATTCTTTCTTAACAAACCATAATACTCCTCAATCTTCATCCTCAAATAAAGTTAATTAATAATTAGTATTAAGTGACAAGTGGTGAATTCCTAATAATCTCTTAACTTCTTACCAACTGAGGCCAAACATCAATGACACATGCTTCCATGGTGTTCAGCAAGCACTCATATTCTTCATGCTACACTAAGTCCTTCCCCAGATTATACATAACAAAAAGAAGCAAAGTTGTGCAACAACAATTGTATGCTTGTTTTCTTATTCGAAGTTCAATTTCAAAATCAGTAAAAAATAGAACTATTAATTACAAACAGAAAATAGATCAAACATAGCAAAACTTAAATCGACGGGGAGAGGAGAATACCTTTTTGTGACAGAGCAACCAGCTTTCCAATAAGCTAAAACCACCGAAATATATGAAAATTCACAATGTTTAAATTAGTAAAACCAAATCAATTACACCATTCAATTACACACAATGATAATAATAAAAGATTTTATCACCTTCAGGATTTTATCATATTTTTTTCACTAATGATACTTTAATGCTAACAAATTTGTAGTTTAATTTTTATCCTCTAGCACTTTGACATGAAGAAGTTAGGTAAGGAACATATATTCTTGACTCTATTTACTCAAATTCTGCTTAGAACATTATACTAGATAGGAAATCAACATAACATTTTACCTTAAAAATATGAGAAGTATGATATACAAGTCAACATATTATTCTGCTACTGATAGATACTTATCTGTAGACAAAAACATAATGCATAATTGATAGTTCTAGAATAGATATGGTGAAAAAGTCCTAACAGAAGAGATCAGAATCTGGACTAGGGAACAAAGTACCTGTTTGAGGAGGTTATCGACAATTAGAAAATATGGATTAGGGAATAGATATCGTTGAAAAAATTGAAGGCGACGGCGACGGTGCCAAGATATCAAAAGACGAGGCGACGGCGCCGAGATATCAGAAGACGAAGGCGACGGCACCGAGATCTCAGAAGACGAAGGCGACGTCGCCGAGATCTCAAAGACGAAGGCGACGACGATGAGACCTCAGGAGATGGTGCTGCGATGAAGAAGATGACAATGGCACTAATGAAGAGGTGTTGTGCTTTCAGCGGGTAACTCAATATCTATTTGGAGAAGATGAAAATGATGTTGGTGAGTTAGGGTTAGTAAGGGTAACTCAGTAACTGTCTTATTTTATTTAAATTAGCGACCGATTTAGTGATTGATTAGTTTATAACAATAATTTTTGTTGGTTGCTAAAATGGTCGCTATCTTAACAATTAGCGACCACAGCCTTAGCGACCGAATTAGCAACCAACCAATTTTCACCTTATTTCCATATCGGTTGCAAAATCAGTCACTAAGTTAAAAAAAATAGCCACTGATTTTGTGACAAAGAGTCCCAAAGACATTACTTCTTTGTTTTGGTTGCTAATTCGGTCGCTAAATTGAAAAATAGCGACCGATTTTAGCGATCAACTTTATTCTAGTTGTATAAAAACTTATCAGTCGCTAATTCGGTGACTATTAGTGATCGATTTTATTAGTCAATAAAATCAGTCGCTATCTTAACAATGAACAACCGATTTAGTGACCAGTGTAACGACCCAACTTTTAGTACGTCATGATCGTACCATAAGTAAGGCATTACTAACCTAATTCCTTTATTATCTATTTAATATTGAAACTTGCGCATTAACCTGTCGACAGTTTTACTAAATAGTTAAAACATTTTCATCAAGAACAAATAACATATATTCACATACTTATTATTAATAATACAAAAAAAATTACAAAACCTACCTCTCTGAATAAAACTTTGACTAACAAGGCAAGAGGAAAAATAAATTCTAACAACAACTCAACTTGCAAACATATTCTTCTATGCTCCCGCAACTTCGCAATAAGTCTGCAACTGTAGCTAAAAGGGGTGGAAATAGGGGGTAAGAACTAGAGAGTTCTTAATAGAGCCAGGGTGGATAGTTATGTCCATTTTATTATTTGTTACACATCAATTCTACAACATAATACTTATAATCTTCAATAGATAGCCAACAGCAACAAACCTCAGAATACAAACAACTTTAACAAACCAAAGATACAAAGAAAATCATAAGTTAAGAAGCACACACATAGACAATCACAGAAACACATATCACAGAGAAGTATACACAAACAATTATGATGCATGTCTATCCTATGCAGGCCATGAGCTCATGTGTCGGTTGCCTACCTGCTCCCGATATTACTCGGGCACAAGTCCTAAATATGGCTTTCCAGATGCATACAGTGCGCATATAAGTCTTACGGTCAGGCCGCATACAATGTGACTTTTAAATGTGTTGTAATATGCTTACATATGGAAAACAGTTCACAATGTGTGGGCGTCCCCACTATACATTTGGCCCTAAGAGTCTAAGACCCAAACAAGGTTGCATCTGCTCTCATGTGGTAGACAATCTTTTAAAGTCTTTTTATCTTTGCCCTTTGCTCTCTTATGGCAGAGATTCCTTTAATTAATACATTCTCTTCTTTGCTATGCTCTGCTCTCCTATGGCAGAGATTCGTTAGAAACTTTTAGTCTTTGCTCTCTAATCTCTTGTGACAGAGATTTGTTAGAATCTTTTAACCTTTGCTCTTTACTCTCCTGTAGCAGAAATCTGCTCTCATGTGGCAGATATTCCCTTTAATTAATACATTCTTTTCTTTCTCCTTCTTTTTTTTTCTATTTATCATTCTTTTATTTTCCTTGTTTTAATAACACAAATTGTCTTCGCACCCTTCCCTAATCTCCTCCTAGATATTTTATGAAGACTGAATCATAAGATTCTCAACTGAGGTTCATCTTTTTACGAATTTTAAGTAAGTTACTATTTAACTCTTCTATTTTGTTATAATACAAATTACTAATATATAATATTTTAAAAATACATAGATAATAATAATCATACCGGAGTAACAGTAGTATTTTTCTTTATTACCAAAACTTATTAACTTGAACTTTAAATAATCATATTACTCAAAACTTATTAACTTGAGTTTTATTATTAAGTTTTTGTAAATTATTCTGTATCTCTGAACTTTTTAAAATATTTATATTTTTATCCTAACATAGTTTATAAATGACTAAATATCCTTATATATAATATAACTACCAAAATAACCTTGTACCTTTTATAAAATACCCATTTTATCCCTGAACTTCGTAATTATTATCCTAAATACCCCAAAACTAACTTCGATTTTTATTAAATTACTATTTCAATCTCAAAAATAAATTTTTATTTCCATGATTATAGCTTTACCAAAGGACCAAACCCCATCCCCAAAATTCTTCAAGTTTTCTGCTTCTTTTTTAAGTCCGTTTCAAATTTTACGGTTACCGATTTTTCATAACTTTTAATTTAATCTCTTGGTCATCAAACCTCATTAATTTTCTCAATATTCAATTTTAGCAACACTCCTCAAATCAAGCCACAATAGATCAGTTTAGCAGCCTCATCAAAACTAAAACATATAAAGCACTAAATCAACAATGCATCATCAAAATTCAAACATAAAATCATTCAATTTCAAGCCACAAACCTCCAATCAACAATCACACCTTAAGAACACATTTAATTATTATAAAATTATCAAATTCTATCCTCGTACGAGAATTATAACAACCAAAACTCTAGAGAAAGCTTTTGAACAAGAAATTGAAAAAAAGGTCAAAAATCGACTATGCTTCCAAGTACACCCGGCCGAACCATGCAAATTTGGGAAAAACTTCACCGTTAACTTCTCCCAAACAAAAGTGACGTCAATGTTTGGAGGAGGAAGATACAAACACTTTAATCGGATTAGAATTTTGATCGGAGTTACGGATCACAAGAAAATGAAGTCGAAAGGTTTATGTTTCCATGAAATTCACATTCTCCTACTCTCGATTTTCTTTATTTTCTTTCTCCAAATGCTTTGGCTGAATGAAGATGGAATGATGATGATAATTAGTAGTTTGATGATCAAGTTAGTTTGGTGACACATGGGGGATGGGTGTCACGGTTTGAAACTACTGAGTCAGGGATTCAAATTATAAATATTTTAAAGGAAAAACTACCATTTGTACCCATAAATTTTGAGAATGCTGACAAAAGTACCCATCAAACAAGAAAACTAACGTTGTACCAATGAAAGATGGATTTCGTGTGACAATAGTACCCAAACCGTGATTTTTCGTTGACTTTTTAATAAAATTTCCAAATTACCCCTTCTATCTTCTTCCCCAAATTCTAAATTTCACAACCCTCATCCTTCATCTTCCTCTGCCACCACCAATCACCATTCCGTCAAGACCCAAGCACCTGATGTCTTCCTCCAACCTTTATCCTCAACCTCCATCTCTCTTTATTCCAATCCTAATTTGTTATCCAAATCTAAATCCACGTTCTCTTTCCAACGGTGACTCCAAACACTGCTCAGCGCCGTCAATCTGTAGAAAAAGGAGCTGCTGTTAGAATATCTTCATGCCATTTAGTGGAATGATATTCACATCACAGCCGCCATCGTTGCTCAAGCTAGGCTTCCGAGGCCATCGCAGAACTTTCTAGAAGGTTGTGGTGGTAGTAACGTTATTGTTGAAGGATCTTATTTCACTTTGAGTACTGGAGAACAAGGAGGGATGATGGTGGCGGGGTACATTGATGAGGATGAGCTTCTGAACATGCCGAGTATGATCGAAGACATGGCCAGGGGAATGCAGGGTGAAGAAGGACCCACACTCCCAAGCCCACCTTCGACGACGACATCATCAGCAAGTGCTGCTCCTCCGGTGAGTTCCCAGCGAAGCTTCTCCTCTGCAACAAATGCGACCGAGGCTATTACATCTTCTATCTCCTACCTATCCTTCCTTCCGTTCCCAAAGGCTCTTGGTTATGCGCCTCTTGTTCCCACAGTGACACCAAGAAACCAAAATGTATATTTTTTTTGTTAATTTCAAACTTCTTTTTATTTTTCTACACCAGATCTACAAATCCATAATATTTGAACAATAATCTCAGATAATTAATAATCCACAGTTTTTAATCTTTTTAATTTTTTGGTGGCTGGCGGCAGCAGAAGAAGACGAAGGATGAGGGTTGTGAAATTTGGAATGTGGAGAAGAAGATAGAAGGGGTAATTTGGAAATTTTATTAAAAAGTCAACAAAAAATTATGGTTTGGGTACTATTGTCACACGGAACCCATCTTTCATGGGTACAACGTTAGTTTTCTTGTTTGATGGGTACTTTTGTCAGCGTTCGCAAAATTCATGGGTACAAATGGTAATTTTTCCATATTTTAAATGGATAATTATGAAAGTTGGATATATTAAAACACAAGTAATAATATATATGAGTTACTAATATAAATGACATTAGTAACATAAGGATAGAAGATATATCATGAAGCGTTAGCATAATTAAGTTCATAAAAAAGTACCGATTTTTACTCATATCGGCAGATTTTGAACTCGATAATAATATTATTAAATAAATCCTTATTTTAATTGTAATGGTTAAAAAATAAAATAATAATAATAATAATTTTTTTTATCTTTTTTGAAATATCGCATTATAATAAAAATTATTTTAAAATCTTAATTAATTTAAATTCTAATTATTAAAAAAATAATTATGTAAAATATCTTTATTATGGCAAAATTATATAATAATTTTAATTAATCCAAACTCAAATGATAATAATAATAATAATTATAAAAATTAATTTAATTTTTGCCTATTAAAATAGTTTTTAATAAACAGTTCAAACTAATAGAATAAATCACAATTAAATTAAAATTCAATAATCATAAAATTCTATTCAATTATTTTTAATAAAATAATTTTCTTAAAAATAAAATCTCAACAATATAATAAGTAATAACTCATAAATAACTTAATTAGTTACTTTTTAAAAAAATTCAGGATGTTACATCCAGGGTCTTAATGACCGAATTAGCGACCAAACAATTGTTCACCTTATTTTATTATCAGTTACAAAATCGGTCGCTAAAATAAAAAGTAGCGACCGATTTTGTGATCAACAGTCACAAAGACATTACTTTAATTTAGCGACCAACTTTATTTCAGTTGTATAAAAAATTTATCAATTACTAATTCGGTTGCTATTAGATAATGACCGATTTTTGTAGTTGCTAAAATTGATCGCTAAATTTAATTTAACGACCAACATTTTTCTAGTTCTAAAAATTCTATATCAATTGTTAAATTAGTCTCTATTAACAACTAATTTTTTCGATTGCTAAAATCGATCGTATTCGAATAATTTCTTACCTTGAATTATTACAAAGCCATAGCACTAATTTTACACAAATTTATTTTATTTCGTTATAATACCCTATCAAAGTCTCATTTAGTTACATTACATGTTTTATATTTTTTGAAATTGCTCTTAATTAAAAGTATCATGTTCGTTTTCTATAAAAGAATTATAAAAGATTTCAAGCTTATTGCCCAAATAATAACATTGGAAATGGAGTCCAAGAAACTAAGTTTTAATTTTCTTCTAATACCTAATTAAATTGAGTGTATTGCTCTTAATTAAAAATATACCTTCTTATTTATTTTGCTTAAAATAATTGTATTAACTTGTAGGATTATTGTCTCAAAAAAAATTGTCCCTAAACAAATACATTATTAAATTATTTGTGTAATTAAAAGTTTATTATTTTGGGGTTTTGGGCTTCCTCTAATTGAAAATATTATTTGTTGGCAAAAGATATGATATTTTAAATTTACTGATCATAAAATTAATATTGGGTTAAAAAAATAAACTGAATAGCTCAATCAAAAACAAAAACGAATACAAGCTAGCATCACAAAAAACAAAGATGGTTCACCAAAAATAAAAAGAAATGGACAACCCGGTTAAACCAACACACCTCATAAACCAAAGCTTTGCGTGAGGCATTTTCTGGTGTTATTCTTGATCCGAGAATGTTGGAGACTTTACTGATTTTTATTCCAAAGGTTGAATCACCGGTATCTATGAAAGATTTCAGGCCGATTAGTCTCTGCAATGTAGTTTACAAGATCATCACGAAGGTCCTTGTTAATAGGCTTCGTCCTCATCTTGCGGAGATTGTTGGCCCGCTTCAAGGAGGATTTATTCCAAGACGAAGAACTCCTAACAACATCATTATTGCTCAAGAAGTTCTTCACTTTATGAAGAAGACTAAATCAAAGAAAGGCACACTGGCCTTCAAGATTGATCTGAAGAAAGCTTATGACAGAGTTGACTGGAGGTTTTTAGCTCATACCCTTAAGAGCTTTGGTTTTCCTATTCCTACAATTAATTTGATTATGAATTGTGTCACTGCTTCTTCCTTATCTATTCTTTGGAATGGGAATCGTCTGAATGGCTTTACTCTTAGTCGAGATCTTAGACAAGGAGACTCTATGTCACCCTATCTTTTTGTGTTGTGTATGGAGCGATTGGCATGCTTTATTAGTCATCAGGTTGATTTGGGCTTGTGGGAGCCGGTTGCTATTTCTAGAGGGGGACCAAGAATATCCCACTTAATATTTGCGGATGACTTGCTTCTATTCTGTAAAGCTACAAAGAGACAAGTGCAGAATGTGATGTTGGTTTTAGAGACTTTTTGCAAAGCATCTGGGATGAAGATTAATGTGGAGAAGTCTAAAGCGCTTTGCTCCAAGAATGTCTCTGCAACAAGGAAAGAGGTTTTCACTGGGGTATCCTCTATCAGATTTGTCCAGGACTTGGGCAGGTATCTTGGAGTTACCCTTAGGCATTCTAGGGTGACTCGTTCAGCTTTCAATGGTGTCCTGGATAAGATTCGGAGTAGGCTAGCAAGCTGGAAATGAAATTTACTCAATCGGACTGGTAGACTCTTCTTGGTTAATTCTGTTGTAGCCGCTATTCCCACGTACCAGATGCAGGTCTCTATTTTTTCCAAAGGAATCATTAGTAAATTGGAGTCTATGATGAGGAATTTTCTTTGGAAAGGACAAGTTGATGGAAGAGGATTGAATCTTGTTAGTTGGAAGGTACTGGTTACTCCAAAAAAATATGGAGGTTTGGGGATTAGAGATCCTTATTGTGTAAATATTGCTCTTCTTGGGAAGCTAGTTTGGACTTTTTTCCAGCAGCCAAACAAGCTATGGGTCCAATTGTTGGATGCCAAATACAGATCATCTATATATGACTATTTTAGTTATCCTAAGAACAAGGACTCTCCCATTTGGAGGTGTCTTTGCAAGGCTTGGAAAGTGTTGAAGGATGGGTTTGCTTGGTGTATTGGAGATTTGAACCAGAATTTTTGGTTTTCTAGCTGGAGGAGAGAAGGACGGTTATCTAATGAGATGGATTATGTTCACATTTTTTATTCGAATCTCCGGATACAGGATACTTGGTCGGTTGCTAGGTGGCATTTGGATACTCTTTATTCTCTTTTATCTCAAAATCTGAAAGGTAATATTCTCTCTTACAATCCAGATGAACAAGCAGGTCCGGAAGTGGGTTGGTATTGGTGTGGGTCTGCTGCCAAAGTCTATGACTCACGCAATGGTTACTTGTGGTTGTGTAAGCAGCTATTTGGTTGGGAGGAGCGGGAGAATTGGCTTTGGCTTTGGCGTCAGCTTGTTCTAGAAAAGCATAAGTTTTTGGCTTGGTTGTGTCTTAAGGAGGCTCTTCCTACTGCAAGTTTTCGCTTTAGAAGAGGGATGTCGTCATCGGATAGGTGTCCAAGATGTCTTTCTAACCAGGAATTGGTTTTACATTGTATTCGGGATTGTCCAAAAGCTCAGCTTGTTTGGCATAGGTTGGATATTTCTTGTCATCCTTTGGATTTGAAGAACTGGTTCTTTTATCATAGCAGAGAGCATCTGTTCAAGTTCTTTTCGGGACTTTGGTGGATATGGAGAGTAAGGAATAATGACATCTTTAATCCTCATGAAACTTGGCCTCCGAAAAAAGTGATTTGTCTGGCATTAACTTCAGAAAAGGAGCTTAGGAATATTTTTGAATTACAACGTATGTCCCTTCCTTCTACTCTAAATGGTTTTTGGAATCCCATCCATTGGTACTTTTAAGATTAATTGTGATGCTAGTTATTTTGGTTCGGGTGATAGTGTTAGTTTTGCTTGTGTTATTAGAGATTGTAATGGGAGTTGGCAAATGGGGTGTTTGGGAATGATTGAGAGTAATAGTATTCTTCAAGGAGAATTGTTTGCCATTTGGAGAGGATATCTCTTAGCTTGGGATGTGGGTCAACGAGATGTTATTTGTGAGACGGATTGTGTGGAAACATTTAATCTTGTTACTCAAGATGGTTTTGGGTTTATTGATCCATTGGTACTCAAAATAAGAGATATCATGCATTGAAATTGGCATGTTGACTTTCGTTTGATTATGAGAGATGTAAACATAGTGGCAGATACTATGGCAAAGATGGCGATGAAGTTACAACTTTCACATGTGAAGCTTCTTTCACCTTGGGAAGAGTTTAAGAATAGTCTTAAACGGGACTGTCCCTCTATTTAAACAGTTCCTTATTTTGTTTGTTTTATTTTTCTTTGTTTAATTTATTTCGGTAAAAAAAAAAAGCTTTGACTTGGTGTTTGTGTTCGAAACTAGATTTCACACATGACACGTGCCTTCATCTCAGTAGTGCAGCACAGCATCGTTAAAGAAAGATGATTATTTCATGCTGTAATAATGTGTAATAACAATTCAGAAGCACCCTGTACTTGAGCTTTGCTTCGTACTTGGAGTGTTACAGTCCATGCGCGGTCTAAATTGTAAATTTACCGATGGGTAAATAAGTGATCACAGAAGAGTAACTTATTTCTGTGTACTGTATTCACTTCAAAATTCATCACTCTATTAATCCATACAAAGAAAGCCATTTTGCAAAGCTTTGTTTCTCTCGGTCACAACTACCACTACCAGTCCTTGCTGTTGGACAAAACTGCCACCGCCAATAATTGGGTTGGGATGGGACCTTGTGAGTAAACCAGACATCCTCTCTCTCTCTCTCTCTCTGTTGATACTGCAACGCTCACCAACTCTCTCAGTTTACAGTTTCATGATGATTCGTTTACACAGACATATTGTATCCCACACCCACTTGGGTATTTTCCACCTTACGTTTCTTACCACATCCCTCTCCTCTTTCCCCTTTATCATCCATTCCTTAGCCCTTGGTCCTTACTCTTTTAACCCCACTCTAATTCACCCCTTCTCTCTCCACTTGTGAGTTGCTATGCTCCAAGTACAGTATTTATTATTATTATTCTTGAGTGCATAATCTACACTAAAGAGAGCTACCTTGCTAGCTAGTATAGTTAACATCAGAACACAAAGCTATGGTATAACACATTGTTGCATATGGGGTCTGGTTCTGCTGCTTCTTGCCGATTACATTTAATGCCATTCCTTTGTTAGCATCACTCACGCATTATACGGAATGTTGGTCACCCTTCCATTCCCACTCCCACTCACTTATTATCATTACTCTTGCTTAGCTTTAATTTGATGGAGAGGCTTCAGCTTCAAGGACCCCTTGACTCCTCTGTATGTTACCTATTTACCATCCATTATTCCGTTCTTCCATCCCTCGCATTAAATGCATTTTTGTTATTTCCTTCAAACACATGCCCTCTCTCTGTCCCCATTCTATTTTCGTCCCTCATTGAGATTCAGACTCCACCCCACCCCATTAATGAAACCCATATATATTCTTTATTTCTTTCTTCTCTAATTCAAGGTTGGGTTATATACGTCCAGCTAATGACTCGCTTCTTTTTCTTTTCTAAATTATTACTGCAGTTGTTTGGTGAGCACCTAGAAGTGAATTGCTTGGAACAAGGTTTTGTCGATAGAGAGAGTAACTTCAAAGTCAAGGAGGATGAACATGAAGAACAAACTTTGATATCAAGCTTGGAGGGTAACATGCCATTCCTTCAGATGCTTCAAAGCGTGGAATCCCCTCCATTTTCTCCCTTCAAAGATCCAAACTTTCAGGCACTATTAAGACCGCAGCATCTTAAGAAACCATGGGAAGGGACGCCCTACATACCCACATTGGAATCCGAAATCAATGAATTTGAACAGTACACACGTTCAGGCAGTGATGCTGCTTGGGCTAATAAGAAGACAAACTCCCAGCATAAAGATACCAGGTTATCGAAACATCATCATCAGGAACGGGTGAGGAAGAGGAAGAGAGGAAGAGAAAGTAAAGACAAGGACAAGGAAGAGGTTGAGAACCAGCGCATGACCCACATTGCTGTGGAACGCAATAGGCGGCGCCAAATGAATGAGCATCTCAGTGTTCTAAAGTCTCTCATGCACCCTTCCTATATTCAAAGGGTACGTTCAAAATCAATACTTTTGCTCTGAACATGTAAAAGTTCCAACCTTTAGCTAAGCTGCTAGTGACTTTCATATATAGGGTGACCATGCATCAATCATAGGGGGTGCAATAGACTTTGTGAAGGAATTGGAGCAGTTAGTTGAAACCCTTGAGGCCCAAAGAAGGATGAGAAACAAGGAAGAAGAGGATGGTGGAATGAGGTCATCAGCATCATCCAGCAGGAAAGAAGAAGCAAGTGGTGGCAATGAGGCTAAGGCAGAGAGAAGGTCAAAGGTGGGAGGCATTGAGGTGAGTGTGATTCAAAGCCATGTCAACTTGAGAATTCAGTGCGAGAAGAGAGCAGGGCTATTGATAAATGCAATCGTTGCATTGGAGAACCTAAGGCTCCCTATTCTTCATCTCAACATCACATCCTCAGATTCTTCAGTTCTCTATTCTTTCAGTCTCAAGGTATTACTTTTTCAATTCATTTTTCTCTCTTCTGCGGTCAACTATCCAAAGTGGAATCAAGTCAACGAAGCCTAGTCTTCTTCTGACTTTGCAACCTAGCTAATTACGAACAGAAACTACCTAGCTTCCCTAGTTCCCTGTATTTATTAATTAATAATATAATAATATTATGCAGATTGAAGAAGACAGCAAGTTAGGGTCAGCAAATGAAATTGCAGAGGCAGTTGATAAGATATTGACTTCATTAACACATTAACAGATTAACTGATGATGGTTCTTCGCTTGAAAAAGAGATGGCAGAAATGGCTGGGAAACGGGAAACACAGGGCAACCGTTTATTGTTTGCACATGCCAGTGTCATGTGAGCACAAAAGATAAAAAACAAATGTGTACTCGAATGTTGCATAGGCTATCTTATTATTTATTTATTTTTGGAAAATTTGGTTGGTGACAGATGTGATTAGGGTGTTTGTCTACGTGCATCGAGTTTGAAAAAATAGAGACAAAAGTTTTGCTATCCTGTGCATGATTTTGAAAACTAGACCGGATTAGTCAATTGGACCGATCCAACCGCGAATCGGACACTAATATGATTTGGTCTATTGTCAAAAACTATTTTGTTCAAAACTATTTTTAATTTTTTGTTCTCTGTTCTTCGTTCTTTGTTCAAAACATTGATTTTTTTGCCTTCCGTTGTGATCCCTCACCTCTATGCTCTGGAAGGTATTGTTTTTTATGTAATTATTGTTTTAGGAGAAAATTTCACTACATTCTTCTACTTTATAATTTTAAAAAACTTTTTTTTTAATCCATTTTAAATTTTTTACGTTAATTTTATCTATTTTAAAAAAAAAATTATTTTCTACAAAAATACCTTTTAGCAAAAATTTGTATTTTTATCATTAAATTTTATTTATTAAAATACTCTTTAATAAATTATTTTTATTGATTAAATTATATTTTTATCAAAATATTTTTAAAAAATTTGATAATTAAATTATTTTTTTCTAAGATACCCTTCAATAATTTTTTAATTATTAAATTGTGATTTTACCAAAAATTTTGTTAACAATGATAGTTATATTTTATTATTAATTTTTCGATATCAATATATATTACTTTAACATTAAATAAAAAAATAATTTCTAATAACTCACTAATATTTCTCAAATATTATTACTCGTTTCTAGTTAATATTATGATTAAATTTTAATTTTATTTCTAGTATTTAAAATATTATATATATATATATATATATATATATATATATATATATATATATATTCAAATTTTAATTTTACCTATTTTATTCTTTAGTTAAAATTGAAGTTTTTCGATTTTTCTTTCAAAAATATTATTTTTTATTATTATTATATTTTTTATTTTTATGTCATTTTTATTCTCAAATAACCACAACCATAATTATGACCACTATATTTAAATTTAATAAATATCTAAAATTTAAAGTATATTAATAAAATTTTTAATAATTTAATTAATAATAAAAATATATTAATTTAAAATATTTTTTCTTATTTCAATATTTTAGCATGTTACATAATATGTTCATTATTAATATTAGACATAGTGATATTACATGACTAAATTATTTTGGTAACTAAATTTAATAAAATTGGTCTAATAATTTAAAGATTGATATTAAAAATTTTAATTTGAAAAAAAAAACAGAAAAAATAGCTGAGAGACATATATAAGAATAGGGAAAAGCTCAGTATACAAGCGATTAGGGCTTGTAACTATTACAAGTTCATTAACGCCTAATCCACTAAAACGCGTTGCAACTCCTACGTCACTTACACGCGCTATACAAAGATCCCGCGTTTGTATAACTACCAAATTTAAAAGATTTGTTTCCTTCTTTGTTTTCCTTCTTTCCAAATTTCATCGTTCTTCTTCTCGCGCGTCTTCCCCTGGTTTTTCGATCGTTCTTTTCTTCTCCTTTCTTATTGGTTTGTTCTTCGTCATTGACGTTAGTTCTTCTCTCTGTAACTCCAGTTTCGTTTTCTTTTCGATTTTCTGGTTTCTGAAATCAAAGTTTGAACTCGTTTTGAAGATAATAGATTATTCAACCTCAGATTGTCAGCTGAATCAGGGCGAAGTGGAGCACAAATAGGAAGGAAAACAACATTAAGAATCAATTGATTACATGTAGCAAAGAGGAAAAATGAAACCCTCATAGCAAAGACTCATTTGATAGGAATTGGAATGATTTTCTGCTAAATTTTGGTCTTGTGGACAACAAGTGGCTTTCAGGTAGTGTTGGGTTAAAATCTGCAGCAGAGGTGTAAATTTAATTTTTTATCGGGTGTATTTATAGTCTGTGTTTGGGTGTATTATGCAGATCTCTATGCAGACCGTCATATATGGGTTCTAATCTATTTGGAATTCTGGATCACCACTTCATATTATAGTACCTGTAAATCAGACATTTTGAATACACCAGAGAGAGTTTAATTAATTTTGGTCTTGTGGACAACAAGTGGCTTTCAGGTAGTGTTGGGTTAAAATCTGCAGCAGATGTGTAAATTTAATTTTTTATCGGGTGTATTTATAGTCTGTGTTTGGGTGTATTATGCAGATCTCTATGCAGACCGTCATATATGGGTTCCAATCTATCTGGATCACCACTTCATATTATAGTACCTATAAATCAGACATTTTGAATACACCAGAGAGAGTTTAATTAATTTTGGTCTTGTGGACAACAAGTGGCTTTCTGGTAGTGTTGGGTTAAAATCTGCAGCAGAGGTGTAAATTTAATTTTTTATCGGGTGTATTTATAGTCTGTGTTTGGGTGTATTATGCAGATCTCTATGCAGACCGTCATATATGGGTTCCAATCTATCTGGATCACCACTTCATATTATAGTACCTGTAAATCAGACATTTTGAATACACCAGAGAGAGTTTAATTAATTTTGGTCTTGTGGACAACAAGTGGCTTTCAGGTAGTGTTGGGTTAAAATCTGCAGTAGAGGTGTAAATTTAATTTTTTATCGGGTGTATTTATAGTCTGTGTTTGGGTGTATTATGCAGATCTCTATGCAGACCGTCATATATAGGTTCCAATCTATCTGGATCACCACTTCATATTATAGTACCTGTAAATCAGACATTTTGAATACACCAGAGAGAGTTTAATTATGGAAAAAAAATTTACTTATAATTGGATCAAATATATTTACACCATGTGTTCAATTTCTTACAAGAGTATATAACAGTTACATTAATCAGTGACAATATCATTAGAATCTATCTGACAAAATGGACTCAATAACAATGAGGATGGCCTGGACAGTCTTATTGCATCACTTCTCCTCGCTCATATTTCTGAATTTCTCACTCAACAGATGGGTTGCACACTTTAGGTCCTTGATTTGCTGTAAACAAAGCAAAATTAGAGTTAGATATATTTCTATTATGAAAAACTGATTTGATCGAAGACATATATTTGTTCTTACATTTTTTTCAGCTTGGTTTCTGCCTGCCATTTTTTCTGAAATGAAAAATACACCCATAGATATCAGTAAGATACACCCATAGATATGAGTCAGATACACCCATAGATATCAGTTAGATATCACTCAAATACACCCAAATGATTACAGAAATACACCCAAAGGATTACAGAAAATACACCCAAACGGTTACAAGAATTCACCCAAACCAAAATTCGTTGAAGTACATCTTATGCATAATTCAGAACTCTTTCTCTTTCTCCTCCTCATCTTCTGCTGCTTCTTCTTCTTCAAAAACGATTTTACCATGAAAAATCGAAAAAAAAGAGAAAACAGAGAGAAAAGACGTAAATGAAGAAGAAGAAAAAGAGGAAAACGAGGAAGAAGAACGTGCAGAAACGAAAGAAAAGGAGAAAAGAAGAGTAAGAGGAAGAAGAACGTGCAGCAAGAAGAAGAAAAAGAATTTTAGAAACCATGAAAATCGAAAAAAAACGAAGAGGAAGAGGAAGAGGAAGAGGAAGAGGAAGAGGAAGAGGAAGAGGAAGAGGAAGAAGACGAAGACGAAGACGAAGAAGAAGAGAAGAAGAAGAAGAAGAAGACGAAGAGGAACCGTTTGAGTGGGGCGCGTGTAGTTACGCTCCATTCAAAATGAGTTAATGCGCGTGTTAATGAAGTTTGGGCTGATAACTTGTAAAACTTGTACGGCCTTTTTACTTGTATGTGTAGCAGGCCCCATAAGAATAAATGTTAGATTTGGTTACCAAAATAATCTGTTGATCTAATATTTTTTTACTAAATATAATATAAAAAGAATTATAACTTAACAAAAAAAATCTAAGAGGTATAATTCGAATGGACTAACTTGGATTATTCATTATAACTTGACAAAAAAATTATGAAAAAATAAAAAAATTAAATTAAATCAAACAACCACGCACAATTTTCTTTATATATATAGACATAGATATCGTCTTTCATAATTTTTTCGTCATCTAATTACATAGTTGACACTCTAATATTTATGTTGTAGAAAATAATTATAATATGTAAGACCAAGTAGATACTGACATTGATATACTAAAACCAATTATAATATCTACTTTCACAATTTTCTCTAACATTGATATAATATTATTTTAAGTATATGTTTTGCAGGCATCAAAGAAAAGTGTTGAGTTGTTTTTTAGTAGATTTAAATTATTTATTATTTATTAGAGAATTTTGTGCATTAGAATTCTCTAATAATTTATTATTTATTTTGAGTTAATTTTGATATGTTCTTACTTGACAGTAAAACAACATATAAAAATTTGTTGGTGGGTCTAAGTATTATTAAGTTATTTATGGTCACATTGAGTATATATGTTTGATTTATTGATGAAAGTAGATTACTAAAACCAATTAATAACTATTTTAGAATTAATATATTTAACACTAGATTAAGAAAAAATAAATAAATCATAACATATTATATTTTTATTAATCAAATTATTATAATTTAAATTAATCTTAACAAAATAATTTAAAATTATAATTTTAATCTTATCACGTGCATGGCATGGCACGGGTTAATTGTTCTTCATTTTGAGCTGATTTTGATATTTTCTTACTTCACAGTAAACCAACATATAAAACTTTGTTGGTAGATTTAAGTATTTATGGTCATATTGAGTATATATGCCTAATTTATTGAAAAAAGTAGATTAAATAACTATTTTATAGTTAATATAATTAACATTATATTAAGAAAAGAAAAACAATGCATACAAGTTATTCTTTTATTAATTAAATTATTATAATTAAAATGAAATTTAATATAACAACTTAAAATTATAATTTCAATCTTATCACGTGCATGGCACGGGTGATTAAACTTGTTTTCTTTATATATATAGACATAGATATCGTCTTTCATAATTTTTTCGTCATCTAATTACATAGTTGACACTCTAATATTTATGTTGTAGAAAATAATTATAATATGTAAGACCAAAACTAATTTTAAAAATCAATATATATATATATATATATATATATATATATATGAATTTAATTTTTATGCAATTTAATTTTAATGTAGTATCAGTATAAAAGAATTTTATATGTACATCAAATTACGTAGTGCCACTACACATCATAAAAAAGAACTATTATTTTTATTAACCGCATGAATGGTCATCTAAAAAGATAAATGTAATTGTACAACTGTATAAAATATTTTATATTATTAATGCATTAAAATTAAACTCATATATATATATATATTGCATTGATATTTGGGCAATTTACGCAACTAAATTGTTTGATCCTCAATATTACGCAAATACATTGTTTCAGTTTTTAATACGCAAATGCATTGTTTCAATATTTTATGTAAACCGCTACTGGCAGTAGCGGTTTATAGGTGTGCATAAACCGCTACTACTTGCCGCGGTTTATGTGTGAGTGTGTGTGTGTGTAAACCGCTACTGGCAGTAGCGGTTTACGTGTGTGTGTGCGTGTGTGTAAACCGCTACAGCCAGTAGCGGTTTACGTGTGGTGCTTTGCCTATATAAACCGTGGTTGTAGCCGCGGATTATGTGTTTGGAAGGTTTGAGGAGTTTTCTAGAGAGAGGAAATTGCAGAGAGAAGTCAGAGCAAGTTGTGAGCGGGCCCGAGGTTCCTCAGCGGCGACTTCTGGCGAGTTATCATGGCAGGCAGGAACCTGTACCGACTGAACGGTGTTGCGCATATTGCCGGTTCTATTGGTGACGAGGTTAGTTAATATTTATTTTTTTCTAGTCTTTGCATATCTTAGTCAGAAAAATGGTAGGTTAGGTAGACGAATTAGAATTTATAGATTAATCGTTGTAGTTTGAATTTAGGGTTCGCATGCTAGGATGTTAGTTCACTAATCTTGGTTTAGTGTTTTTAGTTTTTCTTGGTTAGTTATAGATATGCCTAGTTACCTGAAATTCAATTCCATTCAATGAATGTTATGCTAATTAATGTTGGTTTAGTTTAGGGAACGGGATAGTTGACATTAGTGAATTATTATAGTTTGTTTAGGATATTTGTATGATATGAAGTTTTAAATTTTAAATCTTTACAATATTTTAAAATTTCTGGATGTTAATAAGTAAATTATTTGTGTTGTTATTTTCCCTATCGTGAGTAGGGAATTTTTTTTAAATATTATATAGGAGAATTTGTTGATGGTTTAAGGTATTCGTATTCAGTTAGATATGGAAATCTGTTTAAGGATAGGTGAATTTAATTGGACTCTGTTTTTGTTTGTTGTTCTGTGCAGCCCAATAGGTGTATATACAATGTGAGGCGGCAACAGAATATGCCCATGCATGAAAGGATCATCCCGTATTTAGAGCGGGCTGGATTGTACCATTTGGCTAGGCTAAATAGCCAATGGTTCTGGTTGGATGAGCCACTCGTTAGTGCGTTCGTTGAGAGGTGGCGTCCTGAGACGCATACGTTCCACATGCCTTTCGGAGAATGCACAGTGACATTGCAGGACGTGGCATTTCAGCTAGGGCTACCTGTGGATGGGGAGGCTGTGAGTGGTTGCCTTGGTGAGTTTGAGACATACATGGAGGGTGGCCGACCAACTTGGGAGTGGTTTGAGGACCTATTCGGTGAGCGGCCCCCACCGAATAAGGTCAAGCAGATGACAGTACACTTTACATGGTTCCACGAGAGGTTTAGGGTGCTACCACCAGATGCGAGCGAGGAGACTGTCCGCATCTACGCACGGGCCTACATCATGATGTTGTTATCGACTCAGTTATTTGGGGACAAGAATGCGAACCGAGTTCATATATGATGGTTGCCATTTGTGGCAAACCTTGATGGCATGGGGAGGTATAGCTGGGGTTCGGCCGCTTTGGCGTGGTTGTACCGATGCATGTGTCGGGTAGCGAATAGAAATGTGACTAATCTTGCGGGCCCGCTCCAGTTACTACAGAGTTGGATATTCTGGCGGTTTCCGTCTCTTAGGCTGGCCGGGTTTGAGGTTTTCTCTTTCCCGCTGGCATCAAGGTATGGGTTATGCTTTTTTAAGTTTAACAAATTAATTGGGAATATTTTAAATTGTGTCTCATATGACTTAAATTTAGGTGGTCTGCCTACTTACCTCCTAATGATGGAAAGGAGAAGAGGGTCATTAGGTATCGGCTTGCATTGGATCGACTGACCGCTCGTGATGTAAGTTTTATAGCAGTAAGAGTTTCATTTTTTCTTTGCTCTCTATTCGTGACTAGATATATACTTGTTATTGTAGTCCTTGATGAGTTCTTAAATTTCAGATTGTGTGGGAGCCCTACTCCGCGCTTGATGTACTTGCCGTGGTCCATCCAGAGATACTTACAGAGGAGCACAGTCGCATGTGGCGAGCCGTGACTGCCTTGATATACTTTGCGGTCATCGAGTGGCATCAGGTTGACAGGGTTGTTCCACAGCTGGGTGGAGTACAACATATCCCCGAGGATGCTTTGAACGTAGACTGGCTGCATGCTAAGGACGGTAGGGGTGGCGATAGGTGGTTTCTCCACTACTATCAGAAATGGCATGAGCACTGGGAGAATCGACTTGATGCCGTCATTTCCATTGAGCGAGTGGCAGATCTTGGCCCATCTGCAGATTACCTAGATTGGTGGTACCGATAGGCTCAGCGGTTCCTTAGCCCGGGGGCTGCATTCGCCGATCCTAGAGGCACCCAAATACCTCCGGAGGCATATCAGAGAGGATCCTCCCAGGTTCCACGCAGATCACAGCTACCTGATATGCCGGACAACCGTCGTGTTGAGAGACGCCGTCGTGTTGGTACTAGGGACACCGGTCGAGAGTGGAGGTGGTTACATGATGCGATGCAGGAGGATGATGCAGGCGGAGATGCTAGAGCTGAGGTCGATCACCGTGTTCGTCGGGCTAATGCCAGACGTGGGAGAACTCCGGATGATACACAGCACGCAGGCGGAGTTAGTGGGACCGCAGCGACTGAGGCTGGAGGGGATACATTCACTAGCAGAGCTTATTCTCAGATGCCGGAGTTGACGCCGACCATGACTATGGATTTAGATGATCAGCTGGTCAGTCCACGGTTTTATGCAGACTTTGCTGAGTTGATTAGGGATGATGCTGGCACGTCGAATGTGCAGTTTGGTGGCCAGTCTTACCAGCAGCAGATGCCGGATGTGCATATGGAGACCGCAGCTTACCAGCCACATATGACGGAGATGCATTCCCAGCCACCTGATTATCAGGGTCAGTATGGGGTAGATCTGAACGTGCCTGCAGGTAGTCCGTTGGATACTTGGTTCACTATGGGGGGCACCCCCCAGTCCGCGTTCGGGTTTGACCATCCAGGTGATGACGTTGGACAGGAGGCAGCCCGACCGACTCGAGTCAGACGTCCTGCTAGATGTGGGACAGGATCTCATCTCCTTGGTGACTTTCATGATGCTGCGAGGGATGATCGCGATGGTTAGCACCGTATGTTGTTGTTTTTCATTTCTCGTTATGTTGTTTATTTTCTGGTTTAGGACTTTTATGTTTGTTTTATTTGGATGACTGTTATTTTGGGTACTTGTTACTTTATGTTTTATGCCCGTTGGACCTTATGTTTAGTCTTGTTGGAGGAATTTTATTTTGTTCAGTTTTTACTTTATGAGTATGTTGATGGAGTCTATTCTTTATCGATCTATTAGCTAAGATGGAAATTAAGCACAATAACTCTAGAAAAGTGAAACACAACTACCGATATTATCATTAACAAGATAAAACAAAAAGACTTAAAACTCATAACTGAGACAAGCAGACACGTTTGTTATCACAGAAACTACGACAAACGAAACAAGTAAAGATAAATCTACATCCCACTAGTAGAACCTCGCTGAGGGCAAACCCGTCGGGTATGACCGGGCTGCCTGCACAGACCACACCTCTTAGGTCGGCTGGTGTCGGCTTCGTCCATGTTGTTGCGGATGCGGGTGGACCGTGGTCGTCCTTCTCTTGCCCTTCTCATGCCCGGGTCGGGTATAACCGTCGGCCCGTCATATGGTGGCCAAAGCCCCTCTGGAATACATGGTGAAAAGGACATCTCATACACCTTAAAGACCTCAGACATGGTGTACACCTCATCGACATAAGTTGCCCAGTCTAGGCGTGACTGCGCACAGCATGCGAGGGCATGGCAGCAGGGGTAGTGCAGCGCCTGGAAGTATCCACAATCACAGGTGCGATCCCTCAGAGAAACCCGATAGCTACCCAAAGAGAATTTGCCGGTGGGCGTCGTCTCAGCCACAGTATAGTCAAGCAAATGCCTATCAAACACTGTCACCGTGAAGCACCTCGATTCCTTCAGATTACGCTCAATGGCCTTAACTACTGCCTGTGAAAACCGGTGCCCGGACCCTAACTATGCCTCTGCCGTCTGCCCCCGGACAACAAACAACTCGGCCAGCCGGAGATATGTCGACTTAACCAGAGACGTCACCGGGAGGTTTCTTGTGCCCTTCAAGACAGAGTTCACACACTCAGAGATGTTGGTCATCATGTGACCGTATCTTCTCCCACCATCCTTGTGCTGTGTCCACCTCTCATACTGCATTCTGTTTGCCCATTCACACATGGCCGGGTTCTCCGTCCTCATTATATCAAACCAATAGTCAAATTCTGCTTCCGTCTTCGCATACGCGGCATTTACCAACCACCTCCGCGCATCCTGCCCCTTGAAAGTGAGGGCAAAATTTGCAGCAACATGCCGAATACAAAATGCCCGATAAGCATGGGGGGGTTGCCAACCACTATCGGGGCTCTCCAATGCAGCCTTGATGCCGTTGTGTCTGTCAGAGATCACGAGAATACCTTGCTGTGGAGTGACATGCCTTCTAAGGTTCGAAAGAAAGTACGACCAAGACTCTGCGTTCTCTCCCTCCACGAGTGCAAACCCAACAGGTAAAATATTCGAGTTACCATCCTGTGCGATCGCCAACAACAACGTCCCGCCATATTTGCCATACAGGTGTGTGCCGTCGATGCTTATCAGCGGCTTACAGTGGCGGAAAGCCTCAATACACGGAGGAAACGTCCAGAACATCCGATGAAAGAAGACTCTATCCTCGTCAACTTGGTCACCCACCCTAACCGGGGACGTCTTCAATAGAGCAATCGAACCTTCCATCGTGCATGTGACCCCAAGGATCCACCGAGGCAGATCAGCATATGACTCCTCCCAATCACCATATATTTGCGCTACTGCCTTCTGCTTCGCCAACCACACCTTCCGATAACTAGGCATGAATCCATAAGTCGCCTCTGTTGCCTCTTGCAACACCTTAATAGACACCGACGCATCAGCTCGAACCAATGGATAGATTCTCGCACAGATAACATGATAATCAAGCTGCTTGTGGTCGCTAGATATCGATGTGGCCATACACGTGTGCGGACCGTTGTACCTCCTAACCTCCCATGTGCTCTTCCTTTTCCGCATGACTATCCGAATCAACCACGTGCACCCGTTACCAAACTCCTTGCATCTCCCTTGGTATTTCAGGTTGTCGGACTCCATAACCTTGTACTCAACTCCACGCCGAATACTGTAATCCTTCACACTCAACACGGCTTCCTCTTTACTCTGGAAGGATTGGCCAATCTGAAATTCAGACATATTTGTCCCATCATACATCCCCTGCCCATCGAATGTTGCATCAGCATTCTTCTGTTGGCCAATGGCTTCCAAGTTCAAAGAAGAGAGGTGGGGAGGGTACTCCTGTGTTGCAGAACCGGAACATCCATGGGCTGAACGTCCACCTCTTGGAATATCATCATTACTGTCCCCACCAATATCGACAGGCTCCTCATCCAAATCATCATCAAACAGTGCATTCTCAACCCGATCCGGTCCGGCATCGCATTCAAAATCAGGAACAACAGGACCAACATATGCATGAACAGCCCCAGCACGTTCGGGCTCCGAATTCAGAACTGCCACTGCTACCGCAGGCATCGATGTTGAGGCACCACCGGCTGGGGTCGACTGAGGATTAGGGGCCGATGCCCCTGAGCTATCCACACCATCTTCCAACTTTGCAAACAGCTCAGTTACCCTCACCTCCGAAAAACTACGCCTGCAGTGAAACAAGACATGCAAGTCTTCATCCGACCCGATCACAAAGGTCTCATATCTCACACCAGTTGAGACAACATCAATGGGAATCTTGTAAAATAATTTTTTTACCCACTTCGTCCTACACACACCGAGCTTCCGTAATATGCTTTGCTTAATCTCCGCCAACGTATTCGAAGATCGGATAAAAACACTAAGCGGTTCTCTATCTGTGAATTTTACACCATGCCTTTTGCTCTTTTGAATTTTTTCAGAGCAGTGAACCAGAGCCACAAAACTATCCTCCCCCTCAATTTGTGAATAACACTCTACTTCTCCACAATTGGCCCCTCTATGGTTTATATAGGCAGCCCCATTCAGCCCCACACACGTAAACCGCTACTGGCAGTAGCGGTTTACACACACGCACACACGCACGTAAACCGCTACTGCCAGTAGCGGTTTACACACACACACACACGCACGTAAACCGCTGCTGCCAGCAGCGGTTTACACACACACACACACTCACACATAAACCGCGGCAGGTAGTAGCGGTTTATGCACACCTATAAACCGCTACTGCCAGTAGCGGTTTACATAAAATATTGAAACAATGCATTTGCGTATTAAAAACTGAAACAATGTATTTGCGTAATATTGGGGATCAAACAATTTAGATGCGTAAATTGCCCTTGATATTTAATAACATAAATTATTTTCACATATAAAGGGATAAGTATGATTTTGGTCCCCAAGGTAGAGGCTGAAAATTTATTTCGTCCCCCAACTTTTTTTCGCTCTAAAATGGTCCCCAAAGTTTCAGTTTGTTTTAAAATCGTCCTTTTTACCAATTTTATTTTTTTATTACCAAATTACCCTTCATTAAATAAATATAAAATAAATATAAAATAAAAAAAATAAAAAAAAGAAAGAAAGGGATACGAGAAGGAAGGGGGGCGCGCAGAAGGGGGGCGCAGAAAAGGAGGGGGGAGGAGGAGGGGAGAGAGAAGGGAGACCGCCGCTACACCACCGCCGTCGCACCACCGCCCCGCCGCCCTGCCACCCTGCACCACCGCACCACCACCAGAAGAAAGAAAGGGATACAGAGAAGTGGGGAGAGAAAGAAAGGGGCGCAGAAAGGGGGGGCGCAGAAAAGGGGGAGGGGAGGAGGGGGAGGAGGGGGGAGAGAAGGGGGACCGCCGCTGCACTACCGCCGTCGCACCACCGCCCCGCCGCCTGCCGCCCTGCACCACCACCATTTTCATTTCTTCTTCTTCTTCTTCTTCCCCGCCGCCCCGCCGCCTCGCCGCCCTGCACCACCGCACCACCACCATTTCTTCTTCTTCTTCCTCTTCTTCTTCTTTTTTCTCGCAGCCACGCCGCCCTGCCTCCCTGCCGCCCTGCACCAGCAGCACCACCATTTCTTCTTCTTCTTCTGAACTGGATTTTTTGTGAAATTTCTGGTTGTTGATTATTGTTTAAAGTGCATGTTGCTTGATTTTTCTGCTGATGATGATGATGATGACTATGATGATACTGGTGGTGGTGGTGGTTCTGCTTGATTGTTCTTTTGATTCCATTATCGATTGAGTTCTAAGTTATGGATTTTCGTTTTTCTGATTTTGGGTTCTGAGTTTTGACGATGACGATGATTTTGAGTTTTGGGTTGTTGTTCTTATATTGTTGTTTGTTTGAGTTCAGATTATGATTTTCTGAGTTTTGATGATGATGATTTTTCCGAGTTCTGAGTTCAGATGATTCTGAGTTTTATTGTTGTTTGTTTGAGTTCTAGGTTCAACTTCAGCTTCGCTTGCTGCTGTTCTTCTGCTTCTGCTTGCTGTTCTTCTGATTTTCAATTTGTTAATGGTTCTGATTTTCAATTTGTCATTGTTGTTGTTGTTATCCATTGTTGGTTGTTTTTTTTTTTTCTGCGTTTGTGCATCTGCTTCTGCTTCCGTTAATGTTGAGGAAGAAGAGGGGTGTTGAGGAAGAAGGAGGGGTGTTGAGGAAGAAAATGGGAGGGGAGGGTATTTTCGTCCGAATGACGATTTTAAAATAAACTGAAACTTTGGGGACCATTTTAGAGCAAAAAAAAGTTGGGGGACGAAATAAATTTTCAGTCTCTACCTTGGGGACCAAAATCATACTTATCCCCACATATAAATAAAATTTCTAAGCTACATAAAGTATTTAATATCGGACAAACACATTATTATAATGAAAGTATTGTATTTTTTGTGACAATAAAAGTATTATATAGGGTAAAACATATTAATAAATTATTTTACTCTTAAAATTACGCCAATTTTTTATCTTAAATTTCGTTACAAGTATGTCTTAAATGATTTTATATAAATCGAATTAATTATATTTAATTTATACTTTTTTAATATAAATAGAATCAATTGGATTTGATTTATCATGTATATGATATAACAATAGTAAATTTCTACTAATACATCATATTTATCTATCTATTCTATTATATAAAAATTGAATTTCTACACTTAATGGTGGAGCTGACGTGGCATGCTTCTGAGAGTGTTTTCGATTTATTTCTTTTAACTCATTAAATACAAGTTATTACGATAAACTAACTATATCAACTTATTGATTTGATTAGATATTTAAATATCATATAATTTATTATAATTTATATCAATTTGATTTGGTAACATTTTCTAATTCATTTATTTTAATATTCTGTTAGTATTTTTTAATTTAATTCTTTTAATTTATTAAACCAAATTTATTGTGTGTACTAATTAATTAATTTGATTAATTTATTAGTCATTAAATAATAAATTTATGAATAAAATAGATAACTGAGATATTTTCAACTAATAATTAAATCAAATCAAATCAAATAATATATATTAAGCTAAATTCAAATCATGTGAATTAAAAACTAAATTAAAATAAGATAATTTCTTACTTATTCAAGTTGAGTGCAATAAATACAAATTAATTTTATTAGATAATCATAGTTGTCTGGTCTACTATATATAGATGGCCACATAAAATTGTAAGAATCATAATTTTTATTACTCTTGCTATTTCAACTCTTATTTTCTTCTTTTTTTTATGTATAATTTTTTTGGAGGCCACTCAGATAAACACGCCTAAAACGTCTTTTTTTAAAGATGTTTTTATATTGTGTTTTAATTGGTTTCTGTATAATTTATTCGGTGTTCCTCATCACATATTATTAAATTCCTCAAAAGATTTTCTTTCCAAAAACACTAAAAAATATTTAATTTGGACTAAAACAAAAAAAGTAATAGATTAACTATTAGATTTTTTTAAAAGATTATTTACATAAAAAATACATCACATTCATAAATATATATATATATATATAAAACAAGCTCAAGCGTTTAAAAATTTTTATAAATAAAAAAATAATTAATTTATATTCGTACAATATATAAAATAATTACTATATTATTATTATTATATTATAGATTAAGATTCACTAATTTAATTTTTTTTATTTTTAATATAAGTATTAGAAATAAATAAAATTTTTATAATTAAATGTAGTGTAACAAAATATATATAATATTAATTAGTTCTTAAAAATTTTTAAAAAATAGTTTCTCATTTTAGTAAAATAACTATTTATTAAAGTAGACAAATTAATTATTTTCTTCTCATATACGGTTTTTTTAAGACATAAAAGCAATTAATTAGGACATTGGTTAAGATAATTAAAGTCACTATTTCATTAAATTTTTAATTTAAAGAAAAATCCTAGTTAATTTTGGTATAGAAATTTCGAATTTAAAAACATTGATAAAAATTATGTTGAATTTTGATTTATTTGATTTTCATTTAAATTAATCACTACATAAGTTAAAGTTCTGTTTTGAAATTATATTCGAGCTTTAATCTGATTTTTAAAGTTTCAATTTACTTAGTTTGATTTTTTAACTTAGGTATCCGTGACTCATATTAGGGTTTTAAGTGTTTAGTTGAAAATAAAAAATAAGGTAAAAAAATTTCAATTGTCACATCAAATAGTCGCTAGAATGTATAATGTAGCAGTCGTTAGTCCATTTCAGCATGTCGTTAACTGATTAGGAACCAATGTGAGTCATAACTATTAAGTTGGGAGACATAATTGTTAGAACTGATTAGGAACCAATTGGGAGACATAATTTGTTGTTGCTTGATTAGGAACCAATTGTGAGTCATAACTATTAAATTGAGTAAATTAAAATTTTTGAAATTAAATTGAAATATAATTGTTAGAACTGAACCAGTGATCGAATCGATCAAGCTACTGGTTCACTGGTTTATTGGTTCAACTGATAAATCACTGGTTGAACCGATAAAACTGGTCTCACGTAAATATAAAATATAAAATAGTTAAAAACTTAAAATTAAAATTTGAAATGCATATCTTCACTAACATTTTATGAAGAATCAAGTCTCAACTTCTGAAAATAACTAATATAAAAAAACCATAAAATTTTAATACTACAATAGTATCTTATTTTGACACAATAAAAAAATAATTAATTCACAAAACCTATCATCTAACTATAATATCAGTAGATTTTAACACTAACATCAAAACAAATAACCTTAATCACAATACTAGCAATAAAATAGATCAAAGTAAATTAATAAATTTTTAGTGAAATTTATATTTATATTAATAATGGTATATAATTAAAATATAATTAATTTTAAAAATAGAAAAAACAAAAATTAAATTAAATTAGATATTTATGTATACTATATAATTAGTATTTGTCAAATATAATACTTAGAAGTGCAATGGCTAAGTGGCAAGTAGAGGTTACTTTTGCTCCAAGGTTCTTGGTTCGAGACCTTGTGGAGACATTTTAAAAAATTTTTCAAGCAAACCAGTTTGGTTAGACCGGTTTGCACCGGTTCTTACCAGTTCACACCGATTTTATTCCTTAAACGGTCCAAAGAGTAAACCGAACTGGACTATAATCCAGTTCTAGTCTGGTTCATTAGTTTTCTGGTCGAACCAACCGATCCAGTTCGGTTTTTGCAACTATGGATATAATAATGGTAATTAAGTTGACCATTCAGTTGTTTTAATGGTAATTAAAATCTAATAATAGTTTATAATAAAAGAAACATTCTTTTGCAACAATGAACCTATAGTAATAGTTAGGGGTGTTCATAGATTAGATCATATCCATATAAATTCACAGTATTTATCCGTATCTGATCTGTAATTTGAGAATATGATCTGATCTGTAAGATGATCGGATTGGATCGAATCGGATCCACACTCTAATAAGATAGAAGTAAATATGTTTAAAAAAGTAAACAAAAAAAATTATTGGTTAAGTGCAATGGCTAAGTGGCAATGGCTAAGTGGCAAGTAGAGGTTACTTTTGCTCCAAGGTTCTTGGTTCGAGACCTTGTGGAGACATTTTAAAAATTTTTTCAAGCAAACCAGTTTGGTTAGACCGGTTTGCACCGGTTCTTACTAGTTCACACCGATTTTATTCCTTAAACGGTCCAAAGAGTAAACCGAACTGGACTATAATCCAGTTCTAGTCTGGTTCATTAGTTTTCTGGTCGAACCAACCGATCCAGTTCGGTTTTTGCAACTATGGATATAATAATGGTAATTAAGTTGACCATTCAGTTGTTTTAATGGTAATTAAAATCTAATAATAGTTTATAATAAAAGAAACATTCTTTTGCAACAATGAACCTATAGTAATAGTTAGGGGTATTCATAGATTAGATCATATCCATATAAATTCACAGTATTTATCCGTATCTGATCTGTAATTTGAGAATATGATCTGATCTGTAAGATGATCGGATTGGATCGAATCGGATCCACACTCTAATAAGATAGAAGTAAATATGTTTAAAAAAGTAAACAAAAAAAATTATTGACTTTTTTTTATAAAAATAAAATTTTTTATATTTTTTATTTTATGGATATATTTGATATCTGATCCAAACATAAAAAGTGCGAATATCGAATTTGATCTAATGAGTTTAGTGCGGATTGGATCGAAATTTCAGCCATATCCCATCTGTAAACACCCCTAGCAATAATAACTAAAAAATTATAATGATTATATTTTTAACTGAGAGGAAGTGCAAAAAAAAGTACTAAATACAAGAACATTTAATCAAATATTAAAAAAAATTTTACTTTAAAACATATAGTTGGACTTTTTTTGCTTATATATATATAATAATAATAATAATAATAATAATAATAATAATAATAATATGATAATTGCTTTGTATATCACACAAATATAAACGTTTTTTTTTCTATGATCTTAAGAAAGGTTTTGTAAGTCTCTAACTTTGTTGTCGATTTTTGTAGTGTTAGCTCTCATATTATCAATTTGATTTATATATAATTCGGATGATAAATTATTTGGTGACGTGCTTTCTTTTTTACTGTGATATACTTGTTTTTTTTTATTATTATTATTATTATTATTATTATTATTATTATTATTATTATTATTATTATTATGTACATTAAAAAATAACAGGCCAAATTATTGCCATAACATAATAGAAGTATGGAAGTTTATCATTCTTCTCTAATGGAGGAAACAAAATTCTTTTCAATAATTTATTTAACGTTTAGTAGAATAAAAATAAATTTTATTAGAATAAATTTTAGTATGAGTTTAATATTTTTATTCATCATAAAATATTTATAGAATTACTCGTAGATAAATTTTGAAAAAAAGAAAAAAAAAACCATGATTTTTAATTTTATTTTTAAATAAACTTTATTTTTAATTTTAAAATAAATTTTATTTTTATTTTTTAATAATATTAATTTTTTACCGTATATAATTATTCAATTATTTTTTAATCATATATAAATAAATTACTCTTAATAAGACTTTTTTGTGTTATTCAATTATCTTTTTTTTTAAAATAATTAATTATTAAAATAATTAAATTTTTCACAATAAAAATAATAAAAAATTATGAATGAAAAAAATTAACCATCCTGATACTTTTTTTTATTTTTATTCATATTTTAATTATAAACATAAATATAATTTAATTATATTATTTATGAAATGTGACTATAGATGTAGATAAAATTTAGTTATATTACTTATATATAGTTTCATTGTATTGTATTGCTTATAAAGTTAGATTATAATTATGACAATAGAATTGTTCTTGTATTTTTATATGTGTGACTAATTGGTGGTGTTAAAACATTACTCTTAATTATAAATAAGGTTTATAATTTAAAAAATCAAAGACTCAATTAAAAAGATACAAAAAAAATGATATTAAAATATTCTAACTCTTTAAAATAAAAATATTCAAAATTTAATTAAAAATTATTTAAAATTTAAACTCAATAAAAATTTATATTCAATGTGTTTTGTATTAAATATATTTAATAACCTATTATATCATATTATATCATATTGGTTGAAATTAGTTTTTATAATGTTAATTTTTTAATAATACTTTATTAGAAAAAACCATCTTTTCAGAATTTTTTAAAAACTAATTAATATTATATATATTTTATTACAATATATCTTGTTATAAAAAAATTATTTATTTCTAATGCTTATATTAAAAATAAAAATAAAATTTAAATTAGTAAATTTTAATCTATAATATAATAATAATATAGTAATTATTTTATATATTATACGAATAAAAATTAATTATTTTTTTATTTATAAAATTTTTTAAGAGATTTTATATATATAAAAGATGAATGTGATATATTTTTTTATGTAAATAATCTTTTAAAAAAAATCTAATAGTTAATCTATTACCTTTTTTGTTTTAGTCCAAATTAAATGTTTTTTATTGTTTTTGGAAAGAAAATCTTTTGAGGAATTTAATAATATGTGATGAGAAATATCGAATAAATTATACCAAAACCAATTAAAACACAACATAAAGACATCTTTAAAAAAAGATGTTTTAGGCGTGTTTATCTGAGTGACCTCCAATTTTTTTTTATGTATAAATGTACACAAAATGAGAAAGTACGGATGAGTGTTTTATTGATTGTTTATTTGATAAATATATCTCAATTTAGGCATTCTACTAATGTGGATGGAAGTTGACCTGTAGCAATTCAAAGTGGCTAATGTATCTTTTTATAGTATTAGATAGAAGAATATTTGTTAAAATAAATATACCCATTGTAATGAATTTTTTTTCAATTGTTATATTTTTATGTTAGTCGTGTAAATTTTTTGAAGGCACAAGATAATAAAATAGGTTGACTTTAATATCATTAGAAGCTAAATTTAATGGTTCAAACAAGCACCACTAATTATGTCTATGTTTTCCTTGTTTGTGCTAGATTTTGAAAAACTTTTAGGATTTTATCTATTTTACATCTTTAACTGGTAACTATCAAAATCAAACATAGAAAATTCAAAAGAAAAAAAAAATACTAACTCACGGGCGGAAATGGAAAGAGAGGGATTCGAACCCTCGGTACAAAAATTCGTACAACGGATTAGCAATCTGACGCTTTAGTCCACTCAGCCATCTCTTCACAACGAAAGCACTTTTTCACTCTTTCATATACTAGGGGATTTCACTTGGAAAAGAGAATGTTCCATACTAATGGACTCGGGTGCATAACCATAACTATGGGTTCCAATGTACGAGATCTTGTAGCACTTACCAATGAGGCCCTATCGATTAGTATTATACAAAAGAAATCCATTATAGACACTAATATAATTAGATCTGCTCTTCATAGACAAACTTGGGATTTGCGATCCCAGGTAAGATCGGTTCAGGATCATGGGATCCTTTTCTATCAGATAGGAAGGGCTATTTCAAAAAATGTACTTCTAAGTAATTGCTTCATAGATCCTATATCTATCTATATGAAGAAGAAATATTGTAACGAGGGGATTCTTATTTGTACAAATAGTACTTCGAACATATTTTGGTAGTAGAATTATAACAACTGAGATATTGGATAAAAAAAAAAACGAATCTGATTATAAGTTGTAAAGCAATAAGAATATACAGATAAAAATTGAAGGGTGAAAGAAAGAAAAAAGATATATCAATGATATAGAATTCGAATATGTAAAGGTCTTATGGTTATCTCATAAAAAGGGGAAGTGTAATAAAGCATCAACATTAACCAATTGTTCGTGTATTCAATTGGATTCGAGAAGCATTCTTTGAAACCTTTCAAAAGACTTAAAAAAAAAAAAAGAAAGAGTTGCCCTTTAGCTATTATATTATAATTTTATTATATACACCCCGGCTTGACTCATCTTTCAAATCTTAGTCTTAGGTTTTTGCTAGCCCTTTTCTTCTTTTTTATTATATCCTCGTTTATATCCATATGGTATAATCAATCTAAAAAAATTCGTTCGACCGAAGAACTGAATCTTTGCAACGAAATATTGAAATTTGAGTGATCTAAATGGAATTTTTATTTATTGTTGAATTGAATATGAATGAAATACAAATACGTTCTAGTTTTATGTAATATCCATTTTAATCACATGTCGTAAACGAAAATATCCTACAAAGTTCAAAGTTAAAGTTCTTAATATTTACATTTACAACATTAATAGACTCTAATAAAAAAAATATTCAAATTAGATCTATATTATAATGTAAAAAAAAATATTTATGTTATAGATTGAATGAACAAAATAAAATACAACAAAAACAATACCAAAAAGTTATTGAAAAAAATTGAAAACAAAGATTCTTTTTAGTTTAATAAAAAAAATAGGAAAAAGATTCATTATTTAAAAGATGTTTTTCCTATTAGAATTTGACAACAAATTTATCACTCATTAAGGAAATAAATTTATTTATGACTATTTCCTAATTATAAATAATAACAAGACTTATGAAAAAATATTAATGTCATCATTCTTATTAATTAAATCATAATATTAGGTAATTGATAGTTTCATAGGTGAAAATTATTAAGTAATTATGTAAAAATTAGCAACAAACAAACAATAAGAATTTAGAAAAAATCTATTATATAATACCAATTTCATAATTAAAATATGTCTCATATCATATTCTCATATATTCTATTTATTATCTATTCTATTATATAAAAATCAGGTTTCTGCACTTAATGATGGAGTTGACGTAACATGGATGCTTATAAGAGTGTTTAGCGATTTGTTTCTTTTAACTCACTAAATACAATTTATTATGATAAATCAACTATATCAACTATTTGATTTGATTAGATATTTAAATATCACATAATTTATTATAATTTATATCAAATTGATTTGGTAGTATTTTTTAATTTATTTTTTTAATATTTTGTTAGTATTTTTTAATTAATTAAATCAAATTAATTATACTAATTATCTGTATTAATTAATTAATTAGATCTAATTAATTATTAAAATAACAAATTTATGCATAAAATAGGTTCTCAATATATTTTTTACTAATAATTAAATCAAATCAAATCATATATATTGAGCTAAATTTAAATCATGTGAATTAATGACTAAAATAAAATAAGATAATTTTTTAGTTATTCAAATTGAATGCAATAAATAAAATTAATTTTGTTAAATAATCATAGTCTTCTGATCTTCTATATATAGATAGCCACACAAAATTATAAAAATCATCATTTTTATCACTCTTGCTATTTCAACTCTTTTTTTTATGTATAAATATACTCAAAATGAGAAGGTATGGATGAGTATTTCATTAATTGTCTGTTTGACAAATATTATAGTCTGAAAATGTCTCAATTTAGGCATTCTACCACTGTCGATGGAAGTTGAACCTGTAGTAATTCAGGGTGACCATGATATTTTTTTAATATTATATAAAAATATTTTTTAAAATGAATATACCCATTGTAATTAATTTTCTTTATCAATCTGTTATCTTTTACCTAACAAACAATATCCATGTTGAATATATTATTTTCATTAGAATCCATATATAATTGATTGATAATTCTATATATAAAAATACTAATATGGTAATTAAATACCATATTGTTATCTCGCTAAAGTTAATTCTCCTAGAATTATGCGAATATGATTCTCCTATGATTACGCGAATGTATAGCACTATTAGATGAAAATTGATTTGATTACATTTATGTCCAATGAGGTAGGTGATCTTTTAAACCTAATCACGATCAGAGTTGAGGAAGGTTTGAAAAATGCTAACAATACAAATACTTTTTATTTTTAACACCCAATAATAAATATATAAATTAAAATTAATATTGTTCCGTACAAAATCATAAAATGTATAGCATACTCAAAACATATCAAATCCGTATTAACTGTCATTGTTTATCAGTTACATTATATGACAAATCTGGTTATTAAAAAGGATTAAAATTAACTTAAATATACACAATATTATTTTATGCTTTTTATTTTTATTTTGTTATCATAAAAAGTCATACATATTATAAGAAAACCTCATCTTTTTACTAACGGTTCTTCCATTCAATGGTTTCTATAAAAAAAAAGCATAATAATATTGTGTTTGGCAAAAATATATGGGATTTTGAAAGGTTGAAGCATAGGTTTAGTCCTTAACATATTTGTAGATGAAGTGCAGAGTAGATAAAAAGATAGCTAATAAAAAAAAAGAATAAATTACCATTTGTATCCATGAAAGATACAAACATTGACAAATGTATCCATATAAGAATAAAACGACAATTGTACCCACAGAAGATAGCTTCCGTGTACCAAGAATACCCTAACGGACCAATTGTGTAACCAACGTCCGGGTACTCTTGGCACACGGGAGCCATCTTCCGTGGGTATAATTGTCGTTTTATTCTTATATAGGTAGATTTGTCAGCATCTGTATCTTTTATGGGTACAAATGGTAATTTATTCAATAAAAAAATGGTTAAAACTTTCTCAATACTAACCGTCGTAGTGGATGACAGGTTTTCTATAATTTTTTTGGATTTGATTGTTTCTTTATTATTATATGTTGTTCTATTTAATTTATGCTAAAAAGACTTGTGATAATTATCTTATCGTGGTAGTGTAAAAGTTGTAAGTATTATATTTACTTTGTATACTCTTACATCTCATGTTCTTGATGGATATTTGTAATTGGGTAATTATTAAAAGAAATAATTAGTTTAATATCTATTTTATATTCTATTTAAATTATAATAATGAGTAATTTTTTTTCAAAATAAATAATGTAATTTTTCATAAAAATAACGTTTAAATAATTATAAAATTAGATTATACCACAGGTGATGATAAATATCTTGATATTACATCGGTTATAAAACAAATTTTTAGGAATATTATATTATATTATATAATTTAGTTATATTTTTTTCATCTTCAATCTATATTATTTTGATTGGCATATTTCTAAAAAGGGTTATTCAATTTTTTTTAAATTATTAAATCAAATCAGTTACAATTTATATTATGGTTAAACTCAAATTTTTATTTATTTTGTCATATTATTATATATATATTAAATTCTTTGATTAAACACTTATTTGATTACAAAATGATATTATATGTTACTTTTATATTAGCAATTAAATTTCAATTACTACACAAATATTATATTTTAAGTAATTATATATTTTATTGTTATTTTAAAAATTATTATATAATTTTAAGATTATTTAATTATGTTTATTTTTTTTAAAATATTATCATTATTGGAGAATAACTAATGTTTGTAATAGTCTAAAATTAAAAAATAAAAATACAAAATATTAATATACTGAATTTTTGAAGTATAAATCTTGAAGTAAATATATATAATTATAATTAATGATCATAATTAAATATCTTTATTTTATTTTAATTTGTTCAGGATATGTTTATCTTAAATTTTAATTTTTTATTAATTAGTATTTTTTTATACATTTAATTGTCATTAATTTATATAAATTAAAATGTATAGCTTAAAAAAATAGATATGTGTCTAAAAAATAAAAAATATATTTTTTTTGTTAGTAAAAAATTTATGTCGCTTTAGCTTTTTTTTGGCATCATATCTTACATGTTTGCTATAATTAAAAGTTAGAGGTAAATTATTAAATATAAATTAGTAAAAAAAAATATAATACTTAATGAATTATCATAATCACATTTAAAAGCATTTAAGTTATTTTTATATAATAAAAATGATATACTTCAAAAAATATTTGTATATAATTTACTAACAAATATATAAGATATTTATCATAATTTATATTTTTAATAAAAATATCATTGTATTAAAGTGATGCATTTTAAAGATGTATAAATAAAATTTTTATTAAAAAAAATTCAAGATAGCAAATAAAATTTTATTTTTATTTTATCCTTAACATTTAGTTTTTATTTTACCTTTGAGTTTTAATATGTTTCAATTAAACCATTAGGGTGAACAACATTAATTATAACTAATTAATTATATTATTTAGTTTGACCAAAATTAAATAAATATTAAATTATTTAATAAATAATAAACAAATAAATAAAATAAATAAATTTAATTTAAATTATTTTTTTATTATTTTTTATATCTAGAAATTAGAATGTACTTTTATGTATTTTGATTAATAATTCTTAAAAGAGTTACTGTTTTATTTACTAATATTTTAATTTTTTTATAATATTTTCATAAAATTTGATTAATAGGTTCTTTTTTACAATGTTTTTCTTGAATTTTTTAATAAAAATATATCTTAATTTTTGTCTTTCATCTTTTATATTAATTGATTATACTAATTTTTTTACAATGTATTTTTATCAACTACATGTATTATTTTTTTGTTTTTTTTTTACTTTTTTTAATTATTTTATTACCTTATTTTTTATTATTTATTTTAATTTCACTCCTCATATGTATATGTTTATTGTATTTCACTTCATCTTAGCTTCAATTTCATAGTTAACTTTCAATTATATAAAATTCAATAGTTTCTTTTAAAACATGCTTAAATATATTATCTATTATATACCATCGTTAGGATAAACAAATAAATATAAATTGAATATATAATTTAATTTTAATTTAAACAAAAAACTAAATAAATTGTCAGAAAAATAGCAACCAGTTTTGTTTTTAATTTCTCTATAATTTATTTAAAGGTAAAAATCTCTCTATAACCACTAATATCGCCGATAACAAAATTATAAGTCTCTATAAAATAAAAATAAAAAATATATATAATTTTAAAGTTATTAATCATAGACTATGGACAAATATTTTTAAAAAAATTTTATGGATCAACATGTAATTTTTTATATTTTTATTTTTTTCTAAATTTTTCAGACTTATTAACATTTAAGTTGTCTATACATCACTTCTCAAAATATTATGATTTCAAAAGTTATAATATGTAGAGTAAATCACCTTTATAAACCATTTGCAAACCAATTTTACGTATATCTGCCAAAGTAAAAAAAAATTACGCGCATGTCTCAATTTACATATCTATGTAAATCAAATTTATGGAGTTTGAATTATGTGTTTTCGTAGTAAATCGAATCTATAAGATTCGAATTACTTGGATGCTATCTATGCTACTAAATCAAATGAAGGAGATTCGATTTACAATGAGCTGGATTGCTATTAAGTGAGTATAAATCGAACCTTATTGCTTCGATTTAGCATGAACCATATAAATCGAAATTTATAGATTCGATTTAGTAGGGGATGACTTAATTCGAATTCATTGAATTCAATTTACTTTCGAATCACAATGTCAAGTAATTCGAATCTTATAGATTCGATTTATTATTTATTACCCTAATTCGAATTCATTAAATTCGATTTATATAAAAATGTAAATGGAGATAACTAGGTAACATTTTTGAATTTGGGGGATTTAGGTAATTTTGAGGTGGCTTTGGTTTATCAACATAAATTAACCTAATATGTGATATTAGTTATATATATATATATATATATATATATATATATATATATATATATATATATATATATGAAAAATGTGACTTATTTATGCATTGTTTGGATTAAAAGAATTTGTAGGAAAATAAAATGCTGGAGAAGAAAATAGATGAAAAAATTAATTTTTTATTGTTTGGATCAACAAAAAAATTGAATAAAAAACATAAAAATGTATGTGGAGCTCATGTAAATTTTTTCTCTTCAAAGTTGCAAAGAAAACTTATGCAGAAGCGCAAACATGGATTAAAATACAGAGTTACCATTTGAATTATAATTTATATATAATATATAAAAATATTAATATAATTTTATTCTATTATAATTTTTTCTCTTCTTACTTTTCCTTCCATCCAAGCAAAATAAATTTTTTCCTCTATTTTCTTTTCATTCATTTTTTCTTCATCTAAGCACACACACAAAAATATAATTTTGTTTCCATTTTGTTTTCTCTCATTTTCTTTCTTTCTATTTTTTTCCTCTTATTTTTTATCTTATATTTAAGCAATAGCTTAGTATTTATCTATTTATCTTCTATTAATATTGTTATAACAAGGATATATATGACTGTATAAAAATGATATAACCTAAACTTTGGTTATCTGAGAATTTATTGAATGGCTAGAATAGCTCCACATCATAAACCAATGAATGCTAGCAATATGGATGATCACAAAAACAACCAAAAAAAGGTATTTGCAGGAATTACTCGCATTTTGGAGCTAGATGGGGACTCGTGAAATCCTCACGACCTGCCACCCGAAAATGGATAGGGACTTGGGGTGGCAAACAGGCCAAAATCCGTCGAGCTGACCCGCATAACCCGACAAAAAAAGAGGGTTGGGCTGGAAATTTGAGACTGCCAAACTTAAAAAGTCCGCCTATCCCGCACCGCCTAATCCATGAGCTTTGGCGGGCTTTGATGGGACGGTGCAGATTTTTCCGTTGGGCCAAGCTTTTATTTTGTCAAGACCATTTTTTTACAAATTTCTATGATGTTATTAATCTACAAGAGGATGAAGATGATAATTGAAGATGTTCTAAGTTATATTTTGGATTATGTTTGATTGATTATAAACTTGAAGATGTTTAATTTTATATTTTGGATAATATTTGTTTTGCTTTGGACAATATTGATTTTATTATTTTGTTTCGAAAAATTTGGTTTATAATTATGTTTATTATATATTTATAATTATAATTTTTTTATATTTTTAGAAATTATAAATTTATTGAAGTTATTGTGAAATTATATATATTGTTTAATATTTAATGATTTATAAAAAAAAAGGAGAGCTCGCCAATCCGCCAGCCTACCATTAGGGGGGCGGGGGAGAAATTTAAGACCGCCTTACTAGGTGGGGCGGGGCAGGCTAGCCCACTAGATCACGGGCTTTTGGAGAGACAGGGCGGACTTTCCTGTTTTTCTGTTTGACATGTTGGTCATTCATATTAAGAATGACGGATGCATTTTTTCGATGCCCTTACTCAGCACTTAATATGTTTATATAAGCAATTTTTTATTTTCTAAATAATTTATATTTTTTCTGCAGTTTAAAGCTTAATATTGCTGTTCTTGGAGATGGTGGACCGGATCAAGGGTCTTGTGGCAGCGGATGACCAACAGCTACCGGTAGTTATTTTTCAATTTGCAAGAGTAAAGAATTTTTGAGATATGTGAGAATTTGATCACTATCGAATAGTTATATCTTATTGTAGCTATTCCTACTAATTATTGGGATGCGATTCAATAGGTATTTTTAGTTTTAAAATTTTATGGTGTGATGTTATATATAATAGTAATTTTTTTATTTTTAAATTTTAGAGTGTGATACTACATGTCATGGAAGCAAAATTATAAGTACCGTGTTTTGTGTTTTAATACTTTTGATCATGTGAAATTATAGAAAATAGCTATGATGCACGGATACTGACACGAACACGGGACACGACACGACATGGGACACGCCGACACGCAAATTTTAAAATCTTACATGACACGGGACACGCATATATATAAAATATAAAGTATTTTTTAGATAAACTGTAATGATATTTTAATATTTATTGATAATAAAATATAAATTAATTTTTTAAATTATTTTTAATGGCTTATTTTAATTATATCAAGTATATTAAAATATTTTTTGTTTTAATAAATAATAATATATACTATATCTAAATTTATTTTAAGAATATATATTAAGAATAAGACCGGACATGCTGACACGTGATGGTATTTAGGTGTGTCCAAGTATGTTCGGAGAAGAATTTTTTATTTTTTATTGAGACACAGTTTGGACACAGTAGATATGCGTGTCGGACGAGTATCGGTGAGTGTCGTATTCGAAATGTGTCCGACACGAAGATACGGCAACTCAGCAAAGTGTCCGTACTTCATAGGAAAATAGTAATAACAATTCCGGCAAATGGCTGGTGTTCTAGAAATTAAAATTTGAAGTGATAAAAAATATTATTATATACACATGGATAAATTATATCACCAATTTTTTTATTTTTTTTATTGTAAATTCTATGTTGAATTACTCAACAATTAATTAATCAATATATAATTTTAAGCTATATTTTTGTTATTATATAATACTTTTTATTATTTTATATTTGTAATAAATATTTTTTGTATAGCTCATTACTAAAATAAAAAATTTTTACTAATTAATTACGTTCACAGTAGATTATAGTCGATTTTTTAAATCTAAGGACACTTTTGATTACTTTCCATTTGATAAATTTTCTGTCATATATAATTGTACAACTCATTTAAGCAATAATTATTGTACATAGGTACCAATATTTTATAGAACATTATGTATGGTACCAGACTCTTGATAAATCCAGATATTCCTAAGACTGTGATGCTTTGAAAAAGGTATTGTACCAATATTGTAAATTATTTATAGTTGTGTATATTGACTGTATTTTTATGGCGTTGTGATTGATAAGTAGTGTGTACTATAGAGAGATCTCACAGTACCTGTCTGTGCTTTTTAGCAAACCGGCGTATATTAATGAAGATGAAGTTTTATATTCCACTGAGAAGAATACAATAAAGGAGTTACGTGCGGCTGTGGATGTGAGTGCCTTATAGAAAACTACTTTTTTTATGTTTGGTTCATTGTTTGTTTTTTGGAATTTCAAACTGCTACAACAACTTTTGTTGTGTTCGATAAGGAGACCACAACTCTATTCGGACAGACCTGTACTGAGACGGTGAAAGAGTTGAATGTATGTGGTTTCTGCTGTTGAAACTATTTGAATAGTTATGATGATTCAATGTCGGATGTGAATATAGAAGATAATTTTATACCATCCTCAGAAACTTTAGACGGTATGTAAAATTTTATCTATATATTTATTTGCATCTTTGTGTATATCATGGACTAAATTGCATCGGTATGACAACTGAGTATCTAAAGAGAGTTCATTCGACAGATGTGTGGGATATAGAAAATTCTATTTATCAATGTCAACACTGTAAAGCATGGATATGGTCTGAAAAAAGGCTTGCTGAATTCAAACAGTCATCCCAACCAAAGTTTTTATTATGTTGTATGGAAGGAAAGATCGAGCTTCCTCTACTTTCTGTGCCTCCTGATGAGCTCATTCAGCTTCATATTGGAGGAGATCAAAGAAGTATTCATTTTCTAAAAAATATAAAGGCATTTAATTCAATGTTTTGTTTTACATCAATGGCCAGAAAAATTGACCGTGGGGTGAACAATGGGACTGCTCCTCCAATTTTTAAGCCTGGGGTCAAAACTACCATAGCATTGGTAGCTTACTTCCTCCGAATAGTCTGCGACCAACATTTACCCAACTATATATCTATGACACAGAAAATGAGATTGATAATCGGATAGGCACACTTCGGTAATTTTTATGCAACCAGTCAAATATTTTAGTTATTTTTTATCTGTGAGAAAAATAACACAAAATTTATTGTGTTTTTTTGTGCAGTTCCAATGAAGTTATAAATGAGCGGGATAAGAAAATTGTGGCAATATTAAGAAATATGCTAGACAAATATAATAGTTTGGCAAAGAGTTTTCGCTATGCAAGAGATAGATACCAACAGAAAAATTGCACAAACATAAAGTTTAAGTTGATTAGTAAAAGGACTACAGATGGCAGGACATACAACTTGCCATCTACATCTGAAGTGGCTGCATTGATTATTGACGATGTCGAACAACTAAGCAAAGATAGAGATATTATTATAGAGAGTCAAACTAGAAAGCTCCAACAAATTGATATTTTTCACCCATCTTATTTAGCCTTGCAATATCCATTATTGTTTTCGTATGGGGAGGATGGATTTTGTTTGGGTATTGCAACATCAGATTCTATCTTCGCTAGGCCTACAAAGAAAAATAAAACAATCACTTTGTGACAATTCTTTGCTTTTCAACTACGTACAGAAAATGGATGGGTGAATCTCTGTTAATTTTGATATCAAAGAGATTATTCCAACAGTTTCTGGTAGATACCTACACAATGGTAAAATCAGAGAGGTTAAAATTCTTTAGGTATAAACAACTATAGTTGAGGGTTGATAAATACAAATGTCTGAATGAAAGTCTTATAAACGGGGATGTAGATGTTGCAAGGCTTGGCAAAAGAATCATTCTTCCCAATACTTTTACCGGTGAACCTAGGTACATGATGAATAATTGTAAAGATGCATTTGCAATTTGCAGATATGCAGGATATCCTAGCTATTTTATCACTATGACCTGTAACCCTGAATGGGATGAGATAAAAAGAGAAGTGACTCCCATTGGATTGAAGGTAGAAGACCGCCCTGATATATTATGTCGAGTTTTCAAGATCAAACTTGATGGTTTGATTGATGACCTAAAAGAGGAAAAAAATTTTTGGCAAAATTTTGGGATGTAAGTCTGTGTTTATGCAACACCTTATTAAAATTTTATGTTGTAATGTTTTGCTCATTTGTCTTTAGAGCACATTGGATTAAATTTCAAACCTAAAATTTTCAATTTCTGTTCTCCTCTGTGGAGCAGATGAAACAATTCCTTTGCACAAAACAAGAATAGATAGGGGAAAGAGGATCACATTAACACAACCCTTTACAAGGCCAAGGCTAATACATGGATCGGATAATATCTGTGGTATTTATCTGCATTCGATCCGTATTTTGTGGATATTATCCTATCCGTAGAGTCATCGGATCCGATCCGATCCACACTTTGATAGGATCGGATAGCGAATACTGCGTTTATATTCGCATATCCGATCCGTAGTTCTGCACATTTGATAAATAAATAAATATATAACTGTATAATATAAATACCTAAATGAAACCCCCAACCCAGTAACCCTAAATCTATATGCAGCACTGCTCTCCTCTCTTACTGAGTCCTAGACTTGCCTCTCTTCTTCATTCAGGCTCAGAGCTCTTCCCTTTCTCAAAGCTTACTTCTAACCTCATCCATCACCGCCGCTCTCCTCCGTTAACGGCGTCTCACTCACCTCTCCAACGTCACTTGCACTCCTCTCTTCCTCCGTTCCTTGTGCTTCTCTTTGCCTTGTCCATCGTGGTTCACCATGATTCTCTCTACATCATCCATCGCCGTCACGCTACCTTGCTGAACCGTGCCTTTTTTCTTGTCATTCCTCTTTTCTTCCTCGACGCCTTGCCTTTTCGCCAATCGCCGCTCGCCTCCTTGCATTTGTTCGTCACCCCCTGTCCGTTGTTATGTTTGTTAGCTCTATCAATCGTCACCATTATTATGCTTCTGATCGTCGTTCCAGTTGCGGATCTACTTCACTTTTGCAATTTTGCTTCACTTCTACAATTCTGGATCTACTTCCTTTTAGGCTTTGGGAAGATAATTTTGTCAATAAATTTTTTGTGTTCTATAATTTCTTAGTTATGTCCCTCTTCAATTTTTTTTTTATGATTTAGATATTATTATGGTCTGATTCTGGTTAAATTAGAAACTATTAGCATTAGAGTTTGTTTTGTGGTGAAATTATTTTGATTCTTGTTTTTAATTTTCAAATTAAAAAAAATTTAACCAGATATACCCGACATCCGATCCGATCTAATCCTATCCTATCCGCAAATGTGTGGATCGGATTGGATTCGAGCATAAAAAATGTGGATATTGTATCTGATCTGATCCGATGAATATAGTGCAGATCGGATTGAATTTTTGGCCATATCCAATCCGATCTGTGTGCAGCTTTATACATGGCTTGAAGAAGCCGTGACGCTAACCATCCATAGTAAAAGAGTACGAAATTGTCGTCACCAGTTCCTGGATCCATTCCATTCATCTTCTACAAAAACCCAACTTCCGCATTAACTCCCAAACAAAGCTCCATTCCACCCTATCATGAGCCTTGCTCATGTCAAGCTTTAGAGCTAAATCATAATCACCATAGCTCGTATTTTTCAGAAAATGCATAATTTCATAGGCAATTAAAACATTATCACTAATCAACCGACCTTTAATAAAAGCCCTCTAATTGTCACTAATGAACCTATTCATTACAAATTGAAGCATATGCCCTAAAATCTTTGATAAGATTTTATAGAAAATATTGTTCAAGCTTATTGGTCGAATCTGTTTCATGGATTTTGCATTTGAAATTTTTGGGATAAGGCAAATATGTATGTGATTAAAGGATTTCAAAATTTTACCTCCTAAGAAAAAATTTCTCGCCGTCTAAAAAATATCTCCTTTAATCGTTTCCTAGAAAATTGAAAGAATTTTGCAGTGAAACTATCATCTCCTGAGATTGAATAAGGGTTGAAAGAAAAAGCAGCAGATTTCACTTCTTTCTCATTGATCACTCTGATAAGTGCACGATTAGTGGCAGCATTTATTTTTATTGGAATGTCCTCAATTTCCACAGTTGAATTCCTCGGGTTACTAGATGTAGAAAGCTCCTCAAAGTAACACTCGGTTCTGCTGCAATATCTTTAGCATTGGTGGCTATGTTTTCTTCTACATCTTCTAGCTCTTGCACCTTATTTTTTTTATTCCTACATTGGAACTTGGAGTGGAAAAAATTGGTATTGCAATCTCCCCATTTTCAATCTTTGTACCCAAGACTTTTTTTTCAATATCTTTTCTCTGGTTCAAGTGCATCTTCTAATTCAGCCTCCCGCTCACTGATAGAAGCTCCATTAGCTTGAACACCCTTCATTGTCTCCCCTTCTAGTTTCTCTTTAATTTCCTGAATTTTCTTTCTCGAATTAGGGGAAGAATTCCACTGCTACTCTACTATGCAGTGTCTAGTTGCCTTTAGTTTCTCTGCCAGTCTAAACATAGGTGAACCCTTATGTTTAGAGACCATGTTTGCTTAATCAGCACCTCCACCTCTTTATTTTCGCACCATTTCTCTTGAAATCGAAATCTTCTTTTCATCCTCCTCACTTCCCTAGACGAACCAATAAGGAGTGGCTTGTGATCTGAACTCATATCATCTAGGTGCATAAAATAGCTATTTGAAAATTCTGCCCTCCATCGTTGTGTCACTAGCACTCTATCCAATCATTCTTTGATAAAGTTGCTACCAAATTGTCTATTTGACCATGTGAACTTATCAACTTCGTGGCCCAAATCCACCATCCCACCAACGTTAATAAAGTCATTAAAACTTCTAATAGATGATGCTGATTTAGGTCTGCCCCCTTCCTTCTCATGTTGAGCTTTAATAGCGTTAAAGTCTCCCATGAGTATAATCGGGTTACTACTATTCTCAATTAGCTACAGTAATTATGAGTATTGTTCCACCTTGTAAATTTCTTCCCGTGCAAATGAATCGCCAGAATCTCCCATTTCGAATTACATCGCCGAATTTCTAATTCAAAATGTCGTATCATGAAAGTTTCTTGGCCTAAAATCTGAATACTCACTCTCTCCTTCCATGCCACTGCTAATCCTCCAGATTGACCAATAGGATCCACTGTACAAACTACAGTAAACCCTACTCTCCTTAGGATGCCTTCGACACTCGAGGTACTATTTTTAGTTTCGCACAAGAATAGCACCTCGGGGGAATGGAATTTATTAAACCCTTGTATATTGTAAACTGTCAGGGGTTTGATCCACGACATCATCTTCATACCTCCTTAGGTGCCCATTTTTGGGTGGCACCCCCTCCCATTGTAGATGTCTCACTATCCTCCAAATATTATTTTTTGGTTGCAGAATTTTCTTCCATCTCTGCAGTAATTCTATTAGAGGGGGAACATAATTCTTTTATATGGTTGTACGTGTGCATAGTACACGCACAAACCAAGTTTGGTTCTGTTTTGGTATTGTACGTACGCACAATACTCGCAAAACTTATGTTCGATTCGGGAGTGGTATCATACGTATACATGGTCCATGCGTACACATGAATTGGTGAAATCTTGAGGGTGATGCGTACGCATGATTTGGGGCTCTATTTTTCAAAATTTTTTTCAACTTTTTTCACCGCACTAGGCATCTCAAACACCCAATTATGATACTAAATCAATACCAAACCTTATTTTACAAGCTAAACTACCAATTAAACTTAACAAAACTAATTAAAAATAAAATTTAAACTTATTTACCAATATATACAAAAGAAGAAAGCGAAAAATGTGTTACCATGGTGGGGTGTCTCTCACTAGCACTTTTGTTTATTGTCCTTATGTTGGACAATTGGAGACGCTCTTGTTATGGTGGCTTATGCTTGAATTCCTCTTTGAATCTCCACCAATGCTTGAATTTTCAATGTCTACTGGGATTCCAAATTATGTACACCAAGCTCTCAAGAAATACCAAGCAAGTGGTAAGACCCCAAAATTGTTGATTCCCACATTGTATCCCGAGATTCCAAGCTTTGTTTGTCAACACCCTTCCTTGTTGATCTTCAAGTTTTCATTCAGGTGACGAAACTTTTGAATTCTTTTCAAAGCTCAAAATCCTCCTTTGGGATCCATTGAATTTTTCTTTACTCCACCTTCGAACTCCAAAGTTGGAGCTTCCTTCCACCATGTACTTTGATTCTAGTTGCCAACCAATATCCAACTCTTTCTTACTCACCAACCCACAAAGAGCTCTAAGTTGACCATCCATTTCCAACAAAGCATATTGATATGGGCAAGAAAATTAAAGGATGAAATGATTACCCACTCAACTTGTAATATGGATAGTGACATAGCAAGGGAGATATCCAATAGATGTGTTATAGTCGTCCCTCTCCCTTTGACTCTTCTTTGACAACCTCCACCTCTTGGAAAGCTTCTTCAAATTTGATTCCTTGATCGTCAACTTCTTCCGAATCATCTTCATTGCTTAAAATATGTTTCGGAGGTTATGCACGGTCTTCTTTAACATCACTTTCAAATTCAGCAGAAAAAGGCTCAACAAACTCTGTGAGATCACTGCTTGGCATGGAATCATCCTTAATTATAGAATCTGTCGCTTGCTTAACTCTTTCTAACCTTTCAACCACTCCTTCTGATTCAACGCATTCAACATTTTCACCTTTTAGAAATGAATCCTCCAACCTCTCTTCTTCAACATCCTCCGCTTTTTGAGTTTCACTCATCAACCCTTCTTCTTCCATTTGAGGCTCTAATATTTCCTCCACGCTATACTCTTTGGTTGAAACTAAGTTTTTATATCCACTAACGGGAATGCTTTGATTATTGCAAAATTGTTGTGAGGCTAAATGAGCTAAGCCTTTGGCTATAGTAGCCATGTAGTTATCTCGTCTCTTTTAGAATTCCTCTTACTCTAGGAAAAACTCTTTTTATTCTTGGATCAATAGTTGATGATTTTCTTTTGTTAATGATTGTGGAGAAAAGGAGAATTTTATCGTGTTGAAGCTCCAAGCTCTCTTCCACTCCACATGCTTCAATTGAAGTGATACACATTCACCCGTGGAAGTGTTTGGATTGTTGCAAGAACGTGTTGAGTTCAATCGGGCTAGAGCATTGGCTAGGGTAGCCATGATAGAATTGGATTGCTCGATTGATTCTTACTTCTCCTTTCTCGCCTCCATTTGTTCTTGAAGGAAGGAATAAAGAGTATCATCCATGGAAGGTTGTGGTAGAAAGGAGGGTTCATAAGGGTGAGAATATGGAGGTGGTGTATATGGGGGTAATGGTTCAAAAGGGTTATGGGAGTATTGATGTTGGTTTTAGAGTGGTTCAAAGTATGGTTGTGCATGAGGCTCACAAGGTTAGTGGTAAGGTTCATAAGGTTGGTTGTGATATGATAGGGACTTGGATCGCATGGAGGTACTTGGTAGTAGAATGGGACTTGAGAGTATTGTGGTTGAGGACGATGTTGAGGACGGCGATCATGTGAATATGGTGGTTGAGGTTTATAATCATTGCAAGGACTACTATATCCATTGAATGGGTATGCACCATAGGGAGGATTATAATCATAGAGGGGTGGAGGAGGCGATTGCCATGAGGATTGTCTATATGCATGTGGCTCTTCTCTCAAGTGATAATTCCGTCCTTGGTGAAAACCGTCATTGGAATTGCCATTTCCTACAAAACTTCTACAACCATACCCAAAGCCAAAAGGATGAGAATTCATAACGAAGAGAGAAAATCAAAACAAAGAATATCAAAAAGCAAAGAAAAAAACAAACTCCTAACTACTAGCAAAAACTAAGAAATAACCAAAAAGCAAGCTATTCACGATATCCACAATAGCCAATAATATAACACCATTGCAATTCCTAAGCAACGACATCAAAAATTTGATGAGGGCTAGATGTTGGTTCAGAATTTTTCAAAAGGGAATTGTGTTGCAAGTATAATTCTAAAACATGGTTTTAAACTATACTAATTATTCTCCCGCTTGATTCTCCTTGAAAATTGCATCAAATACTTCAGAAATGAGTTGGATTGGCCCAAGAAAGCTCTGAAATCCTGACCCACGTGTTCACTTAAGTGAATCACGTGCTGACAGTCATGCATACCCATGAAGGATGCGTATGCACAAAAGATGCGTATGCATGAGGCATGAGTACGCATAAGGCATGCGTACACACAACCATGAGATGCTCCAAACTTTATTTCTTCATAAATTCTCTACTTTTGTATGTTTTTTTCTTCACTCCTTCAAGTCATCCTTGCCTTCTAAGCCTGAAATCACTCAACAAACACATCAAGGCATCGAATGGAATAGAAGCGAATTAAATTGAGCAATTTAAAGCCTAAAAAATATTTTTTTAATCATTCAGCACAATTAGGAGAAATTCACAAAACTATACTATTTCAGTAAATAAATGCAAGATAAGTCGATAAAATCCACTCAATTCTAACCAAAATTCTTCGTAAAATATGGATTTATCACACCCGCTACTGGTTTGTGATTTTGGTCTCTTCTAGCTAATTTCTTCAAACTCAGCTTCTCTTTCTCCAATGTACCCCCAAACTCTTCACATACCCCGATTGAAAAAGCTTTAATTGAGCTAGAATGTTGAATCTGAGTTGCTCCTTCCTCGTTGGCCTTCCTTTTTTTCCTTTAAGACTCCTCTAACGTCAAATTTTGTTTCCCCAGAATCACCTAGAAGCAACCCCTTGTTCATGCTTTGAACCTCTTCTTCTTCCACCACAGCTTATGAGCTCCTATCATTTACTGAAAGATTAGAAAATCCTTGAATAAGGCATACCAGAATTGGTTTTTGCTATTTAGGACCTCTTGTTTTAGAGCTAGAGTTATGGTTTGGGTTCTTGTTTTCCTTGTCTCCTTCTACTTTTCGACCAAATTAGTCTGCCCTGAGCCACGCCCCCATCCTTCTTCTATTTTTCCAACCATCGAATCCTCCAAATAGCCATTGCAACCTCTAATCTCATGACCAATTCCTCCAAAATAATGACAAAAATAGCTAATTTTCTTGTATTTTAGTTACACCTCTAGAATTTGATTATTGTTGAGATCCTCATAATTCTGCGCAGAGATTTGGTGATATCAAGTTGTACCAATATTTTAACAATGCGATCTTCCTTTTCTCTCATCTTAAACAGATCCACATCCATAACTTTCTCCAACGATCCTCCTATCCTTTTACCAATCCCTTTACTTTTATATTGTTTCGATAAACCCCATAGCTGGATCCGTATCGGAATGTGGGAGAATTCTTTCTCATCAATCAAGCAATCTCTCCTCCAGCGTTTGAGATGTAATATATAGTTCTTAAACAGCTATGGTCCTCTTTTTTCCATTCTTAGCATATCCACCTCGCTGCTGAAGAATTGAAATACATTTTCTCTATGATTAAGCACCCTAAAGCCTTCTGGCTGCCGTCATATCAGAGAGCACCTTCCAATGTTCTGGAACTAAATTTTCGATCAGCCCGCAGTCTCCCAATCAGACTTCGATTACACTTCTCAATGCTCTCCTAAGCATCCTCATCATTAGATCTCAAAACCTCTTTTCTCTTTATCAGCCACACGTTCATCACACTTCTAAGAGGCAACTAGTGCTGCTATTGATTGACTGAAGTCACTCACAAGAATGAAGATAAACTCACAATTAGGATTTCTCCTAACCCTAGTAAATTAGAGCAGACAACAACCCTAGTAACATGCATTTTTTTTAATAATTTAATTTTTTTTAAGGAGAAAAACAACTAAAAATTAAAATTTGTTAAGAATTTGATTATTCAATAAAAAATTTCTTAAAACTGATTTAGGTATTTCTCTTTAATTTTTACAGTAACATGAGCAGTTTGGGCTGGGCTTAAGTGTTGACGAAGATGGGCTTGCCATTTTCTATTGGCTACGGCCCTTTCATGTGTTTACTGGCAATTGGGGCTTGTTCATTATTTGTCTTGTAGTGTCGAAAATGGCAAGCATAAAGCTTGTATCCATAAAAGGCCTATCTTACAGCCATGTCAGCATTGGTTTATCCAGATTAAGAGAAACGAGTGGCGCTGCACTTGAACCAGTGGGAATATCTGACCCTCTCCCATAAGAAACACATCAACAGTAGATTAACAAGACGGTTCAGTAGCGGTAGCAGTTAGCAATGGCTTCAACCTCTTCCTCCACTCTCACTATATCATCTTCATCAACACTTGTTGATGGCAAGGCTCCAAAGCATTCCTCAACTTCTTCCCCACAAAGTGTGGCCCTTCCCACGCTTCCCCTTCGTACTTCCAAGGCCACTGCTTTCTGTAAGTCATCCCAACACTCTTCACACTTCACTATTAATTAATTTATTTAATTAATTAATCGGTGACTTGACTCCAGGTCGCAAGCTCGCTCGCAATGTTATGGCCATGGCTACCACCGGAGAGGCTCCGCCGTCTGCGGTAGCAACAGATGTTGCCTCAGTTGAGGTGGCTGAGCTGCCTGAATTTGTCAAGACTCTTCAAGAAGCTGTAAGGATCTTTCACATAAATAAGGAATTAATTAATGCGTGTTTTCAACTTGAATTTGATTTGATTTGTTTTTGCAGTGGGACAAAGTTGAAGATAAATATGCAGTGAGCTCAATAGCCGTATTTGGTGGCGTTGCACTCTGGGGCTCCACTGGGGTCATCTCAGTATGTTCATTTTCCATTACATTACATTATGACTCTCTTCTTTTCTGGCTGTAGTAGTAAGTAGTAACCATTTGCTTTAATAATCAACCAGGCAATTGATAGGCTTCCTTTAATTCCGGGGCTTCTTGAGGTCGTAGGCATTGGCTACACTGGGGTAACTTCATCAAATTTTACTCTTAGGAACATGTATTATGTATTATGTATGTATTTATTAATTCATATTCTGTTTCCCTACGTGTTTCTCTTTGCAGTGGTTTGCATATAAGAACCTAGTTTTCAAGCCAGACAGGTAAACCAAAACTCCTCTTGCCTAAACTACAATTTTACAGTAACAGAGGGTGGTTCAGTTAATTAACATGGTTAGTTATTGTCTTCCTCAATCACAGGGACGCTTTCATACGCAAAGTAAAAGAAACATACAAGGAAATAATAGGCAGCAGCTACTAAAAGATTAAGAAATCTTCTACACGGAAAAGAGTTCGATGTTGTAGCATTGTCCTTGTGTTGGTGTAGGTGTTGGTGAACATGTAAACCATACTCATTTTATTCCAATGGAATGTAATCTCTTAAGTTAGCACGAACAATAAATGTAACCATTTATGTAAATTAATAATCCACTTCTAGAAAATCGATGCTTTACTTAATTGTATTTATATAAGGAAAAGTATTGGTAATCTGCCAACATTTGACAACAGTAAGGCAATTAATTAATAGTAGTAATCTACTTGAAGATCTCCATAACCCAGAGAGAAGAGACGTGGCAAACCAATTTGATGGCACTAAATCCAGATGCTGTGGCCAATACAATGAATTCCTGGTGGGTTCTGAATCATCATTAAGATATCAGATTGGAAACTAGACTTGGCATCACGTGTTGTATCAGAAACCACCGGCAGAATTCTCTCCACCACAATCACCTTTCCATCATCTGGAATAGCCTTGTGACAATTCCTTAACAGCTGCAAGCACTTCTCGTCACTCCAATCATGAAGCATCGACTGACACCAAAACTATCATGTTATTCAAGGAACCCACCTTCAAAAAAATGGCATCTCCTTTAGGAACACTGTCAAACATATCTCCTGCCACGTGCTCCACGCCTACAGCAGCATCATTAGATTAGAAAAACTTTACTCAGTTTCTGTTAGTACTTCCTAAATCAATGCAAGTACTCCATCTTCGAATTAAGGAGAGAAATTAAAAATTGAACCAAGTTCAATATTCAATTCATTAATTCCTTCCCAATACAATAGTAACAGTTCCTATTTATAATCCCAACTAATTTCTATGGGTTTAACTAGTTGGCCATCGTAAGAGTTTCTATCAAGGCACATAATATAAATAGAGTAATTGCTGATATTTTACCAGCATAGAGAGGAGCATGTTGTATGACATGAGGCAAGTCAAAATTAATAATAGCCTTTACATTCGGATATTTGGAAGTGATCAAATGAAGATTCACCCCAAAACCACCACCAACGTCCACCAGAGTTTTGATGTCCTCAAAGCCTTTGTAAATCAAGAATCTTCTTCATTATTAGAGTGGTGGAGTTTACCATAGCTTTGTTGAACACCTCATTGAATCTTTGATTGCATGCCATAAACCCTGTTGAATGGAATTCCACCTTCCATAATTGCTCCTTTCACTCCCTTCCTGAACCAATGCATAAGAAGACAGAGTTTAAAAAAAAAGAGAACAAAACTGAGTTGATAGCAATTTGTTTATTCATTCATTTTAAAGTTAACAGAGAGAAAAGTGCGACCAGCTTTGGTAGAAGACATTGTCGAGAAGCAAAGCCAAGGTTGGTCCCAACGAGCTGCCGTCGTCCGCATCGGTGACAAAATACTTGGAGCGAGGGGAGAGGCTGTAGAGTCTGTGACTATGATCTTGTTGGGAAACAGAGCAACGAAGGAGAGAGTGACTTGCCAACAACCTAAGAAGGCGATCCAGCATTTGAGGTGTTTCTGGGTTTTTGCTCCCAATCTGAGAGGCAATTTCCTTTTCAGAGAGCATGGCGCCTTCACCAGCTTTGGCTATGGTGTCAAACACACCAAGCTCAACAGCTGAATTCACCGCCAGTGGAACCACATTCAGACCCAGCATTTCCATGGCAAGACTCAAGCTGTCTTCTTCTTCCTTCTCTTCTTCTTTGGGTTTAAGATGATTGTTTGCACTTGATTCCAATGGAGTTTCCATGTGCGTCGTCGCAGCTAGATTCAGTGGATGTATAGAGTATAGACCACAATGTAAGTGTAAAGAAGTTGCATATATAAAGGGCAGGGGTGAGTCGTTAATTATTGACTAGTATCTAGTGGAATGTCACTGTTTTAGCTTTAGAATACTATATACTATTCTAATTAAAGATGCTTTCAATGGCTATTATATATAGGCTGCGTCTCTGGTGGTTACGATAGTCATGGTTAGCGGTGGCTATAAGATGAGTGTTCAATGAGATGTAAATACATGGTTTAGTAGCTAATTTTTTAAAGGCATGTTTAGCAAATTAAGCACGGATAATTTTACATTTTTTACCGCGGGTAGGATTGCTTCTTTTATGACACATATCGGTGACTCAGTGTCCCTTTCTTATGACGTCGCGGTGACTCAGTGTCCCTTTCTTATGACGTCATACATCGAGCCCATCCATCTTCTACCCCTCATCCACGGAGTCTGAGCTCCACTCATTCGTCCAATGACCTAAAAATTCGAAGTCCTCCACTCATTCGTCCAATGGCCTAAAAATTCGATTTTCATTTACAAAACAAATTTCTAATTTCTACAAATCGAGAGTCCAACATATTACTAATCACATGACTATGACTTCTTACAGAAATCGAAACCGTTCATGTGGAAAGTAAAGATCATCTATCTTGACAAAACCAGCTTCTACTGTTGCCAGAAAGTCCTCCCTTTGCCACAGCCAGAAAATTCTGATCGGAACAAGCCAGTCGCCTACGCCATTAACAGTCGGAACCTTACGTTTTCTTCCATGGAAGCCAGCGTTCAGGGCTCTCTCTGCCGCTTAAGTTTCATTCATGATATGTCTGATTTTCATTTTCTTTAAAATTTACTTCTTTCATTAAATTTTTTTTCTGTCATCACTACTTCTTTGTTTAATTTAATTTCCACAAGTAGTTTTTTTATTGGGGTTTTTTAAATAAATAATTTAATTATTTTAATTATCGAAATATGTAATTTATAGTGTATTTATCAATTTACGTCGCATTAATTTATTTCGTATTAATCATCAAAATAGATAATTATAAATGTATTTTATTTATAGTGTAAACGAAATATGTATATTTATAAATATAAAAATATAATTTTTAAAACTAATAAAAAATATTAATAATTTAAATTAGACCAAATTATTAAAAATGAAACGTTTTAAATAATATGAAAAACAAGCAATTTTAAATAATAAGGAAGATAGACGGTTTCAAAACAACAGAAAAGATAGGCCGTTTTAATTCACTGATTAATGGGCGACTGAGCGCATCACGTAATTTAAAATTGTTCATTTAAAATCAGCACATTATTTTCTTAGAAACTAATATATTTAAATTAGTATTAAAAAAGAATAAAAAATAATAATTAAAAGAAAAAATTCTATTTTCTTCCCTTAAGAGATGCTAAAATGACACTTCCCTTCTCTCTATTTGTAAAATCTAGATTCTTCTCTCTTATAACTTTTAAAAAATCTTTTCTTTAATCTATTTTAAATTTTTTGTGTTAACTAATGTTAACTTTATCCATTTTTCAAAAAAAAAATTAAATTATTTTTTATAAAATACCCCTTAACAAAAATTTTATCTTTTTGTCATTAAATTTTGTTTACTAAAATATCCTTTAATAAATTATTTTTTTATTGATTAAATTGTATTTTTATCAAAATATTTTTTAAATGTATTTTTAAAATGAATTAAGAGGAGATTTTTAAAAAATTATAAAATAAAATATACATTTTATAAATAGAAGAGAAAAGATTGTCATTTTAATATCTTAGAAAAAAAAGATGAAATTTTCTCTAATTAAAATAATTAAATTATTTATTTTAAAAAAATTCTGTTCCTTTATTTTTGTACAAGTTTAACACTTTAACTAAATGACAAGGCTAAGCACGGACCACAGACATTTATAATTACCGTCCTCATTAGAAGAGTTACCTTCCTTCAAACCTAGAGTTTTGTGGTCCAACTTGCCACTCAACCCAGCACATGTCGTATCATCATAGGCCAGACTCTCATAGCCACGCTAGCCACAGATTGCAAATAGCCATCACAGAAGGCACCTTATATATATTGATTAAAAACTAAAGTAGAAATAATTGATCTTTAACGTAGCATATTAGATTTCCATATCTAGAAGAATGAATGTAGTGAGAGTGAATGATCCATCTAGCTAACAAATAATGGAGAACAAGCTTTATGCGTTAATATATGATTGAAAGTGTTAGAAACAAGAAACCAAACTAAAGAAAGTGTTTTTGTGTATTATTCAGTCTGAGAAAAAATATAATGTACAAGGGGTATATATAGCTGCTAGAGAAATCAAAGTAATAAAGACATAGAATCCTACAATTAATATACAGATATGCTATATAAATACAAATGATACTAATTGATCTGATTCAATTCTAATTATTCTCTTAACATCCCCCCTCAAACTCAAGTGGGAGCTAAGGATACCATCTTGAGTTTGGATAACAGAGTCCGAAAACAAGTCGAATGATGAGCCTTTGTAAAGATATCAGCAGTCTGATCCAGTGTTCCAACAGTGATGAGATGAATAGCATCAATAAGGATACATTGTCGAACAAAGTGACAATCAATCTCAATGTGTTTGGTGCGTTCATGAAACACATCATTATGGGCAATCTGAATAGCACTGTAGTTATCACAAAAGACATCAGTTGGGGATGACTGAGAAGCACCCAAGTTTGTGAGAAGCCAACGAATCGAGATAACTTCAGCAGTGGTGTCAGCAAGGGCACGGTATTCAGCTTTGGTGCTTGATCGAGCAGTGAATGTTTGCTTCTTAGCTCGCCAGGAAATGAGAGAGTCACCAAGAAATAAACAATAACCAGTAGTGGAATGACGATCAGTAGGATCACCAGCCCAATCAGTATCTGAGTACGCCTGAAGGGATAAAGAGGAATGGGCAGAAAAATAATGGCCATGGAATAGGGTGCCTTTGATGTAGTGAAGAATGCGAAGAACTGCCGCATAGTGAGTAGTACGAGGAGCTGACAAGAACTGGTTAAGGACATGAACCGAATAGGCGATGTCTGGTCGGGTTGTGACAGTTAATAAGTAGACGAGTCCGCCAACTAGCTGTCGATAAAGAGTAGGATTATCCAGAACAGTACCATCCATAAGAGTAAATCGAACATTAGGCTCAAGAGGAGTAGATTTAGTGCAACTATCTGTAATTCCGACTCGAGCAAGGAGATCTGAAGCATATTTAGCCTGAGAGAGATAGATGCCATCATTGGTGGATATGACTTCTAGACCAAGAAAGTAGCTGAGAGAACCAAGATCTTTCATATCAAAAGTGCGCTGAAGGGATCCCTTGAGATCAGAAATACCATCAACATCATCTCCAGTAATGATCATGTCATCAACATACAGAAGTAGAAGAACAACTCCACGTTTGCTCTTACGAATGAAGAGAGCATTCTCATGAGGGCTGCAAGTGAAACCAAGATTGCATATGGTAGTGCTAAACTTGTCAAACCACTCACGAGGAGCTTGCTTAAGTCCATAGAGTGCCTTGCGAAGGAGACAAACTTTGCTAGAAGGATAAGGATAACTGGATAGGGTTTCATATAGACTATCTTTTTCAAATCTCCATTAAGAAATGCATTCTTCACGTCCATCTGACTGAGAGACCATTTTTTGACTGCAGCAATAGCAAGAAGAGCTCGAACAGATGTGAACTGAGCAAAAGGAGCAAAAGTCTCTTCGTAGTCAATACCATATTCTTGCGTACAATCCTGAGCAACAAATCGTGCCTTATAACGGTCAATAGAACCATCAGAGTGGGTCTTGATCTTGTATACCCATATGCTTTCCACAACTTCCTGATTAGAAGGAGGATCAACCAAATCCCAAGTGTGTGTTTTTTCAAGTGCCTGTATTTCTTCCTGCATTGCTTGTTGCCAATGTGGATTTGTGGAGGCTTCTCTGAATGACTTAGGTTCATGTTGATGAAGGATAGTAGAAAAACAATGATAATAAAAAAGATGAGGAGGTGGATTTCCTACCCTAGAAGAACGAGTAGGAGGAGGAGGCATGACGGTAGGAGCAGGATCATCGTCCGGTCTGGAATCATCGGGAGATGGAGAAGGCAGAAGAACAGGAGGCTGTGGAGGGTCACTCGAGATAGAACCTTTAGAATTATTACTAGGAAAAAGGTCAACATTGGGGTGAGTAAAAAAAGGTGACTGAGTAGAAGGAATGGACTCAAAGGATGATAACCGAGAAAACATGTGATGCTCCCAGAAGACAACATGACGAGATATACGAATACGTTTAGAGAGAGGATCCCAATAACGATAATCCTTGTGTTCAGTGCCATAACCAAGGAAATAACACATACGAGCCCGAGGTTCAAGTTTACTATGTTCATGAGGCTGAAGAAGAACAAAACATACACAACCGAAAACTCAAAGAGAACTATAATCTGGGGAGGTATGGTAAAGACGCTCAAAGGGGGTAACATTACCAAGAACAGAAGAAGGGAGTCTATTGATAACATGAACAGCAATAAGAACAGCTTCACCCCATGTACGCTCAGGACACGAAGAAAGAAGCATTGCACGGACGGAGTCAAGAATGTGACGGTGTTTGCGTTCAGCTCTGCCATTTTGTTGAGACGTACCAAGACAAGAAAACTCAGACAAAGTACCCTGTTCTGCAAGAAAGGTTAAGAGTTTTGAATCATGGTATTCCATAGCATTATCACGTCGAAAAACCTTAATGACCTTGGAAAACTGAGTTTTAATCATAGTAGCAAAGGTGATATAGATCTGAGGTAACTCATGACGATTAGTCATCAAATAAACCTAGGTAAAACGTGAGTAATCATCAATTAAAATGACAAAATATCGAGCTCCGCCCATAGAGGCAGTGGGAGCGGGGCCCTAAACATCAGAGTGAATGAGATCAAAAGGAGAGTGGTACGCAGAAATCATGACGGTTCATTCCTTGGTAACGGCGCTAAAAACTTAATACGCACGTTCATGATCTTAGTTCTTTGTCACAACTTCGCACAACTAACCAGCAAGTGCACTGGGTCGTCCAAGTAATAAACCTTATGTGAGTAAGGGTCGATCCCACGGAGATTGTCGGCTTGAAGCAAGCTATGGTCATCTTGCAAATCTCAGTCAGGCAGATTCATATGGTTATGGATATTTGATAATTAAAAGATAAATAAAACGTAAATTAAAGATAGAGATACTTATGTAATTCATTGGTGAGAATTTCAGATAAGCATATGAAGATGCTTGTTCCTCCTGAACCTCTGCTTTCCTATTGTCTTCATCCAATCATTCATACTCCTTTCTATGGCAAGCTGTATGTTAGGCGTCACCGTTGTCAATGGCTACATCCTGTCCTCTCAGTGAAAATGGTCCAATGCGCTGTCACTGCATGGCTAATCATCTGTCAGTTCTCGATCATACTGGAATAGGATCCATTGATCCTTTTGCATCTGTCACTACGCCCAGCACTCGCGAGTTTGAAGCTTGTCGTAGCCATCCCTTCCCAGATCCTACTCGGAATACCACAGACAAGGTTTAGACTTTCTGGATCTCAAGAATGGCCGTCCATGGATTCTAACTTATACCACGAAGACTCTGATTAAGGAATCCCAGAGATATTCATTCAATCTAAGGTAGAACGGAAGTGGTTGTCAGGCACGCGTTCATAGGTTGGGAATGATGATGACTGTCACGAGCATCACATTCATATTGAAGTGCGAATGAATATCTTAGAATCGGAATAAGCTTGAATTGAATAGAAAAACGATAGTACTTTGTATTAATTCATGAGGAACAGCAGAGCTCCACACCTTAATCTATGGTGTGTAGAAACTCTACCGTTGAAAATACACAAGAGTAAGGTCCAGGCATGGCCGAGTGGCCAGCCCCCATAAAGGTCTAAGATAGCATAAAACTGATCAAATATGTCTAATACAATAGTAAAAGGTCCTATTTATATCAGACTAGTTACTAGGGTTTACAGAAATGAGTAAATGATGCAGAAATTCACTTCTGGGGCCCACTTGGTGTGTGCTTGGGCTGAGCATTGAGCTTTACACGTGTAGAGGCTTCTCTTGGAGTTGAACGCCAGATTGTAACCTGTTTGTGGCGTTTAACTCCACTTTGCAACCTGTTTCTGGCGTTTAACTCCAGAATGCAACATGGAACTGGCGTTGAACGCCAGTTTGCATCGTCTAAACTCAGACAAAGTATGGACTATTATATATTGCTGGAAAGCCCTGGATGTCTACTTTCCAACGCAATTGAGAGCGTGCCATTTGGAGTTCTGTAACTCCAGAAAATCCACTTTGAGTTCAGGGAGGTCAGAATCCAGCAGCATTTGCAGTCCTTCTTCAACCTCTGAATCTGATTTTTGCTCAAGTCTCTCAATTTCAGCCAAAAAATACCTGAAATCACAGAAAAATACACAAACTCATAGTAAAGTCCAGAAATGTGATTTTTCATTAAAAACTAATAAAAATATACTAAAAACTAACTAAATCATACTAAAAACTATGTAAAAATAATGCCAAAAAGCGTATAAATTATCCGCTCATCAGAGAGCAAGCGAGAGAGGAATTATTGTGAAAAGATAAAGCAGGTTGTTTGGCAGTTTGACAAGAAATGCAATCAAAAGATTCATTTGGAACCTGACCTAAAACACCCTGAGACACAAGAGGATGCATTTTTCCTAAGGAGGTGTGGGCAAGATGTTGATGCCATAAGTGAAGGGTAGAAGGAGAAGAAGCAGCACAGAGATTTAGTACAGGAGAAATATGAAGATTCTCGAGTTCAAACAACCTTCCGACCTTACGTCCAGTCCCGATGATTTGTCCCATCCGAGTATCCTGTACACGACAACCAGAAACGGAAAAAGTGACATCAAAACTCAGATCAACAAGTTGACCAACAAAAATAAGATTAAAGTTTAATTTAGGAATATAATAAGTATCAGGAAGATTAAGAGTTGACTGGGATATAGAACCCTTGTGTATTGCATGCAAGAGAGAGCCATTTGCAGTATTGACAAAAGGTCCATTTGTAGTGGTAGACAGGGACAAGAAAATATTACGCAATGGAGACATGTGATTAAAGCATCCTGAGTCAAAATACCATGTAGAATTACCTGGAGGGGTCAAAAAAGCAGCAGGGGTTTTACCAGAAACAAAGAGAAGATGCTGAAGAAGAGACGCAATATCAGATAGAGAGACAGGAGACGGACTGAAAGGTGCAGAGGTGGGAGATTTAGTAGTAGCACCAACAGCAAAAGCAGGCACAATCATGGAGAAGGTGGGACGAGGATGATACTTGAGTGGATCAGGACGTGGTGGACGAGTAGGACATGCAGTAATTAAATGTCCCGAGAGCTTGCAGTAACGATAGAACAGCTGTGAACAATGGTAGCTAATATGACCTTTCTGGTGGCATGTGCGACATTAAACAGAAGGACAGTCAGAGAAGAGGTGCCCAGAACGGTTACAATTTCGACAGAATTTACCCTTTCGGTCTGTGGCAATAAAAACATCTGGCTTTTCCATGATAGTAGTCACAAAGATCAAAGAGAGGAGAGAAAACGGTAATTTCGGAGCAGAAAATGAGAAATCGGAGTGCAGAATCAGAAAGAGCTCACCAATAAACCTTAGGGAGGGTCACACCGTCTGCCACATCAGTGGCAGATGCCACGGCAGCAGCCACGTCAGCTAAGAGGGACACGGGGCAGCGTCGAAAGGAAACACGTCAGCGACACGTGGCAGTGTATAGATGGAGGAGGAAGCTCGCGGGTCAACCAAGCAGACCAGGTCGGGTCGATGCGCGGGTCGTCGGGTCGGCGTAGAAGGGTTGCAGCGCGACACGTGGGTGGCTGTGGACCGTTCGATTGAAGACCCAATCTGACGACTCAAGATAAATCTGGAGAGGAGCTGAACCTGGTGGCGGCAGCGTCTTCAGGCAGCGCGTGGAGGTGCGTCTGGCGGCGATTTTGTGTTGGAATCATGGCGACAAGACGAACACGGTGGTAACGAAGATGACAAACCAAAGCGTCGAAAAGTGAACAAAAAATGAGGCCAAAGAACACTTGCCGAAAAAGAAAACAACGGGACTATGAATGAATTCTCATGAAAAAAAAAAAGAACCTAAGCTCTTGATACCATGTTAGAAACAAGAGACCAAACTAAAGAAAGTGTTTTTGTGTATTATTCAGTCTGAGAAAAAATACAATGTACAAGGGGTATATATAGCTGCTAGAGAAATCAAAGTAATAAACATATAGAATCCTACAATTAATATACAGATACACTATATAAATACAAATGATACTAATTGATCTGATTCAATTCTAATTATTCTCTTAACAGAAAGGTTTATGGTTCTTGTTGTTATGTCAGACCGAAGATGTCATGATGATGTAGGAATTTGGTTGTTTTGGACGCTTTCAATCAAGATGAGAAATGTGCATTTTGGCATTTACCATGATGACCCATGATTGAGCACTGAGAGCTGTAATGCTAGTGGACAATTTGATGGAAAAGTTATGTTTAATTAGCTTAACTTGCACTCCTACCTTTTGTTACTTATTGTAATGCAATCTCACTCAAGTAATTCTAAGGTGTGTGCTGCTGTAACCTTTGCTTTTAGTGACTAATTCAAATGACTGTGAGGAAGAAATCAAGAGTAGATGATTAAAGTAAAGTTAATTCTTTTTTGTCTTGTCACAGTTTCATTAGGTGGTTAACAATCTGATCACCATAGCTACTGAATTCATCTTCACACTAGAATTCACCTAACTTTTAACGTGCAAGTGTTGATCATCATTCTCTTAACTGCACCATTGCCATCCATGCACAATCCTTGAACTGATGATGGGAAGATCGCCTTCAAATGACTTCATTGCTCTACTGTTAGTTGCGATTTTCACTTTATAATTAACATGCAAGTCATTCATGATCATATATTTATATTTCTTTAGTGTTTATTGAATCTACTTAAATGTATTCTTCTCAGAATTAAACTGAAACCGGTCTGGTACTACAAGAAAAAATAGTAGTTGTAACAAAAAAAATTGTTACAAAAAATCTGAATTTTGAAAGGAAAGAAATTTGTAACAAAAAAATGATTGTTGCATTATGTCCCGTTACAAAAAATTTTTGTAACAAAAAATGAAACTGTTACAATACAAAGTAATATTTTGTAACAAAAATTTTTAATACAAAAATTAAAATATGTTGCTAAAATGATAACAAATTTTATCCAATGAGATGTTTTTCGTAACAATATAATTTTCTCTATCACAAAATTTTGTTGCAAAATATAACTTGATTTTGTAACATTTTTCATTCTTTTAGTTACAAAAGCACAATATTTATTTTATAACAATTTTTTAATACAAATTACATACACATAATTTGCCAAATTGTATTTTTTTTAAATTAATTGATATATGATGAGTCTAGATTTGATGAGATATTTTAACTTGATTTGAATGGATTTCATCACATAAACTCACACTTATTCACCAAAATAGCATACTTTTGTGTTTGATCCCTAAATTGAACCTAAATGTGAAAACATGCATTTTTGTGCTTAAATTGAGCAATTTAATCCTACTTTTATTCCATTCGATGTCGTGATATGTTTGTTGAGTGATTTCAGGTCCTAAAGGCAAGAATGGTTTGGTAGAAGTGGAAGAAAGCATGCAAAAAGGGAGAAAACATGAAGAAAATAAAGGAGAAAAGCATTTCAGTCTGTGCCCATGCACACCTTTTGTGCCCATGCACAAGGGTCAAAATCAGCATCTGTGTCCACGCACAGGCTGTGCCCACGCTCAAGGCAGAATGGAAATTAGCATATGTACCCACGCACAGGAGGAAAATCAGCATGTATGCGTACACACAGACCTGTGCGTACGCACAGGTACCAGCGCGTGCCTCCATTAAAAAGTCACGTGGACTCGCATTTTGGGGCTCTTTTGGCCCATTTTTGAAGGCTTGGATGCTGAAATCAAAGGCTATATGAAGGAGGCAAGATCTCATATGAAGGGAGCCAACTTAGAATAGAGAGAATACATTTTAGGAGTAGTTTTAGGGTAGTTTAGTTTAGGTTTTCTCTCAAATTTCCTTAGGTTTAATTAGGGTTTGTAGCATTTTATACTTCAATTTTGATATTGGATTTAGCTATCTCATTGTAAGTATTCCTTTAATTCATCTTTGATTACAATATTTGTTCTACACTTTCATCTATTTTCATTTCTCTTGTCAATATATGCATAGTTTTGCAATTTTGGATTTCTAGTTGGTTAATTTGATGCTTGATAGTTATTACATGTTTGTTGAGTTACCTTGGTTGCTTGTTATCATTTGTGGTTCATAACTTTCATTATTTTCCCAATTTTGCCATGTTTTATGTTTATGCCCATTATGTGTTCGATGAAATGTCAATTGTGATTATGGGGTAATTTTCACCCCTTGACTTGGGAAAAATGAGTTTATGGATTACTAAAGCCCTAGTGTCCGACATTTAGTGATAATTCTTGGGTTGTTAGTTGTTATTGTTTCCACTAATGCTAGCTTTTTACCAATTAATTTGGTAAGTTAGTTAGGATTTGTGGATTAATAACAATTATGCTCACTTAACTTATTCTTCGATGTTAAGGGTTGACTTAGTGAGATTAATCCATCATAGTTATCATAGTTGTGGTTATGGCAAGGAAGGGATTCCATAACTCATCCCAAGTCAAGGTTTTATTTATGTTTTAAACCACTTTTCTACCAATTTTGAGTATTACTTGTTTATATTATATACATAGTTCTTTTGTTCTTTTATTACTTCATTAATTGCAATTTTGTCTTGTTCTTTTACTTCTTGATTGTTTGTTTCTTTGTTGAGAAAATCCCTTGCTTCTCACAACCAAAATTGTATGTGCTCATCGGCATTAGTTCCTAAGGAAGACGACCCGAGGTTTAATTACTCTCGGTTGATTTGAATTAGAAATATTAAACTTTGATTGGGAGGATTGCTTGTCGGTTCGGACTATGCTACTAACGAAGTGATTCTTGTTTTGCTAAAATTCTGAATTGGCATAATTCTTCCTATCAATATATCACTACAAAAAATTACAGAAATAGCGACCGATTTAGCAACCAATTTTTCTTGAAAATCGGTCGCTAAACCCTTATTCCATTTACATGAAGAGGAAAAAAAAACCTATGTACATTCATAATCCAAAGACGGAAATATATTTAAACAAGGACTCGTAATGTTACTGAGTCTACAAATACTATAACAAAAACAAGATTCCTGTATTCTACTTTTCATTTCAACCCTTGGGATTCAATTGGAGGCAAATAAACTCAATTTAACTGAGAAAGTTTATGATCACCAGATGGAGAACCAAATTGAAAAGAACAACATCAGCAAAGGCACGTTCAGGAGCAACATCCGCAGTAGCACGAATAAGCAAAATTTTATAAGAATATGTCGAGAAAAGAAAGCAAACATAGAATAACTATACTTGCTATTTTAGTATCAATACCAAACAATTCCTCTAGCATATTTTCATTTAGCAAAAGGTACATTACTTATGCAATGCAAGCATGTTTATAAGTTATAACTTACTATAAAAGTCTAGCACCATCCCCCTATAATCTCAAAGGATAGGAGTGGTATATTTAATTCAAACATATAGATTCACTATGATTTTTACTAACTATAAAAGTCAAGCACCATCCTCCACAATCTCAAAGAATAACTACTGTATATACCTAATTCTAAAACAAAACTAATTAAAATAATAGCACTTCCAAAATAATTTTTTTAAAGATAAAGATAAGTGTTCAAACAACTAACAAGAAAATTATTACCAAAGATCAGTTTGGATTAGCATGATGCGCTGGAGTTTAGTTTTGACAATTGAATATGAGCAGTCAGGTACCGACTCAAGTTCAGCTTTCTCTGGATGATCTAACAAAGAGAGTAAAGATCTCTGCCTGACTTGCCTGATCAAAACACCAAGCAGAAATAAAACAACCCATATTTCAAAGTAAATACCAAGATACCAGGCACTTGAACCTTAATAAAAATATAATAATAGTAACAATACTTCATTTGGCTTTAGCTCTTTTGTAACCTATGAATTCAACTAATTAAATTTTCTCTAAGTACTAAAGCTAAAATCTTGATCAATAACTAAATTAGTTAAACCTTAACTTCAATTATTTATTTGGCTTAACTCCGATCCCTTTTCACATATTTCAACTTGGGGCAGTACCAAGCAAGTCAGCTAACACATGAATCAATAAAAGTGAATACAGGTGTACCTTTGACAAAACAATGACATAGGAAAACAATATATGATAAGAAACTAATAGGAAAATAATATATGATAAGGAATTGGATTTGGAAAACCTGCAAGTTTGGAGATTGAATTAGGCTGGTTGGATGTGTTCAGATATAGGAAAACCTTAAATCCTCAATATAATCTTGCTAAAGTGTAGTTATTTTCAATCATGAATGTGCTAGATTCAAACTTTTACTCCAATCAACTTTTTCTCAATAAGAATATGTTTGAGCATGCTTCAAAAAGGTTGTAGAATAATTCATAGACAAACATGAAAAGATATTCTCAGAACATTATTTTCCTTATGATAATGATGAGATATCATTGAAATAGACCAATAAGGAGTATTAAGAATAACGAAGAAAATAAATCAATGAATAAACAAATAAACTGGATAGTCTTAGTACTGCGCTACCAATCGCAATGATGACAGCATTGCAAGAAGAACCTTTGAGTACAATTCAAATTTTGAAAGAAGAAGCACCTATAAAATTTGCAAGTGTTCACTATATTCACTCAAAGAAGAAAAGAAACTATAATTAACATGAAAAAAATAAATTAATAAATTTAATTCAAAGAATAGTGTATTAGCATTTGGAAGACAACTTACACAAAATCTTATGATTTAGATATCCAATCTTGTAGTGGTCCAGTTAGATAGTAATTAATGTCTTGTATATATGAAATAATAGGACAAGGGTCCTGTAATAGAAAAACAATTGCACAAAGAACTATAATCAGAGTTAGTTGAACTGGTTATATTTTAGGAAAACAGAACATAATAGTAAGTTAGTTGAAACACTTTCTTCGTATTTGTTAAAAATTTCTCATTACCTTTAAACTTTCAAACAACTAAACTTAGTATTTCTTTATCCTTACCTACAAAAAGAATTCTCAAATAAAGAAGCCCACACCATTATCCTTTTCTAATTTTACTCCCATTCATTTTGTTCAAATCATTTCAAAAACTCTAGATTTTAATACCTACTGAGTGTATGTATAATCACATACAACAGCAATTATGAGTTCAATTATATGAGTTAAAATATAACATAACTCAATGTTAAAATTCCAAATAATAATGATTAAAATTACCCTAAATTGAGACTCACATACCTCTTTTTCTTTTCTTTCAGCCACATATGGAACTCAGTAGGTTTATATATTACAATAGTAATAAGAATAACATTTGTAAGTTTATCCCTAAAATCAATTGGTAACACATAATCATGGCAAAATCACAAAAGATACTCAAAATCATAGAACAAACAAAATCAAAATCAACTTCCCAAAGAACCAAAAAATAGATTACCAAATAGATTATAGAACAATATGTTCATAGACAACAAGAATATTAAAGAATAATTTATAATTTGGTTTGTCCCTAGTTTGCTTATTCAATTGGGCTTGAATTAGATTATTTTAACTTCACTTAGGTTAGAGAGGGGGAGAAAGAGAAGAAGAGAGAAAAGAGAATGAGCTAAAATTAATTTTTATATATGTTAAAAGCTTGTTTTAGCATATAAACCAGTTTAAATTGGTTTTCTAAATTAAAACAAATTTTATTTTTATAAATTAGTTTAAACTGGTGCATTGCATTATAGAACTGGTTTAAAGCAGTTTGTTATGTGAAAAAGTAATTTAGTTCAGTTTCTAAACTATTTAAAATGGTTTGGTGCAGTTTCAATTTATTTTATAAAAAAATTGAACAATGAACATCCCTAATTGATATAATGGTATTTGATGGATTGATTTATAAATTAGTTGAATTTATGTTTTTGATTAGTTTGTTAATACTTAATTTTCTTAATGTGTTATGTTTTGATCTCTTGTTCATTTAAATTCAAAAAATATTTTGTATTAGTAAGTAGCGCATTATCTTCACACTTTCCTTCACCTAAGATTCACAATATGCTGGTATAGTATCAACCTGAACCACATAACTTAGGTTCTGAGTACACATTGCCATACACCATGCCGGCAAATACTCATAGGAGGCTTTTCAACTACCAAAGATTTTAACAATCGACTTTTGCTTTGTAACCACGCTTTACGATAGCTTATCCTATAGTTGAATTTTGACTGAACATATGCAATCACGACTCAGACCTTAATAGATGGGTTAGTTTCAACTAGAAATCTTATAACATTCGTAATTGTGTCAAAATCTAATTTTGAATGCTCTTAAGAAATTGTACCCATAGTACAAGTATGACTTCCATTGTATCATCTAATTTCCCAACAATATTTTTTCTGAATCAAACTAGCCCGAATAAGTCAATCACAACCTTTACCATATTGCAGGCATGTTAAATAAAATGTTAAAAGCTCAAACTCAAAGACCTTGTAATCAACCCCCTTAGAGATGGTGTAATTTCTAATTGCCATGACTACAACTTTTTTGGAATTGAACTCCATTCTAATAGCAAATTTACCATCTTGTACAAAAGAAACTGATGAGAGAAACCTTTGCGTGGTCTAGAAATTTGCGGATAAATCCTCGTTGCAAGTATAGTTTCTAAACCTTCAAAAGTCCTTTCATACAAACGTTTTGGTTGTCACAAGTAACAAACCCCTAAATAAATTGATAACCGAAGTATTCAAACCTCGGGTCGTCTTCTCAAGGAATTGCAGAGAAGTATGTTCTTATTATTGGTTATGGAGATTGTAAATTGGGGTTTTGAGAATGAGGAGCGAATGGTTTAATTAGCAATTAAAGTAAATGAAGAACAAGCAATTTAAATGGCAAGTAAGATAAACAAATGACTGTAAATACTTTTGGCAAGGTATGAAAAATTAGAGGTCCTATCCTAGTTATCCTTATCAATGATGATGAGAATTGAATCTTAATTCCACTTTGTTAACCTTTACTAAGATAAAAGAAGGTCAAGGGATTAATTGGTTTGATCCTCGAATCCTAATTATTTCCTAAGAAAAGATTGGGATTATTGAAGTTCAATTTAATTAACAAGATAACAATTATCAATCATGTTTGAGTTTGATAACTCCTGAGTTACTGATTTCTTAACCAAGACCAAAAGAATAAAAATAAATCTACTGGAATAAAAATGTCTTCAGATGGGAATAACAATAATGTAAATAAGAGAAAGCAATATTAAACTGAAATACCTCAAATAACATTAATTCAAAAGAGTAATCTATAGCATGAATGTAGCATAAGCCAAATAGGCAACATAACTAATATAAGCATTAAAGTATCTGAAAGTAAGAGATAAATATAAAGTAAAAGAACATTGAACTTGGGATCGAGAGTCACTCCTAAAACTAAGAGAAATCCTAAATCCTAATCCTAAGAGAGAGGAGAGAATCTACCTCTCGAAACTAAATCTAAATCATGAAAACTAACTAAAGTGGAGACTCTCCTTGAATGGATGCATTCTCCCACTTCATAACCTCTGGTCTATGCCTTCTGGACTTGGATTTGGGCCAAAAAAGCGCTTCAGAATTCGCTGGGAGCATTTTCTGCAATTTATGGTGCGTGACCTCTGTCACGCGTCCGCGTGGGTCACGCGGTCGCATCATTCGGAGTTTTCCTTATCACGCAGTCGCGTCAGTCATGCGGCTACGTCATATGTGTTCTGCTCAAGGCGCGCGGCCGCGTCAGTCATGCGGCCGCGTCGCTGCTTCTTCGCGCTTGGCATGCGTCCGCGTCGTCCATGCAATCGCGTGGATGCCAGTTTCTTCACAAACTCCGTTTTATGCTTTCCTTCTATTTTTGTATGTTTCCTTTCCATCCTTTAAGTCATTCCTGCCTTAGAAGATCTGAAACTACTCAACACACTAATCACGGCATCGAATGGAAATAAAGGTAATTAAAATAATTAATTTTAAAGCCTAGGAAACATGTTTTTCACATACATCACATAATGAGGAAGGGAAAGTAAAACCATGAAATTAATATGAATAAGTGGGTGAAGGATTGAATAAATCACTCAAACTAAGCACAAAATATATCATAAAATATGGGTTTATCAACCTCCCCACACTTAAACAATAGCATGTCCTCATGCTAAGTCTAAGAATAATGTTAGGTTGAAGTGGTGGAATGTCATGCAATGCAATCTAATCTAAATGCAACTACCTAGATGCACCATGCAATTCTAATTTTTATTCACTTGTATATAAAGCTTGCATGTAGTTGAATTAATTCACATTCTCAAGGAGTCATATATATATATATATATATATATAGTCAAACCTTAGATAATGATAAAGCGCCTTTACAATTGGGATGGGGGAGAAAAAACATTTTATAAACTTGCAAGACAATTAATAATTTAGCAGAGATATATGTTAATGAGTTATTGAACCCTTACTGGATTTTGTGTTTACTCTCTAGTTACTCAGTGTTTATTGGGTTAATCACTCTATTCTTCTTTTTATCCTTACTTTCTATAACTTTGTTCTTCATCTAACCAATCAACAATTATAGAATATAGACATACCAAAAATCATGAGGTCTTTAGTTAAGGTTGTAATGGGGCCAAGGTAAAGGTAAGGGTATATGTATAAGGCTAAGTGAGCTAATAAGTGAATCTTTAATTAGTCTAAGATCTCACCTAACATACATACTTTGTAAAGCAAGGCTTTTTTTACCTATTTTCCCATATTTTCCCACTTTTGATGTTACATGCTCATGTTTCAATGTTTATTATTTTTATCCCATGTGCATTGCTTTATTTCACATTTGGAGAATTCTTTTGTGTCTCCTTTATTTAAATACTGAAAATTAAATATATATATATATATAATGCACATGGTAATTCAATCATTTTGATTTTACATGAGCATGCTTCCCAAAACTTTTATTTTGAATTTATTTTATTCTTTTCAACTTTTCTACCCTTTTGTTTTTTTTTATCATCCATGTTCCCAATAGGTTTTCCCACATTTAAACCCTACACAATTTTCTATCTTAAGCTAACCAAGGATTCAACTTGGGATTTTTATTTTGCTTTTCTGCTTAAGGCTAGTAATGTGGTTTATAGAATAAAAGGAGATTTAAAGGCTCAAGGGGGCTAACAAGGGTGATGTAAAAGGTAGGCTATTTTGAGATAAGTGAGCTAAAATCAAATAATGGCCTCAATCACTCTCTTGGTATGTATTTCTATTCTATAATCAGACATATAGATTAAAACAAAGTAAAGAACACCAGAATGCAAAAGAAGGGTGGAACACACAGGAATAAAATATTATGGTTTGAATGTAACCATATAATTAAGCTCAAAACTCACAGGCTGTGTGTTCTCTAGCTCAAAAATCATTTATCACTTATGTATGTCATGCAGGTTTAGTTAAAAATTTCCATTATTCTCAATGTAAAACTTATATTGAATGGCTTTAAAGTTCTAGTGTTTCTCCTTGATGAAATGTTGTTAACTAACTAACATGTAATGCTATATATACAAGTTGTGTGGATTGTTTCTATTATGTTCAAGTCCCTAGTTTACTTCCTTTTTATATTTTTCAATTTAAACTAAGCTATCTTATGCTAAAAATGGTAAACTATACTAGTTAATCCACAATTTCTATAACTAATAGGTTAGAATTGCTACTAAAACTAAATGGCTAAAATATGAACTGAAGTGCAACATAGAATAAATACATAAAAATAGCAATATGTATAAGTACTGAGAAAATAAAAAATAAAAATAAAAAGAAAAATATAGAAAAGTAGCAAAATAAATAAAAAGAGTATGTAGTGGTTCACCAAAAAAAAAAGAACGCCAGAGATGGCGACCTCCCCACACTTAAAATGTAGCATCGTTCCCGATGCTCACTCAAGTAGGGTATGAAGGGGTGTCATCACTGGAAGGGTGGGTAGCTGGAGTCTCTGTGGTAGTGGTCTGAGGAACTGGCTGCTGCAGAGGAGGTGCGGACTGGATAGGGATTTCGGGGTCTACAGCCTGAATCTGAGGCGGAGCCTCCTGATGTGATGCTGCCTGCTGGGTGCCTGCCTGCTCTGCCTCGCTCTGTGGATGGGTCTCTACCTCGTGAGCATCTGCCTCCTCCTTAGATGCCTCGGATGGTGTGTCAGGCTCGGAGGGGATATCGCCAGAGCGTATCATCAGCTTCAGGTGCTCAAAGCGTCCCCTTGTTGCGACGCTCCATTTGGTCAAGCCGTCGAAATAGGCGGTGCACTAGATGATAGATGGGCTCTGGGGCAAGTGGAGGTGCAGTGGTGGTGGCAGGGGTAGCTGTGGAAGAAGAGGGGCCGGCAGATGGTGTGGCTGTATCAGCAGTAGCAGTGAGGAATGGAGGTCTGTATCCCAAAGCTAGAAAGTTCCTGCTGTGAGGGATAATCTTCTTGCATTCTGCAGCAGGTGGCTTTTCATCAGCATCCTCCCAAGGCACGTCAGCTCGACGGCCTAGCTGTGTAACCAGATAAGGAAAGGGAAGAGTGCCTCAGACGTGGACCCTGGCCATGTGGTACCGGATAAAGCGTGGCAAGTACAGGTCCTTACCCTTCATCACACACCAAAGGAGGGTGATCATAGCGGCTGGTATCTCAGTCTCGTGAGTACTCGGCATAATGAAGTTGCTAAGTATCTGATGCCATAGCCGAGCCTCATCATTCAGGTAAATCCGCTTGATTCCCTTTGGCATGGTGGTGTTCTGACCCATAATCCAAGGAACGGTCAGGTCAAGGGCTATCCGGGCCTTGATTGTATCCCAATCAAATCGCATGAAGCGCATATCCTCCTCAGCTCTTTGATAACCATCCAGCTGATCAGTTTTAGGCAGAAGCTTCGAGACATCTTCAATGGCCTCTTCAGTGACCAGAATCTGCTTTTCTCTAAGGTTCACTGCATCTAGGGAGGTTTTGAAGTAATTGCAGTAGAATTCCCTAACCCAAGATGCATTGACCTCAGTCAGGTTTCTTTCCAAGAAGAAACAGCCTCTTTGTTTGATCTGATCAGAGGTGTATTACTGGAGTTCTTCTGGGATCTTTAAAGTTCTCTCCAGGTATAGGTTCCTGGAGTTTGCAAACATCGGATACTTCAGCTCACAGTATCGGTTTGCAAACTTTACTGGATCAGTAGCAGGGATAAGCTGGTCGGCCTTCTCCTGCGGGGTAAAGTTTTTCTCCCGCAAGGAGGCATCATGCATGAGATCTATGATAGACATAGAGGAATCTCCTCTTTTCCGTTTGCCAGTGGTAGCCTTTCCTTTTCCTTTTCTCTGGCTGGCAGACATTCTGAAAAACAAAAAACCAGGATATAGTGAAAACAGGAAAACAAATAGGCAAATAATCAAAAGAAACACAAAGTGGCAAAGGAGCAAAAAGGATAAAGAAAATGACTTATGTAAATGTGCATTAAGGATTGTATAGGGGTTAAAAGTTCGAAAGGAAGAATTTACAATCCAAAATGTAATTGAATTCAAGTTAAATAGAAAAATTAACATCATGCCATGGTTAGAATGTTAAAAGAAAGTGAAAGAAAATCAGAAGAGAAGTTTTGAGAGGTTAGGTTGGTTAGAATTGAAAAAGAGTTTAGGAAGTTAACATTAGTGAGTTAGTACAAAGGGAGTTAAAGTAAGTGGCATAATGAAAATATTCCAAGTAACAAGTATTCACAGTTAGAAGCTATAAGTAACTCATATCCAAATAAGGAAAACAGGTTGATGATGATTCAAATAGATATAGAGAAAGCAAAAATTGGAATCAAACATCAAAAATGCAAAATATGAACTAGGAAATAAAAAAGAATAAGAAAGCTTGCCCTGGCATTCATGAATTGGTTGGTTAAATCTAAGGAAAGTACAGTTGAAAATGCCAAAACCAAGACATGAATGGAAACATTTTACAGAAATTTGGGCAGCATTCCGACTAAAATTGGATTGTCCCGAAAAATAAACAGCAATCAAATATTTCATATGAATCAAAATTAAAGCTGCAATTACATATAAAGAATATAAACATGAAAATGCAGTGTACAGAGCAGCAAGAAACAAGAAGGTACAGCATATGAACATTACAATCATCACAGCAACAGCAGAATAAAACAAGAAATAGGAACAGTGCAATTAAACAGACCTAAATCCACTAACCACATCGTAGGCTACCTAACAACCTAAAATCCACTACAACATGCATATCTAACTAGCCTAAATATGAACAGAAACAGAAAAAAATTATGAATTAACGACGAAGGATAGAAGGGTGGCGTTCGTCGGAACCTGGTAGGCGAATTGAGGAGAGTGGGCAGAAAGGTAGCTGGGGATGACGGCGGTGGCGTCTGGCGCGGCGGAAGAGGGTGGCGCGGCGGCGGTGGCTGCTGTTCGAAGGAAGGGAGGGAAAGGGGGGGTTGTAATGGGGGTAGGGGGAAGAAGAGGGGGAAGGAGGGAAAGGGTGGGTGGCGCTGGGCAGTGGTGACGGCGGCGCGGGGGTGGTGGTCGCGGAGAGGCAGTGGCGGAGAGGGGGAGAAGAAGAAGGAAGAAGAAGAAAGGAGGGGAAAGGAGGAAGGGGGTGGGTGGCGGCGGGTCTGGGTGGTCGGCGGCGTCTGGCGGTGGCGGTGATGGTGGCTGGGTGGTGGTTGGTGGTTGGAGAAGAAGAGAGGAAGTGGAGGGGTTTGGGGAGGGGGGCGCGACTGATAGGGTTCGCGTGACTGGGGGGGTTATAATTTGAATCCACGCGATCGCATGGTTTGGGCGAAAAGGTGGTTGACGCGATCGCGTGGGTGACGCGATCGCGTGGAGGGCAAAAAGAGTAAATGACGTGATCGCCTGGGGCATGCGATCGCGTCGCTGGAATTTGTGCTAAACGCACGAATCCAGCGTCGTTTCAGCGTAACTCTCTGTCTCCTTTGGGGTGTTTGTGCAATCCATGCGACGCGGTCGCGTGGGACTGGTATTGTGCAAGTGACGCGATCGCGTCAGGTCATTTGTGCGAAACGCACAATGGCCGCACGATTCCAGCCTAACTTTCTGGATGTTGGATCTTTACGCTAATCTCCAGGGCACGCGGTCGCGTGAATGACGCGGTCGCGTGGAAAGTGTTTTCCGCAATTTGACGCGATCGCATGAATGATGCGGTTGCGTCGCGCACCCCTTTTTTATTTTTATGCAGGTATGCAATTATGCAGTATGTAGAATGCAATGATTAATATGAATGAGATGCAAAACTCCAGGTTCAATAAAATAAAATTTGAAAACAAATAAAACTAAATAAAAATTGAAAAAGGGACGATCATACCATGGTGGGTTGTCTCCCACCTAGCACTTTTAGTTAAAGTCCTTAAGTTGGACATTGGATGAGCTTTCTGTTATGGCGGCTTATGCTTAAATTCATCCAAAAATCTCCACCAATGCTTGGAATGCCAATAGCCTCCGAGGTCCCAAACTAGGCATGTGAAGCTTCTGAGCAGCTTCAAACAGATTCTCAGGCTCCCGGGATGATGATTGTCAGCATAGATTCCAGGATCCCAAACTTTGCTTTTAAATCCGCCTTCGTCTTGATCTATACTTTTCCATCTGGGCGGTTTAGAAATTAGATTCTCACCAGGATAACCAAATGTTTTTCGAGATCCATCCGATTGATCATGATGCCAATCCGTGTACTTTAAGTTGAAGCGTGGAACCTTATTGAACCTTGTGCACCAACTCTAAGTACGAGCCATTTCTCGCTTACTCTTAAAGCCACAAAGAGCTCTAAGCTGGCCATCTGTTTCAAGCAAACCATATTCAAGTGGAAAAACACAGTTAAAGGTTAAGGATTGTACCCACTTGAAGCTTGTATTGGGTGGTAATGGCCTTGGGATAGGTGGTTCCAGTGGTTCTGTGAGTTCTACTCCCTTGTGTTCTTCTGTGAAATTCTCCACTTCCTTGCAAGATTCTTCAAATGTATCCATGTCCTGATCAAATCCATCTATGTCTTTCTCATCACTTAAGTCATAGACTGGAGGTTGAGAGAAATCTACCTCCGTATCATCTTCATATTCACTTGGGAAAGATTCTTCGATCTCAGAGAATTCGCTTGCGGATGCAAGTTCATTACTAGGAGAACTTGACCTGTGACTATCATCATCAAGGAAATCTGCTTCTTGGGTTATTCTGTCTAGTTCTTCATGAAAGACTTGCTCTGGGGATTGCGCACAATTCTCCTTAGCATCAATTGTAACATCCTGGACAGAATGCTCCACAACTTTGGATTCCCATGGAGGTTCAGCATCTCCTAAGTCTTCAACCAACTCTTCTTCTTCAATAATGACAGCTTCCTTTACTTGTTCCAATACGAAACCATGCTCTGTCTTGTCTACTGGAGTTTCTAGTATCTCCTTCATACTATGCTCTTCGTTAGATTGTCCACATGGGGCTGTGGGAGGTCCTTGAATGTTCGAATGTCTAGAAGATAATTGACTTACTGCTTGCTCCAGTTGATGAAGGGTTGTTTGAAGTCGATTTACTGTTTCCTTGAGGCGAACCTCTGATTCTCGGGGTGATAGATTTGGATATGGCACAGGGGAAAGTGGTGGTGTTTGGGAGTGATTGGATTGGAACTGGGGTAAATGAGGATCATACGGTGGTGAATGGTGAAAAGGAGCTTGTGAGTGTGGTGGTTCGAAGTTATGTTGAGAGGATGGTCTATAAGCACAGGGTGGGGCTTGTTGGTAATTACAAGGTTGTCCACCACGTCTATTTGCTTGGTATGCATTGTAGAATGGTCTTTGTCCATGATATCCTGGAGGGTGCTGTTGCCTAAAGGGTTGATCAGATCCTCTTGGATCCATCCATCTTTGGTTGCTCTAACCTTGATGCATGTTCTTGTTATAAATTCCATTCCTTTCAATAACATTAGAACCAAACTCAAAGCGGAAGGGGTGAGAATTCATAGCAGCTAAAAAGAAATTAAGAGGGGAAAAATAAAGACAAATAAACAAGTAAAAGAAAAATATTTACAATAACCAATAATAAGGCACACGATTGCAGTTCTCCTGCAACGGCGCCATTTTGATGAGAGAAACCTTTGCGTGGTCTAGAAATTTGCGAATAAATCCTCGTTGCAAGTATAGTTTCTAAACCTTCAAAAGTCCTTTCATACAAACGTTTTGGTTGTCACAAGTAACAAACCCCTAAATAAATTGATAACCGAAGTATTCAAACCTCGGGTCGTCTTCTCAAGGAACTGCAGGGAAGTATGTTCTTATTATTGGTTATGGAGATTGTAAATTGGGGTTTTGAGAATGAGGAGCGAATGGTTTAATTAGCAATTAAAGTAAATGAAGAACAAGCAATTTAAATGGCAAGTAAGATAAACAAATGACTGTAAATACTTTTGGCAAGGTATGAGAAATTAGAGGTCCTATCCTAGTTATCCTTATCAATGATGATGAGAATTGAATCTTAATTCCACTTTGTTAACCTTTGCTAAGATAAAGGAAGGTCAAGGGATTAATTGGTTTGATCCTCGAATCTTAATTATTTTCTAAGAAAAGATTGGGATTATTGAAGTTCAATTTAATTAACAAGATAACAATTATCAATCATGTTTGAGTTTGATAACTCCTGAGTTACTGATTTCTTAACCAAGACCAAAAGAAGAAAAATAAATCTACTGGAATAAAAATGTCTTCAGATGGGAATAACAATAATGTAAATAAGAGAAAGCAATATTAAACTGAAATACCTCAAATAATATTAATTCAAAAGAGTAATCTGTAACATGAATGTAGCATAAGCCAAATAGGCAACATAACTAATATAAGCATTAAAGTATCTGAAAGTAAGAGATAAATATAAAGTAAAAGAACATTGAACCTGGGATCGAGAGTCACTCCTAAAACTAAGAGGAATCCTAAATCCTAATCCTAAGAGAGAGGAGAGAATCTCCCTCTTGAAACTAAATCTAAATCATGAAAACTAACTAAAGTGGAGACTCTCCTTGAATGGATGCATTCTCCCACTTCATAACCTCTGGTCTATGCCTTCTGGACTTGGATTTGGGCCAAAAAGGGCTTCAGAATTTGCTGGGAGCATTTTCTGCAATTTCTGGTGCGTGGCCTCTGTCACGCGTCCGCATGGGTCACGCGGTCGCGTCATTCGGAGTTTTCCTTGTCACGCGGTCGCGTCAGTCATGCGGCCGCGTCATATGTTTTCTGCTCAAGGCGCGCGGTCGCGTCAGTCATGCGGCCGCGTCGCTGCTTCTTCGCGCTTGGCATGCGTCCGCGTCGCCCATGCGATCGCGTGGATGCCAGTTTCTTCACAAACTCCATTTTATGCTTTCCTTCCATTTTTGTATGTTTTCTTTCCATCCTTTAAGTCATTCCTGCCTTAGAAGATCTGAAAATACTCAACACACTAATCACGACATCGAATGGAAATAAAGGTAATTAAAATAATTAATATTAAAGCCTAGGAAACATGTTTTTCACATACATCACATAATGAGGAAGGGAAAATAAAACCATGCAATTAATATGAATAAGTGGGTGAAGGATTGAATAAATCACTCAAACTAAGCACAAAATATATCATAAAATATGGGTTTATCAGAAACACCTGTATACAACAAATACCAATTTTTAAGTTCTATAATGTCTATCTAGTTGTATTTAACTGGTATCGTAACTAAATCCATAAAAGATGTACTTTCAACAAATATATTTTAAATAATTCAATATCTAAAATTAAAATGTATAATCATAATTTGAAAATTGAGAGTCAAATTGTCATAACAAAAAATAAAATGATGACATACTTGAGTTTGCCAAATCGAAAAATTTTGGTTTGTTCATAACTTCGAATCCAAAGCACCCATGAAAGATGGCACACCAAAGGGATGGCTTGCTACTATGTTTATTACAGTCTGAACTTCCATGTCTGTGGTCTCATTTTCTTCGTCGTTTTCTCCTAACATGCCATTATTGGTTAAGAACTTTTTTTCACTGTCACTGTTGTTTTCTTCTTCCAAGTTGTGTTGTCCCCTTCGTTGTCAACTCGTCGAATTCAACATACAACTCGACCATCTACATATGAGCTTGATTCTGTTGATAGATCATTAACATCTATAGCATGGTGACTTCATCGGTCACATTCATTACTTGAAACTGTATTACACTACCGAAAACTAACACGGGCTGCTTGTATAAAATACTACTAACTCTCTTTGAAAAATTACCATGTATGTGTTGGTATAATACACTTTTGTAGCTCTACAAACGATATCGTGCAAGGAATAATAAAAGATGATGGTCTCGCAAAAATAAATTTTACACCTTAATTTGTATATGGTAAATCTTACCATCAAAATATACTAACAAACACATATTAGCTTCTATTGCTTCCAAAAAAGCTTCTCAACTCTAATATTCTCACATTCTAAAACTTTACGAGAAATCACAAGTAAGAACACAGAAGTAGAAGAAGTAAATGAATGTATGGTTTGCTTCGGAGAAGTTAACTTATTTATATAGAAATAAAAACTAACTTTTTAATTATTTTCTTCACAAAACAGGAATCTTTTGTTTGAAATATGATTAAATTATTAATATCTTGCAAGAAACCAGAGACTGACTTGGTTAATTCCATCTGATAAAGGGAACTTCGCGTACTATACGAATGTTTGAAAATGTCATATCAAGTGTCTTCAACTGTGTTTTTTATTTAAAAAACACTAAAATTCCTTCTCGTACTATACGTATGAATTTTTAAAATTAAAAAAATAAAATACTTTCTCACTAATAACGAGATGCTTTTTCAAAAAACCAAAAATTTATTCTTACTTGATGCGACATACTTTTAAATAATTTACAAAAAAATAAATAAATAAAAATCAATATCTCACAGAAGACGAGAAGGGTGACCCCACCACTCCCTGGTCCAACACCCCATGTTTCCATCTTCGAGAACAACACCAAAAAGAGTTCCATAATCAAATTTTTTGAACTAATTTATAACAATTTTTTTAATTAAAACAAGTTTAAGAAAAAAATTCTGCCTCAAGGAGACTTAAATATGTGATTGAACTAGCATCGATAATATTCATAGCAGCTCCGACAGAACTATACGATAACAATAGTAATAACTCTTAGCAACAACAGTAATTCTAGACAGAGGTGGAAGTACTAAATAGTACACCAACGGCAGAGCAAAGCAACATGGAGTAGGATAACGGCAATTTTTTTGGAGAGCTTACCAGGCTAGGAGGTGGTGGCAGTAGCTTCTCCGGTGAGCAAAGGTAGAGGCAAGGTGGTTCAACCGGACTTAAAAGCACTAAGAACAGCGGCAATGGTTCCCTTCAAGCTCAACAATTGCAACCATGTCGGAATAGAGCAAGAGCAGCAATGGCAGCAGTACCGACGGTAGTTCCTAGTGACAACGACGTTGTCTCCCAGTGGCTTCCCGCATTGTCGCTTCTTCCTCCCCTTTCCTTCTCTTCTTCTATTTTTCTTCCTCTTCAGCTTTTGTTTCTCGCCCTCTCTTTCTCTCTCAACCAAACTCACTCTTTTTGTCGGATTACTATGTGTTCATAACACGCAGTGGAAGTAATAACGTAATCTTAAAGATCTATTTTGTGCTTAAATTTTATTCTAGTAACATAGATCAGATTCAAATAATTGAATATGCTAGTAAAAATAACTTTCTCCTTTGATGATACGAAGGTCCTATGTGTATCCACACTAAGACCAACTTTTTCTGTCAACTCTTTGATCAATAGATATCTTATCTAAATTAAGAAAATCTCTTTGCAACTCTTTGCATACCATAAAATTCTTTTTCAAAAATTATGCTTACATATATTTGTGTGTAGAGATAAAGGAATAAAACTTTTATGTAATATTCCTTTATTCTTGTCATACATATTTTTATTGTATGAGATTTGTTATTGATTCAAATTTGAATCTAATGTGAAATTTAAATTTTTATCTTCTTTCAAAACTGATTCTTATCTTATCTGATTCAAATTGAAATCTTATGAATTATATCATATCACAAAAAGCAATTTTCTTATTTATATGCATTAGTATACTTGTTTTTTCATGTCAAAATTGAACAAGCGGTACCTTCCAACAGGACACAGGTATGTCTAAAATGAGCACAACAATTATGTATTTATTGGATATGCCACATTTATATAGACTATTAGATTATATTAGATGAAAATTAAAGGTTAATATACAAGAAGAGTATTGATGGATTCTAATAAATACAAAATATCCTACTACATAATTAAATACTTTAAATGATAATACTTTAATATACAATATTTTAAATGGCAACATAATATTTTATTTTTAAATAATATAAAATATATAAATACAAAATATCCGAGTATTTTTTATTCAGTAAAATTAATTATTATACAAGAAATTTTTATAATATCAAAAAATTATATTAAAATAATATTTTAAACTGTAACATAAAAATATAAAATAATTAAAATTTTATTTTATGTTACATGACAAATAATTAGATTATTATATTCAAAATTTATTAACTAACTACTTTTGTTAACGATATTATTATATAAAATAATTTTTCATCAAAATATTTTTAAAATATAATTTATTTAAAATATTATATATAATACATGAAAATATTAATTTTTTCATTTTTTTCAATTTTTTTAGAAAAATAGAATAAATAATATAATTCTAAATACATGTCTATCACATTATATATTTACTTATATTAGTAAGACCTAAACTAATCATATTTATATAATTAAAAATATGAAACATAAATATTTTTTATTCATTAAAATAAAATATTATGCAAAAAATTTTCTATAATATTAAAAACATATTAAAATAATATTTTAAACTACAACATAAAAATATAAAATAATTAAATTTTATTTTATATTACTTGATAAATAATTAGATTATTATATTCAATACTTAAATAACTACTTTTATTAAAAATATTATTATATAATATAATTTTTTATCAAATATTTGTCTAAATATAGGTTATTTAAAATAATATATATAATACATGAAAATATTTTTTTTTAAGAAAATTTGAGTAAATAATATGTATCAACTACGTATATGTATCATATATGTGTATGTAATAGTGACTGATATGGGATTGATATATATTTTTTTATTCTTTAAATTTTCTAATATATATGCCACCTCATAACTCTCTCCTCTAGTCTTTCTTATTCATATTTATTTTATTGTAATATTAAGTAGATAATAATTTAAAATTATTTTTTAAATTTAATATTTATAGTTTCATATATATATATATATATATATATATATATATATAATAAGATTATTTTTTTATTTTTTATTATTTCCAAATATTTTTTTATTTTTTTAGTTAAACTTTTTATTCTTTAATTGACAAAACTTATATATATATATATATATATATATATATATATATATATATATATAATTGGTGTACAAATGTCTTTTTAAAAAATATTTTTTATTATATATAATTTATTAAAAATATATTTTGTTAAATCTAAGAGTAAAATATATAATTTTTTAGTTTTAATATAATAAATTTAATATGTTATTTAATTTCAATGTTACTATATTATTATAATTATTTAATATATCAAAAATTAATAGATAATATATATATATATATATATATTAAGAAGATTATCACATATTTTATTATATAAAGGTAGAAATTTTTTGTTCCAAAAATATAAAATAGATAAATTTAAAAAATATAAATATTTTTTATTCATTAGGATTAATTATTATGCAAGAAAAATTTTATAATATTAAAAAATTATATTAAAATAATATTTTAAACTACAATATAAAAATATAAAATAATTAAAATTTATTTTATATTATTTTGACAAATAATTAGATTATTATATTTAAAATTTATTAACTAATTATTTTGTTAAATATATTATTATATAATATAATTTTTTATCAAAATATTTATAAAAATAAATTTATTTAAAATATTATATATAATATATAAAAATATTAACTTTTTTTTTGTTTTTTCAAATTTTTATTGTGATATTACACGTTTATTGTTTCTACGTTTCTTGTGGTATATAATACATGAAAATATTATATATTTTTTTAAATATTATGTAATAATTAATTTTATTAAAATAATATTATATATACTATTTTGAATAAAATGTATGTTTATAAATATTTGAATAAAAAATTATGCTATATATAATAATAGATATTTAATAAAGTTAACTATTAATAAATATTTTTTAATGAATAATTTAATTATTTTTTAATAATATAAAATAATTTAATTATTTTCAAGTAATAAAATAATTAAATTTTTTATATTATGTAATTAAAAATAGTACTGTATAATAATTAATCTTAATAAATAAAAAATTTTTTGTATATATTTTTATGTTTTATATTTATTTTAAAGTAAAATATTATACTTGTCATTTTTAAAATATTCTGTATTAAAATGTATTTATGTATGTATATACTAAAATATTCTATATTTATAAAATCTATCAATACTCCTTTTTCATAACATCCTTTGATTTTTATTTAATAAAATCTGATGATTCATAAAAAATGGTGTATTTAATACACACAAAATGGTTGGGCTGATTTTAGACATATCCCCTTCCAACATACAGAGTATCACCAAGGCCTATGTGAAAAAAGGTTACCAAAATGATGAATTATTTGTTTTAAACGTTATTGATAAGAATAATAAAGGAGGAAATTCAATTTATATTTATTTGGTTAATTCTCTTGATCTTTGACATACTAGACTTGGACATGTTAATGTACCGTATATTTTAAAATTAAAAGAAATGAGTTTAATTAATAAGTTAAATAATTTTTATTTAGATAAATGTGATGTATGCATTGAAACAAAATTGACTAAGAAATCTTCTAAATAAGTTATTAAGCAAAGTGAATTATTAGAATTTGTGCATAGTAACTTGGGTGATTTGAAACATACTCCAACTAGAAGTGAAAAAATATTTTATGTTTATTTTGGTTGATGATTGTTTTAGATATACAAAATTTTTTTTTTGTTTTTTTTGTTTTTTTTATACCAAAGATATGAGACTCGAACCCGCAACCTCTTAATTGAGTATGGGGAGACTATGCCATTTGAGCTATTATTCATTGGCTAAAATTTGGAAAGATATGTGACTCGAACCCGCGACCTCTTAAAAATTTGGAAAGATAGGAGACTCGAACCCGCAACCTCTCTTAATTGAGTATGGGAGAACTAAGGATGAAGCATGTGATATGTTTATTAAGTATAAAAATAAAGTAGAAAACCAACTTGGTAAAAAGATTAAAAAGTTAAGAACTGGTATAGGAAGCGAGTATGAATCTAATCTTTTTAATAAGTTTTGTGAAAAATATGGTATAGTGCATGAGATAACCCTGCTATAGTCTCCTGAATTTAACGACGTAGCTGAAAGGAAAAACAGAACTTTAAAGAAAATTATGAATGTATTGCTTATTAATTATTAGTTCAGGACTACCTCATTCTATGTGG